>NC_138196.1:11875291-13119046 GCF_964194105.1 Spermophilus citellus | reverse complement strand
CCCTAATTAGGAATGGATGTTGCACATATGCTCATATATTTGCTTTCCATTTGTATATATTTAGTGGAATGTCTGTTTAGGTCTTTTGTCCACTTTTTAATTGCATTATTCATTTTCTTATTGTTGAGTTTTCAGGATTCTTTGTACATTTGGTATAAAGGTCCTTCATCAGAAGTGTCTTTGGTGAGATCTTTCTCCCAGTCTGTGACTTGCCTTCTCATTTTTTGACATCATGCAGAGAGCAGAAGTTTTTTTTTTTTTCATTTTAATGAAGCCTAGCTTTTCGGTTGCTTCTTTCATGGATTGGGCTTGTGGTATTGTGTCTATAAAACCTTTACCATACCCAGGATCATCTAGGTTTCTCCCCTGTATGACAGTCTAGGACTTTTATAATAAGATTTTCATTTTACATTTAAGAGTGCAACTCCTGTTGATTTCATTTTTGTGCAGAGTACAGAGTCTGTGTCTGGATTTGCTGTTTTCATGTGAACATCAAGTTTTTCTAGGACCATATTGTGAAGAGGCTGTCATTTCCTTCTTTGTCAAATATCAGTTGACTGAATTTGTGGGTTATTTCTGGGCTCTCTCATCTGTTGCACAGATTTGTCTGTCCTTTTCACCATGACCATCCTTTCTTGATTTTTGTAGCCTTAATGTTAGTATTGAATTTGGGTGTCTCCATGTTCCAGCTTTGTTTCTCTTCAGTATTGAGTGGGGTGTTGTGGGTTTTTGTCTTGACATAGGAATTTTAGAACCAGGATGTCAACTATCCCAAATGTGTATATTTTTCAAGTCTTCCTATCCATGAACATAGAATCTCTCTCAGCTTATTGGGTTCTTTGGTTTCTTCCATCAGACTCGCAGTTTCCCACCTAAATTTTGTACATATTTTGTTAGATTTTAACATAAGTATTTCAGTATTTTGGGTGCTGGTATAAATGGTAGTATGTTTTCATTTCAAATCCCATTTGTACATTGCTGGTATTTGGGAAAACAACTGGACTTTGAATATCAACCTTACCTCCTATGTTACTTGTTAGTTCTGATTTCCTTTTGATTCTTTCAGATCGCATACAGAGATGATCACATAAACAAATTTGCATTTTCTACTTCCCTGTCTGTATATTTTTTAAATTTCCATTTCTTGTCTTATTTTATTAGCTAGGGCTTTCAATTTGATGTTGAAAAAGAGCCAGTCTTGCTTTGTTCCTGGTCTCAGAACTTGGGAGTTTTATGTCATAAAGCATTTTAAGTTGTGGGTTGTTTGTGGATATTCTTTATCAAGGTGTAGAGATTCTCCTGTAACCCTAGTTTATTGATGACTATAATCATGAATAGGTGCCAGATTTTTGTCAAATGCTTTTTCTGTTTACATCTGTTGTTTTCCTCTTCATTTAACTACTGGATGGATTACCCATAAGTAGATTTTTAAATGTTAAACCAGTCTTGCGTATTTGATACAAAGTCCACTTGGTTATGGTGTACAATTTTTAAATTCATTGTTTAATTCGATTTGCTGATACTAAGGGATTTTGTATCTAAGTTCATAAAGAATATTGGTGTTATGTAGTTTCATTTTAGTATGTTTGTCTGGTTGTTATTAGGGTAATGTTGACTTCCTAGAATGTGTTAGGAAGTATGTCTTCTTCCTGAATCTTTTGGAAGAGATTGTAGAGAATTGCTACACTTTCTTAATTAAATGTTTGTTAAAATTTGTCAATGAACCTATTTGCACCTGACACTTTCTGTTTGGTAAGATTGTTAATTATTGATTTGATTTTGTAAATAGATGTATACCTATTCAGATTGTCTGTTTATTCCTGGGTAAATTTTGGCAGGTCACATTTTTCAAGGAATTGGTGCATTTCATCTAAAGTATCAAATTTATAGACGAGAGTTGTTTGTAATATTATTTTATTATCCTTTTATGTCCATGATGTTTTTAGTGATGGCCTCTCTTTCATACATGATAGTAATAATTTGTGTATTTCCTCTTTTCTTTTTTTTTTCATAGTTAGTTTGGCTAGAGGCTTATTGATTTTATTGATCTTTTCCAAGAACCAACTTTTGGTTTTGTTGATTTTCTCCACTGACTTCTTGTTTTCAGTTTCACTGGTTTTTGCTCTTATGTTTGTTTCTTTTATTCTGCTTGCTTTGGATTTAATTTGCTCTTCATTTTCTAGTTTTTTAAGGTGGAAGCTTACATTATTGATCGTAGATCTTTCTTCTTTTCTGACATACGCAGTCAGTGCTATCAATTTTCCTCAAAGCAATGTTCTCACTACATCCCACAAATTTTGATAAGTTCTATTTTCTTTTGCATTTATTTCAGAATATTTTTTAATAATGTCTCTTGAGATTTTTTTTTACATTGACCCATTTGTTATTTAGAAGTGTGTTATTTAATCTCTAAGAATTGGGGGATCTTTCCATTATTGCTTTCTAGTTTAATTACATTATAGTCTGAAAGCAAATG
This sequence comes from Spermophilus citellus, assembly GCF_964194105.1. Lineage (NCBI taxonomy): Eukaryota > Metazoa > Chordata > Mammalia > Rodentia > Sciuridae > Spermophilus > Spermophilus citellus. Next base: position 13,116,570 of record NC_138196.1, on the reverse strand, counting down.
TTGTCTGGTTTCTATGCTCTTAACACTAGTGAGGTATGTTTGAAGACCCAGATATGATCTGTCCTGGTGAATATTACATTTGAACTGGAGTATAAGATATTATCTGCTGTTGGTGGGTGAGGTAGCATCTAGATGCCATTGTATCCATTCAATTGGTACTGCTTTGTAGTTCAACCAGGTCCTTCTGAACTTCTGCCCGCTGGATCTGTCCATATTATCTCTTTTGCCCAAGTATTCTCTCAGTTTTTGCTACATATTTTTTTGTTAGGCACACATACATTAGGGGTTACTATATCTGCTTACACTCTGGGCCCTTTATCATTAGGTAGTGGTCCATGTCAGCACTGATAACATTCCCTGGGCTTTCTGATGACTTTTCTCTTCTGCTCTGACTGAATTTACTGTAGTGACTATTTTATTCTTTCATCACCATTAACACAACATATATTTCATGATTCCTTTTAATTTCTATGTATCTTTATATTGAAGGTATATTTCCTAGTAGAGAATATACAGTTGGGTCTAGCTTTTAGCTACTTTGAAAATCTCTGTCTTCTAATGAATGCATTTAGACTATGCTGGTCAAAGTCCTTACTCACATAGCTGAATTAATATCTACCATAATTCTGACTATTTTATTAGTCGTTCTTTTTTTTTGTTTTGTTTTCTAGACATTATATGAATTTCATGGTCTTAATTGAGCATTTTTTTAGGATTCCATATTCCTTATTTCTTAATATGTTGCTAAAGGGACAAATATTTGTTTTCTCCTCTGAAATTTTTGTGTTGAAACATCTAACTCCTACAGTGGTGGTCTGGGAGGTGAGGAGGTGGTGAGATTACAGGAACAGAGCCCTCCTGAGTGGGATGAGTTTACTGCCCAAGAGACACCCCTGGTTTCTTCTACCACTGGAGGATATAGAGAGAGGCACCATCAAAGAATCTGAAAGAAAGTGCTCTCCAGACACCCTGACCTTGAATTTCTTAGTCTTCAGATCTTCAGAAATAAACCCAGGCAGACTAGGACCCATACCAACATATCAATTATGCTGCATCTTTTTTCTAAGTGGTAGACCTAAAGTTTGCAATGTACAGACATAACTAATCCAAGTCCATTTCCAGAGTGCTTTGAGGTCATTTTCAAGTTCATTTCATAGGTAGTGCTTATAATAAAGGTACCTAATAATAAAATCTAATAACACAAGTACCTTATGATTAAAAAAAAAACCTAGTATTTTCCCTTTCTTTTTCTGTGTCATTGCCCTTCATTTTACTTACGCAGGAGCACACATAAGCACCACTATGCGCGCGTGCGCGCGCGCGCGTGCACACACACACACACACACACACACACACACACATAGACACACCGAGTCGAGTCTAATACATGGTCTCTGTCAGTTTGTGCAAAGTATTATCTGTTAATAAATTAATAAGAAGAAGAAAATAAGGGTTTGTATTACCTCCACCGACCCCTTCTCTGGCACTCTTCCTGTCTTTTTGTACATTCAGAATTCTGACTGATATGCATTTCTCCTTCCCTCTCAAGAACTTCTAGCCTTTGTTGCAAGGCCAGTCTCCTGAAACCCTATTCTCCAATTTCTTTTCAGGGGTGGGGGGTACCAGGGATTGAACCCAGGGCACTCAACCACTGAGCCACATCCCTATTTTGTATTTTATTTAGAAACAGGGTATCACTGAGTTGCTTACTGCCTCACTGAGTTGCTGAGGTTGGCTTTGAATTCTCAATCCTCCTGCCTCAGCTTCCTGAGCCACTGGGATTGCAGGCGTGCGCCACCATGCCATGCCCAGGTCTCCTTTTTTTTTCTGTCCCAAGAGTCTTTGCTCCTTCATTTCTGAAGAATAATTTCACTAGCTGCAGGAGTCCTTCTGAAGAGCAGTGCTTCTCTCTCAGTGCTTTAGATAACTTGCTCTTCTTCATTTGTGGTTTCTAACATTGGGATGGGATATGCCCAGTCATACTTTGGTGTGTTTGGGTTTTTGCATTTGTCCTACTTGGGGCTGTCCTTTACAAAGCATCTGCGATTCGGTGTCTGAAATTTATTTGAGGAAATTCTCATATCAAACACATATTTTTTTTTCTGTTCCTTCACACATTTTTCTCCTTCTGCTATTTCCATTCCACATACTCTGCACCTGTGGTAATTGTGCCACAGTCTTTGGAAATGGTTCTGTTTCCTTTCAGTCCATTTGTGATTTTAAACTCCTATTGTCATGTCCTCAGGCTTAGAGGTTTTCGCTCAGCTGGGTTTCTCCTTTAATGAGCCCATTAAAAGGTTTCTCCACTTCTGTTACAGTGTTTTAGTCTCTGGAGATTCTTTTTTTTACTTAATATTTATATTAGTGCATTATAGTTGCACATAATATTGGGGACCATTTCCACATAAACATTCGTGTATGGAATATAATTGGCTCCATTTCAGTGTCCAGGGCTTACTCTGCCCCTCCGTTCCTGCCTCCCCATTTCCCTTGCTACACTCTACAGGTCCTTCTAGTTATTTATTTATTTATTTTTTAATTGGTGCTTTATAGATATACATAGAAGTAGAATTCACTGTGCTATATTCGTACATGCACACATCATATTTGGTCAGTTTCATTCCACAATTCCTCCCTTTCCCATCCCTCCTCCTTCTTCCCCCTCAATCTCCTTCCTCTACTCTGCTGATCTTCCCTCTGTTTTTATGAGATACACCTCCATCTTTTTTCCCCTTTATTTTGCTCTTGCTTCCACACCTACAGAAAAGTATTCAATCCTTGACTTTCTGAATCCGGCTTATTTCACTTAGCATGATGTTCCTATTTTCATCCATTTACCAGGAAATGCCATAATTTCATTCTTCTTCAAGGCTAAATACAACTTCATTTTCTATATATCTATCATATTTTCTTGACCCATTAATCTGGCTGATTCAATAACTTGGCTACTGTGAATTGTGCCACTGTGAACTTTGAAATGGCATAATAAAATCATGGCATTTGCAGGCAAATAGATGGCAGTAGAGCAGATTATGCTAAGTGAAGTTAGCTAATCCCTAAAAAACAAATGCCAAATGTCATCTCTGATATAAGGGGGGGGGGTGACTCAAAATGGGATAGGGAGGAAGAGCATGAGAAGAAGACTACCACTAAATAGAGAAGAGAGGTGGGAGGGGAAAAGAGGGAGAAGGGGAATTCCACAGAAGATGGAAGGAGAATCTCATTGTTATACAGAATACATATATGATGTTGTGATGAGAAAAATACAAAAACGTGTGTCACATTAGATTGGATAGAGAGAAAGGATGGGAGAGGAGCGGAGGAGTAGGGAGGATAGAAAGGGCAGCAGAATAGAATGGACAATTTGATTGATGTATGAACATTCCCATGTATGTATTATATGTCAAAATGCATTCTACTGTCATGTATGACTAAAAAAATAAATAAAAATTTAAAAAAGAAAAAAATGTAAAAGACAAAATTGCATAGTTCAATAATCCAATATTAAAAATTTAGTTCAAAAAAAAAGAAATGGCTGTATCACTGCAGTGTCTGATTTGAGATCTTTTGGATAAACACCAAGGAGTGAGGCAGCTGGGTCACACAGTGGTTCCATTCCTCAGCAGTTGAGCCACATGGTGGTCCATTTCTAGTCTTTGGAGGAATCTCCATACTACTTTGCAAAACGATGGCACTAACTTGCCGTCCCACCAACAATCTGAGTGTGCTTTTCCCCTCATCCTCGCCAGCGCTTGTCATTGTCTGTGTTCTCAATGATCTCATCTGGCATCTACTTCTTTCTAATTTTTTCCGGACATCTCCATTGGTTTGCTTGGAAATTCCTGTGTTCACCTGTGGTTATTATTTCCCCACTGGAGCACTTGGTATTTATCATGTTTTTCAATTCCTAGTCTGATCATACCAACACTCCTACCCTGATTGTTTTGCCTGTTCAAACCTTATTTTGTTGTTTGGTTGGATTTTTGCCTTTTTGTGTGCCTGTAACTTTGGTAAAAGGTACATATGATGTACTAGGAAATGGCAATGAGGTCAATAGGCCTTTAATAAGAGACCAATGGACCCGAGGTATATGGGAGGGAGGGCTACATCTTTTAGGTGAGCCTGCACCCATAGACTCTAAACTTCTCTTGTTCTTTTCCATTCCCCCCCCCCTTAACATGGGACAGGATGGCTGGAGGAGGTGGAGTTTGATATTTCCTCCCCCTAGTAGGTTAGGCTCTGATCAGACCAAGCTGGCTACTTGCTCCTGAAGGCAGACTTTGTAAGGGAGAGTAGAACAGTCTGGGATGTTCCTTTCCCCTCCTTCTGCCAGAACCACGTGGAATTTTTCTCCAGTATTTACTACAAGGACTTAGTAGACTTGGAGGTAACGCTGAGGCTGTGGGGACCCCTCAGCCTGTCCAGCAGGTTGTCAGTAACAGCCAGGTTTTCTACCCCAGCAGAGGTTTCCAGGGAGCCTTCTACATGTGGATCTCTGCATCTGCCCAGTTACATCTCCAGTGTTGAGGGACACAGTCTGCCCTGTGACTATATTTCGTTGCTATAGCTAAGAAGAATTAATTTTTTAAGTGTGTTTAGATTTTTACCTGTTGTTAAGACAGAGTGGGAACTTCTAAATTCCTTATGTGGTGACTGGATACCAGAAGTCAGAGTGACTGGCCCATTTTTTAATCAGGCCAGCTTATATTTTATGTTCTAATTTAGAAAATCATTGTACTGTGTAAGATGTGATATTTAATTATACCCATTTAATTGACTAGAACATAGACATGCAAGTGAAGAATGAACAGATCAGTTGGGGTGATTTAAAAATTTAGACTCCAACACCAGAAATTTTAAGTGGTTGGTTTTTAACAACAAAAAAATTATTATTATAGAAACACTCTGATTTTACAATCCCATTTTCTTATACCAACCTTAAAATTTTAGATCATGTTCTTTATCATAAAAAAGTCTATTGATAGTCACATTTAATATCAAACCTAGTCTTTCCTATTTTATCTTTTTCAATATGACTTGGAGATGAAAAATCTATACTTCTGAAATATCTGGAAAATGGCTGGAATATAATCGACTGCAATTGTAAGGAAAACACTGTGATCTCTTTGGGAGCAACTCTCCTGGGAGAGGGTATAATTTTATTCTCTCTGAGCCCTTGGGAGTCCTTTATGTGGTCCATATACAGGCTTCTGACATAAAAGAAAGGGTGTCTAGTCTAGGGTTTTGCTTTTCTTTCTTTTTTTTTAACCTATTTTAGGTTCTTGGCACATTCAGTTCAGGCCAGCCCACAAGGGTGACTCTTGGCAAGTACATACCCACAAGTTACAACTTTCTCTCCCTCAGATCTCCATGTGAGAGACCCCAAAGCTACAGTAGAAGGTATGGAAACCTGTTTCTGTGCTCCCTGTAGGTCAGCTGTCCCAAGCACTGGCTGTATGGCAGGTGTGGAAGGAAACTTTGGTGAGGCAGATTGTGTTTTCCAAAGACGGTGGCCACAGCATGCTTTATCCAATGAGTTATCCTTATAACATGACTTTGACAAACACCTCTCCACCTGCAATAAAGCCATTCCTCCCCTGTTGAAACCCAGAAGACCTTTGTGACTTCCCTGACTAATAAAGAACCCCATGATCAATGCCATTGGATTCCTGAGGCTAACTCCCCAAAACACATGCTCTTCTACTGGTTCCAAGAGCACAATGGCTCTGAAACTGAGCCACTAGACTATGAGGAAGCCAAAGTAGAGTGTGCAGGGATTCACCTTAAGAGGAACCAGGGTCCCCAGCCAACAGCCAACCCCAAGTTGCCAGTCTTGTGGATGAGCTTTCCAGTCCCCAGGTCCACCTCTCCAGGGAGCTATGCAGCACTAAGGAGCTGGCTCCACTCCTCTCTGCTGTTTCCTGAGCACAATAAGTGTTTTTTATTTAAGCCACTAAATTTGGGGGTAAACAATTACATAGCAAAATGAATTGGTACCAGAAGTAAACCTAAGGAACTCAGCACAATTTGTTTATGTGGCCATGAGAAAATAGCTTTTTATTCCTTTGCATCAATGGACCTTTCTTCCACACAACCATACCATTCTACAAGGGGCAGATCTGCTTTCAGTGCACTTTGTCCATTCACTATAGGGAAAAACAAAACAGTGAGATTTGATCCCTGAGTTAATTTACTCTCCAAGATAAGCTCCTTGACTTGGAATATGCCAGAATCATCACATCCATCAACAGAAATCCTAGAGTGGTACAGGTTGAGTAATAGTAAGTTTCTATATGCATTTATAGAAATTTATCACTGTTGAGTGGCTTGGGTGATTATTTCTAAATTACAATGAGCACAGCAAACAAGGCAATGTCAAGGGAGTTGGCCCCAACCTGACACACACTGCCTGCTTCACAAACGCTAGTTTTCATGCCTCCCTCCCAGGAGGACATTCTGTATAGGAGTGCTGTTGTCAGCCTGTGTCCAGAAATGTTCAGTCCAGCCTAATAATTATTTCATTAATATATTTATTATAGCATTTCAGAGTTGGGGGACATCAGAGTGGTTATTGTAAGCCTTCTGTTTCCAAGAGGAATGAAGATTAGGAACATCAAATTCCAGGAAGTTTAATGAGCTTTGCACCCTAACAGCTTATCAGAGTCACCTAGAGGGTCTCCTGTTTCCAGTTCATTCTAACTTAATTGTCCTGGGATGTGGTCTAGGCTTTTCTGGTACTTTTTAAAGATTCCTCAGGTAAATTTATAGCACAACCAGCCTTGAAAATGATAGGATTTAGGTCCTAGATATGCAGCTCTAAATAATTAGGACATATAAACCATCCATTTTCAATTTTTATTTCAATCATGACTTTAAGTTCAGAATAATGGCTAACTATAGTGTTGAGTTTGTTGATAACAGTGTCTATCACTTGCTAATCTCCTTTTTTAATTAGCAGAGCAAAGGTCTCTGGCTCAGGGACTTTAACATCATTCAGCTGCTGTCCATGTACATTATCTTGGACAGTGTCCATTCATATTTTTTTTTCTACTCACTGTGTTCATTTCTGCCATTAACTTATTTTGGTGAGCAAACTCCCATTTAGGTCAAAAATATACATTTTCCCTATCTGTTTCCATATTAATTAAAGAAAGTTAACCAGTTTAAGAAAACATCAAGTGAATAACAGAACTTCCATTCATAGGAAGTGTCATATAAAGCTGTAAATGTAACTGTAGTGACCAAAGTGTAGAAAACAATGAGTTAAAGTCTTTGGTAAAGGCATCTTGACATCACCAACTTCTAGTGAGGCACACCAGGACATTCCCTCCCAAAGAAAGTTGAGCAAATTCTTAGCCCAGCTCAGTGGGGCACACCTATAATCCCAGCACTTTGGAGACCCAAGGATTGTGAGTTCAAAGCCAGCCTCAGCAAAATCCGAGGCTTGTTAAGCAAGTCAGAAAGACCCTGTCTGTAAATAAAATACAAAATAAAGCTAGGGATGTGGCTCAGTGGTCAAGTGCCCCTGAGTTCAATCCCCAGTACCTCCCTCTGCCAAAAAAAAAAAAAAGAAAAGAAAGTCAAGCAAATTCTGATATGAACAGATGGCATTTACCTGCCTTAAATATCACCTGTTCAGACCACCAAGTGACTGTAACCACTGTTAGTAAGAAAAATCAGCACCATGTCCCAGCTTGGTCCTATTTCCATGCTTCAGTGGCTGCCTACGTTTTCTCTTCCTTGCCTGAGCCGAGTATGTGTGTAAGGAAGGTGACCCTGAGGAGGCTGTCCAGGGCGAGTGGGGGCAAGGTTTAATTTGCTTGGTCATAAATGCAGAGGTGAGTCATGTCACCACTAGTTCCTTTGGGGACCTTCACAGAGGAAAGCACCAACCAGATTCCAGGAGGAACCTATAGGTTGATTGCTTTCAAGGCACCTGGGTGTGATTTACATGTGGTGTCAGGGTTTGGAAAGCAGGCCTGTGAAGGGACCGATGATTAATTTGGGTGGCTCTGCAGTCACAGGCTGCATAAAGTGATAAAAAGGAAGAGGCCCACCTAGTCAAACTTGCCTTCCAAATAGCCATCAAAATGTATTGTTTTTCCCCTTATACTGGGAAATTATGCTTCTTGGCAGTCCGGTGGCAGCATTTATATCGAGAGTGCTTACTAAGGAATTAGTATTTGTGATAATCTGTTTCACTCAAAGTTGAGGCTCTGCTGGCAACATAGAAGCCGTTCCCCGATTCTGAAGTTTGCACTGCACCTTGGTTCTTAGCACATGGCAGACACCACAGTGTGCTTCGAGCCCGCCTGTAATTAGTGATGATCTGCTGCTCATTTACTTTCTCCTGGCATGGGTTATCATATCACATACTGCTTGCCTTTCAGTGCAGAGTGGCTTTTAAATTGCATCCCAAATTTCATTAGTGTCATCACCTCAGAAAATACAGGGGAAAAGTTAATAAGATCCTCTTCTGTTTAATTCAATACACGCTACATTTTCCCTTAACATTTATGTCAAAGATGATTTGGCTTATAAATCTGTTTGCTGCTTGTACCTGTAGCATGTTTCAAAAATATGTATTTTTTTTCCTAAAAGAAATGTGTATGACTAGGTGAACAAATACTTCAATAAGAAAGTGATTCTAGGGCTTGGGCATGTGGCCCAGTGGTAGAGTGTGTGCTTAGTGTGTTTAAGGCTCTGGGTTCAATCCCCAACATGAAAAAAAAAGGGTAAATGATTCTAGCCAAACTTAGAAATTATAAAATTAGCCCAAAAAGGAAAAAAAAATTACTGTCATTTTGATGTAAATATGCATTTGATGTTGGCTATAGTGAACTTTTAATTTTGGGGGACAGAAAAAGAGTTTGTAGATTAACTACATTCCTGACATCCCTATTCCTGAAACCCATTTAGCAACCCTCTTGCTCCCCCTGGTAGTGAGGATTGAACCCAGTGGTGCTTAACCACAGAACTACATCTGCAATGCTCCACCCCACACATGAACACTTGTTAAATTTTGAGACAAAGTTTCACTAAGTTCCTTAAGTTTTCACTGAGTCACTGAGGCTGCCTCCAACTTATGATCCTCTTGCCTCTGCCTCCTGGGACGCTGGGATTACAGGTGTGTGCCACTACCCTACCCTTCTTGAGTCAAACAAATTGATTGTGTCCTCAAGTGCTTTGCATGTGGATATGTGCCCAGGTAGACCACTTCACCCTCTTTTCCAAGACTTCTGCTTACATCGCATAACTGGGCCCATCGGTCCATTCACTGAAACCCTCGAAAACCATAGACTCTTCTGTGTTCTCTGATCTTAAGTTACACTGTAATTTGACATTGTTTTATGTCATTGTTTGATGACTGCCTCTCTCAGCTGTCAGCTCAGTGAATATAAGGACTGTTTTTTTCTCCCCTCATCATTGTATACCCAGCAACTGAAGTGTAGTAGTTGCTTAATAAATAGTTTTTGAATGAATTATCTTATTTTTAAAAAGGTAGTTCTTTTAAGAAGGAACTCAAATTTGTATCACTGAGGGATTTTTCTCCTGCTGTATAAGTTTCTGTATGAATCGTTGGAATAGACCTTGTCTATGGCTCAGATCTCCTATTTTGAGTAAACCTATGGCCTGTAGCTTAGAAAAATGGCTTGATTTCTTGAAAACTTAGAATTGCATGGCTTGGGGGAGGTTTTTAGAGGGAAGTTTTAAAGAAAATTAGGATGAAAGAAAATGAAAGTAAAAACTTGACTCCCTGCCCCCCATCTTGCCTATGTGGTCCATTCTATTCAAGGAGGGAGGGGAGGGGAAGAATACTTAGGAAAATGCTACAGACTAATTTAACAGAGAGGAAACACCAAGCTGTTTTTCACTCAAACAATTATTAGTGTGCCTAACAATTTATTGAAGGTTATTAGTGTTATAATCTCCTTTGCAGCAGGTGTTGGGGGATACTAAGGATTGAACCCATGGAACCACATTCCCAGCCCTTTTATATTTTATTTTGAGGAAGGATCTCCCTAAGTTCCCCAGGCTTGCCTCAAACCTGCAATCCTCCTGTCTCAGCCTCCTGAAATGCTGGGATTAGAGGTGTAAGCCACCATTCTCACCTCTAATGACATTTCTTTTAGTCCAGTAATCCAGTTCCCCTCAAGGAAGTGGGACCAAGGTCTCATTCCGAACCTATGTCTTGCAGCCCACAGAGTCTGTCCAAATGAGCCTCGTTATTGGCTGAAATATCACTTCCTATCAATGGGAGTCCCTCTCATTCTCCAAAGAAGCTCAGCTTTCTCAACCCTGGCTCCATCTTCAGTGCAATCTAGCCTTGCAGCCAGGAAAGTTTCCCGTGAGTGGGAAGGAGCTGTGGTGGGTCCTCTGTCTCCAAATGGACAGGGGATGGTTCCCCTAGTCCCCCAAAACCACAGGCAGTGAGGACTAGCTCTCCAGCTGACACCTTCAGCATGTTCTGTCTGTAGTCTTCAGAGCCTGCCACAAAGAAGAAACAGAAGCTGGCTGAGCTGGGCTGCTTCTAGTTCCTCTTTAGGAAGGTCTTTCCCAGGATATTTAATAGCCTGAATGCACATGGAGTGTGTGAAGTGTTGGTCTGATTAAAAATTCAGAGAGCAAGGCTTGGGTCAAAACTCAAGATAAAGAGGGAATGGGCAGGCACAGGTGCAGGACTGAAGACTGTCAGCAGAAGGAGGACTACAGGGCCACAGACCCTTACCTTCTTGCACTCTTGTCTTTGAAAGATGCCCCCTTTTTAGAAAAGAAAATCCAAATCCATGGTGTAAGCTTAGATCATCAATGGAGGCCCTGGTTGAATTTTGAGAACCCATGTGGTGGATGGGAAGAATGGAAGCCTTTTCCAGGAGGAAGATGGATCCTGAATGAGTCCTCTGAGCATTCAGAGCCACTGGAGGGTTGGTCATCCACAGGCAGGGGCCATTGTTGCTGGAGGCACAGAGTCTTGATCGGTAGAAGAAGCAGTGATTGTAACTTAGTACTCACCACATGAGGGAAGAACTAAGAACTTTTTCACAATTACCAGGAAACAGAATGGAAGCCAGCCAGCCCTGAGCTGTGGCCGAGTGAAGGTCATTCACTGTGGCCATCAGTCTATCAGCCTCTGAGTATTCATTGTGAGTGACTCTCTGGGGCCCCCTACATGGCTCATCCATTACCTGTGGACATCCACTGGTATGATCCTTGAAAGTTGTTAGTGGCCTAACAGAGGCTTGACCTTTTGTGGGTTAGTAATGGGTTTTATCCTGACCAAGGTGGGAGTGAGGAGTATGAGCTGGAAATTTTCCTAAGCCAGTACAGCAGCAGACACTCTGTCTCCTATTACAAAAACTCTCCCTTGAGTCTTCTTACTATGCATTTTGCCTTCAGCTCCTAGGAATCTCTCTGCTTCTGATTGCCCAGAAATTGTCTTCTGCTCAGCTCAAAGCCTCAGGGTTTATACTGATCTATTTCTTATAAATCCACTCTGCTCCTTACACACCATTTGCCTTGACCTTGGCTATTTGCTTCTGCTTTCATTCAAAGCCTTGGACTTCCTCTTCTCCATGACAGATACCTGATTCTCCCAATCATGTTCTGTTTTCCTCAGGCATAATTTCTTACCCTTTACCCACAATCAAATGCATTTACATCATTGCATGGTAATATTTGAAGCAATCATGAAAGTGCTGTCTTTGTGTAGTGAGGTGTTAGTAAAGGTGAAGACAGAGTCACATCGGAGTTTCACACATGACCAAGTTCACCGCACCACATACACCGATTACCAGGAGAGATTGGGTGATGACAATGATGATAAATACACCACGCTTGGGTGCTTCATTATTAGTTTTCCACACAATTGAATCACAATCAATTAGGATTGAAAGGAGCCCTGGAGATTACAAGATACAACCCTCCCCATTTTACAGAAAGGTAAATTACCCACAGAAAGATTAGAGTCTTTACCCAAAGTCAAAGGGCCAATCAAGAAGGCTGAAACCTGGGTTCTCATGTCCATGTCTAATGCCTTTTCTACTATATTGAAAAGCTCATCCAACACACATAACTAAATAAAACTGAAGCTAAAAAAAAAATTAGCCAAGGCTTCAGTGAATGAAGCTCAGGAAGAATTTGTTTCACTCATTCATTCCACTCCTATTTTTATCAAATGTCCAGCATATTCAGACACTCTACTGGACAAAGGAGGTAATGTGAACAAGCAGATGCTGATGTAGTCCAAGAACCTGACATTAAGCAAATATCCATGCAAGTAAATTATACTGTATCACATCAATTTTAAGATTCAAACATGTTTTTAAACATCTCAGCATATCCAATATCAGAAACTGCTGTACCAATAACATGTCTATGAACAGGTTAGCCTGGAAGGGAATCAAATTATTCCAGAGAGTGTTTGCTTGATTGGCTTCTGTCAACCAGGGCTCCTCCCAACATGAAACTCCCTTTAAATTATACTCTCCACCTGAGGTTTTCTGGACTATACTTGTGGTGGAATATCAGAACACAAACCTGCACCATGATCTCCTCCTCATTCAAGTTAATGGGAGAGATTTCTTTCACCTTCTACCAGGGACCAAGGTCAAAACAGTCATCTCTCATCTGTCCTTACATGGTGGGCCAGCACTGTGGGGGTAGTCTCTTGATAATTCTCCTCTTTAGCCTCATTTTGTGGAATCTTCTTAGAGGTATGTGCAACAGCATTATATTTTACAATCAGTGACACCTTAGGCTCTAATAATTATAAACTATAATTATTATAATTGTGATAAGAATTGTGGAAAAATGCAGAATGGCACAAGGAAGCATAACAGGGTGACTTAATTTAGATCAGAGTCCTCCATGACAAGTGATATGTAAAGTAAGTTCTGGGAACTGGGATGAATGCCCAGGGCTGAGCATTCCAAACAAGTGCAAGAGCTTGTGTGAGGCCCACTTAAGAAATTAGCATTGCTTTTAAATTCCTTTAATGTGACCATCTCCCTAAGGATCAATATCTAAAGGAAAATCTTTTCAATGGATCACTTTCCCTTGAAAGCTGAAATAGAAATGTGATGAATTCGTGTTTATAAACTATATTTAAAGTCATATTTTTTTAAATGAGTAGGGTTATGCCCTCTGATTTTAATTACCAACCATGGTTTCTTTAATCTGAGGTTGATTCTGTTCCCTGTTGCTGTGCTAAATGCACAGAAAGAACTGCCGTGTGGATCTGTGACTAGGCAAATCACCGCCATCACATATGCCTTTTTCATGAGGAGATATGAAAACTGTTCCCTCTCACTGCTTTTGTAGAATGAGCTCAGCTCCAGGGACTGAGCATGACAAACAGAGGACAGCCTGTGGCATTGGAGAATAAAGTATGACTTGGGACAGGTGCATGCACAGAGGTTTCCCAGCTGGTGTGTGGAAGGCACCATTCCCTACAGGCAATCCTCTTTAAATCGGTGCACAAGTCAATACCCAGCCAGTAATCCTCCAAAAGTGCTTCCTGGGACTTCAAAAACATGATGCTAAATAAAGCACAATTCATGTAGTTCACGCATGTGGCTAGACAGCAAACAATACCCAGGGATTTCCCTACTTTTACTGGGCTATCTTAAAACTCAGAGATTCAAAATCCCAATTTGTTATAAGATCAAACAATAAATGTACTTGTCTTTTAGAGTTCTTCTATAAAAGCATTTCTTGATAAAAAGTAAATGACAAGGAGCTATAAACTTTACTGGATTGTAAAAATGCCCAGTTAGGATAGTTTGTGCAGATGAAATTCCCATTCTTTTCATCTAAGCTTGCTGATCCTAAATAACTAACACACTTGAATTCCTCGGAGCATGTTCAGGCTGACTCCATTCTCTACCTGGGTTCTGAGACACTTGGACCACAATGCCAGTGTGTATTTGCTATGCCAGAATGCAGAGTTGGTGGAGGTTCTTTGGCAGGTCTGGGAAAAGGAGCACATTCAGGAAGGAAGTCAAGAGAGTCACAGAGTGTTGGGCTGGGGCTGTAGCTCAGCGGCAGAGTGCTTGCCTTGCATGCGTGGGGCACTGGGTTCAATCTTCAGCACCACATACAAATAAACAAATAAAACAAAGGCATGCTGTCCATCTACAACTACAAAAAATTTAAAAAAAGAGAGAGTCACAGATTGCTACTTCTTTGTCACTTGAGTGCCATCCTCAAACAAAAATAGAAGAGATGGTCACCGGGAATGAGATTTGGGTAGACATCTGCCCCCCCCCCTGCAGTCATCTTCTACATTGAGTAGAAGAGGTAGGGAACTTTTCACCAGATGGCCTTTAATTTTACTTTATCTGGAATACAGGTAGGAAAATGAACCTCCCTACCCTCTCTTCCCCGCTTTATAATAATATGATTATTTCATTCAAAGAAGAGCCTTTGGCTTTGGTAAAGAGCTGTGGATGGCAGCTTAACAGATCAGCCATTCATTCACTCAAACAATAATTAACAAGCACCCACTAGCTCACTGCTCTGTGCTGTCATACGGGTGATACATATCCTGTTCATTGAAGTTACCGTGTCACACATCTTCATCTTCTCCCTTTTTTCTTCTCCTCTACCCTTCTGCTCTTTCTCTTCTTTCTTATGTTAAGATTTATGCTATGGTTTAAATGTGTCACCTCCAAAATTTCAGGTTTTGCCCATGTGATAGTATTAACAGGTGGGACATTTAAAGAGGTAATTAAGTCATAAAGCTCCCTTCTTTATGAATGATGTTAAGTTCCCTATGAAAGGGCCTTTATGCTGCATTCCTTTCACTTGCTCTTCTGCCATCTGAAATCACAGAATCCCTGCCTCTAAAGGATCCAGAGAGATGGAGGTAGAGAGTAGCATTCACTAAACAACATGCCAGTGCCTTGATCTTGGTCTTCCCAGCCTCCAGAACTGTGAGATAAATTAATAAATTAGTGTTCTTTAAACATTAGCCAATCTGCAGTATTTTGTTACAGCAGCAAAAATGGACTAAGACAGAAATACTTGGAAATTTTTATTTGGGGCGTCCATTTGACTGGGTCAAGGGCTATTCAGATGGTGAAGCATAATTTAGTCTGAATGCTTCTGTAGGCATGGAGCCCATTCCTCGTCTGCCAAAAGGGAAACCCAGATAGATTTGCTTTTCATTAGTGATTGGACTTGCCCAATCCCTAGGTGTGTCTGTGAGGGTGTTTCCAGAGGAGATTGGTATGTGAGCAGGCGAACTGAGAGGGAAAGATCTGCGCTCAGTGTGAATAGGCACCATCCCACCAGCGGGTCCCCTGACAGAACAAAATGACAGAGGAAGGGGAAATCTGCCTATTCACTTCTGAAGCCAGAATGCCCTTATCCTCCTGCTCTTGGATGTCAGACATTCAAGTTCTCCAGCCTTGGGACTGCAGGACTGGCACCAACAGCCCCCGAGGGGCCTTTGACCTCACTCAGAATTATCCCACTGGCTTCCCTGGTTTTCAGGCCTTTGAACTTGGACTGGGATTGAGACTGGCTTTCGTGGTTCTCCAACATGAGAGACAGTCTGATAAGACTTCACAGCCTCTTTTATCAAGTGGGCCAATTCTGATAATAAATCCCTTTTCATCTCTCTCTCTCTCTCTCTCTCTCTCTCTCTCTATATATATATATATATATATATATATATATATATATATATATATATATATAGTATTTGTTCTGTTTTTCTGAAGAACTCTGAATAAAACAATGGTATTGACAAATTTTTAGATCAAACAATTGTATTTGGTTTGGTGGAAAAAGAAAAAAAAAAGAGGCCTAAAAATCATTAAATCCCAACTTCAACTGTCAACTTCAGGCTTTGTAGAACAAAGTGCTGAATTACCTCCAAGATCAAAATCTAGGTAAGTGTTCAGTTATTGCAGTTCTAAGGCACTTTCAGAGAAAAGATGGTGAAACTGGTTGACACCAAATTTGAAACCTCAAATTTGATTAACTTAAATCTTTGCCTTTCACCTGGGAAAATCTGTAGGCTTATGTGGAGAAATAAACCCTTTATTTCAATGTTCAACTTTGAAGTTTGAAAACAAAGCTGAAGCATTTGGTACACAAGGGTTGTTCCAACCTAGAGTGCTCCTTGGAATTTCAAAGGGAGATGAAAACAGGTGAGAATTCACGACTGCATTCACAGGCTCTGGGGACCTCAGCACAGGGACAACACAGAAACTAAGAACAAATGTACTTTCCAGATAATTGATTGGCTTTAATGTGAAAAAGTTTGAGGCACAAGATGCTTGGAGAGGAGATCATCTGGTCTTGCCTCCGGATGTTCCCCGATCAGACAGAAATGATAATTTCTTTCTGTCTTTGTTGCTTCACTAGCTTCCTGGAAATGGTGGCTAGTAAGGGGACTTAGTAGTGAAACTTCTAGAGGTGGAGGGTAGTAATGCTCAACATTTCCTGTTCTGCAGCGTATTAGAATCACCCAGAGAGCTCAAAAAACCCTTATGCTCAAGCCACTCTGGGGTCCTCCTTGGGTGGGAACAGCTCATTAAATTGGAATCTGGGTGTGGGTGAGTGAGAACAGGGACCGGCATTTTTTTCAGGCCCCTAGACATCTCCAATGCAGAACACATTTGGGGATAGAGGTGTGAATAATGCTTCTCAGTTAGGGGCACCTGTGAGTCTATGTGCCTAGCAACCTCCCAGGTGGTACCCTTGCGGCAGACCCTCAGGGAACATTTGAAGTGTAGAGTTTCTCTCCCATCCCACATTTCTGCCTTAGCCAATGGAAGAAACTGAGGGGAAGTAAAAGTGGGCCTGGGACAGTGAATGCAGGGTAGGCGGGCAGAGGGGCTAGAGTATGTGTTTATGGGGCAGGGGAGATCATCACATCATCACAGCCTGGAAAAAAGGACAAGAAAATCTGTGTGTTACCCAGAGGATGACATTGCGTGTCACTCAAAGCAGGACCTCTCAATCTCCCATCTTAGCGTTTTTCTTCCTCCTCGACCCCAAGGCCATGCACAAAGGAAGATTCCATTTGTCCTGGATCTCCAACCAGAATGTTCAGAATTTGGATTCTTCTGCCTGCTGGGTTGTAATGACACTGCTGGATGAAAGAGGAACACCGTATATGTTCAAGGTCCACCCATTTTTAAGGCAAATGAACCAGTCAGCTCTTCCTAGTGGACTTTGGCTTCATCTTTTAACACAACCTCTTGTCTCTCTGGCACACAGATGGCTTTGTAGAACCCATACGAGCCCCCTCTATCACACTCTGTCAACCCATCAGTATTTAAAATGTTGATATTTCTTCATAGTCTTAAAAAAATTAAGTACTTCCTTAACATATTAATATGATGTTTTTTTTTTTTTTGGCACCCTCTTAAATTCTGTACCTGAGGCAACTGCCTCACTTGCTGTTACTTAGCCTCTGCCCTTTCTGTTTACTCCCCAACCCACCACAACCTGGTATCTGCTCTTAAAACTACAATGGAAATTAACCTTGAAAAACTCATTTTAAAATCTGCTATATGTCAATTGTTTTAAAGGACAAATTTTCAGCCCATTTCCTTGACATTTCTTTAAGCATTCTAAACACAACACACAAAACATACACAAACATAATGATCACAAAGACTATTCCTATGCCATATTTCCACCCATTCCTAAAATGTCACCATCTTGGTTTTTATCCCCTTCATTTATTATTCTAATATTACTCTTATACCTCCTAAGAGTACAACAGCATTTATCTAAAAACCTTCCTAAGGTTACATTCTCTTTATCCAGACCAATTCAAGAAGAGGAATATACACTCCGCAAGCCAGGGGTAAAGGATATAGTTACACACTGATTCTTGGTGAGGACATCGGCCCAGGGTATTTCTTCCAAGACCATCAAGGCACAAATGTGGGCATCAAACTGAGACTTTCTAAGATGATCTTGACTTTTTCTTTTTTTTCTTTTTATTTATTTTTTTTAATTTTTTTATTAGTTGTTCAAAACATTACAAAGTTCTTGACATATCATATTTCATACATTTGATTCAAGTGGATTATGAACTCCCATTTTTACCCTATATACATAATGCAGATTCACATCGGTTACACATCCACTTTTTTACCTACTGCCATACTAGTGTATGTTGTATTCTGCTGTCTTTCCTAACCTCTACTATCCCCCCTCCCATCCCCTTCCCTCCCCTCCCATTCCCTCCCTTCCCGTCTTCTCTCCCTACCTCATCTACTGTAATTGATTTCTCTCTCTTGTTTTTTCCCCTTTCCCCTAACTTCCTCTTATATGTAATTTTGTGTAACAATGAGGGTCTCCTTCCTTTACCATGCAATTTTCCTTCTCTCTCTCTTTCCCTTCCCCCTCTCATCCCTGTTTTGTGGTGATCTTCTCATGACACAATGGAGTATTACTCTGCACTAAAAAATGACAAAATCATGGAATTTGCAGGGAAATGGATGGCACTAGAGCAGATTATGCTAAGTGAAGCTACCCAATCCCTAAAAAATAAATGCCAAATGTCTTCTTTGATATAAGGAGAGCAACTAAGAACAGAATAGAGAGGAAGAGCACGAGAAGATCTTGACTTTTTATATCAGTTTTAAATATTAAATTCACTCTATTCCCATGGATTTTAGTTTTTAATAGCCTGGAATTTTCCCAGCAATTGTTGGAGTCCTCTTAGCTAGCATGACATGTCTTGGTGACAACTGGGCCCTGTCTATTGGAATTGTTTAAAACGCATGGCTGCTTTACTAATGTCCATTATAATTACTGGGGCCTTCTAGGGGTCTCATCTTCCAGGAGGGGGCTGAACTCAGGTAGAGGAATGAGTGCTCCTTTAGATATTTGGCAGGTTCATTGTCTTCAAACACAGTTTTGTGTGTGTCCCCTGCTACTTATGATCCCCTCCTATTCTTGGTAGTGTTTCTGTATGTTTTCCTAAGATGATTTGGCTAATTCACCATTCCCTGCTATTTCTCTTTTCCACTTATGCAGACAGACATCAGCTTCAATTCTGTATTCTAAAATCAAGCAGAGTTAATAGGAGAAATAAAATACCAATATATATTAGTCTCCTCTCATTAAAATTAATAAAAAAATTAAACATTCCTCTATAGCTAAACTTCTATGTTCATCCTAATTATCTTTACTGTACTTTATATTAACTGTTTTTCTGAATATCATTACAAAATGATGGCCTTTTATAAACTCATCACATTTTAATTAAACCCAATTATTGTGCTTTTTTTGAGCTCAAATTGTAACTTGGCTAGTGGGAGACCTCGAAGTTGGCTCTTTTGTCCCTTCAGCACTGTCTCTGGCATTTTTGAAGGTATTTCTGCTTCCTGCAACACTGGTGTTTCCCAGACCCATTCTCTGTGTGTGAACCACGGGGTGCTGGTTCCTTTTCCTGAAGGTGAGTGTTTGAGACCCAAAGGTGAGTACCTAGTACTATTAACATAACTTACTATACATGGCTCTTCTTATAAATGAGGTTTTATTGCCCTCTAAGACCTTCTCACATATCAATACAACAAGCTTGATGGGTATCTGTTTTTTGTCATTCTAGCCCTGTTACAAATTTGCTTTTGCACTTGTCTTCACATCATGCTGATGCTCTCAGACTCTCCAGGCTTGGTCTCTGTTCTACTACCCCACTGTGGCCTTTTCACATGAATTTCCAAATTCACTGTCTTCTTGGCCCTCTAGGAAATAAATGTATGTGAGTTTCTTGCCCTTGAGGGGTGATTGTTCTGGATGGTAGAAGGTTGGTCTTCCTCTCTTCCAAAAAAAGCTTGACTTCATTCATGGAAAAGATGCTTCTCTTTAGGATTCAGTTCTGGAAGACCTCCTTCTTTCACTTAGTTGGTATTTTATCTACCACCAGTGATAATTTTCAGCCACTGGCTTCTAACACACTCAAATATAGGAATACAGAAGTGGAAAGATGGGTCCTCTGGAATTTCCCTTCAGTTAGATCACTAGGAAGAAAGGATCACCTTTTTGTCTGTATCAGCTTGGTTGTGGTTAGTATATTTCCTTCTAGGAATCCTTATTTCATATACTCTTTAAAAAGAATTTTTTTTGAGAGTATCAGGTAGACACTGGTACATACCTGTAATCCCAGCTGCTTGGGAGCTGAGGCAAGAGGAAGCCATTCCTGAACAACTCAGCAAAAACCTGCCTTACATTAAAATTTTAAAAAGAAAAAAAAATGGCTGGGTATGTAGGTCAGTGCCAGAGCCTTTGGCTAGTATGGACGAGGTCATGGGTTCAATCCCCAGTGTCACAAAACAAATAAGAGAATCCCTCTTGACTGCTAATTCCAGGCTTGCTGATCTCTTCTTTGAAAGGATCTGGAACTCCACAAGGTTTATAGTGGTGACCGCTAGTTTAGCTTTCATCCACAGGTTGAGGGAACAGCATAGTGGGGGTTATGTCAAAGAGACTCCGCCACCCTAACACTCAGGAAGAGGAACAGGGAAATGGGAGGACACTTGTGCAGATAGATAAGAGCTAGAAAGTAGAGAGCACAGTGGATGCTTATCTAATTTCTTACCCAAGATAAACTGAGCTGGATGGATTTGGGTTTTGACAGCAGCTCAGGTTTCACATTATCACAGCTTTGAGCTGGGGCAGAGAAGGAGAAATGTACATTTGTTAGCAACTTTCCATTGACCTTGACATTTGGGTCTAGGAATGACAAAGTGTGTGTGCGTGTATTTTAATTAAAATGTCTAAAAATTATAATCTAATACATGTTTTTAAATAGTGTCTCAGATATGTGTGAATGTAAGTCTTCCACTTAGAAATCAGCCTTTCTGATAGACACTTGATATTGAACAACTAACTCTTCATTCCTTACAAGGTTCTGAGCCAGGTATTATTATTGTCCCCATCTTAAACATAGTAAACTGAGTCTTTGAGAAGTTAAGTAAATTACCTGTGGTTAAAAACTAGTAGATGGTGAGTTGTAATTCAAACCAAGGCACTCAGATGGACTCCAGAACCCCTGGTCCTAAGTGTGTGTGGTGTGTGTGTGTGTGTGTGTGTGTGTGTGTGTGTGTGTGAAAAATTGGATTATACTTTGCATAAAATTTGATACTCCTTTCTGTAATTATTTTATTAAGGGCATTTCTTTCATCTTATGTTTTAGAAACTATTATTTAAAAATGGCTAACTGATGTCTTGAAAATGTTTTTTAGTGTTCTGTTAATAAATATATACATTCTTTCCAGTGTTTCAGTATTTAAAAGTTGTTCATTAAGCATTAAACAATAAAGAATTATATTCCATTATACTTATATTTTTGTTTGTATCTCTGATTATTTTCTTGAGTTAGATTTCTTAGAACAGAATGCAATTTGAAGACCTGTGAACAATGCCAAATAAGTTTGCACAGACCTTGTACTAATTCATACTTCTGTCAAAAACACATTAGGGAAGATTTTCATCTAACTTTCACCAGCACAGAATATTTTCTTTGAAAAGTGTTTTGCCATGTCAGTGGGTAAATAAGAGGCCTCTTATAATTGCTTTAACTAGGATTTGATTAGTTGTGTGAACATTTTTGCATGTTTACTGGATTTGGTATTCCTTTCAAAATTCTGTGTGGATCATCTGCCCACGTCTCTTTTGAAGTACAGGAGTCTTACTTATTGAGTTGTAAGAACATTTTCTGTGCTCTTTTAATGATGTTATCCTCTGGCTTGTTGCTACAAATACTTTTCTCAATTTGTAATTTCATTGTTGTGAATGATGTTTCTTGATGTACAGGAGTTTAATTGTGTTATATGGTAAAAATCCATCTAGCTTTTCCATTGTAATTACTTACATTGCTTTTTATCCTTAGAGTATCTCTCCCTCACCAGAGATCTGTTTATTATTAACTTATATTTTTGTCTGTGTGGTTCCTTTAGTTCATCTGTTTTTATTGTTTTTGTTTGGGGCTGCTGCATGGTGAGGTTATAATTTGAGTTAATCATTTTTTCCAACCATTTGATGAACAACCTCTTCCTTTCCCATTTTTTTGTTGTGTTTCCTTTATTAAGCTGGGATATAGACTAGAGTCTATTTCAGGGCTGATTGCTCTATTCTATCACTCTGCCTGCCAATTTTTGAGCTAGTACCATTCAGCTTTGTTTGCTGTTGCTTATAATATATTTTAATATTGACAGGGGCACGCTTCCTGACTCAGTTCTGAATCTCTCTCTCCTTTTTATCACATGCTCTCGTAATCTACTCCCTTGTTCCTCAACACTATGAAGTTCAGGATCACTGCATCTATGAGAAAGATAATACTGGTTTATTTTTTGGTAGGTGCACTTGTCACTGCAGTGTTTACCAGTCATTGCAAAAATCATAATGGTATTTGTTTTCCTTTGTTGTGCTATTTTTCTCACTTTCAGATCAGTGTTATGTTGACTTCATAAAAGGATTCATATGGTTTTGACATTTGTTTTTATACCTAGAAAAGTCACATAACAAGATATTTTTGGTTTTTCTGAAATAATGAAAGTTATCATTGGTGAAATGTTCAAATAACAAAACATCTTTAGAGGTAACTACAACACTGCATATGTATCCAAGATTTCTTCTAAGCTCGTGACACTTTTTCTTAGAGGCAGGTAAAACTTTCCATAAAAATATCCATTTAATTCAGCTTGTCAAAGTACTTCGCACAATGTTTCTTTAATAGTTTCCTATTGGTTAAAATTCTCCTATTTATTCATATATTTCACCTTTTAAATTTTACTTGTTCTCTCTTTTTACTATTATGTATTCTCTAGAGTTATGTCAAAAGTTCTTGAATTTATGTATCAACTTTACTCTTTCTATTTTTTAAAAATACAATACATTTATTTTATTTTTTTAAAAGAGAGAGAGAGAATTTTTTAATATTTATTTTTTAGTTTTCGGGGGACATAACATCTTTATTTTTATATTATGTGGTGCTGAAGATCAAACCCAGCATGCCAGATGAGCATGCTACCGCTTGAGCCACATCCCCAGCCCATATTTTTTAATTTTTTTAAGTGGTGCTGAGGATCGAACCCAGGGCCTTGAACATGCTGGGCAAGCACTCCACTGCTGAGCCACAGCCCCTACTCTTTCTACTTTTAAGAATTCATTTTTCTATCAGTATCTTTAGGACATCTTTTCTTCAGTCTTCCTTGGATTTGATTTAAACACATTTTAGTTATACATAGCATAAATCCTTTAAATTTTATCTATTTGGTCTATTTCTCCTGTCAAAAACCAGTTTTTCCTGCATTTTTATTGGTACATTATAGTTGCACATAATGGTGGGATTCTTTGTTGTATGTTTGTACACATGCACACAATATAGTCATCAAATTTGGTCATTCCCCAATATTTCCCCTTTTCTCCCCTCCTCCCTTCTTCTGTTCTCTTTCCTTTACTGATATCCCTTCAATTTTCATAAGATATGCTCCCCCACATCTTTCCTTTCCTTTTTCCTCTCTAGTTTCCACATAGAAAACATGTGATTCATGAATTTGTCTTAATTCACTTAACATAATAGTCCCTAGTTCCATCCATTTTCCTGCAAATAACAGGGTTTCATTTTACTTTATGGCTGAATAAAACTCCATTGTGCCTACATACCACATTTTCTTTCCTCGTTCATCTTGATGGACATCTAGGCTGTTCCATAGTTTGACTATTGTGAATTGTGCTGCTATAAACATGGGTATGTATGTATCACTGTAGTATGATGACTTTGCTTCTTTAGCATAAACACTGAGGAGTGAATTGGCTGGGTTCTATGGTGGTTCCAAGTCTAGTCTTTTGAGGAAACTTCATACATATTTCCATAGTGGTTGTAATTTACAATCTTGATTTACAATCCTACCAAGAGTGTAGAAGTGTTCCTTTTCCTCCTCATCCTCTCCAGCATTTATTACTGTTTGTATTCTGATGGCTACCATTCTGCTTGATGATATTTCAAGATAGTTCTGATTTACATTTACCTAATTGCTAATTATGTCACACATTTTTTTCATGTATTTGTTGACCATTTGCATTTTTTCTTTTGATAAGTGTCTGTTCAGTTCATTTGCCCATTTATTAATTGGGTTCTTTGGATTTGAGGGTTAAGTTTTTTTTAGTTCTTTATATATTCTGGTTATTATATTAATTCTCTGTCACAAGAGTAGCTGGTAAAGATTTTCTCCCATTCTATAGGTTCTCTCTTCATGTTCTTAGTTGTTTTCTTTGCTGTGGAGAAGCTTTTTAATATGATGCCATCCTATTTATTAACTCTTGCAATTATTTCCCGAATTTCAGGTCCTGTTGAGAAAATCATTGCCTGTGCCTAGGTGTTGGAGTTGCATAGTTTCTGGTTTAACTTCTAGATCTTTGATCCATTTTGAGTTGATTTTTGTGCAGGGTGAGAAATAAAGATTTAACTTCCTTCTTCTATATATGGATAACAAGTTTCCCCAGCAACATTTGTTAAAATGCCTGCTTTTCTCCATTAATTGTTTTTGGCACCTTTGTCAAAAATCAGATGTTTGTATTTGAGTGGGTTTGTCACTGTGTTTTCTATTCTGTACCATTGGTCTATGCGTCTGTTTTGATGCCAGTACTATGCAGTTTTTGTTATTATAGCTCTGTAGCATAGCATTGCCTTTTTAGCTTACAATTACTTTGGCTATTCTGGGTCTTTATTCTTCCAAATGAATTTTAGAACTGTTTTTTTTTTTTTATAGTTTGGTCAAGAATATCTTGGAATTTTGATGGGGATTGCATTGAATTTATTTACTGATTTTGGTTTTATAGTCATTTCAACAATATTAATTCTGCATTCATCTAACAACCTTCTTCAATTCCAATCATTCTTAAAACTAGTCACTTAATGTTGTCCCAGAGTTCTTGTATAATTCTGATCATAATTACTTATTTTTTACATGTTGTCTGAATGTTCAAGACCAGCTACTTTTGTCTTCCAGCTTAGAGATTCTGTCTTCAGCATGGAAAGGCCAGTATTTTATAAAAGTTTCACACAATACAGTTCTGTCTCTGTCCATTTGATCTTGTACATTTACATATTTTATGCTCAAAATATATATGTTGAAGACTGCACATTTTATGGGCACTTTGACCCATTTAGTATTCTTTTTTGTTCTTGTACTTAGTCTTGAGTGAATTTAACATTAATACCTTCATTTTCCCTTTGTATTTGGCTCATCTTCATTCTTTTTAGTCCTAAAGGCATATTTTTGTTTTAGATATATTTCTTGGCAAATTATGGTTGAATTTTTCTTATCCCAATCCTGAAGTCTCAGTGTGTTCATATAGGAGACAAAATTATTAAATTTTGAAATAACTGTTCATATTCTCCTGCTGGATAATTATTTGTGGTACATGGGGTTATGCCCAGGCAGGGCTTGGGGAAACTGAATCTAAGCACTGTCATGCGAATGAGCTCTAGATGTGAAAACAGGGAAAAATGCATGCTTGATCATGAGCAAAGAAAGGAACATTCTAAATACCAAATTTGTGTAACTGATAGAAAATCTAGAACAAGACCTAAAGGTTCAGATTGAAATGAAAAATGGACTCAGAGCTAGGAAGCTTCATCAAGGGAAGGGAAATGTAGGAATACATAGCACCTTTTACTCTCAGGGAAAATGAAAGAAGCACTGGTGGCAACAGCAATTTTACAACTCAGTTATCAACTCTCACTTGGATCAGACTTGGGCTGACTGCTTTAGATAACGAATTCCTAATTCCTCTGTGAAGAGCAGGTTATTCCATTTTACAGACAGGAAAACTGAGTTGCTACACAGATCAGAAAATTTTTCAGACCCAAATTGACCAGTGCCACAAACTAATTTCAAAACTAAGTCTCTCTGACTCAAAAGTCCACAGTTATTATCCATTGTTCCAGAGTTTTCTCCTCCATAATAGCTTTTTTTTTTTTTTGGTCCTATGTTATCCATTTTTACAAGTGGATATTCTCCTTTGAATTCTTCCAGTTCAGTTTTTGAAGATCATGTTTAAATGTACAGATTCTCTAATTATCAAATTGATAAAGAATACAACTTTAACTCACTCTTCTATAAGATGAGGAATTGGTTTCCCTCTTTTCCTCACATACCTCTCTTTCCCTCATTTAGAATTATGTACCAATTTGTAATCCATATAATTTTTAGTTATTTCAAGAGAAAAGCAATCCCACTCATACTAATACTTTATTTACAACATTTAACACACTTAATTTGGTATGTTTTGATAGGATTGTCACAATTCCTTTGCACTGTTTTTTGCTTTCTTGAGTTTTTGTCTTTTACAAATTCTTTCACTGGACTTTGTCTTTACATTTTTCCAAAAAGAAGTGCATGGGTGGTAGCTTTTTCTGAACTCCTGATTAGAATGCTTTTTTTTTTTCTTTTTGTTTTGTTTTCTTTAAAAATTAACATTTCAGCTTGAGTCATAAGTCTTTCTCCTACTCCCAGTTAAATTTTGGCTTTTTTTTTAAAGAGAGAGAGAGAGAGAGAGAGAGAGAGAGAGAGAGAGAGAGAGAGAGAGAGAGAATTTTAATATTTATTTTATAGTTATCGGCGGACACAACATCTTTGTTTTGTATGTGGTGCTGAGGATTGAACCCGGACCACACACATGCCAGGCGAGCGCGCTACCGCTCGAGCCACATCCCCAGCCCTTAAACTTTGGCTTTTTATGGCAACTCGTCTTGTGATATACTCGCAACTGAGCCTGTTCACTTTTATAATTAGTAACATTTACGTTTTGTCTAGATATTTTTAGAATTTTGAAGTATCCTTTATGTCCATTTGCTAGATTATGTCTGGGTATCATTCTTCATTAATTTTGTCTAGAACATAGTTGTAGTATTTTAAGTTGTGCATTGTTTTTCTTCAGCTCAAATTATTCTTTCAGTATTTTTTTTTTCTTATCAAACATTTTTTATTCTGGTTATATGTTGCTTGGATGTTCTTCTTACCTATATGGTATATATATATTTATTTATTTAATTTTTGTAGTGCTGGGATTGAACCCAGGGCCTTATATATGCTAGGCTAGGCAAGCATTCTATCACTGAACTACACCCTTAACCCCTAGTCTTTATTTTTGATCTATCAAATCACCAGCGTTTTCTCTTATCATTTTGACATTTATTTTCTATTCTCTACATTGATATCAAACTCCTCTTTCTTGTTTTATGTGTCATTCATTTGAGTCTTTGCAATTTCAATTCTGGTCTTAACTACATGAAAATTGGATTTAAATTCTACAACTTTATTTTTTGGTAATCTGAATCCAATTCTTATCTGTCAGCTTCCTTTACAATCTCATAATTTCCAGCAATACCTCTTTCATCTAATGCTTTATTTCCTACTTCAGAAAGTACATACTCCTTAGTATTAAGAACCCAAAAAAACAGGATTAAAATTTTCTTTTTTTAATGCCATCCCCTTTTAAAAAATAAGCACGATTTTTTTCTATGCCTAATTGTTCTACTGAGATCCTTGATTTATGTGGAATATTTTTCACAGAAGCAATGTACCCTTAGCTCACTCCCTAGACACACATATACTCCTTCTTAAACAATGAGGTATCAGTCCAAAATGTTTATACTCTGGATCTGCAAGAATTCTCCTAAATATTAAACTGGAGGGCAAATTTTGGTTTCTAGTTTCCAGGTTGATTTCTGGTGCCTAGTCAGTAAGGTACACTGTTAGACCACTAGACTAGGGCATGAATTTCTACTCCTTCCCTAATTAGTCCTTTGTAAATGTGGGTGGGGAGATTCATTACAAAATTATGAAGCATTCGATAATCTCTTTATGGCCTAAAATCATGCATGAGAAACTCTAATTCCAAGAATGTAGTGCTGTCAGTATATTTGGCAGAATGTATTTTCCAAATGTGAGCACAGCAGTATAGATTCCATCTATAGGTTCTTTTAACAAGGTGACAGTGACCCTCCATCAAGGTGTGAGGTTTGTGTTCTCTCCTGTTTAGTCCAGGTAGAGCTTTGTTGCTGTTCTATCAATAGAATGCAGAGTCAACAACCCTGGGTGACTCCTGAAGCTAGACCATAAAAGTCACACAGCTTCCTCTCTGAGGCTTGTGCACTGGGAGCTGTGAGCAAACATGGATGAAGTCTAGCTGCCCTGAGGCCACCATGCTGGAGACATCTAGTGGAAAGCCCACAAATAGAGACACTCAAGGAGTTGCAGCTATTCTGGCTCCCAGGTGATTGAGTCTTCCTAGCCCAAGTGCCAGGCATGCAAATCTGAATGAGACTCAAATGATCTCCTCCCCGAGCCTTCCAGCTTCCCTGGATGACAGTGGAGTCCAGTTATACACCAAGTTTTGTTGGAATTGCAGATTAAATAGCAATCAAAATAAATATTGTGGACTGGGGCTGTAGCTCAGTGTCAGAGCAATTGCCTAGTATAGGTGAGACACTGTGTGGATCCTTAGCACAACATAAAAATAAACAAATAAAATAAAGGCATTCTGTCCATCTACAATTACAAAAATAATTTAAAAATATATAAATATTGTTTTAAATCACAAAATTTTGTCTTAGTATTTGATGCAACATTAGGTAATTTTTTAAGTAATTTTCCATTCCTACTTCCATCTATTTTAGTTATATGCCTGAGATTCCCTCCTACTTCTACTGAGGCCCCTTGTGCTTTGCCAGGAGTTACAATTGCACAGATAGATCCAGCAAGATGGGAATGCAGGAGGAGTGTCCTCAGGCAGCTGGGAGGGGACTATCAGTCTTTCCAGTCGTGGAGGCAGCTCAGGACCCCTATGCAGAACCTTCCTCTCCTTCCTTCGTGTGAAAGAAGAAGGCACCCTTCCTTGGTGGTCCCATCTATCCTGTTGGTAATTTTCCTGAGAAATTGAAAAATCTGTGTTCAGGATCCTGGGTTTTTGACCCTTTTATGTACTGGCAGCCTTTTGTTATCTTCATGGGTATCTCAATGAGATTTGGAGGAGGGAAATCCAGGCAACTGTCATGATCCAAAAGTTCAGCATCCCAACTTTTATTCTGAGATTCAGAGGTGCTGCCAAAACAACAGACATAAAACAGCAGGTGCACCCTCCCCCGCCCCTCAGATCCCTCTCCCTGTCATTTATGGTCAAGGCCCTCTCCCACAGGACTCCACAGTGTGCTGCTTTTACAAATAAGAAAACAACCAGCATCTTCTCTAGAGCCAATTGTTCATCTTAGTCCTTTCTTCTAATAGAAGAAACAGAAATAGGACATAAATACAAATTCTAAAATCCTGCTTCACATTGACTTCTTTTGATACCATTTGAGGCCAACTTTTCTCAAATCATAATATACATATGAATCACCTGGGGATCTTGTTGGATTTTTAAAATTGATTCATCAAATATGGACAGAGGTCTGTGCATCTGCATTTCTAATAAGCCCCAGGTGATGTCTGCACTGTGGTCCAGAGACCTCACTTTGAGTAGCAAGGCCCAAGTGGTTCCTTTTGCTCTCACTTCCTGTGTGTCTGGGGCTGGTTTTACAGCTGCTGTAACTACTATATCCCTTTCCTCCCATGCTCAAGGGCTCTTCTTGTTTTGTCCCATCCCACAGCTGTTAGTAGCTTCAGGGAAGAAGTTTCTTCTTGTGACTTGATGTATTTTCTCTCCAGTGGTTTCTGACCATGCTGGGCGTGGCTCTTCTAGGGGACAGAATTATGGGAATGAAAGATAGTGTCCAGAAAGAAGGTAGACAGGGAGAAGCACTGCCAATGCTCTCAACCATGAGACAAATGTCAGGGCAGAGTTTGGCACCAGTGGTAGGGGCAGCAGGTGGTGGGGGGTCAGAAAGGTGGAGTATTCTTTAAAGGTTCCCTGGAAGAAGTGACACTAGCTAGATCTCAAGATACTAGCAGGTGTGAGCCAACGGAAGTAAGGTGAAGAGGGACATTCACAGCAGAGGGAACAGCCTATGCAAAATGCTGGAGAAAGATAGCAAGGTGCACTCATTACTGTCAACATGAGGAATGGCTGCAGTTTAGAGAGGGTTTGAAGTGCTGGGGAGAGGGTTAAGGCCGGTACCTTAGCTTGCTCAGGCTGCCATAACAAAACACCATAGACTGGAGGATTTAAAACAACATAAATTTATTTCCTTACATTCTTGATGCTGGAAGTTCAAGATCAAGGTGTCAGCAGGATGGTTTTCTTCTCAGGCTATCCTCCGGGTGTGTCTTCACATGGTGTTTGTTCTGTAGGTCTGTGTCCTAATCTCCTCTTATGAGGATAAGTAGTCATATTGGGTTAGGACCCACCTGTATGACATCATTTTACCTCAGTTACCTCTTTTAAGTCCTATCTCCAAATACAGTCACATTCTCAGGTGCTAGAAGTTAGGTCTTCAAGTTATGAATTCTGGGGGGGCCACACCAGCCAATAACAGCCCATAACAGCGTCATCAATGGTTGAACAGTCTCCTTAGTCAGTTTGTCCACCCCCCTTGCTGTGCCACAGGGGAGGAATATACCCAGACAGGAGACAATGACAGAGGCTGGGGCGTGGGGAGGACCCAGAAACTGAGCAGAAACTTTGCTCCTCTCATATGCTAACCATATCTCTAGTGCCCATAAGCTTAGTTGAGGTTTTGATTCTCTTTAATAGCTTTCAACTCTGTGGGTTTTCTTTCATATCATAGCTTTCTTGTATGGTCTCTTGGAACCAGAGATTCTTTGACCAGCTCCAAGGTTAATACACCACACTCACCTGGGGTGTTTGGGCCTGGTGCCTGGTGCCT
Organism: Spermophilus citellus; assembly: GCF_964194105.1. Lineage (NCBI taxonomy): Eukaryota > Metazoa > Chordata > Mammalia > Rodentia > Sciuridae > Spermophilus > Spermophilus citellus. The sequence continues at coordinate 13,085,765 of NC_138196.1, read as the reverse complement.
CTTGGAGGACAGGCATCTGTGGTCACTTCCTGCTGTGCCTGGAACCTACAGAGCTCTTGAAGATTCCCAACATCTGTGCCTCAGAGGTCTTTTGTTGGAGAGTGCTATTGGCTGAGCACACTTTCAGTGCTGGCTCATGCAATTTGCTCACCAAAACAGTTCCTATCCTTAAAATGCAAAGGTCATGTGTATTTTTCAGAGACTGAAAGTGAAGCTGGGCAAGTCTTCCTCTGAGAGAGTGGAGGGGAGGCATTGTGTCAGAAAAGGGTTAATGATCTGCTGCAGAAAGTGAGTGTCCACAGTTGCTCAGAGGACAAAGAAGTGAGTACCTACAGAGAATTCCTGGAAGGAATTTTTCTACAAACCCTGACACTTTCTGGGTCTTTCTCTTGTCCCAGACTTCTTGGCAGAGAGTCTGATAGGCGCTCAAGAGGATAAATGATCCTCTATCTTTAAAGTGAAACACTCTTTCTATCTTTAAGGAGCAAACAGGATACTTGGATAAACAAATTCTTTTTATATAGGCACATGAAGAGAAGGCACTAATGATGAGACCCCAAACACACTAATATTGGTGAAAGTTTATTATTTTTATTTCTTCTCCTTTACCTCAAAACTAATATTCCATTGATAAAGTGTTATATCTATATAACCAGCTTTATATCTATATAAACAGTTATATCTATATAACCATTCCTGAAACCCTTGTTATCTCACATCAGTTTTCCAATTTCTACATGTTTATTCTTTCTTCTGTTTTCCATTTGGATTTCGGATAAACCAATTTTTTAAAAATTGCATCCATATTGGTGTTTATCCTTTTTATTTCTTTGCTGAGCTTTAGGACATATTCAAATTAAGGGAGATAATTTAAAATGTGGAACTGTGAATATAGTAAGTCACAAACAGGGGCTTTATGGTAGAAAGGCATATGGACCAGGCTAATTGGAAAGTGGGGCGGGGAGGCAAAAACTCTAAGGAAAAAAAATGCTTTGATTCAGCCCAAATATTAGTTTCAAGCCAAAGAATTTGGCCCAGTCTCAATTCTATCCTCGATTGGATACAATATATGATTGGTGCATTTTCAAAACAAGGGGGGGGGGACTCATCCACAGGGTGAGAATCTAAGCATCTATTTTCCATCCCAGTGACAATCAGAAATCATTCTTTGCATTTATTTTTTTTTTCAACGTTGTATTTGCCTGGTAACAAGATTGAAGCTGGCAAAAGATGGTACATGTGAATTACTTGAACAACAGTTTCTCAATGTGTTGAATTACATTGGGGCTGCTTGCTGTGAAATCTTGCCACAGCCCAGTAACTGTGGAAGATATTGTCACTTTTTTTTTTCTTTCTGCAGTGACCATGAGGTTAACCCACTTCTTTCCTACAGGAATGAACTGATGGTCCTTTCTCAAGTAGAGGAAGAGAACTCCCCACTTTCTAATTACTAAGCATTTACTTACAGCTTATTAATATTTTAGGAATCAAAAGTCAATTTATCTTCCCATGTCACCCAATCTCCTTTTGGCTGACCTAGGTCAGATTTCAAGATTACATGGTTTCTCAATGTTTTGAATACCTCTAGTATTCCAAAGCATAAAGAAAAGAATCTCTAAACCACACCTTAGCAAGCAATAGTTTCACCTAACTTTGAAAAGTTGCCTAGCTCAGAAAAGTAGTTAAAAGCTAAAATATTTGCAAGAACTTTATAACCATTCATAACACTGACCCAGTCATAAATTCACCATCCATGACCAGGCAGATAGATGGTGAAAGAGGCCCCCTGCCTGGAAGGGATGCCTGCAACGTTTCTCCAAGGCAATATTTAAGGTCACCCTGTTGAAGTGTTGGGTGGTGTTCAAGTTGTTTGCCTTACTCTTCAAGTGATTGCAAATGTCCTTGTCAGAGGCTGGTAAAGGTGGCACTTCCTCCTCCTCCTAGGTACTCCTATTGACTCATGGTTGGAAAATGCAGGTTCAATTCCAACCATCTGCTAGCTGTAAGCTCCGAAAAGCCACTTGCAACTGTTTCTTAGGAGTAAAACGGGTCTAAGAAGACCAGATCTCCCTGTATGTGGGGTCCTGCTGAGATAAAGGACATGAAAGCACTTTTTAAGTATTAACGACCTATACAGATATGAGGATGGCTACTCTCTTTCTGCTTCCCCTTTGCATGTCCGTCTAGAGAACTGCCAAGCAGAGGTGCTTGTTCACAAGCACACCTCATTACCCCCGGACCCTGGATCTACTCGTCAAGAAAGGACTAGTCAAGAAGGCAGGGAACAGAACATGTTACATTTCTTCTCTGTACCTCTTTGAGGCTATAGGCCAATTTTGATGATTTTGAAGCCTTCGGGTACAGAATTATGTTCATCGCTGCTTTCTGTTAATTAGAGAAGAAACTATAATCCTGATCTGGAATCCTCTGATTTCTCTTAAAATTAACTTTTAAAATCCAAAACAAATGGGTAAATTGAAAAGAAAAAAAAAAGAAAGAAAGAAAGCCTACTCCCTCTCAGACTGCAGGTGAGACAATATGGTATGGGAGAGGGCTGGACTTGGGTTCAAGTCCTGTCCTGTTCTAGCTGTGTGACATTAGACTAGTAATTACACCTCTCTGAATCTCACTTACAAAGTTGAAAAAATGAGTCCTGTACTCCCTGAAAGACAGATTGCTGGGTGATGAATGAGCTAATATATAGAAGTTATTAAGAATCTGGACTGTGATAGCAGACACCCTGCTTTCAAAGGTTGGCTCTGCCATTTACGGGATAAGTGACATTGGTCAAATTATTTAATCTTCCTGGGCCTTAATTTCTCATCTGTAAAACAGGGCCAATGACAACATCTAGGTTAGAGGATTGTTGTGAGGATTAAATTGTTAATGTGGTGAAGCACTAAGAATGCCTGGCCAGAGCAAGCACAAAATAAACATTAGCTCTTGTTATTACACAGTATGTAAATAAGACTGAAGACTATAATGTGCTCTGAATGACATTTCAATAGCAATAGGGATCACTGTTCAGAAACAAGTCAAAAAGTCTCAGTTCAGCTTGGCAACTTGCCAAGGCAAAATATAGCTAGCCCATCCAGGGTCTTCTCAGGAGTAAATGGAGTGCCCCTAAATGCTAGAATGATGGCCAGGGACATAGTAGTGAAATTGAGGATTTGACAGAAAAACTGGCTATCAGTGAAGAGAGGCTGTGGGCAGTAAGAGTAATGGAGGTAAGTATTCTAACAGTAGGGCTGGTGAGGAATAATGTAGCCCAAGATAGGAAATCTGGGGGTTGGGAAAATGGAAAAAAGACTTCTGGGGAGCTATTCAAATAGGAGGTGGTCTGCAGTGGGGGGGGGTGGTCATCTCAAAACCATATCAAGCCAGTATGAGATCATGTCTGGAACCACAGAGGAGTAAAACAATTTATATTTAAATGGCATAGCAAAACAACACCCCCTCCACTCATTCTCATTCAAGTTCTGGGGGAGAAAGTAAAAATTATGGTAGTGTTAATTGCTATTCTCTTGACTGTAAGCCTTGCATTGAGACATAGGATGTCTGCATGGAAACATTCCAGATAATTTGTGGGGTCTCCCAGTTGACTAGGTGGAAGTTGGGGAGTATTTCTAGTACCCATACAATTTTCTGCAAGCTTCAGGAAGCTGTGGCTGATAGCTGGTCCTATCCATAGTACCTTGTTGCTCAAAGTCCTTGGTAACACTGAGGATGAGGACTGATGATAAAGAGGGGCTGCTATGGTCAGGCATCCAGGCCAAGGCCTACACAGCCAGGGGAGGGGTGAGGACTAAGGCTGGCCTGTGGCTAACCCCTGCTTCCCTCCTACCGCCTAGTGGGGCTGCTAATTCCTGCAGATGGGTTCCACGCCCTTGGAGGGCCAGACAAGGCCCTCTGCTGGGGTCGCAGAGACCATGCACTCGCCCAGACATCCTAGCTGGGGGCATGCTGCTCGGAAGGAATTAATGCAAAAACTCCCCTGGTTTGCTTAGCTTCTGTTCCTTTCTCCTCTTTCTGGCTGCAGCCATTTAGGCACGCTCAGTGGCCAGGGAGCAAAGGAGCAGAGGGCCGGAAGGCGGCAGAAGCCTCAAGCAGCTCTGACCTCTGGCATCTTCCCAAGCCCCAGAGCGAAACATCTGTCCTCAGAAATACCCAGGCAGAGGGGAATAGCGCGCGCTAACCCATTCCAAGGCACCCAGTAGCTTTTCTTCCTGGAAACAGCAACTCCTCTCTGGTCTAGCGCCCCGGAGACTGAACACTAGTTCTAACCCCGGTGGAGGTGCCTTCGCACCCCCATATCTGGTCCCAGTGCTACTCAGCAGTACCACCCAGTCTCTGCTGCTGCGCCCAAGTGCCCCACAGCGCCATCTAGGGACTGGGTGGCACCTTCCATACTCTGGGGCAGCCCCACCCCCGGCTTTGCACGGCTAGAACTACCCCCTCCAGTTCTCCCAGCAGCCCGACCCTCTCCGCTTTGACCACCCTTAGCGCCCAAGCCGATCCCCTTTGGCTCCCCAGGGGAGCACCGGCAGCAGGAGCGGCTCAGCCGGGGCACGCAGTGGCGTCCCAGCCCCAGGCCGCAGAGCTGGGGCACAGGGACTGAGGGCAGGCGCGTCCGGCGGGCGAGGGGAAGCGGGCGATGGCAGCGGCGGGCGTCCGCGGGAGATGAGGCGGCGGCGGCGGCGGCGGGCGGCGCGAGGAGCCCTTGTGATTGGCACAGCCCGAGCAGGAGGAGGAGGCGAGGGGAGGGCGGAGGAGGAGGAGGAGGAAGGGGACGAGCGCGGCGGCGGCGGAGGCGAGGAGCCGTGCCTTCCACCTCTCCAGCTCTGGCAGGACGGGGGCGGCCGCCGCGGGCCCGGGGCGGGGACAGCACGCAGCCTCGCGGTACGCACCCCCGCCCGGCAGCGGCCGCGACACCCGGGGTGAGCGGGAAAGCGGCGGCGGCGGCGGGGGAAGGATGCAGGGGAAGAAGCCGGGAGGCTCGTCGGGCGGCGGCCGAAGCGGCGAGCTGCAGGGGGACGAGGCGCAGAGGAATAAGAAGAAGAAAAAGAAGGTGTCCTGCTTCTCCAACATCAAGATCTTCCTGGTGTCCGAGTGCGCCCTGATGCTGGCGCAGGGCACGGTGGGCGCCTACCTGGTGAGTCCCCTTGCCAACTCCTCCGCGGACTCCTTCTCCAGCCCGGATCTCGGGCTACCCCTTGGCAAGAGGAGGTGGCCGCCCGGGCGTCGGGGCAGGCGGGTGTGACCTCGGCCCGGCGCGGAGGTTGGTGAGTGGTGCAGAGGCGGCCGCAGGGGGAGCTGCCGGCCGGGGCTGCCGAGCGAGCCGGGAGCGGGCGGGACCGTGGATGCCGGCAGCAGCTAGAGCGCCCAGAGGGGCAGGGGGTGTCGGGGTGGAGAGGCGGCGGGCAGGTGGGCGTTTCCCTACCCCCTTGAAAGTGGAGCCAGATGGTGAGTTCAGGAGCCTCTCTAGAGAAGAAGGCATCGCGGTTTTCAGGTGACCTGCACATGGCAAGAAAAGCCAGTTGGCATCCTGCGTCCTCTACTCTTCCTTACATCACCTGGAAGAACAAATCCATTATGCATCATTTTCTCCGGGCTGTTTCTGCATCCGCCAATTACGGGGGGGGGGGGGAGATTTAACAGCTTAGAGTAAAAGGCGCCCAAGTGTAGCCCTGATCTGAGTCTAAGCTATAGGGGGAATATTCCCACCGTATTCCAATAGCCATCTTTCAGCGTCTGGGATAAAGTTACAGTACCTGGAGAACAGCTGTGAGTTTGTATAGTTCCTGCTACCCACTCTTAAAGCTAAATTACCCACCGTGGTTTCTTCCCAACAAGGGGTTACGTTATTGTACACATTATATATCTGTTTTATTTGCCTCTCTAAAGGGGATACTAATGCTCAAAGGGCCCGTGGGTCCCTAACATCTCAGAGGAAACAGCTTGTAATGACTCAGCACTGTCAAGTAGGTACTTTGTTGTTGTCTCCTGCCCCGCTCAGGTGGTCCCAACTGGAGTTCCAGAAAGTGCACTCTTAGACTTGTCGTATCCAAACAGTAGAAGATTTTTCAGAGTATATAGTGTTAAATCATTACTTGGGTATTGACCTGAAATGGAATCAAATGTCATAGACTTTGAGTGTTGGCAAGTTTGATGGAGATAGAATCCGACAAGATTTTGACTGTTGAATAACCACATCCAGAGATAGAACCATACTGGGTCCTGATGTTATCATTAATCCCTCATTCCTGGCCTTGGGTTAAAGTTAATAAGAGCCAGACACTGGGTGCCTTATAGCATTCATAAACAATCTCCTAAGCCCCCCCTGCTGTAAAGGAGACACTAAAGTAGAACTTGGTCTCTGGTGTTGGGTAAAGTCATTTATGTGGTTATGAGGTGGGGGAGGCTACAAACTCAGCTCTATTCCTGGGGCAACAATTTCAGGGCTTTTGAAAATCTAATGCATATCTGTTGACCCTTCTGAGATGAAAGATGTTTAAATCCCTCTCTGTGTCATGCGCAGCTGTAACTGGTATGCTTTGAGTGAATCCTGGAGCCAACAGTGCATTTCATTTTCTGTTTTATAAAATGCAATCATTTTTGTCAGTAGTTATAATACATAGTTGCAGACGGTACCTGTGGATTTTGGAGGTAGGGAATAACAGTGTTTTGGGGGATCAGTTTATCTGAGCTTCTGTAGGGGGCTGTGTGTGGAGGGGGGGTGAGGGGTGCTGGGGATTGAACCTAGGACCTCACACATGCTCGGTTAGTACTTTCATCTATGAGCTGTGCAACCAGCCCGAGGCACATGTATTATTAAGATGCAAATGTGCATCAGTACAATATATGTGGATCAATACTGTAGCATATATGCAGAGTCCATTGTACCTAACCAGGTCTGTGTGTAAAAGGAGGTAAAATTAGTATATCAACAGCTGCCTCCAGTTTTAACAGTTTGCCTTAAACCAACATTGCTCAACAGAGTGCCTTATTTGTATGTGGCAAAACAACACCAACAGAACTTTTCATCCCTGGAGTGATGAAAGCATGGGCATATTATTATTATTTTTGCAATGCTCTAAGGGTTTTAGAAGGAAGTGATGTGGGGTGTCAGCCAGATGAATGGCTTAGCTCCATTAGAAAGTTGAGAAAGCAGGGTGCTCCTGCAGTGGAGGACTTCTTGAAGCCAGTCTGGCCCCATGAGATGGGAGGTTGACTTGAATCACAGAACAGGGGGTTGACAGGCCAAGGAGGAATTCAGTCCACCTGGTGGCGGCATCCTGGCACTTCTTGGCTGATGGAAAGCCTGATTGGATGGGGTAATGTAACAGGAGTCAACAGGTGCTCTGCAGAAAGCATACGGAGGCCTAGAAGAGGACAGGCCTAGGAAATTGAATTTATTTTGATCACTAGGACTGGGGCATAAGGTTCTCAGGACTGTGCTTTGCCTGACTGCCCTTGACTTTCTGTGGCCATCTGAACCTCATGAAAATAAATAGGGGCTTGCCAGGGTTGATTGCATCAGCTTGCTATGGGCCTTGTTCTTCTGGGCTACTTCAGAGTTCTCTCTGCATCTGTAATTTGGGAGGCAAACCAAAAAAAAAAAAAAAAGTATGTTGTTCCTTCAGCCATAGGAGACCTCTTTCTGGATAATTGGAGAATAAGCTAGTGCAGGATGTTTGCAGGAGAAGCAGATTTTTTTCTTTGTAACGGATCATGGTTTCCTGGGAAACCTAAGATGCAGTGTCTATAGGTGACCACACTGGCAGGGTCCATAGGCATGATGTATGTATATGTGGTCTTTACACTGGGAATCAGCTTTCCCTTCTGATTTTCACATATCTGGTGAAGGGCTTGCCAGAGGACATGGCCAATTGTGCTTAATTTCAAAGAGGAGGGTGATTGCAAATGTGAGTCCAGTGCATTATTTCCTATTTGATTCTAAAAGTCAACGCAGCTATCTTATTTTTTCTTCTCAGGTGTCTTTTTTAAAAAAATAACATTGGGAAGTTTCATTTCATTTCTCCCTTTTTCCCTTTTTCTTCTGAATAGATAATTTCCCAGTGTTCTCAGTGTGTCCTCAATGCCACTGATATAGGCTTCCCATCTGTAAAACTGAAGTAGGTAGTTGCCTGGGATTGAGAAACAACTTAGAAAAGCAGGACTTGTGTGTGTTTGTTTCCCTTGAAAACCCACCTAGAGGGAAACTTAGGCAGAACTGTACATGAGAAAGCCAGCAATTGTTAGGCTAGACTGCAGACCTGCAACTTTTTGCCAGAGGTCAGGGCCTTCCAGGGCAGTGCAGAAGGACATTGATCTTGATCTCAGGGATGATATGGATAAGGTGCTATAGACAATGTAAACCCAGTGCAACCTGGATCAGCTGTGTATTTTGAAATCTGTTGCAATTGCAGATGTCTTAATTAGAAATCATGCTTCACATAAGCCAACAGTTAGAAGGATGTTCTAACATAGTTAAACTGCCTGGCTGGCCATGAAATAATTTTTTTCAAAGTAAGGAATAGAAGCCCATTCAATTTGATATGTCATTGTGCACAGAACAGAGAATGCAATGTGATTTTTTTTTTTGAGTACCAGGGATTGAACTCAAGGGCTCTTGGCTACTGAACCACATCCCCAGCCCTATTTTGTATTTTATTTAGAGACAGAGTCTCAGTAAATTGTTCAGTGCCTTGCTTTTGCTGAGGCTGGCTTTGAACTTGTGATCCTCCTGCCTCAGCCTCCCCAGCTTGTGAGATTACAGGCACTACTGTGCTCAGCTGCAGTGTGGTTTTCTTGTACTTGTGTTTTTGCTTTGTGTGCTCCAGTCTGACCTATTTGCAGGATGTAACATCTGTATGAGTCTTGGACTGTTTGGAGGAGGTGCAGGCATATGGGAACTTCATGGAGAGAAAGTAATTTTGTGTGCAGTTTATCTGTGCTTTGTAGGGACCCACTGAGATGTTTCAAGTCATTCACGGAGGGTAGCCTTGCATGGAGAGGGTGTGTATGTTATCAAATTACTGAGAACTAGAGGAGATAAGGATGTGTACAGGAAATTAAAACTGCTGACACCTCTGGGCAGTTACAACTGAGCCTCGCATACAGATGCTTTTGAATTTCTTCAGGATGAAAACTGAAAAAAAGGCCAGTCTAGTCTTTTGGGTGGGGCACCCAGGCAGCTCCTATGAACTGGGGGTGGGTATTTCCCTATTGAGAGTCATGCAAAAGTATGCCTGAGGTTGTGGTGACAAAGTAATGACATAGATGACTGAGTGTGGTAAACGGATCTCCATCTCACCACTTTATAGTCACTTATTTTTAGGCCTGAGAACATTCAGTGGGCTTGCAATTAAGGGGTGAGGTGAAACTGCTGGATTTGTTATTTTTTTTTTCTCTTCTTTCTAAAGAAGCATCATTTTGAAGATAGGTTTTTGCATATCGAGCCCAGAGGCAGACAGCTGAGAGACATTTTTAAAGGCCTTGTCAAATTAGTATGATGACTAAGGTAACTGTATTTTACTTAATGAAATTATTTTATACACTTATGGTTACTTGAAGTGACAAATTCGCTGCCATTTGCATAATTACTATATAGCCCTGGGTAGTAAGAAGTAAAATTACTCTGATTTTTTTTCTTTCTTACAGCTTGGTTTAGACTGTTTAGCTAATAATCATTAAGGGAAAATATGTATTTCTGAAAATTCCCTTCAACTAACTTTGTGTACATTCCCTTGTTTCTTGGGGGTTTTCACTTGTGTGTTTAACAATTGAAACTGAATTAGTTGTAAAGGGGGAGATATCTTTCCTGAATGTTGTTAACTCTTCCATTTCAGCATTAGATACTTTATAGAAAGGTCAAGCAAGGAGCCTGTGCACAGTGGTGTGCCCTTGCTAATCAGTTGCTCAGTATCTACTGCTCCTCGTACCTGCTGCAGGAATGGCCTTACTCAAGGTCACGCTGTGTGGGTTTCCTCTTGCACAGAGTACCCGGGGAACCGCCAGGCAAGGGCAGCTCTAGCAGGAATGTCTTTTGAGTAATTTTACTTATCTAATAGCAAACTTGGAGGTGCTGCTTTGTCAGGGACTGGGAAGGAGTCAAAGCAGTGTCACAAGAGCCACGTGGAGGTAGGTGCATTTCATGTGCAAGTGGAGGAGAATCAAACTCCATACTTGCTGTATGATAGAAGCCATACTTCCAGCTCCATGAACACATTTAACTTGCATACATGTCACCACCTGTGTCATTGAATAAGCATGTTCCTATGAAGTAAAGCCCTTGTACTTTCTTCGCTTCTCCCTTGCATATCTATTCATGTTCTGCACATTGCTATGTGCGTTGTATATATTTACACCTTATTCAGGCCCAGAGTTGCATACACTGATTATGGTATGCAATACTTTTTGAAGGTGTGAAGGGACATTTCAGTGGTAATGTTGATTGTAAAATTTACACATGGATTTAGAATCTGGTCTCCCTTGAGACCAGTTGGATGTATTTTATTGCTTCTGGGAAATGCCTTTGGTCATCTGTAGGCCAGGAAGATAGTCCCTTGCTCTTTTTATTTTTGTTTTATATTTCTATTTTTGTACCTACAAAATAGATACTAAGCAGGAAGAAAAGTAGAACCATTGACTTTGATTCATAAGATAAGTGCATTTGATGTGGTTCAAAGACACTTCTATTTTATGTAATCTATGTATTCATGTCTTAGTGTGAAAATTATTCTTCAGTGATTAAAACTCCAAGTTAAAATTTTAAAACCCCAAGGTGAAAAATGGCAAGCGTCTATGACAACAGTGGCTTGTTGAATGAGTGTCAACAGATCTGGGATTCATTCCTATGTCCTTACCAGCTCTGTGACCTTAGGCTGGTCACTTAACTTTTCTGTGCCTCACTTTTTTCATTTTAGAACTAAGATTATAACAGTGATACTGTGATGATTCACTGAGTAAGTACACATGCTTGGAATACCTTCTGGCACATACTGAATATCCTATAAATTCTAGCTATTATTCTTAATAATACGGCCATACCTACTCACCACAAACATCAAAATGACAGGACCCAATTGATGAGAAATAAAATTATTTCAACCAAGCATTGCTTTTGGTTTAGTGAATTGCCCAGTCAAGTAGCTTCCTAATCTTGTCTTGGGAGATTAAAAAGTTTTTAGAATCCAGAAATAAGGTAAGCACCAGTTGCTAATTCTCTTTATTCCCTTATTAGGAATGCAGCAATCTATTTCATCTTAAAGATGGTAAGACAAGTGCAGTGGGTGAGGAGCCCCCTATAGCAATGGTTATTATTGTTGATTCTTTACAGTTGGTGGTACTTGAAGGTGAATAGATCAGGGACTGGCACACATGGCTGGGAGGAGCAGGTGTGCTGACAGCAGACTTGCTTTGGGAAGTCCTCGATATTATCACTCTAGGCTGAGGCTGAAGGCAGGTGGTAAGCAGCTGAGGGTGAAAAAGAATATCAGACATAGATTCACGAGATCTCCTTGGCTCTCCAACTTATCTGCTCCTGGTGACTTGACTTACCTGAGCCTCAGTATCCTCCTCTGAAAAAATGGGGATAGAGATAGAGCTTACGTTTTAAGTGGTTGAAAGGTTTAAGTAAATGGGCACGTGATAGAGTACTTCCCATGGAGTGCAGTATTCAACAGTTGCTTTAACAGCAATGACATAGTACCAACAGGAGTCCCTCTCTGGGACCTGAGGATTTGGGATGTTTGTGTGTGGCCTGGGTTTCTGTTTAGCGAGTTGGCGATCTGGGGAGCTTGCTCCGCTACTTATGTGGAGATTAGGCTGAATGGCTACTTGGGGGGAGCCTGAGGTGTTGGGAGGGGGAGGACCAAGGGACATATGCTGTGGACATATGCTGCCCCCCAGGCAGCCTTGTTTCAGACACACGACCTCAGCTCAGCCCTCGTTGCCCTGGAGGGCTCCTGTCTGGCACTCATCCACTGCCTTCACCTGGAGTCCCCTTGCAAGCACATTTGTGAGCATCTTCCCCGTCTCGGTCAGGTCATTTTTTGTTTCTCAAAAGTAGAGCAGAGGAGCTCTTGATACAGTCTGTTTCTATCCTGTGGTGTTATCCCTTGGGCTTATGGCTCATGGCGATTGTTAAGGTCACAGCTTCTGCACACCACCACTGTCCCTCCATCTGTAGTTTTATTTTTTTTTTATTTTATATATATATATATATATATATATATATAAATGAAATTGTAGATGGACACAATACCTTTCATTTATTTATTTATTTCTATGTGGTGCTGAAGATCAAACCCAGTGCCTCACACGTGGCAGGCAAGCGCTCTACCACTGAGCTACAGCCCCAGACCCTGTCTGTGGTTTTAGAAGCAGCCTTCTTGCCCCCAGTCTGGTAGAACCCATCCTTGGGAAGAAAGAGGATGAACTGGACTCGTGGAGAATCAGGTTGCAGTAGATAGATATCAGGTGAGTTTTAGATTCCCATTCAGATGCCACAGGTTTCTTGAGAAAGCATGTACCTCCGGAGGACCCCAGCGGTCCCCAACCCTGCTGACTCCATGGTGATATCACTGAGGAAGGAACCCAGTCTAAAGCACCGGGTCTTGCACAGCTCTAGCTGTGGAGGGAGCCAGCCCCGGAGCCTTCTGCTGGGCTTTCCAGTGACAGCACAGAGAGCAGAAGCATTCCCTGGGCTCTGGGCAGGTTCTCGGCAGTTGGCCACTCCTGACTTCTTTATTTCAGTTCTTCTTTGTGGCTTTGAGTTGAACCCCTCTGTAAATGGAAGCCTAGAGGCTCACATCTTTATAGAAGCAGCGTAACCAGCCCAGCTGTTTTCTCAAGTGGTGGGACATCCTTCTTCAAACTCAGAATAGCTGTCTCACCATCTAGGATATAGAAGTTGGTGAATAGAATTTTCGTGGACTTCAACAAACGTCACATCATTCCTCCCCAGTGAAGGCATATTGAATATATTTAAAAGCAAAAGGCAGCGGGAGCTGACTGGACCCCTTTCTTAATGGGACGGACAGGTGTGAGTCCACCTTCCCCCTTTGCCTCCAAGGCTTCTTCCATAAGTGCCTGCCATTCCTCTTCAGTTCTCTGCCAGCCTGTGATCTCCCAGGTGGCATTTTATGTTACCTGGTAAAGGACTCAGAGGTAGTAGTGATTGTAATTATGAATCTTGTTTTCTTATCATTGTTTTTTGTTAAAATCTTTGCCATGAACCCTTTGAAAACCCTGGGAATAAGCTACGACCACAAAACCATTCAAGTGGGAAGTAGTGTCATTGTCATGTCCCTAGGGTGTGGCAGAAGGACGAAGACCCAGGAGCTCATCCTTGTGCCATCACATCAGATCCATCAAAACTCTGGAACATGCCTTCATGTGTATCAGTCCATCCATCCATCCAAGCAAACTTTGATTCTCCAGATGATAACCCAGCTATCCAGGTAGCCTTTGACATTCTTATTTTTTTAGTGGTGGTTACCAGACATTGAACTTAGGGGTACTCAACCACAGAACCACATCCCCAGCCCTATTTTGTATTTTATTTAGAGACAGAGTCTCAGTGAATTGCTAAGTACCTCGCTTTTGCTGAGGCTGGCTCTGAACTCGCGATCCTCCTGCCTCAGCCTCCTGAGCTGCTGGGATTACAGGCATGCACCATCAGGCCCAGTTTGATACTCTGCTTTGATAGGTCTAAAGTGAGCTGTGGTTTTCAGCATATAGCCCTGGGGAAAGAATAAAAGAGCTGGCAAGCTACTCCCTATATCACTGCACAAACAGCTACAGGAACTCCAGGAAGGAGGAAATGATTATCGTTATGCTGCCTTCTGCACCTGTGAGGTTGGTGTACGGGAGAACATAGTCATGATGGTGTTTCTCAATTAAAGACTATTGTACAGTAGTCACAGGGAATGATATTGTCTTTTCCCCTTTTGGAAAAGGCTTATGTAAAATAGGCTTCTCTAATTGTTGGATTTTTGCGATCTCCCATCTTCTGCTGATGAGAATGAGAAATTACCACCTTGAATACAAGCAAGTTGGGATTGGAAAGCTGCCCTTGACTGATTATATAAGCTTTAAAATACTGTACCTGAAATCTTATATTTACTCTACTAAGAATTTTCTTAATGAAGATGAAAATTTCTAAGCAGCATGGACCCATATGTTTTTCTTATGTAAGATTCAATTATTGTGATCCAACCTATAAAATAAAGAGTGATGCTGATTAGTTAATCTCCTGGTTGGCTTTTTGGGTCAGAGCATTGTTTGAAGTAGGTCCCACAGAGTCACCGATAGCTATTCCCCTGGAACAGGGTTGGCCACAGCTTCAGCACCAGCTCTCTGCCTCTCAGGGTTGCACAGGCTCCTTCTGGGCTTGGGGTTACTCTGGCTCCCATGTTACAGAGTCCAGGCCACTCTTAAAAGTCATCTTCAGATATTGGTCATTAAATTTAGCGGTATGTCTGCAAGTACAACCACCTTTGATTATGATAGATTCTCTGCTTTTGACCATTTCATTTCCCAACCACTGCTGTGCTGACACTTAATCTTCTATGTCTGTGGGACACATTGGCCCCCTGGTCTCACCTGCATGTGCTCAGTGTGGCACATTGCCCTGTCCTCTTCACAAAGCTATACAAGTGGAAGTTCCATGCACACTACTCAAGCGAGTTTGATTTCCACCCTCCTCCTTAAATGTAGGCAAGGAACCTGTTGTTTTGAACAGGGTAAGAAATGGGGGTGGAGCCCTTAAAGAGAGCTAGCTGTGTAAAGATAGATATAAAAGAGTTTCAGACAAGCCTCTCCTGTCCTTTTGCACAAAATTTAGGGCAAGACTCCTGATCTGTTATATGGCTTGTTCTGTTGCCTCCCCAGTGCCGGTAAATACTTATGTGGGTTGGGAGTTTTAACATGCCAGCAACACAATTTCTCAGCCAGCCAAAGAGAGGATATCTTTCGGAAACAAACAAACAACACCTCCCCCCATCCCCCATAAATTATAACCTTCCCTTTACCTTTGCCAAGCCCTGGAGATGCATATAAATAGATTAAAACATCAGCAAGCAACTTTGCAGCTTTGCATCTTTCAGTTGATGGGAGCAGGTGGGCAGCTTTGCCTTGCTTCGTTGGGGCTGGGAGTGGTACTTGGAGCCAACAGCCTTTGAGCTAAATCTAAGTGCAGTCTCTTTCATTCCAGAGATGCACAGGTGGAACCGATTTTCCCATAGACTTGTTATCTCTGTGTCCCAAGCTTGTCCTTATTCTGGTATTGGGAGATATGTCTTGGGCCTTTTTTAAAAATAGTTTTTTAAAAATTAATTTCCATGGATGTACATGATGGTGAGATTCACTGTGGTATAATCATGTATGTACGGAAAGTTATGTCAAATTAGTTCCACTCTTTCCTTTTTCAGTCCCCTTCCCTTTCCTTCATTCCCTCTGGTCTACTCCACTGGCCTTTTAATCTCATCTCCCCTTATCCTCAGGGAAACATTTGAACTTTGGACCTTTCATTTTTGGGGGATTAGTTTATTAGCATGTTAGTCTCCAGATCCATCCATTTACCAACAAATGTCATAAAGTCATTCTTCTTTATGGCTGGGGAATATTCCATTGTGTATATATACCACATTTTCTTTATCCATTCGTCTATTGAAGGGCACTTAGCTATTGTGAATTGTGCTGCTATAAACATTGATGTGGCTGCATCACTGTAGTATGCTGATTTTAAGCCTTTGGAAATATACCAAGGAGTGGGATAGCTAGATCATATGGTGGTTCCATTCCTAGTTTTTTGAGGAATTTCCATACTGCTTTCCATAGTGGTTGTACCAGTTTGCAGTCCCACAAACAATATATGAGTGTACCCTTTTCTCCACATCTTCACCCTCTATGGAGGTTTTTCATTCCTGGATTCAACCAATCTCCAAACAAAATATTTGAAAAACGAATTGCAACTGTATTGAACTTGTACAGACTTTTTAATTTTCTTGTTATTATTTCCTAGACAATAATGTATAACTATTTACACTGCAGTAAGCAAGTAATCTAGAGATGATTTTAAATGTATGAGAAAATGTATTAAGGTTATATGCAAATACTATACTTTTTTTTGGTGGTACTAGTGATCAAACTCAGGCTGCTTGCATACTTCTGTGTCTTTTTTTTTATTGATTGTTCAAAACATTACACAGCTCATGATATATCATCTTTCATACATTTGACTCAATTGGGTTTTGAACTCCCATTTTTACCCCAAATAACTTCTGTGTCTTTTTATATTAGGGATTATAACATCTGCAGATTTTGGTATCAGATGGGGATGCTAGAACCAATCCTTTAGGGATATTGAAGGATGAAAGTTTAACATTGTAAAATATCTGCATTTGTTGCTTTCATTTTAGGCAAAATCAGGGCACAGAATTAACACTTACCCAAATGTGTTGCATCACCCTCCAGAGCCAGCCTACATTAGCTGGCAGGTGTGAGCAGGTAAGCAGTCAGGAAATGGAGATAGTGGTGTTTTAATTTCAGAAATAATGATTATAAACATACATAAATAAATACAGATTGTGCATCCCTGATTCAAAAGTTCAAATCTGAAAACTTCCAAAATCTGAAATCTTGTATATGTCAATATGACACCAAGAGTGGAAAGTTCCGCAACTGCTCACGTGTATGACAGGTTACAGGATGCTGGCACACAAAAAGTACTGTATGAAATGACCTTCAGATTGTGTGCATAAGGTGTCAATGAAAGAAATGAATTTTGTGTTTAGACTTTGAGTCCCATTCTCTGTGTATTATGTATGCTCCAAAGCATCTAAAAAAAATCCCAAATCTGAAAATACCGCTTGTCCTAAGCACTTTGGATAAAGGATATTCAACCTGTATTGTTCTGATGGATGCTGAAAACATCGTTATTACTCTCACTGTCTTTTAAAAAATAGACTTCATATTTTATAATAGGCACCATAGGCTATCCTTTAATCTAGTGAACAGATAAAAGAAAAACATGTTTGTATTTATTTGCCTTTTGACACTTTGGAGTTAATTAGGGAAAGCATTTGTTTTTAAAAACAGAAACAGCAATTAAAAATAACTCAAGGGCATGTTGCACCTCAGGCTATCATCAAGACTCTTCAGTATGACAAGTGAAACATTTTAGATCCCCAAAGAGGAGCAGGACTGTGCTTGCCTTGAGGTGTGTTTGTTACCTTTGTGGCTACTTTTCCTTTTGTGCCAAGTAAACCAAACTGTGGTGGTCACAGGTGGTGGGCCCAGTTCTATCACCTCCTGGTTGTTCATTTATTCTCTTCTGGGACCCCTCTGCTGGCCCCTGACCCCCTCAGCATCATGCTTCACCAACCCTGGGGGGATGGCACTGTCAGATGGGTGGGGATTGGGGAGGATACTGGTCATGCCAGGTAGACCTGTTGTACCAGGCTTCTACCATGGGCTGTATCAGTTTCTGTCCCAGTTCTTTTCTCTGCTCCCCTGTCCTTATTCCCTGGGCATAGCAGCTATGTTTGTGGCTTTCTGCAGGTCTTCAGGATCCAGGTGCATCTTTTACCATGACTGCCTGTTCATTTTTGCCTATCTGGACTGGAGCTGAGTTCTGTTGTGCTTTATGTGGGAGAAGTGGGGGAGCAGAAATGAACTCCATATTTTATTTAAACCTTTCCTTTTGTAGAGTTTATAGGACAATAGGGTCCTTCTGTAACATTTTTAGTGCCTCAGATGTTGGATCAAAATTAGGTTATATATTCTCACATATATCTACATTCATATGCATATCTAAATCTGTATCTATACATTAAAGAAAAAAGAATTTATAGCTTATCTGTTATAGTTTGGATGTGAAGTGTCCCCCAAAAGCTCACATGTGAGACAGTGCAAGAAGGCTCAGAAGATAAATGATTGGGTTTTGAGAGTCTTAACCCAATCAGTGAATTAATCCCCTGATAGGGATTAACTAAGTGGTTACTGAAAAGTTGGGGTGTAGCTGGAAGATGTGGGAATTGGGGTGTGGCTTTGGGTATATATTTGTATCTGGCAAGTAGAGTTTCTCTTTCTGACCATCACGTAAACCGCTCCCCTCTGCCACACTCTTCCACGGTGATATTCAGCCTCACCTGAATCCTGAGGAAAGGTGCTGGCCTTCTATGGACTGAGACCTCTGAAACCAGGAACCTTAAATAAACCTTTCCTCCTCTACAGTTGTTCTGGTCGAATCCTTTAGTCACAGCAGCGAAAAACCTGACTAAAACTTATCCTTTGATGAAGAGGTGGAAGTGGACCTGGGGATGGGAGGGTGGATGAGTATAGATGGGATTCTCTGGGCCCTTTTGAAGGAAAGAGCCAGGTATATTAGTTTCCTAGAGCTGCTGTAATAAATTCCCACAAATTGGGTGGCTTTAAAACGGCAGATTTATTTTCTCACTGCCCTGGAGGCTGGAAGTTGAAAGCAATGTATCTCTGGCTCATGTTTCTTCCACGACCTTGAGTAGAATCCTTCCCTGCCTATTCCCAGCTCCCGATGGTGACCAGTGGCCCTCCGTGTCCTTGGCTTGAACCTGTGTCAGGGTGATCTCTGCCTGTTGTCATATGGCCTTTCCTCCTGTGTTTCTCTCAGAAGGGCACCAGTCATATTGGGCTAGGGCTTGCTCGAATACCTTCGTTTTAACTTGCTTACATCTTCTGAGACCATGTTTCCAAATAAGGTCATGTTCACAGGTTCCAGGAGTTAGGACTTCAGTGTATCTTTTTCTAAGGGGTAAGAGTAGCACACTTCAGCATATAATTCCAGCAGGAAGAAAGAAAACAAGCGAAGGACCCTTAACTGGTCTGAGGGTACAAAGAAGACTAAGGCAAACTCTCAGTCCCTCTTAAGGGTTTTGGGCTATGGGTAAGAGAGTTCTTCAGCCAGGAAGCTTGGCCTTTGAAGAAATGCTGTCCCGTGACAACTCTTGTTTTCTTTCTATAAAAAATGTAACCATGCTTCTCTGGGGTGGAGGTGTCTGGGCCATGGGGTGACCCTGTTTGAATTGAGTAGCTCTGAACCTTTCCTTTCTTCTTTGTGGAGCTAGCTGAATGTAGGGTTTCCCCTTCATCATCAGACTAAGGAAAATACATATAAAAATGCTAGACATATCTGTGGGTAAGCCTTCTGACTATGTGTATTTACTCTTTGTGGATATGTGTATGTACATGAGTTCTTGCAGGGTTCCTTAGCAGAAGCTACATTTGATAAAATTTCTAGTGGCCTTTGTGTCCTCCCTGAAGCCCTGTCCAATTCAGTGAGATCAAAAGAGACGATCACTGATTTGTGCCAGCCAGTCTCAGATTTGGCCAGGTATGCATTGCAGAAATGCTGTCCCATGACAATCCTTGTTTTCTTTCTATAAAAACATGTAACCACGCTTCCATTGTATTAGGACCAGATATCTGCATTCTAATTTCGTGCATCTTTGTATTTTTAGGGGAAGGGTAGGAGTGGTATGATGCTCAGACTTTCTCAGCATAGACTCCTTTAAAAAAAAAATTGTTAGCTTCGTCTCTGCCAAACTCATTAACTTTGACAAGTTCCTTAAGTGCTGCGAGCATACAGTTGAATACGGCCTGTGCTTGGCCCTCATGGAGTTTATGTATCCTAATGGGGAAGGCGTCATGTTTATAAGGGTTTTCATTAATGATTCATTCATTAGAATATTTTAGGTCCTGGGCAAGGCAGGGGATGAGCCCTCTTGGAGCCTTGCATCTGGGTCAGCTTTTACCCAGGACAGTGTGGTGTCTAATAATAGATGCAAAATGTTGGGCTCAAGTGGGAGGTACTGTTGGAGATGGGCCTGGTGAATGGGGGGGGATGTTTATGGTTAAAGATGTGAGATAATTTTCTCAACAATGCTTGGGGTAGATCCAAGATGTCAGGAGTAGGGCTGGTAAGATGCTGGGGACAGCCCCCAGAGATGGGTGGGGGTGGGAAGATGACAGTGAAGAAGGTTTGGGCTGGGAACTCAGGGCCATAGCCACACAGTGGCATGTCAGAGCTGGCATTCTGGAGTCTCTCCTCCAGTTAGCAGCGCGGGGGCTGTTGGCACCTGTCTTGGCAATGCTTCTATCTCTCCAGCTCCCAGCTTTGAAGTGGTGTGGTAAAATGCTGCTGGAAGTCGGCCCGGAGAAGATAGCTCTATCCAGGGCATGCTCAGACCCACAGCCATGACTTCAGTGTGTGGCGTGGCCAAGAGGCTGAACGAAGGCCTCCAACAGTCCTGGAACAGGGTGCTCACCAGGAGGAGGGGGAATTCTACGATTCCTTGTATAGACTCCTGGCCTCAAGGACATGATGACACCTCTGCATATAAAAATGCATTGAACCACTCTTTTGAATTATCTACACATTAGATTTCTGCAAGATGAGCTAAAATTAGGAAAGGCCCTATTGCATTTGTCTGTTTTTTTTTTTTTTTAACACTTTAGCTTGGCCCTGAATGTATCAGTTCTGGATAGCTTTAAAGCTGGTTATAGAACAAACTGTGTTCACACAGAGGAAATGTCTCTCAAACAAAAAGTGGGCGTGCAGTTTACAGTTTAAAAATTGGAAGGAGGCCATTCAAACTTCCCCTCCTGTTCTCCTTGAAAACTTGGCAAACTGGCTGAGAGGGGGGTACTCCTCCTTGGAATGTATAGTCCTTAGGACCAGAAAGAGAAGCTGGCCTGCAAGCAGAGCTGACAGACTATTGGGTAATCTAGGAACTGGAGGCTGGGAGGAGGTTTCTTAAGGTGGTTTTCCATCAGCTCTAGGCCTGTGTAGCAGGGTGTCTTAATCTTACTATAATAAAATACCTGAGGTTGGATAATTTATAAGGTAAAGAGGCTTACTTGGCTTGTGATTCTGGCAGCCATAAAGTCCAAATAGCATGGTATCAGCATTTGGTGAAGGTCTCCATGGTTGCATAATAGGGTAAAGAAGGGGAGAGGACACATCCACATGCAAAAGAACCAAGTACATGGGATGACTTTGCTTATGACTAGTTCTCACAGGAACTCACCTAGTCCTGTGATAGCTGCATTAATCCCCTTTGAGCACGGGCCTCATGATCCCGTCCCTTCTCACTAGGCCCCTACTTCTTATAGGTCCCACTACCTTTGAATACCAGCACATTGGGGACCAGATTTCAACAAATGAATCTTTGGGGAACAAATTCCATTTGAGCCAAGTAAAGAGCACATGGAGTGAGACCAGGAAGCATTCCCCTCATCCACAGGCCGGGAGCCCACAAGCATCAAGTGTGTATCGTATGGACATGTGGCTTGGCTCCCCATTGACCTGAACTTCAAGTTCATGCTCGCGGCTTCCTTCCTTAACATAAAGATGTTACTGTTTTCATATCACAAAGGAATGTATGTATTGTTGACAATTTGAAAAATACAGATGAGTATTGAAAGATGATTAAAAATAGCCCATCATCCCAAGAACCTGGCATCAAATGTCAACATTTTGGCCTGTGTCCTTTCAGTCTTTCTGTTGACTGCATTTATATACTTCTAGGACCAGAGTGGGGAACATATAGACTTTGAGGCCTTAGAAGTTCATGCCTGCTGTTATTAGTTATGTGTGGCTTCTGGACAAATTATAGTTTCCCTCTTTAATTTTCAATTTCCTCCTCTCTAAGATCGGAATGATTTATACTTACTTCAGGTGATTTTATGAATACTAAATGAGATAAGCCATCCAAAATACCTATTAGCCCAGGCCTCTCAGCAGCATGTGTTGCTATTGTGGTTTTTAAAAATATAATAATAAAATTGGATCTCAGTACACAGTCTATTTAGGAACCTATTCGTTCTCCGAGACCATTATGAATATTTTCCTGTGCCATCAAGATATTTTCTGGTCATGGTTTCAAGGAAAACTGACCATATTGTTTTTAATAAACATAACACATATTCATTATGGAATAATATGCAGGTGAAAAATATTTTAAGAAATTCCATATCCTCCATTCAGAAATAATCATGAGCCATACTGGGGTTTTGAGGCTTGGTAAGTAGTCACTGTTTCTTCTCTGCCCTTAACGTAACCTTTTCCTGATTAAGAATCAGTTGGGGCTGGGTGTGGTGGTATATGCCTATAATCTTAGTGGCTTGGGAGACTGAGGCAGGAGGATCGTGAGTTCAAAGCCAGCCTCAGCAAAAGTGATGCTCTTAGCAATTCAGTAAAACACTATCTCTAAATACAATACTAAAAGATAGCAAAAATAGGGCTGGGGATGTGCTCAATGGTCAAGAGCCCCAGACTTCAATCCTGAGTACAAAAAAAAAAAATTGTATGGAGAAGTTTGGAGTTTGTATTGGAAAACTCAGTTTGCACTTTGCTCACAGAATAAAACTCAGAACTGTAGGTCCTTAGTCCCTGCAGGTGTGCACCTGCTCAGGTAAACTTACCTTCCGGAGGAGCAGAGAATATGCACACCAGGGGACTGTTTACCGGAGAGGACAGAAAGTCAGGGCAAGCCTTCCTTCTCCCTTACAGTGCTACCTCTTGGGAGAGTTGCCAGGAGGACCCGATCGAGGAACTCAGAAATGCACATGCCTTTTCTAGAAGGTTCCTCTAGTGTGGCTCAAGGTATGAACTTGGGGAAGAAGAAGGGATAGGTCCCCCTTGTCATTACTGTTAGGAGTGCAGATGTCCCTTGTCTGCAGTGGAGTCACACTGGATAAACCCATGCTAGGTTGAAAATATCTTAAGTCAACAATGCATTTAAGGATAACTTCTCTTGCGTCATTGCTCACCCTGTGGGAATTCTGTTTCTTTTCACACTTGAATAAATCTTACTCTTACACTCAAAAAACAAAAATGCATTTAATACACTTAACCCACCGGCACCTCACATGTACTCAGAACACTTACCTGAGCCTACAGTCGGGCAGAATTGTCTAACACAAAGCGTACTTTGTAAAGTATTGAATATTTCATGTACTTTACTTAATATTGTACTGAAAGTGAAAAAACAGGGTGGTTGCATAGTTGTACCTTCATATCATCATGAGGTTGAAAAATCAAGTGGAACCCTTGAAAGTTGGGGACCAGGTGTATTTCATTTTGGAGTTCTTTTTAGTCTCACGAATGGAACAATGGTTGGCTGGTTAGATATAATTTTTAAGGTATATATTCTTGATTGGGCTTGGTGATGTATACCTGTAATCCCAGCTACTCAGGAGGCTAAGGCAGGAGGATCATAAATTCAAGGCTAGCCTCAGCAACATAGTGAGACTCTGTCTCAAAACAAGAAAAAAAAGGGGGGGGGATTAGAAAAAATGGAGTACAGGGAATGTAGCTCAGTGGTAAATGGCAGAGTGCCCCTGAGTTCATTCCCTAGTACTGGGGGGGAAAATTAGAAAACTTCCTTCAAAAAGAGTTAAAATTACTATCTTCGGCCCTTGGATGTTGCTATGGATTTTTTTTTCTGCCTTTATGGATTATTTGCCTATACATTAGATGCCTGAAGAATCCTTTTCAAATATTTGATCTCTAAGTTAATCCCAATATATATTACTGCTGTATGATATATGCCATAGTTTTGGAATGTGATATATTCTTTCAATGATCAATTTTTTTATTTTAGAATTTTCTTCTGTTGTCTCTTGGAACACTTTCTGGGTTCCCTGCTTTAAGGACACCGATTTTCTATATCTTGGAAAGTCTATGAACTCCATTGTGTCACTTTTGCTTTTATTACTTTGATCCTTTGTTTTTTTTTTAATCTATATTCATGTTTGATTTTAGGTTTCCCCTGGTCAGTAAATTGATTTTAAGTCATTTTTCTTTAGTTCTCTGTGGATTGTCTTTCATGAGTTCATTTTCTAATGTTGAAGTGAGTTCCCAATTTCTTTCCTTCAGGTCTGCACACTTCTTATTTTAAATGTTGCCTTTGAGTTCTCCATGGATTGAACACATATTCTTATTCAATTTGGTGGCTCAGAGATCTGTTGGGAGGAATCTTTCCCTTCTTGATTTATGTTTTCTTTTCAACAGGGATCTTTGACTTTGATGCAGTATTGTTTTCTTGTTTTTTTCTCTAGGAGTTTTTGTTTGTGGATGCTCTTGTCTTGCTGTTGAATCACTTTATTCTTGCTCCAAGTAGTCAGCGAGGATCTTTGTTGTTTTAGGTGTGTGTGAGTTTTGACTTGAAGGCTTATTGTTTTTTTTCCTCCTTTATGACAAAGCTGGTGTTTCCTTTCTGTGTGCACCTTCTGTAGCCTGAGAGTGCCCGGGGCTGGTTAAGCTGCTGTAGGCGGGGTGCTGGGTGCTGGGTGCTGGGTAGCCTTGACTAGGAGTAGTGGCTTTTGCTTCTGGGATCTTGTAAAGGTCCTGTGAAGTGGGCTTGGCCTTCCTAAGTGTGGACACAGGCTGTGTACCCTCCAGCAGTGTTCTCTGCTCTCCAGTCAGCCCTGGGCTAAACCATGTGGTTCTAGAGCCTTCGCTTCCTTCCAGCAGGGGTAGTCAGCAAGGTGGTCCCTGGTGTCCTTGTCTCCCCAGAGGGTGTATGAAAGAAGAAGGGATATATGTGTTTCCCCTGTGTTTGGTGATGTTAATGAAAACCTTCAGGATTTTAGTTTTTCATTCACTGTTCTATCTTCTTTAGGCTGGATGTGGGGCTATGAGCCTTGGCACACTGTGCCACCAGTCTGCCTTTACCTCCCTGGGTAGGCATTTTTCTTTTTTTCTTTTTTTTTTTTTGTACTGGGTGTTGAACCCAGGTCCTTGTGCATGCTAGGCAAGCGCTCTACCATGAGCTTCATTCCCACCCTGGTGGGCATTTTTAAAACTTTATGACATTGGGCTGTACACATTTTCTTCTCCTTTACCTTCTTCTTGCTGGTAATTATTTTGTTTCTGCTTTAAACATTTTCTTTATATCAAAGAAGACATTTGGCATTTGTTTTTTAAGGATTGGCTAGCTTCACTTAGCATTATCTGCTCTAATGCCATCCATTTCCCTGCAAAATCCATGATTTTGTCATTTTTTAGTGCTGCATAATACTCCATTGTGTATAAATGCCACAGTTTTTTAATCCATTCATCTATTGAAGGGCATCTAGGTTGATTCCAAAGTCTAGCTATTGTGAATTGTGCTGCTATGATCATTGATGTGGCAATATCCCTATAGTATGCTCTTTTAAGGTCTTCAGGGAATAGTCTGAGAAGGGCAATAGCTGGGTCAAATGGTGGTTCCATTCCCAGCTTTCCCAGGATTCTCCATACTGCTTTCCAAATTGGTTGCACCAATTTGCAGTTCCACCAGCAATGTACAAGTGTACCTTTTTCCCCACATCCTCGCCAGCACTTATTGTTACTTGACTTCATAATGGCTGCCAATCTTACTGGAGTGAGATGGTATCTTAGGGTGGTTTTGATTTGCATTTCTCTGACTGCTAGAGATGGTGAGCATTTTTTCATGTACTTGTTGATTGATTGTATGTCCTCCTCTGAGAAGTGTCTGTTCAGGTCCTTGGCCCATTTGTTGATTGGGTTATTTGTTATCTTATTGTTTAATTTTTTGAGTTCTTTGTATACTCTGGAAATTAGGGCTGTATCTGAAGTGTGAGGAGTAAAAATTTGTTCCCAGGATGTAGGCTCCCTATTTACCTCTCTTATTGTTTCTCTTGCTGAGAAAAAACTTTTTAGTTTAAGTAAGTCCCATTTGTTTATTCTTGTTATTAACTCTTGGGCTACAGGCGTCCTATTAAGGAATTTGGAGCCCGACCCCACAATATGTAGATCGGAGCCAACTTTTTCTTCTATCAGGTGCAGAGTCTCTAATTTGATTCAAGCTCTGAAACTAAGATCAGAACAGGGAGGAAGAGCATGGGGAAAGATTAACATTAAACAGAGACGAGTGGTGGGAGAAAGGGAGAGAGAAGGGAAACTGTATGGAAATGGAAGGAGACCCTCATTGTTACACAAAATTACATATAAGAGTTTGTGAGGGGAAAGGGGAAAAAAAACAAGGGAGAGAATTAAACAACAGCAGATGAGGTAGAGAGGGAAGATGAGAGGGAAGGGGAGGGGGGATAGTAGGGGATAGGAAAGGTAGCAGAATACAACAGTCATTAATATGGTATTATGTAAAAATGTGGATGTGTAACCGATGTGATTCTGCAACTTGTATTTGGGGTAAAAATGGGAGTTCATAACCCACTTGAATCAAATGTATGGAAGATGATATGTCATGAGCTTTGTAATGTTTTGAACAACCAATAAAAAAATGCTAATTAAAAAAAAACAGTTTCTTTTTCAGTTTTTGGATTTTTTTTTAAACGGAAGCTTAACTTTACAGTTTTAATTGGAAAGTGTCTAGCACCATTGAAAGAAGATTAATACTCCACTGTATTCCCTTATATTCCAACCCCCATTTCTTTGAGGGTAGGTTGCTTACAGTTTTGATTGCTGGTATAAATGGTTTCCTCATTTCTTTTAATTGTTTTCCTTTCCAGAATTATTAAAGGGGATGATGAAATTAAAGAGGATGGCCACAAAAGAGGAAGGAGTCAAAATGGAACTGTCTGCAGAAGGGGAATTGATATTTTTTGAGTTGCACTAGGAAGGACATAAATGGTCTGATTCAGTTCCCTCATAAATCGTGTAAAGTAATTGTCACTACAGGTTAGGCATCCCTGATTGAAAAATCCAAAGTCTGAAGTGCTTTGAAATCTGAAATGCTGCCCAAATCAGGAACATTTTGGGCATAGACGTGAGGCCACAAGTGGGAAATTCCACACCTGGCCTCAAGTGTGACAGGTGGGTCAAAATGCAAGTGCACTAAATTGTATAAAATTACCTTCAGGCTGTGTGTTTAACAACACCAACACATATCATGTTTAGATTTGGTCCCATCCTCAACATGTCTCATTATATACATGCAAATAATCAAAAATCATGGAAAATCCAAAGACACTTCTGGGCCCAAGCATTTCAGATAAAAGAGACATTCAGCCTGTATTTCTATTTTACAGATGAACAAATGAGAACCCATAGGTGATAAAGAACTTGCTCAGCCAGTGTTTGTTCCTGTGTTCTTTTGTCCTGTATTACTCTAAAGTCTCTTGCTCAGAGAATGAAAAAAATTGCAGCTGAATTAAATGTTTTTAAGCATGTTGAGTGTTCTGATATTACTACTTGTGAGAGGACAGTGTTCCCCTTTTAAGAGGAGGAAATCTCTAATGAGCATGGAACAGGACTTCACTGGGGTGAGAGCATAGTCCGTGGCCATCTGTCTGTCTCCTCCACTTGGGCATGCTCTGGAAATGAACTTTTACACATTCCACAGCAGATCACAGGTCTCTGCAGTCACCTGTGTGTTCAGCCTCACTTGTGTTCTTGATCTCAACAGCCAGCCACTCAAAACTCAAAAACAAGGGCCGTTATGTAATAATTCTGCCCTCATAACCTCCACCAAATTATAGGGCTCCAGGAGCCAGTGGGAGCAGGTCTCTCTCAGTGATATTTACTTTCTCACCAAATGGGCACTTTTCAAACTTTTAGTCCAAAATTATGCTTATCTCACTCACAAAAACATTCCACAGATTACTAACACTTTGATATTTATTTAAAGACTTATGAAGGGGACTGTGGGTCTCAGTTTTCCCAGAAACCAAAATGAGTTCAATATCATCTGACCTGTGTGGAGCGTTTAGTGGATTTCAAAGCGTCATGAATTATGTCATTTCAGACTTCCTACAATCCTGGGAGAAAAAATCGGGGTGTTTTCACTCCACTTTTATTTTTGATTCTGTTATAGCTTCTCCAAAAACAAAAGCAAAGTAGAAATTATAGTACTGTGGACACCCGTGTCCTTACCACTTGGGATTGAATCATAGTTAAGATCTGGCATACTTGATTCATATGTACATACCTGCGCACACGTGTGCACATACACATACACACATTACTTGTGTATATATAGATCCAAACCACCCAGACCATGCTATGTGAAAGGAACATGCCCTCTCTTATAGGTGACAAGCAATCTGGGTTAGCAGGATTTCAACAGATGAGGCAGTTGCTGAAATCCCGAGTAGGCACTGACTGACCTACCCATATTAACAGTTTCCACCCCTGACCGCACGTTGCTCTGTGCCTGGCCCTGGAGGAAGTACTCACCACACATCATTTGGCACTTCAGACACCTCAGTGCTGTGTCTTGGGTAGCTCAGCATTGAGGACCCAGCTATAGTTCTCTTACCAAGTTAGGCCTGGCTCCTCCTGTGTTCCTTGTTTACTTTTGCTCTGTGGGTTGTAGTCTGTCCCTTGGGCACAGTGGCCTGATGTCAGCACTGTCTTTCCAGTTTACTGTGTCCACAGGATAAAAACTTGGCTTTGGAGCAAGTCAGCCTGGATTCCAGTGCCGGCATTTCCTGTCACCCTTCGGTTTCCTCATCTGTAGCTTGGGAATGATGAAAGTACCTGTCGCAGAGGATTTTCCCTCAGTGGGAAATGAGTCACCACAGGTGAAGTGCCTACTACAGGGTTGTATGATAAGCATCAGCTTATCTGTCCTTCTTATCAGTCTCTCTCATTCCTCCTGGGTCCAGGAGACAGCTCCTCCAGCCCTTTTGGCTATGCGGGGTTTGCTGTTATCCACAGTGCAGAAGCACCGGGGTAACTGGAAACCAGTGGCAAACATGGAACAGTGGGGGTGGTTCTAGAGCAGAGGTACCAACTACAGCCTGTTGTCTGTCTGTATAGATCAAATTTTACTGGAATGTAGCCATGCTGATCCACTTATCTGTTATTATGGTCTGACAGAGACCTTGTGACCTGAAAATAATCTGACCTGCAAAGCCCAGAATATCCTTTATCTGGTCGTTTAGAGAACAAGTCTGCTGTGCCCTGCTCTTGAGTCTGAAAGAGTTGTGATCTCAGATCTGTTGGCCCCAGCTCCCCAGATAAGACGCTGCCTTTTGTTAAATCTTTGCCTTCCGCTTTCTTTTCCCAGGTGGCGTTTCTCAGCATGCCCAGTCTCTTCTGTCCAGAGCCAAGGATAGGCTCCTTTCTCTGGGCATGCCCTTCTGCAGATTCTCGACTGGCTGGCAAAATGAAAGGCACACCTGGGCTCCTGGGGGGCTTTCAGTGTGACCCTGAAGGCACCCATGCTGGAGCTCCTCTGCGGACATGTGGGCCTCTCCTCCCCACCAGCTCACTGAGCAGCCTGCTGTGTTTTGCACAGTATCTTCCAGATGACCTTGTAGGTTTCTCCTTGCACCCCTCTCTCTGTCCTCATGGACGTGGTCTGTTGTAGAGGCATGTGCTGTGGGCCATGGGGCCTTCCCCCTGCTCATGTTGCTGGCCTGTGAGCCCCAACAACATCTGCTAATTATAGATATTTTGCTTTTGCCAATAGGTTTGGGGTCCTGCTGTTTGACCCAAATGGATCGGATTCAAGTCCACTGAATGAGAAACCTCATTTCCCTAAGTTCCTTCTGCAGTTGGATGGAAACAGACCTCTTTCCTAAAGTCATTCTCTATTATGTGGAGCTTCTGTTATTTGATTTATTTCCTGATCTCTAAAAGAGTTTTTATTGATCAGAGGCATTAAATTTAATTGTGATGTGGAAGAATCTTTTCCTTTATTTTATGTCGTTGTAACCACTTAAATAACTATTTAATCTTTCATTTAATTTGGTGAGAAGCCTCTAAAAATGATGACAGCTCCCCTTGTCTTTATTTATTTATTTATTTATTAAATACCAGGCGTCAGGCTCCGGTCTCTTCTTTCTCTTACCCTTAAAACTTTTTAAGATGTTTGTATTCTTTGACGTGACTTTATTGATTCAAGACCTATTTATCAAACTTCTGTGATTTGCTGGGCACTCTCCCAAATATTAGGGAGGTGGCCTATCAAAATGCACCCTCTTCTCTGAAGGGGCTTCTGCTGCAGGACTTTGCTTATGACATCAGAGCCATGGTGGACATTCTGGAGAGAGTGAGTGTGGGTGGCTGAATGTAAAGAGTCCCTTCGTGGAGATGGGAAGGCCCTGAAGAATGGAGAAGAAACTGCAGAGGGGATGTGTTCTCTCAAAGTAAGAGGGATGACGCCTCAGGGAAAGAGGGAAGGAAGATGGTCTCAGCAGATCGAAGTTTTAAACAAGTAAGGGAAGACCTGGAATTCTAGGCAAAAAAGATTTCATAATGGTTTTGGCTAAAAGCCATGTGACCTTTTAGGTTATGTTTTGAAGCAATTTCAAGACGACTGTAGTTTGAATCTTGAGTGTCTCCTAAGCCCATGTGTAGAAGTCTAGGTCCCCAGCTTGGTGCTGTTGGGAGAGGAAGGGCCCAGTGGGAGGTTGTCGGGTCTTAGGGATATTCCCTTACAGGAGATTTTGGGACTCTAGTCTCTTTCTTTTTCAAATTTTTGTTTGCAGCCACAAGGTGAGCGGGCTTGCTCTACCATGGGCTTCTGACCATAATGGGCTGGCTTACCACAACCCCCAAAGCAGCCCCAATGATGAATGGAAACCTCCAAAACGGAGCCCAAACAAACCTTTTATCTTTATAAGTTAATTATCTCAGGTGTTTGTTGTAGTGACAGAAAACTGACTAATACAAGTCCAATGCAGCCAGAAGGAAGGAAATAAGTTAATTGATGGAGCCATCGTACTAGACCTCCATTCCCTAGGTTATGGGGCCCACAGAGAGAGTTCTGTGAAAAGGATAGCATCTCAGTGCTTTCCAGAAAGTGATGCAGAGCATGAATTCGCAAAATTGACAAATGAGGCAAAATCTAGCATCCTAGAAATTAAACTACCTCCATGTGCCACGCATATTTGAAGGTCTTGGTTGTACCCAAATGCCATCAGAAGAAATTAGCCCATTGCTGTTCACAGAACAGGATGTCATCTCTGGCCTTCTAAAAATATTGACTCCCATAGCACAGAGACTAAATGATGAGACTACCCAAAACTTCTGTTTGGTGCATAGACAATGTTGAGAATGACATTTTGACAGGGATGGATCAGCATTCCCACACCACTCTGTTATGCTGAAATTGGATCCTAGTTTTGTGTCAAACCAACCAGATCCATTACCTCCCAGCTACCATCCTTACAACTGAAAAAGTGTGGAGTTTTACACCCAGATTTAAAAAAAAAAATCTTCATTCACAGACATATAAACAATGAAATGCTTGCAGTAGCTGTAAAAGTGGCTTCATGGAAAGGGGACTTATGCTTAAAGAGAAAAATGTTACATTTTATAGAGATTTTACTTTTTCTTACATTTAGGGAATAGGTATTGGTTTGCTTCTCTCTCTCCAAGTCTGACCCATTTCTCTCTTGTAAGCATTTGTATTCCTGGTTTGCAAATACTTCTGAAATAGCTATGCTCAGGCACACTCACAAGATAGCTAGAAAGCACGTGAGTTTTGAAAATCAGCCTGTGATCCACACCTCTGCTTTTGAGCATGCTTTTCTCCACATGTCAGTTCTTAGGTGGGAGGACACTGAATTGGGCAGCCCCCCTTGCACGGACAATCCTGTAATTTGATAGGCCATTGTTCTATAGCATATCTGTTAGCATAAGTGTTCTACTAAAATATTTATTGCTTATCCCTGAGCCGGCGCCCATAATGTAGGTACTTTCTGCATTACTACTTACACTTTGATGTGCTTAGTTTCTATCACTTATTTTGTCTGCCTTTTTTTTTTAAGTCACCATCTGCATTTTCCACTTTGAAGTGCATTAGTTACTATGGAAACATTGATGTCATTGGTGGGGGTGAGGGTTAGTAACATCCACAAGGACGGTATAAAATCATTTTATTTAATGGTTTGAAATTTATACGGCACTTGGGAGAATTTATGAGTGTGTTTGAGGGAGTGGTGTGCTTCTACAATTGTAGCTAGCATTGATGTGTACCACATGAAACTAAAGTCAGCATTTGTCGGTTTTTAGGATGCAAACAAAAAATATGGATGAAAATTAAGAAGAAAATACAAAGAGGAGAAAAAAGGATAATCAGGGAGCCATACAATTGTTCCAGCTAAACATCAACATCAGTTTTTGGAAGGTGGGCTCCTGGTTACCACAGATGTATAGATGTCCAGCTGTTGGTATCGTTTATATAAACTAAGGGTCCACTTTCCCCCAATAGAAATGCTATTCAAGGTTTGGTATTTGGCTTTCTGAATGCAGCTTGGATGCTGGGCAGTGGTAGCTCAATTCCAATGTGCAGCCAACTCTTAACAAGATCCCTGAAGAATTGCTGATAAGACTTTGGATGGAGATATTATGTGACTACATCGGGCTGCAAAGGTAGTGCAGTTGGTCTTGTGAAGGTGCCAGGGTCTCTTTAATAAGATGCTCAGGGCCCTGAACAGGATGTCTGAAAGAAGCAGGCTGGCCTCCCCCTTTCACTGGGTCTCTTCAGAGGAAATAGGTGCTCTGGACGGGAAGATATGCTGCTCACTCTATACACACACTTCACTGTGTATTTCTTTCTTTCCTGAATTTTTTATTTTTTTTTTATTTTGAGGTAATTGCAGGTCCATATGCAAGTGTAGAAAAAAACTAGAGAGTACTGTTTACCCTTTACTCGGTCTCCCCCAGAGATTACATCTTGTAAAACTATAGCACACCACCACCATCAAGAAATGACAGTGATAGAGCCTGCCAAGGATTTCCTCAGTTTACAGTAGCCGTCCTCATTTGTGTGCATGAGTATTTGGTTCTTTGCATTTTCACCACAGGAATCAATCAGTGTGACCCCTACAGTCAAGACGCAGAATAGTTCTACCCCTTTGCAGCTACCCCTCCCCTGTTCCTTAACCCCAGGGCACCCCTAATCTGTTCTCCATCTTTAACGTCATTTGTGAATGTTATCTAAATGGAATCATACAGCATGCCACCTTTCAAGATTGTTTACAAACCTCTTGAGACCCTCCAGCTTGTTGCATTTATTAATAATTTATTTATTTTTATTGCTGATGATGGTCGCCGGTAGCACTCTTAGTTTAGCCATTTACTTCTTAAAGGACACTTCTCTTTTTAATCAGAAGTATTGGGACTGATATGATGAGAATCAGGGGGCGGTCAAAGGACCCCATGTCTGATTCTTTTCTAGAGTTTTCAGCAGGGCTCCCTCCAGAAGCAGTAAGGCCTGCATTATTTAGTGACGGAATAAGAATAGGCTGAAATTCAGAGGGTTGGCTAGCCACACAATGCACCTCCTTTAGGGTGGGCTCTGTGTCTGATAGACTGAGTCTCCTTGCAAATGCACCTGAAGCACTGTGTGCTCCAGACCTACATGTGAATATCTGAACTTATTTTCTGAGAGCCAGTGGATGAAGAAACCTTTCTGGAAGAGCACATCACAAGAAGAAATGTAGCACTGGCTGCCTGGCCTGCTCAGTCCCTCTAAGTATTTTGGGGAAAATCAAAATGTAAACTCTTATTCTGAAACAAGAAGCAGAGGGAATCTATCCTTGGCCTCATTGATTGATTTACATTTTGAAAAATGTTCTGTTTGACCTTCTTAAAAACATGTTCTGGGGTGGTTGAGCCAGTCATATCACGGAAATGAAATACCAAACCCATTCTCTGAGTACCAGACACAGGTTTGTGTTTTTGGTTGGAGGTTAATGGGGAAGTGGCCTGAGCTAACAGACTCAGTGATTTGACATTGCTTTTTCCTACAGAAAGATTTTTTCTTTAGTCTGTGCTTTATGCAACCAGCCATCTAACCTCTGCCTCTCTTCTCTTCTGCTATTTAAGCCATTGACCTCAAGAAAGGAAGGGTCCTATATTGGGACTGGAGGTTTAAAAGAGAACCCTGCGCTCAGAAGCTTTTAACACTAGTGGCAATCAGTCACAAGGGGGAACATGGAATTTCTATCAGAGCTAACAGGATGCAAATCCCCCATGGTAAATAAGCGGCAAACTCAGAGACAGCTGAGAAGGGCTACAAGGCGTGTTCCTCTAGCCCAGACTTTGAGAGATGGTTATCCTAGCACAAGCAGTGTGACTTCTTGGCCTGTAAAAGCCCTTGTCGTCTTTTAGTACTAGCCTGGGATGTAGTGCTTGAATGGGGTCATTCTGCTACCTCCCAGCCATTGTCTTTCCCACCCTCTTCCTGGCCAGGTTTGTTTTCCCTCTGTTTTAGTCAGCTTTTTCATCACTGTGACCAAAAGACTTGACAGATAAACAGTAGAGGAAACGTATATTTGGAACTCATGGTTTCAGAGGGCTCAGTACTTAGATAGCTGACTCCCTAGCTCTTTATGTCATGGTACAAGAACGTGGCTGAGGAAAGCAGCTCAGGACACGGCACCAGGAAGCAGAGAGAGTGAACTCTGCTCCCCAGGGATAAACGATATACCCCAGAGACCTACTTCTTCCAGCCACACCCTACCTGTCTGCAATTAGGTACCAATCAGTGGATTAATGCACTGATTGGTTTAAGGCTCTCATAACTCAATCATTTCACCTCTGACCTTTCTTTCTTTGACTCATACATGAGCTTTTGGGGGAGCATGACCATAATGCCTTCTCTTAGGGCTCCTTTGCAATTGATTCTAGAATGCAAAACCCTTAAGATCAGTGTCTTCAAATAAGGTGCCTCTTTCTGAAGAGTTCGATTCTAAAATAGCTGGTAAGCCCAGCATTGTGTGTAGGCAGGATGTTGCCCAAGGACAACTCTTAGGTGTCTAGAAGGTAAGTGGCTCATCCAGGGATCCTGCTGTATGAACAATAAGAGGATGAGTAGTTTGTGTACCTTCAAATATGGGCTCAGGACATGAGCTTACTGAGGGTACTTGGGGATCAACCATTTACATTCTTTCGAGGGCTTGTTGAAGCTGTGCATTTGCTGCCTTTTGTCCTCACATTTCTCCTTCAGGGTTGGGTGCTTGATAGCCTTTCATCAGTATTTGTTCAATGGATGAATGAATGGTCAAACAGAGAGGTGTGAAATTTACTAATATGGTACAGATTTGGGGGCGTCCACCATTCACCACTTCCAGTCCTACCTGTACATTGCATGACTTCTCATTCCCACTCTGATTTCACTGAATATATGCAGTAAGGATAAAGCCAGTCAATTATGGACTCAAAAGACTGGAGTTTTCTTTGCCAGTAGGTATCACCTGGTGTCCTAAGGGCTGCAGTATCACCTTGTTCCTTGAGGAGTTGGTTGGACTGCTCTGTTAGTGCCTGGTGAGGCAAGAAGTGGAAGATTCCAGCCTCACCAGGCACCAGCCAGGGTGCAAGGCCAGGCAGGTGCCATCCACTGTTAATAGAGAGGTGAGTGGCGAGGACTTGGGAAGGAGCTACGTTCACCAGCTGCTCCGAATGCAGGCCTCAGCGTCAGCTCATCTTAATCTTCAGGTGGCTGAGATACTTTGAGGGTGGTTGATAATAAGATCCTCC
The DNA here is from genome assembly GCF_964194105.1 of Spermophilus citellus. Classification (NCBI taxonomy): domain Eukaryota; kingdom Metazoa; phylum Chordata; class Mammalia; order Rodentia; family Sciuridae; genus Spermophilus; species Spermophilus citellus. Next base: position 13,050,316 of record NC_138196.1, on the reverse strand, counting down.
CTCCTCTTTTTCATAGCTGGCATAAATGGTCTGCATTTAATTTACAGCAGGCACTTGGGTGGCTTCCTTCTTGAAGCCCACTTGTCCTGAGAATGAAGAGAAACACTTGGCATCAAGTCCTGGATCCCCTCTTTTTGGTTTGCATTGTCATTCCATCAGCTGAGCCCCTCAGAGAATGCCAGAGGCCCAAAGCTTCTGTGGAGAAGCCGCAAGAGGTTGGAATCAGAGCATTTGACCCCTGCCTGGTTCTCTTGCTCTGATACAGGGGCTCCTCCGTGGGACCCCCTTCATGGCAGCATTTAAAAACCTTCCTGTCTTTAACATTCTGCCCTGGTATTTCCTTTCAGCCAGCAGTCATTTCTGTAGGGATTTCCCCTCCCAATTATTTGTAATTATTTTTTTGCTGCTATATACTCTTAAGATGACTGTGGGTGATAAATTCCAAGTCGTGATTTATAACCCTTAATAAGAACTAAGGTGATGTGTTAAAAACTGATTCATACTCTCAAAATGACTTCATGTGTTTTCCTGGTTTGTTCAGAGAAAATTGGATTCCACCCCTTTTTTGAAGCAGAGTCATATTTGTAACATCCTAATTGTAAATAGCAGTGCCACAGCCTCATAGGACACCCTGGTTGCTGTTACTGCTTCTACGTGTGTGGTTGCACACCCTGTGCCAGGCGTTGCTCAGTGCTTTTTTGTCTGTGGTCCATTTCATCTTCACCCATAGTGACATTTCACAGAGCAGGCCACGGAGGAGCGCTGGTGTCGCACAAAGGTCTGGCCCAATTTGGAATCTTTGCTACTATAGCTTCCTACACATAATCGAATCAACAAATGAACTAGTGATAAGAAAAATGAGACCAGGGTTGGAATCTGGCACTGTTCTGAGGTTTGTATAGGGATCCATCTGTTGAATCCTGGCTAAACCCTGCAAAAGTGGTATGGCTATTAGATGAGGATTCTGAGGTCCTGAGAGGTCAAAGAACTTTCTAGAGGCCACACAGCTCTAGACATCAAAAGCAGGCCTTCTGACTCCAGAGCCTTTTCTTCTAATGATTAAGGAAAAAAAAATGTCTTGGGCCAGTGTGGCTCACTAGTAGAGTACTTGCCTAGCACGTGTGAGGCCCTGGGTACAATCTCAGCACCACATATAAATAAGTAAATAAAGGTCTGTCAACAACTATTAAAAATAGTTTTAAAAGTCTTAAGACATCATTAATGATTTCATCAATGGAGATTAAAATCAGAAATTATTATGAAATGTCTTTTTCTAGTATTAAATGGGGTTTAAGTGATTTTCACAATTTGCATCTCTTGAGAACACTTTGACACTTAGATTCTGGTTTGGCATTTCCTGTTTACATCATCAGGGTGACTTGTTTGAATTAAAAATTTTTGCATGCTTATTCTAAGTCCTGTGCTGACTTTTTTTTTTGGGGGGGGAGCAGGGTACTGGGGATTGTACCTAGAGCCCCATGCATGCTGTACAAGCACTGTACCTCTGAGCTACATCCCCAACCCCATGAATATTTTTCACATACTATCTCAATTAACTCTAGAAGAATCTTATTCTTTTAGAATTGAGGAGAATTAGCTTAGCTACCTAGTCAGTGACTGTCCCAGATACTCGGTTTCTATAGCTGGAGCCCTTTGATGAGCTCACTTGTATCCAGGGCATAGGGTCTGATGTGGGTTCTCTAATGTTCTCTGTTTGCTGCCTTAGTAGGGAAGAGCCTTTCCATTGCAGGTGGGGACACAGAAAGCAGGTGGTGGTGGCTGAGCCTGCTCTTCTGCTTTGGGTCACCTGGTTGCGGACCCACAAGGAGAAAAGGCCTTCTGCTCCCTTTTGGCTCCTTTTGGTATTCTCTTCCGGCCTGGGAACTGTTCCCACATCAGACTGGGTCTTGTCTCCCCATCTCCTTACTCCAGGGGTATCTCCCGAGGCTCACCCCTAAGGACAAGGGGCCTATGGCTGCTCCTGGAGTGAGTTTAGAGGTGAGGAGCTTCTCAAGGCCAGAGAAGCTGCTCTGGCTCCTTTCTCTCTCAGGTAGGAACCAAGCAAATGCCGTGGATTCCAACAGCCAAACTCTCAAGTGCCAGGAATCATATGTGACAGGAAGATGGAGCCCTAGGCTGCTTGCCAGCTGGGCCTGAGACCCCTACAGTTTTCCAGTGATGCTCTGAGTTGCTCTTAATGGATATCTAGTATTTGTCAAACATTAACCCTTAAATTGCTGTAATGGTCCTTAAACATATTGGAATAGATCCCCTCCAAGAGCAACCATAGGCTGTCTGAATTAGTTCCTTCAGTCGCCTCCATTCCTTCCTTTTTGGGAGCTGATAACATGCAGTGAGCATTTTCCTAAAGGCCTCTTTAGGCACATATCATTTAAAAGAAGTATAGGATCAAATTTTATAGGTATTTGGAGCAAGAATGTTTCAGGCAGAGAGAATAGGAAGTACAAAGGCCCTGGGGTTGAACTGAGCTTGCTATGACCAGGAATGGAAATGCCAATGTGTCTGCAAGATGTAATGTCATTGTGGTATGAGATGAGAGCAGAGAGGTAGCTAGAAGGCCAGATTCTGCAGGGCCCTGTAAACCACATAGGAATACTGGATTGATTCCTAAGTATTATTTTGGAATGCTAAGTCTAATTGGTCCATTTCCCCAGGATCTGTATTCATCTCTGTGTCTTTGCCTTTGATTATTCCCTTCTTTTAGAGTGTCCTGCTTTTCCCCTTGATCTCCTTTAATTATGCAGTGGAAAGTTTTTCCCTTTACTCATAATAGAGCACAAAAATCCTCGTCAGAAGCTTCCAGGATTCTATCTTTTCTCCACATGCTAAGTCTTCTTATCAGTTGGAAAATGATGTTAGCACTCATCTCCCACATGTCTGTTTTAATGGAGATTTCCCAGGTCCTCCTATTAGTCACAATCTGTCTCCCTTGTCTGTGGCACCTGCCTTGGGTTGGCATGACTCCTGATCACCCTTCCCATCAGCAAGAGCTGTGTAAATCCCTCTGGGATGCCCGTAGCCCAGGGGACCATGTGAGCACTGGCATGGACATGGTGATGTGGCTCTGTGCTTTGCCCTTCCAAAGACAGACTGATGTCTAGTCCTAGCATTGGTGTTATTTCTACAGTGTGGTCCTCTTTATATACTTACTGGCTACAAAGTTACTACTCTCACAGATGCAGTCAGTGCCCTTACCTTGGTGGCTTTGTGTTCAGGACCTCCCACTGACCATGCCCATCTGAATAGTGGGGCTCAACTCCAGGCAAGAATTTGAGGGGATGGCTATTACTTGTGAATATAAGTAATCTTGGGTATTGATTGAGATCCTTCTAGATGTCAGGTGCTGACAAGTGCCTTAGATTTTGTTTCATGTCCTGCTGTTGATGTATTTTATTTGGAAGCTGAGACTCGGGGATAAAGGATTCTGCTCACGCCTGACATTGCAGTTGGCTGAGGGTGGGTGTAGGGGTTTATTCCCCGCCGGCTTGTGCTGTGTGTGTCTGTGCATTGACAAAGCTTCAGTTTCTCACTGGAATTCTTCTTGGCTTTTAGGGCCCTTAGCTTGAAGGCTCAGGGGACTGATGTTCGTGAAGGTGGGATATCGTCATCACATTCAAGTGCTGGGTCACGGGCAGGTTTTGAAATGGCCTGGTATTGAGACTTAGTCCAGAATGGTGCCAAGGAGGGTGACAACTTGCTTCCTTCTTTATATGCTCTCTTCATTTAGAGTCATGACCACTTTCTCCCCTCCCCTCCTGCCTCTAGCATTTTCTCCAGGATGCAGGATGGCCTGAGCTATTTCCTACCCACATTTTGCAGTCCAGCTCTGCTGCCTGCCCAGCTCCCCAACAGTGACCCCAGGGCTCTAACGTGGGGACCTGGTGCTGACTGAGACACTGCAGTCCCTCAGGGCACCCTCTCCATCGAGTGGCATGGGACTGCCTGAGTGCATTCCAGCCCTGCAGCAGCTGTGCCAAACGATACTCATTCTCATGGTGACATCATCTTGGCATGGCCTGGCAGTTTTGGTCTTCCAGAGCCCAGGGGGTACCAGGATGACTGGGCTGCCCTCAAGCTGTGATTTGCCACTTCATACTAATAAACAGGTTTTAATCTTGGGGACTTTTGAAGGCTTGCTGCCTTCTTTCTGTTTTCTGAATATCTTTCTGATGAAGAATGTCCCAGGTAGCCACATGGTTTAATAAAACTGGGCTGAATGTAATTGTCTGGGTTTAAAATATCCTTCTGCCAGGCTAGCTATGTGCTGGTGGACAAGCTACTTAACCTCTCTTGTGTCTCCAAATTGAAGTTAATCATGCCTGTCCCACACAGTTTTTGCCAGGATTTAATAAGATAGTGTTTGCAAAGAGCACCTCACCAGGTCCTGGCACAACGCATGTGCTCAGTACGTAGTTAGTTTTCTCAGAATCCCAAGCAGGAGAGAAGAAAAGCCAAATAGACTTAGGGCCATGCTGCTTTGGTCTGTGTAGTGACTGGTGCTTGGCAGATTTCAGATACTTTCAAATCAAAGTAAAAGAGCTTTAATTATGCCCTTGTTTGTGGTTTGGTTGTGATATTATTACCCGATTTGAGAAGGAGAGTGAAGGGCTTGGCCGGCAGTCAGCAGCTGGAAGTCAGTGCTTTCTTTGCCTCTTTGCTGGGCTCCCAGCTCCCTTTGTCTTGGTGACCGGGTTGGCAGTGTCATCGGAATGGGGTGCGGGGTCAAGCTTCTTGCTCTCTTATTACATCCTGAGCACGTGGTCTCTGGCCCTGATATAAATACACTTGCTGTGCTCTTTGCTCTTCCTTCATTTCATGTCAGCCGTGCAGGTCCAGTTAACAGATAGCTAGAGTGCTAATGGTGACTGTGGGATCCCACTGCTTGGATTCCAGTCCCTGTTTCTCCTCATGCCTGGTGGCCTTGGGCATAGGAAACCTCAGTTTCTTTTTCTGCCAAGTGGGCTAGTGTTGGCTCTTAACTCATGGAGTTGTATAAGGATTAGGAAGATTAATCTGTGAGAGTGCTTAGCACAGTATCTGCCCCATAATAAATGCTTAGTAAAACTTTCTTGTATTAATATTAGTGATTGCTGATATTTGAGTGCTTATTGTGTAATAAATTTATTCCAGCCAAGTGGACATAGTTGGTTCTCTGTATAGTGAACTGCATTGCTCCTTAACTGAAGTCACATCACCCGAGTGGCATAGTCCATAGACAGATGTAAGTTCTCAGTTGTGTGCAGGAAAGGACCAGGCAGACTTGATGAACCTGGGGTGTATCAGCAACACATGCAGGCCCTGACACAGCCCTAATGCCTCTGCTGTCACTCATAATTTTCAGGTTCAGCTCATTTTGATTTGTCCTTTGCCCACCCTTGATTCCAGTTCATAAATTTCCCTGGGCCTCGGGTCCCAAGCACACACTGCTTCTCCTTACATCCAAGGGTGATCTAGGCCTCTGGCTCTGAGTGGCAAGCTTCCACTGAAGCACAAATTCTGCAATGCCATGTGGGATTGTCGCATGAATTTATTATCCAGGAAACTATGGGGTGGGTTCCTTTCAAGTGCAATTGTTGTTCACCTAACATTACTTACAGCATAACTATTATACCTGGGTCCTACTCTAGCTTATCTGTGACCACAGGGAGGATCTGGTATTGCTCTCATAGTAGAAAAGGAAAGGGCCTTGCTTCTCTGTGTTCCCTTTGGCCCTTTGCCTTGGCCCCTTTGCCTTGGCAACTCAACCAAGTTGTTAAGGTGAGAGGATGATATTTGGATTTTGTTCTTTTTCTTCAGATTGTTTGAATGATTTTGTTTTGCATCATTCAGAATAGTCGTTATTTTCTGACATCTATTCATAAATACTATTTGCCCTGAGCAATTTCATTGCATTTAAGAATAACTTATTTTAAGGGAAAAATAGTTTGTATTTTTCTGAATTATGTAGTCTGGGAAGCATTGTGACATTCATTTCTTAGTAGAAATAAAGACCCAGCTTGAATACCTTATCCTTTTCTATGCCCAAAACTGTATATTTGTACTATATATATATATATATATATATATATATATATATATATATATATATATAATTTTATATATGCATGCATGTCAATTTGAATATTTTGTAAGTGTGCACACATTTAACAATTTAACATATGGAATAGAGAATGAGGTTATGTTTTGTCTTTTCTGCATTATCACTAGTTGTTTTTCCCCTCATGTTTTATCATGGAACATTTCAAGCATGAGGAAAACTTGAGTTGTTCAGTTAATACCCATATTCCCACTGTGATGATTCTACAATTAACATTTTTCTGTTTGCTTTAATTTAATTGTCCATCTCTCCATCCCTGTATCCATCCATTTTCACTTTCTTACTCTTATGGTTGTATTTCTGAGTAAATTGCCTGCTGTCCTTCATCATGGCTGTGTGCTCTGTTTGCAGGAAGCATTTATTACATCCAGAGTCTTCCTTGAGCCTTTCTCTCCCTTCCTTAGAGGTGTTTTTTTTTCTTTTCTCTCTCTCTCTCTCTCTCTCTTTTTTTTTGTGGAACCAGGAATTTAACCTGGGGTGCTTAACCACTGAGCCCTACCCCCTTATCCTCAGCCCTTTTTCATTTTTTTTTATTTTGAGACAGGATTTTGCTAAGTTGCTTAGAGCCTCATTAAGTTGCTGAGGCTAGCTTTGAACTTGAAATCCTCCTGCCTCAGCCTCCTGAGCTGCTGGTATTATAAGAGTATCTATGGCTTTGTAGAGATTTATGTGACACCTCTTCATGGCTTGTGGAACCCTCTCAGTGGCCCCACCCTCAGCTCTATTGCTCCATGCCTGGCCTTGACAGTTGTGATTCTCACTGTGCATTTTAAAGCAAGAATGTTCAGGATGTCATATCTATTATTTTGCCTCCTCAAAGACATCACTATAGACTCCTGAGAAAGTACTGCCTGGTCCCTATCCTTTAGCTCAAGCCAAATAAAGGCTCTGTGTCTTTTAAGCCTTTGACCAACAGCAACTCCAATGGCCAATTGATTTAACTCAGGTTTTCCCTTTGGCTATTTTTTTTCCCAGAACTCTCTGGGCAGGGCATCCTTCCTGCACCCTCCAGTCAGCCATTCAGGTGGCCTTGGAGGGGAAGGTGCTCTCTGCTGTCCTGGCTTCCTGGTGCCTCAGGACTGTCATGGCTGAACAGCAAGACCCAGAGGAAATGAAATCCTCACTAGGTGGGGACTGAGCATCCATTCATTTTAAATAAAGGCTGTGTCAATATGCTTTCCATCACAGTGACAAAATATCTGAGAATATCAACCTGGAGAAAGGTTTATTTTGGCTCAGTGGCAGAGGTCTCAGTCCACGGGTGGCTGGCTCCATTGCTATGACCTGAGTTGAGGCAGAACATCATGCTGAAATGGTGTGGCAGAGGAAGGCAGCTCAGCTCCTGATGGCCAGGAAGCTGAGAGAGAGGGGAGGGGAGGGAGAGGGAGGAAGGGAAGGTGAAGTGGGAGAGGGGGAGAGGGAGAAAGACCAGAAACTAGGAAGTCATAGTCTCTGAGGACATCCCCCCTCCCAAGGTCCATTCCCTTTTGCAGTTCACTCCCTTGTCTCATTTCAGTCCATTTGTCTGAATCCCTGAGTGGATCAATCCACTGATGAAGCTAGAGCCCTTATGATCCTGTCACTTCCCAAGAGTGCCACCCCTGAACTCTGCTGAGTTGGGGATGAAGCCTTTATCACATGAGCCTTTAGGGGATGTGTCAGCTTCAAAGCAGAACCCAGTCTTCCTCCCTGATCATAATATTATAATAATTGCCATTTAACACATGCCTTTTGTCAAAAGAAATGTGAAAAAGTTGAAAACATTTCCTTGTTATAATTCCAGAGTGAACCCAAGTCAAATATTTAACTCCTGACTGGGGGAGCCAGGAAGTTGGTAAAGCCAGCTGAGAGAAGAGGTGGAGGAACCCAGTATTTAGAGTCATTTTGAAACGAAGCATAGAAGAGAAACGTTGGGTAAATGTGGGGACTCGTGCTGTGCCATTCACGTCAGCCTCAGGTGCCCAAGCTTCTGGGAGTGGAGCCAGTAGAAGGCTCTGAGTTGTCAGCTCCTTTCAGGGAATGCCTTGGCTGAAGTCAGGCTGCACCCAGGGTCTGATCCATGAGTAGGAATGAGGGCCAGTCTTCTCGGCCCTGCTTGGGTCTCTCGAGGATCATCTCTCTCCTGTCTTTAGAGCACCCTTGGCATCAGCTGAGCCTTCTGTGGCAGCTGATCCAGCCCAGCCTCTCTCCCTGCAAGTCCTGCCTCCTTCCCTCTGCAGGGCTGACCCCTAGAACATTCCTTCATAGACTTCCAGCTCACCATTGACCATTGCAGCATCAGCCTCCTGTGAAACCCAGTCTGTGATGGCCATAAACAGAATCGCTGACGTTCTGCATAGCAACATTGATAGAACTTTGGGGTTATCTTTTCTTCTCTACAGAAACCTACAAGTTAACCTGTAGCTTCATGGTGCCTGAGCCTTTAATATACAGCAAATTCAGGTATGGTATACTCTCTACATCAGAGTTTGGCAAACTTCCTTTCCAATGAGCCAGATGGTAAATATTTCAGGCTTTGAAGGCCATAGAGTTTCTGCTGCTCTCTCGCAGCTTCTCAGCTCTGCTGTTGGAATGAGAGTTCAGCCATGTTGACTGCACAAATGGACATGGCTCTGTTCCAAGGACATTGTGCTCGCAGGGACAGGTGGCAGATGGGATTTGGCTGAGGGCCATAGTTTGTGGACCCCTGACCTAGAGAAGTAAGTAATCCTTGGGTTGGTCTGTTAAATGGTGTCCCCATTTGACTCAAAAGGATCAAGGAGCTGCTCCCCCATCTTTGCCCCTTAGGTGTTTGTGGGATGTGATATCTAAATCAACCTATAATGTGCTGATATGAGAGTTCTCTCAGGCCTTACTACTGCCATAGACCATGGTTCTTGAACTGAACCTAGTAGATCCCACCCCGAGGCTTGCTATGTCCCCACTGTCCACCTATCTCCCTGGGTCTTGGATGCATTGGGACTGTGTTTTTAGACACTATTTAGAGAAAAGCAGCCAAAGAACAACTCTACTGATGAGTCACATAATGTAGGGGTATCTGTCCACTGCCACATTCTTCCTGTTATGTCCCCAGAGAAGGCAGATATAACTACCAGCCAGGTAGTTGGGTTGCAGGTGGGTCTTACCTGCTAAGGCTTCAGAGGAACTTCCCTGCCTCGATTGTACGTCCCTGGGCTACATTCCTTTGACATGAGTATAGAACAGCTTCCACCATAGAAGTATCCTGGCTTAGAGCAGAGCTCCACATTGACCATGGCTCATACTGGCTGTGCCACCAGGCAAGCCCCTTGGTCAGCCCGAGACTGTGATCACAACCCGGCAGTGTGGAATATCTCTGTAGTCTTTCCCAACTCTCCCTTTCTAAATCTCCATTTGACATTGAGTCTGGATTCAAATTCCGACTCATCTCACCAACTGTGTGATGACTCACTGGCCAGTTTCTTAAATCTCTCTCTGCCTCAGTTTTCTCCTGTGCAAACTGGGATAACTATAGTGTCCCTTAATATGGCTAACAAAAATGAAATACGTTAATATGCATTAAGCTCGTAGATCCACACCTGCTGCTTTACAATAAGAGCTATGGAGAATTTTCTGTTGTTACTGTTTTTGTTGTTATTTCCAGCACTTAGTATGGCACCTGGCTAGTGAAGGTACTCTAAGTGTACTTCAGTGTGTAAATGATCCACATAATAAATTGGACTCAGGTGAAGTTCTGGAATAGTATGCTCCTCTGCAGGGATAGAGATGTTGCCTATCTGTTCTGCCGGGTAGGGTAGGGAGATGTCACAGCAAGCCACAGAACACCTGGCACAGAGTAATGCCATGGAGACATTGCATTTTTAATTTTATCTGACTTTTATTAACCCAATTCAGCCACATGTGGCCAGTACTGTGGCCAGATACTCACTTTCTCAGTACCTTCCGAGGGCTTCCCGTGGATCCTGAATAAAATACTAACTCGAGATCCTGGCCTGCGAGGATATGCACAGAGGCTGTGATTCTGATCCAACTGGCCTGTGCCTTGGTCTGCCCAGGGCTGCCATAGCAAGAAGCCATGAACTAGGTGGCTTATAACAACAGAAATTCACTTCTTGGGGTTCTTGGGACTGGAAGTTCAAGATCAAGGTATCAACTGATCTGGTGTCTGGTGAGGGTCTGTTTCCTGGTTCACAGAGGGCACCCTCTAGCTGTTTCCTCATGTGGAGGAAGGGACAAGGCAACTCCCTGGAGCCCTCATCATGGCACTAATCCCATTTCTAAGGACTCTGCCACCATGACCTAATCACTTCCCAAAGCTTTATCTCCTACTACTATCACACTGTTGTTATTTTGGTGGAAGTGGGGCGGGGGGCGTCAAATATTCATAGCCTTGTAGTCTAGTATTATTGCGAGAACCTGGCCAGGGTATTCCTCCTGCTCAAGAAGGTATAAGCCACCTGAGAAAATTAAAGTCTGAAAAAAATTAGTGAAGAAATAAGAGACAGAGTCAGAGAATAGGTTTTAAAAGCAGAGCACCTGATAGGTCCAGCCCACACAGGAACTGGAGCTAAACAGTCAAAAAAAAAAAGGCTCCAGTAGTTTATTTAAGGGGGTACATCAAAGGTAGGGAAAAGGTTCAGGGGTGAAGTCTTGCTTCATGATGTCTTGCAGTCAACATGTTGGTTGGCATCTTGGCAGGTTACATCCATCTCTGAGAGGTTATATGGCTACAGCTGATCACCCTTATGTCCGGTGCTGTATGGGATCTCTTTGGGCAGAGCTGAATAGAAATTCACACATATCTGGGTGATCTTACCCAGTGTGATTGCCACTGGAAGTTCCCAAATACCAGGTTTTCCTATTCAGTGGGCTTCCATGCCAGTTTGGTCCACATATAGTTCATGGATGGCTCTCGACACATAGTATTATCATTTCTCAGACACATGCAAGTAAATTAACGTGCAGCCAGAACTGAGATCTACAAGACTGGAGCTTTCAGGCCAGTACTTTTCCTTCCTTCCATCCATTGATCCATCTGTCCACCCAACCCTGTTCCTACTATGCACCAGTGACTCTTAGGCTCCAGCCATCAGCAACAACAAAGTCCTGGATTTAAAGAGCTTTCCTGCTAGTGGGGAAGAGAGGGTATAAAAGCACACAATAGGACACTTCTGGAAGGACTACTTGAGTGTAACTAGGACCAGAGAGCATGTAGCCATGGTGACTGGCTTGAAAGGGAAGACGGTGCATCCTCTCAGGAAGGCACATTTGAACTAAGGCCTGTTTGGTGAGAAGTCATTCCAGTCATGATTTGGAATAGGTGTCCCAGGGAGTCGCAATGGCAAATTGTCTTAAGTTGGGAACAGGTGTGACCTGCCTGCAGAAGATGGAAGAAGGCCAGTGTGGCTTGTGTGGTGAGGAAGTGAGGGAGGAGGGAAGAGGTGGGATTTTATACACCTTGCAGGCTAGGATTGTATTCTGGGTCCATGGGAAGCCCTCCGAAGGTACCAAGAAAGCAGCACAGTGCAGTGATGTAACTTGGGTACATCAAGAGATCCCTTGATTGTCAGAAGTGCAGGGATGACGGAGAGAGGCTGGTGGGGTGTGGTGGTAGCTCAGGTGAAGAGGATCATGGCGGCCGGGACACAGGAGGTGGCAGTGGAGATAGAGTAGTGGACAGATGGGGACCTACCTTGGTAGAATGTTCTGACATGCAGGTTGGCTATGTGAAGGGAACAGGAAGAAGAGAGGCTGTGGAGAAGGACGCCTATTTTGTATATGTCCTCCTCCCCAGGTACAGCTGAACAGTGAGACTGGGTATTGAATTCCCACTGAGTGAGCCTCCCTTCCTTCTATCATACATTTGGAAGCTGCTCCCAAGCTCTGTGATGCCTTGGAGTGGAGAGGAGGGGATGTGGAGCCATGTAACCTGAGGCAGTGTTTCTCTGACTTTACTGCCCTTACATATCACCTGGGAATCTTATTAAAATCCAGAATCTGACCCAGTAGATTTATGGTAGGGTTGGTATGAGATTTTGCATTTCTAAAAGGCTTTCAAATGATATCACTGCTAGGGGGGATTGGCCCTGCGACCTAGCAAGTCCTCATTCATCCTATTTATACTTCTGACACACACAGGCACAAAATAGCGGCTTGCCAGAAGGTCAAGGAGGTGGCAGGAGTAGGTTGTCATCAGCTTGGAAGAACTCCCACGGACTCAAGTTTGAGTTCCTGGCTCCTGATCCACATAGGCATCTGTGACATGTGGTTGTGACCATCCCCAGAGACTCAAGGAATTTGCTCTGTGAGGACACAGAAGTCTCCTCTCCTCTGTCTATCCTTTGGGAACACATTTCCTCCGCAATTATTTTACAGCCTGTAGCAGTGTAGGCAAATCTCTTCAAGTCCAATCTCTTGAACTACATTGGAGGGGATGTATTTTACACGACAAAGAAGCATTGAAAGTAAAATGACCCGAGGGCATGAAGGAGTGTGACTCCTTGCACACATCCACCCCTGTGTCTTTACCACAGTGCATTTCCTTGGTGCCAGCTGGGAGGAAACTTGATCACTGGAGATGTTAACCAAGGCAAGCAAACAACTTAAACTCCAAAGCTGTGCCTCTCACGGTGGATCCGCTTTTTAATGAAACAGTGAATTGGCGAAGGAGATGTCAAGAAGTTTAATATGGTGCTCTTTGCTGCAGAACACTGCTATCAGTGAAACCGATTACCAGGTTGGAGGATTTAAGACTGTTTTGCAATGAGTGTACTCCCTTGTATAGAAGGGGCTAGCTCAACCATATTGATCGTTCAGGGCCAGCACAGAGTGTTTTATAGAGACAGGATTCCATATGGAAGCTTTTTGTAAATGGAACTAACATCTGATTACTGGGAGAAAATCACTGTGACTTGCCATCTGGTTTCTCAGCCAATGCCATTGATTCATGGAGCTTCTAGTAGTTCTTAATAATCTGCCCCATTTCATATGATATGAGATATTGAAGCTATTTCCTTGACTTCCTCCAGTCTAAACATTGAGGGTTATTGCACCCGATATGCGCTCAGCTTCCTTCTGACTAATCTTTCCAGTTCCCAAGTACCATGGCATTTATCTTTACAGGTTATTAAGTTATCTTGTGGTGTTTTGCATTTTTATTCTGTTCTTCACTTCTAATAAATGCAAATATTCCCCTGAGAGCCCACATAGATTTTTTAAAGTAGGTAGATGGGGAACATTGAACCGCCTTCTCCCAGCCTCCGTCAAAATGACCAGTCCTTGCTCTTGTTTTTGAATAGGAAGCTGTTCGGTGAAACCACTCAGCCTGTTGGTGGTTTTGCTTCTCTAAAGGAGACTGAATCCCTCCAATTCCCAGTGTTTGCCTTTCCCATTTGTTTCTCTTCCATTTCTGGAATTATAGCTAGCTCCAAAGATAATTGGCTAAAAGGAAAAACAAAGAGACATGGTTTAAGAGAACTCTTATGAAATATTTTCCATTCATAGCATGCTTCTAGAATTAAGGCAGGGACTTCCCAGTGTTTATGGAAATGATTCCAGCATAAGCATATGTGCCCTTTCCCCCTGTGCTCTATAAACCAGCACGTTCTTTCCTGGATAAGGGCTCAGAGTGACAGCCCCTGTCACAGAACTGAAGAAACTTTGCTTTACCTGCCAACAAAATAGTGTTGGCACAGTTGCTTCTCAGAGGGGGGATTCCAGGAAGAAGCCTCATGTGGAGGTACTTCTTTGTGGAGGGACATTCTGCCCAGCGTGACAAAGGGTGAGACTTGCATATGATGTTTGTCATTAGGACATGCCACATCTTAAAGAAAATGGTTAGAATTATACTTTGAAAATGCCTCTATGACATCAGGTGTGATTCTGCTGAGAGGTATCATGGGCGTAGGAGCCAGACAGTTCTGTGTTGGAATCCTGTCTCTGCCACTTTCTAGCTGTGTGATCTTGGGGAAAGATGTGTAACTTTTCTGGTCTCTAGTCTCCTCTTTAAAATGGAGACAATAATGACTCTTGGCATCTGGAAAGTTGTGAAAATTCAGAATAATGGATGGTAAGTTCCTGCCACTGTTTGTCATTGTTTATACAAATTGTTGCTTTTAAAGCAAAATCATTAAGCAATTGAATGTTCCTGCTAATCTCTTAGCCTGGTTTTTCATGTGCATTGGAATAAAAGCAACAGCCTCTCCTGATTTCTGTTTCCTTCATCCCTGCTCTCTTGACTCTCTCGGAACATGGTTGCAGGTGTTTTCCCTGCTGACAGAAATGTTGGGACTGGCAGCTGATAAAGGCGGTCTCCCTGGATGCTGGCGGCCCAGTGGATCAGCTTGTTCTCCTGCATGAAGCCAAGTCGACACTGCAGCCCAGGCCCTGGCAGCCACGTGCCAAGGGCAGCACTGAACCTGGATAGATGTCCAAGGCCTGCAGTTGTGTTACTAAACCAGGCCCGTGTTACCCTACTGCGGTAGGTTAGTCCCTAGAATGATGAATTTTGCAAAAGTAGTGAGTTTAGAGTTGGCTGAGTGTGCAGAAACAGGTAGAGCAAATTTCAAATCTGCCTTCCAGGGGAGAGGGTTTAGGAGAATTTATGGGACAGAAAAACAGGGCAGTGTGAGGCATTGATGAAGGTGATAGAAGGTGTGTTAGTCAGCTTTGTGTCACTGTGACTAAAATACCTGACTAGAATAACTCAGAGAAGGAAAAGTTTATTTTGGGCTCTTGGTTTCAGAGGTTTCACTCAGTCCATGGTCAACTGACTCCATTGTTCTGGGCCTACGGTAAAGCAGAACATCATGTCCGAAGAGCATGGTGAGGAAAGCTGCTCAGCTCATGGCAGCTAGAGAGAAGTAGAGAGACCATGGGGAGCCAGGGACAAGATATAGTCCAAGGCCACAACCCCAGTTACCTACTTCTTCTAGCCACATCCCACCTGCCTACGGTTACCACCCAGTGGTCCTTTTAAATTATGAATCCATTAAATGGATTAATCCATTGATGAGGTAATTGCTCCTGATCCAGTCATTTCACTTCTGAACACTCTCTCTCTCTCTCTCTCTCTCTCTCTCTATATATATATATATATATATATATATATATATATATATATATAATTTTTTAGTTGTAGTTGGACACGATATCTTTATTTTATCTATTTATTTTTATGTGGTGTGCTGAGGACTGAATCCAATGCTGGGTGAGCACTCTACCACTGAGCTACAACCCCAGCCCTCTGAACATTCTTGCATTGCTTTTTGAGGGAAACCTCATGTTCAGACCATAACAGGAGGTAAAGAAAAGTAAAGTAATTGGTGGCCTGCACATGCATAATCAAACTTCATGGCTCTTCCTAAGACATGTGTTCAGAAGATGGTGGTATTAGCATGTTCTGAGGATGGAGTTTTGGCCCTCTGACATCAAAAGGTCACCTATTGGACATTTATACAGGCCCAAGTCAAAGGCTGGTGGTTTCAACCCATGTGAGCCACTCCAAGTTCCTGAGAAGCAACTCAGGCACTGTTACCATTATGAGCACTACATCTGAGGTGTTATCTATGGTGAAGCTAATGGGAATATACTGCTTGGCTATACAACCTCTAAAATTGGTGACATAAGCAAGGAACTAAAAGCAAGTGAAGCTAGGTTTGGGGAGGTATTCAGGCTCTGTCTTAGTTTCCATTTCAAGGCCCATTTCTTCTGTTCAGGCATCCTGTGGTAGATCACATGTCAGGAGGAAGAGGAGTGCAGGTAGGGAAAAGGAGTTATAACTGCTGGGAAAGCCAGATGAAGTTGAGCATGAAAAGACATTTTTGCTTTAGATGCAGTTTTTTGATTCAAAATTTCATGATATGCAGGAAGCTCATGCTCATGGTTTGCTTCTGTTGTTCTTAGTTTGTGTGAAGGTGTCTCTTGGTACATCTTATTCTTAAACATGAAGTTAGAGGGAGGTGGTATGACCCTATTAACATTATAGGGCTCTGGCATTCCCAGGGGATGTACCTGGCCTCCACCCATCACACACCAAACCCCCTATTTAAAACCAGAGCCACAACCCCATGTCACCAGGGCACATTGCAATATGCTGCCAGCTCAATGGTCCAGGTTATGCAGTAGCCACTACCTTGCTGAGGTTAAGAATGCCTTGTCCTAAGTATCCAACGAGTGAGATAATGCCTTCATTCTAGAAGTAGAATATCCTGGTCTTTCCAGATTGTGCATTTTCTTACGTGCTAAAATTACTAACACCATCTTAGACCTGCTCATCTGTGCAATTTCCCCAAACAGCGTGTCTCTCTTGGCTTCCTGCTTTTATTATACACAAAACATCTCATTTCTGTAATTGTTCTCCTTGTCAAGCCTGGTTCCATTATTCCTTGGTCTCTAGAGCCACTGGAATTGCTTCTGGAGGACAAGGAGACTGTATTCACTTCCTCTTTTCCAATTGATTTGGAAGAATTCAACTAAAGGAATTTGACACTTAGATGTACAGGACACTAACATCATGCTCAGAGGATTGGGTCTTCTCCTTCCCTTTACTATGAGACCCCAGAACATGAATTCTTAATGGAGGTGATACAACCCTATGGGGTGTGTGTGTGTGTGGAAATTGCTTCTTGTGGGTCGGGGGGATGGTAACTGTTACTGCCCCAGGGAATAAGTTAGGCTGCAGAGCTCATGGCTTACAAATATTTAGAGTCAGACTGGTAGAGAAATAGGTTTTATTCAAAGCTAGCTTTGAAGTCATATTGAAGAAACTTTCTGTTTCAAAACTGCATCTTCAGAGGTTCTGAGGGCCAGGAAAGCTTTTAAAATAGAAGAAGTGGCAAAATGTGACAAAAGGCAGGGAAGATAAATATGCAGATTTAGTTAGGCCTTGTTAGATGGGCCTGGCAGGGGCAATCTCCATGCTCAGCCTCCTTGGAGTCTCTCCAGTTGGGGGTGGGGGGGCGGCTCTCCAGCCTTTCAGCATTTCAGTGGGGCTATTCATTTAAGTCTCTTGCAGAGGAGGCAAAATCTTGTTCTTTTTATGTAGATAACATAGGTATGCATACAATATATAAACAGACATATATTATGTCTGGAGTTTTAACAGTTCCTGGGAGGCAGTTAGGAAGAAATGTGTAAAAAGACTGATAGGGGTGGATAAAGAAAAAAAAAGGTTAAAAGTTACTGCTATGAATTTTATTTGTGATGCCTTATATTATCTATTCATAAGACAGTGCCTGAAATGAAATTCTCTGTTCTGTCCTTGGGATGAAGAAGCAGACAAGTGCAATCCATGAAGAAGGGGAAGGCTCCTGGGTTCCCTGCTTAAGAGCTATTCCAGCTGTGTAGGGACAGCCACCCATGAGGCTTAATAACTTAGGGGTCTCCCAAGGAGGTTTCAAAATTCTAACTCTTAGGTTTTCAGATGTACCCCAAAGTCTTCTGGAACACTGGACATGGCTTGAGTGGTTCCTAAATAACCAGACCAACACTAAGTCTATAACGTCTGGTCACAACAAGGTGAGAGCATAGCTATGAAGAGAAGAAGTTGGCTCAGGGCCAGAGAGTGGGACTGCTCTGCAGGCTTTTTTCTGACCAGCCCTCCCTTCACTGGCAGGAACTGGCCAACTGTGCAGTTCCCGCTATGTCCCCATCCATGCCCCTGCTTGTCCCACTTCTGTGTATCTGCTTGATAGGTTCTCTGCACTGAGAATGCCCTTCTTTGACCTTAACCCATCAATGCTTTATTAGTGTACGGAATCTGGCTCCAACAGTTCCTCCTCCAGGAACGCTTTTGTGGACCTCCCTCAATATTTCCCTATTTTCTTATGGTTTTTACTACATTCTGCCTTATATTTAGCCATTTGTATACTTGATTCCCTTCCCGCTTTATTGAGGTATAATTTACATACCATCAGAGCTCATTCTGGGTATACTAATCAATCATTTCAACAGATTTATAAACTTTGGCAACCATCATCACATTCAGTTTTAAAACATTTTCATGACTCTGTGGAGTGTGCTTGTGCTGGTTGACCGTTCTTGCCCCACTTGCAGGAAACCTGCTTTCTTTTTGGCTTTGCCTTTTCTGGACATGCTGTATGTGTGGAATTATACAACATATAGTCTTTTTCATCTGGCTTCTTTCACTTAGCATTATCTTTTTGTGGTTAACCCATGTCATCTTAGCATGTGTTAATAGTTCAATTTCATTACTAAATATTACTTCTTAGTGTTGTACTTTAGTGAATATTGGATTTATTAGACTGTGCTGGTATTAGCTTTATGGATGTATCAGTTTGTTTCTGCCATGACTGTTGATGGACATTTGGGGCTGTGATGCATAATGATACTCTTCCCAATCTTTGCATAGATACATGTTTTCTTTTCTCTTGGACAGACACCTGGGAGTGGAATTGTTGGGTCCTGTGTACATATATGTTTTAACTTTTTAAGAAATTGCTCAACTGCTTTCCAAGTGACTATAAGTATTTTCTCCTTTACATTCCCATAAGCTGAATGCCTGGTGTTGTCTTTATTTTTTTTTTTAATATTCTAGTGGATAGATAGTGGTATCTCATTGTGATTTTTATTTGATTTTCCATATGACTAGTGATGCCAAACATCTTTTCAAATGCTTACTAGGCATGTGCTTGTGCTCTTTGGTGAAATGTCTATTCAAATTATTTGCCTAGTTTAAGAATTGAGCTGTCTGTCATTTTATTGTTGAGTTGTAAGATTGATGGTGTTTTCCAAGTCATCTCTGTCATTACTGGTTTTCTGTGAAGTTGTTTTTATCATTTGTTTTTTGAGGGAACTAGGGATTGAACCCAGGAGCACTTTACTACTTAGCCACATTCCCAGACCATTTTATTTTTTTGTTTTGAGATAGGGTCTTGCTGAGTTGCTTAGGGCCTCGCTATTGTTCAGGTTGGCCTCAAACTTTGCGATTCACTATGCCCAGCTTGTTTTTGTTTTATTCTTAAGTGGAATATGAACCTTTCCAACTGTTAGGGTTGAATCATTTTGTTTCTCTTTTTGTCAATCTTTCCTTCAAGTATTTTGGGCTCTGTTATTAGGGTGATGTGGTTGATTTTACATCTGCCATTTTTGTGGTTTGTTTTCTGTCTCATTCTTTTTTGTTCCTCTCTTCCTTCTTTTATTGCCTTTATTGTGTTAAATATTTTACTTTCTTTGTTCCTTATGTTTTGAATTATTTTCTTAGGGACTGCATGTATAGTATATACCTAGTTATCAAGGTCTCCTTTAGATCAGTGGTAACTGAATTCTTGTAGAATACAGAAATTTATTCCAATCTAGCTCTGTTTCTTGCCCTCTCTTGTGTTATGATGATAGTCATGTTTAGTATATTTATACATGTTGTGAATGTTGTGCTATTTTTCTGTGCAATCACAAGCCTTTAAAATAAGTTAAATAAAGAGGAAAAATACATGCATGTAGCCTTTGTGTTTGCCCACATGGTTAACTTTTATGGTGTTCTTTATTTCTTAATGTATGTATGAGTTCCTGTAGGTGTCATTTTCTTTCCACCTGAAGGAATTCCTTTGGTATTCTGTGCAAGGAAGATCTACTAGCAGTGAATTCTCTGTTCTTATTTTCTAGGAACAGCTTTCTTTGTCAGTTTTGCTGACTACTGTTCTTGGTTGACAGATTTTTCTTTCAGTGCTTCAAATATATCATTCTACTGTTTTCTGGCCTAAGTTGTTTTTGATGAAAAGTGGCTGTTAATCTAATGGAGGATCCCTGGTATTGACATGTCTTCTCCCACCCCTTCTCTGCTTTCAGTATTTTCTGTTGCCTTTTAACAGACTGTTTTCTAGGTATGGATCTTTTAGTGTTTTTCCAACTTGGGGTTTATTGAACTTCTTGGATCTGTAGATTTATGCTTTTTATTACATTTTGAATCTTTGGGCCATTATTATTATTATTTTTCTGCCTCCCTCTTTCCCTCCCTTCCTTATGGGACTCCTCTTTCACGTATATTGGTATGCTTGATGGCATCCCAAAGGTCTCTGGAGGTTCTGTTCAGTTTCCTTCTTTGTTCTTCAGATTGGATAATACTGATTTATCACCAGATTCACTGATTCTTTCTCCAAACATCTCATATTTGATACTGAGCTTCCATAAAAAATCTTTTCTTCATTGTACTTTTCAACTCCAAAATTTCCATTTGGTTCCTTTTTAATCTTTATTAAGATTCTTTATTTGTTATTATCATCATGCTGATATTTGTCTTTAAACATGTATTTCTGTTGTTCTTTGGACATATTTGTTATAGGTGCTTTGAGTCTTTGATGTCCAATGTTGAGGTCTCCTCTGATATTAATTTCATTTGATTGGTTCTTTTCTTTCCTATCTGCTAAGGACCACATTTTTGTTTGTTTGTTGCACATCTTTTAATTTTCTGTTGAAAACTGGACATTTAAGATCATATCCTCTGGCACTTATGAATTTGGTTCTCAAATCCCTGAAGGTTAGTTGTTGTTGTGATTTGTTTAATTACTTGCCTAGACTAAATCCGGGGAATCTTTAGTATATGGCTACTTGAATCTTGGTTCAGATTTTTGTTTTTATTCATGTTTTAAATTATTCATTTTTAAGCTCGACTTTACAGGGTTTGCCTCTGTGTGCATGTAGTCAGTGGTTGGTCAGAGTTTCTGTTCAAATGCCACGACCACTAGGATTGAATTCAACATCAAGGCAGCTAGTATTTTCTTCTGGACCCTTTTGCCTGTCTTCTGTCTGTGCACACAGACTTATTGTCAACCAAGAATGAAAGTCTCCCTTCTCTCTAGCATTTGAGCATGATCTTCTGGTCAACCAGAGATGTAGAGATCCTTATGGCTAATCTTTCTCTTAAATTTCTGTCTAGTCTGTCAGTCTGTTGGTTGCCCTAGCCAGGACCACAACTTCTGGGGAGATGAGGAAGATTTCCTTCTTTGTTGCTGTCAATCTTGGTATGATATCACTCAGTGTGTAGTTGTTCATGTTCTATTGCAAACAAAGTGAATTCCCTTGGGTGGCTGGTTTGCATGACCAGCCCTGTGGGGTAGAACTACCATGCCAGCCTTCAACCGGGGTGGGGTCCTGGAGAGAAGGCAAGAACCAGATTCCCACTAGTTCTCACCCCAGTTGTTCAGAAGTTGTTCATAAATAAATGCTCAGTTAGTTGTATGCTTTTAGTCTATTTCCTGAGACTTGAAATGGTTATTTTTAATAATTTGGTCCAGTTTTATCATTATTCTTTGAAAATATTTTCCAAGCTTCTCAAATTGCTATTCCAGCCACATAATCTTTTCCTACCTTCTAGAGAGGAAAAATTGTATACCAGTTAAAAGTATGGACTCTGGCTCCAGATTGCCTGGGCTTGAGAAGCCTGTTCCTGTCCTTTGCTGCCTACAAGACCTGGGCAAATTACTACACCTTGAGCCTTGGAGCCTCTGTTTCCTCATCTGTAGATTGGAATAACAATAGGACCTACCTAAGGAGAGTGCAATGGGTTAATGTATGTTGAGTGATAACAACAGTGTCCGGTACTGGAAATGCTGTCTTGTTAACTTTTTTCATTGGTTCAGTGAGGGCAGAGACGGTCTTCCTGGGCACCTAGTCATTGGTCTGATGCTTTGCACATAATCAGCTCATCTGACCTTCCCATCACTTTTACTAAGTGTCACTTGACATTCAGAGGACATGCGGGCAGTTCTCAGAGTAACTGCAGGTGCTAGGAGGAAAAACAGCAGGAGAGCCCAGGAACAGATGGCCTGGTGCCTTGTTGAGGCTAAAAGTTGGTTGGTGAGTTTTTCTTCCCTCAGGAACTGTCACAAGGCTTAGTGCTTGCTCACAGGCACTGTTGAATTTGAGACCAGCTTGCTTGCATTTCCAAGCAGTTAATTAGCATAGCCACCACCACCATTTTAGAAGTTCTCTGACATCCTGCACATCTAGGAGCAAACAGAACGACTAGGCTGAGATGCTGACTTAGGTACTTGTGCAAAGGGGAGGGATCACTGGGTCATGGTGGGAGGGCAAGGGATTTACTATGGGCATTCACTAGGTCAGACTGTTTCTCACCCATAAAGAGCCATAACTTGGAGTGAGACATTGGTGGCTTTTCCTTCAGTGGACGCAGCTGGGGTGAATGGAGTGTTCAGAACAAAGGCACCTCAGAGGGGTGCCTTTGTTCTGTATGTGTATGTCCTGCACTGCTGTATGCAGCCATCTGGCATAGCCATCATGTGTTCAGCTCTATGCTCTGGAGCAGGGTCCCAGACATGACAAGACAATACTTGTCCTCAAGGGGCTCTCAGCCTCCATGAGGGACAAGAGATGTGTTAAAATAGTGACCACTGTGTGGGGGGTCTGTATTGAACCATGGGGAAAATATGAAGGCAGAGAAGCCTTCTGGGAGGAGGAGGAAGGATGTGAGCAGCCTATTGCTGGGTAAATCGGGATTTCCAAACTAAGTGGGATTGGGCTGGGGGAAGATCCAAGCCAGTGTAGCAAAGTACAAATACTATTTGGTGTAGAAGGGAGGCCAGAGGGGCAGAGTATGGCAGGATCACAGCAGATCTGTCACCTCAAAGAACAGACTTTTCCAATTGGCAGAGCATATCACTAGAGAGTTTTAAGTGGGGGAATAACTCATGAGGATTGAGTGGGGAGTGGATGGGATGAGGTGAGACAGGAAAGTGGACACCCTGGGAAGACCAGATACCACCTGGATGGGAACCTTGGGCTGACTACCTGAGTTCTGGGGCCTGGGTCTGTGCAGAGGTTGGTGAGGTGCTAATGTTCATGGAAGAAGGCTGAGAAGAGCAGAAGTCTGTGCTGGGATCAGAAGAGTCTCGGTGCCATTACCACCTCGAGGTAGAGGGCCTGTCATCATCCACTGCAGGTGTTTGGGGCACAGAGGTGCAGTGTGGCCAGAGAGCAAGAAAGATTGGGTGTCAAAAGTATGTAGGAGACAGAAAAATATCAGGATGTACTGTTGGATGTCACCTTGGAGAATTCCAGCCATAGAAAACAAGAGAAGAGGAGGAGGAGAGGGCATACCCGGGAGGTCGGGAAAGAATCGGGGACAGCTAAGTTGTACCTGTCATAACAGAGAGTGGTCAGCTATGCTGGAGATCACAGAGAAACCTGATATCATGAGGACAGGAAAATAACAATCAAAGAAGTTGGAGGTCATTGGGATTCTTTATCAACAGCAGCTTCCTGTGGCCACAGCATGGCAGTGATAGAAATGAGGAATGCCAACCCTGCATGGAGTTGGCAGCATAGAAAACAGGGAACTGTGCCCAGCAAATGGGGACTTTCTTGATAATGCTTGTTAGAAGGAAAGGAGGAGGATGGCAATAACAAGAAAGGGGATTTCTGATTTGAAGTTGTTTTTACTTGGGTGAGAGTGGGGCAAGTGTGTGGATAGGGTAGGAATGGAGCCAGGGGAGGTGGGCGGGAGTGAAGAGGAAGAAACTAGGGCACAGCATTGATGGAGAAAGTTTTTTAGAGATGGGAGGGGATAGTGTAGGTAGAGGGATCTGTGTTGAGCCAGAGAAGGGGCTGCTCTTACCTGGGTGGTGGTAAGGTGGGCACCCCTCTGCATATACCCTCTTTTATGGTTTGGATCTGTAATGTCCCCATGGATGCTCATATGCTGAAAGCACGGTTCCAGTGCAGCAAGGTTCAGAGGTCTGGCTTTTGGGCAATGAGAGCTGCAATCTCATCAGTGGATTAATCCATTTCGTGGGTTAATAATTTGAATGGACTACTAGATGGTAACTGTAGACAGGCAGGGTGTGGCTGGAGGAAGGAGGTACTTGGAGCATGCCTTCTGGGATTATATCTTGTCCCTGACTCCTGTCTCTCTCTGCTTCCTGGCTGCCATGGCTGAGCAGCTTTCCTTTACCATATCCTGCCTTTATGTTCTGCCTCACCTGAGGTTCAGAGCAGTGGAGTTAGCTGCCACGCCCTCTGTTAACACTTCCTCTGAAGAGGATTCTCCACATCCAGCTCCAGCAGGAAGAGGTACTCTAGTCACATCATGCACTGATATTAACCTCTCCACTTCTGTGTTCAGTTATAAGCACATGTTTGGGTTCTTGTTTTGGTACCTATTGGTACAGCATTTTTAACACCTTGAACTTGTAACCTGCATCCAAGAAATAGTAAACTGACTCATGAAGGAGTAGAACCAAGTAGCAACATGTCTACTTTTCTTCTAACATGGGGGGCATAAAGCTGGACTGGGTGTCAGGATACCTCCCTGTCATTGACAGGAGTGTGATCCTGGGTATGTGACTTCACTCCTGTGGGTTTGGGGTTCCTTCCAGCTGACTGTGGAAAAGAGGCTGGATCAGCAACACCCACTATTGCAGTGCTGTCTATTTGGTCCTGCCATCAAGCACTATGTCTCAGGTGAAGCCGAGGGTATTTTTGCCTGAGATACACTCAAATAATGGGAAGGATTGACAGACAGATGAGAGCAGTGAGCTGGTGTGGACAGGTGGACAAGGTGAGCTCTTGATGTGTGTGGTTATTTCTTTCACAGCTTTGACACAAAATTAGACATCCTTATTCTTCTAGAAGCTTTTTAATGCTGCACATAAGCAGGTGTTGTTTTGTTCTGACCTGTGTTTATCTTATACCAGGATGCACAAGCTTTGCTAACTGTCTTATTTTCTTATCAGCTTATTTATGGGGTTCATTTCCAAAAGAGAATATAATTATGTGGAAGTAGATTATCTTGGTATTTAGGATTTAACCTGTCTGATAAAGCTTGGTATGACCTGTGTGGTAAGTTGCTCTTGAAGAATTTTAATACAGTGATTTTTGTACCCAAGCCTGGTGGAAGCAGTTTGTAAACAACTTACTTCTGTGGAATTACAAGTAGAATTTGAGTTCAAGAAGAAGAAATGAGGGGCTGGGGTTGTGGCTCAGAGGTAGAGTGCTCGCCTAGCATGCGCGAGGCCCTGGGTTCAATCCTCAACACCACATAAAACTAAATTTAAACAAAATAAAGGTATTGTGTCTAACCAAAAAATAAATATAAAAAAGAAGAAGAAGAAGAAATGAAATGCATATGCTTAGCCCTGACGTCTCAAACTATTACTCTAGTAGAGCCATATGAGATTCCTAGTAAGCAAAGCAAAAAGAAAAATAAAACTGGAAATAAGAATTAGTTCCTATGAGAGGTAGAGCTTTTTCTAGCACTTGATTAAAAACATTTCTAAGATCAGCCTTGAAAATACACATGTACACACACACACACACACGTTTTCAAGGAATGCCTACTTTTTCTAAAAAAAAAAAAAAAATTCTAAAAAATATTCCAAGTTCAAGGGAATTTCTGAAAATGCTACATAATTATACTTTTGATGGATAACAGACAATGAACATTACCATTTGGAAAACTGTCATAAATTTTGTGGTAAAGAAAGCTATTTATCTTTGTTTAACCCAGAGCTATAAAAATTACATGTGCTGCTGAGGGCCATTGCCAAGTAGGAATGACGCATCAAAATTTCCTTGCTAGCGTACCCCATGTTAAATGGATTTCACTGTTGACATTGCATGTAAGGTGACCTTGCTCAAGGACCAAGGCGGATCCGGGTTTAGAGCTGATCCAGTTTGAGGAAGTATCCCGGTCCTTGGGTTTAGGGCATTCCCGGTTTAAGACAATAGGGGTTTTAGGGAAGTCGGAGGTTGAAGATTATTGCTGCCGGGATTAGGGTGTTCCTGCTGCTTGTTCCCATTGAGTTCTCATGAGATTCAAAGGAGATTGGAAAAAAGCCTCATGGAGTAGGTGAATTGGGTGGAGGAGAACTGGGATTGCCCCAGAGCGTGTGTGGAGGCCGGTGTGAGTTCGGGAATAAAGAATTGCTGTTTGAATCGACAAAGCTGTGTGGTGGCTCGTGATTCTGTGCCCAGCCAAGACATTCGCAATGTGCCCTCATTTATTCCTACATAATGTTTTAAATAATAACTAACTTTTCCTTTTTTAATAGCAAGTTTGGTTGTTAATTGCTTGGGGCCTGTCTGCTTGCCTGATTGTTCCCTTAGCCTTCCCACTTGGATCCAGGCTGTCTCACTGAAGCAGGGGCACAGTGTTTGATCACTCGGGGGCTCTGGGATCCCTGGGGTCTTCATGGCCTTCAGTGAGGTGGTTAGTTATCTTCTCCCTGCTCAGGTTCCTCATGGGTGTGATTGGGATGGTAATATTTAGCACCTGTTGAATCAGTGTAGAATACACCTGCTAGTGTGTGTAAAGCACTCAGTACTGTACTTGGCTTAAATAATTAATATATGTTCGATGTAACTATAACTAATGGTGCCCCCATTCCAGAGTCTCCCACATGTGGCTTTCCTTCCCCATTGCTGGGTACTTACTGTGCTATTTCTTTGGATACTGACTGTAAGTTTCTCTTTATTATGGTGTAGAGAAACTTTATTCACCCTTTATGATCATTGCCTATTTCTACTGTGGCATCTCCATTACACAGGGCCAACATGGGGATAGAATATTAACAAACTTTGCATCTTCAGCCTGTGGATCAGAGCCAGGCACACAGCATAGGTACTCACTGTGGGGTTTTTCAATTCACCTGACAGTAAGCCAGGGCCCTAGAGCATATTCCGAAGGCTGATTCAGTGAAAACAATTCTGCCCAGGGTGTATATGTGTATGCATAGATTTTGTTAGTGTGTTAGACTAAAATCTTTCTTAAGACCATGTCTGGTCCTCTATACTTTTTAGTTGACTGCTGAGGAAATAATTTAATCCCTTTTGTTCTTGGATTTCTCTAATAAAAGAGATATGGCACCATGTAAATTGTGAATTGGAACAGTGTCTCAGTTGTTTTGTGAAAGGTGCTAAACACAAACTATTAATAAGAGTCGGCCTGATGCCAGGATATCTGTTAATGACTTTAAAGCTCAGGTACCAAGTGGGAGAACATTCTATTAGTTGACTCTACCCAGTAGGGATGGGGAGCCTTTGTTTTTCCATGAAAGAGCAAAGAGCTACAGAGAAAAATCAATGAGAGATTTTTAAGCTTGAAGCAATTACATGGAGTGATATTTAAAGAAGAGAATTATAAAATGTTACAATTAGAATAAATTGGAACATGAAAATTCACTGGATACAAGGAATAATTTGGGGAAAAAAAAAACAACCAAACCTGCCAATGTTGTACTTTAAGGCCATTTAGGGAAGACAAGCAGGAGAGGAGAGATGAGAGAAACTAGGGGCTGTAGGGAGGGAAATGGTCTGAATATGCAAATAATGAAGTAGAGGAAAGTACAGGACACAGCAGAGATGGAGTCTCCGAGACCATGGAGGCCTTTCCAAAGACGGGCAGGCCGAGGCTGTCACTCTCATTCAAGGTGATTAGAGAAAACGATAGTGCTCCTAAAAAAGCCAGATAGAGAGGGTGATACAGAAGTGGCCCACGGGAGAGCAGGTAGCTCAGGATTCTCCTGCAATGAAGGGAAAAGCCATGTGCAGCTGTGTGCACACCTGCTGTCCCAGCAACCACCATGCAGAGCGTTTCTCCATTGGAACTTCATGACAAGATGTAAAGCTGGAATTGTCACCTCCATGTTATAGACTGGAAGGGGAACATCAAGCTAAGTGCCGTGCTTAGTGTTACACAGTTACAGTAAGGTTCTCAAATTGCATGTGTTTCATTGCTAACCCCCCCATGAGAAGACATATCCTTGGAACATCAGATAAGAAATGGAACTTGTTTTGAAATTACTTCCATGGGATTAAAAAACAAAAATAAACTTACACCAAAACTGCCAAGAATGAATTTTCCATTTTAGCAACAGGAGTGCTTTATAAACTTGTTATCAGTGATGCTTTTGACATATGCTGGAGGCCAGAATCAATGTCTAAGGGATCCTCCACATAATTCTTACTCTGCTTTAAAAAAAAATAAAGCTTTAAGACCACACCCATTTATTCCAACTTTTCTGTGCCTAATATGGGCCAAGTCATCCCAGAAATAAAGCAGCTTTGACTGTCTGTCTTTCCTGATGAACTTGGGAAGCAGGAGGGGGGCTCTGTGCCACCACAGCAAGTATAAGAGGCTGCACCTGCTGTCCTCTGTGACCTGCTTCTGCAAACGTGGGATCCTGCAATTCACAAGTGAATGTGCTTTGTGTACTGTTCCCCTGGGGCATTAAATCACTCGCTCCAAGGAGCTACTCTTTAGATGAAAAACAGAAACATATAGTGGGCTTCACTCAGCTGATGAAATTGCTGTTGCTGCTTCATCATAGGGAAATGATTTCTGGGCTTATGGAGTTAAGCCCCTTCCCCCTATTTCACTATCAGAAGATATATCCTTGGCATGTCAGTCCACAAAATCAAGTTATCTTGCAGATTGCTTTTGTAGGATTAAAACACCACCACGAACTGGCATTAATGTTGTACCTAGCATGACTCTGTGTGTGTCCTTTAGTAACAAGAGTGCTTCATAAACTTGTTTTCAGTGGTTTGTGTTTTTATTACCAAAGGAATAATGTGATTTCTTGTGGTGAATTGATGGAGAACTATTAGAACAGAGGTTTAACATTCTGCTTAGGTCTGTAGGCCACCATGTCTGGCCCACTGCCTGATTTTTATAAACAAAGTTTTATTGAAACATGGCCATCTGTGTTGTCTATAAGTGCTGCTTTTATGCTATAATGGTGGAGTTGAATAGTGATCATATGGCCTGGAAGTCTAAAATATGTACTGTCTGGCCCTTTACAGAAAGTGTGCCAAACTCTGGACAGGAAACTCTGGGAGGAGGAACTACAGGTCTTTTGTAAGACTACCATGAGCTTGACTTCTCTTGGATTGTTGTTAGCATTTGCTCCCTGACAAGGGGCCCTTCTTTAGTCCATGCCTCCTGTCAACTGCCAGGTCTATAAAATTTGAGTTTAGAGACATCTCTCACACAGGTAGTCATCTTGATGTCGTACCAACAATAACATGCTAAAGCCTCATTTCTTATCGGGACTTCATGATAGGTACCTCAGCAGTCTCTCCTTACTCCATGCTGTGTTATCATGGAGGGGCATTCCTGCTCAAGAACTTCCCTTGGCTCCCCATTGACCTCCAAATCAAGAGCCAACTCAAGTCTTAAAGACTGTTTTAGCTCAGACTATGCATAGTGCTCTGAAGCCACATAGTATTCCTGCCTTTCCCAGGTGAACTAAATTCTCCCTCTACTGTGCCTCCTCGGTGCTACTGATCTTTGCTTCTGGAAGGTTGTAATAATTCCTTCCTTGCCAAATTTATCAAAAACCTAGTTTATCCTTGTTGTATCCCGGGTCTGTTTTTCCTCCACATACAGCCAAACGTATGTTCTGATTCCCTTGAGCCCTTTGGCACTCTGACCCTGTTGGAGGCTGTGTTACTGGATTTTTTTCCTTCTGCTCTCCACAGATGTCTCATAATCACAGGTTTCTTGCTCCACCCACAGAGCAGCACTTAGGTGTGTGGAATTGAATTTGAAGCTATAGAACTCACAAAGACCAAGCCCACCAATGATGAGACTAGCTCTTTAATGTGTACCTACTGTGTGCCAGCTGCTCTGATGCATGACCTCATTAGCCATTAGCGCTCACAGTGATCTCAGGCACTAGGCTCTTTTGACAAGATGAAGATGGAAAGGGAACAGGCAGGCAGGGCTTTCATTGGGGTTTCTACTTGGGAAAGGAGACACAGCACCCACAGGAAGATGTCAGGCTAGCTCCTTTAAGGAAAAGGGAGCTCATTTGACTGGTTTCTTGCAGGGGTGGAATATTAATTGGCTTTAGGAGTTACTCAAGCATTATTCCCTGTGTGAAAGATAAGTCACTGATAAAGAGACCACATACAGGGTTCCCTGACTCGAAGCATGCAGAGCTGATGCTAGTTGAGAGTAGCACACACCAAGCCTCTTGGGATCTGCTGTCAGGCCATGAGCTAAGGCCCAGAAGTGTTGGTTCTCATGTCAATCAACAGGAGTACTTACTGTTGTATCCAGGGCACAGGTGTGGAAACACTCAGAAGGATTGATTTGACCAAGTGTCCTCAAAGCCAGGTTGGAACTCCAGGCTCCCCTGCTACAAAACTCCACTGATAAGAGTAGGTGGCAGTGTTGTGGACATCCTTGCATCCACAACCCTCTGCGGTGTGCACACACATGTACGTGTGCATGCATACTCCTCCACCTGCCTAGGTGCTAGAGTCACCTGGGAACATTGAAAATATGGATGCCCAGGCCCACCTCTCATACATTCCATCAGTCTTAGTGAAGTTTGGAGCAGGCACTGTTTTCTTAAAATTCCCCAGGTGACTCCAGCCCAGACCTCAGCTCCACCACCCAAGCCATTGTAAGAATGTGGGCACATCTCTTGGGAGGCAATTTGGAGCTGCCACCTTTAGAATCTCTTTTCAAATGAGTGTTTTGTAACTTTGCTCCTTTTAAAGATGAGGAATGGTTCCTATGCACTTGCCCATGGCTTCCAGGTGCGTCCTGCACTACAGTACATATTTCAACATGGTCCAAAGTCCTTTTTTTGCAGCTAAGCACTCCTTCTTGTAGTTGGCCTGAGCATGATGCACAAACCCTCAAAGGTGAGCCATCCAATGCATTCCACAGGTGGGAACTGTCTCCGTAAACTGCAAATGAGGAGGAATTATTTTCCATTCATGTCAAATCAAACCCTTTCATCTTCTAAATGGGGTCAGGATGGTTGAAGGAAGGAAAGCCGGTCAAACACCTTCTCAGTCTTACCCAGGCCTGATGAATCAAAAACTCTGGGGGGTACCAGGTGTGGAGCCACTGTAATCCCAGTGGCTCAAGAGACCAAGGCAGGAGGATGACAAGTTTGAAGACAGCCTCAGCAAATTAGTGAGGCCCTACCCAACTTACTAACCAACCCTGTCTCAGAAAGAAAAGGTGGGGGGTACTGGGAATGTGGGTCAGTGGTTAAGCATCCCTGACTTCAATACCTGGTACTAAAAGCCAAAACAATACTCTGGAGGTGGAGCCCCAGCACTCTGGGAGTGACTTTGTTGCCATTAGAAGTGGAGAATCATAACCCTACATTGATATTGAGTGTATTTCTGGATGATCAGGGTAATTCAGCTCCAACAGGGCATCAGACATCTGTAAAACCTCATGCTAGGGCTGGATGTATAGCCCAGTGGTAGTGTGCTTGCCTAGCATGTGCAAAGCCCTAGCTTCAATCCTGAATACCACTAAACATATTCCCCGCCCCCCCCAAAAAAACCCCTTTATTCCTCTTATTCTTCTAGGTATTATCTCAAGGCCGGGGAATCCATGATTTTAACAAGTGCTCCAGCAGATTGTAAAATGCAATAATATTTTTTTTGAATCAGGGTAGTAGAAATCGGATAAATATTGCATTCTTTTTAATAATAACTTCATTTCTACTTGGCCCTGGGTCAGGGCATTTCCTCTTTCCTTCTCCCCCTGGAGTTGCTGCCCCTTCATCTCCAATTATCAAGATGTTTTCCATTAGTCCTGTTACCCATTAAGTAAAGACAGTCATTCCCTTTAGAATGCAGCTTCTTCATTGCCAGATTGTTCACTGCCACATAAAAACCACAAGTGGCTTTTATGGCCTCATGCATACTTAATTAGTCCATCTTCTCAAAATTGTGTTTTAAATGAGTGAAGACATTAGCCTCTGATCTAATTGATCCACAAAGCATCACTTCAGAATGTTTGCATAACTTAACTGTGATGGACAGGCATCAGCTGAGTCCTGTAAGGGGCCACAGGTCAAGGAGAGAAAGACTCAGCTACTTCCTGTCACTCCTGGAGGTGCTCTGCAAAGAGCAGGTTTGAGCCAGGGCAGAGAGCTGCAGGCCTTATCTGTCTCCAGCAGGATTATTTTGTGTTTTGCCCACAGCTGTCTCTGTCCCCACCAGTCTTATCTGTCATCATCAGCGAACACACCTGCATGATATTTTATGATGGAGTGCACCTGCTGAAATGGAGCAGTTGTCACGTGTCAGATATGCTGTCTAGGGTGCATGTCATCATGCCTCATGGCAGAAATGAAATATAATTGGAGCTTCAGTCTTTCCACCCACTTTGTTGCCCTTCACTCCCATGGTGGAGGTCGATGGGCACATCCACAGGTTTGGATCTTAAATGTCCCCAGAGGCCCACACATTAGAGACTTGGTTGCCAGCCCATGGCACTATCGGGGGTTGGTGGAAACTTTAGGAAGTGGGGCCTAGTGGGAGGAAGGGGGATCATTGGGGGTGTTCCCTTGAAGGGAAACTGGAACCCTGGCCCGCCTCCCATCTCCCCCTTCCTGGCCATCCTGAGGTGTCCAGCTTTCTCCACCACACACTGCCCACCATAATATCCTGCCTGGCAACAGGGCCAAGCAACCATGGACTGAATTCCATAAAGTTTCCTTTTTGTTGTTTGTCTCAGGTCTGTTGTCATAGGGCAGAAACCTAACACACCATCAAACTACTCAAAGTGGCTCTGTCACACTTGGGTGGTTCTGCCTAGATTCATCCCGGCCTCACTTCTGCATCTAGGCTGTTCTGGGTGCCTCTCAAGACAGCACAAAAGCCTTGATAGAATCCCCTGAGGCCCCACCAGGCCTTTGGACTGCCTGCCTTTTTGGTCCTACACTGCTTTCCGTGTTATCTGCCTATGAGAATTTATTCCGTTGTGTGTGTTTGTGTTATGTTGGAAAGAAAAAAATGAATAAATGAAGCCTGTGTTGGGTGTATTTGAGAGCCATTTTGATGAGGTCAGAAGCAGCTACGCTTCTTTTTTCAACAACTGCAAATACTTGGCATTTGAAAAATAACTATCTAATCATATAACTAGGGATGAATGAGTTGGAGCTGGCCTAGCCTTGGCTTGGTTAGAAAGCACAGTGGAAATAGAAATCTCAATTGGAACCCTGGCGACAGAGGGTGTACGTAGATGTTAGACCTCTGTAGTGCTGGCCCACTATCAGTGCTGATAGTGAAACCCTCACAATGTGTCATTATGTTAGCCATGTTAGAATCAGCTGGTGAGCTTTAACAACACCCCAGGATCCCAGGCTGCTCCCTGGACCAACTGGAATAGAAACGCCTCCAGAGACCATATACCTGAAGTTGTCAATGCTCCCCAGCTGCTTTCAATCTTCAGGTGGGGCTGGGAACCATTGGGCTAAAGGATCCAGTTTAAATGTGTATGGTTGAAAAGAAGGCAAAGAGGAATAGGCTCTTTACATTGGTCTTTTTAAAGTAAGGGTAAATAGAGACATACTGACCTTCACAGGTGCACAAATGTGCATAGGTGTATGTGTATGGACATTGCAGGGAGGTTGGGTATGCATGGATGTTTACAGATGTGTCCCTGTTTGTACTTTGGAACGGAAGCTAGCTCCTTGTGACTCTTTTTCCTGCCTTGCTTTAGCAGCACATACCTAATTGCTTAGCCAACCCAGCCCTGTCTGCCTATAATATACAACTCTGTGCCTAAAATGCTTCTCACATCTTTTTTCTGTTTATTTCCATTGGTGCTGTGTTTGTGGGGGTCTTTTCTTTTCCCTTCCTCCATTAATAGCTCAGCTCTTTTCTCTATTGACATTCATTTCTTCATTCTTCCAGCATCCATTGGCCATACTGGGTGAGACCCTGAGGCTCTTTAAAAATCTTGGATGCTCCCTGGTGCTCACAGCTAAATGACCATAACAGTGATAATGGTAATAGTTAATGCTCACCGCACATTTACACATATGCATGGCTTATTCTTGGCACTAGCCCTGGGAGGTTACATTGTTATCCCCTGTTTTACAGATGGGAAAGCTAAAGTCCAGAGGGATTGGCCAAAATCACCCAGAGTCAGGATGTATCCAGGAGGTCCAGCCAGAGCCCTGACTTGGCCTGCTGTCCCTATTGTGCTTTGCTGTCTCTCTATATGCTCCTGCAACCAATGGAACCAACAGAGTTCGAATACATTATTTCTAATTGTCACACCTGTCTCTCCAGGTGGATGCCATGATTCCTATTTTACAGAATTGGGGCTGGGGGATATTAAGTAATGTGACTGAGGCCACAGAGCTTATTAAGGTAACAGCAGAGATTCACCAGGTTTTTCTCCCTCCATGATGTGCATTCTTTCTAGCACATGGCTCGGGATAGCTTGAGTTCCTCATGGTTGTTGCTTGCAACCCCCCTTCCAGTGATTCTCCATTCTGTACTGCTGCTGCTGGCTTTGGCTCATGCCCTTTCTTTTGCCTAAAGTGCTCTTCCCTGCCCATGAGAGCCTTGATTGGAGGCCATCTCCCACAGTAGGGATGCTTGAATTTCCTGTAATACCCTTCATGGAACTTGCAAAGGAGAGTGATGCTTGCTCATTTTCCTTTTCCCTTAAGAAACTCCATAAAAAAGGCTTCTCTGCTTGGTACCCCAGTGTGAGGTTTGCTTCAGGAATGGAGCCTCCAGTCAATTTGGGCACACATATACCTTCCTGTTAGGTGGCCTTTCAAAGCCAGATGCCTCTTTCTCATTTTCCCCATCCTTTGTGTCTAGGGCATTGCCAGGCAAACAGCAAATATTCAGTAAATATTTGTTAAATGTAGAGCAGACAAGAATACAAAGGTGGGAAAATCATAAAAATACTGCATCTGAAGGTCCTTGGTAGGGCTGTAGTGTTTAGAATAGTCAGGAGTGTGTTTACCTGATGGCCTTTAGAGAAACGTGCATCATGTGGAAATTCCCAGAAGAAAGCAGAACTAATAATTATCCTGAGATAATCTAGCTTGTCTATTTGCCATTTAGGTTTTTGTTTATTTATTTTGCTTAGGCTTTGCAAAGACCTCCTGAAAGAGCCTGCACTTCTATTGTCTCCCAGCATGAACTGTATAGCATGTATTTGCATAGGTTACATGCATAGGGAATCTCTTGTCAAGTGAGTGTTTTGTAACTTTGCTCCTTTTAAAGATGCATACTGTGGACTTTAGGGCTTCTTTTGAACTTCATGGGCTCTAAGTGGTGGAAGCACCTGGGATAGGGAAATTAGAGAACCTCTCAAGGTGCAAACAGGCGCCCAGAAAACGGCCTTGCTATTATGAAAGTGAATTTTTAACCATTGAATTGGGGTTATAATACTCAGTAAATATTTCTTTCTGGTTCTTTGGGTTTCCATCTGCCTTTTTGCAATGGTACCAATGTCAGGTGGGTGGGAGGGTCCAGGAAGGGCAGAGAGGATGCCAACTTGGTGACTGTTTGGATGGGCTTTGAAATGTCCTTTCACCTCTCCCAGGTGAGCGTCCTGACCACCCTGGAGCGCAGGTTCAACCTGCAGAGCGCAGACGTGGGTGTGATCGCCAGCAGCTTCGAGATTGGAAACCTGGCGCTCATCCTCTTCGTGAGCTACTTCGTGGCACGCGGACACCGCCCTCGCCTCATCGGCTGCGGTGGTATCGTCATGGCGCTGGGCGCACTGCTCTCGGCACTGCCAGAGTTCCTGACCCACCAGTACAAGTACGAGGCTGGCGAGATCCGCTGGGGCGCTGAGGGCCGCGACGTCTGCGCTGCAAACGGCTCAGGTGGCGACGAGGGGCCCGACCCTGACCTCATCTGCCGCAACAGGACGGCCACCAACATGATGTACTTGCTGCTCATTGGGGCCCAGGTGCTCCTGGGCATCGGTGCTACCCCCGTGCAGCCCCTTGGGGGTCTCCTACATCGACGACCACGTGCGGAGGAAGGACTCCTCGCTTTACATAGGTAGGAGCTGCCCCTGCTGGGTGTGTGCACTGGCAACCAAAGTGTGTTGACCTTTGGGACAAAAGTCGGCCAGGTACTTTGGTATTGCTGGGGCATTGATTCTCAGTCTTGTCTGCACATCTGCAGGGTTTGAAAAATACTGATTCTGGGGTTGTCCCTCCTCTCCCCAAAATTCTGTAGTGTAGTTAGTTGATCCAAGGTGTAACCTGGGGTGGAGCATTTTTTTTTAAAGCTTCCCATGTGCATAATTTAGCCCCACTGCATTGGAGCCTTAACAGACTTCACATGGGAAGACATGACCAGGGAAAGTTTTGGTATTTTATCTTTGTGTGTGACTATGTTGTGGGGTGGGGGAGCCGCAGGGAGCTGTTTACTCTTAGTCACCAATTAAAACAATCTCTTGGGCAGTGTTCTTTTTTAGCTCAAAAGGAGGTTTCATTGCTGGCATTTGGTATAATTCAAAGTTGGTGATTTCTGATAAATGTTTACAATAATGTGGATATGGGCAGGAACTGGATATTTAGGAAGAGATAAAGGATTTGCATATTTAAAAAAATTATTTTGCACTGTTCTAGTTTCTGATATTTTATATAGGAAAGACAGAAGTACCTGTAGGTCTAGGGTTATCAGTGACATTGCAAGTTGCTTGTGTGGCACTGTTGGATGGTCATTTGGAAGGTTGAAGGCTGTCCTGCTGAGCATCTCCATCTTCTTATTTACCCAGTGTAATTTTGCCTTCTTTAAGCTGTTGGATTGTTCCGACTCGTCCCTAGTCACTGAGTCCTAAGCTTTGAAACAATTAACTGTCTGGGAAAGCTTTGTGCCTCCCATATGCAGTGTGCCTTGAGGTGTAAAGTTAATTATAATATGTAGGTTTAAGTTAAAATAGAATTTGAACCAAATTTAACATAAAGCTTGATGTCTGCAAGTTTTCACCTGTCACTGCCCAAGGTTTCTGAGATAAAGTGGCTTGGAAAGGGTACACACCAGAGTGCTGATCTTCCTCTGTGGCATTCTGTCCCAGCTGTGGAGTGGAGGGCTTTCATGAACAACTGTGTTGCAAATAGATGTTTCTGCTCCCTGTGAAGGGGATGTTCTGGATGG
Source organism: Spermophilus citellus (assembly GCF_964194105.1). Classification (NCBI taxonomy): domain Eukaryota; kingdom Metazoa; phylum Chordata; class Mammalia; order Rodentia; family Sciuridae; genus Spermophilus; species Spermophilus citellus. The sequence goes on along the minus strand of NC_138196.1, from coordinate 13,013,343 downwards.
GAAAGGTAGAGAGTATGCGTCTCCTCATCCACAGATGGAGTGCTGGTGGCCTAGATGTAACTCAGGACTGCTCAGCAAATATGGCTATTCCCTCAAATGGTTAGGAGGGACATGGTGGGGGTGGGGACTGAGGTAATCGTTTAGCTTTTGCTGCTGCTAGAACTTCAGTGGAAGGCACATCATATGAATCCATTGCAGATCAGGATCTAGACTACAGCATGTAGCAAAGAAAGGCCTCCTGAGCTTCAGTCAGACAACTGGTCTCTGACTTGACTGCTGTTATCTTAGGACCCCAGTGGAGTTGTTTTCTGGTAGCAGTAATAGCAAGCAGTTAAACCAGGGAAAGTTTTCGTATTTTATCTTTGTGTGTGTCTATGTTGGGGGGGGGGCGGGCGCAGGGAGCTGTTTACTCTTAGTCACCAATTAAAACAATCTCCTGGGCAGTGTTCTGCCCAGTGCAATCTCCAATGCAGGGAAGGAAATAGGGAGTGAAAAGTTGAGTTCTTATCTCTGATGATGGAACCAAGGAGAAAAATCTCTCTTTAATTGCCCCTGAATTCATACTGGTGCTAATTCACCTCTGCTTGAGGCTTGTAGCCGCAGTGTCTGAACCCTTTTCTAGAAGGATACTCTGAGAAGTTAGGCTCTGATATCTCCTCCACTGCATGGGTTGGCTTTTATGTGCAAAACTTCAGGATGAGGAAGAGTTTTGACTTTGGATGTGGGAGGTGAAGGTGTGAATAGTAGGGCTTACCATTCTTGGGAAGGGGCCTTCTTCAGTTCTGAGGTGTGGTTTATGGGATTTGCAGTGAGTCTTTGCTAGGAAGAGGATTTCAATTGAATTTCTGCTCAGGCTTCTGTTTTTCTCTATGATAATTAAATCGAGTTGGTTGAGTGTCTATTTGCATGGTGCGTGGACATCTTAGTGGCTCTTGTGTCTCTGATTAGATTCCAAAATGTGTCAGTGTACAGCTGTGGAGATGGCTGCTCTGGGTCTCTCTGAAATGATTTCATGCATCTGCTTATCAGGAACAGCAGAGAGTAAGCTTTTTGCACAGACTGGCCTTAGTAGGTGGCTTTTATTCCATGCATGGGTCAAATTCTCCACGAACAATTTAAGAAGACCATAACATATGCAGAGAATAACTGGTTCGTTCATTTACTGTATGAGTCATAAAATAGTTTTTATGATCATGAGAATGTTTCAGCATTTATCTCCTCTAATTGAGTTCTTGTTCCTGAAGCCACTTTGTTTCAGGAAGGATCCATGGGATATATAGCCTAAGAGATGAGGGATATCTGAAGGAATGACCTGGGACCATAGATATAAATGTGAGCTCACTGGAGTATAATTTTATGTGTGTGTCTCTTGGTTCTCGCTCCTACAAAGCTTGTCTGGAGAGAGGCCTGTGAATCATTTGGTCACATGCCTAAAGGGTGACACTGGATTAGTGATCTAAAGGATTTAAATATTGCACATGTAAAACAAAGGCTTGTTTACAAGCAGTCTTTTCTTGAGTGTGCTGGGGAAAAGAATGATCAGCATGCCCTGTCCAGGCTGCAGTTCACTGGTGATGATACCTGCCTCTGGGTTGGCCACATAGTAGGTCATCAGATGGGTGCAGTCTGAACATTTGTGGCTAGGTCAGAGGCAAGGCCTTAACACTTAAAGAAAAGTGAAGTTATCTATCTTGAGTGAGGCTGAAAAGTCTTACTGAAACGACGATTTGCTTTGGCCTCTTGTGGCAGAGCTATTGCCAACCTCCTGAATTCCTGGATGGGCCATTCACAGGGACCTTCTCTGGCTGCCACCATTCTGCAGTCAGTTCTTTCTAGTGTCAGAAAGGAGCCAGAGGAGCTTATTATCAGGGGACAAAACTGGATGAATGGGGACTCAACTCTGCTGGCAGGCTTTTCAGTACAGCACCATTGCGGAGCTCAGCCTCACAGGGTGGCCAGATAATGACTCGTGGGTGGCACGTGGCACTCTTTGTTCCTAGAGGAACTGAATGGGCAGGGTGTTGGTGGAACCCATTTGGTCCCTGCTGAGGTCCACGAATTGATCCTTTGGGAGTCTAGTCATGTCTCTAGCTAGCTCCATGTTGTGACCTTCCTTTAGTGCAGTTTTCTTAGCTGCCCTTTGTTTTTCCAAATTTAAAATACAGCAAGTCGTATTTGATTTTCTGAGGGGTGGGGGAATGATGTAATGGGCTACTTTACTATGTTCTTTCACTAGATTTCTACATTAGTTGGTTGCCTTTTTGTTTGTTTTTGAGGAGGAGGGAAAAGGTGAAAGAATAGTAAAGATTTTTAAAATAACTTTATTCCTAGTTAAAAAGTCATACAAGTTCACAAGTTCACTATTGGCAACTTCACAAATACAGAAAAGGAGAATAGTTAATTCTAGTTTTGTGGTGTATGTCATTCTAATTTCATTTTCTGCATCGGTTGCTTTTTTACAAGAAACTGTTTATAATAAACAGTATTTTGTAATTTCATTTATCTTAATATTTCATGAACATTTCATCATGTTACTAAATATTCCATGACATCATTGGTGCATACTAGTATTCCCTTGTGAATATATGCCATACCATTTATTGCTCTGTTAGAAATCAGTTTTCAAAACTTTTGCTGCTCAATATGAAGCATACAGGTAAACTGTGATACTTAGAGGTGAAGAAACTTGTCCAAGATCATTTATCTGGATGGGGTTGGGCTCTGGGTCTGAGAGTGCTGCTTATTTCAGGTGCATCTGAGATCTGCTTACAAAGCAGGGGTTTGTATGGGAGTCAAGGGTGGTTCAGAGTCAGGTGCAATTAGGGTGTTTCACAAGACACCCTGAAACCTTCAGGAAATAAAATTCCTGGGAGCCAGGAAGGGTAATAAGATAGCATTCTGCCTTAAATTTAAGCCAGTAGGTGCTGTTTGCATGGAAACTAAGAGTGAAAGCCAGAATGAAGAATTGGGGGAAAGATGGGGAGACTAGAGGGATATCATAGAAGATCACATCCCTGTTTCCTGGTGCTTTTTTTTTTTTAATATATTTATCTATTTATTTTTTTTTTTGGCGGACACAACATCTTTGTTGGTATGTGGTGCTGAGGATCGAACCCGGGCCACATGCATGCCAGGCGAGCGCGCTACCGCTTGAGCCACATCCCCAGCCCTCCTGGTGCTTTGAGTAGAGATGGGTGTCAATCAGAGCTGAGACTTCTGGAACAGGTGAGCTGATTTATTTCATCTTCTGCTTCAGCAGTTTGGACACTATAGTATCTTGTGGCCATTCATTCCATTTCCAAATTGCAATACCATTTGGAAGTTTTCCTTAGGTTGTATTAGAAATCTGCCTTCTTATAAGTTTCCCTACCCTTATTCTGCCTTCTGGACCTACCATGAAAACTACTGATCCTTCTATATTTCAGTGACCTTGCTGAGCACCAACCTTACATGGGTAGGGAGAGGTTGCCTAAAATTTAGCTCTTATGTGCTAAGATCTTGTTTCTTATTTAATGGGTTTCTGCCACACCTTTGCTGGGATGCCAAGGCCAGGAGACAAAACCAGATGCATCTTAGTTTGTGAGGGTAAGTCTAACAAAGTACAGCACACTGGGCAGCTTAAACAACAGAAATATATTTTCTTATGGTTTTGAAGGCTAGAAGTTCAAGATCAAGGTGGCAGCAGTGTTGATTTCTCTTAACTGTTTCTCTGCAGCTTGCAGAAGTCCACTCTGTTGCTGCCTTTTGGTGTTTGTCCCTCTGGGGGCCTCTTTCCCTCTTCTTACAAATATACCAGTCAGGTTGGATCAGGGTCCACCCACATAATCTGGTTTAACTTACTGACCTCTTTAAAGACTCTATCTCAAATAAATGTTTAAAGATGTATTTTATTTAAAAACTTTTCAAATTTGAAATAATCTTACAATCACAAGTAGTTGCATAATGCAGAAAAGTCCCCTGTACCTTTCATCCAGTTTCCCACAATTTTAACATCATGCATAGTTATAGTACGATATGGAAACCAGGAAATTGGGCTGGGGATATGGTTCAGCCATAGAGCACTTGCCTGTCATGCTTAAGGCCCTGGGTTTGAACCTCAGCATCACAAAACAAAAAACAACCATATGTGGCTGTGCACACACACACACCCACCCCCAAAAGAAGTTAACATTGGTACTCTCCATAGAGTTCATTGAGCTATCACAAGTTTTATATGCACTCATTTGTGTGTATCTAGGCCTAAAGAATGCTTTGCAGTTTTTCCCATGCAGATGATGTAGTTTTAAACACAGAGTAGGACTGAGATGAGACCAGATAATTTTGAGTTGTGCAGGTGTTTGGCAGACACACACACATCCACTGCACCATCAGGTACAGAAGGATGGCTGGCAGAATTTCCCTAGAATGGCTATCGCAGAGAGAAGGGGAGCTGGCTAGAGAAAAGTGGTACCTTGAGAGGGTTTCTTGAGGTGGCATCCTGCAATTGTAGGGAGAATGGGGCCCACAATGTGCCTGACTGTACAGAATAATTTCTCCAAGCCGGGTAGCACATATATTAGACACGAATGGGTCATGTTTTCTTTATCACTTATATTGAAGCCCAGAGCAGCCCTCTGTGTTATAGTTAATGGTGCAAAGAAAATTATTCTCAGATTTCATCTGCCAAGTGTTTGTTTAGTACAAAGGTCATAAGAATACCAGCCAGCAACCAAAAAGAACCGAATTTCTTTTCCGAGCCCTGGGAGCAAAGAGTTATTTTGCTTCTGAGGAGTTTTTATTTTAACTTGACATTGGGTAAAATGTGTTTTAACTCTCCAAAGAGTGTGGGTCAGGTATGGATCAAACTCACTGTGACTGCAGTTCTTCTGAAAAAATAATTAAAAAGCCATCCCTCCTGAGAGCAAGCATTGCTTGTTATATTCTTGCAACTTCATTGATATTGAAGTTTCCCTCATTAATTTTTTTTTTCTAAAATAAATGATACTGTAAAAGTGGTCAATTTGTTTTGGCAGTGTTCCAGTCCTTGTCCCTGGCTGCTGGTCACAGGCGGTTTCAGTGTGTTTTCAGCAACGTGCTAGGAAAAGTGCTGTGTCTCTTATCTGGCACCTCCATATTGCCTGAGCTCATAGGTGTTTTTGATTCATTTGCAGCTACTCATAATTCACATCCCATGGTTCTTGGAATCTCTGTTGTGCTCACTGCCTGGGTGACCGCAGGCACTCTGAGTTGGGCTCTGGAGTCCAACAGTTTTAAGATTTGAATCCTGGCCCCTCCATGCACCTGCCTTCAGGAATGGGATGAGTTTCTGATTTCGCTAAACTCATTGCCTTTATCAGCAAAATGAGGTTGGGTTTTACATGCAAGACTTTGGGCATCAGGCATTGTGTACATGGAGGGGCCCAGAAATCAATGAAAACTGCCCTGATCATCTTTCTAATTATAGCACCTCCGTTTCCAGATGCAGAAATTGAGGCATGAATAGTGACTGTGTTATCTCCATAAGGGAGCAGGTCTTTGACAAGAGTTGTTGAATTCTGATTTTTCAGCCTAGGATGGAATTCATATTCCAGAGCCAAGAATAGCAACCTTTTCAATCCGGAATTAAATCAATGGGGCACTGTTTTCCTGCAGACCCCATCCTGTGGCTCACCTCAAAGTAGATGAGGTGCTAGTGCTGCTCTAGGCAGCAGGGGAGCTAGGTTTTAGTAATTTGGAGGTGCTCCAGAGTATGACCATTGCCCTAGTGTGATGCATTGAATGGCTTTCTGGATTCTAACATGTTGCTTCTTAATTTGGGAGCATATTGGCTCAATTTTTTTTAAACAATATATTATTTTAGTCATACTGGGAAAAACATAAAAAGAGAAACAAACAATTTATAATCTAGGCACCTATAAAAATTACTGCCAATGTTTGGGTATATTTCATGCCATCCTTTTCTTTGTATATACTTCTACTTAGCTAAAACATACTATACATAAAACTACATTTCATCAGTTGGCATGTTACCTATAGAGAATCTTTTATCCATAGTGCTTAGGACCAAAAGTTTTCAGATTTCAGAGTTTTTCAGATTTTGAAGTATTTAATACTGATTGAGCATCCTTAATCTAAAAATCCAAAATTTTAGATGCTCTAAACTTTGAAATATTTTGAGCATTGCTACTCAAAAGAGTTTTCAGTTTCAGGACATTTTGGATTTGGGAATATGGGACTAGAGATGCTCAACCTGTGAAAACTTTTTTTTTTCCTACATCATAAATTATACACATCATTTGGGATAATTGCATATACATTTTACCAGTCTAGAAATGCTGGAATTTGCTCTTTGGGCACTTAGTTGATGAATGTGTTTGTGGCTTTATCCTCATCTACATTTGCTGAAAACTTTAAAAGCTTCATAGTTCAGATAGATTCAGTGTGAGTTGAAAACATGCCATTTGGCCTTGCCTGACTTTTTCCAGAAGATAGATGAATGAGGCAAAATAGTGTTGTGCAAACAGGCTCTGAGGCAGGCCACATCTGCTGCTCAGGTGTTGCAATTGTACGTGCTGAGGGACTCGGTTAACAAATGAGCAAAGCAGACTCTATGTAGCTTAGGGGAACCAATGGTCCCTGCCCTGCCCTGTCCTCAGCTGCTCATTACCGTGGGAATGCACAGTCAGTCATTCCATATCTTCCAATTTTTAAAAGAGACTGGAAACTATGGAGGCGAGGATGTGGAGAAAAGGGTACACTTGTACATTGTTGGTGGGACTGCAAATTGGTGCGGTCAATTTGGAAAGCAGTATGGAGATTCCTGGGAAAGCTGGGAATGGAACCACCATTTGACCCTGCTATTGCCCTTCTCGGACTATTCCCTGAAGACCTTAAAAGAGCATGCTACAGGGATACTGCCACATCAATGTTCATAGCAGCACAATTCACAATAGCTAGACTGTGGAACCAACCCAGATGCCCTTCAATAGATGAATGGATAAAAAAAAATGTGGCATTTATACACCATGGAATATTACGCAGCACTAAAAAAAGACAAAATCATGAAATTTGCAGGGAAATGGATGGCACTAGAGCAGATTATGCTTAGTGAAGCTAGCCAATCCCTAAAAAACAAATACCAAATGTCTTCTTTGATATAATGAGAGCAACTATGAACAGAGCAGGGAGGAAGAGCAGGAAGAAAAGATTAACATTAAACAGAGACATGAGATGGGAGGGAAAGGGAGAGAAAAGGGAAATTGCATGGAAATGAAGGGAGACCCTCATTGCTATACAAAATTACATATAAGAGGTTGTGAGGGGAATGGGAAAATTAACAAGGAGAGAAATGAATTACAGTAGATGGGGTAGAGAGAGAAGATGGGAGGGGAGGGGAGGGGCGATAGTAGGGGATAGGAAAGGTAGCAGAATACAACAATTACTAATAGGGCATTATGTAAAATTGTGGATGTATAACCGACATGATTCTGCAATCTGCATTTGGGGTAAAATTGGGAGTTCATTACCCACTTCAATCTAATGTGTGAAATATGATATGTCAAGAGCTTTGTAATGTTGTGAACAACCAATAAAAAAAATAATAAAATAACAATAAGTAAAAAAAAAAAAGAGAGACTGGATATCATAGTTTTCAAGAAGACAGAACTACCAGCTCCGTGAAATCTCCAAAATACTGGTAAATTGCCATTTGGGGCTCTTTGCTCTAGACTGTTAATTTCAGATTGCAACCCCCCTTTGAGAAGCAAATCAATAGAACAAGAAAGGAGAGTGGGAGGAAAGCAAAGTCGCTGCACGTTGTGCATGCCACAGCCAGAATCAACAATGTTCTCTGCTGTGGTTCTGACTCACTGGGGCATTGGGTTTGAGGAAAGGAATGGGGACTTTGGCACAAGCACAGGAGTCAGTGATAGGAATAAGGGAACACTTGCTGCTGCTACTAGGCGGCTCAGTTGATATTTCGGCTGACACTTTGCCTATTGCTTTATAAGAATGGGAATCCCATTTTTCAAGCTAATGTTGGCCCAATGAAGAAAAATGTTGTCACAGTTCCCCAAAGAGAGCATTATAATGTAGAAGCCAAGGGGCTGGTTCCTGTGTATTATGTGCATAAAAGCATCTTTGCCAAGGGATATAAGAACCTAGTGTTGAAGTGTTTGATAGGATGTAGGATCAGAGAGGCCCTGGGCAACCTAAAGAAAGGTGAGGGTGCTTTCGTGGAACTTTTCTTTCCTTCCATAAGAAGATCAAAGGCTTATTTTTACCACCGCCTACTTACTGCACCTGTCTGATGAATATTATTTTCTTTTTCTTTTCAACTGCAGAAAGAGTATTGTTCTTAAATAAAAAAATATTTTTGAGATAACCCCTATAAAATGCATTTTTTTTTCTTTTGTTTATTTCTAAACTACTTGACTTTCCATTTTGTCCTTTTTACCTCCAAGAAGGATTCTATGAGAATGGATGAAGTGAAGGGTTTAGTTTCTTTAGAGCATTGTCATTTGCTGTGGTTAGTGCTGAGGTTTGAGATTAATGGCCTTCCTCTTCAGTGGGAAGTGAGTTCTTCATTGTTGAAGTGTTAAAATGCCTCACATAGCTAGCATCTTTGTTTTGGACATTTGCTTTTGTCTATCCAGCACCTTGTTTTTTCATGGGGAAACAGCTTCTCCCACTCCAGGTGGTTGCTGTGGGCTGCAGAAGTGATCTTGTGGTCCAGGCATGACCAGTCATGACACAGAGAAGACCTCTGGTCAACAGTGAATGACCCAAGGAGTAAGCCAATTAGAGTCCATGGAATTAGAAAAATGGACTCAGAAACTGACCACCTTCTCTTCTAGGACTGTTCTATAGGATATTGGATTGTATGAAATACAAGCCAATATCCATCAATGTTGCCATATGCAGAGGACTTGCCTAAAAATGAAGATGGTGCAAAGGAAAGTAGAACAGAGAAAAAGGGAGGGCTCCATGGATACAGCTGTATCTGAAGCTGGATCCAATCCTGAAAATCCTAGTTAACTGAATGCATAAATTATCCTTATATTTGCAGCATACAGGGGCCTCATCATGCTTGAATGCCCTGTTATATGACATAGGAGTTGGGCTGGATTATTTTGCTCTTGAGATTTGACCAAGCACCTTCAGGTAGGGGTAAGCTCATGGGAAGTGGTTGCCCTGTAATCTAAATGCTGGCTCTTTCACAATACCAACATTATTCACTGTGATACTCGGACAAACCCTGACCCTGTGCATAAAGTAAAAAGGGTTAGGTTGAAAGTTCTGGCTTAGTTCTTTCACGATTTCATAACCATGTAAGTTGCAAGTCAGGGATCCTGAGGCCAAAAGTCATGCCCCCCAGCCCTTCTCCGTATCCATTAACACTGAACAAAAGTATTTAAAAAATAACCAGTTGGCAGGCTTTGTGCAGGAACAGTAAGTGTTTAATAGCAAATCACTTATGTGGGCAGGAAAGCACTGAGCACGTGCAACCTACTCAATGGCTCTGTCTATTGAATGGAAGAAACATTACCAACCCTGGCTCCTTCACATGCCTGCAGTCGCCAGAGCTACCTTAACTCCCTCTAATGACTTCATATTGTCAGGAATGAATAAGATAAATGAATATGCTCCGTTCCCAACTTGGCCTGGCCATTTCTTTCCTGCCAAGACTAGCGTTTCTGCGCATGCATGAACTTATTTTAGCCCATAAATAGATGCAACCTGAAGATCCCAAAGCCTTATATGACTAATGGACACTCATAAAAAAATCATAAGTAAGCTGGAGTTCAGGAATGTGGCTTGAGAACATCAGGAGTCATTGAGTGCTAGCTGAATAATGGGGCTTCTTGAAGCTAAGATCCTGCAATGTGCTTTGAGTAGGTAGAGTGATCCACATCCTTCTAAACTTACATGGAAATTGATGTGTGTGTGTTTTTGTAGATCTCAATAAGGCTCAAAAAGGTTAAAGGTACATCAAGCACTAATGTTGTCCAGACCTCAATGATAGGCAATTTAGATAAACCAAGATGGTTAAAGTGAGATAGGCTGTACAGAGTGACAGATGGCATTTGGGAACTGGAATGTTGTTCACTGTTCAGCTTTTAACTTGATTTGCTCCCCAGAGAACCACTATACTTACAACAGGAAACTTTTGAGCATCACTTAGGCAACTAGGGGTGAAAAGTCAGACTCTGTTCCCAGCAACATTGGAGACCCCCTTGGCCCTCCTCTTTCGTGCCTCCCCCTCCACTTCCCACAAGAAATTCCTCTGGGGCTGAAATTTTCCATTCCTTCTTTTAGCCTAACTGTGGGTGTGTTGGGGGTAACGTTCAGCAGTTTTCTGTGCTGGTTTGAACTGATACATAGTCCGGAAAAATCACAACTTTTTTGTTGTTGTTTTAAAGGCAAAACATTTTTTTTAAAAAGTGCACTGGGATCATTAATAGAATCTGAACTGCCAAAGTCGAAACTTTCCATGTTTTCTTACTAACAAAAATTCTCTTGGGAGCAAGTAGAATCAAGGACAGAAAGTCACGAGGAACCTACACAATTATCTGGGAACATGAGTGTGTGAACTGGGTAAACTTTTTATTGGCAAAACTTTTGGAGGATAGATGCTGCATTTGAGAGACCTCCTCAATGTATAAAAAATGGTTTTTATACCATTTATCTCCCTTTGTGAGTGTCGGGAGTGGTACTGAGGGGCTCTGGGTTTGACTCTTTCTAATCTAGGTGGAGGGGTAGAAGCTTTCTCTCTGCAATGTTCTAAGCGTTTGATGCCAGTGGATGTGATTTCTTGCTGCTTCCCTTTCTGGGCAAGATGTTATTACCCTAAGAACATTTGAGTTTGCCCACCTGCCTTGTGGGCTGTTAATGGAGTTTGCAAAGGGAATTTGGGTTCCCAGCAAGAGGCCTCATTAGCACAGCAAGGATCTAATAGATTCTGGAATTGTGTATGGACACTTAGAACCTTTTGAGACCCAGTGGTATCTATTATTAGATCTAAATCATTTTGCCTACTCTGACTGCATCTGTACATTTGTATCATGGGACAAAGAGCCTTGCCTCCATCCAGATCGATCCACCATATTGATTTACATAACATTAATACCTGTGATTCTAAAGATTCAAAGCCTGCCAGGCAGAAGAGAGAACACAAGGTCCCCCACGTTGGTGTGTTTTATTTTATATTTTAGTATTGGTCTTAATACTGGTTGTGAGCAAGTGTCTAATTTTAGGATTCATAACTGTCACAAAGAAAATTGAACAGCTATCTGTTTACTTAGTGCATTCAGCACAAGTGAATTTGAATAAGGACCATGAGAACACTGAATAAACTAGGTCCCCTTTATGGGGTCCTAGCTATGGCAGACAGAGAGAACAGGTAGTTTGCAGGAACTCTCTCATGCCCTCTCATAAAGCCCAAGGAGATAAGGGTTGTTATTTTTATTGTGCTGATTTTAAAAATCTGAGGCTTGAGAGGGTGGGTAAACAACTTGTTCAGGGTCCTACAACCAGTGCATGGCAAAACCTGAGTTATACTCCTGGTCTCCATCATCCAGGGCCATATCGTTCCCACCCTAAGCTTCCTCTGACTTGCTTTTGTCCCCACCGGGATAACACTCCAAGTGTGATAAGGTAAGTGACTCACCCAATGACTGCATTATTTGTGCCTCTCTCTTTGGTATACTGCACACCTGGGGCCCTTCATCATTGCAGCAGTAATGTATGCAGTGGGAGGCATTTCTAGGCCGGGAGAAGCCCAGGGTTCTCAGGCTCTGGTTCCATGGGAATATTTAAATGCTCATCAGATAAAGCTTCACCCCTACCAAAAAAAAAAATGAGTTGTTTTCAACGTCTCACTGTAGTAAAATGAGAAAATGGCTCACCAGAGGGTTTTGTTTACATTTGAGGCCTCGAAACATTTAATTGGATGTCTTTCCATCGTGGTTGTACAACTTGGACTTGAGTTTTTCACTGCCAGGTTGGCTGAGCTGACTTGCTCTTCTGTTGTGTCATGTGAGACTTTACTACCTTCTAGGCCACAGCTGGGACTAAAACGTCCATGTAGCTGGATACCCTCCCAGCCACATGTGTTTAAGGCACACTTCCCTGAACCATTTGGAAAGCTTTTTGGGAGTATTTAGAAAAGTGGCAGTTTCTCACTGGTCCACCTGAGTGCCAGGAAAGAACCCACAGAGCACAAACTGGGAGACCAAGGGCTCTGACTACAAGCACTGATACAAATCCAAGAAGATGCAGACAGAGCTTCTCGGGTTTATGTCTCCAGATTCACATCTCTAGGCCATTTTTGTTTTAAAAAGCTTAATTATGATAAAAATGCATACAACAAAATGCTATCATCTTAACCACTTTGAAGTGTATAGTTCAGTAGTGTTTTTATTCATATTGTGTGCAACTTTGTGAATAACTTTCATATTGCAAAACTGAAACACTGCCTGTTCAACAATTCCTTTCCCTTCACCCACCCTGCCCCTAGAAATCACCATTAAATTTTTTTTAAATTTAAATTTTTATTTTATTTTTATTTTTGGTATTGGAGATTGAACCCAGGGGCACTCTACCACTGAGCTACATCCTCAGTTCTTTTTATTTTTTGTTTTGAGACAGGTTCTAAGTTGCTGAGGCTGGCCTCAAACCTGATCATCCTGCCTCAACCTCCCAAGTCGCTGGGGTTACAGGTGTGCGCCACCATGCCTGGCCACTGTTCTAATTTCTGCATCTGTGTTTGACTACTCTAAGTTCCTCACATCAGAGGAATCATACTGTACTTGACTTTTTGTTACTGGCTTCCTTTACCTAGCATATTGTCCTCAAAAGTTTATTTGTGTCTCAGCATTTACCAACATTTGCTTCCCTTTTAAGGTTGAATGATATTTCACTCTATGTGGATATACCATATTTTGTTTATCCCACTGAGTATGAACATTTGGGTTTCCTTTTCTTAACTATTGTGAATGAAGATGTGAACATGGCTGTGCAACGTATTTCTGGCTTTTTAAAAACTAGCCCCACCTGGGTGTCCTATGGTGCCTTAAACTCAGTAATTCAAAAATTCAACTCCTTGATTTTTCTCCCAAGTTTATTTTATCTTGACTTACCTATCCTACTTTTCCCACCCACTGCATTGTATTTTTGAGATTCTTGAAATAACTTGACTTCTTTTTAATAATTAGAAATGTTAAATTTAATGGTCTGCATCCCATTAATTCATTCAATGAACATTAGTTGAGAATGTACCATGTGCTAATAATCCCTGTGAAAGGTGTTGAGGGTACGTGGATAAATCATGGATAAACCAACCTAGTTTCTGCCTGTAAGAATAATAGTATCCAGTATTAATAATAATAGTAATAATAGTAGCCAGTATTAATGAAGCCCTTAATTTATACTAAGAACTGTGCTGAATTATTTGTATATATGATCTAGTAAAATTCTCAAAGCAACCCTTAGAATAAGGTTATTGTCTCCTTTTAACAAGAAGAAACCAGAACACGGGAAGATTGAATAACCTGCTCAGAGAGAGAGACAATGGGGACTTGGGCCTTCTCTAGGATATATTTATTCCTAACAACTGTGTTCCCCAGCCACAGTCATAAAAACCAAGTGTTTGAAGCATAGCTCAGGTAAAATGAAACACCAGTGTTTGAAACATAGCTCAGGCCAGTGTACATGTGTGCATTTGTAAATGTGGATTTGGGAAATATTGACCAAATGTGTTCAGGAATATTTCATAAGTGTAATGATGTCTCACAGACTGCCTCTGCTGTTAGAGAAGAAAAGTAGTGTTCTGTGTGTTCTCAGGAGAAGGGCCCGTGTAAACCCCATTTTACCTAGGTGCCCAGTGCAGCTCCCTGGTGTAATATATTATCAGGGCAAAGAAAGAACATGACGAAGCCTCTTCCAAGTCTCATAAAGGAAGGAAAGGTCTCCAAAATGGCTGTCTAGATTGGGTAGCAGAAGCTTTTTCAAAGCATGCTATATCTGGAGGATATAGGTTGACTTCAGCGAATCATGCAGGGACAACCCTGCATGATCCTCTGCTGTCAGGCGCCCCTTGTTCTTCTCTGTGCATCTGCTGTGTGTCCTGCTCATCCTGTCTTCAGCTCTTCAGCGAGGAAGCCTACATACACACAGCATGTAGACCAAGCAGGGAAACCAAAGATTGCTATTCATCACACAAAAGACAAGCATACTCTTTGAAGAATTCATTTCACTCCTGCTGGAGACCGTTAAGCAAATAATCTATTAGCATTACACAGACTTTTAATTTAAAGTTGGAAGATTAGCTTCCAGAGCGTGCAATCCACAGTGGTGGTAGTTTTAGAAAGCTGTGCATTATGGGAGGTCTGCTCTGGGAGACAGAGTCCAGTCTGCCAGCGCTCTATCTTCACAATGCCCCGTTTCACAGAGAGGAAACTGAGGCTCAGCAGAATTTAGTCACTCGTGCCAAGTCCTCTCTCTGAGTGCAAAGATTCAAAATAGTGCTTATTGATCAGGTCTGGTCCCAAACTGAGATTTTAAAAATTATTATTTTTTATTATAGAAAAGATAAAACATTCAAATAAAAAAAAATAAATTACTCACAATATGCCCATTGCTCCATAATTATCAACACATGACCTTTCTTTTCTATCTCTACCTCCCACCCAGTCTCCCATCCTCTTAATTATTTTGAAGCAATCTTCAGACATTTTATTTATAATTTTTTTTTATCTTTAAGACAATGGCTTTAAAAAAAACAATTATCATATGTCTGGAGAAAAACATTTTCTTAATACAAACCAGTATCTAATCAGCATTTAGATTGTTTCAGAGAAACGTTTGTTTAAATCATGAAAATTGCGCTGTACTTGGTAGTTAGCAGGTTTGTCTTTGAAGTTGTTTTATTATATAGGTTTCTCTCTTTTAACTTCATGCCAAATGAAAGAAATTTGCTTGCAGATTTTTGTGTACAGTTAACTGGTGCTTTTGACATGTTCTTCTGTTCCCTGCTTGTACTCCCTATAAATTGGTTGTTAGACTTAATCAGATTCAGGCAAGAAACACTTTTTTAAGGTGATGGTTTGTACAGGTTAAGTCTCCCTTATTGAATGCTTGAGACTGTAAGAGTTTCAGATTTCAGCTTTTAGATTTTTGGAATATTTATGTTTTATTGTTACTAGTTAAGTATCCCTAATCTAGAAATCTGAAATGCAGAATGTTCTGCTAGCTGAAACTACTTATTTATTTATTTGGAGATTAACATAATATGTGTGCCAAACCATGTCAAGTTTTGAATTTGGGGCATTTTGAATTTTGGATTTTTGAATTAAAATTTTGGATTTGAGTTTTTGGATTGTTACCCTATACCTCCATGATGAGACACATCCATAGGTGACTTCCTCTTTCTGTGGTGTTAGTAGTCACTGTGAGTCATGGCCTGAACAGTGGTGATAATCTTCTCTAAAGGCTTTTTATTTAGAGAATGTCCCTGTTTCAACTATATTATTATCTTGATGTAAAACTGGAATAAGAAGATCAGTAAGATTGCTATGAGATTACCAAAAATTTTAAAATTTGAGATTTGATTTTGTTTTGTTTTACATATTTGTGTCCTTAAGGTTTATTCTACTAGGGATGTGCAGATAAATTGCTGTTTCAAAATAATTAAAATGGCTGCTTCTTTGTGTGGTTATGACTAATGCCATGAACAATTAAGTTAGTTTCATTTTGTTTTTGTAGATTATTTTTTAAAATATAATTTTGTTTTATAATTATGTAGACATTTTAACATGGTTTCCAAATTAAATCTACAAAGCAGAAATATTCTGAGAATTCTTGCTTCTAAAAATGTTACTTCTTTTTTGTTCCTTTTCTTAATTAGAGGTAACAATTTTTCAAGTTTTTGATTTTGTCTCTTTTTAAAATATAACCAAATGCATATACTATTTACTTGCTTTTCTTGAATAAGATATAATTTATTATGCATATTTTCTCCACTTCATTTTTCACTTAGTACTGTATATCCAGAAATCAAAGAATATTTCAGAATATGGAGGCTCAAGATAATTAACAGTATGTGGACACATAGAATCATTGAATTTTCAGAGCTCATCATGGTAGTAGCAATAAATAGTTATGGCATTTTTGTGTCATGCATTGTTCTAAATGCTTTACATAAACCCACTAATATAACACAATAGTCATGGGGTTATGCTCTATTATAATTATGTGGAAACTGAGGCACAGAGATGATTTATCCCAAGATCTCAGAGGTAATGAGTAACAGAACTGGGGTTTGAATGCAGACGTCTGCTCTTCAGTACCACATTACACTGCTTTAGAATTGCCTGAATTTTTCCTGAGTTTATATGTTAGGATATTATAGCCTCAGGGTTATGTTAAAGGTCTGAATTCTTATGTGTTTTGGTGATAGGTTTATTACCATTTTTTTCTTTCTTTCCTTTTATTTTTGAACTCAGGGGAGCTTATCTACTGAGCCTCATCTCCAGCCCTTTTTTATGTTTTATTTAGAGATGGGGTCTTGCTAAGTTGCTCAAGGGCCTCACTAAGTTGCTAAGGCTGGCTTTGAACTCATGATCCTCTTGTCTCAGCCTCCTTAGTCACTGGGATTACAGCCATAATGGTCACTAGTATGTCTTGCAATTTTTTTTGAGTCTTTAAATTACTATGCTCTAAAATTTAGCCTGCTGTTGTTTCCCAGATGCTCAGAAGACATGAGACTCCTGGGTCAAAGACAAAGGACTTTACTGCTCATGGCACAGTAATCAGCATGTGTGTTTATTCCCTTGCCTTGTAGGTACCAGGGAGTGTTGCTGAGGGCCAGGTGGATGTCTGCACCCATAGAGAGGGACACTACATTTGGGGAATTCAATAAAATTCTTAAATTTGGGGAATTCTATAAAATACTTTTATAGTAAGCAGTTAACATGATTCCTCTTTGTCTTAAATAGATACATGCCTAATCCTTCAAGATTGCTTACTGAGAAATGGCTACATAATGAATGGTCAGGGTTTTGTATTCTTGGCACACTTAGCAAGACTGGTAGGAGTATGAGACCTATGGGGTATTGTGTCTTTCAACACTTTTTTGTACCTGCCTGGTTTTAGAATTTTCAGAAGGGTGCTTCATGCCATTTATTCACCAAATCACTACTTTTTAAGTCATTTGCCAAAATTCCTTGACATGTTTATTCCAGATTTTGTAGTTCTCAGATTCGTTTGTAGCAAAAGGAGTCAGATCTTTTTTGAAGGCCACCCTAAACAAATTCTAAACATTATCCTATTAAGATGGCTTTTCTCTTTTATTTGTCATGGAGAATATTTTGGAAGGAGCCTGAGGGGATAAGATTGAAAACATCCATCAGTTTCATTACTACATAATAGGTTTTGTTTTTATTTCCTTCCTCTTTTATTTCTTTTGCCAATGATTTTTATCCTTCTGTAAATCACTCCCTTCCTAAGCCCTGAAGATAACTTTACCTTTTCAAAGCTCAGAACAGATTGAGCTTTGAAAGGTAGCACTCTTTGGGGACAGGCCTCTCTAGCAGATTGGCATGCTCAGTGAATTTCTTGATCAGGGTTCTTAAGTTAAATAAGAAATACCAAGGGTCCAGACCCTCCACATTTATTGGCAAGAAGTGGCCTTTTAAGTTGGGAGCAGAAAAGACAACACAGAAGCTTTTGTAAATGTTAACTCTGCTCCATGGAGGGAAACTGGGGCCAAGGAGCAGAGACATAGAGAGAGGATGCAAAAATCGGAGATCCTGGGACAGGGGAGGAAGGTCAAGGCAAGGAAGGGAGAAACTATTTTGTGCCACAGAGCAACTCATACCTTAAAATAGAGTCTAGCCCTATTCCATGGTAGGATGGGAACTGTTTAATTCAGCCAACCTAATTGTTTCTTTTTATTCTTTTTAGTTACACATAACAGTAGAATGTATTTTGGCAAATTATACATACATAGCGTATAATTTATTCTCATTAGGATCCTATTCTTGTGGTTGTACATGATGTGGAGTTACCTGGTTGTATATTCAAATACAAGGCTAGGAAAGTTATGTCTTATTCATTCTACTGTCCTTCCTATTCCCCTCCCCACTCTCTTTCCTTCCTTCCCCTTTCTCTAATCCAATGGACTTCTATTCTTCCCCCTACAGTCCCTTATTGTGGGTTAGTATCTACAGAGAGAACATTCAGCCTATGTTTTTGAGGATTGGCTTATTTCACTTAGTAATATTCTTCACTTCCATCAATTTACTGGCAGATGCCATAATTTTATTTTTCTTTATGGCTGAGTAATATTCCATTTTGTATGTATACCATATTTTCTTTATCTGTTCATCCACTGATAGATACCTAGGTTGTTCCCATAGCTTGGCTATTGTGAGTTGAGCTGCTATAAACATTAATGAGGCTGCATTACTGTACAGTATGCTGATTTTAAGTTCTTTGGGTATAGACTACGGAGTGGGATAACTGGGTCAAATGGTGGTTCCATTCCATGTTTCCAAAGGAATCTCCATACTGCTTTTCATAGTGGTTGCACCAATTTGCATTCCCCCCAACAATGTATGAGAGTACCTTGACAGCATTGTTACTTGTATTCTTTATAATTGCCATTCTGACTGGAGTGAGATAGAATCTTAGTATAGTTTTAATTTGCATTTCTCTAATTGCTAGAGATGTTGGACATTTGTTAATTTTTTTTTTGACCATTGTTATTTCTTCTCGGTAAAGTGCTTATTCAGTTCCTTTGCCCATTTATTAATTGGGTTATTTGCTTTTTTTTCAGTGTTAAGTGTTTTGAGTTCTTTGTATAACCTGGAGATTAATGCTCTAAGTTGTAGGTGTTATTTTCAGTTTGATACCATCTTGTTGATTTCTTTGATTTTGCTTCTTGCACTTTAGGAGTCTTATTGAGGAAATCGGTTCGTAAGCCGACACGATGGAGAGTTGGACCTACTTTTTCTTCTAGTGAGTGCAGGGTCTCTGGTCTATTGCCTAGGTCCTTGATCCACTTTGATCCACTAGTGTTTTGTGCAGAGTGAGTGATAGGGGTTCAAATTTAATTTTACTACATGTGCATTTCTAGTTTTCTCAGCACCATTTGTTGAGGAGGCTATCTTTTCCCCAAGGTATGTTTATGACAGCGAGCCTAATTATTGGAAGTATGGCATATGAGATGGGATAAGTCTTAGCTATTTATATGGGAAAAAATACCAAAGAAATTTTTCTTAATTTTCATTTATAATCATAAAAATTTTAAATGAAAATGATGACATTTTAATGAATTTTAATGACAGGTGGTGGACTTTGGTGGATCAGAAAAGGCTTTTATTAGGCTCCATAGTATATGAGAGTGAAAGACCTATCACTTTGTTCCTGGTAAATGCTCAGTATTTCATGGTGCATCTCACAGAGAATGTTACCAAGCAGATATTGGAGCCTGTTTGTAACCATTCTTTCAGGAGCTTTTCCGCCTCTCACCACACCTGTTATTGGAAGGCTTTTTGTTTAACTGGGTTCAGTGGGGTCTTTCAGGACCTTTAAACTGTTTCAGGGGATGTCATAATTAGCCTTGGAAGCATAAGATTTGCAGATGACATGATTCTATACCTAGAAGACCCAAAAGGGTCTACAAAGAAACTACTAGAACTAATAAATGAATTCAGCAAAGTGGCAGGATATAAAATCAACACACATAAATCAAAGGCATTTCTGTATATCAGCGACAAAACTTCTGAAATGGAAATGAGGAAAAACACTCCATTCACAATATCCTCAAAAAAAATAAAACACTTGGGAATCAACCTAACAAAAGAGGTGGAAGATTTATACAATGAAAACTACAGAACCCTAAAGAGAGTAGTAGAAGAAGATCTTAGAAGATGGAAAAATATACCCTGTTCATGGATAGGCAGAACTAACATCATCAAAATGGCGATATTACCAAAAGTTCTCTATAGGTTTAATGCAATGCCAATCAAAATCCCAACGGCATTTCTTGTAGAAATAGATAAAGCAATCATGAAATTCATATGGAAAAATAAAAGACCCAGAATAGCAAAAGCAATTCTAAGCAGGAAGTGTGAATCAGGCGGTATAGCGATACCAGATTTCAAACTATATCACAGAGCAATAGTGACAAAAACAGCATGGTACTGGTACCAAAACAGGCAGGTGGACCAATGGTATAGAATAGAGGACACAGAGACTAATCCACAAAGTTACAACTATCTTTTATTTGATAAAGGGGCTAAAAGCATGCAATGGAGGAAGGATAGCATCTTCAACAAATGGTGTTGGGAAAACTGGAAATCCATATGCAACAAAATGAAACTGAATCCCTTTCTCTCGCCATGCACAAAAGTTAACTCAAAATGGATCAAGGAGCTTGATATCAAATCAGAGACTCTGCGTCTGATAGAAGAAAAAGTTGGTTCCGATCTACAGATTGTGGGGTCGGGCTCCAAATTCCTTAATAGGACACCCAGAGCACAAGAGTTAATAACAAGAATCAACAAATGGGACTTAATTAAACTTAAAAGTTTTTTCTCAGCAAGAGAAACAATAAGAGAGGTAAATAGGGAGCCTACATCCTGGGAACAAATTTTTACTCCTCACACTTCAGATAGAGCCCTAATATCCAGAGTATACAAAGAACTCAAAAAATTAGACAATAAGGTATGAGTCCTAATTATTAAAGTCTTCACAACTCTTAATGGAGGGAGTCCCGTCAAAGCCCCTTATTACATGTGCAAACCACCATGCAGGACCCCAAGCATGTACCAGCAATGGCAGCAGAGGGCTCTGGGCCAGGCTGCTGGGTTTGCTTCTGGCTCCTCACTTCTGGCCCCTCACTTCTCCCTAGCTCTGTGGCTCCATTTCTTCATAGATATCATGGGAACAATCATAATATATTTCTCTTACTAAATATGTTGTGACAATTATAGAAAGTGACTTGAAAATGGGCCACTACTGGCACATGGAAGTGCTCCGTGCATTATTAAGTAGAGGTCAGAATGTCAGGGCAAGCCCAGTACTAATTTATATGCTTTCTAGATTTAAACAATAGTAGATTTTTTCCCCCTAAAGATTGCCTGGAGATACACTAACAGGACATTATTAGTGTGTGGCACTACTAACTATGCATGCTTATTTTAATTAATTAAACCTAGCATTTAAAACCCAGTTAGTTCACTCATACAAGCTAAATTCCAAGACTTGACAGCCACAGGTGGCCACTGGCTACCATTTTGGAGAATGTAAATTATGGAACATTTCTGTCACCTCTGAAAGTCTGTTGGACAGCTCCTGTCTGGAGGGTTGGAAACTTGATGAATTTGATGGTATCCTAAAGGCTCAGTATTATATTTGGAATTGTTTCCCTGATACCAGTTCCTTTTCTACAAATAGAAAAGAATGTAGGTAGAGACACTTACAGGAAAGTGCAGACTTCCATGACTGCAAGGTTAACAGATAACAAGGTCCTAGCAAATACAGTCTAGGTCTAGGGAGCTTCTCCAGAGAGGAGGCTGAGCCTCACAAGCCCTGTGTGAACTCTCCAGGTGATGGGGGCCACATTTCCTTTCTGCTGTGGCCTTTAAGACATCCCTGAGTTGTAATATTCTTTCCCATTTCCCTCACAGGCACCATATGTCCCAAATTTAGTTCCAAAAATATGGTCGCTATGATTACAGGACACATAAGGCCTTTTTCATTTGCTGAGTCTAGATCATTAATTCTGTTCAGGCTTTTCTTCCTGAATCTGCAAAGAAGGGCTGAGAGCCAAGACACCCCTGTCTCCCTTCCCTTTGGGAGAAGTGGGAGAAGGCTGTGCATTTTGTAGCTAAATAACCGGCTGTCTTCCCAGCTGATGATGTGAAAGGAAACCTCCCACTTGCATTAAAATGTGTCTCTGCTTATGAGCTCTTGAGGCCTTATGAGAGGCCATGTTGATATAGATACCTGTGCTCTACTGTCATCTTCCTGACTTACCTGGTGAGCAGGTGGCAGAGCAACGTACTCTAGGTTCTAGGCCCTCTGGGGGGCAAGTGCTGGGAGGTTGAGCTCTGGCTGTTCCTGCCTGCAGAGTTCCATGTTTTAGAAGGTAAGTGAGGCTGGCAAATTGGTGGAAAGGGAAGAACAAAAGAGTGTTTTACAAGAACAGGTTGTATAGATTTTTAATTTGACACAGGCATGATTCATTAGAAGAACGTTGCTACTTTCTGAGTTGGGCAATCTTGAGTAATTTTCTTAAGGTTGGTTTTCACATCTGTAAAATGGGCAGGTACTCCTCACCTCACTGAGCATGAATCAGTGAATACATGCAGACCCTTTGGAGCATCAGCTGACTCAGTCAGTGCCCAGTGAAGAGGAGCTGTCCTGATCATCTTTCTTCCTCTCCTGATTTTTTTGTTGTTGTTGTTGTTATTGAAAGAGAAACAGCCTCTGGAGTTGAGCTGAAATGTCAGCTCTGCTGCTGATCCTGTGCAAGCTCTTGGGAGCTTTGAGGCTCAGTTTGCTCCTCATTAAAATGGGGAGACTGCTATCTGTGTTGGGAGGCTTCTTGTGAAATTAAATGAGGTATTGTCCATAAAATTCTAGCTCAGGGCCAGGCATATGGAAGGTACCCGAGCTGTTAATTTCCTTCTCTCTTTCTTCACCCAGACTATTTCCTGGTTGTCATTTGGCATCCTGTTTAGTCAGAAAGGGATAGGATGAAGTGGCATTTGAGGAAGAGGCATCCAGCAGCTGTGTGTGGGATGGATTAATAGCTCATGTGCAACACTGCGGTTTACAAAACTCAAAACATGATTTTTTGGTATCTAGGTATTTGTGTCATAGTTACAAAATGGTTTCTTTACCCATTACAATAGCTGTTTTCATGTGCCAAACTGCTCTAAATGTGTGTGCACACATGCATGTATGTGTATATGTGTATGTGCATGTGTGTGTGTGTGTGTGTGTGTATGTGTGTGTGTGTGGTGTGGTCTTTTTCATTTTTATTCAAAGGAATTTTAAGTGTTTCAGAACTCTTGTTTTGAGCTTTCTAATGTCGATAAACCAACAGTATTCTGTAGAGAGGAAGTAGAATCATACCAGCTTCTGTTCAGAGCCTGACTTGGCTAATGAACAGCTTTGTGATTTTGATCCTGAGCTAGTTTCTAACCTTTGTTTTTATTTAAAAATTTTTGATTGACAGCACTTGTACATATTTATGGACTACAATGTGATGTTTTGACTCGGGTTTACATTGAGTAATGATCAAATCAAGGTAATTAGCATACCATCACTTTAAGCTTGAATCATTTCTTCATGTGTGTGTGTGTGTGTGTGTGTGTGTGTGTGTATGTGTGTATGTATATATATATGTGTGTGTGTGTGTATGTGTGTGTATATATATGTGTGTGTGTGTGTATGTGTGTGTATATATATATGTGTGTGTGTGTGTATGTATGTGTGTATATATATATGTGTGTGTGTGTATATATATGTGTGTGTGTGTGTGTATATGTGTGTGTGTGTGTGTGTGTGTGTGTATGTATGTGTATATAGTGCTCTACTATTGAGCCACATCTCCATCTTCTACATCTTTTGAGATACAGAATGCATCATTGTTCACTCATCCACCAAGCTGTGCCATGCAGCACTAGAGCTTGTTCCCCATTCGGCTGTAACTTTGGACCATTTGACCAGTATTTTTCCTGGTATTTTATGACTTACCTCTCAAGACACTGTGAGGATTAGGGTGGTTGTTCCTACTTTTAAAATAAAGAAACTGAGGCATGGAGGGATTAAATTGCTCACAGTCACCCATTTAGTCCACAGGCCCCAGAGTTGTATGCTCCACCTCAGTGGTTGGCCATTTTGAAATTCTAGGAACAGAATTCCATGTTTCCCACTTAGCATGTTTGTGATACAGACTGTCATGCAATTAGGAACCACAGAGGTATAGGTAATGGGCTGACTGGGGGTCAATGCTTACTTAGGATCGGTGGACTTTAGCCTTGTCCAGAGAAATTGGGTGGATAGGGCTGGCCCCAGGGTTTCTAAATTTGGGCTGTGAGGAGTCCTCTGTTGGTCTCCCCTTGGCCTGTCACAAGTTCCACACCTGGAGTCTGCCTTGGGCATTGAGAACTGTGAATGTTACTTGAGCAGGACTCCCCCACCTCCCCAGTTTGCCCAGGTGGACCATTTTCCTAAAGCTCTGCAGAGGGGAAAACTTTCCCTGTTGTTCCCTGGCCAAGGCCAGGCCTGTGAAACAGAGAATGCTGCACTGGGCCAGCCGACACCTCTTGATGCAACTCTTTGTGGGACCTGCTTGTAGGTGAGCAGGCAGAGCCAGATGGGTGCCAGGCTGCTACTCTTTCCTCCCCTGCAGTGCTCAGGACCATAGTTTGTACTCTTCCCCTGGGTCTCCTTCCTGTTTCCTTCTTTCTTCTTTTGCCTGTGAAGATATCTCCCAAATCATCATAATTCTCCATAGCTCACCAGGTGCTGCTCTGAACCATATCAGCCTCTGCTGGTGTAACACAGACAGTGACTACTGAGCCCTTCTATGGGCCAGACACTGGCCCAGGGACTTGGCAGAGAGAGGTCAAGTCACATGTGCCTGGTCTCACAGCTACAGAGTAGCACTCAGGCCTAGAAACTTGGCAATCCAGCTCAAGGACCCAAAGGACCCATGTTTTCAGCCTCTGCCCCCTTTGACCTTGTGCACCTGGGCTTTCATCACATGCTCCCTTCCCTCCCTCTGGCTGTGCCCTTCCCTAGGTGGCTGTTCTACCTCCTCTTCTCTCCCTGGTCCTGTTCTCCACCTCCCGCTATTTTACCTTCTTGGGTTACACTCAGTAATAGCAGTCACCTCCAGGCACTGGAGCAATTCAGGCCTCTCTGTTTCCCTGAGCCCAGGCTCCTGTCAACCTCAGCTTTGTTTCCAGTGCTTTCCACAGGGGCCTGACATTTGCCTGTTCTCAATAAAAAACATTGTAGCAATAGATGACAATATTTGCCAAGGCTGAGGCTGTGTCTGCACCATGCTGAGCACTTCCCAGTTCTGGAGCCTCCCTCAGGGCTGTTTGCAGAAGCAGGAGTGACATCAGTGAGCTTGGCCCGATGGGGTTGGAACCAGGCTGGAAAATGGGCCATGGACTCCAGACCCAGGATCTCATCATGGTACCAGGCAGCTTCTTTCCTTGTGTACAGAAATGAATCCGTTGAAATAGTGAAATTCAAATTGGTGCTTGAACTGTTGGAAATATGTGACAGGATGACCCAAGAACATCACCTGGCACTCCTGTCACCCCCCCCCAAATACCAAGTGCTCATAGGACCTGGCTCTTCCCTCCTGGCTCCCCAGTGAGCCTGGGGCGGTCATCCTGGCTCAGAGCCCCGCTCGGCAGGCCCAGAGAGCATCCCGGGCTCATAGCTCCTATAGTACATGCCCAGTGTACTGGGCATGGCTGAGCCCATCTCCTTTCCTATGGGAGACATAAGTAAAGCTCTACATCCCCACTCCTGCCTCCCTGAGGGGGCTGTTTTTCTGCCTTCTGACAGCCCAGCATTCCCAGATGCCTTGGAGAACATCCTTGGGCAGGACCTGCCAGATGTTAATGAGGGATCCAGACTGGGCCCTTGACCTTTGTCCTTTGGCTTTGCCACTCTGCCATTTTAGGAGGGTGATTTATTGCAAAGGGGGTGGAAAGGAAATCACCCTTTTAAATTTATGACCATTTTCTCCAGCATTAATGCGCAAGCCTCCGGCCATGCAATTAGAGGTCGTTAGGCAGCTACAATGCGAAATTAATTCTTCCAGTTTCTCCGATGTTTGTGGGTGAAACAGCTCCAGGGCAGGGAGCAGGCTGGGGAGTTTCACTGGCCTGTGGAGAAGGTCGTGGTGCTCACTTGGGAAGGAGCCAAGAGTTTGCGCAGGTGTGTGTAGGGGGTTGAAGGTGGAGGGTCAGGGATAAATGACCAGCTAGGATTGAGACCCTAGAGTGCCTGGAAGACTGTGGCCTGGGCCTCCCAGTGCTTTTGTGTCAGGGGAACAGCACTGTGGTTTGGCAAGGGGCCTGTTTCTCCTGGTCTCAGGGAAGGCCAGACTGGGACTTTAAGGCTGAGTGACTTGATCAAGTGACTTAGCTTCGCTGAGCCTCCTGCCCCGTGTTGTGAAAAGAAGGTGGAAAGGGGAGTTGGAGCTTAGTGAATGATCTTGTCCTTCATTCTGGAGGGTTTAAAGCTTCTGATCTCCCGTGGGTCTTGTATCCTTACCCATTTGGGATATTTGTTTCTTTTTTTTTCTTTAAAACACAAGTTCCTTTCCCTCTGTTTTCATGTTTTAGTTTAAAATGTCTCTGTTTATAGCCTTCGTGGAGATTGTCTTGTGTAGGAGACCATACCTGAGTACTCTGGCCTCTTTCTTCCTTCAACCCTGTATACTGTGGGAGCTCCATCAATGCCATCTGTTTTCTGAGTACCTGCAGCTCTGTGAGTGATGGTGGAGGGTCATATCTTTGGCTCTGAATAGGGGGTCTGTGCCAAGATGCCCAAATGCGTATTGGCTAGGGACTGTCTGTCTTTGATCCAACTCTTTCCCATCTGTGACAAGCACAAGAAAATAGTTCAATGTGGAGGGCTTAATCATAGCTTAATTTGTTCAATTTAGAGTCCTGCTCCTTACTCTTGAGATAATGCCCCCACCTATGGTTTGCTATTTCAATACAAATTTTAGAACATGATGAGTTATTATTTTTAGAATTTTACTCATAGAAATAATAAAATGAATATGGCACTTCCATCCTTTACCCGTCAGTGTTGTACATTTGACTGGTCAGTGACATCCCAAAATACAGAAACAACTGAATGTCATAGTGCCTGATCCTTGTGACCCTCCAGTGCTCAGTTAGATATCATTGCACAATGCTGATGTGAAAACACACCTGGATTTTGCTGAGATTTTATTTTATGTATTTTCCTAAACTTGTACAGGTCACATATGCCTCTGGGCCATGCTGTCATGGAACAACTGGAGGGGTCGCTAGTCATAGGCTGCAGTTAGAGTGACATGTCCTGGAGTTGGTGTCAGTGATACCGCTGTTGACCGGTGACGAGTCCTTGCTTCCCCGATGTTGAAGAATAACACCAAAGAAGCACGCCGAGGCAAGGTCAGAGTAGAAATTAGAAGTTTATTAAAGGACAGCAGAAAAGACTTCTCCCGGAGGAAGAAGGGGACCCAAGAGGTGGAATCCGCGGAAGTGCGGTTGTTTCCCCTTCTTATAGTTTTGGTGATGAAATGTAGGTGGGAGGGGTTGGGACACAGGTGGGCCAAAGAAGTAATCTGGGCAGGAAGGACTTCATTATCATTTCTTTGGGATGGACTTTGGCCTAGGGCCTTTTCGGGGACTTCATTAACATTCCATTGTCCTGTGTTTTCCCTGAGTCATTCTCAGCTTGGCCTCCATTTTAGATTTCACTCGGTATTAGACCCGATTTACCTAACTACACTGACTACCTAACTTTAAATCTGGCTTCATCAGCAGCCCTCAATCTTAGATTTATAATGTCCAGGCTCATTGGTTTCAAACTTATTGGTTTTTGCAGTGGAAAAGTTTAGGCAGATAATGAAGAGCTGCTCCGACTGCTAGAGTGTGGGGCTGTACTTACTATCTGGCTGCTTGACTTCTCTCTGCCTCCTGTCCTACCCTGAAAGCATCTCTGTGGGTTCTTTGTTCCTGCAATGCACGGACCCCTACAGAGCACCCTGTAAAAATCTCAGATCTACTCTGGTTTCTCTGCTTATTTTAAAATTTGGTAAAATACACTCAACATGAATATTACCATCTTAATCATCAACAGGTGTATACTCCATAGCGTTAAGCACGTTCACATTGTTGTATAACCGACCTCCAGAACTCTTCATCTTGCAAAACTGGAACTCCTGCCCATGAAGCCACATCCCGCCCTCCTCCTCCTCACCCTTGGCAATCAGGCTGTTTTGTGTCTCTGAAATCCAACAACTCTGGGTGCCTTGTATAAGTGGAATCACCGTATTTGTCTTTTATTCCTATTTTACCTTACATTATATCCCCAAGATTCATCCATGTTGTAGCATGTGTCAGAATTTCCTTTTTAAGGCAGAATAACATTCTGTTGTATGTTTATACCACATTTTGTTTGTCTGTTCACAATCTGTTGATGAACCTTTGGGTTGCTTTCACCTCTTAGTTGTTGGGAAAATGCTGCCATGAACATGCATGTGCAGATATCTCTGTTTCTTTCAGTTCTCCTGGGTGTATATTCAGATGGGATTTCTAAATCTATGGTCATTCTATTTTTGAATAATTGCCATACTGTTTTCCATACCTGCTGCATTTCCCTGTTTGATTGATGATAAAATAAAAGCCCACTGGCAGGCTCTAGCAAGACATCAGAGTTCTAAATGAGAGAAAGGGCTGGGAATATATTGGCTCCTTTCATGTGGGCCATGATTTTGCCATACCCTCCTTCTTGTCCACAGGCCAGCTTGAGCTAGATACCAGCTACCCGGCTCCTTCTCTTGCCTCTTCAGGGCTAAAGCTTGTGACCACCTCCTGCTCCTGCTAGCCTGGATGCCTCAGCATCCCTCTGAATCCTGTGGTCTGTCCTCACCTCTGGCAATAGCTCTCCATTGAGTGCTCCTCAGTGCAAATCTTGAGCATACCATCTTACTCCCCATGCACCTTAATTGACAGAACCACTTAAAGCAGGTGACTCTGGGCATGTTGCACACTTTTGCTGCACCTCAGTTTCCCTAGTTTGTCAATTGCCTCCTTAAGATTGCTGATGTATGTTAATGTACATAAAGGACTTAAAAGAGCTATAGGCACATAGGAAGTCCTCCAAAAACACTCACTGTTATTTATGTGATTATTGTATTCATGCAAGGTCTTTCTTGAGACTGTATGGCTAGAGGACTTCTCCAGGGTTCTGTCCCATCAGAGCATGAGCACCCCACCCCTCGCCCCCACCAGAGGTTCCTGATTTCTTCCTGAGAGGCAGGAAGGTCAAGGTTGATGAGAGGGAGCAATATGATTAAGGATCCTTTCAAGTGTGCTGTCTAAAGAGAGCCGGAGCACTGGGTGAGCTGGGCAAGCTGGCTGCCTGGCTTGTGGGTGAGCCCTCCTTTCAATACCAGCTTAGCAGAGCAGCTGGAAGCTGCAAGATTGAGCCCAGAGTGGCCTCAGCTTCTGTGCTCACTTAGCGGATGATCTGTCATGGTCGGACCAGATCCCCTGGAGCTCTGACAGGAGGGATATTATGACACGGCTCAGCCCTTGGCAAGCAGGAAGAGGGATATTATAACACAGCGAGACCTGGAGGGATCAGGTCTCTGATGTGGAGGTGTCAGAGTGATTTCTCCTGCTTTCTGGATAAGGTTCTCTTTGAGAACTAAGCCTGCCTTGAGATCTGAACACCTGTCACTCACAAAGGGATGTGGGTGGTAGATGGGGCTAGTCCTACCAAGCAGAACTGATGAAGGGCATTTTGATGATACACAAGGCACACACACACACATGCACACATGTGTGTACAAAAAGGCACCTGCACACACATGTATACTCTTGCACACATACTCAGACATTTGCACATATGTACACATCCACACACACATGCATGCACTCTTACACATTCTTCAGGTGCAGCAGAACCATCATATGTCCTGAAACTTTCTGCAATACACATTAAGATGACCCTCCCATGCCCAGATTATGATCTTTCTTTAATGTTCTCTGCTACCAAGAGTGTGTACTCAAATCCTAAGTGAATTGTCTTTGGACAGGTTGTGTTCTGAACTGTGAACTGTGCATCCCTTTATTCACTCAACAAATGCTTTTAAAATATTTTTTGTGTGGAAGGCATGAGGCTGGGGACTGGGTATATGATGATGAAAAAATATAAGTTTATGTTCTAATGGGAAGGACAGACCAAAATGAATGAATAAATAAACATAATAATTGCAAATACTATTGAATGCTATAGTCGGGGATATTACAGACAGCATGTGCAAAGGCCCTGTAACAATGAAGTTGGTATATAGGAGAAACCAGAATAAAACCTCTGAGGCAGGGTGAGCAGGAGGGATGTGGATTGCTGAAGTTGAGAGGCGAATGATTGTGGTTGGTCCTGCAGGGCCCCGTAGGCCTTAGGAGGTTACTGGAGTGTTTTTCGAAATATAGTTAAAATCCATTTTTATCTATCCATTTCAGATAGGAGTTATATGATCTGATGATGTCTTGCTGTTGCAGGAATGGGTGAGAGGTACCCTATTAGGCTATTCATAGTAGTGGGGTGAAAGAAATATCATCCTGGCAGTGAATATAGACTTAGATGGAGTTGAGATTTTCCTGGTACTGTTGAGAGGAATTCCTGATGGACTATGGTGGGCAGGAAATCCTGAGAGTCAGAAGAATCCTGGATGACTCCTTGAGTTTCTGACTTTCTCAATCATTGATAAAACTTGGAGATAATTATTCGGTTTCCTCTCTACAGGCGTGTTGAGGACTTGCCTGGCTTGGGTCCCTGATCATGTTAATTCCTGGTGATTTTCAGATACCTGGGATTTGGGGCAGAGCCAGGGAACCCAGGAGGAATATTTGAGGCCATGATCAAAACACTTTCAGAGGGAAATGCGAGCGGTCTGAAAGTGGGTGGTGCTGACTTCTCTCTCAAGCATATTTCTCTCTACCAAGGTCTGAGGGAAAGTCTGAAATGTTATCTACCCATGCAAACTTGAAGGCATGGTTTGCCATCTTAGGAGGGAAAAATGTCAGAATCTGTACTTTTCTTCTGCCCTCTTCCTCTGATGAGAAGGCTTCTGTCAAAAGCATTAAAATACAGGTAGAACATCCCCAATCCAAAAATCCAAGGTGTTCCCAGAAACTTTTTGAACACCAATATGATGCCTCAAATGGAAAATTCCACACGTCACCTCATGGGATGGGACACAGTCAAAACACAGGTGCACTAAGAATAATCTATCAAATTACCTTAAGGCTATGTGTATGTAATATATATGAAAAAGAAATGACTTTTGTATTTATACGGGGAATTCATTTTCGAGGAATCTCACTTTTTATATAAAGATATTCCCCCAAATCAAAAATCCTTTTGCTGTCAAGCATTTCAGATAAGGCATACTCAATCTGTAATAACTCAGGTTTTGCTAAACCTATCGAAGACAGAAAGCATGTAAGATCTCTTTAAAAAATAAAACAGATGAGAAGACAAGTGAGTGGGTTGAGTTTACAGGGACAGAGAAAGGTGACAGACACATTTTGTGGAACCCTTGCCCCTTTGCAGCAGAACATCTCAAATGCACTTGGTATCGAAAAGCAAAGAGATGAATTCACTAGTGATATCAAGAACTCAGCTATAATCAGAAGACCTCTACTTAGGGAATGTTGTAGTCAACTCTGATTCAGGTAAATTCACCGCATTTACAACTAGGAAAGATACTGGTCAGAAGAACCTTCTATAATTTGGGAATGTATGTGGTAGGAACCCAAGTGAAATAAAACATTTGGAAACTTCCCAAAGACTTAAATAATTATACTATTTTTTCCTAAACATGTCTCTGATACAGTTTTGTTACATTAAAATAGAAGAATGAGATCAGGTCCCATTTTTCCTAGGTTAGTTGCAGTCATGCTTAAAGCCAAGGGGCAAGTGCCGTTGATCTGAGTTACCAGAGTTTCCCCTGAGAAAGGGCAAAGGAGGTATCCTTCCAGGAACATTCAGCCAGTGGAGACCTGCCACCAAGGAATGGCAAAGGGGAACACCTCTAGAGTGTATGCTTCTGGGAGAAGTTTGTAATCGGGTGCATCTGTCAGTGAGAGGCCAGATCAGCCAGTGAGTGTTCCCAGGTGCTCCTCCATCTCTACTCTGAGCCTTAGACCTTAAAGTAGTGTGAAGGCACCTTGCCATCCTGGGTCCCAGTGACCACAGGCTGGGATGTGGGGATAGGAGGCTGTGGGCATGGACCTTTGCCACAGGCTTTCCTTCCCTGGCCTTGACTGGAACCATGAAATGCAGAACGATAGGGCACTGGAAGTTTAGCTCTTTTAACTATCCAGGCTCAACCCTTCTGGAACCCCCTCCTGGGTGTGTCTCTCATGATAAGACCTCTCCTTACCAAGCATGGTCTTTCAGAATGCACTTCAGCATATAGAGACACCCTCACAAGAAAGCAGCCAATCTTTGACTCGGAGATCCAACTTGTGCCCTCATTGGACCTGGCCTTTTGGGAACAGGCTCACGTGTCCTGGGTCTGGCTGCCCCTGCATAGTTCATGTCTTTCTGCTTTTGGCTTAGATGGTGCCCAGATGCCTGGACACATGCCCCTCTTCTTCCCTTTCTTCCCTGCTCCAGAGCTTCTGAGGTGTGTCCTTTTTTGAGCTCTTAAACCCTCCTGGGTCTTGAGACCAGAACTCAAGCACCCAGTTATCACAGACAGGATGGACTCTAGAACTCTAGGTGAGGCCCCTTTTCCTCTGACTAGAGACAGCAGACCCAGGCTTCCAGCTACAGTAGTTTTGTTACTTGTTGAGCCCACTTCAGTATTTATTGAGAGTGGGAGTGCGTTCCTGCATTATCCTAGATTTGGATTTCCCTGGAGCAGTCTCTCCTGAGGTAAGAAGCAGCTGTGTTCTAGGCAGGATGGGCTTTCTCTTGTTTGTGCCCCTTGCTTGGCAGGTGACTTTTGAGATTTACTTGGTCTGTACTGTGCAGAGTGCTGTTCTAGGTGCTGGGTCTTTACTCGGTACAACTGCTGGCAACTCCCCTGTGTGTAGAAAGTTCCAGAAAGTGACTACAGCCCAGTTGGCAGGGGCGTTTCCAGTAACGTGAGAGTTGTTTATCCTCCCAACTAGATGTTCCAGTCTGGTCGTGGGAGCAGAAGCAGGACTCAGATAGCAGATCTAGGTCCAAATGGAGATAAATGAGAGATTGACTTCTGCCTTCCTCACTCAGCTTCCCACACCCTTGTAAAAGCCTGAGCCAGCAAGTGGGTGTGAGGCCCTGGCCTCCAGCCATACCTGCCCATTCCCCGCCGCCCCCCGCCCGGCATCCCTACTCATCAGTGCCATCCTCCGGGGAAGCTTGTTCTGCTCCTGAGTGGTGTGTGAGCCTCATAACCAGCCAGTCCCCCCCTACCCCTGGCCCCTGCAGAGAGCCCCTGTGCTACCTTGTGTAGTGCTGCTGGGAGGTCTGTCCAGGGTGCTGGGCTTGAGAGCTCCAGCTGCAGCTAAGCTGAGAAGTGGCTGCGTCCATGGGGCCACACCAGCATCCTGTTCCTGCAGATAAATACACAGCTCTGCAGTTGGGCT
The DNA here is from genome assembly GCF_964194105.1 of Spermophilus citellus. NCBI lineage: Eukaryota > Metazoa > Chordata > Mammalia > Rodentia > Sciuridae > Spermophilus > Spermophilus citellus. Next base: position 12,979,957 of record NC_138196.1, on the reverse strand, counting down.
GACGTGCAGACAGCACCAGGGTAGAAGGTGGGGGTCATTGCTTATGAACTTGGGGGTTTTTCATTCAAGTTCCTCTGTCCTCCCAAATGGGTGCATCCCAGGAAAGTGCTGAACATAGACAAATCTTGGTGGAAAACGTGGGCATCCTTGAGCTTTGACTTCTGTTTCTGTCCCTGCTGCAAACTTCCCTGCCCTGTGGCAGGTGTCAGTACAATTCTCAGGCCCTTCTTGCACCTGTGGAGGTGTGGAAGTGGTGGGAGCTGGGAAAGGGGGGCTATTTTAAAAGCCAAAGAGGTAGAGGAGGCAGATGGCTCTGGACACAGGTAGCGGACACCCACACACCACAGAGGGAGGATGGCGTGGGGAAGGATGGGCCAAGAGGCCCAACTGCCTGGCTGGGTGCAAGTCCTGGCTCCCCTGTTTCCTGGCTGTATGATTTGGCACCCGGTACCTTATGTGTAAGCAGGGATGAGTCGTACCCACTGCAGAGGGTTGTTACGAGGATTCCAAGAGTAACTGTAGGTAAAGAGCCAAAACAGGGTCTGGCAGCTGGGAACCCCCATACAAGTATTGGCAGTTGTCATTATAGAAAGCAGACGGATGGTTTCTATATGAGCAAGATAAACATGCTGCTGCAGAGACACAGAGGAGGAGTTTGATGGGGGGTGGGGTTGGGGTGGGCGTTTGGAGAAAAGGAGATGGAAGGTGCCTTAAGGAAGAAAGTAGTGACAGCAGAGGAGGCAGATGGACCAGGAACAGGAGGCTGTGAGTGCAGAGCTTGCCCACCCAGGTGCTCTGGAGTCTACCTGTGGAGGTTAGAGGGTGAGAGCAGGCAGCTGGGGTCTGGGGAAGCACAGCTCAGCTTGCGGTGGTGGAAGAAAAGAGTCTGGTGTTGCATGCTGTGCAGAGGAGCCCAGTCCTGCCACCTGCCCTCATCCTGGGTTTCCACCAAGTGGGGTCTCTGACTCAGGAGGGAGTTGGGGAGGGCAGGCGGGCTCCTGCAGAGAGCATCCTGCAGTGGACCACACCAGGCTGTGTGCTTCCTGGTTGGTTTGCTGTAGGCTCCATAATCTAGACCAGTCTTTCTGGCCACCCCAGATTCTTAGTATTTAATGAATATCTCTGATTGTCTGTGTAGCGTAGCTTCTGTCTCCTCCAAGAACAAATTTACACTTTGTCCAACTTCATTTGTTTCTGTATTTCACACCCCGTCTCCTGGTTCTTGTCCCCACCCCTGCTTTTTGGGTGAGGGCTGGTGACTGTGTTGATCACTCAAGGTCTTTGACAGTACTGGATGTCATGGTATGTGGGATGCTGATTCTGCCTTTCGTGATTTCATGACAGAGATTTCTCGGAAAGGCAGCCAGGGAGTGACCCTCCGTGACTCCAGTGACAGGTAGCTAATATCCAGTCTGAGAAGGCAAAAACAAACAAGAAATGTCTCTCTTGCTTTTGCTTGATTTGACAGGGGATCTCAAGCTGTTGTGCAAATTTTCAAGCTAGTCAATCTGCTTTGGTTTGCTTTGGGTGAGGTAGCTTTGAGCTAAGGATGAATCACGTACTTCAGGGTATATTATTTTATTGAGATCAAATTCATACTCCATAAAATTCACCCTTTTCAAGTATAGAATCCTGTGACTTTTCATACATGGTACCGTCATCACCCTTATCTAATTCAAGAATGTTTTCTTTATTCCCAGAAGAAATCCTATTAGCTGTCACCTTCTAGTCCCTTGTTTCCTGAGCCCCATGCAGCCACTCAGCTATGCTCTGTCTCTATAGATTTGCCTTTTCTGGGTGTTTCATAGAAATGGAATCATGCAATATGTGTTTTTTGTGTGTGTGTCTGGCTCCTTTCACTTAACATAATATTTTCAAGGTTTATCCATGTATAACACCCTTCCTTTTCATAGCTGAATAATATTTCATTGTAGAGATATAACAGATTTTGCTTATCCATTCTTCAGTTGAACTCCACCTTTTGGCTTTTATGAATGATGCTGCTCTGATCATTTGTGTATAATTTTCTATGTGGACATATGTTTTTAGTTCTCTTAGGTATATACCCAGGAGTGGAACTGCTGGGTCCTATATAGCTCTGTGGTTAACATTTGTAAACTGTCCTCCAAATTGACTGCACTATTTTACATTTTCTCAAGTCAGGTATAATAGTTCTGGCTTTTGTACAACCTTGCTAACACTGTTATGGTCTGTCTTCTTGTTTGTAGCCATGCTGATAGGTGTGAAGTGGATTTGATTTGCATTTCCCTAATGATGTTGAACATCATTTCATGAACTTATTGGCCATTCATATATTTTCTTTGGCGAAATATCTGCTTGAATCCTTTGCCCATCTTTTAAATTGAGGTATTAGTCTCTTTTTGTTGAATTGTAAGAGTTCTTTATATTTTCTGGACAATACACCTACATCAAATATATGATTTGCAGATATATTCTCCCATTCTGTGGATTGACTGAAGTCTACTAGTGCCTTCCCCCAGAGTACTGAGCTCTTGATGGACTCAGAAACTCCACGTTGGAACAGTATGTCCTTGCATTAGCAGAACCTACACAAGCACCTGGTGCAAAGTAAGAACCAGTGATTTGAAAAAAATCAATGAATGGTTCTCTTTGACTCTTTCCACGAGTAAAAATGGATCCAGGTAGGGTAGGCAGAAGTGGATAATGAATAGTCAAGCAAAACCACAGGCTAAAGATGCAGGATTGCTTGCAGAAGCATCTTGTACCTGGATATTATTTTCAAGATCAATGAAGGAAAAGACTGGAGAGCAGATCTGGGCTTGCACCTGTGTTTCTGATGCAGAAAATACACTTTTCTGAAATCAATAGGGTGACTGCAGAGCCCTGCAAATGTGGTGTAATTATTGTGCCAAGAATTACAGTTGTCACGTATTGATTCTGTCTTCTCAGCAAGTGTTTGTGTGTTTCCTTCCTCCCTGCAACACTGCTGCGCCATTTGAAAGTCCAATTCACAGAGACCCCAACACCCTGTCTGGTCCAGGAGGGCAGAGATCAGGGGGAAGTTCACCTGCACCCATCACCCTGGTCAAGGAGAGGTGGCTGAGAGAGTCTCAGATTTATGGACAAGGTGGGGCAATGCCACTCTGATCAGTGATCAGAGAATTCCCCCCACCCGAAATTGTTGGCATCAACCTCAGGGGAGACTGCCTGGAGAAATGATCTGTGTTGATTTTATTATGACGAGGACTTCTCATTCTTCAAATAAGAACAGGGAAGAAGTTTCCTTAATCTTAGAAAGATGTCCAGGATCACCCCCTGTAGAGGAAGACAACTATTTATGAAGTGGCCTGTGTAAGATCAACTGTCATCTTAGAAGGTGTCATTCATTGACTGACTTGCTCATTCCTTTGCCCACTCAGCAGTTCTTTCATTGATGGAGTAAATCCTTGTCCAGTTCGTGATATGTTCCAGGTAGAGTCTGTGCTGGGGCTGCTGCAAGGGATAAGTAAAGTTCAGCTTTTGCCCTTAAGGCACCAAGTTCTGATGGGGGACCTCTATGGGAGGTGAATGTTCAGCACAGGGGAAAACCTGAGGTGGTGAGTTGATGTGAGGCTTAGAGAGCCTCCAGGAGCCTGTGAGGAGGTGTTGGCGTTCACCTGATAGACCGGGCATGGCAGGTGGAGCAGCTTTTCCTGTTGGGGCCTGTCCCCAGGAACCATAGGGCAGTGGTGTGGATGCAAGCAGTCTGACATCACCATGGCAGACAGCTGTCATTCAGTAACAGGGAAAATGAGGTTGACAGTGGGAATTCCCTATTGGTGTTTAGCCCTGCTTTGAGGGGTGGTGGGAGGTTTGGAAGGGGACATATGGGCTCTGCAGGGCTGATCCAAGGTGAGGGGGCCCACACACCTATGCTGCTTGTGTGCCCTGAGACTAGACCTGTGACCCCCACCTTCACTGATCACGCTGTTGCTGATTTGACTTCTGAGCTATCTCTTTCTTCTGGGGAGGAGGGGGCAGGTAGAGATGGATGAATTAGAACAGCAAATAGGTTCTAAACATTTTCTTCTTGATACTCTTTTTAGGGATTATTGAGGACCCCAGAGATCTCATGCTGACATGGGTTGTGGCTGTGGATATCTGCTCTATTAGGAGTTAAATGTGAGCATACATAGGCTTATGTCCCGTGCGCACACCAGTGACGATATCTTCCTATGTCCTGCAGAATCCTCCATTGCTAGCTTTAGTTTTGCATTATTACTGGTTTAGTAGTCTTGATAATTTTGACCTGAGTATTTGGTTGGATTAGAAGCTTGATGGGAACCTCCATGTTCTTACCCATCCCGTGCCCCATGTGAGCCTCTCAGGTAAACTGTCTACCCACCAAGCTGGCGGATCCCAAGTGCTGTCATTTGGCCAGCCACTGGACTGAGCCAGGACCATGAAGTGGGTGGGTCCTGTGCTGAGGAAGGCCAACAGAGTTCCTGTCCTCTGCATTTCCTGGGGACTAAGGCTCCGTAAGCAATCACAGAAGCCAGTATTTATGTTCTAACTGTGACGGGGCTATTAAAGAGGGTGACAGGTGGCTGGGTCATGTCAGGAGCCCAGCAGGCATCCCTGAGAGGTGAATCAGGTGCAGATTGAAGAGGAAGTACAAGCCCAGTGAAGACCATCATAGGCTGAGGACATTGCCCAGGTAAGGTTTTGTCAGGACAGAGGAGGTCCCTGTGATTGAAGCCCAGTAAGGGGTGGAGTGGGCAAGGTGGAGGAGGGTTACCTGCAAAGTGCTCTTCACCTCCCCTTCCTTCTGTGCACAGAGGGTAAGGCATCCATGGCTGGTCTGGGCACTGGGTCCACAGCCGCCCTTCATGGGCCCTGAGGGTGACCCTGGATCTCTGCTATACTTAAGTGCTACATATCATCCTATCTCCTAATTCCTCACTGGCTTCCCCAGCTCTGTGCCTTGGGCCACATTGTTTCCTCTTCCTGCACCTCGCATCCCGGTTGTCCTTTCTGCATTTCCCTGCCATGACCCCACTCTCCCCCACCCCCTGTCATCTCACCTACCTCATTTCTCTCTCCTGTCTCTTTCCAAAGAGCTATAAGTCATCCCCATGCTGTGAGCCCTTGTTCCCAGTGCCCTACCCTGTTCCCTCTTTTCTGTCTTAGCCCCTACCCTGTGGAGTAAGGCCTTTGGTTTTGCCCATCTTACAGGTGATAAAACTGAGGCCCAGTGAGGCACTAGGCAGTTTGTGGTAGGACTGGGATTTGAACCCAGGTAGCCTGACTGCAGTCTAGACTTTTTACCACCGTGTTGGGCTTGATGCTTGTTCTGTCATTTTCTACCTCTGGGCTCCATGTTTGTCTCCCCAGGCCAGACACATAGTAGGTGCCCATTAGAAGTTGGATGGATGAATTCATCTTCCTCCTCCCCATTCCTGGGCTTCATGACTCATGCATCTTACCTTAACCACGAGTGACTGAACCATTGAAGAAAGCAGAAAGCGGATGAGCTCCACGTGTTCATGTGTCTGGAAGCTGTGATCACTGACATTTTTTCAGGGCAGAGGTGTGAGTTCATAATGACTGCACACGTTCCCAGACCATGCTAGTCACTGGTGAATTTTGCTCCTGAAATGACTTTGTACCCCGCCAACCGGACCTGTTGTTTGTACTGTTACCAAAAGCAAAAGTCTCTTGGGGCCTGTACTTTCCAAGCTCTGGGCGGGTCTGGGCTGTTAGTTCCCAGAAAGGACAAGATGAGGAGGGGGCCTTTTTTAAAGCAGTGCCCCATCCCAGGCATGTGTCCTGGGGTCAGAGACCAGCTTTTGGTGAAGGAAAATGAGCTAAGGCCTGGCTATTGTCCTTCCCTCATCTCTGACTTCCTGCTAGGGCTGGCTGGTTTCTGAGCTGCACAGAGTCCTGGTGGCCTCCCAGCAGCAGAGAGTCTGAGTGTCTGAAACGCCTGTGTTTCTGTTTGTGAGTCAATGATTGAGGTGCAGTTTCTGCAAACCAGGCCCTAAGTGATGGGGTTGGAAGGCCGATGTGGTTTGTTCTGAGTTTCACCACGCAGGGCGGCCCCGATGGCCCTGCTCTGTGTGTTTTTCCCTCTGGTCTTGTAGATCTGCTGGCATATTTATTTGGAAGGGGAATAAGCAGAATTTTTCAAAGGGAAGCAGTTTGCAAAAGATGAAAATAAAACAACTTGGGATAAATGGCTGATCTGGCAGTGGGAAATAGCCTCTGGCATGGAGAGATCCTTAACCTTGTCTGAACAAGGAGAGGGGGACTTGGCTTCTCTAGCATCTCAGAGAAGGAACCTTGGTGTCCCTGCCAAGGCTGGCCTCCCCACCAAAGCCTGAACCCCAACCCTGCACTAGGTAGGTAGATGTTTATTTTCCTTGTTCAGTGCAATGCTGTGTCCCTCTTTGTCCATGCTGCCATGATTTCTGCTCCCTGGATTGCCGCTGTAGTCTCCTTGGATTCTGCCCCTGTAGTCTTCTCTGTGGACTACGGCCACTAGTGTTTCTCCTAGAAATAGAGTGACTCCCATCTCGTTGTAGATGTGAGCAAGGCCTCTGGTACCTCCTGTGTCCCTCTGAGTAAAACTTGGACCACTGTGGCCTGCAAGGCCCTGCATGCTGTTCCCTTCTTATTTTTACAGCTGTGACCTCTGCCATTCCTGAATGTGACATCAAGCTTATCCCTACCTCAGGGCCTTTGCATTTGCTATTTTCTTCACATAGATCACTCTTCCCAGGTAACTTTGTGGCTCTGCTTCACTCAGCCCAGGGCTCCGCTCAGATATAATCTTATCAGAAAGTCCCTCTCTAGTACATCATTTAACATAGCATGCCCAGTCTCAGCACTTGCTATCCCCATATTCAGGTTTTTCTCCCTCCATAGAATGTATCCCCATCTTGAACATAGTACATGCTTAGTTAATTATATGTGTAGTTCCTGTTCCATTACACCAAAACATCTACACCATAAAGACAAGAACTTTGTTTAATTCACTGATATGTTCCCAGAGCATAAAGCATAGCCTGGCATGGAACAGGTGTCCACCAGGTCTTTGTTGCATAAATGGAAGGAAAGGACTGAGTCCTCCATTTCATATATGTCCACAATGTGTCTGCACCCCCCCCCACCCACCCAACTGGCATTTCCACATTTGATGTTATGAAGCAAAGATGAGTTTTGGATCTTTGCATTTAAGCAGTCCTGGATTTGAATTTTAACTCTCCCAATTCCTGTTGCCTGTTGCTGGGCAAGTTAACTTCCAGTGACAGCCTGCGCTTTGTTGTTTAGAAACTGAAGAGCCCGCACCTTCCCTTGCAGGCTGTTGGATGAATGCAGGCTTGGGTGTTTAGTATTTTTTTTTTAGCCTTTGTGCTATATTAATTCAGTGCTATACCAACAAGAAAAGCTTTCTTTTTTTCTTTCTTTCTTTTGGATAGGTTTATTGAGATACAACTCACATAACTATAAAATTAACCATATACTGTGTTGTTCAGTGGATTAGTATATTCACAGAGTTGTGCAGCCATCGACACAATCCAGTTTTAAAACATTCCCATCACCCTTGAAAAAGAACCTAGTACCATCCCTTCTTATCCTCCCTGCCCTCAACCCCCAGGCCTGTGCAACAAGGGATCTCCTTTTCCATCTTCATAGATTAGTCTTTGTTGAGTTTTCATATAAATTAAATTATACAGTACGTGACCTTTGATGACTGCCTCCTTTCACTTGCCGTGAGGTCCATGATGTAACTTGTATCCACACATCTTTCCTTTTTAGGGGCAAATGATATGCCATTGGGTGGGTGTACCACATTCCATTTATCCATCCATCCATTAATGGGCATTTGGGTTCTTCCCACTTTTTCACTATTTTATTTTATTCTATTGGTACCAGGAATTTAACCCAGGGGTGCTTAACCACTAAGCAACATCTGAGCCCTTTTTGTATTTTATTATGAGAGAAGATCTTGCTAAGTTACTTGGGGCCTCACATAAGTTGCTGAAGCTGGATTTGAGCTCTCAATCCTTCTTCCTCAACCTCCCCAGCTGCTGGGATTACAGGAGTGTGCCACCATGCCTGGATCCCACTTTTTCGCTATTAAGAGTAATGTTGGCCAGGAGTGATGGTGCACACCTGTAGTCCCAGCAGCTCCGGTGGCTGAGATAGGAGGATCACAAGTTAGTTCAGAGCCAGCCTCAGCAAAAGGAAGGTGCTAAGCAACTCAGTGAGAACCTGTCTCTAAATAAAATACAAAATAGGGATGGGGATGTGGCTCAGTAGTCAAGCCCCTGAGTTAATTCCTGGTACCCCGCAACCCAGCCAAAAAAAAAAAAAAAAAAGAGTAATGCTGCCCTGAAGGTTTGTGTGCAGGTTTGGTGTGGATGAGGAACTTTTATTGATTATATCCCAACTGGCTCAGGAAGGCTTCTTGGAGTACTGGTCACACCTTGAGGCAGGTCCTAACTCCTTCTTCAGTAGTTCTGAACTTTTTCCTTGCAAATTAAGAACGTCCTTGTACAGAACTGTTCATCCCAGCAGGCATCCGTTCGAGAGAGGATCCACTTACTATTATTTTTTTCACTTTTTATAACTAGCTGCATATTCACCTCATTTTGCCACCAGGATCCCTTTTCCATATACACAGCCTTCTTGCTGCCTCCCTAGCCCACGCTCTGCTCAGCCACGTGGCTTTGTTCTCCTCCCTTCTCGGGACTGGTTGCATGACATTTTCCCTCACGTGGCCCTTTACTGAGTGAAATTTGCCATTCTGCCATGAGAACCCTTGACTTGAAGCAGACTTGTCGGAAATGTGATCTTTGAGTTTTTACTTCATCTCATTCCAATTTCTTTATCTGCTAATTGCATTATCCATGACCCCAGTAGAATTACACAAAGCATTTCTAGAAGATTCATTAAGTCCTGCCTGCTGGTGAGGATGTGCTAATAACAGAGGAGGCATCAGGAGCATTTGCCAAGTCCAGGGCGATCAGGCCTTCCCTTAGGAACACCAGGCAACAATGTTCGGAACTCCTGGGCCTGCTGTCCAGTGTTCCTAAAGGAAGGCCTGACTGCCCTGATTCTGTGCTGCAGGACACATGCCACAGTGCCTGGTCCTTGGAGGGGAGGAGAGCCTAGTGGTGCAGGAGAGCAGCTCTCTGATGTGGATGGAAAACAGGGCTGGCTCACCTGTGGCATGGAGCATGTTTGAAAATAGTCTAGGTCATGTGGCATTCAGAGATGAAGTCTGCCCTCCTGATGGTGTGGTGATCCTGCCTCAGCGCCTTTGTGCCTCCTCTGTCACTCTGCCCATGAGATGTCCCATCAGAGGCTTCCCTGAACGCCCTTCCCCCACTCACTTTGTGGAGTCACATGGTTTTCTTTGTCTCCATTGCCCTTCACTTGGCATGTTATATGCTTATTTAAGTTTCTCACCAGAACACCAGCCCCCTGGGAGTGTACTGTCTACGTTTCTATGTTTTCAAGCTTAAATGGATCTCAGAGTAAAGAAGGGACTGGTACACATGTGTTGAATGAATGAAAGCATTTGGTTTTCTGAAAATCCTGGGGCAAAGGAGTAATTATTCCCATCCTGTGGGAAGAATCCCAGACTCGGATGATTTGAGATAATTGCTCAAGGTCACGGGTGGAGACCACAGCTGGAGACCACGACTGAGCCAGTACTTGAGCTCAGCCCTCCTGGATCCCACAGTGGCCGACTTTTCCCCAGGCCTACAGGGTCCACGGATGATGTCTCTGGGCATTTAGAAATTCACAGAAGATGCTGTATACTCTGATAGCAGGTCATACACAATTGGAGTAGAAATTTTAAGAAGTACAGAGTGAGGATTTCCTGTGGACTGCGAGGGAAAATAGGAAGCCAACAGAACACTGGCACATCAGCCGTGGAAGACACTTAGTGCTGAGGGTAGGACAGGGGAGCCATACTATGACGGTGGCCGTGGAAGGTCAGACAGGAGCCTTGTGACATGACTGCTGGCCCAGCCACCCACGTGTTTGTCTCAGGCTCTCTAGTGTACCCTGTACCCCAACAGCATACCCAGATGTCTCCCCAGTGAGAGTCTAATGCTCCAGAATGGCAGCCTGCTGTCGACAAGAAGGTGTAGACAGTGAGAAGGAACACCCCAAGCCACACTGGATGTCCTTGTGGAGTGCCCTGTGCAATTTCATTGTAATGGATATTCATTGTGTGAATGGGGACCTTGCTTGTTTTCAGTGTGTCAAAACAAGTACTTGAAAAGGATACCTGGGGTGGCACCAGAAAACTCACCTGAGAGTTTCAACTTTCTTGGAATGTTCCATCAAGCATATGAAGTCTGTGTATAATTATGTCCAATATATCTGATAGCCCCACCATTTTTAGTGATTCTCTTTGATCATGTTTAGGAGAAACATTCAATACAGCCTCGTAACTCTTTACCCTTTTTAAAGAATGGTAAATGTTTTTGTTGAGTTACTGACAGCTGCTGTAACAAGCAAACCCTCATATATCTAATTGCTAGAATCTGTGTTTGGTTTTTTTTATGCTCAGGTGAAGTCCAAAATAGGTGGCCTGCTTTCCACCAGCTGGTGGCTCTTGCTGTCTTGGGGTGGCCATCCTCAGTAGGTGCATTATGTTCCAGGATGGAGGGGCATGTGGCTACTTTCCCTTGTGTTCCCCTGACCAGAGCTCAATCCTGTGGCCGTACCTGAACGCGTGGCCCACAAGTTAAGCTGTGTGCCCAGGAAGAAGCAGAGGCAAGTTTGGTTGACAGCCAGCCCTTCTCTGCCACAGTGAGACAGTGTTTCTAAGTCCCGTAATCTTTTAAAATTACATAGTTGTTTTTAGGAATTCCAGAGTGTGTTCTTGGAAATTGTGTCTTTTGTTCCCAATGTTGCAGATGAGGAAACTGAGACTAAGAATTTCATCAGCTGCTCCAGGCATCCAGTGCTGGTGTCGGGCTGGAATCCGGGCATGCTCAGGCCTTGCCACATACTTTCTAGCCGTGAGTTTTGGATTGTGCCCAGTAGTCCTGCATGTGGATTCTTTCGTTTGCGTCAGTGTCAGGCCAACTCCTGGGAGGATCGTGGCTGTCATTGTAAGTGATGATGCGCTGAGGTCTTGTCTTCTCAGTGGTAGTTTACTAGCCAGGATAGACAGTATTGTTAGGGTTATTCAGTGGATGATAAGGGTTTTCAGAATCTTTTGGGAAGAAAAAGAAGTATCTGTTATTAAAATCTATTACACACGTGATTAAAGGGAAGAGCACGTGAGAACTCCCCACCCCCACCCTGTGCTTGGGAAACACAACATCAAATCCAGGCTCCTTAGGGAACTCTGATAGAGACAGTGAACCCCTCTAGAGGGTTGGATGTCCCAAAGTGAGTTTATAAGCCTGAGATCCTGCTCAAATTCCCAGTTTCTGCCTAGTACTGAGGAAAGACTTTAAAAACTAGACCTGACAGTTCCAAATGAAGAGCTCCATTGTGAACAAGAATCTCATTTGGGCTTCTGAGGCACCTCAGCTTCAGATTGTCTAACAATATCCTTCATCGAATGTTCACTTCATGGCAGTGGCCCAGGCTCTCTCCTCCCCTTTTCTTCACTTTTATTTACTTTTTTCTTCCTGTGTTGCCAGCCTTGACCTCCCTCCTCTCACCAGTCCAGCCTTGCCTGCGAAGTGGGAGATGTCAGGCCTTGCCTTTGTGCCTTTCAACAAGGGCCACCCTGTAAGAAAAGGATGCTTTGCTTGTAGGTGCATTCAGGATATGGGGAAATCAGCAGTGTGTGGCGGGGGAGGTGGGGGATTGCGATCCTTGGGAGTAAGTTTGGGCACATCTGCTCTAGATTGTGTCTACCTGCAGAATTCCTCCTGGAGGTATCTGGAAGGCACAGGCTATTTGAGGCCATCCAGCCCTGAGCCCATTGGTTCCAACTCCCTGCTCTTGTTGATAGGGAGGGAAGCTCAAATGGGGACCCTGGGGGGATTTTGTGAAGCTCTCTGCACTCAGTGTCATTTTCATGCAGTTCTGTTAAGAATCTGTACATCTCATCCTCCTGGTTCATTCAGTGAGTCACCCCAAAGGCATCAGAGCCTCCTCATTTTGGCAGCCCCCGGGGCATCTGTGCCTAGCTAATTATGGGCAGCTCTGATCTGAAGTAGCTAGGTTGAGTGGAGATAGGTTGAAAAAATGACCCAGACAGAAGCAGGGGCTCCGGCTGGCAGCCCCCGTGCACCATGGCTTGGGATGAGGTCAGGGCATTTTTGCTTTGTGACAGATTGGGGACACAGAGGAAAGAAGAGTTCAGGCTTTGTTCTGAACAGCACTGTTGCTGAGGCAGACCTCCGTGGAGAGCTGGCAGCCCAAAGTTGAAGCTGAGTCTGATTTGCACACCCTGCATGCAAGTTCCTGCTAATACATCCTGATCCTCAGTGTCTGTAAGGAAGATGTTTCCCATAGCACACAATACAGCATCACTGTGTCCCCAGAGTGCACAGGACAGAAAAGTCCTTTAGAGCTGGACACAAAATTGCATTTCTGAGCATTTAGAATATGACCCTATGGGGTGTTGTGTCTAGCACCCAAATTCCCATTCTGTGGGCTCAGGTTTACCTAAAAGCTCTGGGCAGAGATGTGCTTTTCAAATGCAAATTGTAGGGATATTGAATGGGCCAGAGCAGTTGCCATCCTCAGACCCCAATTAACCTGTTGTATCAGAATGCCTCTGTGCCGGAAGGGATCCACACCTGGGCTTGGGTGACACTTGCCAGCACCAATCATGTCTAGAGGTGGTTTCATCCCAAGGCAGAATGATAAGGGGGTGCTTTATAGAATGTAAAAAAGTTGAGCTCTTGCTTCCACAGAGTTTGGCTGTGGTACCACAAGTGGCATTTCATGTGCCATCTTGCTTTCAAAGGACAGCTTTGGTCATGGAGAGACAAAAGCCCTGTGCAGTTGTTCCTCACCCCACCTTGACAGCAAGAACGAGATGGGACATAATTAGTATTTTTGAATTTGTCTTTCAATTAACTATGAAAGGCTTTAAGCTGCTTTTGTAAATGATCAGGTAAAGCTGGACTCTGAAGAAATGTTGAAATACCTTAATCTGTTTGTGTTGCTGATGATTTCCTTTCTAAAAGACAAGTGATTGCATGGTTGGAATCTCTAAGTAAATCCAGTGAGCTCATGCATTTATGTTTGTTTTAAATATAAAAAGAGTAAGCAAGTAGGTTTCAAATCATCAGAGCATCTTGAAAGGAATAAGAAAGCAGAAGACATAGTATCTACTTTAATTTCTCTGTACAGACATGAACTGTGGTCTAGTTTAACCATGAGTACAAGTAGCTCCCCACTTGCAACTCTGCATGGTGATTTGAGGCAGACTATCCACCTTAGTCATGCTTTTCTTTGAATAATAAATTTGTTCCCCCAATTCAGAGGAGCTAAGGTGAGTCCTTAACCGAGAAGCATTGTCATGGGATGCATACAGACAACATTTGACATATAATAATCATTCACACAAATGAGTCACATATAATAGATAATCCCATAGGAAATAAATTAAACCCATTTTACAGATGAATTAATTATTTGGTCCTAGTCCTGTTGGCATCCACATTCTTTTGTCTATTATATTTTCCTGGATCCTGTTATCTATCAGCTGTCAAATATCCAGAACCTTATCTATTAAAAATTAAAAGCACAGGTTTTGGTTGCCATTCAGCCTACTCTCTGGGGGCCACCAGGACATAGTGCCAGGAGTAAAAAGTCAAGGTCACTGTCTTTAGCAGTCTCCCCAATCCCACTGGCATGGAGCTCCCTTCCTGTGGACTTTGCCTGCAGGATCCGGTGCCAAGAATTCTCACAGGCAGATCCAGGGGCAGTTAAATCCAGGGAAGGCTCCTCATGCTCCTCTCCTCAACTGCTTCCTGCAGAGATGCAGTTGGCTTTGAAATGCTTGCTGCTTCTTTCCCTTCTGATTGCTTTGTTTGCCCAGATGCTTCCATCCTGAGCCTTTTGCAGAGTCCTCTGTCTAATCGCCTCCAAAGTACCCAGCCGAGCAGCTCACAGTGGCTGCATCATCTTCACAGTGCAGTGTGTCTCCTTCATTAGATAAAGGGAATAGTGACAAACATCGCTGGAGGACAGTGCACCTCAGCTTTCAGCAAGGGATCAGAGACTGGGGACCTTGTCCTCGAGCCCTGCCCACCTTGTATTCTCTGGCCTCTCCACCTGGGGAAAGCAGCAGATACTGAATAGGGAAGGGAATTAAACTGGCCTCATTAAATTGACTCTTTCTAGTCTCTCATGAGCTTTCACTCAAGTCAACCCTGCTGAGTTCTGCTGGGATTCTTACACACAGCACGAATCATAGACTAGTCATCTAGAATTCTCTAGATTGTGTTTATTATTCAGCACAGAGCTGCCACGGCTAGAATACCACCTCTACTTTAACATGTCTCCTCTCTAGGTGGAACCAGTGGTGCCAAATTCTGATGCTGAAGAAGGAAATTTGTTCATAGGTAGGGAGTGAGAAGAAGCTGGAAGTGGCAATGAGTGACTCCCAGCTTCCTTCCCTAGTGTTGTCAGCCCACTCCCCAAACAAAGAAATCATGCACAGGCAGACCCATAAGTACAGCCTGTGCACAGTGTTTGCTGTCAGTGCTCAATGTGCCCGGCGTCCTGTGCCCTAACAGCAGGCACTGTGCTGCTTGTGGTTACCCTGTCTCTTGGTGCCTTTATGGTGGCACATGCTGGTCTACTAGATGGAAAGACCCTTTCTCTTCTTTCCATCCAGTAGATCTAGCAAACTCCTGTTTGCCCCATGTAGAGTCAACTCCAGGACGTCTTCCTCTGTGAAGCTTTCTCTGTCCCCACTCCACTTACTCTCCCCAGGCTTGCTTCCAGTGCCATATTTTGTGCAATACAGTTATCCTTCATCACCCCTCAGTGGTGCTGCACCTGTTTCTTAGGCACCTGTCTTCCTCCTACACCTGGAGATCTAAACCTTGTCTTCTCATTGCATGTAAGTGTTAGGTACAAAAATATGTCTGGAACATTCAGATGGTTAATACATGCTCATCAAATGAATAAATGCATGAATTCATCATTTTAAAGGGTGAGGGTAGTTTGGAGGGTAGCCACTCTATGTGGACACTAAGAACTAATTGTTCTCATGGAATAAAATGTCTTGTATTTTTACTTTTATTATTGTGATTATTGTCTTTCTATCATAAACACTATCCAAATCTACTGTTATTTGCACCATCCAATCCAGATAATTATTTTTTTTCTGGTAGATATACTGCACATGGTGCTAGCGTGGTACCATCTTGTGCTTTGGTTCTCCCAGGAGAAGTATCCATCCAGCATGGAAGGGATTTAGCCACATTTGTGGGTCTTATCATGGGGTATGGGGGTGCTAGCTAGGGATCTAGATTGAGTGGGGAAGTTGGGCTGTGTCCTCCCTTTGCATAGCTAGTCTAGGAGATACCTTGAGCTTAGTGTATGGTCAGTTTTTGATACTTATAGTCCTAGGACATGTAGCATTTCTTTTTGTTTCTTCTGCTAAGGGCTAAAAGGCAAGAGTTTTTCTTTTTTTCTTTTTTGGATCATTCAGAAAAACATTTAAATTCAATGGGAAAAAAAACAAATCTTATGGTCATAAAAAAGACTTGAAAATTGAGCACCTTTTCCTCAAGCTGCTCAAAACACTTCATGAGCAAGGTCTTTGTCACATGTGTGTGAGGGCAGTAGACTGTGTTCTGAACAGACCTCTAAGTGCATTCTTTAGAATCTGGCCACAGGGCAGTCTATTTACATTCTTGTCTTTTGGGCTCTGTTTCTAAAACAAGGAGAGCTGTAATGAAATCTGCAGCTGGTGAGCTGGCCCCAAGCCTGGGCAGTTCGGGCTCCATCGCACCCTGGGGCAACCAGCAAAACTGCCAGCATGGCTGATGGGAGACAGTTTTGGGATGGGCAAGACCTGGGGGTCTTCTCCTTTCCCTGAGCTGACACACTAAAGAGTTAACATGGAATTTGAGGCCTGTGAGCATCTGCTGAGCCTGTGACCAGCATAACCTTCTGGACAATTAAAACAGGAAAGAGACAGGGTATCTGACTTTCAGGGACATACAGAGAATCTAATGAAGCAAAAGGATCATTTTCTTAAGTGGATCCATCTCTCCCACTAGGCATTCAAACCTCTAGTTTCTCTTGACCAAAAACAGTCATTAAGGGTAGATCCTGCCACCATGAGGTGTTTGACTTTGCCTAGAGTGGCCATGTGGCCATGAAGTTCCCTTCTGGCAGCCAGAAGAGTGGACAGGACTGACACTTTTTTTACCTGACCCAGGGTACTCGAGCAGAGATTCCAGGTATCCTGCTGTCCTCAAGTGCTCATGCCTAACCGAGGTGGAGGGATGTGTGTGCTTAAATAGGTCTAGGGAAATACAGTCGATTCTCATTATTGTGGATTCTGTATTAAGTACTCAAGAATGGGATTAGTGTACTTAGAAAAGGGCCTGGAGAGCTGCCTTGCGTCTTCCACCACTTGAGGACACAGGAACAGGACCTCACCAGACACTGAGCCTTCCCATTCCTTGATCTTAGACATCCAGCTCCAGAACTGTGAGATAGGAACATCAGTTTTTAAGGCACCAGTGACACAAGGTGGCAGGGAAATGTCCCTAAATTGATCTTGGGATACAGTGGGCTTAGGCGCTCACAGTCCTGTGTGGTCAGAGTCAGACCCAAGGCCTGGGTTCTGAACTCATATGGCTTCCAGTTTGTTCCTGGTGTTGCTTGGGTCCTTGGGAGTTCAGCAGAGGATGAATCATCCTTCTATCCACACTTACATAGGAAGGGTCAGTGGGCAGGGGAACCAAGGCAGAAGGGTGGGGATTCCAATCCCTCTGCCTTTTTATTCCTCAAGAAAGACGTGGTGGTGGGTGTCCAGGGGTTGAACACATTTCCACATGCCTACTACTGCCAAGTACTTCACAGTTGATTGCAGCCCTCCAAGTTCCCATCATCCCCATTCTGCAGATGAAGAGCAGGTGCAGACACACAGCCAGTAAAAGAGTGTAGATGCAAGCCTATGTCAACTAGAAATGCAATCTTCTTTGGTTAGTGGCCAACTAGAAAGACAGATGGAATAGCAGGGAGAATGGATGCTGAAGCTGGGTTTTCTCTGGGTGCCTAAAATAACAGTGCCATTGAGGGAAATGGAGGAAGCTGAATAAGTGATCCCAGGGCCCAGAGCTGAGTTGATAGAAAGGCTCTCAACCCTGGTGATTCTGCATCTCAGAGGACATTTGGCAATGCTAGATTCATCTCTGGCTGTTGGTGATCATAGTGGGGCTGGAAGGAGGGGATTTCCACCTCTTGGATGGAGGACAGGGGTGCTGCTTAGTGTCCTACAGCACACAGAGACAGGCACCACGACAAAGAGTTGTTGGACCCTAAAGGTCAATAATCCCAAGACCAAGACTACCAGGTTGAGATGGAAGCAGGTTCTTGAAGGAACTCTTTGTTGGTGTTCTAGGTCAGAGATCTCAGGGTGCCTGTAGACCAGTCCAGGGTCAAGCGCAGTGTTGTGACAGCGGGATGTTTTCACTTTGGTTCCCAGTTACATTTCTTGTGCTAAAAATTCACAGACTAAATCCATAAACTTCAATAGAGGTGTTTCCTTATGACCTGCCATCATTCCTGTCTCAAAGTTTACTTTTTCATTGTGAGTTATCTGTATTAAATAAGATACACTCCATCTGTAAACCATGTCATCACCTGGCAGCAGAAGTAAATAGGTGACAAGGTCAGCAAGGGAAACAGTGTCCTTGGACCTGAGAGAGCAAACCAGAGCTGTCTGTGATAAGACTCACAGGGTTTGGGGCACCACTGGAGGCTCAGGGTCAGTCTGGGACCTCTGTTGGTTGAAGGACACAAACAGCAGGTCCCAGAAACCTAGGTCCCCTTGAGAGAGGTCAGGCTGACCCAGTCAGGTACCTGGTGGCTTTTTCGTTGCTGCATGCCATCTTAGTATTTTCAGTATATCCTGGGGAGCTTGTAAAATTTTCAGAGACACACATTAGTAAAAATAAATTGTGTAGATTCCCATGTTGGAAAAATTTGCAAAGTGTTGTGGGAAGGAGGAGGGAAAGGGGCACCTTAGCCTAGATGTGCCAGAGGAGTAGAAAGTCTCTGTGTGAAGGGAGGAGAGTACAGGCCAAGGGGTGCTGGAAGAGGGGAGGTGGGTGCAAGGCAGTAGAGAGAGTGGAGTGGAACTATGTGGCAGGGTAGGGAGGTAGGTGGCAGGATGGAAGCTTCAGTCATGGTCACAGTCAAGGGTGAGGGGAGCTGAGAACTGGGTATTTCCTGCTAATGACCTGTGTGGCTTCAAAAGAGAATCCTTCCAAAGATGAGAGATGATCCTTCCCCATGAAAAGGCAGAGAAATTTCATTTCCAGTCTCTGTGGTGGGATGGGAGTGAACTCTCCCCAGGATATATGATCCTACCAGTGTTCCCATTTTGCATCAAAATAGAAGAGACTCCCTGCATGAAAAAGCAAAGGGTGCCTAGCACTAGATGGCCTTTACAGAGGGTGGGGACCTGGGAGGCTGGCTACCTGGGTTCCTGTCCCAGCTACTCTACTTCCTTCCTGTGCAATCTGGGACAATTTGTTTCTCTGTTTTGCAGTTTTCTGTCTGGGAAGTGAGTGGAATGAGTGTCCCCACATCGTAGGTGATTTATGAGATTAAATGATTTAGTGCAAATAAAGTGCCTGGAGCAGTGCCTGGAATGTAGTAAAACCTTAGCATTAGCGGCTGTTATTCTCTCTTTACTATTTAAGGGAGGCAGTGGAAAAGAACCAGGAGAGCATCATGTTCTAGGGCCTGGCTCATGAACTGGCAGCCAGCTATGCTGCAGTTGGCTGTCAGGTGTGCATTTTTTTAAACTTGAATTTGAATGCCTTTGCATGGGGCATACATGATCCACAGTCCATCTTCTACACCACCCTGTGGTCCTGCCTCCCACATTGAGAGTCACCTGCTCTCTGCTCCCTGGGCAAAAGGATAGAGCACACAGGAAGCTGTGGTAAGAGAGAGGAGGAGACAGAGGAGAAACTATTTACAGGATTAGCCACAAAGTGAGCCAGCTGTCACCCTGCATACTTGGGTGTGTGCCCTGTTTATAAAACAGTTGTGTATTTTCAAATGTGGATTCAGCCTAGGAACTCACTGATGATCAGTTTCTATGACAGCAGGTTCTAGGGCCAGGAGTGAGTACGGCAAGCCTCTGAGTTACTCGGGTGGTGGCTACAGGCTTGCTGGGTTCAGCCCTCTGCAGAGCAAGCCCAGCCTCCTCTTTCCTTCACCTGAAGCTTGTCTTTTCTGTTTCATGGTCACTTGATCTTCTTGCCACCCCCACCCCCACCCTGCCATGGTCCCTGCTGGAAGGAGGAGCATCCTGCCTTTCAAGGCACACACCAAGGGCAAGTGACGAAGCCAGGAAAGACCTCTAGCCTTCGAGGCTGAAATCCTAGCTGAAATGTGACCTTGGGTGAGTCACTGAGCCAGGCAGCAGTCCTCTCTCTCCTCTCTAACTCCAGATCGCTGAATCTATGGCTTGCAGCATCTCACCGGATTGGGTCACCAGAGAGAGGCAATATGCTTTTTTATTTAATTTTTTTTTAAATTTTAGATATTCTGCAAATTATGGGCATTCAAAATAATTCATGGTGCTTCATTATTTCTGGAAGCCTGGCAAAGCCTCCATTGCCAGGACTCGAAGGCAGGAATGGAGACTGCTGGTGGCGTGGCGAAGGCCCCAGACTACCCTGAAAGAAGGAAACTCTCCACCAGCTACAGCACGCTTTTTTTTTTTTTCCTGAGGGGGCTGAGTTTTGTCCCTCTTTGGGACTGCTTTCTTCTGTGGATTGGCAGTCAGGGTGGAGGGTCCTCAGGCTCACAGTGACTCTGCTCTAACCTCCACCCTGAATCTCCTTTGCCGCAGGGAGGAGTTAGTGCATTCTGGCTTCTAGGCATCCTCCTTAGGGTCCTCTGCTGTGTCCTGTTACCTCAGGAAAAGACATCAGTGGCATTTCCTCTGTCCCTGATCTGTTGCTCGCTTTCAGGAGGGAAGGCTCCTGGCCTGAAAGCTGAGTTTTGATCTCAGTTCTTCTACTTGCTGTGTGACGGGGCCTCAAGATACTTTGACTTTGTTTTTTAGGCTCTTAAATGGTGACACTGCAGGTGCTACCACCTTAGGGGGCCATCAGGAAGATTAAGTATGCTCTGCAGGTGGGTACTCAAAACACTGAGCATTCAGGAAATGTTAGCTCTCTTATTAAAAAATAATACTGTACCTGTGGTTATTATCTTTAGCCCTGACTCCTTATTCATTAGATAGTAGACATATGACATGAGCCACAAAATTGCAAATTTTCTACTACATTAAAAT
The DNA here is from genome assembly GCF_964194105.1 of Spermophilus citellus. Lineage (NCBI taxonomy): Eukaryota > Metazoa > Chordata > Mammalia > Rodentia > Sciuridae > Spermophilus > Spermophilus citellus. The sequence goes on along the minus strand of NC_138196.1, from coordinate 12,959,490 downwards.
AAACAAAGTAGCTAACTTTAAAAAAAAAGAAACTAGGTGAAATTAATTTTAGTAGTATATTGTGTTTAAATCAAAATATCAGAAAATATTTTAACATTTTCAATAAGAAAGTTATTAATAGGCATTTTACAATCTTTTCTGGATACTGATTGTTTGAACTCCATCATGTGTTATACTTCCAGCCTATCTCAGTTTGGACCAGCAACATTCCAAGAGCCAGTGGTCACACGTGGCTGCCATGTTGGACAGCTGTAGCCACACATACCAGTTGTTTCTAGAATGTGCCACTCGGCCTCATGACTTTTGCTCCTTCTGTTTTTCCTTCTCCTTGGAGTAAACCCCAGCTCCAGCTTCTTTGTTTAGATAATTCCTGTTCATCTTTCAGAGCAAAATCTGACATCAAGTTCTCCAAGAAGAGTTTTCTTCAACCTCAAAGTCTGAGATTGAAGTCTGTCTTTCCACAGCTCCTGACCCTATTGCATATGAGTAGATTATAGGAAGTGTGAAAGAAAATACTTGAAATTGAGCTGTTTCAACATGTCCATGTTTGTTTTTTTAAAAAAATATCTTATTTTACTTATTTATTTTTTTATGTGGTACTGAGGATTGAACCCAGGGCCTTGCATGTGCTAAGTGAGCACTCTAACACTGAGCCACAACCCCAGTCCCATGTCCATGTTTTAACATGTCCATGTTTTAAGATCGCTCTTGTCCTATTGGTACAATCCTCGGGTTAAAAAATTTGAGGAAATTCTTTCAAACCTTTTATTCTACTCTAGACAGGTTCAGTCTAACTATGGAAAGTAGGAATCTAAAGAGATATTTGCAGAAATGTATTCATAAATTCACTGTATGTTCCATTTCTGTAGGATCACCATGTTTGTATGTGTGTCATTGGTTGTCAGTTACCAGCAGTAGTATTTCTTTCCATTTGTACTTAATATAATTTTGGAATTTGTGATTTTAAACGTGCTTATCTTTAGGTGTATCTGGTCATAATATCTGGTAGAGAGTGGACTCAGGATTTCTGATGGAAAAAAAAATTCCATGTCAGTTTGTTTTGCCCTTTATTACACAATGGAAATACAAAAATGAGGTGGGAAAACACAAGAAAATACTATTTTATTTTTCATTTTTATTTTTGTGGTGCTAGGGACTGAACCTCTCTGGGGCTTGATGCATACCAGGCCACCACTTAGCTACATCTGCAGCCCTGGAAATGCTACTTTAATACTTAAAGTGTGGCAGACTTAGAAATATAAATGATTAGGATTGGTTCATGGCACTTTCAAGACAATTAACCTGGATTGGAATCCACATGCTGTTGGCTGTAAGGCCTTTGCCAGATTTCTCAACCTTTATATATGTGTCTGTTTCCTTATCTGCCATCTGGGCAGAATGGCCTTCCGACAGTTTTATAATAAATAGATAAAAATGAAATAACACAAGCTAGTAGTTAGACTCTATTAATTTACAGTTGGTAGAGTTTATGTTATCATTTACTTCTTAGTTATTCATTTACACTTGTGTTAAATAATGATTTACTCTTTTAAAAAAAATTGAACTGGTCAAGGACTGATGGAGTGCTAAATTCATCGGTCTAATGTTGTCCATGCTAAGTTCTCCTCTGTGTTTAGGTGGTTTTCGTTTTACAAAATATCCTTTAAAGTCTATGTTGAAAAATAGAAAATGACCTTGTTTGTTTCTACTAATTTTTTTTTAGTTAAAAGTCAGATTTGTTGAAAATTTACTTACATATAATAAGATTTACCCTTTTAAGTATATGAGTTGATGAGTTTTGACAAACTTTCTATAGCAACAAAACAGGGAAGTGTTGTTCAGCTGGTTCAAGTTACAGATATGCAAGATGAAGTGGTTCCAGAGATCCTCAATACAACATGGTTCCTGTTGTCAAAAGTGCCATATTATGTGCTTGAAAACCTGTTAAGAGGGTTTTCTCATGTTAAATGTTCTTGCCACAATTTAAAGCCAAAGGACTCAGGACACTTTCAGAGATAACTGATTTATCTCTTACCTTGACTGTGATATGGTTCTATAGGTATATGCCTATGTCCAAACTCATCAAATTGTGTACATTAAATATGCACAGATTTTTTGCTTTATCAGTTATGGCTCAGGGAAGCTACAGAGCTATAGAAAAGATACAGAGCAGTTCCATCACCTCCAAAAATCCCCTTGCTGCTTCTCTGTCAGATCATCATCTCCTTTTCTAGTTCCTGACAGCCACTGATTTGAGTTCTATCCTATAGACTTGCCTATTCTGGAATGTTCTATAGGTGGGACCATATAGTATGCAACCATTTGTGTCTGGTTGCTTTCACTCAGCTTAGTGCTGCTGAGAGCAGCCATGATGGGACATTTCTCAGTAGTTTGCTCCTTCCTATTGCTGAATAGTATTTCATTTTATGGACATACTACAATTTGTTAACCATTTACCAATTGATGGAAATCGGGTTATCGCCAGGTTTTGGCCACTGTGAATAATACATTATGACCTTTGTGCACAGTTCTCTGTTTTTATTTCTTTGGGGTAAATACCAAGGAGTGGGAATTCCTGAGTTATATAATATCAGTTAATTCTTTGTAATATGAATTGGATTTTGCCTCATATAAAAATGTTTCTCCTTCCTTTCTTTTTAATTATGTTGCCAGCTAGTTCTCTGTCCGTTCTTTTTTTAAAAAAAAAAATACTTCATATCTGTTCAGTTCTTTTTGTGTGTGTACTTTATCAAGCAACTTGTAATTGGACTGTGGTTTATTTATTTATTTATTTTTTTTTTAAAGAGAGAGTGAGAGAGGAGAGAGAGAGAGAATTTTTAATATTTATTTTTTAGTTCTCGGCGGACATAACATCTTTGTTTGTATGTGGTGCTGAGGATCGAACCCGGGCCGCACGCATGCCAGGCGAGCACGCTACCGCTGAGCCACATCCCCAGCACCCTGTGGTTTATTTTTGTTTTAATCTCCTGTGGGTTTTTGGATTTGGGTAAAATTTCTCACTGGCCTTAATTTTATGTTTTGTGTGTACTTTCTGTTTCTATATTTTATCACTCCCATAACAGCTTGTAATTTTAAAGGCAGACAATAATGCTGGTACTACTTTTCATTAGGTTGCAAATCTGTATTTCCCCAGTGATTAAACATGAATTAAAAAAAGGTTAAGAACAAGTTCTTACTTTCCCTTAACATAAATTCATTTTAATTTTCATCCCTCTTTTCACTCTGTTCTTTTCCAATTTTCTAGTTATTAATATATCCAAGATTACAGACTCTATACCTTACAGACTAAGGTTAGTGTTGCATAGTAATTTTTCCCATAAATATTTCTTCCAGCATACATAGTTTTTGGCTTTTTATTCAATTTTTGAATTATAACATAAATACCGGTTTATTGTTAATTTTTCAATTTCAGAGACAGCATTGATTTCTGCCTCTACTAAAATACTGAGCCTTGCCCATTCTTGAGTCTTTGATCTTATCTTTCGGGTAGCTGGCATATGTCTTAGAAGTTATGTCAGTAAAGACAGGTGAGGTTCTTCAGTATCTGAGAAGGGTTTCGTGTTTCTTCACACCTCAGCAATACGTTGCCCAGGGCACAGAACTCCTTTGCCAAGGGTCAGTTCCTCCTCTTGTCTCCAGGTGGATTGGGGCAGTAAGCACAGATCAGCCTGACCTTGCTCTTTTTGAGTTCAGGTGACCTGCTTCCCTTGCTCCCAAGGATAGTTTCCTTAACCTTGAGTGTATCTAGATTTGAGTGCTGATTCATTCATTTTCCCAGGAAAGTGGTGATCCACCAGCGTGAGTCTTTTGTCCTGTGTAAGTCGAATATCTCCGCCCCAGCTCTCCATGCTTTCCTTTTACCTCCCTCGCCAACACCTTCGGCTTTTCTCCAGCTGGATCCACCATGCAGAACCTTCCTTTCACCTCTGCAATCTTCTCCTTCACCTTTCCGGTCCAGTTTCTTACAAAGCCATCTGCTCTCTCTGTCTCTGCCACTCTGCACACTTAGCCTAATTCCACTGCAGAGCATAAATGTTCTCATGGTATCAGCAGCATCCTGAACCCTGGATCCAGGGGCCTTCTGCAGTCCTTTGTTGCTTTATTCGTTGGCGACAGTGGGCAGGTTGCTGGCATGCACTTTGAAATTCTCCCCTCCCTGGGCATCTCTGATGTACTTGTCTTTCTCTCTTTTTTTAAAGCTTCTCTCAAGTAATTTCTTCTTTCTTCAGGGCTCCACTTTCTTGGACCATCCTGCAGCAGTTTCATGTTTAACCACCTGCCTCTCATTCTCTGCTCTCTGACTGATGTCCTTTTCTCCTGCCTGAGCTTTTGTTGTCACTTCCGGTCCCTTCCCTACTTATGCCTGGCCTCTTCTGAGGAAACTCCCATGGTATTCCACACCCATGCCCAAACTCAGGTCAGGCCCCTCTCCCACATGTGTCCTTAATGTTCTGCTTTAGTCATTTCTTCATCCTAAAATTGAGGTTTAGTACTTGCCTCGCAGGTTTGTTGCAAGGATTAAACCAGGGAATGCACATATAGTTTAAAAGAATGCCTGGCACACAGTAAAGGTTCAACAAAACCTTGCTGTTAATTACACTACTGTTTGTTACTAGGATTGTTGCTAATATTTCTCTACTTTAACCAGTACTCTTGGGGGCATAAACTATGTTACCACTTAAAAAAAATCACCCCCCAACCCCTGCACACCTCTGTGTGTCTGCAGCACAACATAAACTTGAAAGTACTGGTTAAAAATTAATCAGTGGGGCCTGGGATGTAACTCACGGGTAGAGTGCATGTATAGTATGTGTGAAGCCCTAAGTTCAGTCTACAACATCAAAAACAAAACAAAAACACAAAACCCAGAATTAATGATTATGTTCCCCCAAAGGATTGAAAACTTATGTTTAAGCAAAATTGCACCAAGAGTGTTCCTAGCAACCATCTTCATTATCCCCAAGGTAGGAAGAACACAAATGTCCATCATATCATGAATGAACAAAAACAAAGTGGCGTAGCCATAGGATGATGTGTCATTCAGTCATAAAAAGAAATGAAGTACTGATACATGCTGCAACTCAAGCAAACCTTGAAAATGTACCAAGGTAGTCATAAAAGGCCACATATCACGGAATGTCATTTATGTGAAGTGTAAATCAATGGAGACAGAAGGCAGATTAGTGGTTGCTGGGGGCTGGGAAGAGGGGAAGAAGAGAGTGACTGCTTAATGGATAAGCAGTTCTCTTTTTGGGTGATTAAAATGTTCTAGAACTAGAAAATGATAATAGTTGTTGTAACATTGTGAATGTAGTAAGCATCACTAGGTAGATTTTTATGTGTATCTCCACAATTTAAAAAAAAATGAGTAGACTGAATGGATGGATGAATGGTTTCATGGAAAAAGGTAGTTCCTTAAATGATCTGCCAATTAGATGCCTCAAGTTGCTGACCACCTTGGTCACGTCCTTATAATCCATTAAGAGAAGTGAAGGAACTACCCAGGGATGTTGTGCTACATTTCATGATGTTGCAACCCCAGAAAAATGTAGTTAGCTCAGTAAGTTTTGGGTTACCAGGAAGGAAAAAGAAAGTTGAGAATGTGCCCTAAGAAAATAGAATCCTAAAACATTTCAATACAGAAAAATTGGTGGGTGATCTTTTGCAAACAAACCTTATAATATATTAATGCCTTATTAAGGGTTGAGGTTAAAATTTTATCTACTCAGCACAGCCTGAACTCTTTGGAGATTGAGACTTGGGAAGTCTTGCTCATCATTGTCTCCATGAACCTTTCATGGGGCCATATGTTGAGTGGGCACTCCATAAGCACTGACTATTGATTCAGTTACTGATTATTGGAATATTGATTATTGAATTTGATAGTGAGCCAGATCATTTCTTATTAACGAATGCTACCTTGTGCTTCTTGCTCATTTCTCCCATTACCCATTTCTGGGGAGTTTTTCAGATTTCCTGGCAATACCAGGAAGCATGTCTGTTTGGAGGTCACAGTCAAAGATGCATTTATAAATCCATTTCCTGAGGGATTCACCTATAAGTGAAAGACAGTCCTCCAACCTCCACCCCCACCCCATCCACCTATTGCTATTTATGAAGATAGATTATTGCTGATCCACACACACACAGTTCTTGTTTTTTAATTCTTTTTTAATTCTCTGTCTTTTGTGAACTAGGCTCTCATTCTTTAGTGAAAATGGTCCTCTGGGTAAGTAGGATCCACAAGAGGCAAAAGCTTCTTTTAGAGTAAAAGTTAGTGGTCTATAGAGATTTTGATTACTTAAACCTCCTCTAAGTTCTGGTCAGTTCTTCAAAGAGGAGCAAAGGGTTTGGAAATTGGTTTTAGCCTTAGCCTTGATTCTGTATTCAGGGTTCATGAAATGTGCGAAATGTGTGAATGTGTTGCTCATTCCTCCCTCCGGGGGAAGTATTTTTCCTTTCTGTTCCTACTCTAAAAATTATACATGCCTTAGAATTTTCCTATTGGAATTGATTTTGTAACTACCCAGGTTTGCCTTTTGACAGTGTGTGCTGATGATTCTAGGTTTATAGAACAAAATAAGCTCTCAGAAATTATGAATGGGTTCATATGTGAAGCCTACTCTTAGGAACAGATATCTTACTAGGATTCAAACTTGCCATATATCATCACCACCTAGTTCAGGGGGCAGCAAGCTCTCACCCATGGACTAAGTGCCCTTGACTTCTGGCCCTTTACTAAAAAAGTTGGCCAACTTCTGGTTTAGTTCAAACACTTAGAATAAGCTTCTGCCCCTCATTACCCCATGTGGGCCTGTGCTTTATCACTGGTTACCAAAATTGGCTTGCCTCCTTGGTTCTCTTAACTTGGACTAATTATCATTTAGGACTCCAGACCTACTGTTTATCCTCTCTGAGATACAGACCCTGCAAAAATGGGGATGTGACATAGTTTTTAGAATTAAGCATTTCATCAAGAGAGTTTTCATATGTAAATCAATAGCACAATGTCTGGCAGTTATCAGACCCTCAATTTGTATTGCGCTTCCTTCTTTCTACCTCTCCCTCTAAAGAATATATCCATTTATCCACACAAATAAAAACCAAAACAACAACAACAAAATGAACAAACAAAAACCCCAACTACATCAAGTGTAATAGTAAATTTACGATCAGTCATCTTGGTTTTAGATCACTGTTCTGCCACTTTCTAGCTATGTGACCTGGGGCATGATGCTTAATCTCATTATGAAACAGGGATAATTATAGCATCTACCTTCTAGTAGTATTGTCACTATGCAAAGTGATGGATGTCAAACGTTTAGCATAATGCCTTGCCACTAGTATATACTAATTAAGTGATAGCATGTATTATTTTCATCTTTGGGATTACTATTTTTAATTTCTCAGGGTACAAAACTGTTGGAGAGGATCGTGGCATTCATCAGTTTAGCCCATATTTGCCTACATCTGCCCTCCCAGTCTGCAAAGCCTCTACCTCTGAGCTCCAATTAGGTAAAGTGAAGAAAACAGGTCTTGGTGGGGGAAATAAATTCACAGCTTCACCTTCCATGTGGGATGCCCTGAAGGCATTCTAGAAGGGAAAGCAACAGAGGCTGGATCTGCACATTCTTATTTTTTATTTGACCAAAATGGTGTTTTCTTATGTTTTAATTAGTGCATTATAATTACACATAATGGCGGGGTTCTTTGTGACATATTCATACATGCACACAACATAATTTGGTGGATTTCATACCCTAGTACCTCCCCTTTCCCTCCCTCTCCTCTACTCGTCTCCTTTCTATTTATTTATTTTTTAAATTTTTTAATTGGTTGCACATTTCTTTTAGACCCCCTGTCTGATTTCCTTTTTCCCACCTGGCTGCCTTTTTTACCCAGTCCTCTCTGCCTTCCTTCTGTTCAGAATTCTGGTGGCTCTTTTGGGAGTGGGTATGCTGCTCAGATGGAGCCATCCAGGGACATCATTCATTCTTGCTCACTTGCCATTAACTGTACTGGACATAGAAATATCAAGGAAGGTTAATACCTAACCCTGCCATTAAGGGGTTCATCATCTTGGGCCTTAATTCTGAGAGTATATTTTTAAAGGAAGAGCTTAGAAGCTGGAAAACCTGAGAGTTTTAAATTAATCCCAGCAAAGGAGGGTAAGTGGATGAATCAGGTGATGGAGGGGAGATGGGGGCTAACCTGGGCAGGGATGAGGCTTTAGTCTCTGTGAAGTGTCTAAGCTCACTCCTGTTTTAAATGGGCTCTTTGTATACACACAGCAGGGACTAGAAATCCTTTTATTTCAGGTATCATTGCACAAGAGGTCTTACCCTCTCTGCACCTATTCTTACGCATGGAGTAGACTGGACTCCCTGGGCTGTGAGTGTGTCCCCTGGTACCCTGGCCCTCCCTTAAGAGACTTGTGTCTTAAGACTTGTCTCCAGACTCAATTTAGGTACAAATTCTTATCTCTTTCTGCACCAACTGAACAGAAGCATTGGCTTACTTTTCCCAGGCTTGGGAAAGGTGTAAGTACACAGCAACCCTAAAGAAGGTGAGTCCTCCCTGGCCCTCGTGTTTAGGTGACCACGACTCATGCACAGATGCTCTTGTGACCATTTGTGGAGCAGCATGTCCTGCTGGGGTGAGAGTACCAGGCTACTCTGTTTTCTTGGGTAGGCAGTGGCCTGGGAAAGCCAAACATAGAGGGCTCTGGAACCAGTGTGGGTGCAGGAAGTGGTGGCCTATCCCTTAGGGAGAGTGAGCCTTGTTCCTCAGAAGGACAGGCAGCCTGTGGTGTGGAGGCTAGAACAGTGGCTGGGCTGGGGTAGGATGACTCAGAGGCCTGATCTTCCAGCTGCGAGGCCTCCTCTCCCACCAGCTAAGGCCTATCTTCCTCCTCTCGCTTGAGCCTCCCATCCTCCCTCTTTCTTTTTGCTGCAGCTTACCTCTGAACACAGTTTCCTGCTCAGAAAGTTTCAAGGGGTCCCACCGTCAGCAAAAGGAAAGCATGGCCTCAGCCTCTGAGGCTCCTTGGAGTTCACACAGGTCTCTCCTCTGCATCCTCCTTTGGTGCTGTGAGTTCCAGGATAACCAGACTCCCCTCAGCATTTCCCTCAGATCCCACAGTCTCCTAATTCCTAGCTTTTCCCTCTGCTCTTCCCACCTTGTGCAGTGCTTCTTAAGGACAAGCTGTAGGTCCTTCAAGGTCCAGCTCCTATCATCCAAACTGGGATGTTCCTGAATCAAGATTCAAACCAGAGCTGCCTTTGGACCCTGAAGTCATGGGGTCACCCTGTCCAAAAAGCCTTCATGAAAAATAGATTCTTCCCTTCTCTGATTCCCTGGATTCTTTCTTGGTGAAATTGTTAGAATGGCTTCTACTCTGCCATAGAATGGACATATCATTTAGATTTTGTCCCTCTGAGCTTCCTGAGGACAGAGATGATGCCTTATGACTCTAGTCCCCTCTCCAGTGGCCTGCATAGTCCCTTGCCTAAGATGGTGCTCATTGGTATTCCAAGGAGCTGCTTTGGGGTGAGCACATTTTGATGCTATGTGCCAAGCCCTGAACTGCATGCTGTGCATGCCTCCTTCTGTGCCATGGCACCACTCAAGTTATGCACATCAGCGCAAGAGGGAGGCGTGTATGCAGCCAGAGTCCTTGGCATGCAAGATGCATATCCTGCCTGGGCCATTCAGCCAGACTGTCTACACCTCAGGCAGTTGCTGAAAGAGTTTCTGTCAAAATTGGGGCTGGAGTCACTGTCAGTGGTTGTGGGGGAAAGACTCAAGGGTCATGCCAACCACACATTCCTTTAGATGGGAATTATAGTCCGACTTCTTGTTGGATTAGACCCCTTAGCAATCAGTGCAAGGCCCTTGCTTTAAGAACACTTAGCCCACATGGGAGTGCCCATTCAAGTCACAGATTCACAATTTGGCCTTCACCTTGAGAAACAATTGTAGGTGAGACAATTTCACATTTTCTTTAAAAGGCCTGTTGAAGTTCCTGTAAGCATTCATAAGATTAATCTTCCCAACAGAAGTGATTTTCAAACTCTTTTCCCCCTTTTTTTTCACTAGAGTTCAAACAAAATCTTAGATGGATGTCAAAAAGGAAAAATGACCAAGTAGAGTTGTTTTGGGTGAAGATGGTGATGGGGTGTCAATTTCTGTGCCCTTGCCACCAGGATCCCTCTACAGAGTTCTTGAGAAAACAGTTTTAAACAACCTCTGCTCTGGTGTTAAGTAAAGAAGGTGAGTGTCCTAGTGTGGCTGATGATTTGAGGTCCTGATGTATGAAGCTGAGTGGCAGGAAGACAGTTGTCTGCCAGCCCTGCAGGAGGTATCTCATGATGCCAGGGTTTGGGTTTGCCCACTGGGCTGGTTCATGAAGCCAGCCCCGTGAACCTCCCAGCCCAGGTTCTCTGCACTCTATGTGGCAAGGGGCAAGGACCTGGGATGGCTTCCCTGCCTCAGTCTCTGCCAGACTCCCAGGAATTGGGGGTCTGTCCTTTCACAGAATGGCATCCCTTATTTGGGGTTATGCAAGCAGCAGAAAGAGACTTACTGCATCCACACTGGATGGTCCTCCCAATGGTCTTAGTATTAAAATAATAGAAATTATTTTAATCTGCTACCATGGCAGATTCCATGCTGAGCTCATCCTCACATCTATCAATGCTTATTTCTGGCCTTATTTCTATTAAATTGGGAGAGAGGGTTGTCAGAAGAAACAATCACATTTGCCAAGTGACATTTTATAAGAGGTACTTAACGTTTTGTTGAAGTGATCAATGACGGAGCACGGATCCCACGCCAGGGCATCCCTGCGTGCCCTGCGCATGCTGTCTCATTACATTCTATTTCTACAGCATGTGCATTTTATAACTGTTCTGGTTATGAATTTCAGTAACCAGACTTGGTGCATTTCTTCCACATCTTTCTTAGAGTGTGGCTCTGAGACCTGTGGCATCTGAAGGTTTTTTTTATTTCTAGAAGTCCTTTCTCTGGCTTCCCCTGAGAGGAGTCATGCTTGGACCTTTCATCCTTGTCCTTTGTTTGGCCTGATGGATTAGCTGCCCACCTGAGCCAGCCCAGAAGTGATGGATTGAGAACTGAAACCCAGAAGAAAAGCACAAGGCTGAATTCCCCCGGAGTGCCCGCCTCTATCTTAAAAGTAAATTACTTATTTTCTTCTTGAGGCAGTGAAGCACATTTGCTGGGCTCGGGCACAGTGGGGTGGGGGTAGGGGAGGCCTTAGCAACTGGAACTTTATGAAAGTCAACATTTCAAATTTGTGACAAAAAGCATTCAAGTAGCATTGCTGGATGTCAGGGCGAGATCAGCATGGAATTTTGCCATGGTGGCAAAAACAGGGTGGGGAAAGTTGGAATTCAGGAACATGTGTACATTTCTCTGGCTTTGTATGCACACTTAGAAGATTCTCCACCCAGGCATATGCCTGAATCATAAAGTGGCACTGATTTTAGTCTAGATGCCACCACATATTGTACAGACAGATCCATCTGTGGTAACAAGGCTAATCAATCAAGGAGGAAAGCCAGGGCAGGTTACTTGCTGGTCACAGGCTGTGCAGTTCAGCTGTGTACCTCCAACCCATTCCCAAACAAACAAGGTTCTGTTTATCCAGACGGAGGCCACCGGGTCAGATTTGCACTCGGTCATTCCCACTAAAGAGAAGGTTTTGCGCCTTCCTTTTCAATTGCCTGTCTGGCCAAGCCATGAGCTGCAGGGTCCACTTCTTTGTTGGTCTTTTTCAAGAGGCTATGGTCAGAACTCGGCCTTGTGACATAAATCCTCTTTCCAGACTATTTCTGAAGCTTCAAAGGGAGATAAAGTTAAATTTAACCTCCTTCTTCAACTGTGTTTCAAAAGTAAAGAAAAATGAAAATTTAAAGCAGATTCCCCACACGATTCAAACTGTCCTTCTTATTGGATATTTACAAATAATTCTAAAAGTCAAGAGTTTCTGCAAAGTCTGAATCCCTTTGAGCCTTTTCCCTGAGAGATAAGATAGTATATTTGTGCCCATGCATCTAGATAAAATTTCCAAATGTTTTTGCTTAAAACCCCCATCAGTGAAAGTTTGATAAGTACCAATCATACTTTATATTTAGGTAGAAACTTTATTACTTATATTATTTGATAATGTAGAATGCATATTTATAAAACCAGCAAATGTACATAAAAGAGGAGATAAAGATGAAATAAATGGTATTTTTAAATGTCTAGCTTCATACTATCAGAAGCTGATATGCCAAGATATAAAAATATATAGTTAAAATGACATTTATTGTTAATGATTTTGAGTATAAATCCATATTTCAAATTATTTTCTCCATAATTCTGCATTTGTTTGCTGAACTGTTCTCATTTTTTTTTTAACTTTGTCATATGGCTGACAAAAGCTTTTTCTAGGGAAATGCAAGGCCCTTCCATCTTTGGTATTATGTTTATATTATTATCTCTAATTTACACTTTTGCAGATATCTTTTCTTTTTAGCAAATGCTTTTTCCTTAATTGAAATATATCATACATACAGAAAAGCACTCAACTCATTAATTGAATGGCCTGATGATTTTTCACGAAACCTCTGTTTTCCACCAGGAATTAGAATATTTCAAAAGCCCCTAGCGTGGCTCCCCAAAGCAGTTCCCACCTCTTCTTCCCTAGAGTAACCATTCTTCTGACATCTAGTACCTTATGTTCATCTTACCTGTTGAACTATGTAATGAGCTGATACTGTGCATATCCTATGATGGCTGGCTCCCTTTGTTCCACATCTGTTTATTGGATTCATTACTTGTCACACAATGCCACTACTTCATCATCTCGTTACTGTTGGTGGCATTTCTGTGATGCCCAGGTGGGAACTCCATGAACACTGCTCATGTGAACATTATCATACCTGGATTTTGGTGAAAACGTGTGTGCATTTCTGTAGGACATGTACATAGGGGTAGAATTGCAGGGTTGTAATATGTGTTCAGCTTCAGTAGAACCTGCCCAGATGTTTTGCGAGTGGTGGTGTCTATGTACATTTCAGATGAGCAGGTGTCTCTGGTTTTTGCCATCACAAGTGACTCATATCTGTCTTTTTAGTTGTAGCTGTTGTGGTAGATATAGTCAGCATAGTCCTCAGGTCAGACAAAGGGGGACCTGAGGTACTGTGTCTTGAAAGACCCTGTTTTTGAGCTACTTAAATGTCTGAAGGGTCTGATGGGTGATTTCAATGGGGTTTTACTTACTGGGACCCTGCAAGGGCCACAGGAAACTTCCAGGGCCTGCTTCTCTGCAGAAGGTGGGTAGTGAAGCCATGGTTCTTGGCAGAAGTAGATTGGAAGGAGCAATGGGTGCCTAGACCTGGCACCTGTGGGTTCCTGAGTCTACCCACACATATGGGAGGCTTCCAGGAAGCAGGATAGGGCCCAGGTCCCCTTTATAATTAGCTTCCAGTGTTGAGGAGGATGAGAATTCCAAATCTGACGGGGCTAGGGTTGTAGCTCAGCAATAGGGTGCTTGCCTTGCACATGTGAAGCACTGGGTTCAATCCTCAGCACCACATAAAAATAAATAAAGTAAAGATATATATTAAAGAATTACAAATCTGACCCTGGTATTCCGAGTTCAGGTTCCTTTAAGGGGGGTGGAAGGGTGAGGCCTGTGGGGGTAGCTGTGAAAACAGCTGGTGGGCAGAGGCTGCTTGGAATGGTGTTCTGTGCAGTGAGGTGGCACCTCTCCACCACTGTGCCAGATCTTCACTAGGTGTCAAAGTGGGAGTGGGGGTGGGTGGGTAGTGGGGTGCAAGGAACTGAGCCTTGATCAGGGGATGAAGAGTTTTCTGCATCCTACAGTAAAGAGGACAAGGAAGTTGGTGGGTGGTTACCTTGGGTTTCCAGGACTGTGGGAACAGGAAGCTGCCAGTGTCTTTAGCCCTGGAAGCAGGATCTTTCTCTTCCTCCAATCTCACTGTGTCCTCTGGACTGTGGAGTCATACATCCGTGTGTAATGTGAGCCACAGAAATCACTTGCATTCTATAGTAGCCACACTAAAGAATTAGAAACAAACAACATTAATTTTTACAATGTATCTTAGCCTCTTATAGTTTAGTAGGTGCTAATGCCTTAACTCAGTCATTCAGGCGTATTTATTGAGCCCCTATTGTGTGTCAGGTGCTATTTTAGGCTCTAGGGATACAATGGTAAACAAGGGCAAGTTCTTGCTTTCTTGGGGTTTATGTATTATTAATGGGAAGCCTGCTATATTAATGATAAAAGAAAATCAATGTTGGTCACATGACTGATTCTCAGAGTGCTCAGAGATAAAACAGTAGTTACCCTGAGTCTTGGAAAATGTATTAGTAGTCATCAGGCAGAATGGATATTTACATGACTAATGGGGGTTCTGGTCACACTTGGGGAATGTGATTGGTGGTAAGGGATTGAGGAAATCCTTTTAAAAATAGTTGTATCAAATTTATATTGGTTTACAAATTCATCTCTGGACTGTTTTCTGTGCCCCAGTGGGTAATTATTTACATAATTGGGATTCTGTGGGGCCTGATGGAGAAGAGATTATGTAAAAAAAGATGGCATTGATCAGAATTCTTCTATCATCAGAATAACAAATGAACAAATAAATTATTAATTTATATTTAAAAATAAATTAAATTTTTTAAAAATTGAAAATCAGGTGAGCTAAGGGGAAACTGTTACCCAGGATGGTTTAGCATAAGATATCAGAGAATAAAAAGTAATCTTGGAGATCAGTGGAAAGATGAGCAAAAAGCCTTTGGTGTATTTTAGAGTTTTTTCAAAATTGAGGTTAAATCAGAATTATCTGGAAGGCTTGTTACAACAGTATTGGGGGCCCCCTCCCCAGAGTTCATAATTACATGGGTCTGTGTGGAACCTCAAAGTTTGCCTTTCTAACAAGTTTCCAGTTGTTGCAGATGCTCTTGATCCAGGACCACATATTGGGGTAGGTTGTCTATTCCATGATGGAACCTTTATTACACATACAGCAGCTTCATGCTTCAATTTCATACAGTTAATGCAAAGGCAGACCATAAACCTTATTCATGCAGGAAGAGGTAGCATGTAGTCTAATCATGGGTGCAACAAGAATTGGGGAAAAACAGCATCAACTGTGTATGTGGTCTTCATCTCTCTCTCAGGCTTACCTGGATGTCCTTGACTGGTTTGTCCAATCTGTTGTGTCTCCCAGTGGGGATATCAAAATAGGTGTGTCTGTGACTTGACTCTTCTCTGTTGCTTCATCTGAAACTGCCCTTCTGTAGATTCAGGAACCAGGAGCTCAGCTTCCCAGACACACCACGTTGCTATTCATCCCACCACACCCTTGCGTAAATTATTCCTCAACACTAACCTATGGCAAGGTATTATTCTTCAAGGGTGCTCAGCTCCTGCCTCTACACCACACCACACCACAGCAGGCTCTTCCTAGCTTTTCTGTCTTCCCCACCCTGTACCCTTTCTGTGTCTCATATGGACTCCTGGTATGGCATTTATCATACTGAATTATAGTTTGTAATTTAGATACAAACAATCCCCAACTTATAATGGTTCAACTTTGGATTTTTCAGCTTTAAACTGGTGCAAAAGTGATAAGCATTTAGTAAAAACTGTTGTTATTTAAATCTTGAATTTTGATATTTCCCTAAGTTAGAATTGTGTGTTCTGATACCCTTCCTTTTTTGGGGGGAGGGGCGTGTACCAGAGATTATACTCATAGGCAGTTGACCACTGAGCCACATCTCCAGCCCTATTTTATATTTTATTTAAGGACAAGATCTCACTGAGTTGCTTAGTGCCTCACTGTTGCTGAGGCTAGCTTTGAACTCGTGGTCCTCCTGCCTCAGCCTACCAAACTGCTCGGACTGCAGGCATGCATCTGATACCCTTCCTTGATACTGGACAGCAATAGGTTGCAGTCAGTCATGTGATCATGAGGGAAACAAGATATGTACCCTACAGTGTGCTGTGTTGCTAAGCTCTGATGTTCACCTATGCAGGGTCTATCAAACGCATTTTGACTTAGGATATTTTTAAACTTACGATGGGTTATTATTGGGAGGTAGCACAGTCATAAATTGAGAGCATCAGCCATACTTGTTTTTCCTTTTCCCATCCCCCAAATAGCAGATGCATATGGTAAATATTTGTGGAGCATATGATTGAATAATTCAGTGAAAACATCCCAGGCTTCCCAGCTATAAAAATGAAAAGGATGCAATCACAACTAATAATGGGAATGTAGAGAGCTCAAATAACTGAGATTTGGAAAGGAGTTGCACAGTCATGGTCCAAATGAGGTGATAATGAGAAGTCCTGAGATTTCCATTATATTGTTGCTCCATATCACATTCAAGTCTGAATCAAACTCTACTTATATTAATTGTTTTATGGAAGAACCGAAGTATTATTTATCCACTAATGAAAAGCAATTTGCTTTTACCAACCCGGGGCCACGAATGAATATCACAAATAGTTATCCATAGCATTTGTAATCTCCTTTATATTTTGGTCACAGAGATAGGTTATCAAATAAATCAGAGGACCAGAATTGGTCTGAATCCTCAGTGCTGTTATAACATAATCACTTGGGGAAATATTTGCCAAAATAGGAAAAAGAAAAAAAAGAGAGAGATGATGAGAATGAAAATTTGTTCCATTTACTTAGAAAGGAATAGCTACAGGTTAATGACCATGGAGACTATTTCAGAATCTAGTATCAGATGGCCATTGAGCTCAGACCTTCTGTATATTTTCAGTTTCAGGGCTTGTTATATCCATAGTACATGTACAATAGATTTAAAAACTGATGGGTGGGAAATAATGCTTTAAGATGAAGAAAATGGATAGTGTCTTTGGAGAAAAACATTGGATAATGGGGGTGCCATGGAAAGGCAGAGTGTTTTGACAAAGTTGTAGGTACTAGAGTTGTGAAGGTGCTTTTCATGAGTTTTGTCTTCTTTTTAACTCAGCTTTCTTGCAGCAATAGCTTTGATGACAAGGAGAACTGTGCGACCTTGTCATGGTAGTCTATCAAAGGACTGGTGTAGTTTGGTGCCTGCCCACTGTTGGCTGGCTCCCTGGGAAGCTTGGTTTCTTGCACCCTACTTTCTCTTTTTTACCTCTCTCTTTGGATGCTCTGACCATGCTTCTCAGACTGTTGAGCCAGTTTTACTTCCTCTTTTTTGCTCTTATCTCTGGATGTTCCTAAGGCATTGTTCCTGGTTCTATATTTTATATATTCAGTTTCATATTGCCAAGTGTGACCAGGAGATCTTCACTTAAATGTTTAGCCTCAAAACAAAACTAAACAAAAACTGAAGCTGGACACAGCTTCCTGAGACTCGCCTTTCTTCCTAGATATTTTGTCTAATCTGCATACACCATGGTCATGATCAGACCTTCCCCACAGCCCTCCCTCATGCCTATGGAGTAGGTGTTTCAAACTCAAGTGCCTATAGAAGTGAGCAGGGGAACTTGAATGGAGACACTGACTAGGCCTGGGGTGCCCCTCATCTCGGGGTTGGAAGCAAAAGGGACATGAAGAATTGGAGATCAAGTGCCCTGTTCATGAGGACAGCTCATACTCAAATCCAGCCCATCCTTTTTGTGTAGGATTGTGGACCCTGTGTTTATCAGAGTTTTTAATTTTAAAAAGGATGCAGAATCTATTTTTAATTGCTTGATTTTATAAAGATCAGAAAATATTTGAAATTAAAATCACCCTTTGGGCTAACACTGTATAGATCAAACAGACTGTGTCTGTCCTATTTGGACTTCACCTACAGTTTTCAATCTTTAACATTGAGTATCTAGGCCAGCATTATCTAGTAGACATAGGAACCATATGTGTGGCCCATAATTTTCATATATCTTTATTTGAAAAAAGCAAAAGAGAGCAGATAAAATTAATTATAGTAATATTTTTAATTTATATATTCAGTTGTGTTTTTGTTGTGTTTTTGTGCCCAAGTCTTTGAAGTATCATGTATGCTTTATACTTCAGGCACATCTTAATTTGAAATAACTCCATGTGACTAGTGGCTGCTGTACTGGCTAGCCCAGCTCCACATGGTGAAGAACCAGAGTTAATTACATGTGTATATTACAAAGTGAGATTTTATTGTTTATACTTGTGTAGACTAGATGATTTGAATTGAGGAAGTAGAAGATGGTAAATCTGAGAATGTCAAGTCCAAATATAACATGAAGAACTATATAGAAAAAAATTCTTTGGATAGCACCAGAATGAGAAGTTCCAGGCTCTTCTAAGCCCCTCACGCATAGCTTCCAGGCATTTTTTTAAGGATATTTCTGTCTCTCTAAGCTCTTCCCCCATGACACAGGAATTCACAATTGAAGTTCTTATTCGCACTTTGAAGTTGGGTTACATTTTGGATTTACCATGCTGTTGCCCTTCTAAAAGGCAAATGTCAAGGTGAGCGTTTATCCTTAGCATTTAAAATAAAATGAACATCAAAGAAACTGGTATAAAATGGGAAAGAATGTTCTGAATTCAGCATTGACTTCATCCTTCAGTCAAGATTTAGCAGATACACTCACTGCTAAAGATGAGCATTTCCACCCAATTTTTACCCACCATTTACTGTATGCTCATACTGGGAATCAGGGCCCTGGAGTGGTTGCCAGTTTTGGCCTAATAAATATTGTGACCACCAGTGACCCCTTTCTTGATCATGACTACATGACTTTTTTTTAATGACTGTTTGGAAACCATGTTGGCATCTTCCAATAACACAGTCTCAGGAACATGGCACAGAGTGATATGACATGGATACACTGTGTTCTCACTAGGTCTCTTTGTGCCAAGTAAATGCCAAGGTGTGGTCACTTTATGCTCCTTTGCTACCAAAGAGAACCAGGGAAAATATCCCAGCTTTTCAGGACTGTCAACTATATCTATGTAACTTGAGTCTCACATCCTCAGTGACAACTTTGGAATTGTGAAAGATACACGCCATCAGTGCTATTTAGGTACAAATAGTTACCCCTCTGGTGAGTGAAGGCCCTGGTGCAGTTGAGAATATTATCCTGGATTGTTTTAGAGGTCATCCTAGCACTAAGTGGGAATGCCATTGCTGTGACATGTCCCCACAATCTCTGGCATGGTTCTGATGTGAGAAAGTGACCATTCTCTGAAATTCTTGAGAAACAAGAGTAAAAGGAACCTTGAGGGAAATCCTGGGACTCTTGAAAGGTGCTTGCTTACCCAGTCATTAGACCCACCTTCTAGATTTATTTCCACTGGCTTTAAGAAGTGGCCTCCCAGGAGTTTAAACCAATCTTGTCTTCTAAGTACAACTTTGGTGGGAAGAAGAGGAAGCAAAGAGTCCGCTTTTGTACAAGAAGGAACTTTCCCACAATTGTCTTGGGACAGATATTAGTTGCAGCATGATTGCATTAGTGCAAGCATTTCCACCAAGGCATAAAATTTCAGTTGTCTCTGTAGCCTTCTGAATTCAGAGGAAGTATTTCATATTGTTAAATTTGGATGAAAGAGAAAGTTACTTGGCACTTCGGGTTTGAGGTTACCACTTCAAGCCCTTTATATGAAAATGAAATTTGAGAGCTAATTTATGGAGATAATGACTCTGAGTGAAAATTGAGAGCAAATACTTCCTTCCTTGAAAATAGCTCAGAAAGTGGAGAGTCAAACGAGGGAGTTAAACTGAAATTTGGCTCAGATGACAGGGCATTTCTTCTTTTCATTCAAATATTTGTTCTTCTGATAAATGTTTGTTGATGCTTTCTTTTTTCCTTGATACACTATGCACTTAGAACTCAAGTTTAATTAAGACCTGATTTCATTTTTATTTAGTAGACTTGGTTTGTGGTAGCCTACAGAAGTGTCCCCATATAATCCTCAATTCTTAGCATTCACACCCTCGTTAAATCCCCTCCCATAATAATCAGGCTGACTTGTGTAACCAATAAGATATTGCAGAAAGGATGCTGTGTATCTTCCAAGGCTAGGTCATAAAATAGGTTGCTGCTTCTGTCTTGCTTTCTTGGACCACTTGCTCTGGAGGGAAGTGGGTTGCCCGTGAGGGTGCTCTGACAATCTGGGCAGTGACTCACACAGAGAACTGAGGCTTCTTGCCAAACAGCCAGCCCCAACTTGCCAGCCAGGTGAATGAGCCACTTTGGCAACAGGTCTTCCAGCCCCGATTAAGCCTTCAATGGACTACAGTCCTGGCTGATATCTTGATGGCAGCTTTAGCAGGGAGTGCAAACCAGAACCCCTCAAGTTCCTCAAATGTAGAACTCATATGACATGATAAATATTTACTGTTATTTTCAGCTTCTAGGTTTTAAGGCAGTTTGTTCTGCCACAATAGATTACTAATGCACAACCCTTGATATGTACCATGTATTGTTTTAAGACTTTTGCAAATATTAATCCATTAATCCTCAAAACAAGCCTTTGAAGAAGATACTGTTGTTATTCTTATTATATATTCAGAAACTGAGGCCCAGTGATGTTTAAATGACAAATCCAGCCACAAAATTTGTAAAAGGTTAGGTGGGATTTGAATTAAGGTATCTAGCTAGAGTCCACATTTTCAACAACTGTATTGTGTCATTGTTAAGACATCTTTAGGAAATCAATTATAAAATCAGGTTGATTTAATGATGAAGCGAAGGTTAAGATCTGCTTGGGGGGTCAGTCCACCTAAGCCCCCTTTCCTTGCTCACACATTCTGTTCATCGACACTGAAGGGAAACTCTGGCTCTCTGCCCAGAGTCCTATGGCCATGGGTCATGCCTGGGTGCTATCTACTCTCTGAGCAGAGGGAAGCAGAGCCTGGCAACCAAGCCCACTCAGTCACAGCTCTCAGACTCCTGTTGGGCCCCTCGGTTGATTCCCACGTAGGAAAAATGCACTTCCTGAGCATCCCCTGACCTTCATTGTTAGGTTGTAGACTAACAACAATGAACCATTTCCTGTGCTTAATTACATTATTCACAGCACTCTCCAGAGTGGGCGGTCTGGAACCCCAACCACTAATTTACAAAATAGTTGGAAAGACAAAAATAAAACAAAGAAAGGAGAATGGCTTTGCTGGCTTGGCGAGGTCTGCACTGTGGATCCAGAGGTATTTCTGATTTCTGTGGAGATTTAGGGGTCGTAGCACCACAAACAGTGGAGTGCATAGATCGTGGAAGTCACACAGATTGGGTTCAAATCCGGTATCAACACTTTCTTTCTTGAGACTTGGGACAAGTTACTTAACCTCCCTGAGGATCAGTTTCCTTGAGTGGAAAATGAGAATGATTATTCCAACCTCATTCATTCCTTGTGGAGAGCCATCTGATGATGTGGATACTATGCATCATATTGGTTCCCTTTCCCCTCATAATAATACTATGAGATAGGTAATGTTAGGCTAATGGTTAGGAATGCAGACTCACACAAGAATGGAAATTTAGGTGTAACTTGGATTAGGACAGGATAGAGACACCTCAGGATACAACCACAAGACCAGTTGAATACCTCTGTGATCCACAGAAGACCCCAATGGAGAGGGCAGATACAAAGAGCCTTGGTGCCTAGACCTTGGGTGCTCAGATGTAATCTAGACCTAGCCTCACTAGATGATTGGAGATTTAATCTTTTTTCAAGTGATCCTGGAAAAGAAAAGTTACATGTCTCTTGAAACTTTTTTTTTTTAATTTGAGCTTCTTGATATATACAAGTAAGAAGAAAGCTGTTCATAAATTCTAATATGTACTCATTATTAAAAACACCAAACCAAAAAAAAAGGAAGCAAAGACAAATAGCTCATAGCAATTTAAAATTAGACAGGACCTTCTTTATTCTGATTTTTAAAAGTATAAGAAAAAGCATAAATACATAAATATGAAAACCCAAACCCCTATAGGTATTAGATTCTTAGTAAGATAAAAAAAAAAAGGAGGGCACTGATAGTTTAAAAAAATTAATAAAAATGTTCGTATTTGAAGATTTTATGATTTTCAAAGTCAAAAAAGAGAATCTATAAACTATTAGTAAGAATTTAGGTTTAAAAGCTCTAGGATTAGTGTATAAAAATCAATAGTATTGCTATGGAAAAAAATTTAATTATATAGCCAATAAGAACTCTAAAGTGTATGTTTTAGTCAGTGTTGCATAACTATAACCTGGGCTGCTGTAACAAAGCACAACAAACTACGTGGCTTAAAGCAACCAGAATTTGCTCTCACAGTTCTGCAAGGTGGCTCCCAAGAAGTCCTTATGGCTTGAGGGGCAATCTGTTTCCCCTGAGATGGTTGTTCCTGCCTGGGGGGAGTGGGGAAGGGGCAGCATCAGTTCCTGTCATGGGGTAATTGTTCTCACTTAGGGAGTGATTTCAGCATGGGGTGATCTCTCTCTGAAGCTTTGCTGTTCATGGAATTCAAGGCGACTGTAGGTTTAGAGCAAGGATAAGAGAGTTCTTTCTGTGCAGCATTCCAGGAGTCTGGTAGTTGAATATCCCTGTAAATCTTGAAAAATATTTTAGTTGCTTTTACCTCTGTGTCCTCAGTCTTGAAGGAGGACAAGATAGGTAATTTTAGGGCCAATAACCTTGTATGACACTCCATAAGTCATTAACATGCCTATATGCAGAGCTGAGAAGAAACCGAACCCAAATTTTCAGATAATAAAGGAGATAGGTACATAAGGGGACAGAGATGCCAAGCTTTAGCTTACTTTTTTAGCTATACATTGGGTATCTGCAGGCCTCAGTGAAGTCACAACTTTTAGGGAAAGCAGCCCAAGTCCCTGTTATAGTACTGGCCTATAGATACATATGCCTTTTAAATTGCCTAGAAAACAATATACTATAGGCATTTGAATGAGGCCAGCAACTCAGCAATCCATGTTTATTCAGTGAATGGTGCCCAAACTCTCATGATCTGAAAGGAGCAATAATAAATTTTCTACTTCATGCCATACTAAAAAAGAATCTGGGTAATTCAAGTTCAAAATAGGAAAAGCCAAAAATTTAAATCTCTTAAGGGGACAAGCACAAACCTTAAAAGAAAATGATTGCCTAATTACAGTAAGATTTAAAACGTATTAGTAATTGGACAGTAAAAACTAAAGAGACACACAAGAAACATACTGACAAAAGATATCTGCTGTGCAAAATCAGTCAAAGATTGACATCCAGAATGTGTAACAAATTCCTACAAATCAGTAAAGAACATGAGTGTGCTGTAGAAATGTAGATACAGGATGAGATAGGGAGAAATTCTAAGCGAGGAAATAACCAATAATCTTGAAGAGATGCTCAACTTCTTCAGTAGTAGTCAGGGAGATGTAAATTTAAATAATACAGTGAGATGCCATCACACACCTCTCAGATTGGTAGGCACTAGTATCTGACAACATCAAGAGTTGGCGAAATTATTGGAAATGGCTGGTTTTCATACAATGCTGGGAGTGAAAATTGATAGAATCAACTTTGGAAAATAAGTGGTATTTTCCATGACAGACCAACAGTGCTACTTCATACTGGAGAGGAGACTGTGTACACAGTCAAGGAGATATTTTATATAAAAAATGTATACTGAAGTGTTATTTGTTAGAGTTACAAACAGAGATCAATCTAAATATCCATTAGAAAGGGAATGGCTAGGGCTGGGATTGTGGCTCAGCGTTAGAGCGCTGGCCTAGCACCTGTGACCCAGGTTCAATTCTCAGCACCACATTAAAAAAAAAAAAAAAGCATTGTGTTGTGTCCATCTACAAAAAAAAAATCATTCTCTCTCTCTCTCTCTCTCTCTCTCCCTCCCTCCCTCCCTCCCTCCCTCCCTCCCCCTCTCCCTCTCCCTCTCCCTCTCCCTCTCCCTCTCCCTCTCCCTCTCCCTCTCCCTCTCCCTGTCAAAAAAAAAAAGGGAATGGCTAAATATTTTATATGTAAAAAGAATACTACATAGCAATTAAATAAATGAACTGGATGAATTTGGATTATTTAATGTGGAGTCAGAAAATAATTTTCAATTAAGTACTATTCTATACATGCAATTTTAAAAAATGACACAGAATGACACTTTATATTATTGTGATATGTATGTCTCAAATTTAGAAAATCGTGTCTGGATAAAACATCTAGAAATTCAAGAGAACAGTATCCTTTGGGAAGGGAAGGAGGGTAAGTTGAACTGAACTAGAGCAGATAGGAGCCTTTAATCCTGTAATGTTTTGTTACTTAAAAAAAAAAGACCAAAAGTCAATATCAACCAAATGTTGTTAAATGTTTGTTAAAAATGACAGTTGGCTATTGTTCTGCTTTGGATCTGGAATGTTCCCCAAAGACTCCTATATTTTAAAGCCTTGGTCCCCAATGCAGCAGTGTCCAGAGGTGAGGCTTTGGGGAAATGATGGTATCTCAGGGGCTCTGACCTCATCCGTGAATTCATCCAATGGATGGGTTTATAATTGGAATTGATTGGGAAATGGACCTACTTGGAGGAGGCAGGTTACTGGAGGCATACTCTGGAATGTTTCCTCTTATCCCTGGTCCCTTCCTCTTTCACTCTCTGCCTCCCTGCAACTGGGAAACCAGCAGTTTTCTATCTCCATGCGCTTCTGCCAGGGCAAGGGAGCCAACCAACCAGCAACTAAAACCTAATTATTCTTATGTATTTTGGTCACAAAGGGGGAAAGCTGGCTATCACAGTTATGGTAATTAAATCATTTTCTGTTTTTGTTTGTTTAAAATCCTTCATTAAAGCAGCAGCCATCAGTACCCCTCCAATTTTTTTCAAAGAAGCTTTGTGGAAATCTCTCCCTTATATTTCTCTTGGATCTGTCCCTGTGTGCAGGAGCGTGTTGGTGCATGGGTGCCTGTCCCCATGCCCATGTGTGCACACACTTGTACTCTCGTACTCAGCTGGTGTTGCCTTGGCAACTCGCAATGCTGTTATCTCTGAATCCGGAGTAGCTGAAGGGCTTTGCACATTGGCTTTTCATTTCGCTTCCAGGGCCTTAATCAACAGCAAGGCTGATCAGTCTGTCTGTGTCTCTGCCTCCAAAATAGGCAATTCACCTTGTCAGGATCGTCTCCAGGTAGTCTCTCCAGCTCATGTACCTCATTTTCTACCATTCATTTCTAAGACGTAACTATAAATGCCTAATCAAAAACAAGCAAAATTTACCACCTTTAACCATTTTCTCTAAATAAGCTGTGGATAGGCCTTAAAGACCAGGGAGGAAAAGGTGCTCTATTTGCATTGTCTCGGGGCCTTTGTTCTAACCTATGAAAGTGTCACGGCAGGAAAAGCACCCAGCAAAGAGGACTTCATGCTCCTGTGACCTATGATGCTGCTTAGTTGATTGCTTTTTGAGTAAATGCCTCCCTTTGGTTGTTGTGATCTATTAGGAACCTTTCTGACTTGACTTGCTCCTTGTCCAGACTGGTCTGAAGCATAGAGCATGCTGGTACCTCCTGTCCTAGCCTTCCGGAGCCACTTGGCACTTCTGTGCCATTCTTCCCAGCTACCCGTCCCTTGGAGTAGTTGAGCCTGTGCTGGGGCCTGAAGAGGGAGGTGATGCAATAAGGATACTTACATGCTGGCTAGGCTCTGGGTCTTAGCTACACCCCCAGGCAAGTTTTTCAGGGAGTTAAAGAATACACAGAAGAGCACAAAATGAACATGTGTATCTTTTATCAGCACAGAATGGCTTACATTCTTACAAGGTTTCATACAGCTCCTCATAGGTTAAGGATTTCTGGTCTAACCCGACTAGCTAGCTAGCCAGTCTTGTCCACTGCCCAAAATTTCAGAAATACAAATATTGCCACAGAGGTTGTATGGCTTTTTAAATTAGCTCTAGCTAGGTGCCTGCTCAGTGCAGGTCTCTCCATCCCATCATTAAGAGCCATGAAAGCTTCCTCTTTTCCAAGTACACTTCTAAGATCATTACAGAGGGGGCTCTTGGGGAAGGAATTGTGGGATCAATATTGAGCCCCTATCTGCTGGAACTCAGGATCTTCTTCAAATGAGGATATAAATATCCTTAATCCACAGAGTAGATGCCTGATTTTCCCTCCAGTCTCAGTCCAGATGTAAGTGCATAGGGAAAGAAGGCACCCGCTTGGTGCTGCTGAAGGTGTTAATTGTCCCTGATAAGCAGCCAAGGCCCTGTTCCCAGGCATGCCATGTCTAGACACTCAGCTCTTATCACTAAGAGACACTCAGAAAGTGGAACTGGCCAATGGGGCTCACTCTGCAAAGGCATTGGAATAACATTCTTGCTCAGGACTTGTCTGCATAAAGTAATGGGACCTTATCTATATGACAACAGTTCCATAAAATCGAGGTGGTCAAAACAGTATAGTGTGAACATATATACTTACCATTTCTCTTCTTTATCAAGGAAAAGGAAAAAAAAACATTAACATGAAATGTTGGATCTGTTGGTTCCCACTTGTCATTCTGAGAATTTTGCTTCTTAACTGATTCCAGCCTTTTCAAATAATTAATTTGGTTTGCTTGATGCACACATGGCAGATTAACAGTTGCATGGTAAAGCTATTCTCAGAAATTGGTAATAGCAGTTTTCTCTATGAAAGGTTCTAGGGTTGGCAGGAGATTCAGTATTTATTGAATATTCTATAGTATTTGAACTAAATTTTCCCAAATGCATCTCTCTTTCAATTAAATAAGCTTAGTTAATTAAAAAATCTTTTCTTGTGGAACACAAAGGATACCTATGCTGATAATATTGCATATACTGTGTTAACTCATTTGAATTACCATGTCCTAGTTCTTGTTAGCTATGTGGTGCTACCATCAACCAAACACTCTGAATTACAGTTCTCAGATTTATAAAATAGGGGTGAAGCCACTCGTTTATCTCAGAGTATCATAAAGGTGAAATGTGTCAAGTAGAGTCACCTCCAAGTATCTGTTAGTCACCTTTCTACAGATATAACAGAATACTTGAGAAAATCATCTTAATGGAGGTAAGATTTTTTTTTTGGGGGGGCGCTCATGGTTTCAGTCTATATTTGCCTGGCAGCATATATGTGGGCCTGTGGTAAGGCATCATGGCCAGTAGGAGGTTGTGAGGCAAAACTGCCTACCTCATGGTAGCCAGGAAGTAAAGAAACAGAAGGAGGAAAAAAGAGGCTAAGGACAAGAAATGACCTTTGAGGACATACCTCCCAGTAATCTTCTTCCTTCAACTGGGCCCTACCTCCTCAAGTTTCCACCATCTCCCAAAATTGTCACCAGCTAATGAGAAAGCCTTCAACACATGAGCTTTCAAGGAACATTCCAGATGCAAAGTATAACAACAGTACCTGGTTCCAGCACTTTTCTGTGGATACCAAAAATCCAAATTCCTTTATAGAGTGGGTTGTATTTGCATGTAATCTATGCATATCCTCCTGTATATTTTAAATCAACTCTAGATTGTTTATAATACCTAGTACCATGTAAATGCTGTGTAAATTGTTGTTATGCTCTCTATCTGAGGGAATAATTACAAGAAAAAAAGTGTACATCTTCAGAACATACAAAATTTCTTTTGAATATTTCAACCTGAGGTTTGTTGAATTTGTAGATGCAGAACTCACAGGATAAAAGAAAGCTTGCTTTATGTCATTCTTCTTTGCATTAAAATTACATAGCCTGACTCTGCTGGACCATGTGCACCACAATAGCAAGAATTTCATCTTATGTGTCTCTTGGTGCTTCAGTCCTCCAGCTTTGCTCTGTAACATCCTGCTAGGAAGGGACTTCATGTCATACTGTTTACTGCTATGTCCCCAATGCCAGGAATGGTGCACAGTATAGTATAATAGTGCAAATGCTGTGTAAATATTAGTTAAAACACATATGTGCATGTTGTATGCATGATATGCATGCATGATAAGTTCAATTCATACTACTTGATGACTGAATATTGATTTGCTGAAATGATTTTTACATGCCCTATGTCACCCACAGTGGTGAATGTTAATAAATTCCTTAGCTTAAGAAATAACACACTGTGGTATACACATTTCTTTTGCTTATTAATACTTGCCATCTGTCATCGGCCTATCATATGTTGACCTCAGCATCAACTAACAAAGCCTAGAGATTCTGCCTGCCCTGCAAAGTGGACATCTTATTATTTCTTCACTGGACCCTGTTTTTTTTTTCTTTTTTCTGTGCTGTATTGTTGAGGAATCCCAGAGCTCCTGGGAAAGGCTAGAAGTTGATGAGTGAGAGCAAGACAAGCTCCAGCAATGCCATACAGTGGCCTTTGTGTGGGAACAAGGAGTGAGGGCATTCCTGACTGGTACACAGTTTGTGCCCCAAGATCACTGTGGAATTCAAGGCACCAGGGCCAGAACAACACCCTTTACTGGCCGAAAGATGGCACCAGGTCAGCCTTAGCCAGACTGTGAGTCCAATCACAGGCCTTGACAGTCGGGTCAAGTGAGGAAGCCCTGGGGTAGGCATCGCTCCGCATTGGCACTGCACAGCTGGGGACCAGCTGCATGAGGACTGTGCTCTCACCTGCTCTGCAGCTGTGGCTGTCAGCATCTATCTCGGATTCTTGATGATCACCGAGATTAACTGAAATGTGCAACATAGGCTGGTGCATGTCACATTGGTACATGAACCATCTCAGGTCCTAGTTATTCAAGCAGAATCCTGGATCCTCTCCAGATCTTCTGGACGGGGCTCTCTCTGGGCAGGATTTGAGAAGTGCCAATTTGAACATACTTCAGTCAATTCTGATTCACCGGAAGGGTCAAAAGCTGTGCTGGACTAGCTGGGAGTTGGATATTTGGAGCTGCACAACCTGGGTGAGAGTCTGGTCTCTGATACGTGTCAGCTGTTTGGCTGTGGCTTATGGCCAGCAGCCCAGCTGAGCTTCCGTGTCCACTTGCATGATCAGATAGTGAGTTAGGATCTAATGAGATGATGTGTGGGACTCAAGGAGAGAGGGGGAGGGTGTTGCTGTTAGTTTCCTCCACTTTGTGCTCAACAGAGTGGATGCTGGAATGCTGTGAATAAATGAATGAATTCTTGGCTGCTTTGTTGACAAATTGCACAGGAAAAACCAAAGATATTAGCTCCCAGGATTGGATGTCAGCGTGTTTTGTGCATCAACAAACCCTCCACAGTGACCTTGAGGGAGGCCTTTTATCTGTTCAGCAGGAATGGACACCAGTGAGTGATTGGAGAAATGAAGCAGCCCAGAAGCAATATTGGGAGCTTCCTGGACATTGTCCCTTCAAGGCCTTACTCTTAACTGAAGCCTGATGGTTTTTCCTAACATCAAAATGTCATTCTTTATTTTTCATCTTGGAAAACCTGAGTTCTAGATGCATCTGAGGCCTGCATTGATCATCTACCTGAAGCTGTGCTGCCTATGACAGATTGATACCATGGTATGTGCCTCTAAGCCCTGAAACCCTTGTCATTTCCTTATGGAAATAATCACTTCTTTGTTTTAAAATTAATTTTTGGAAGTGATTCTTTAAAAACACACAAAAATACACATATTAATGGGGTACCCTGCAAATGTTTTGATACATGTAGACATTTTGTAATCAGGTTAAACATATCTGTCTCCTCAAACATTTATCATTTCCTTATGGCAAAAACATTGAAAATCCTTTCATCTAGATCCTTGAGATCTAACAATTGCTAGCTATAGTCTCTCACAATAGCACACTAGAACTTCGAAAAAAAACTTGTTACCTATTGATCAACCTTTCCTCACCCTGCCCTTAAAATTTTAAAACTCTCTGAATGCTTCTGAAACCCTTTTTATTGAACCCAATTAAAATCAGTCCCTTGATTTGCTACAACTTAGCCAAAGAGCAGCAGTATTTAATGATTCATGGTATTTGCATTGTTTATTTTGAAGACAGGCTAATTAAATCATTGGCTCAATCCTCTCCAAGCTGTTTTTTAGAAACCAGTATTTAAAACTCCATGGACAAATTTGCTCAATCTAGGAACTCACTTAGGGAAGTGATTGGCCTTTGGACAATAAATAGAAAGGCACTAAGGTAGTTCTGCCAACTGCACATTTACATATGGAAATCATCTCTGGGTTAATATTCCTGGCTCAGAACAGCCCCAGGTCCAACATGGAAAGCCTGCAGAATGGCCACAGTGTGACCCTGGTACACATCACTTCAAAAGCATCCTGAGGTTGACAGCCTGCCTGTCCAGGTTGTTGATATTACCACCCTGGGTGGTTTGGTCAGGTATGGTTGGACTCACCTTGCTTTTGGTTTTAGGTGAGAGACTTCACATTTCCGTTGTTCTCTGTTTCAAGGCAGGCATGAGAGTAGCCCTGCACAGAAGGACATTTGTTAGGCTTATGCATCTGTCTGTGCCTTAGTACTACCTGTTTAGAAGAATGCTCAGAAATGCCAACTTCCTAGCATCTAGAAAGTTGGAAGGTTCCAGATCCTATGGGAAGTTGGGTTTGGGTACAGCCCTGCCCACTGGAAGTGGCAGAGCTCATTTCCAGGCAGCCAGAGAGAGATCCCAACCTTCACTGGAGAATTCTCTTGTGTTCTAGTTATTTTTGCCTCTGTAAAAACACAAGCCATGAAATCAGGTGGACTTGAATTCTATTCCTGAATCTGCTACAAAATGACTTTGTGCTTGGACTCCCTGAGAGCCTTTCTGAGTCTGCCCTTTTAAGAGGCACATGAGGGAAAAGACTGATGAGGATTTACAGGGTTCTTACAGGTGACATTGGTAACTGCATCAGGTGTGCCCAGTCTGCTTGGGCAGCTGCTAGGCTGCTCTGTCATCTCATGCTGAGGCAAGCTACTAGGCAAGTTGCTAATCTGTTTTTTATAAATTCTAGAAGAAGATAGTTAGAAATTACTAAATTCAGCCAGTTAGGTCTCTCATTCATTCTGCTTTGTGCTGGAGCTGCCTAACTGTAAGAGTTGTCATTCCTCCTCCTGCACTGGGGGGGGGGGGGCAGGAGGCTTGTCCATTCTTCAGTTCTAAGAGTAAATGGTCTTGCCTGAACAAGGTCTGCAGAGTGGCCTCAACTAAAGTGACAGGAGCTAAAATCCCAGGTGCACTGGATAGCACAACTCCTCAGTCAGGTATGAACCAGTTGTCATATCATACTGATTAAGCCCTCATGTGCACCATACAAGAGTTGATGTACAAAGTAAGCAACGTTCTGGCCAACACACAGGGACTAGAAGTCCACGGCAGTAAATTTAGGACAATGTCATTACACATTCATCACCCTTTAGATATAAAGGCCCAGTTCATGTAAAGTGGGGCTAAGAATAACCAAGATATTGTTCATTCTCTTAAAACCTGTCTGGGTAATGTCAGAGTTGGTTATAGCACACTTAATCACAAATACAAACACAAGAGCAGAGCGTCCTCTCATGGCAGACTTCTATCATGGCAGACTTCTATCATGGCAGACTTCTATCATGGCAGACTCTGTTGAAGCTAGGGATAAATGAGGCTCTTATTGGATGAGCACATTGAGGCCGGGAGCCTCTCTCATGTGAAATCAGTGAAGACTTCACGGAAAAGGTACACAGAGAAGAAAAGACCACAGGGTGTCAGCAGTAGTTAGAGCTAGGATGGAAGCAGGGAAGTGCTTTTGAACAGTGATAATGCGGAGGGACCTTTGCCCAGCAGAGTCATAGAATAGCTCTGTGATGCACCACACAGAATGGCCCGGGTGGTCAGGGAGGATCAAGGAAAGTGGGGTATTTTAAAATGATTACAGGAATCTCTCAGGATTTTTAGGAATTTTGGATTAACAGGCTCTTCTGAAAATCAACGTGGATGGGGAGTGGGAAATGCCAGGTTTTTTTTTCCCCTGTTCTGCAGTTTTTGAAGCATCACAAATAAAATGTTTTAGAACAATTCCCAAAGCACTTGAGCATATCCTGAGGTTATCATGAGTATTTTACCCAAGGTGCAGAGATCCAAGCTCTCTTAGTTTGCATTCTTCAAAGAATTGCAAATTTATTTATTTTCTAAATCTGTGAAAGAAGCTCTTTAAGAAAACAGTTGATATCTTGGAGGCAGCCACACTGACAGCCTTGAGGACTTGCCATTTTTGGATTAGTGGGCCACATATCTAATCTCCAGTGGGACTAGGGAAGTGGCCTCTCTGAAGAAGTTGGCTCAGTGAAGCAGAACCCCTGTCACAGACACCATTTCTTGGATGAAGTGAGAGCAGCTCTGTTCTTTGTCCCCAGATAGTACACTAATAAAATCAGAAGACATTTTTTCCTCCTTGTATACACACACACACACACACACACACACACACACACACACTCCCCCATCTTTAAAAGGGCTACATGCCTTGGTATTGCTTCCTCTTGGGTTGAAATGGACCAGATCAAACCTGGACCCAGCAAACCCAGCAACTGAGACCTCCCTAGAGCACAGGTGTTATAATTTTACAGGCTGGAGGTCACATCCCCTTCCCAGGCGCAATACCCTGGGGCCAATCGCATGTCCTTGCCAAACTCCAGGTCACTCTTCTGTAACACTGGAATTGTAGCACTTTACTTTGTGTGGGTTTTGTGAAGATGAAGTAGCATTTGTGAAGTATCTGCTGAGAGGATACTGCATAAAATGGTGGTTAATATTTTTCACTTTAAATTTCTTGACCTGTGACCTTCTTTATGAGCTATTATATTAAGATAATCAAGATTCATTTTCACAGATTTTTGAGGAATCAACATTACCAAAGTAATGAATTAGGATTAGAATTGTGTGTTCAAATTGGTAGAACATATGGGTTATGTGTATGTAAATATACATATATTCATAAATATACATGTGTATTTATATGTACACTATATGTGTATGTGTATATATATAAACACACATACATTACATATATAGAGAGAGAGTGTGTGCTAGATACAGATGTTGGTTGTTTTCTCAATCATATTTCTCAGTGAATTTGGCAAATGTGATTATTATTGTCTGGAAAACAATAACAGGGACTATAATCACTTCTATGATACATGGGAATGTAAAACTAAAACAAAGACTTTACAGAAAGCAAATCTGCTTTGGAAGCTTCAGTCTTGATCAGGGAGGGAGATAAACTCCCTGTCTCCCAAGAAGAGCATATTTCAGCCACAGAGACTCTATTTGAAGAGATTTTATGGATTTCTGATGTGTAAAATGGTTTTGCACCATATCACAGATGGAGTCATTTGTAGGCAGAATGAAAAATGTGCTACTTCTGACATCTTTCTTTTTTTTTAATTGAAATGACATTTGTATACTTCAGCATGTCTCTGTAACCAACTTGTTTTCCTTCTCAGTGACCCCAGCCATCATCCTCGTCAAGGTCAAGGGCTGCAGAGGCCCCATATTTTGTGCTCTGCTGAGCCATTCCCTGAGTTATGGTTGGGAGATCTGTGAACCTCCACCTTACCATGTTTTCTAGAGGAATGACTTTGGAATTACAATAAGTGAGAGCCAGTTCTGCTGGGGCCATGAACCAGTGCACACAGCTCAGTCACAACAGAACAGCTGCAGAGTGCCCCACCCTTCATCACGTCTCCTTTCTGCCACTGAGGGTCCTGTCTAGGTGTCTCAGGCTCTGAGCACTGTCCTGAGCTAACTTCTTCCAGCCTATTTGATCTCCGAGGTGTGCTAGTAGGTTTGATAAGGTCTCTGCAAGCCTTTTGCTTGTTGCACAGCCTATAGAGTAAACAAACCAGGAATAGCTGTGTTAGGAAGAGAGCCAGGTTTGATACCACCCCGAAATTTGAGTTTCATTCCACCACTGTTGGGGAGTGATGTGGGACAGGTCCCTAAAGGTCTCCAAGTCTTCTTTTCTTGTAGTTTGAATAACAATACGTCCTTTAAAAGGTCTAAATGGGGGACTCTGCATGGATAGGGCTTCTCCCCTACTAAAAGCTTCTTCAGTGTTAACCTCTAATGTTGTGGAATTGTAATGAGGACCAAAGGGAATTGATCTGTTGTCAAAGGGGCAGTGCAAAGCTTGCCCCACAAATAGTATTTTCCTTTAGTTCCTTTTGGAACTAAAGTCTTGGAAGCACAATGAGGATTGTGCTTCAGTAGGGTGCTCAGCCTCTAAAAATCTTCTCCAAATACCTATGTTTATGGAGCGGGACAGAGAAGTCTTATGGAGAGAAGCGCCCAGCCGGC
The DNA here is from genome assembly GCF_964194105.1 of Spermophilus citellus. Lineage (NCBI taxonomy): Eukaryota > Metazoa > Chordata > Mammalia > Rodentia > Sciuridae > Spermophilus > Spermophilus citellus. Next base: position 12,925,229 of record NC_138196.1, on the reverse strand, counting down.
TGGTCTCTCTGAGCCTTTACCGTTTCACTCTTCTCCAGCTTTACCACTTCTTTGTGGGCTAGAATCAGCTGCATGGTAAACAGGGAGCCAGTTGCCCTGAGCCCCTGCAGGAGTCACAGAATAGCTCTGTGATAGGTAGTGCCCTCACTTTTCTTTGTACCCCCAGCACTCAGCATAGAATGCTAGAAACTCTTTGTTCAGTTATAGGCTTTTACCCGTCAGAGTAGATGCCCAAGTGATATACGTGAATCTAATTCAATATTTCCCCAAAGTATTTCAAATAATGTTACTCTTGGAAGGGTCTCCATTAAAACAACTACCACAAAACATGTGGCCCTGATATGGATGCCTTTTGGAGAGTCCTGCTGCATGTTAACATGTGTTAAGAAGCCCTGTACCAAAAAACATTTCAACCAGAAATGTTCAGTGTTTCTCAGCTTCATCTGGTCTAAGAGGCTGTGATTTCTTTCCAGGACAATTAGTAGCCGCCGTCGCACATTTATCACTGAAAGATTTTTCCTTGTCCCTGATGCCAATTTAATAAGGAAGACATGGTTTTGAGAAAAAGGGAAAAAAAGTTTATTGCTTTGCTAACAAAGGAGAAGCACAGAGGACTCTAGTCCCAGGCTGTGGTTCTATCCAACCTGGAGAACAGAGGGCTTTTGAAGAAGCTCTTCAAAGGCTACATTCTAGGTCTGGCCTGATGGGGGCCCCAGGTGCTCCCTGAGGGTGTGTTGAAATTCACTTGTCAATTTGGGAGGTAGTCACTTCCTAGATCTTCCTGGGGACATCTCCTTCCTGGGGTGAGTATAGGACAGATAACTGGGTCTAGGGTGGGAAAAGGTAATCTTGTTTCCCACCCCAGGTTATAGAGAGGGAGAGGGAACAAAAGGAAAAGAAAACATGTCCCTTTAAAAATAAGCTTCAGAGCAGCGAGGGCTATCTTCAAAAGGTGAAGTGGACGGACCACTGTTTAAGTCAGAGGCATTGAATGGTATTACTCGATAATCACAAATCCTCTTGTAACTCTGTCTAGTGACTACTATGCAGGCATTTGCTTCCAGTCAGAATGCCATTGTTCTCTCTTGGCTGTGAAACAAACTTTACTTAACCCATTCTGCCGTAAGTCTGTTGGGATGTCAGTAGGGATCCAATGTTTGGCTGGACTTATTTTTGAGCTTTGGAAGCCTTTTTAATTTCTTTGTGTGATGACACACATTTGCTGCTCTAAGGCACAAATCTAGCGGTAGATGCTGGCATGAGCCCTGGAGGCCCTGATTATTTTCACAGATATCCCTGTGGTCCAGTCTGCTTTGCTGTGAAGACATTCCTGGATACTGATGACTCATTACCTTCATTGCCAGCTGGTCACCCCAGGCTGAGCCTTCATTCTGTCTTGCTTGGATCATTGCAGTAGGCACCTAACTAGTGTCTTCCCAGCATAGCAGCTGGAGTGATCCTGTTAAAACACAAGTCAGATCAAGTCCATTTGGGAGCAATTTGATTTGGATGTGGTATATTTAATTATGTTCCACAAGGGTCCATGTGTTAGAGGTTTGATCCCCAAGGTAGTGGCATTGGGAAGTGCTATGGACATTGAAGAGGTGGGCCCAATGGGACATCCCTAGGTTACTGGGGTTGGCCCTCAGAACAGATTGCGGGTCCCCCCATTCTTGTTTTGCTCCAGAAATTCACTTGTTAATTTGGGAGATAGTCACTTCCTAAGTCACTTCCTAGATCTTCTTGGGGACATGACAATTTAACCAACATTTGCTCCCACCATGACATGCTGCCCTATCTGGTCCTTACCAGAAACTGAATGAATGGATCCACCTCATCTTGGACTTCAAACCTCCCAAACTGAGCTAAAAAGACCTCTTTACTTCACAAGTAGCCCTTGTCAGGTATCTTGTTATAGTGATGGAGAGTTCGCTAATACAGTACTACACCTGAGAAATGCCAAACTCTTCAGTGGCATTCAAGGCCCTGTGTGACCAGGACCCTGCCCCTCTCCCCTTTATCCACTGGGCTGCAGCAACCCCAGACCTCTTGCTTGTCTACAATGCTCCAGACAAAGCCCAGCCCCATGGCATTGCATTTCCTTCCCTTTCTGCTGGGAACGTGCTTCCTCTGATTTTCAAGTGGCTCACTTCCTCACTTACTTCTGATGTCTGTCAAATGCCATCTTATCAGACAGCCCTGTCTGTGCCACCCATGTCAAACATCAGCCCTCCCCCAACCCTTCCACCGCAGCTATTCACTGTCTCCTTCTGTGCATCCCCCCCCCCCCGCCACCTCTTTCATTTCTCTCCAGGACGCTGGTCAGTGCCGGCCATGTGATAAGTTGACTCAGTTATTTGTGTATTGTCTCCTCCTCCCCTGGGATGTCAGCTATGTAGGACAGGACCTTGGCTTTGCTCACAGCAGTGTCCCCAGCTCCTAGTATAGCGCTTGACGTGCAGGCAAGAGCTCTGGGTCTGGTTGTTGAATGGATGAGTAACAGCATTCAGTTGCCATCTGCAGATACTGACGTGACCGGAGCTAGTTACACGCAAGAGGTTGTGAACGTCAGGGAACTTCTCAGTTTGCTGTGATCTTTGGCGCGCTCCACCTGGCAGCTTTCCCTGGTTCACCGGCTGCTGAGTGAACTTTTCCCAGCTGAAGGTGAGAGCTGGATACTCATCAGCACTTGGGTGGAGACTGAAGCCTCGGAGGAGGAGGGGACACTGAGGCAGCCACACCTGCAACTCTTCAACCCAGAGGTGATGGCTCTCTACTACTGAATGCCATTTGTCACATGAGTACTTTCTTGGCAGTGAGCAACATATTTTAATTTTCTCAGTTAATACACCTTTGAGATTTGGGGTACTTTGCCCTTGAATAAAAAGCTCCCCGTTTTACTGGGGATCCCAGGGAAGTTTCCAGAGAGTCTCACACAGATCCACATTTTGTCTTTTGATTGACAGCAGGATTGCATCAGACTTTCAAGTTCCCACTGTGCATGTGCTTACTCCTTGGAGGGGAGGTTTTATTATAATAATGGCAGGCTAAAGGTACAAAGCCACTTTGGGTCACCTTGGCCTCTGCTGATCAATTCTAATTGGAACTTATTCTTACAGATTTTATGGTTGCGGGGAGCTTTGCTTCTAATTTTCCAGTCTCCCTGAGACCTGATATCTGGTCTGTGTTAAGGACACAAAAGTCCCTCCCTTCAGGGTAATTCTCCCTTCCTATCAGGGAGAATTTAGGGCCTGCATTTCTCCTGAAAATAACAGTTGTTGCTGAGGAATGTCACTGGGGCAGGGCCAGAGTGGCCTCAGGCAAACTGTCCTTTAAAAGAAAGCATGTGGGGGTCAGCACTGTAGGCCTAGTCCACACCCCCAACCTCCTGTTCCCACGGTTCATGTCTGTCTGCCTCCTGCCGTCAATATCTCTGTAAATAGTGGCCCTGGACTTGGGCCCAGTTGCTATGTTGGCTTCTGTGGCCAACAACACAATGACCCTTTTAGGGCAGAGGCCCTGCGGTGGTGAAAGGCCAACTGGTGTGTTTTGTTCCTATGCTTGGATGTGCCCCAGGAGCACAACACGGGGAACCCTTAATCAGTAAAGCATGCCCCTACCACCACCTGAGTCAGATTATAATTGTCAGCCCAGGACAGAAACTATTAAAAATATGCAAAAGGTCATTTTTCAATGATATAGAAAATGTCACTTGCAATCAAATTTCATTACATGGCTTTAAATCCAGCCAAGATAAAGACTCATCATAGAATCATGAAGCCTGAAGGACTTTCAGAGATCCTGTTGGCATGAGGATACTGAGGAAGGGCTGTTCCTTTAGTCAGACATATCCTGGACCTGCCCCAGACAGCTCTGTGACTTTGGACAAGACACTGAACCTCCCTGAGGTTTGATTTCTCATCTAGTCTGATGACTAATAATCCTGATGGATTACAGAGACCTAGCAGGATACTGTAAGTGAAAGGTTAGATACGCAGTGGGCATTCACCAGAAATAGATGTCCATCACTCACCTGGTCAGGCTCACTCCTTGTTTGCCTGACAATGGTACAGTCTTGATTAAAGGGAACAGGGCTCAGAGGCCTCATCATGTCCACTAATCCAGGCTGAAGCTTTGTCAGAGGAGAGCTATATGCAGGACCTTGGCAGGGGAGAGATACATGCAGGAAATTAGTACCTTTGGTTGCCCACCTCCAAAGAAAATAAGAAGCTGGATGGACCTCACCTAGATCTCCATAGTTCAGTGGGTTGTGTGGGCAACTGGCCACCTGCCAGCTCTTTCAATTGCAACTCCAGTTTTAATCAAATACCTAGGCAGGGAAGTGAAGTGAGGGTGGCAGAAAGAAAGGGCTGGAAAGAAAACTTGTGCTCTTTGGAGGGCTATAGGAACAAGAATGGCCTACGATTAGTGTTTCTTTCCAGACCTGTATTTTAAATTAGTCATAATTTATTGCTATTATGAGCCCTGAACTACACTTGCCCTGGGCTCTGCAAATATGGGGAATTAGCCAGGCCAGAAGAAGCAGTGTTCCATCAGTGCTAAGAAAAAGGGGCTTACTGGCTAAAGAGGAGTGGGAGGGTGTGAACCTGCCTTCTCCTGAATCCTGGCTACAAAAGACTTACCCTGGGCTCCAGCATATAGCACAGTCATGCAAATGATGGTGTGCCCAGTGTGCCAGGCTATGTGGTAAGGAAAATGGGGGACTTGGGATATTATCCCCCTTCCTGGAGGGAGAAGGAAGGGGACTTTGGGACCCCAAGCATATTGGGCATTCAGCAATGTTGCTTGGTGAGGAAGAGGAAGAGGAGGAGGACCAAGTTGGCACAGGCCAGAAGCAGGCCTGGCTATGGGGGACAGATGCACCCTAAGAGGAATTTCACTGTTGAGTTTAAGTCCCAGAGGAATTGATGCATTCTTACTTGGTGCCATGGCTAAGCAGGTGTGGCAGACATAAGCAGCCTTGGACAGCAGAAAGATACTAGAAGGCAAGTGTGCAGCAGTTCCTAGTTCCAGACGGGAAAGCTATTTGGAATGGCATAGGACAGACAAGGTCTGTCCTCAGGGGACTGAGGCAGGCAAGAGCTACACCTAGGGGTCATATTAGTACACATTTGTGTGTCTTGTAACAATGGGGGCATGTTCTGAGAAAGGCATTCCTAGGCAATTTCATCACTGTGCAGACAGCACAGAGTGAGCTTCCTCAAACCTAGATGGTCAGCCTACTATACCTCTGGGCTCTCTGATAGGATTTATTGCTCCAAGGCTGCAAACTTGTACAGCATGTTATGTACTCTATAGTACAGGCAACTGTAACACACTGATATTTGTGTATCTAAACATAGGAAAGGTCCAGTAAACATGGAATTTTTCAGCTCCATTATAAAATCTTAGGGGACCATTGTTGTACATGCAGCCTACTATTGACTGAAACATCTTTGCATGACTGTGTTTAATGCCAGGAGCTTTCCATACATCATTTCAGCAGCTGGGTTCAGAACAGGCTTCCATTCCCATGAGAGCTGGAATATGAAGTGAGCAGGAAGTTGGGGCAGGAGCCAGTGTTTACACTAGGCAGTGAGCTGTGGGTGTGAACAGGCAGCTGTGTGTGGAGGGTAACTGTTGGGGGTCCTGCTCATGCATGCAGACTGTAATATTGAGTCCAGTTCCTGCTCACCAGTGGGGCCAAGATCCCTGACCTCTTCTGCTCAATCAGAAGGGCCTGATCCTGATCTTATAGGGAATTGGCTTCAGAAACAGCAGCCAAGAAGACCTAGTAGAAGCAGGAGCTATATATAGTTGGAGTATAGTATAGTTGGAGAGATGTCATAAGAGATAAGTCATAGAAATTTTAAATAAGGTACAGATGGCTACTAGAAGAGCTATCACATGTTGGTACATGAGTGGTTACCAAATGAACTGTTAAACATGATTTGTTGGAGGAGAAGAGTAGGGGGAAGGACTTAAGGATGAGGCAGCCCCAGAAGGAGGTGAAACTTATGCTTTATAAGATTTTATCAGACCTCCAAGGAAGGAGTTGGGCATTCTGAGCTGGGAGATGCTGTAGAAAAGGCCTAAAGATGTAAGATTCTGAGACTTCAGACCAGATTCTGATAAGTTTGTTGGGAACAGCTTTGAAGGATAAAGGGAAGGAATCTAATTCTGACCTTATAGGATTCCAGCAGCAGGACTCTCTATGACATCCATAAGTTGCTGTGGCCCTAGTGTGAGGGATGGTCAGAGACCAATGTGAAGGACTATAGCACAGCTTCAAGAGTGAATCAGCCCTGCCTGAACTAGGAGGGGGAACAATGGAAATGGAGGGAGGAAAATGGATTGTATAGATGTATAAAAGTGAGAGTGGGTAAGACATGAGAGAAATGGCCACAGAGACTGAATGAGTGACAGGTGGTCACAATTACAAACAGAGGAGGAGGGAGTGATTGGAGGAAATGACAGATGAGCTTCAAACAGGTGGATTTGAGGTACCAGCAGGCATCTAGATGTTTGTATCTCAAAGTGAGGTTATGATGAAAACATAGGACTAGATTGAATATTTTAAAATCCCCTTTATACAGTGTATCTGAGGAGAAGTCATTGGGAAGCCACTTCCTTGAGAAGAATACAGATGGTCAGCATGCAACACCCAAATGTGATGGGCTAAGGATGGAAAATGGGAAGAATAAAGGCTACCAAGGTTAAGAGAAGGCCACCTAGGGAAGGGTCCTTATCCATGTCACTTGGGTGTCACAGATGAGCTGCGGCTGTCAGCATTATTCTTTTTTCATTGGGAGAGATGATCTTAGTGGGACAATAGGGGTCCTGGTGGTGATTTGAGCAGTGGCCTGGGATGTTTCCACCTTGTGTCATCAGAAAATGGTATGGTTCCCTCAAAGCAGGGACATCCCACGGAGAGATGGGAGAATGTGTGCCAGAGATCCTATGTGAGGATTTGGCCCAACAGACCAGACTGTAGTCTTGGAGCAGTGACTGGTGACTCTGTACAATGCAGTGTCCCATCCTGTCCGATATACATACCCCCCCACAGGCCTTGCTCTTGAGTCAGGAGCTGCAGCAGGAAGCCATCATCCTGTGACATTGCTCTGCTTCTGCGGGAATCTGAATTTCATAGCCCAGGTTTAATTCATTCCCCTACAGTCTCCTGACAGCCGGATCTCAAGCCTGGCAAATAAATCAGGGAAAGTGAAGCAAGAGGGAGGACCAGCATTGTTTAGGCCACCTGGAGGGGCACCCCATCTCACCTGTGCATGGATGATACAGCAGGGAAACTGGAGTGGGGCAGAGTGTAGGGACCTTATGCTGCCACTGCTGGGTGACACTGGAGCCCTATTGTTGTGGTAGTATGTCTGCAGCCTCTGAGGCTGCTGTCATCACCCTCTTTATTGATGCTGGGCCTGAGACAAGGCACTGTGGGGGGACTTTTTTTTTACCCCCAGGAGGCTAATTTTAGAGTGCTCCAGCTGAAGTGCTGCTGTGAACCATATATCTTAACTAGGCACTTGTGCGTCACTAATGAGGCAGGTGCATACATCCGGAGGAAGATCCTGTTCCTGATGGTGGTGTGTGTGGGCTGCCTGGTCGCTGCCTTGGCTCTTCCAGGGTGGTTGCTCACTGCATCTGGTTTGTGCAGGCAGAAGCTGTATCTCTAGGTGTGAGATTTGGGGTGTGCTGGAGTCATCCTGCTGCACCCTTGAATCTTGTTTCGGCCACTACCAGCTCTGTGACCTTGGGCAAACTGAATACTTGACCTCATTTTCAAAGCCTGAGCTTACTCATCTGTTAACTTTAGAAAATGAGAGCAGTGACTTCATGGAAATCATGGGAGACTCTCAGATCCTATAAAGGCAAAGTGTGTAGCTCTTCAGTGTTACATGTTCAGGACACATTGTTCCTTCTTTCCCTTCCCCCAGCGACCCCTTTACATTCATCACTGCCATGGCTGGGCTTTGCCCCAGGAGCAGATGAGCTGGTGCTAAGATGTAATGCTTCCCCTGAAGTGCTCCTGACATGACCGGAGACTTGAGCTGAGTCTTGAGAGAGGCAGTTTGCTGGGCAGAGATTCAGGGGTGGGTGGGATGACTTTTCCAACTCTACTCTTGTGACCCATCTGACAACTTCTACATTTTACCTGGGGGCAGTCTTTCATGAGCAGGGAAGAAAGGGAGGTGCTTGTTCCTTTTGGTGAGGTCAAGCTAACTTCTGTCTGGGTCAGCTCAGAGCCTTCCTCTGACTTGCAGGAGCAGCCAGTCCTGATGCTTGCAGGGTACTTCCACTGCTCCAGGTCCTTATTGACCATAAGGTACCTCTTAGGGGAGACTTAAGGGTTTCTGGGTTACGCTTCCCTGATGCAGAAGAGAAGGGAGTCATAGAGGTTTTGACATTGAGGACTACGTCCTCTCCTTGTCCCCAAGCCCAGAACACAGAAACCATATGGGAGAAGAGACATGGATTCAGGGTCACTGAAGGATGTGCTTCCCAAGAGTTGCTGTTTGCCATTATTTTCATCTGGATGTGTCTCATCTACAAGGTGGGAGCAGACTTTCCCAATATGTTTTATTTTTATTTTTATCATTGGTACTAGAGCTGGAACTCGGGGATACTCTGTCACTGAGCTACATCTTCAGCCCTTTTTATTTTTGAGGCAAGGTGTCCCTAAGGTTTCCAGGTTGGCCTTGACTTGCTATCTTCTGGCCTCAGCCTCCCAAGTGATTGAATTACAGGTGTTTGCCACAGTGCTCAGCTTTCCCAACTCTTATGTGTTCAGGGTGTGAGCTGCTCTCTGTTTACGTTAAGGTTTTCACCAAGTAGGCAAACGATTATCTTCACACAGTGTGTGTGTGTGTGTGTGTGTATGTGTGTGTGTGTGTATGTGTGTGTCTGTGTTTGTTTGTACATATGCATATGGTTATGCACTATATAATAGTGTTTTGGTCATTGATGGGCCATGTATATGACAGTGGTCACACAGGACTACTCTTTCACTTAGCGGTATTGTAGCTATCATAATTTGTGTCAGTACACTCTAGGATATTCTCAAGGTGTTGAATTCACCTTAACAATGCCTTTATCAGAATGTGTACCCGATGAGAGAGAAGACGGGGGGAGAGAGAAGTTTTCTCCCCATAGCATGTACTTTGTTGTGTCCCAAAGCTCTGGTTTGAAGCAATGTTGAAATCTGTCAAGTCAGTTAATTAACAATCTTATCTCAGCAGATTTATTTGGCAGAAACACCAAATTCCTGAATCCATGTGGGCTGGCCCTCATGACCCTTGCCCTGAGAAAGTGAAAAAAAAAAAAAAAACCTGTCATAGGTTTGTGGGGGCTACCTAGCATTTAAAATGACTCAAATTTTATTTTTATTTTTTCATGCCTTTATAGTGAGCATCGTTGACTCCCATTGTATTGTCGTGGGGTTGGACATGGGGTTGGATTGATTATGTGGGCCAAGAGGATGGAGAACTCGAAGGAAAGGATGGCCCAGCTCACTCAGCACCCAGCACTCCCCTGCATGAGGAAGCTGACCCTGATAGGCCAGTGACTGTGCTGGGAGCCTACCGACCTGGTCCTCTGCAACATCAGTGCTCACAAGAGACCTGTGTCCACATCTTCTCAATGTGGATAACAGCTTAGAATTAGCCACACTAGGAAACAGTATAGTATATATCCCAAAATTACACATTCTTTCAAGATTCCTGAGGAATGTTTTAATCACTTCATTACTTCTGTTGACAAAGAAATGATTTTAATGGTAATAAAAAGACCTGGCTCCACTGTTGTGTGATCACATATAAATTATATATTCTCTCCAAAACCCAGCCCTGGACTGTTAAGGGGATGCAAATAATTGTACCTGCCTCAGAGGATTATGGTAGGATTAAGTGAGGTAATGTGAGTTTTCCCAGACATGCAGCTAGTACTCGTTGTATGGCAGCCACTGTTCCTGTCACCCCCAGTATGATTGTACCTGCTGTCACCACTGCATCTTCACATTTGCAGATGACCAAGCTTAATCCAGCTGGAGACCTGACTTCAAGGTTTGGTCTTCATTCATTTGAGATGTATTGAGTCCCACAGATATGAATGAGAGGGCAGGCATGGTGGTGCACACCTGTATCCCAGGAGTGCAGGAGGATCACAAGCTCAAAGCCAACCTCAGCAACTTAGCGAGACCCTATCTCTAAATAAAATATAAAAAGGTAGGGGGACGGTGCTGGGGATGTGGTTCAGTGCTTAAGTGCCCCTGGGTTCAATCCCTGGTAAGGAGAGAGAGAGAGAGAGAGAGAGAGAGAGAGAGAGACAGGCAGACAGACATATCCCTGCCCTCAAGAAGGTTCCACTGTGGTTGAGAGATGTCCTTATACGCTCCTCACAGTATTTTCTATCCATGACTGTAGGAAGCCGGCACTGGGGGCACTGGGAACCCAGAGGAAGGGACTCTGAAGGGAGCCATTGCAGATCAGGCAAGGAGTGCCAGAGTCTCCTCTCCCTGTACCCAGCCTAATGCAGCAACAGCCCTGAGTTTCAGAAAGTAAAGGCCAAAGCCAATTTGTAATCAGAACTTCACACCTGCGAGAAGTGACAGAAAAGCAAAAGCCACTACCTTTTATTCCTTTGAGGCTAAATGCATCCAAAAAGCGTAGAGATGAGTTAGGCAATCCTGTTTGGAATTGAAGTTCTCAACACTCACATAAAATCTTGATGAACCTGTTGAGAGGAGGAAAAAAATGGTGATAATTGGCAAGGGGCACTGAAAAATTCCTGACTTTTAAAGGACAAGATTTTAGGTAAGGAGGCTGGGTATTTAGAGTTGATCCCCCCCAAAAAAAATAATTTTTAGCCTCCAGCTGCATAACTTTTCTTATTGAGGTGCAGCATGTAGACCAGACTGGTTGTTTTGAGGAATTAAACAATTGGTATCCTTCTATAAGAGTTGGAGTACTTTAAGACCCACGTGAGTGCTTACAGTCTTAATAAGACTTGCTTAGCAGTACCTTAGGGAGACCAGGTAAGAATCACCAATAAAATCATTAAGGAAATCTATGACCCTCTGAAGCATGGCAAGTGGTGGGCTGAGTAAGAGACTCTTATATGAGGTATACTTTCCTCAAAATAAATTATCATTGCCTTATTGCAAAGTGCCATGAGAGATGACACAGGACTAAGCAAATTTGTTCTTTTGTTTATGAATTCATCCATCAAGTATATACTCATATCTTCACTCTCTGAACTGGATCTCTTGCCCTCTCAGGCACAGCAGGCCTGCATACATACAGCTAAAAGATGCTTTGATGAATGGTATACTAGGTGCATGAAAAATGTTTATAGAATGGCAGAAGCTCACTGTGCATGCTGTATTAGGGAGTGCTTCTTCAAAACAGTAGGTGACAGCTCAGCCAGGGCTTCAATCCCTCATTGACAGGAGGTTGTCAAGGAAGAAATGACAGGGGCAGTGGGAAACACACAGTGCCGTTCCATAGGAGGGGGAGCGTGGGGCTCTGGGTCATGAGTGGAGTCCACAGAGGATCTGATTCCAGGGCACAGCCAGAGCCATGGTGTCAGAGGTGTGGGTCATGATTCTAGCAAGCCTAATTATTTTACAGGAGGAAACTCAGAGAAGTGAAGGGCCTTGCCCAAATTCACATAGCTCCAGGGGAGTGTCAGAACCTGAACTTGGGGCTTGGCAGCTTCAGGTGTGACATGGGAGATGAGGTGCTCAGTGTGCTGAAACACCTCAAAGGTTCCTCTTATTCTACAAAATTCATCAGCTTAAACCAAATTCACCTTTACAGAACATACAAGTTGGTCTCAGGATTCCTTTGGCAGAGCCTGTCTTTTCTGCTTACATCTGGGTGGTGATTTGGTAATGGAAGCAACTGACTGAGAAGTTATGAGGAATAAGACTTCCCCACACCCTGATTCCCACCCTCAGGACTTAGTTTTCTTGGAAATTGAGCCTCAGGTCTAGTGGGAAGTATAGAAATATTACACTATGCAACTTGCTCTTATTCCAAGTTCAGACCTTTTTTGGAATACATGATGATCTTTTTTTAAGTGGAATTAATGCTGCTGTATCCAAGCATTTGTTTGTGTGAAGTGATGTCTGTTTAATCCTCTGCCCACCTGTCTAGCATACATGGTTATGGTGCCTTATATATGCCAGGTCCTTCTCCCAGTCTTGAGGATATAGCACTCAAGAAGCCCAGTTAAAATCTCACAGTGCTGCCGAGAGTGGTGGTGCACATTTGTAATCCTAGTAGCTGAGGAGACTGAGGCAGGAGGATCATAAGTTCAAAGCCAGCCTCAGCAACTTAGCAAGGCCCTAAGCAACTCAGGGAGACACTATCTCTAAATAAAATACAGAAAAGGGCTGGAGATGTTGCTCAGTAGTTAGGTACCCCTGGTTTCAATCCCCAGTACAAAACCAAACCAAACCAAAACAAAAACCTCCCTAGTGTAAGAGAACTCTCCCATCAACAAACATAATAATATAACACATAGTAATAAATAAATGTTGTATATAAGCAAAACAGGATTAGAGGCTTAAGAATAGGGGAGAATTAAGTGCTATTTTATAAAAGTAGTTCAGGGAAGGCTCTCTGAGGAAGTAACACTTGAATCTAAATGAAGTAAAAACATCAGGAACATCAGGAATCCCACAAATGCAAAGACTTTTCCATTCATCCACCCATCTACCTACTCATCTACCCACTCATCTGTCCACCTCTTTAACCATCCTCTACCCACCCATCCATCCACCCATCCATCCATCCATCCATCATCCTTCCACCCTCCTTTCTTACTACTTCATTGTTCTGCGGCACTGGCTCCCCATGGGTTAGATGTCTTACAACTTCTGAAAGAGAATGATTAGCATGCCTTTACAGCAGGTTTTTCTTTTGCATTGTTTTGCTTATAAAATCATTTCTTTTTTGTTGTAAGAGTAATCTTTGGTGTTTTGTGTTATAAGTGTAACTTTTTCTCTTACAAGACATTTTTAAACTCTGGAAGCACTTGAGGATATGGCTCGAAGGCCAGTCTCTCCTGGATCTTAGGCTCTCATTTTAAGGCCACAGATGATATGTCAGGGCTCTCCTGAGGAATATATGAGGGAAAACTGCAGGCACTCAGTGAATACTTATTGCAAATATTGCCACTACTCCTACTGGCAGACATTATCAGTGGTAGCCAGCAATGGTTTTTAGGGACAGTGCTAGACTCTGGACCAGGCATTTTAGTTCTTGCTTTAACATATTATGTAGTTCTTCCAGGAGATCTATCCTATTCCACCTCACCTTGAGATAAGCCCACTGTCACTTTTACTCTTTGCCCGACCCTCCCCATAGCTGCCTCTTGCAACGGTTTAGTGTTCAACTGGGATGACTTGAGATTCTTTGCAGCCAGCAGAGGAAGAAAGACGTTTGTAAAATTAGCCTTACCTTGCTGATGGTGTGTGATTCATCTCAGTAAGAGCTAATATTTCCCAAGGGCCCTTTAGCAGCAGAGAGCATTCAAGGAGTGGTGCAGAGGTTTCTAAGTTACTTAACAGATTTTATGAACTGCTAATTACCTCATAAAGACATTTTATTGAGCGAGGATGATCTGTTATTGGCACTGACTGTTTACATGTCTCAGGCCTGTCGCCTGTTTCTTCTGCTCTATGTCAGGGCATCCCCGAAAGCCTTGCTCTGTGGGAGGCAAGGAGGCTTTACCAGTGCAAGCCAGTGTCCACCGCAGGCCACCAAGTATAAGGACAGGACTCTGGTTCTGCACTCATTGACTTCTTGAGGTCCCATCTCTAGGAAATTCAAGGAGAAGGACAGAAGCCTGGAATATGACTTCTTAGTTTGATCAGCTTCCATAAATTGGCAACAGACAAGAACCTGGGATAGTAGGGGAGGGAGGAGAGGCACTAAGTCATAGTTACTTAGACATAAGAAGTTCTAGTGTGCTGTTGCATAGCAGGGTGACTGTGGGTAAATTATTGTACTCTCTACTTCAAAAAGCTAGAAGAAAAGAGTTCCAGTGGTCTCACTGTGAAGAGGATAAGTGTTTGATGAGATAGATATGTTTAACCTGATTTAAACATTACACAGTTTATGCCTATATCAGAATACCACGTGGTACCCCATAAAATTTTTTTAGAAGACACATGAAGAAAGAGAAATTTTCAGAGGAGGCAGGCAGAGTTGTTATGGTTGTTGTTAAGCAGGAAAAGATGGATTCTGAGAAAATAGACAATACGCTGGGGTGGCGGGGCAGCACTTCCCATGTGTCTGGAGTGGATTATGAACCAGATGGTGAGCTTTGCTAGAAGATTTCTGGGTGTTGTCATGAGCTCTCTAATTCAAACAAAGCCAAAAAAATGCATTGCATTCTGATACGGTTGCTATTGTGTCAAGTAGATGCCCAAGATGTCATTTCCTAGAGATTGGTAGTGAATTTTCTTATAATAGCTTTATAAGCTTACTAAACAAACAGCATACTGTTTCAATTTGTAGAGAGATAAGTTGTATGTTAGATGAAGGCTGAGGCCTTTACCACGTCCCATATAATCAATCCTCAGATCAACTATATGAAGAGGTGGTATTCCTACTTTTCCTGTATTGTGGATGAGCATCTTGAAGCTCAGAGATTAAGCAAATTGCCCAAGGCTACACAGCCAACAACAGCACAGCAGGAGTCTCACTCCAGTATTTCCTGACTCCCTCACCCATACCCTTGACCATGGCACCAGGCTATCTCACAGGTGCTGCTATAGCTACAGAATTTGCCCCTGATATATCACTAATGGATGGACATTGGTCCTGGAAGAACTCCGGCATGGCCTTCTCTTTGCCTTATAGGAATAATATTTTTATCCATGACCCAAATAAGAAAGACACACTGAACCACTTCAGTGCAGTAATTGGTACATATCACACAGAGGTTGGCATAAACTGTGAGCACCATTGTCAAATGCATGCTTCTGCAGCTTGTTTTGGGTTCTAGCTTTCAGATAGGATGCATGGGTGTGAGAGGAAGGTTCAGGAGGACAGTTCAGGACAAGGGCGTGGATGGTTAAGAGCCTACACCAGCTTTGATGATCAGAATGTTCTACTCAATATGCACAATATGCACAAGAGTCTCTGCTTGAGACTCTTGTCCAGAATTCCTGCCAAAGATTAGCAGTGGGCAGAAGAACATTCATCCTGTCAATCTGCTTCTTTTTATAGCAGTACGTCTGAGTGCATGGAGGAAAGGAAGACCAGCATCTCCTAGGGAGGGAGACAGGGAGGCACATGGAGAGGAAAGAAGTTGGCTAATTATTTGCTTTTCAGGTGAGGATGGTGCCAGGATAGCTGGATACCTTCTGGGAATTTCAGTAATTTCCCTAAAGTTCTCAGCCACAGGACAATCAGGTCCTAACAAGAATCAGGCTTCAGGAGCCCATGGCATCCTTGGGGATCCAGAGTGTTGACATGTGACCCTGCAACCTGACCTTGGTGTGCTGGCCCCAGGGCAGGGCATGTTCCTGACTATTGACACAGCCCCTCACCTGTACTCCACTCGGCAGATATATATTTATTCAATAAATAGCATTGAAGGCTGTCAGCACCAGAGAATGTTCTAGACCCTGGGGACAGGTTTTGAATAAAATAGAAACAGAAGAAGAGAGTACAGAACCGAAAGATGCAAATACCAGTCCTTAAAAGTCATAGTCATTCTAATCCAGACAGAATATTATCTGGACATCGGACCAAAGGCAATAGTCCACCAGCCTGAATATGCATTTTTTTTTAGCCGAAATATCAAGACATAGGTTTATTTTTTTAATGTAAAAAAGTAGATCTTATTCCACGATGAAATCACTGCTTCTTATTTTCCTGGAGAAGATACTGCACTTAGGGCTTTTTCTATACCTTCTGAAGCCAAAGAATGTGCCAGAAGTTTGGCATTCCCAAGAATTATTGTAGGATCTGGAAATGTTTGTTTGTTTGGTTGGTTTTTGCTGGCGTATCATCAATCAGGAGGTCCTTTTGTGCTTGATGGTCTTGTTTCAGAAGTAGGGTGTGTGTGTGTGTGTGTGTGTGTGCGTGTGTGTGTGCGCGCGTGTGTGTGTGTGTGTGTGTGTGTGTGTGTGTGTGTTCATGTCCCAAAATCAAAAAAACCTGACCCATGGTCTCACAACCCTCAGAACTGCCAGTTGATGAGAAAAATACCCCGCTTCCTCCAGGCCCCAGAGGGCATACATTTAAGTAAATACTTTAATTAAATTGCATCCTGTTGCCAAGTCATTTCTTAAACAAGAGGCAGTAAATGGAATCTTCTCCGGGAAAGTGACGCTGTGCTCGGCCGAATGGCTTTCTTCAGGGAGGAAAATGTTTATTTGAGAACCCTATTGTAGTTACATGCCAGGTCTGTGACTCTGGGGAAAAGAAAGGAAGCTTGTTCACTTCCAGAGGATGCCAAACTTAGGATTTGTCCCTGGCGATGTGGGAACAGCAATCGTGGATTGTTCTGTCTTCCCGCCAGGCCCTTTGCCAAGGTAGGCACCAGTGGTCCCTTTGCTCTGGAGATTAAAGATATTTGCATTGAAGCAAAGTAGGGATTATCCCCAGGCATAGTAGGTGTCCTATATAAACGTCCCACTTCACATCTTTTCCCTGCTAAAGCCTAGTCATTGCCTGGGCAGGAACCCATGTTTTGGAAGTGTTTATATTTTCTCATAAAAGAATACACACTCCCTGAAGAAGATTTGGAAACACAATAAAGACTTAGAAGGAAAATAAGAATAAGCCATTTTCCCACAACCCAGGATAAAGTACATTTTTGTCTGTTGCCCTGCCCCCAAACACATATATGTAGTTTAACTGATACTGTGTAAATGAAGTATTTCATAGGATTTTGTTAAAAGGAAAGGTGAATGGCCACTGGACCCAAGACCTGGGTTGCTATTCTAGCAGGAGCCTGCTCACTTGCCTTTATAGATTGTTACAGAATTCCTCCAACTTGTGTCATGAAATGTAAAAGATGTATAATTCAATCAGACACCTTCTCAGCTCCGGTGAAGAATGCATGAACTAGAAGGCCCAAGGTCCATTACCTCCGAGCAGTTGAGAATTGCACACCTCCCCTCACCCCTGGCCCAGTCATACCTCCTAAGTTGCATTTTTACTCTAATAAAATGTTCTTGGCTGCATTTTTGTAATAGTAATAGGATTCTCAAAGGGATTGAGCATTTATCTTAAACACAGCCTCTGCGCCGGCCCCCACCAGCATGGCAAAGTTTGCTTTAATGATGTTGCTTTGAATAATTGAATGCCTTCCTCCTGTTGATTCTTTCTGTGTGTTTTATTTCACAGAATACCCCCAAAGGCTTAGTTGGTTTCCAAAAGCTGCATGTTAGAAACAGTTGGATCATTTTTTTTTTCCTTCCGTGGATTTGAGATTTATGAATTGCTGCTTTTCTTAGACAAATGCCAGGGGAAGACCTTTGCAAAATACAAAATTTCATCTTGGGAATCACAGTGGACAGTTTCTCACCCTCTGAAGAGCTTGTGGCAGAGGTCCCACAATGGGGAGGAATGGCAGTGGGATTGGCAGAGAGCTGTCTGATTATCTGCCAGAGCCACAGTCAATAACACTGTCCCTACCATCCCACCTAAAATGCAACACTCAGCATCATTACTGCCGACTAAACCAAGGAAACCTGATATGAACTTTTGCTAGATTGAGTCCACCTATGCAATAGGAGACTTGGGAAATTTTAGATCTAAAAGAGTCTTCCAGATTATCTTTTCTCAGGTCTTGGATTTACAAATGAGGAAACTGAGGCTCTGTGAGGATTAAGTAGCATGCACTAGGCCATACCCACCACAGCAAAGGGGAGATTGGAGCAGACTTCCCCTGAAGCCCAAACCACACGCCCTGGTATCTCTGGCACTTCCATGCCGGGGATACAAGCTGGGTCCAAACAGTGTCATAGAAACTGGAAACTGCATTAACTCAGCCATCAGATGACTTGAAAAGCAAATGCCAAACCTGAGGAGCTCCCGCTTAGCTTAACTGGAAGGACCACATAGCAGACTTATCTCAGGGAACACTACATTCCAACAGCCAATCATCCATGTTTTGTGTACCTCCTTCAGACCAGGAGAGAGGGAGGGCAGGAGGGGAGGAGGGCATTCCCTCAGTGGTGTGAACGTGTGCTCCACTTCTAAAGAAATGTTCTGCGCTCATTTTGGGTATCTTTCTGGGCTTCATTTAGCAGTGCCAGGGCCCTAAAGGAAAACCAGGGCAATGAAGAGAAAAGACAAAGGATAAAGGATAGAGCCTTGAATGAGAAAAAAATTCAAGGAGCTAAACAGGAGGAAGAGTTTTTTTTTTTTTTTTTTTTTTTTTTTTTTTTTCCAAAGAGATGACTCAGTGGAGAAATAATAGCAGTATAAAAAGAATTTGAAAAGCAGGAGGAGAAAGAAAGAGTGTTAATTATGTTAACCTTTGAAAAGTTGTTCAGCGCACAGCAGGAACAGGAGCCTGTTTTGTGTGGTTGAAACCATCCATCTGACAGTAACACTTCCTGCAATTCCAAATCAGGGGGCTGAGTGGCTGTTCAATTGTTCTGCTAATGAACCCTCCTGCTCTTGGTGGCTGCAAGGGAAGGGGGAGCTTATTTCATGGATACCTCACCATGCCTCTTGAAATGTCATTGTTCCTCATATGGACATGTGGGCTGTCTGAGGTCCAGGCCTCTGTCTCAGCCACCTTCATTCCTGGGGAGGCCTCGGACTGTAGTAAGAGTTTCAGTCTCTACAGCCAGATCCAGGAGGTTCAGCACAGCCTCTGCCACTTACTTATGATGCTGGCCAATTAAGTGGTGGTTAAGGCTTTTCTGAGTCCCATCTGATCACCTGCATGTAGGATGTCAGTTACATCCACTCAGAGGACGGTCATTAGGGCACAGCGACTGGTCCATCGATGGACATCATGGTTGGTGGTGGTGACATTCAGTCTTGTCCTCACTCTTAGGATGTTGCTCTTACAGTTTTCATTTTGGGTCACCTGCTCTCTGAAGGAGCATCTTTGCCCCCAGACTAAAGAATACAGCGTTCCCTAAGAGAAGGACTAGTGTTAAACTGTATTCTTTATTGTCTCAAACCCAGAGGGCCACAATGTGTGTTGGCATGTGGTGAGGGGAGAAGAGGGGGTGCACAGGGGACCAGGGAGAGGAGGACAACTGTATCCTCCCCAGAAGCATCTGAGAGTGCCCCCCTTGAAAAGGCAGAAGCCTAGAAGTCCTACAGGAAGAGGAGGGCTCCACGGTGATGCTCCAGGAGAGGAAAGCTGTCATTTTGAGTGTCTTTTCAAGTCTCAGGCTGTGCTTTGCTTTGGTGCCCTGGAGTAAGTGCAGGAGTGGTGAGGTATGTACAGTCAGATTGAAGCTAGAGGGGAGGGATTTTGTTTGGATATGGCGGTGGATTTTCAGATTTTACTATATGTGCAGTGGGTGAACTATTGGAAGCTTCTGGTTAGTGGAGATGCTCTGGGTTTTGGCAGAAGGCTCTCTCTGGCTGCTTCAATGAGTGGGTAGGGGGGTCAGAGTGGAAGCAGCTGCAGGTGGGAGCCTCTAGGAAGGCTGTGGCAGCACTGCTGGCAAGCTGTCAGGAGGAAGTGGACCAAGTCCGAGAGGCAGGGAGGGGCAGCTTCAAGGAACAGGAGTAGTACTAAAATGATTTGGATCTAGATGGATTGGGCTCATAACGGGTAGGGAAAAGAGGATGATTACTCTGAGATCTTGGGTTTGTGACATGGTGGCCTGTGATAGGAAGTCAGGATGGGGAAAGTGGAAAATCAGAGAAAACAAGCCGTGTTTGAGTATTTTGATTTTTGAGGTGTTTGGGGAAGTCCATGTCAGTATATTCCGCAGATACTGTGGGCTGTGGGTTTGGAACATAGAAGACAGATCAGAGAACAATGTATAAGAAGTTTCATAATATTGTGTTTGTATAGCATTTTTAGAATGTGCCAAAGAATCTCATATATATATTGTGTTAGTCAGCTTTTTGTCACTGTGACTAAAATACCTGGCAAGAACAGCTTAGAAGAGGAAAAGTTTATTTTGGCTCCCTGTGTCAGAAGTTCAGGCCGTGGTTGCTGCTGTCTCCATTGCTGTGGGCTGAGGCGAGGTGGAGCCTCAGGGCAAAAGGGCAGTGGCCGCAGAGGAAAGCTACTCAGCTCATGGCAGCCCAGAAGATGACAGTGAGTGAGGCTCTAGGGACAAATATAAACCCCAAGAGCAGACCCCCAGTGACCTACTTCCTCCTAGCCATGCCCCATCTGCCTATAGTTACCACCTTCTCAAATTAATCCATCAGATTATTGTTATGGCCTCATAATCTAATCATCTCACCTGTGAACATAGCTACATTGTCTTCAACATGGGGAAATGGAAGAGACCAGGCATCATAGATGGCCTGAGGAACTGGAGACATGGGACTGCCAGTGGCTGGGGACATTCATGCGCTTGTGTTTGTACCCATTAAGTTTGAGATGCCTCCAGGACATTCAAATGGGGGTGCTGAGTGGGGATAGAAATCAGGAGAAATGTCGGTTTGGGAATCACTGACGTAGAGATGATCTCAAAACTGAAGTTGGATGAGATGGCCGGGGAGCAGGTGTAGATGAAATAAAAAGGGAGCTTGTAGCAATCCCTTGCTGAGCCATCAAAAGGGGAGGTCCATGCCCGGACATTGGAGGGTGGAGATGGGGAGGCAGGAGCACTGAGAGGGAGCAGCAGAGGAAAGAATTTCCAAGAGGAGGAGGGGTCATCTGGTCTAAAGTAGAAGATGGGTCAGGGTCAGTGGCCATCATATTCGTCTACTGCCACATCAAAAAAACCTTGTCAGAGGTATCACATGAGAAAAGGACCAATATTAGTAACACCTCCTTTATCAATTATGCTCCTGCTATCATGTATTTGTTTCCGTGTGTCGGGTGATCAATGTCCACCCCCTCTTGTTATCCTCACTACAGTGCTTTGAGTTCACCTCACTCTACAGCCTAGGGAACTGACGTTTGGAGAGAGGCGATGGCTTGTCCGTGGTCAGAGCAGGTCATGGCTCCCAAGGCCAGGATGGTTCAAGGAGAGCATTCACTCCAGAACTGGCCACACAGGCTCCTGCCTTCTGGTTCTCCAGGTGGTATCTGAAATTGTCTAACAACATAAAAACAGGTCGGTGATGACTGCAATAAAAATCCCATTATGCTGAATCTGTCATCAGCAGTGGTGCAGAGTTTGCAAACTGTACCAGCTGGAAATGTAACTCCTTCCTTTTGCATTTTTATTTGTCCAAATTATGTTTAGTAAAAAATACTTGTTGCATGGCCCAAAGGGATGTAGAAAACCTGATCTATATGGCTAGGGTTATGGCTCAAGGGGTAGAGTGCTCACCTAGCATGTGTGAGGCACTGGGTTTGATCCTCAGCACCACATAAAAATGAGATAAAGATATTGTGTCCACCTAAAACTAAAAAATAAATATTTAAAAAACCGGATCTGTTAGGTATAAAATATGAAAACCCAAATAAATATATACAAATAAAAGTATGAATTCTAAGAAGACTCTTGGCAGGCAGGGGGTTTCCTAGAGGGGGCCAAGAAGCAGGCTTAGTTCCCACCTCCTTCTTGCCAAGGACACAGGGTTGTATCCTCCCTGCCCAAAGAAACTCATTCCAGGACATCTCAGGAAAGGAAAGGACAAAGCTAACATAATGAGAGCCATCAAGTGGATCTTAACATCCATGGAGCTCCAGACCCCAGGGTTCCTTTGGAGGCCTGTCTAGGAGAGGTCCCCAAGAGTATGAGATCTTCCCCATCCAGTGCCCCTTCCTGACCCAGAAAAGGTGCTGGTCAGCTTCCTTTCTCCCATGGGGTAGGATGCAGATCAGCACTGTTTATAGACCCTGTGGAGGATAGAGGTTGATGATGGAGAGAAGATGGAAGTTCTGGGTGGCACCCCAGTTTGGGGACCTGGACCTTGCTCCTAGCCTGAGCTCCTTGGCAAGGTAGGATCTGCATATGCTACTAGTACATACTGCAGCCTCAGCCAGGTGTGTGTGCAGCCAGAATCTCTGCCAAAACACTGTCTCCTCCAGCTAACTGGGGCATAGCCTGCCCCAAGGCTTGGACCAGCACCATCAAGCTATGTTCCAACTGCAGAACTCCCCTAGGCTATGCTACAATCAGAGAAAGACACCCCATCTGTTTTCTGGATTTCTCCTGCGTGTCTGACAGGGCTTCTAGTGAGCTGGATTTTAGGAAACCCAAAATCGGTCTTGCCTGGAGCATGTTCTCTGTTTTTTAAAGCCAGTTTGAGAATTTGTTTGGGGGCATCTAAGTACTTCCGTTGCCAGCCTCTTGTTGAAGAAGAGCTGTTTTAGTATCTGAGCAACCTTCTGGGACATGTGCCTGAGACACAGAGGAGAGAGAGAGAGAGAGAGAGAGAGAGAGAGAGAGAGAGAGAGAGAGAGAGAGAGAGAGAGAGATTCTGTTGAACTTTTCCTCCTCTGAAAATTCTGCTTTGTTAAGAATTAAGGGGCTTTAACTCCTGAGGGCTGCTCTTAGGTTTAGAACCTGATAGCCTTGCATCCTCTACACTATAGCAAGGCCTTAATTAATCCAACTTTTTATGCACCTTGAGAGGGAGACATTTACCTCTTTCAAAGTGAAATTCTATATTTTTTAACTGAAAAATATTAACAGTGCTTCAGTTACACTGCCTGGTCCTAAGTTCGAACTTTGCTAACCATCCATGTAATTAGGAACCACTGTCCTGCGCTCAGCCTCTTTGTAAGAGCCAAGTCAGGTGGCTTCTGAGACTTCTTCCAGTCCTGAGGTCTTGTGACTCTAGAGTCTTAGCTTCCCACCTTATGCTGTTCTGGGAAGCACCCAAGTCTCATGGTGATTACAATTTTCCTTCAACAGAGCATTAGATTGGGACCTCTTGGAGAAAGCAGGCCAGAGTGGGTTTCTTGCAGTTGCTTTGGCTAAGTTGAACTTAGAAGTCTGGTCTCAGGTTCTCTTGTTCCCTGAGACCAGCCCTGGGAGTTCAATGGTTGTTATTTCAGCAAATAGTGGCTAAATGCATATGAAGGGCCTGGCACTATTCTGGGTGGCAAGGACATCTCTGCAAATCAAATAAAACACTGAATACTTACAAAGTTTATACTGTGACAGTAGGCCATGAGGTGCTCATCTAAGGTCTAGAACCCCCAGCACCTTGATCTTCCATGTTTCTGTTTTGGTTGCATACACTTATTATTTTGAAGATCCACAGTCATTTCTGTGGATACTGGTAATAATTTCCACATCGTATGATAAGTTTTACTGCTAGACAAGATTACCTTTTCTTCCTGGTCCCACTTGGAAGTTTAATGGACAGCCCTCTGGTAAGCAGATAGGAACCTGAGGCTCAGAGACTTTCACATGATGTCATTCCAAAGAAATGGTCAGTCCAGCTGTCCAAACAGAGAGTTTTAATTCTAAAGTTAGGCTTCTTTCAACAAAAATCTCAGTGCAGCTCTGTGTGGTGGCACAGGCCTGTAATCCCAGTGGCTCAGGAGGCTAAGGCAGGATGATCACAAGTTCAAAGCTAGCCTCAGCAATTTAGCAAGACCCTGTTTCAAAATAAAGAAAAATAAAAATGGCTAAGGATGAGGCTCAATGGTTAAACACACCTGGGTTCAATCCCTGGCGCTCCCCCTGTACCCCCAAAAAATCTCGATACAGAGCATTGGTAGAACAGTTGCCTAGTATGTGGGAGGTCCTGGAGGTCCTGGATTCGATATGATAGCACTGCCCCCCCCCAAAAAAAAGGAAAATCTCAGTGCAAAATTAAGTCATGTGTCCATATGAAGAGAGTCACCCAGAACTTATTTCATGTGTCCTGTTTACCAGCCTTGACACCTGCCCCCACCTTTAGAAGGAGTTAAATTTCTAACGATTTCTGAAGTGGTCTTTTGACTGCTACAATACCACGTTTGAGTTACAAAAAGCATGTTGCCACATCATTCTTGTTTATTCTTATTCTTATTCTTGCTCCAATCTCCTAGAAGCCAAAGTCCATGACTTGAAGTTCTCCATGGGAATCCTCCCATGCTGCCTTGCTTCAGCAGTTCATCCTGATGCAGGTTCCCCAGATACATTTACTTATTGGTACATGAGGCTTCCTTGCCTTCAGCTGGTTCTGACTTTTTAAATTTCTTCCCAATTTACCATATTAACCAAGCAGCAAATACTCTGGCTAAGTCTTGATGTTATCACCGTCTTCTGATCCCTTTTAATGACAGAGTGGTTCATCCTTAACTGTGGCCATTGGACCACTAGTGTTGCAGATGTGAGTAGAACAGCTAACCTCACAAGTGCAGTCCTGGGACCCAATGGGGGAGGATACTACATGGGAGTGTAGAAGAAGATGGCCATTTTAAAGGACCCCTGTGATTCTGGCACCCAGTTTCATTAATATAAGAACTGCATCTCAGTGTTCCTTAAGCTTTTCAAGAAAACAAAATATTAGTCTCAAAAGCAGATGTTTTCTTATGCAAGCAAACAAGCCAGTTCTTTTACTCTTTGAGATTCCACCTAGATGTTGGTTGTCATGCTAGGTGGGTGAATTTTGGAAATCCTGATTTCTAGTGGGAATTTGAATCTGTAGAACCCGGGGATGTTCCAGGTACTACAGGGTGGGATGGGAACAATTATGTGTCTTCTTGATGTTCCTGGCCCAGGAAATGGGTAGTGGCTGAAGGCAGGCAATGGAGAAGAAGAAGGCTCACCCATCAGGTGCACACTTGCCACCAAAAAACCTCCCTCCTGAGATCTTGACAAAGACCCAGGTAGCCAAGATGAAGTAGAATAATAAACTATAAACCCACCTGTGCTCCAGGGACAATGTCCCACAAGGACACTGGTGTCCTCTCTCCTAAGAATTTGCTTGGTCCTCTGCCTGTACACGCTCCTGGCCTCTTCTACTCTGGTGTCTTACCAGGCCATGTCAGGATATTGCAGTCGTTAAGGCAGTAGTGGCTGGTGGGGTGGCTCGAAAGATACCAGGGTGGGCATGGGCATTCTTGAATTGTTGTGTGTCTCAAACATCTTTGTGCATTGGAATCATCTGGGGAACTATTTAAAATGATCATTTCCAGACCCTATATTTAGCAATTCAAATTTACTTGATTTAGAATGGGGCCTGGGAATTGTATTTTTGAAGGGACATCAGGGATGATTCGAGTGTCAATGGTTTTAGCCATCTAGACTTCTAGGCACCTATCCCCACCCTTTTCAACATGCTGTGGGCCCTGGGCCTTCTACTTCTTTAGCAATGCCCATTTCACAGGGTCACTGTGAACACTAAGTTTAACACTGTGCTCTGTATGAAGTGTCTAGTCTACAGACAATAAATCCTAATGCCTATTAGGTTGAATAGTTTATTTCAGAAACCCTAATATATGACAGTGATTTCTTCCAATGGCCCCCTATTGTAAATATTTAACACAGATAAGTTTCCAATGGTCAGCAGGTGTTTACCCAGGGCATGCATCTTGCTGTGAGCAAGCATTGCAGGGACCAGGAGGGAGACCCAGATTATGTATGGGAAGTTGCCAGCACAGTGGACTGGAAGCCCTTTTGTGAGATGTCAGACTTAAGCATATGACTCAAATGATATTTGTCAAATGAACAGAACTCTTATGAAGTCGGCTAATATGCAGCAAGAGTAAACTGTACAGTCTTTTTTGTATACTAGGAACTCAAAGAAGGATTCAGAGAAAAGCATGCTGCTCGTGGCTTCCAGAATGAACAATATAGCCTTTTTGGCATGTACGTCTTGAATGGAGATCATCAGGTTTCACCGACTGTATATATGAATAATTAGAATCATAGTTACAGAACCTGAGGGATTTTACACTATTTTACAGCCTGCTTCACCCTGCTTCTAGCCTTCCTGCACACACCCGATGTTAGAATCAGAATCACAGAAACCCAAAGAGCCCAAGTGTCTCTGATCCAGAAGAGGATTCAGAATCTGATGCATATCAGCACAGAAGGCAAATGGAATGGCATTTAAATACTTAATTGTAATCCCGTAGACTATCTGTATGCTGTAGGTTCTTCACCACAGGATGCCGAACACATCTAGTCGTTCAATTGGAGGGTTGGCAGGAAGGAGTAGGGAAATTTATTTTAATTTACTGGCTGTGAGGCTCAGCTTCAAACTAGAAGATGAGCCTGATGCTCCATTCAGAGAGTGGGTGGAATGGGTGAGAGGTCCCAGGCCTCTGGTGAGCCCCACACGGCTGTTTCTTCAGTGGCTTTCTGCAAAGGCCTGCCTTGGGGGTCTCTGCCAGATGGTTTCAGTTGTACATGCTGTTTTCCTTCTAAACCCAGTTATTGGCATCTCTCCTTAAGCAAACATTTTTACTCTTTTTTTTTTTTTACTCTTACCAGTGAGCTTTCACACAGTGTCAAAAATGTACCAGGCAGAGGCTGTGAGAAGCCTGCTCAGAGCATCTTCCCTGGTAAACCTAAAATTAATTTTAAAATGGAAAAACTGTTGATTGTTGCTGACAAAAGTGGAGGACAAATTAAAGGACTCAGTATGAATTTTGTTAGGGCACCTAGAAAACAATTGCTGGAACATCCTGAGGGTGGGCCTGGTGTCTGGGTAGGGCATGAGGCTTTAAGGGTGCTTGGCCTACTGATCCACCCACTGAACACTTAGCTTTGTGGCAGTCCCTGCACTGGGCACTAGGAGTTCTGGAGCCATGTCCAGCTTTGGAGGAGCTCGTAGAGGAACCCTGCATTGCCCAAATGCTCTGAAGCACAGAGAGGCAGGCCATTGACTAGAATGTAGTGTGGAGGTCAGAGAAGGAGACACAGAGACAGTGGGACTTCAGAGGAGCTCAAAAGGTGAGTACGAGTTTGTTAGTAAGCCCCTGGAAGAAGGCAGACCTGCTTTGTGGAGGGGTAGTGTGTGCCAAGATGCAGAAACATGGAAGGGTAAAAAGGCAAGATTTGCTTAGAAACCAACAAGCCTGGCTCGGCCAAGAAGCAGTATAAAGGTGATGTCATGCTATGAAGAGCCATTTCCTGGCCTACCACCAGGCCAAGGTTTCTTTTAGGGCACAGGAGGTCATCAGCAGGTTTGACTCAGGGATATGACTCAGATGACCACAGAGTAATTGGAAGATAAGGTAGAGGTGCTAGGTTGAGTTCTTTTGTTCCCAGGTTAATCATAGGATTTCTTGTGACCCCTGCTTTGTGCCATTGTCACAGCCTTGGCTACTTGATCAGTTGAGAATTGTTTGGCCTCAGTCCTTTGGGCTGTGATGTCAGTAACCAACCAAAGGCATGTGCCTGCTTCCCATAGATGTCAGATGTCAGCTGACTTGACCCTATTCCTTGGTCAGAGCCAACCCCTGGGGAAGGCAGGTGGGAGGAAGCACTTGGGTCTTTTTGAGTCACAAAACTAAGACAGTGCAGCTTCAAGGACAGCATAGTCCATGGGATTATAGACACTCTTTGTCTTCCCCCGGCAGGTGACAAAAACAGACAGGGGCCAAACACCTGGCTCCTTATAGATACCCAGTGTCCTTCCTGAACTCATGACAAGTCAGCATTCCTCAGAAAAAGGTTTTTGATAAATTTGGGAGTGGGTAGAAGGCATTTCATAAAAATCAAAAAGATCTTGATTTCGGCAGCACCCAGTGAGGATTAAGTATGGAACTACTGTAATACCAGAAATTGCAGGTCCAAAGTGTCAGTGTCAGGCTGCTTCCCACCCTAACCCACTCCGCCACTGACCTAGGCAAGCTAGGAAGGTCAAGTCCACTGTGGGAGACCCATTGTTAGGCCATCCCACACACAACCCCAAATGGAATACTCAGTGTTGCATGAACATGCCTTGGGTACCTTTTTTGCCAAGGTTGCCCACATTTGAATGCTAGCTAGAAAAAAATGTTCCCATGCAGAGAAGAATTTGGTTTCATTTGCATTTTTCCTTAGGTGAAATTCCTTCCTGGTTCCTGGTTCACATTTTTCTGTGGGCTGCGTCTCAGTCCCTATTTTCTTTATGTACAAATAAAGACCACCACTTCGGTGTGCTGAGCATCCACTGTGGCAGATGTGTTCACTCAGTGGTCTTTATTCAGAACACAGAGGTTAAAATGATAACCCCAGAGAAACTTAAGCATCTCTTTGTGCCTCCCTCCTCCTTTATCTCCCCTTGGGAGCTTACCTTTGTGCCTTCAAACAGGCTTCTAGTGCCTCTCTCTCCCTGACCTGGAAAGGACCTTTACTCTTGACCCAGCCACCTCCAGCTTCCTTTAGTTGGTTCCCTCCTTCTCTCCCTATAGCTGCATCTAGGTGCTTCTTGGCCTCCTAGGATCTAGATTTAGTCCACCAGAGACATCTGTCTTTACCCATTCCAGACCTCCATGAAATGTTCCCTCCTCCTTGGTCTTCCTTTATTCTTCCCCCTATTTCCTACCCCCTCTTCTTCATCTTTTATCCTGTTAAGATAAGCTCCAGCTCCAGGCCAGTTCTCTCTGCTAGACCATTAGATAAAATCTCCTCCCTTTGGGGGTTTCAGTGACAGTCCTGCCATCTACTCAGTATCGGAGGACAGCAAATGGGGAGCACCTTGGGCTCCCACTTCCAGCCTTTCCCTTGGTAGCCAAGCAGATACCAAGTCCTATTGGACCTTCGTTTTGGAGGTGTCCCCATCCCAGAGCTCCTTCCCCTGGATCCATCACTGTCTGGGGCTCCTCCTCATCCTCCATCTAGTTCCTGAATCTTCCAGCCACCCTGCACTCAGGGATGGATGTACTGCCTTTCCTTAGGTCAACCCCTGTTCAGGGGTCTGCTGTGGTCCCTTGGACCGCTGGCCCGCCTGATGCTCCAGGCTCTCCCCAGTCTGCCACCTGATCTTCACTGATTCTTCTTTCCTTTGCCCCTGCTGTGTGCTCTTTGGGTTCTGTCAAGCAGATCTCCCAAGGCCCCCCAATACCCTTTCACACTGGTTCTGTGTGAGGTGTTCGCTTACCCAAGCACCCCTCTGCTTTCTTCCCATTTTTCGTCCCTATCTATCTGCCCAGCCTGGGTTCAAATCGTACTCCTCTTATTTCTAAAAATTAATAAATTATGTTGTCTCTTAGAATAACATGCTCATTGGAAGAATGTGTTTTAAACAACAGAAAAGTATGTACAGAGATTAAAAAACACTTATAATTCTACAATCTAAAAGTTACTATGGTATGTGGATCCTTCAGGGATTAAATGTGTACACATAGATAGATAGGGCTGAGTTGTTTTTACCTCCATGGTATTATGCAATTATTTTGTTTTTCTTCTCTAGCCACTATATTATGAGAATTTTCCCATTCCACCAATTTGTCTTTAAATAGCATTTTTCATACCTGTATGATAACCCATCCCATGGATATACAACTGATTGATTTAGTCTGTCTTCCCCTGGAGGTTATGTTGTGGCTTCTGGCTTTTCAGCCTTATGAATAACAAATGTCCTTGTCCCTTAACTCTAGCTATTTGTTTTCTATAACAAATGATGTAGGATTCATTGTGACCCAGACACACAGTGTATTTATCCGGTGTCTGCTGGATGCCAACCTCTGTAGTTAGTGTTTCTCTTTCACACTTAGGCCTCCGAGCCACCTTGATAGGACATATTATCTGTATCTCAGGTCACTTAAGTCACCCAGTAGGTGGGTTATGAGGTCCAGATTTTGATTCAGCCTCGATGCTAAATCCAACCTGCATTACTGTGTCTTCTATGGTGGTGTTAACCAGGGTGTGCACCAGTGGGAAAGCACTAAGAGCTCATGAGGGGAATGGATGGATCCATTTATTTTATTACCATTTTATAGCTGGGTTATAGGACCCTCCTGGGATCTGCTGGCTCTTTCTAGGGTTAATCTTACACCTAATCGGAGCTGTAAGGGACTTTCTTACTTTATAAATGAGGGTGCTGAGAGGTTCAGGGGACATCCACAGTGTCAGGCTGGAAGCTATAGTGGGTGGCCTATGATGAATGCATCTTTAAAAGATTACTGACTTTATTATATACTTTCTTTATAGATTGTTGGGCCAAAGTCTAGGGAATGTAGAAATCTTTTTTGGCTAATGTGTCAGACTTGGTAGCTACAATGAGTGCTACACATGCTGTCTTGACCTGCGTGACTGTTTTCAGCAACTGTACCCTGTCACTGTTGGAGCAGAGCCCTGTTGCTCCCTTGGTTTACCTCAGGTAGAAGAGAGCCACGAGAAGGGCGTTAACTCAGCCTAGAATTGTGTTCCCCAGAGTCTTAGGACCTCATCTTTAGGCAGGTGCTTCTCACACTGTAGAATAACTGGCACAGTGAGGGTGTGTTTCAACACATTTTGCCTTGATTCAACAGGGCTGCCACAATCCATCTGAGTTACTAAAAAGCTCCCCCATGCTGCTGCTGCTGCTGGCTAGGGACCACTCACTCATTGCCAACCACTATCATGTATCATTAAAAAGATATTGGGGCTGGGAATCAGTGATAGAGCTTTTGCCTAAATGTGCCAAGTCCTGGGTTTGATCCCCAATATTGGAAAAAAAAATGGATGGCAGCTCATGCAATTAACTATATTATCTTTGGCCTTTCTATTTTAAAATAGCAAGAGCTGTGTGATTCGAATTGTTCATTCTTTACATCATTTGAAATCCAGAATGCTCGGGACATTTACTCTCAGCTTAGGCGGTGGCTTGAGCCTCTTCCCTTCCTGCTCCGGCTCAGCCCTGTGACTGCAGTGTTAACCTCACCACGCCTGAGCCTGTCCTTCCCAGCCTGCTGTGAGCCAGATGCTCCACCTAACAATCAAGAAGACTGCCTTGGTCTTGCTGCCCAGGACCTGGATGCAGCAGGCTGGGCAGGCCCTGCACTGCCCCCTTGCTCGACTTTGACTCTTGCTTCTTCATAGAAACTGCTTCATTGCTCTGTCCCTAGGTGGTATCAGAGATCTATTTGAACTGCTACAAAACTCCCTCAAACCCTTATATCTAACCCATGACGCTCAGAAATCTTTGTTGCCTGGGACTTCTTCCCCATCCCTGCCACCAGACCATTGGATCTGAGACCCTGAAAGCCAGTTTGGATGGAGTTGAGCTTGCAGCACCCCTTCTGACTCTGAAATTGGCTGTCACTCTTCTCTGTCCTCTGCTGAGGAAGTCCCTGAATACCCCTACTTCTGTACTGATGTGAATGTGGCTGTGTTGTCAGTGGGAAGCTGCCCCAGGCCCAGCTGACAGGGATAGTCTAATCTTCCTAGTAGAATTTCTCAGCAATATTGCCACTGTAGACCAGGGCATTCTTTATTCCGGGGAGCTGTCCTGGGCATTGTGGGATGTTTAACAGTGTCCTTGGCCTCTATTCACTAGTAGATGATGCCTGCAGCACCTCCCTCTCCAACTGTCACAACCAAAAATGTCTCTAGACATTACTAGATGTCCCCTGGGGAAGGAACCTCTCCTCTCCCTGCACTGAGAACCTACTTTGGAGCACCAAGTCCATTTAGCAGGTTAGTGTTGTGAAGAAGCTTGTTTCACCAACGTTCACTCATTTAATCCTCATGGTAAGTCCACGGAATGAGTGGCATCAGCCCCATTTTATACAGGAGGAATGTGACGACAGAAAAGATGATGTGTATGCCAGTGGATAATGTCATAAATGCCGGGGCCAGAACCTGAATCCAGGTTGGTCTGACATCAGAGCCCATGATCTTAGTGATGTATAGTCACAAAGAAAAGAAACCCAGTGACAAGGTTTATTTTTAAGGATACAATGAGATAGTTTACAGGCAGCTGCAGGCGGGTAAAGAGGTTTGCCTGGACCACACAGAAATAGACTCCAAGGTTGAGAACCAAGTTCCTACTCTCCTCTCTGCATGCTCTGTGGCCTGGCTTGTGCCTGCATTATCTGTACAGTGGCTTCTTCTCCTGATCTCTGCTTTCCCTGTAGCTTCATGCCAACCCCAGGTCCAACCATCTTAAAGTCCCTCGTTCTCTGTATCTGAAATTCAGGTTTTTCAAGACAGACAATGTGATTGGCTGAGCTCTGGCGAGCCGTTGTTCCTGAGCGAATCCACTGTGGGTCTTTGGTATAGGGTAGATGAGAAGAGGAAGTGATTGGTGTCCCTCACACTTCTGAGCCCTTGTCACTGCCCCACAGCTACCCTTGCTCAGTGGTCACCATGGCAACAGAGGCCAATTTTGCCTGACACCTTGGGGCAAAGATTTTACCTACCAGTACCTAGGCCACAGCTTCCTACCAAGTGAAACTGCAGGAAATGTGAAGAGACACATCTGTTCCTTCCACTTAGCAAACAAGAAGAGCCAATCAGCCCCCCAGAAATTGATCTTTACCAACATTTAATGAAGAGTTAGCTAGTTAATAGCCCATGACAAATCCAAAGGCTGTTGGGGGTCTGACAACCCAGACATTAACAGCAGCAATGGCCAATTTCCAAGAGATTACTGACATTCTGGGCCACTCAGGAAGACATCCGGGAGGAAATATTCAGAGCAAGGGAGGGAGGAGGGAAAAGAAGAAGTGACAACTTAGTAATGTGTTGTGACTTGGCATCTCTGAACAAGAGCAAATTTGCACATGGAGACTTTTAATCATAGAAGAGTTCAGAACCAAAGGGGCAGGAGATGTTGGTGGGCTTTCCTCCAACTCAGAACAAATCCACTAGGCCTCCAGTTCCCCCAGTGTTGTGTAGAATTGTTTCCAGGGGTTGTTGCCTCATGGCTGGATGGCCAGAAGTTTTTGGGACTGGTCTCAAACTAACACATACAAGTAATTGTCGCATGCAGATGAGCATGACCTTTTGCTTTTGGTCTTCTGGGAAGTTCATGGACTTTGTCCAGTGATGCTATTATCCCTCTCAGTCCTCAGCACCTGGAGCCTATACAGGGCCTGGGTAGGCATTCAGTAGGCATGGATATTGTACTCATGGTGGACCAGGCAAACAGACTGGCTACTGCCCTGGGGGAGTTATTTGTTGCAGAAGGATGACTGATTTGAGAGCAGACAGTTGCTGATATAGTGTGGTGGGAAAACCCCATTGTAGAAGCAATGTTGTTGTACATCTGTGGAGGCATGGTGCCACCATCCAGAGGTTCATGGACTAGACTACTGCAGCAGCTCAGGCTGGCTGGCATGGCATGAAGTGGTCAGAGCCCTTGTCCTCACTTGCTGCATCTGATCCATCAATAAATGTTCTCAGCTCTATCTCCAGACAACATCCTAGTTCATCACATCTCCCATCTCTGGCCCCCTGTGCCAGTGCTGACTACCAGTGCCACCAGCAATACCTGCAGGCACCCCATAATCCATCATTCTGTTAGCCACCAGTAATGCCTGCATCCACTCCCTAATCCATCACTCACTCAACTAGGATCACCTTTTAGGCCCTGTCCCTACCTACTTTGTTTTGGTGGCTTCCTATTACACTTGAGGTGGAACACAGACTGCTAGTCACAAACAAGCAGTCTCTGACTGTGTCCTTCTACTCTGTCTTTACTCATTGTGCTTTAGCCTACTGACCCCACTTGCTGTCCCCAAAGTTACACTTGCATCTAAGGCATGCACAGGTGCTCTTCCATCTTCCAGAGCACACAGCTTCTACCTCCTTGGAGCAGACCCCTGACCACCATCCATCATCGCCTCCCACCCATGGCACACCCCCATCCCTGTTGCATTTCTTCATAATATTTATTATTACCTGGAATTACCTTGTTCATTTCTTTGGCTGTGGTAGAGGTATAAATAACCCAGAGAACGAGATAAGAAATACATTATGCTTAGAAACCTGAATAAGGTGAAGCTTTGTTGGGAAGGTAACATAAGGGCTGGAACTTGAAACAGGTGTGACTTACTGGGTTGAGATATGGATGGGGGGGATTTTAGGAGCGGAATCAGTGTAGGTGAAGGTACAGAGGCTGTGCCTTAGCGTAGGTCGACCTAAGGACACAGCTTTGGTGCCGTATGCCTGTAGTCGCCTGGACTTCAGGAGGAAGGCAGGATGGGAGTTGCTAGGGGATCTGGATTTTGTCCTTGGGCAGTAGGGGTCCGCACAGTACATGGAGGAATGCGCTAGATCTCCAGGATTTATTCAATGGAACCAAATAGAGTTTAAAAGGAGGTTTGAACTGGAGGGTTTTTAAATCCTCGCCAGGCTTGGTAAGGAAGGGAAAATGTGCCAAGAACAAGAGCTTTGGCTGAAATCAAGAGTCAAGGAGGCACTTTGGAGTAGCAGATCTTGCTTTCTAACCTGTCTTGAACAGCTGCATGTGCACTGCTGTGTATGCTGGGTTTGTGTGTGCCTCTGAGAGATCAGAAACAGCAGGGAGAAGAGTCGTGAAACCATCAGATTAACTGTTCCAGGAGGATGTACATTTTCCACTGATGGTTGCCTTCTTCCTCTGCTAGCTCAGGCTGGACAGAAGCAAGGGTGCTGCATGATCAGGGTCAGATGTTCTTTGTGATTCCAAAGTGATGATGCTTTTTTTTTTTTTAAACATCCAGATGTCCATGCTATTTTGGGCGGGTATTCTGGGGAGCAGTTGGTGATGACCTCACAAGGGTGTGACTTTAAGGACCAAATGACACGGCCACTGGAAGTAAAGCAGGCTCTGATCAGCCAGCCCTGTGTCCCAGAGCTCTCAAATTCACATCAAAAGCAGTGTCCGCCCTGTCCATGGGCCCCATTCTGCCCCTATCTGAGTCACCACCATGTCCTCAGCCTCTGCCTGCCCAAGCTGCTGAGTGCACAGAACTGGAGTGATTGGTTTGGGAGATTGCAAGGACTGTCCTTGGACAAAATGCCTCCGGTGTGGCTGGACACCTGCTTGTTCCCTCTCTTTCCCCACCTAGAAATGGAGTCAGCCCCGTGCAGGGGTCTCTGTCTCTACTCTGAGTCTCTGCTTCTTCATCTTAGAAAAAAAAAGGAGAGTAGTCCCAACCTGGCAGAGCTAGAGGAGACCCAAGTGAGATGCTGTGCATTGTGTGAGGCGTGGTGTGACTGTTCACTGTCACGGCAACAGGTGTCCAGAGCATGGGTCCTTGGCCAAGAGTGGTGTAAAACTTGGAGGGAAACTTGGGGACTTCAAGTCAAACTCTAAGCCACTAAAAGAGTTCTTGCTCAGGGATTTCCAGCAGGTAGTCACACAGCCTTTGCTTGGGTGCCTCCAGCCGTGGGGAAACTGCTGCTCCAGAGTTCTTTATTCCCCACAGTGGTCAGTGCTAAGATGCATTTGCTTATGTGGGACCTGGCACCGTGTAATTTTCAAGTTCTAGTTTTGCCCTCTAGACATGAATGTGATGGGATGTGATTGTTGACCACTCGAAATGTGACTAATCCAAATTGACAAGTATTGTATGAAATGCACACTGGAATTTCAAAGACTTAATATGAAAAAAGAAATATAGACTATCTCATTAATAAATGTGCAATGGTTCATACCTCTAATCCCAGCTTGGGAGGCTGAGGCAGGAGGATCTCAAGTTCAAAGCCTACCTCAGTAAATGTGAGGCACTAAGCAACTCAGTGAGACCCTGTCTCTAAATAAAATACAAAATAGGGCTGGGGATGTGGCTCAGTGGTGGAGTGCCCCTGATTTGAATCCCTAGCATCCCCTGAATAGATTTGAGGAGTCCTGATACATTAATACATATATTAATGTATCTTATATTTATGTTAATATATTTTAAAGTAATTTTTATGTTTTCAAATAGTATTTTGGATACATTGAGTTAAATAAGATTTATTATGACAATTTCACTCTTTCACTTTTTCACATTTTCTTATTATAAAGTGGCTACTGGAAAATTTTGAATTATATATGTGACTCACACTATACTTCTATTAGAAATTGTCACTCTAGATTTATACAAAATAAACTGAATTCAGTCCTTCTCTCCAACAGCCTTTCCAATGTCTTAAGATATTTATCTTGCGCCCCCAAGATCATCTTTCATCTTATCATCTTTCATCTTATCATCTTTCCTTGATAGGCATCTGCTTATTTATTCATTTGTGGGTTTATGGATATTTAATTTGTTCTTTGGTTTTTAATATGATACTTTATTCTGTTGCTTAAATTATTCCAGATTTGGTCAGTGGGGATCCTTTCAGTTTACTCCTGTTTCCCTTTGACATACTTCCAATTATCTTTTTTGACCAATTCCTTATTTTCTGGGACTATGAGACACTCCATACTTATCCTGTATTAAGATGAGGATATTTTTGAGACCATCTTATGAAATCATTCTGAAGTTTGAGTTACTGCAGGTAATACTTTTTCCCTCTTTATGCTCCTGATTATTTCTATTTGTTTAAAATAACTATATTGCCACACTGAAACTTTTCTTAAGCAAAAAGGATCCCAGGTTGTTTTTTTTTCTTTGAAACTCTTCAAGTCCAAGCTCCCTTTACTGTTCACTTGTGTCACTTATTTTTTTCTCACTCTAAATGCAGAACTTTCCTTGCTGATTCTCAAGTGGTATATTTCAGTTCCTTGTTACAGCCAATTGCCATCTCCTGGAGTCTGGATTCATGAATTCCACTCTATATTCTTCCCTGATTTCACAAAAAGGTCTTTTTCTGTGTCAGACAAGGCAGAGATGGGACCCCATATAGTCCCTATAGCTTGCTGGGCCCAGCAGTAATGGGGTGTCTGCCCATCACACCACCCTGCCAGCGTGCTGCCACCTTGAAACCTGGCTCTCAGGAAAAATATTGTTAGGTGAGACTCACTGTCTGTCTGTGTCCCCCTCGTTTATTCAATCTAGTGACTATGAAAAGAGGAAATTAGGTTACTTAGATTCAGTTTTTTTTTAGTAAATCCATTTGCATTCATATTTATTACTTTTTCTTCTCTTAAGGACCCATAAACCACTGGTTAACCTTATAATTTTGCAGATGTCATTTCCAGAATCTGCCTATCTGTTCTTAAAACCTGAGCCTTTGCCCAGTATCAGTCTTGTGGTATTTTCTCTGTTCTTCCATGTGTCCTGGACCATCTCTGTGTTCTTCTGCAATTCTATCTGCATCAAATACCCAGGGCAAGCAAAGGGACCTGAAGTCATTTGAAGATGGATTGAAAAGTCTTTTCCTTATTTTCTCTATTTCTGAGTTCCTGTTCCGGTTCCTTCATGACCATATCTGCTTTTCTCCCTTCAAATGTTTTAAGGGAGAAAAAAATACTAAAGAATGATTTCTTGCCTCTTGATCGGCTCAGAATTGAAGACCCATTCTTCGCCACTGCATCTTCCTGCTCCCCAAATGCCTTTCTCAGGCCCTTTTCAGCACCTCAACCCTTGTAGGCCACCGTAGGGCCTTGGTGGCCTTGGCTTACACTTCCTGCCACTCCTCTTTATCCATCCTTGAAATAGATTTCTCCTTCTCTCATTTTTCCTCTAGAAATTCTAAGCCGATCCAAGAATTCCCAAACTCTAGACATAGCTTGCTCACTGTTTCCCTCTTGGGTGGTATTAGAGTGTTGACTTCTCTTGGCTTCCTTGTCCCTAGAGCCATATTCTCTACAATTCCCCTTTCAAACTGAAATTCTCTCCTAATATCACAGCAGGTCCATGCAGACCTGCCCTGCTCTCCCACATTAGTGAGCAGAGGCACCTTTCCTAAGAGAGCCTTGGGGTCAGCGAGTCTAGGAGCACGTGGACTCTGTGATCCTCCAGGTGAACTCCAGCATCTGATGTTGCATAGAGGGAACAAGATCAGCCGCTCCCTGTGTCTGGAACATGTTGCCTTTCACTTTTTGACAGTGTCATGCAGTTGATTATTTCATAAAGGATAAACAGACTATTGTGTCACTTTTCCCCTCCAGCCAGAAAATGCCTTCCCAAATACTTCCAAGTTCCCTAGTCTGGGGAACCCTTATCTGGCAGTTGCCCTTCTCATTTGTCAGTGCGCTCAGTCTGCAGCTCTGCATCACCTGTCTCAGGAGGCTGGCAGCACATGAATGCTTTCATGGCTCACTGTTGCTGGAAGCCCAGGGTGCTGAGGCCCAATGTCCACCTGGACTGCAATAAGAATACTTGAGCTGAAGCCAGGCCGAAGAGGGAAGGGTGGATCCCACACCTCCTTGCCCACTGTAGCCTGGCAGTGTACTATTTCACTGAGCAAAGTGATCCCAGGAGAAGCAAGCTCTGGAGAAAGGTTATCATAATCATTTTCTTATTATTTTGCATCTGCAAACTTTCTTGAACATAATAGTTAAAACTAAGAATGTTGGCAGACACCAAGCATCACTGCAGAGAAAACAAAGTGCAGTGGATTTTTAATTAGAACATTGAGTGGATTTAGGGACCAATGTACCCATCTTCCCAGAAGTGCTGAAACAGACCCTGAGACCAGTGAGTCCCCCAGATAGATAGATGTTCTTCAAAGATGGAAAGCCCTGCCCAGTGCAGGTCTAACTCTTGAACTTCGGGATCTCTTTGGTTTTCAAAGAATAGCCAAGAAGACAGAAGAGCAATATCCAGGCTGTGACAAGAATGTTTGCTGCTGTTTGGTGCAAGTTCCTATAGAACCATCATCCCTGGACCAATCTCCATAAAGAATCACTACCCAACAGAGGCAACTGACAGCCTTCAGTTGTCCAGTCCCATTCATCAATGGACAGGCGAGGGCACTTAGTTGCAGAAGGGAGAGATATCTTGCCATAGGTAACAGCAGAATAAAAGAACTTAAATTTAGGGCTGGGGTTGTGGCTCAGTGGTAGAGCACATGCCTGGTGTGTTTGAGACATTGGGTTCGATCCTCACATAAAAAAAGGAAATAAATGAATGAAGTAAAGTTATCATGTTCATTCACAACTAAAAATCTTAAAATTAAAAAAAAAACTTAAATTTGGACCTACCTCTGATTATGATTAAGAATAGTGCCTCACATCGATCCAAAGCCCAGCTCTGTATCAAGCAGAGGTCAAGTCCTATAGCATTTGTTACCTTAACTTTTATTATAACTCTGATATTCAGTATTGACCTTGGCCTTGCAGGAGAGGAAATTAAGACAGAGAAGAGATGTGCCTTGCCCTGAGTCATATAGCGTGGATGGGTCGTGATGGACTTGGACTTGAGCCCATCATCACCCCCGATTAAATGTAGCCATCTCTTGTGAGCTGTGCTTGGCTCCTGTATAAACTGAATGTGCACACATACCCCTGATCCAGGTAGCATCCTGTCACCCTTGGGAGGTGGTGGATATTATTCCATGGATGGGGAAACATTATCCCAAAAATGTAAACCAAGTGTTCATTCTGCTATTTACAACTATGGGGTCTGTGAGCCCTAACTCTGGATATGGAATTAAAGAATAAGCAGGGTTCTTCCTTGAGTTTGTCCTCTTTTATTTTAGAAGTTAAAAATCAACCAGAAGGTTGAGATCTACCCATCCTCCCTGCTCAGCCTGTTCCCTTCAAGGGAAGGTGGCCTTGAGATGACCTTGGAGGTCAAATGTTCCCCAGGGTATAGCTACCTCCTTTGGTTGCCCCCATCTGCCAGTCCATGGAGGAGGGAAGCAGGCAGATGTGACCCATCCTTCCATCGATGTGGGGACCCTTGCTCTCTGGGAGATGACTAATGCATCCAATGCCAATAAACTCCTCATCAGGAGGCACCTGGTTGCTCAGGTCCTGGGTATATCCGTTTCCTGGGCTGCTGTAACAAAGCACAACAAACTATATGGCTTAAAGCAACCAGAATTTGCTCTCACAGTTCTAGAAGAAGACAGAATTCTGAAGTCAAGGTGTCAGTAGGGTTGGTTCCTTCTGGAGGCTCTGTGGAAAATCCGTTCCATGTCCCCCTCCAGGCTTCTGGTGGTTGCAGGTAACTCTCAGTGATATTTGGCTGGTAGACGTGTCTCTTCAGTCTCCACCTCCATTTCTACAGGGCCTTCCTCTCTGGGTCTATGTCTCCCTCTCCTTTATTCATATAAGACTGAGTCACTGGATTTCTGGGGTCTTTCCTACAGCCAGGTGATCTCATCTTGAAATCCTTAACTTGATTTTATCCTCATTGACCCTGTTTCCACATAAGGACACAATCCAGGTTCTGGATTAGGACTTGAGCAATGTCTATTTGGGAGACATTTTTCTTTTTTCTTTTCTTTCTTTTTGTTTTGAGAGAGAGAGAGAGAGAGAGAGAGAGAGAGAGAGAGAGAGAGAATTTTTAAATATTTATTTATTTTTTTAGTTTTCGGCGGACACAACATCTTTGTTTGTAGGTGGTGCTGAGGATCGAACCGGGGCCGCACGCATGCCAGGCGAGTGCGCTACCGCTTGAGCCACATCCCCAGTTCCTGGGAGACATTTTTCAATCCAAATATATCAGTGTCTTGTTGTGGTTGATGATCAGTTTGTAAAGTAGTAGAGTCTTAGGGTAAGAAAAGTTCATCCTTTCCTGCCAAGGGGACCAGCTCCCTTCCTTTAGAGAGTGCCCTGTCTGGTTTCTGAAAAGGGCCTTGGTGTCTGTCCATTACCAAGAAATAGAGGGGTATCCTGTGACTGGGCTGGCTTAGGCTGAGGCAGGGGGCTGGACTCAGTGACTTCCCAAAGCCCCTCCAGCCTCACTGTGTGTCACTTTCTCTGGCAACATGTGCACATCCTGGGAAGGTGTCGCCCTCCCCATCCCACCTATTATCTCCCTTGTTCATGGTCTCCCAGGACACATCCCTGACCCTCAGGGAAGCTTGTCACTTCACTCATTATCCAGCCTGTGAGCAGTTGCTGGTGATGTGCCTGTTATGGGCTCTGTGTCCCTGACCAGATGTCACATAGGGAGCCCAGGGCTCCTCATTCCACTGTAAGCCTAGTGGCCTGGTTACCTGGATCTAGAAGTCAAACCTGGGGCTGATGAAGAGGAGGGGGTCCAGATGCAGGGTCTCTGCAGGTGCAGCAGGCCCTGTGACCCAGCATCCCAGTGTTGTTTGTCCTGCACCCTGAAAGCCTAGAGTCTATGCCAGGAAGAGGTCTGACATACGTGTATTGGTGTATTTCAATCTAAACTCCTATAGCCACTGTGTCTTGGTTGCTTACATTTTGATATTCATGGTACCTAATGACATGCTGTAGTCTCATTGAGTGCAGTTAATGTTTGAGAGTTAATAAACATTTCCCTTTTCCTCTACCTTGACATTAATTCTGGTGTGTGCTAGGTGCCTAATAAGTTCTTCTGGGTTGCTGTCTCCTGTCTTGAGTCTGAAGGAATTTGGAAATTGCCTGACTCATGGCCACTCTTTATCCTTAAAAGAATTATAGGAATGTAAATATCAGACTGAGAGTGAGCAGAAATGATGTAGACATGGACGAAGGGGAGGGCTTGCTGAGCTCCACCCCAGGGATCAGAGAAAAGGAAAAAAAGAGGAAAACAAACAGAGCAGAAGGGATCTCCCCTCCACTCATGCTTGAATCAGACTCCTGGCTCATTAATAGCTGCCCCTCTGAGTTTCCTCAGAGCCTGAGACTTTCCCATGTTTGTTCCTCGAATTGCCCTAGAGTGATCATAGTGATGAGCTGTAAAATCTCTAAAACCCAAAGGGCTGGTAGAGCTATGGGGTAGAGTCTGACAAAGCAGAGAGTTGGAGGTTGGGCACCATTTTGGTGAGGATGTAACTGCAGAAAGTTCCAGATGTGGAGAAAAGCTGAAAATAAAGCAACAGCCTGGCAAGAAGTGGTACAGAATGGTGGGGGGGGCAGCAAGAGGATATTCCTCAGCACCCTATCACCCTGTCAGACAGCCAGGGGCTTGTTCCTGTGTGCACACATACACCCTTGCTCAAGAGGCTCACCTTTGGGGCCATAAGACTTTAGCCTGCATGGTCATGTTAAGGCTCTGGGTGAGACAGGGCAGGTCCGCATATCGACTGCACCTCCCAAAGCAGCACCAATAGACTGCCCCACAACCCACAGTCTTGGCCCTCCCTGCTGCACTTCTGCATATTCCCCTTGGCCCCTCCTGAAGGCCTTGTGGGAATACGATGAAGAGCAAGCCCTGAGGATTGGAGAAATTTAACTGAGAGGAAGACCTAAACTGTTATCTGACTGCAAGTTTTTCAAATACCTGGACTGGGCGGCGGGGAGACAGAGAGAGAGAGAGATTGATTATATTTCTATTTTCTTCTAAGAGGCTTTGAAGGTGATAAAAATTCTTGAAAGATGAATGAGTGAACCCTAAGTGAGGCCCTAAGCAGCATGAGGACCTCCTCCTAAGGTTAGGGGTTCCTATCAGTCCAGACCCTCTCTCAGATCATCCTCCTATATAATAGGAGGGCCTGAAAAGGTAAACTTCTCTTTGGGGACTCTGGTCACACCTGTGGGTGTCTTAAGTGAAAAGGTCACTCTGAAAAATAATAAAGGTTCAGGGTTTTACCATTGAAAAGAAGCCTTTTTCACTAATAATTATCACAATAGTCTTATATACAGGTTCTCTAAAGAATCTTGAGGGCCTCAGAGGGTTTTGCATATTTTTAATGATAAAATTCATTGTTGGCACCTGCACAATGAAGCAGGGAGTGGTGTTTCCCTGATAGGGAGCTCTGCAGTACAGCTGAGGCCCTCAAAAGGGGAAAAGAGGGACAGGAATGCGGGTGAGGTGGGCTGCCTGCATTTCCTGGAACAGTTGTCCCTACCTAGGAAGAAAGGTCAGAGTGTCCTGGGGTAGGTGGGGTGTGTGTGGCCGTAGCTGCATCTCCAGGCAGTCAGAGGAAAGATCAAGGCCAAGATCATTGAATCCACCAAAACCACAGTTCTGCCCTAGCACCCCTGGAGATATGTCAGTGGCCCACAAAGACCATGGTGGTGGGCTTTCCCTGTCATTTCTAAGCAGTACATCTTTGAAAAGTCCAGGTGTACCCTGTGCTTTTATCTGTGGCTCCCTGGTACCCAGTCTAGCAGGACCTGCCACATGACCCCTTGTGACCATGAGGATAGTCAACCCCTATACTCTCTAATTTCTTAAAGGCCTCTCAGTCAATGTCCTTGACCTCCACCTTACTTCCTGAAGTGGTTCAGGGCTTTCCACCAGAGTGTAGAAAAAGTAAGGGTCCCTGTCGGTCTTTTTCTTGTGATTTGCTCACACTGGTGGCTTGTTTACTTTATCCAGCCTTGGTGTTCCAGGAAGGGCAGTCCTTGGGTCTCTGAAATGAGCAGCAAAGGTGAAGAGCAGAGAAAACCCAGGGGCTGCAAGAGAGAAGATGCACTACGGGGTATTAACAGGCTCTGTGGTTCCATGTAGGTGTGGGAAGAACATTTACTCAGAAGGGAGAGGAAGGGTAACTGAAGGCATCCAGGGGAATCCTAGCTACCAGTTCCTGGGAAGTTCTGGGGAAGAGGGATATTCCCCACAGGTACAGTGTGCGGTGAGTGACACATAGTGCTCATGGACCACTCATTCATCAATCCTCTCTGGCCCTGTGCAGGCTGTGAAAGAGATGCAAAGCCCAGTCTTCGCTTCTTACATGGCCTGGTAGTTAAATGAGCGGGTCCAGGAACCAGCTTTTCTCTGGTTCAAATGTCATTCCTATCACTAATTTCTGTGTGACCCTAGGTGAATGGTTAACCTCTCTGATGTTCACCCTCTTCACCTTCAAAAGGCTGATGAGAATAACCTATCTTACATTGGGTCTTTGCTTACTGTATTAACTAAGAAAAGTGCCCTCAGCACTGATAGTGCCCTTGGTAAAGGTTGGCTCTCAATAGATCATTTAGAGGGAAGTAGTTGGTATGAATCTTTCTGCATCCTCAGGAGTTCTTTTGTTCCGTGCTGCTGAGACCTCTGTGTGGCCAGAGGGCTGCATGTATGCTGTCCATGTGCCAGGAAGTGGCAATGTCCTTGGATGCAGCAGAGAGGAGAGGGCACTTTCTTACATCGACCAATGCTGTGTCCAGCCTGAGGCCAGGATATCAGAATGATTCCTGAGTCAGTCCTTTCCCTTTTTCTATAGGAAGACTTTTTTTTTGATAGAAAGTTATCCTGAATGTCACTCACACCAGTCTCAAAGTTAAGGTCTTTCAAGAAGGGGGTAGCAGCCCAGTTCCTCTGTACCTACTGCCACTTGGCACATGTCAGTGCATTATAGAAAACCTGAACCTGCAGTCAGCCTCACCAGCCTCATGTCACATGGTCAGAGTGATATTAGCCATATGCAGTGGGTGGACAGAGTGTTGGACCTGGTGTCCAGAGATATAGGTTCTGGTCCCAGTTTGCCCACTTCCAAGTTCTAGGATCTTGAGCAAATCACATATTCCAAGGGGTCCAGGTTGTTCATCTATCATCAGACAGGACACTTTTGCATCACACTGTGGCAGTGAGTCTCCCCTGCCATTGTCCCAGGACACAGTATCTTCAGGGAGGGTAGATTCCCATGCTCTTCCCTTGTGTCAGACTGCAAAGCACCATGATGATTCAAGTTTGATCAGAAACAAAGAAAGCAAATATCAGAGGACAAACCGCTGTCACCTAGTGGACACCTTTGGGGTCAAGTCTTGTATGGTATGGTTGATGATTTGCCATCATGAGAAAAGATCCAGAAGTTCTCAGGTGGAGTGGGG
Source organism: Spermophilus citellus (assembly GCF_964194105.1). Taxonomy (NCBI): domain Eukaryota; kingdom Metazoa; phylum Chordata; class Mammalia; order Rodentia; family Sciuridae; genus Spermophilus; species Spermophilus citellus. Next base: position 12,880,539 of record NC_138196.1, on the reverse strand, counting down.
GAGGAGAGGGGCTGCAGGCCCCAGACCTGTCCCCTGTGGGTCCCAGGCAGGGAGGCCTGGCCTTCCCAGAGTTTCCTCTGTGCTCTTCTCCCTTCTTCCTGCACCCAGCCCTAGGTCCGCCCTCCACTATCAAATCATGCAGTCAGGGAGGCACCCAGGGAGTGCTCTGGCACAGAAGTGACAATGACTAAGGGATGTTTCCCAGGTCCAGGCAAATTTGCATATTTTAATTGAAGGCAGAAGCTGTAAGTTAATTCAATGCAGCAAACTTGGGTTGAGCATTTATTCTGCTCAAAGAAAAATTTCAAGAGCACAATGAGGCAGATAGGGGCAGCTTTGTGAAGGAGGTGACATTTGAGTACTGTATGAATTTCATGGGAATGACTCAGGGAACAGCCAAACCCAGGCCCAAGTCAGGTCAGTCTTTCTAAGAAGTGCATGGCATAGTGGCCCAGAGAGTGACTTGCAGGGAACTCTATAAAGGGGACGTTGTCTCGCGAGCCACAGGAGGAAGTGTGAATGTCACCAGGAAGGCAGTGAAGAATCAGTGACAGGTTTTGAGGAGGGGTTGGTGTGGTCAAACTTGTGTCCTGGAGAAGGCAGCTCTGTTGGCAGCAGGGTAGAAGACTTGGAAAGAGAAAGCCCTGGCAGAGGGAGACCAGTTGGCCAGGGATGAATTTCTCACCGTGGACTGTTTAAAACCAGCCAGCTGTTAAGGGAGGTACTTGGGGTGATGAGATCTAGAGTCATAGCCCTGAGGTAGTCTCTGACATGCCAGGCCACTCTCTCAGGCTCCTGCTTATGTGGCCTGCCCCATGGCTTGGAGCATGGCCACCAACTGAGGCTGTCATTGTGGTCCCTCTGCCGGATGCTCATTAAAGCATTCCCTGGAAATCAGTGTGCCTGGAAGCCGTTGGCTCCCATCCAACTTCTCTGCCCCCACTGGGCAGTCCTGGGGTGGTTCCTGGATCAGGGTCCTCCTGCCTCCTTCATATCCCTCTCAGTAAGTCAGAAGTTGAAATTCTATTTTGGGCAAGTTCTTTGGAACTTGAGCATTTCTCAAGGTGGGAGCCAGAGAGGGGAGGGGGGGAAGCATTGGGCAGATAATATCTTAGCCTGTGCCATCAGGTCACCCAGAAAGGACAGCCAAAATGGGTAGCTAAAAATAGCCCCTGAGGGCCAGCTCAGATTCTGCCCTGAGTATTAAGCTTCAGGCTAGAGGAAATTTAACCATTGGGAATAGATGTGACCGTGAACTCGTTTTGAGGATGTGGTCATGGCAACTGAGTGTGGAACTCAGCCAAGATTGTGGGAGTTTTGTTAATGTGACAGGTGCTGGTTAGAGCCCCTTGTACATTGATAACCAGTTAAACCCACTTCAATTCAAACCCTGGAAACACGGTTGGAACTCTGGCCATATAGCATAGTAAAGAGTAGAGTGACAGGTGCTCAAGTCAGAAAGGCCCAACGGCAAGTCCCACCTCTGCTTCTCATTGGTCAGATGACCTGGATGAGAGCCAAAACCTCTCTTTCCTGGTCTGTGAAATGGGAACAGGAAGAACCATTGTAAAGACTAATTGTGAAGATGGAGTAGAATCAGAGTCATTTCTAAGTACAGGGTGGGGACTCCACCTATAGTCTGTCCCTTTAACTAGGGTAATGAAATTTAAAAAAAAAAATGGAGCCAGGCAGTGTTTTGAGGTGTTTTGTTTTTGTTTTTGGTTTTGATTTGTTCTTTTTTTTTTTTTTTTTTTTTTGCTTTTTCTATGGACTAGCTCACATTCCCCTTAGGACCACCCTATAAAGTAGATACTAAATTTACCCCCATGTTGTAGATGAGATGAATGAGGGTTAGGGGTGTTTTAACTTTGTGCTCATTAGTGACTAGGGACAAGTCAGCCTCTGAGAGTTGCAAAACTTGAACACACTGTAGAAACATCTGGTTCCTTGAGAACAATGAGAATGCATATTATTACAAGGCTCAAATCCATTTATTCTATTTATTTACGTGGCTTTGGACAAGTTGTTTAACTTCTCTGAGCCTCAGTTTTCTTATCCACAAAGTGAGCCTAAGAACGGTGTTGCCTCGTAGAGCTGGGCTGCGGATCAAGTGAGACAGGCGTGTATTGCATGTAGCTGGGGCCTGGCACCTGCAGAGGGTACTGTCGAGGTTGGCCATTGTCTTCAGTGCCATTGCTCTCCTCTCTCTGGCTACCAATGGTGAGGATTTGTCATGGCTGTGTTTTCACAGGGAACTTCTGGGCCAGTCCCTCTGGATACTATCATAAAATATTTTAACTTCCTGTTGGAAAGAAAGCTCCTCATTCCTCATTGAAGACCATAAAGCCTATGGGGGAGCTCAGTAGGAATTCAGATGCAGTTCCAGGGTGTCTTTGGGGATTTGCTTTTTCATACCTAGAACATAAATATTGGAGAGCAGGGTGGGGAGCAAGCTGGAGTTTAAATTAGAAAAATGGAGGGCCCATCCTGCTAATGAACCCAGGAGGGATGTGCATTTGATGCCATCATGACCAGTGCTGTATCCACAGTGGCTGTGCCACCACATTCACACCCACATCCCTCAGGCCAGGGGCAAGATCCCAGAGCCCTCTATCATAAGACTGCTTCCTGTAGCTTTGTATTAAGAATGGTGATGGCTGGAGTGCTACTGAAGAGCCTGCCTGGACCCATCCCATTCAGTCTTCATTGGTGTCTCTTGGTTCTCACAGCCTGCAGTGCTCTGCCCTCACCTTTGCCCACCAGCTCCAGCACCTAGTTCACAGGTTCCAGGCACCTGCCCTTCATCCCTGGGGGAGAAGTTGGAGTATTCTTATAGCACAGGTAAGCCAACTAGGAGCATGGTGTTAAGATACTGCACTGGATTCATTGTTCTTTGGCTTCTTTCTCTCTGCTAAAGCAAATACAGTGAACTTCTCAAACATGATGACATAAAGCCATTAACCTAGTGTCAAGTGTCATCAACTGGATTGGTCAATGGGACTCCTTAAGCATCACTTAACCACAAGTAGACCATGCAGCACCTTTTGGACAGGCTTCCTCGAATCAGGATTATCACTGAAGAATATTATTTATAGTTTCCTTTGTAGCTCTAGACTGTTTTCGGAAGCAGTGCTACCTGTTGTAGTCTGTTTGAGCTGCCATAATCAAATACTATAGACTGGAAAGCTTATACACAAGAGAACTTGATTTCTTACCATTCTGGGGGCTGGGAAATCTAAGATCAAAGCACCAACTGACTCAGTGTCTGGTAAAGTACCTGCTTTCTTGTTCCCCAATGGATATCTCGCTGTGTCTTAGCATGGTTGAAGGGGCAGGGGAGCTCTCTGGAGTCTCTTGTTTATCAGGGCACTAATGTCATTCCTGAGGGCTCTTCCCCCTGACCTGATTATTTCCCCAAATCTCTACCTTCTAATGCCATGACCCTGAGGGATAGGATTTCAGCATATGCATCTGGGGAGACAGACACATTCAGACCACAGCAACACTTAGTGCAGGCTACCTAACAGTACTGCCAAGCAAACCCAGATGATGCGGGCATGATTGAGCTTCTGTGTATAGATGCATGGAGCTATTTGTGTTCTTCATAATTTATATGATTTTGAAAGAAAACTTAGCAGTGATGGAGTTAGAAATTAGATTTTTCTGCTCAGCAAACTGGATACCAAATTGCAAACCATGTGAGTCCCCTCCCGTACCCCCACATTACTCCCACTTTCAAATATGAATCAGATGATTTACTCTGTTCTATATTCCTCTTCAAAAAAGGAAAGCAAAATCCAAACCTAATTAAAATAGCACTTCAAACTCTGTAACTAAATTCATTCATAGCCCAACTGCAACTGGGGCCGTGAGCCTCCCCTGGACACGTCCCGTTGCAAACGTCGTTCAAATCATTGCCATTTATCATTTTTTCTTGGGTTTAAGTTATGAGAGAACTCTTTTAAATTTCTACCCTGTTCTGCTCTCTCATGGTAAAGCCACAAGTCTCTAGCCACTTTGATTGCAGATGGCACAGAGGCCCCAGACTAAAGCAAGACTCGGAACATACTCCTAGTTAATTAACAGCTGCAGGCACTCAGAACTCTGTCCGAATGGCATTAACTGCTTTGTTCCTTGGTGGCCACAGCTAGAAAGCAAGAGGATCCCCAGTGAGCTCCTCTTCTGAGCTACCTCCTAGCTCCCACCCCTTACACAGGGCTTGGAAACAGTAAAGACCCTGGTGTCATCTGCCCTGTCACACCCAGATCTAGGACCTCTCTGAGCCTTTCCTGTCCCATCTGTAACATGCTGGGTTCTGCACTTACTTCATGTGGCAGTAAGAGACCACAAATACTTTGAGATCCCTACCATGGGCCATCTATCATACTAGGGCAATGGGGAGACAAAGAGAAATAAGACAGAGGTTGTTGTCCTTAATAAGTCCATGCTGTGAATCAGGGGTTTTCATTCAGGGTCTTTTTGCTCCCAGGAGACATTTGGCAATAGCTGGAGACATTTTTGGCTGTCATGATGACTGGAGTCAGAGGGTGCTACCAGGATCTAACAGCCTGGGATGCTGTTCAGTATTCATGATGCACAGGACAGCCCCCACCCCCACCCCCTGCTGCAGATCACTGACCTTATCTTGACAGTAGTGCCAGGGCTGAGAAACCTCCCTCTAGACCAACCCAGATGTATAAGCAAATAGTTCCAGGGCAGTGTGATAGGAATTATAAGAATTCAATCTTTACACAAGGTCTGAGACTAGGTGCTGCTCAGAGAAAGGTCATCCCCTGCTGTCCTTAATTCAGTTCAGGACTTTTGCAGGGACCATGTCGGTAGCAAATATCCAAGAAAGAAGCCAGCATTAGCATTCATTGCACCATGGAGGTGTCACTCCAGCTGATACAAATCCAACTCATGTGATCCAACCCTGTTCTGCCTCTCAGTTTCAACTCTGTCAAAATCTATCCATATCAACAGGTCACCGGGGCCCCAGGGGCAGAGGGACCCCAGCATGGGAGCCAGGCCCTCTGGAAAGGAGGCAGCCTAAAGCAAGGCCTGGGCCATTGTATGGCCTTGCTTTCTCATTTAAAAACTCCCATCTCTGAGGAGCTGGGCTGGGGAGGATTATGAATGAGTCACCCAGTGAGTCACTGGGGAAAGCCCTCCCCAGGAGCTGCAGCTGAGAACCCACCCAGGCGACATAAATCTGCTTTCTTTCTCCATTCCTATGGTGCCTCTCCCCTCAAAAGACCAAAAATAAAGCAGAAAATCATTAACATGACTTGCTGCAATAACTTTTATACTTTTATAATAAGAAACTACAGTAAAAATGCTCAAAGAAGCCAAACTGGGAGGCTGCCCGAGTTAGAATTCGGAAAGGGCAGAGCAGGAAGAGGACTGTCGCGTAGGCATCAGGCTCATTCAGAACCAGCTGCTCCCAGCAAATCACTCGCCTCCCCCCAGGAGACAAAGGCAGAGTAGAAAGAACCTGAGCGGTGATTCCCAAACCCCAAGTCTCAACATCAATGGCCTTAAGATGTCACATAGCTTCTCTGAGCATCCCTTCGTTTCTTGGTCAGCAGGATGGGTTTGGGTGGTACCTCACCCTGTCGATTGGCAGATAAAGGAGTTTAGGGTTTGAAAGTTAACAGCCAGCCTTCTAGAATTAATGTTACATATTGGGAGAGGTGAGAATAGCATTTTGGTGTTTGTCTTTATCTTTTAAAGATAGGTCCAGGAGTGCTTATGAATGAATTAATTAATGTCTGGGATTCACTTTAAAATAACACAGGGGCAGGAGGAGAGAGTGGGGAATAGGTGGAAGGTTGACCACGAGTCGATGGCTGTGGCTGGTGATGGGTATCTGGACCTTCATTATTTCAGTCTGTTTCTTCTGCTTTTAGATTTGAAATTTTGCATTGTTTAAAACTATTTTAGAAAAGAGTTCTGGGGATTGGCTGCACAGCCGTGTGAATGAATGGAACACTTCTGACACTACTGCCCTGCTCACTTAAAAGTAGTTAAGATGACAAATTTTATATTGTGTGGATTTTATCACAATGAAATAACTACATCCATATAAGTGTTAGAGTCACTAACACTTAATCAGCAATATATGTGAGCCATGGGCGACAGGGAAAAGCAGTAATAGCCGAGCAAACAAAGAGACTAGAATGCAGAGGTACAGCTCTTCTGCACCCTTTTCTGGGAATTTATTAAATACAACTGTTGGAAGGAGCAGGGCCATCCCCTCCCTGGTTGGGGGTGTTGGGGATGAGAGCTGAGCTTTGGTGGGGACATTCAAGTCATTGTCTTAGGGCTGCTGGCCTAGGCTGGACCTTGTGGAGTAGGGAGTTTATAGACAGAGGTGGAAAAGAAAAAAAACAGATGAGTCCAGGCTCTCTCTCCTACTTCTCCTGCAGAAGCTGGTGTCCAAGGCCTGTGCCACCTCAGGAGTATAAGGACACAGGTGGGGTGGCCCCAAGCTTGGGGAGGTTCCCATTCTGCAGGAGAAGCAATTCAGAGAACACAAAGTCCTCTTATTTGGCTGTGCCTGAGTGCAGATTGGAAGGTATTCAGAGGACAGGGTGGAGAGATGAGTAATTTGGACTTTAAAACTGATGAAATAGAAGTAATATTAATCCCCTTTTAGCTTTTTTAAAAATGCATGTCAGAGTCACTGGAAGCTAAGCATCACACATCTGGGAGTCATTGTCCTCTCATGTTAGGTTTTGCAAAATGAATGGTGACACCAAGAGCTCTTTCTGATGGATGATACCAGCTTAGTAGCATAGGTGACAGCTGACAGCACCGGCCACTATGACAGAGCAGCGGTTCCTTGGGCAGGCTGTGGCCTCTCTTCTGGCCCTGATTTTTCAGTTGTTAGTTCTGGGACACGTCACTTCAAGTCCTGCGCTCTTGGTGTCCCCACCTTGAAATGAAGCACTGAGCCTTCTCTGATTTACTATGATGACAGGCCATTTGTGTCTGCATTTGCAGAGTTGTTTCTGGCAGGCGAATGACACTGGATGGGTTTTAGTCATGATTTGGGGCCTGGATGCACCAGCCTCTTGTTCCTTCTACTGAGTAACTTGCTTAGGACCTGGGAAGACTCTGAACCAGAGGTCCATTTTTTTCAGTTGTCCCTAAGGGTGCAGTTAGTGGCACAAATCAGATCTTACCTGTGAAGCTGTCTGTGGGAATCACCTGGGTAGCAAAGTACTTCTCCTTTCCCCTCATGGATCCCAACAGCTTTTCAGTTAGTTAATAAGTTTCAAAGGATTTTTGGATGGTGCAAAACAAAGGCCTTTTGGAACAATGAGAAACTAGTAAGCATAACCACCCTTCATGTTTCTTTCCTTCCCCTGAATTTTGAATCATATAAGATGATTTAACCAAACTCAACCTCTAACCATCATTCAGACCATCATTTATTCCACTTTCATTTAACATCTTTCTGGTATGCCCCTGACTTGGACTAAAATAAATAGAATATCAAGATTAGGAGTCTTGACTTCCAGATTTGGGCAATAGGACTTTTTTTTTAATAAAACTGTATTAAAAGGAAAACTGTATTTCTTACCTGAAGCTGCTACAACAAATGACCCCAAACTTGGTGACCTAGAGTAAGAGAAATTTATTCTCATGGTTCTAGAGATCAGATCAAAAATTAAGGTGTTAGCAGGGCTTCACTCCCTTCAAAAGCTCCAGGAGAGAATCTCGCTGTGCTCTTCCTGCTTTTGGTGGATCCAGAGGTTCCTTGGCTTGTTGACTGCTTTCATACTGCTGTTCTTTTCCCCCATCTCTTCTCTGTGTATGGGGACTCCTGATTTTGTGAGCCCACTTGGGTAATTCAGGATAACCTCATCCCAGGATTCCTAATTCCATCTGCAGAGACCCTGTCCCCAAATAAGGGTGCATTCTCATATTTGGGTTGTTGCTGTGTCTTCTTGGAAACTGTCATTCAGACCCCTACAAGAACTTCACCCAGAAGTCTACACAGCAGGCTGGAGAAGGGATAGGCTTGCCCTGGTTATATCAGAATCTGAACCTTCACATCTTCAGCTCTCTCCACCCTTCTGCCGAGTCACCCCTGCACCAAGGAGCTCAGTATGAAAACTAGAGCTTTGACAGAGCTTGGGAGACATGGAAAGTCCTAAGAAGCGGGCTAGGGCGGGTTGCAGGAGGCTTGGGCAAGACAACTTGATGTCTAGGTTTTATCATATGTGGAAATGAGATAGTATGGTCCATCTACAGTGTTAACATGGAGTCAGAATGAGATGGAGAGTCATCAGGTCATAATGAGGCTCTTCCTCCTAGGACACTGTCATCCCATGGAAAGGTGGCAGCTATCACAGGACTGCTCTTGACTTCACAGAAGACTAAGTCCAGGAACCAGCAGATGAGAAGGTTTATTCTGGCTTTCAAAGAAAATCCAGCCAGGCATGGTGGTGCAGGCCTATAATTCCAAAAATCCAGGAAGCTGAGGCAGGAGGATTGCAAATTTGAGGCCAGCCTCAGCAACTGAGCAAGACCTTGTCTTAAAATAAAAAGGTGTTGGGATGTCCCAAAAGACAAAATGAAAAAAAAAAAAAAAATCCAGAACAAGTTCTAGAATTATAAGGTTCGTATTTTTAGCTCTTACTCTGACAGAGAAGAGGATGCTCCTCAAGCCTATTCCGTCCCAAGTGCCAGTTTGTACTAAATAGATCCCTGGAGTCTCCCACACCTGCACCAGTCCCTCCCTGCCTGCTCACACAACTAGTTGTGTTTTTTTGTTGTTGTTATTTGTTTGTTTTTATTTTTATCGTTGTTGTTTTGGTACTAGGGATTGAACCCAGAGGTGCTTAACCACTGAGCCACATCTCCAACCCATTTTTTTTTTATTTTGAGACAGGTCTCACTAAGTTGTTTAAGGCCTTGCTGAGTTACTGAGGCTGGCCTTGAACTCGTGATCCTCCTGCCTCCGCCTCATGAGTCGCTACTCGGTTCACACCACTGGTTGAATGTGGGCCAGGCACACTGCCAAGAGCAGCTGCAGCTGGGTTGCTATAAAGCTGAGTTTCTCGGCCTTGGCACTGGAGATGGTCTAGGCTAGATAATTCCCATTGCAGGGACTGTCCTGTACACTATAGTGTGGTCAGCAGTATCCCTGGCTCCTACCCACTGGATGCCAGTGGGATCCCTCACCCTGTTAAGACAAACATGTCTGCAGATGTGGCCAAATGCCCTCAGGTCATAATTGCCCTGATTGGGAACCACTGTTCTAGAGGAACGGTCCTCTCTCAGCCAGCCTGTCAAGTGTCAGAACTAGACAGCCACCCTCCTTACAAGAAATACTTAAAGAGGCTCGGATTGTTGTGTTTTTTTTGTTTGTTTGTTTGTTTGTTTGTTTTTTGTCCCAACTATCTCGTCCTTCTTCTCCATCTCCAATCAGAGCCAGAAATGATATCCCAAGAAAACAAAGTTCACCATGTTGGTTTCAGCTGTGGGAATACTTGCTCCTGTTCTGTTCTCTGATGGGCCCTGGGGACCTTCCATGGTGACTGCTCTGGTGGATGTGGCATGGTCTGATGATCTACAACCCATATGTCCTGTTGTCTTTCCAAAAGTAGACATGGCTCAGCAATTCCTCTCCCCTGTCTTCCATTCCAAGCTGAAATCCTAACTCTCAGGTTTCTCCAGAGAAAATCACTGTCTGCATAGAAGGGTTTTCCAGGAAAGCCATCCTCCGGGCCTGAAGCACAGGCAAGTCCAGTGGCTGGCGTTGATTCAGCCTGGGAATCTTGAGTGAGCAGACAGGAGGAGTGGTGGGGCAGCCAGGGGGTGGCATGGCTTCTGGTGGGCACTTGCTATGTTCTGCCACCCCCCACTCCACTCTTCTGCCCCTTCGCAAAAGTACTTCACCCCTGTGCATGTTGGGCAGTCATGAGGATTCAAGTCCTCTGTTCGCCTGAGCTGGTGAGAGGCTGGGAAATTTCTGGCAGTGTGCTCAGGTGAAAATGTCAGTCTAGGACTGGAGGACCATCTTGTCTGCCTTCCTGTAACCCAACAGGAAGGCCTTCCCCTCCAACTTGGCCTCCACTCGAACTCCCCCAGTGGTGAGGAGCTCGCTACCTCCTGTGACATCAAGTCCACCGGTGCCCAGTGTTCCTTGTCACCTGCTTCATTACAACCACATCCTGCACCTGCTTTGGCTTCTTGTTCCTATGGCAGAGCTTCAGTCATGCCTCTTACTCACCCTTCTTTATGAGGCCATTGAGCGCATGACTTCTCAATTGCTCTCTCCCAGGTGCCCTTCTGGCACATAATCCAGTATGGCACAGCCGTCTCTCAATGTCATGTCCTGTGCTGACCATGGAGAATAAGGGGGCCACCCTCTTGTACCCCAGACTCTGTCAATGCCATCCAGGGTGTTTTGGAGTTTGGGATAACTGCTTCCCTGGTGGGGATGTGCACTGAGACTCCAGTCAGCTGAAACTCCTCCTGCCTGGAAGATCTCATGCACCATCCCTCCCCCACCCTCTCCTCCAGCTCCTGTGGGTGACTGCTGGCTGCACCTCATCTTGGATTTAGCCTGATCTGGAATTCTTGATCTACCTCTTCTATCTTAACCTTCCTTCTCGAATGGGTGTAATGTGTTCATTCCATATGCAGATAACACCACAGGAGAGAGCTGCCTGGCACACCAGGCCACCCAAGACCTTCATCTTTCCTGACAGAACTTCAGGCACCTGCTCTGCTAGTTCGAGGTGGTTCATCCAGCTCTCACCCCAGTAGTGTGCAGTTCCCTTCTCCTGAGTGGTGAGCAAGTGACTTTGTCCAGCCAGCTCTGGCCTCCCAGCATCATGTGGTCATGACTTCTCTCTACTCGATTCAACCTCCCAACCTATCAGAAAACTGCAAAGGAAATGAAGTTGGTGTGGCCCGACCTTTTTCTGCTGCACAGTGTCGACATCTGACAGTGATGGCTCCTTTCTTGCAGAACATATAAATCCAGGGTTTAATAATCCATCCTTGGATTTTGCCAGGCTTCAGAATCATCAGTCAGTCATGTCAGCAAGCAGCCGTGTCCCCCTTCATGGTAAATCAGGGTGAAATTTGCATTTCTCATGCATTTTGACTGTTTTCCACAGTTCTTAAAACAAATCCCATGGTGTAGTGACACCATTGGAGGTGAGATTGGAAGCAGTGAGAATTAAAGAATTACAGCTGGTTCACCTGGCTGTCACCTCTACAGTCTTGTCTGGGTTGGGACCTTGGGACACCAGCTCTGACTTTGGACAGGAGGGATTTCTACAACTGCAGCCCACATTCCCGGGCTTGTTGACATCGATTCTTTCAGAAGCAGATCTAGTTTTGATGGTGGGATTTCTGCCTCATTCCAGAATTCTTGTGCTCTGTACGTGATCACTGCACTTCTGTCATTTGCCCCAACATGGGACCTCCTATTCAGGGTTCTAGGCCTGATCCCAATGCTAGATAGTGCCCAGGAGCCTACCACTAGCCACCCACCTTGCTCACAGTGCCTGATTCTCTTTGCTCAAACCAGGTTTGGGATCCACTGGCCTCCTGAATCCCAAACAGGGATCTGGGCAGCTCCGCCCTGCAGAGTGTACTTCACAGGAGGCTTCTGGCCATCCTGCTCATCCTAGTACACCCAGCCTGCCCAGAACCCAACACAGTGCTGGCCAGTCTGATCTTGATGTTATAAAGTAGGTGACCCCTGACTGTATAAAATGAGCGTGGGGATATGAGTTGGCAGCTTTTAGACAGACTAACCTAATTAAGTATAGATTGAAGTTGGGGAGCCTGAGGCCCAAAGTCTAGGTAATCAAAGGCCTCCTTTCCCTATTAGGCATTTTGGAGAAGGTCATTTTCCTGACAAAGCGTGAGGACCTTCACCCATGACCAAAGGTGGACCAAAGTCTTTTGGATCACTATTTCCTTCTCCAGGAAGGAGAGCCATCTTCAGAGGAACAGTGACCCTCCGACCTTGAACTGGGACACTCTCACCACACCACTGAGGCAGGTGCCCCTGGGATGTGAAGGTGTCTGGCTCCCTCTGGTGACTAAAATAAATGCTTCATGATGGTGGAGCACACACTTGTGGAGTGGAGGGTGGGTCAACCTGGGCCAGAGGTGCCCCCCCACACTGTGGGTGTCAAGGGAGTCCCAAGGAGAGCCCCATGTGATCTGAGTCCAGTTTTGTCCCCCTCCAGATATTCAGCTCTTCAGCAATGGGTGGGCTGAGCCTGGACTGGGTCTTCAGTGCCCTGGAGACACCATTCCCTGGGATTTCCGTGGGCCACAGCCTCCTGCTGCTGCTCCCCTTGCTGAGTGGTAGGCGTGAGGAAGTGCAGGATCAGGGCTCACAGGACATGAGATTAGGTTACCCAGACTGGTAATCTGACTTTTCTGTGCCTCAGTTTCTTCATTTGTAAGCAAGAAGTGAAGATACAGGGTTGTGGTGAGGATTCGATCATACATAACGTCCAAAGCACCTAGAACAAGGCAAGCATGTGATGAAGAGTGGTTTGCTGTTGTCTTAGCCACAGTGTCAATAGGGCTGGGCCCATTTAGCAGAGGGCTTTCTGCTCTCATTGGAGAATACCTGAGCACGTTGGGGGATAAGGGTAAGAAATAATTACCAAGAACTATGTGTTGACCGGTGGCAGCTCTGCCTGCTGGTGCTGGGCCTATCCCCAGAGCTGGCTAGTAGGGGGACCTGACTTTTGATACTAGGTCCTACTGTCTCCCTGAGACAAGAGCCCATCCCTGCCTCAGTGACCTCAACTGCACCAGTCACCTGTGGCCACGGAGAGAATTCATGACGGCTTCTAAAGCACTTTAGAGGTACAGGCTATACCTGTGAAGGTAACAAGATGGTTAGAACTTAACAGGTAACTTCTCTTTGAGATGTGGCCAGCCTAGGAAGAAGGGGTAGCTGCTATCTTGAGGCCCAGAAAGTCCACCAAGGACGCTGGATTCTGAACCACTTCAGATGCAGGGGTTGCCTGCATGCAGCACCTCCTTGTGGTGGAAGGGGGCATAACATGCATTATCTGGGCACCAAATCAGCTGGAGTCTGCTAATCAGTCCACATTCCCATAGCCATTCTCTGCATCTGATTGGTCTCCCTGCTCCCTGTTTGCTCCTCTCCCACCACTGCTTTCATATTCTGCCTCCGGGTTTATCTTTCAAGTATACAATTTGGGCAGGACACATCTGAGCCCAGGTGCTACCTGCTTCATGCAACAGGCCACCACAGCCTGACCACAGGATCTCCGTGCCAAGCCACAGCTCATCTACACCAGGGGCTCTTTCCCAGGGATGTCTGCCTCACATCCTGGTATCATCCACTTTTCTGCTTTTTCCCAGACTCTTCCCCTCCTTCCTTGCTTGTCTTAAACCCTATCTTAGCTCTTCTTTTAACTTCTCAGTGTACATAGATCATTGGGTAAATTAATATCCCTGTGCCTCAGTTTTCTTACACCTGCTAATAGGGTTGAGGTGAGAATGGGATGGTGCATGGAAGTGCTGGGATCCAGCCCTCAGCCCTTGAGGGGTCAGCACCATCACCAGAATCATCACCATCCTCACTAGCAGCAAACCTGCTTTTAAACCAACTCTTGCCCTGTGCTGTGAGTGGGATGTTGTCCTTGTCTGATGCTCTGCAGTTCTCCTACCACACTGAAGCTCACAGCTTTTAGGAAAAGGATTTGTCTTGTATAACCTTCAGCAACTGATTTCAGAGCCTGCCCCCTACTGGCTGCAGTGAATGGTGCATAGATACTAAGACAATATGAGAGCTCCCAGCCAGAATTCCATCTGGCGGGTCCTAATCAGGGAGTGATGTCCATAAAGGGATGCGCTGTATATTGATTCCCACCCTGCCCCCCCCCCAACATCTGACAGTCTGGGGCAGTTTAATTAACAGTCCTCAGCTTACCTTATGCATCTAATGTCCCATGCCATTTGGGCAGTACCCTAAAGTTTCCAGTACTATCTAGTACAATGTTGCACATTGTCTTAGGAGCTGTATGTTTTCTAGGACCCTGTGACAGAGTACCTCAGGCTGGGGGACTCACACAACAGAAACTCATTTTCTCATAGTTCTGCTGTCTAGAAATCTGAGATGAAGGAGTTTGCAGGGATAGCACCTAAGGCGTCGCTCCTGGGCATGCAAATGGCTGCCTTCTCCCTGTTTCCTCACAGGGTCTTTCCTCTGAGGTACACAACATTGGTATCTCTCCTTGTGTCCAATTTCTTTTTTCAAGGACATCAGTCACATTGGGTTAGGACCCATCCTAAGAACTTCATTTTAACTTAACCACTTCTTTAAAGGACCTCTCTCCAAATATCGTCACAGTTTGCAGCACTGGAGATTAGGGCTTCAACATGGCCTTGGGGGAGAAAGTTCAGCCCCTAATGGGAGATAAGCAGGGCAGGTTATAGTCCCATTTTACAGATGAAGCTGCTAAGGCCTTGGGTGGCCCTGACTGCCAGCCCTGCTGTCTCTCTAGTGCCCCCTGCTGGAGGCTGGGGTAGAGGGACAGCAGGAAGCCAGGAACGATACTCAGGCTGTGGAGAAGGAGCTTCCAAGAGGTCCCACTGGGCTCACCACTCGTGGTCCCTTCTGTTGTTTATTTGGGTGGGTTTTCTGCCTGTAGGGCTCCTGCTTCCCCACCCTTCCTCTGCCAGTAGTGTTTTCCCATTTCATCAGGTAGCACGGTCTTGTCACTCCTGAGTCCCAGCTCTTCCCAGGAGCTTTGCAGCAGGGGACTGGGGATAGCATGATCTCACTTGGCTTTGAGGAGTCAGCCACTCCAGCACTGCTCCCCAGCACCTGCTGTGTTCAAAGAAGGCATCACATCCAGATGCCCAGAGGCCAGTCAGACAGAGAGGTGTAAGGACGTGCCAGTGCTGGACGGAAAGAATAGAAGTTTCTGTTGGCAGAGCTGAGAAACCAAGATGGGCAGAATCTGCAGCTCAGACCACTTGCTGACACACCCTAAGCATCCTGGAGAGGCCTGGAGGACTTTCTCCAAATGCATCGTCCTCTATAACATAGGACTTCTGCCTCTCAGGCTGGGTTAGTAATCATTTCACAGTTCTGCAGATAAGCACAGAGTCCTTCCTTTGAGCCAGGGACTATGCTGCCCCTATGGAAGAGGGAATTTAAAAAGGCTCTTCTACCTTCCCTGAGACTAAAAATTATGGAATGCCCAATACATGGAACTCGGCTTTTGAATCCAGGCAGAATGTAAGCAGAACTCTAGAAAAAGTCTCAGGCCCAGATGCCCCTTTTATTGCGCTGTCAAAAAAAGGAAGTGGGAGGAAGAAGAGAGGAAATCTAGGAAAGACCCTTGAGAAGGTGGTCTTTAAGGCAGACCTAGAGTGGCAAGTAGGACTCTAACTGTGCAAAGGGTCCTGCAGGAGGGGAGTAGCCTGAGGACCAGCATGAGCAAGTCCATGCTGCACAGCACAAAGGCCCTGCTGGTGTGCTAGGTGCTTATCTGTAGTCGTGTGTGCAGAGTGGTGGTGCATACTGGGCTGCTTTGGCTGGCTGCACAGATTGAGGTTCTGCCATCATGCTCAGCGACCTCAAGTCTGGCCATGCTCAGTGACCAACTTCCCCTCTGCTTTGTGGGGCTGAAATCAGCGAGTGTCCACATCCTTCCTTTTCCCATGGCCCTTAGTGCATTTTACATACCAACTGCTTCTTTGCTCAGTGTTAGGAACTAAAGCTTTATCGAGGTCAGGGGCTCATTTGCTAAGGTTTCTCAAACTAGCTGCAAATAAAATCACCTTGGAACTGTGGAAAAATCCCAGTACCCAGGTAGTCTCTCAGACCAGCAAAATCAGCATCTAAAATGGCAGGAGCTGGGGGTTAGTATTTACTTTGTTTCCCAGTTGATTCCAGCGTGCCAATGAATTTGAGATTCAGGTAAGAGATAAACAGGTCTGATGCCATGGGAAGGGGACCAGCTCGGTCACTGTTCCAGAGCACCTGACCTTAGCAGCATTAGCATTTTGTTTCGTGCATTAACTTTGCAGTGGGGATAATTCTATTGTATGAATTATGTGCAATATCTGGCTTGTACTGTTTGTTCAACAAACGGTCGGCACCACCTCTTTCCCTGCCCCCCCCCCCCCGCACCTCTTCCTCAGACATAAGCAAGGTCATTTACTTAATGCTGTCAGGCTGTTGGCAGTGGACGTTGGATAAGCAAGGATTGCATGTTTTGCAGGCTTCTTGCTGTTTATGGGTCATGTTTTATTCATGTGTGTATGAGGCAGAACACACCTTCTGGGGGGGAGAACTTTGAGCCTGTGGATTTCAAGTCAGGGGAATATGTTTGCATAAACTGAAGGCATGCAAGGTGGGTGGGAGCTGAGAGAAGGGACGCTCTGACCTGGGATGACACTAGCAGTTGGGAAGTGGCGAGTGAGGATGTTGCCCAAGCCAGAATCTCTCTTTTTTAGGCTCGTGCTGCCCTCTAGTGGGAAAGAGCCACAGCCAGCCTGAGTCTCCTCTTCCGGAATGAAGGGACCATCTAGGCTTAGCCTGGCTGCAGAAACACACTCTTAGACCAGCCATTCAGACCTTCCCTCCTGGACCCATCATTCCTGAGGCACAAAGATAATTCTAGGAAGCATCTATCTTGTGTCAGCATTAGAAGCTTTGCATACATTACATCCATTTCTCACCGTCCCACAAGGTAGATATTCTCATTCCCAAACAAAACCGAAAAATCGGTTATCCAGAAATTGAGAAGTGAGCCAGGATGCCTACCTGGTTGGAATCAGGTCAGCTGATTATAAAGCCCTTTCTCTTATGCTGAGACATCTATTCTAAGAACTAGGTCCTGGAGGCCTGAGGTCATGTCCATGTTCATGCTGTGTATCCTTAGAGCAGCTGACTGACTGCTCTGAGCTTCTATTGTCTCATCTACAAAAAAAGCCTCATAGTCCTTAGCCAGCAATCAGGAGAAGTATTGTTTGGTCTCAGATACAGTACAAAGGATGGGGAAAGCCTTGAACAGTTGCTTTAGGATGGCAGGATGATTACCTTCCCCAGGCTTTCTGAATGCATTACTTTTATAATTAAACCAAAAGATTTAAGTAGATCACTTGCCTTCCAAAGAAGTGGAAGTATTCACCTGAGCATTCCAGCCCAGGAAGATACTATTGGAGAGAAAAGGTCGTTTTCTTGAGATGACAGCAAGCCAATCTCAGGATCCTCTTAAGATAACCACAGCCAGACTCTGAATGTCACCTGCAGAAGTCTCAGCTCTGCCCTTCCCCTGCCCTGCTCTATGACACTGCTAAGAAGTCAGAGCTGTCACCTGAGACCTCAGTGTCCTTGGGTGCCCTTCTTACCACGGAAGGACAGGATGGGAGCAGGGGTTTGGGGGCTGGGCAGTGCTTCCTGAGTGCATTGGGATTTTCCTCTGGCACTCTCTGGAGGACAGCCACAAATGCCTGGCACTTGAAGCCGTGTGCCATCAACACCTGAAATTCTATTGAAGTCAGTAATTCTAGTTTTCAGAAGGGTAGACTTTAGAAAATATTTTAAGTTTTTTTTCCGGGTGTTTCAATTATTAGGAGAGCTATTGGGTATTTTTAAATTATAGGTAGAAACAGACTGGAAAGGCACATCCAAGAGGATACCAATGTGAGATGCCAAGGTGTCCATTTTCTTTGTAATGATGATAGCTGAGGTTTGTTGAGCAGTTACTATATGCCAGGCTGTGTGGAAAGCCCTTGATATGCATTAATCACTAAAATCTCCAAACATTCCTGCAAGGCAGATACATTTATTATAACAGCTCATGTTGGTGGAGAGCTGGTATGTTCTAGAGATGAATGCAAAGCCCTTTCTGTATATTCACACTTATACCCAGAAACCACCCCCAGGAGGCCTCAGCCCATTTCACAGAGGGGAACTGAGGCACAGCGAGCACTGGCACTGTCCAACACAGGGTAACTGAGGCCAGGAAACACTAGCAGTTCTATTTACAAACTGAGTAGAGACATAAGTACAGACCCTGGGCTTGCAGATGGCTGGGTGGCCTTTGCTTTCAAGAGTTCATGCCACAGGGTAGCAGATGCCTGTACCTCTGTCCTCTGTAGGCAATTCAGGGAAACTAGACTGCATGGCACTTTGACAAAGAGAAAGACGAAGGTTTGGAGAGAAAGGTCGACATTCCCTCCACACATGCTGTATCCAGCCAGCGAGGGCACCTCCTTGGAGACCAGGCCTCCAAGGGAGGCTGGCTGCAAGACACACAGCTGGATCAAAGTGGGATCCACAATGTCTTCCTTTTCTCATGTTCTTCTAATGCAGAGCAAAGCAATGGAGCATCATGGAAGCTTATAGTGAAGTGCTTCGCTGTGTCCCAGCCACACAGGGCTGCTATGTCAGCTCTCCTGTGTTCTTCACTACAGTCTAAAAAATATATCTTATTACATCCACCTTTCTCAGAGGCAGACACCAGCACAGAGAGGCTGAAGCACAGGCGCAGGGCTCCCAGCAGATAAGTGTTGGCTCAGGAATCCACACCCATCCCAGCCCCACTGTGCAAGGGCCTCCCTGCCATGCATGTTGATTTCTGGTTACCCTGCTATGCATTCAGGTGGCTGCCTTTGCATAGTAAAGTATGGGGTTTGACTCTGCCATTGTTCCTCAGCCTTGCTTATTTGTGATTGAGTTCTCTGGTGAGAACTGGTCAAACCAAGACCCAGAAATCATGTGTCATGGGACAAGCTGCCAAGCATCTCTAAGCTTCTGTACTTCCCTGGATAAATTGGGGATGATGACACCCCATCCATTGCACTGTTAGAAAGAATTGTGAGCTGACAGGTCGAAATCACACAGTCCCAGTCCTCAGCATGGCACAGTGAGCACCCAGCACATAGTCTTGTACGTGTGTGGACTTGAATCACAAGTGCACAATTGGGTTTTCATGCATTAAAGATAAGTGTACAGCTTAACACACTGTTGTGTGGTGCACACTCTTGTTGCCTGTAAATAC
Source organism: Spermophilus citellus (assembly GCF_964194105.1). Taxonomy (NCBI): domain Eukaryota; kingdom Metazoa; phylum Chordata; class Mammalia; order Rodentia; family Sciuridae; genus Spermophilus; species Spermophilus citellus. The sequence continues at coordinate 12,861,493 of NC_138196.1, read as the reverse complement.
ATCAATCACAAAATCAGCACCAGAGTGACCTTCCCTCACCCGCCCCCCCCCGTCCCTGCTCCTCCTTTCTCACATGTGACCCCTCCCTGCTCTGCAGCAAGACCATGGTCCAGGATTCTGTAATATTCATTTGCCTGGATTTCTTTATAGTCCAGCTCCCTAATTTCAGATCGCTGAAGAGTTTGCTTGTGTGCCTTGAATTCTCTATAGAATTGTGCTATCTTGAATTCTCCATCATGCCGGCTGCGTCATTTTGCTCAGCAATGTATCTCGATCTGTGGTTCTGATGATTTGTTGTGCATAGCCATCCAGGAGATGATGTTTTCTTTGCTGTGCAGTGTTTCCAGGGTATAGAGAGATCCCAGTACATTTATCTGTCCCACTGTGGATGGGCGCATTTATCTGTCCCACTGTGGTTGGGCGATGGGTGTCTGTTTGTCCTGGGGTTGGGGAATCTCAACTAACTGCTGGTATTCACTGTTCTTGGGTGTGTCTCCCAGTACACACAGGCACACTCTGTGTGGGGTGCTTCCAGGGAGTTAGAATCAATGGCACCCATCGATTAGTTGATCTTTGGGTTACTTTGTCTGCAGTTTTTCAGATACCGACGTTTTGCTGGTGTGTTCAATTTACACTCCTCCAACAGTATGGAAGATATGGGGGACCCCACCTGCCCATCCATGCATTGCGTCCTCAGAATCCAGCCAGCGGAGAGTGGGTGGTATTCCACTGGGATTCGAATCTGCAGTTCCCTGAATTTCTTTGAGCTTTCCTTTCATATTTTATTGTCCATTAGATTTCCTCTTATGGTTTCTGGCATTTCTTGACTGGTTTGACTTTTTCTCATTAATTGATAGTTTTTATACAGTTTAGATATGAGCCCCTTGATTTTTAGGTGTGTTATAAAAAGATATGTTGTACATTTATCTTTCCACATTCCCACATTCTTAGTGGGCTCTTCTGATGAATCTGATGAGCGAAGTTCTTAACTGTAACGCAAACCAGCTTCTCCACCTTTTCCTTTGATGGCTAGTGCTTCTTCTGTGTGAGAATCGTGAAGTCATTTTATTCTCTCGTCTTCTAGAAGTTTTGTTGTTTTCCTTTTTACATCTAAGTTCCCCAGTTTGCCTGGAATTCATTTTTGCTTGTGCTGTAAGGTGAAGTTTTTGTTTTTCCTTTATAATTTAAAGTTGTTAGCCAGACTCAATGATGCACACCTGTAATCTCAGTGACTGGGAAGCTGGGGCGGGAGGGTTATAAGTTCAAGGTCAGTCTGGGCAACTAGGTGAGACCCTCAGCAACTTAGCAAGACCATGTCCCAACATAAAAAAAGCCTGGTGATGGTAAAGTGCCCTTGGGTTCAATCCTGATCTCCCCCAAATTTATTTGTGCATGTGTGTATGTATGTGTAATATACAAACACACACACACACACACACACACACACACACACACACACATGAAATTTCTAGTTGTCCCATCCCTTCTCCTACTACACTGAAATACACACAGCTTGTCACAAATCAGGTGTCAGCAAAGGTATGGGTGATTTCTAAGCTGCATCCTCTGCTTTATTGGGACATTCGCTGTTCTTTGTGCTGAAAGCACCCTGTCTTCATCATTATAGCTTTGGAAGCAGTCCTGACACCCAGTAGGACAAGTCTTGGCAACTGTTCTTCAGAAGCGTCTAGACTGGTCATGGCTCTCAGCGTTTCAATAAACAATTTAGAATCAGCTTGTCACATGCCAAAAACAAGCAAAAAATATTTTCTAGTACTTCTATACATTAACTATCATGTATCATTAATAAATTTGCATAATTCTTCCTGGACCAGTAAATTTCAAATAGAAAATTTCAGATGGATTTTTCAAATTCTTGTTGGACTAGATGCATGTGACCTGACCCTTTGTGAAGGCTCAGTAGTGAGCCCCTAGGCTGCATTGCATATAGAAGGAGGCACGTTGCATGGAAGGGTACACAGTCCTAACCCTAACCCCTTGCAGAGAGGCCTGAGAAAGAGCCCTGGGTGAGGAGTGGCAGGCAGGGTCTATGTCCAGCTCTGCATCTCTCCTCAGGGTGCATAGGGATAGCCCGTCATCAAGGAAAGTCACTCCCTCCTTGCTCTCCATGGCTTCTGTAGCTGGTGCTCTTGTTCCCACATTCTGTGGAGAGTTAGTGTGTCCACTGTGTGTCAGCAGAACTAAGGATATAAATAATTAAGGAGCCACCTCCATCTTGGGGAGCCTAACTCCCCAGGGTCTCTGGGACTGTGCCCCAGTCAACACCATGTCTTAGAAGTGACCCACCCACATACAAAAAAATGTTCCGTGGTCCGATAACAGAAGAGCTTCCTGTAGCACCCTGTTCATGCATGTTCACAGCTATGCGATTGAAGTGTCTTAGCCTTTAGCCCAGCACTCCCCAAGTTGCCTAATGATTGTATTAGTTTCCTATTGCTGCTATTAATAAATTACTAAAAATGTGGCTTAACACAGATTTATCTTACACTTCTGGAGGTCAGAAGTCAGCGCGGGGTCTCACTAAAACTAAAATCAAGGTAATTTTTGGCAGGGCTGAGGTCGCTTCTGGAGGGCAAATCCATTTTCTTGCCTTTTCCCAGCCTTTAGAGGCTGTTTGAGTGCTTGGCCCCTGTGCCCCCACCACTTCATAGGCAGCGTGACTCATCCAGTCTTTTTCACGAGGCCATCTTTCTGGTTCTGTCACCACAGTTCCAGCTGACTCCTCTGCCTCCCTCTTCCACATTTAAAGGACCCTTGTGATTATGTTGGGGATGATCCAGTATTATCTCTTTAAGGTTACCTGATTAGAAACTTTAATTCCATCTGCAATCTTAATTCCCTTTAGTCATTTAAGACCACAGTCCCAGTTGCCAGGGATGTGGCTATGGGCATCTTTGAGGCTGTCATTCTACCTACCAGCAGAAGCTGAGTCAACTCATGAGTCCGCTCCTCCTGCTTCAAGGCACACCTGGCTCAGCAGCACCTGCACCTTGTAGGGCTAGGTGGGGGTGGAGCATCTCTCTGTGTCTCCAATTCTTGTCCTAAGCTGCTCCTGGCAGCATTCCAAAAGCTGGTTTGATTCCTTTCATCCTGCAGAATGCAAACCCCACAAGGGCAGGGATTTTGTCTGTTCCATTCACTGCCATATCATACTGCCTGGCATATGCTAGGTGTTTGATACATATTTTTTGATCCACTAACAGTGGTCGGTAGTCTCTCCAATAAAACAGCAAGTTTCTTGAGGGCAGGATCTCTTTGACCAGTTCATCTCTTCTTCCCCAGGGCTTCAAAGCAGCTGGTGCTCAATTAAAGACTGTCTAGCATGGGAGGAGGCAAGCTCACCAGCAGGGTGCCATTTCCTGCAGGAATTTCTCACAGTCCCTACTTGGGCTATCCAGGCACATCCAGAAACCCCTTCAACCTCTGAGCACAGGTTGAGATAATCAGCTTCTCAGGAAAATTTGCAACTGTGGTTCCCAAACTTCCCCGTTCACTTTGACAGTGTCTCAACTATATTTTTCAGTGAATCTGCATGAATTAGCTGATTGTCTTATTTATTAAGCAGTTAGGCTCAAACTTGCTATTATGTCCTAACAACATAGTAGCTATTTGAAAAAATAATACACATACATTAAATAAAACTATTTTTATCTTTAACCTTAATCTCTTACAGGGGACATGTGTCCTGGCTGGAAATAACATAGCTTCTCAAACCTTGAAATCAGATTAGATTTGTCATCCTCATTTCCTGTTCCAACTGATTTACATAAGAACTTTTTCTCATAGCAACTGCAGAAAACTCGACTCTGTAAAGATCAGATGTCATCTGAAGGAATATGGTGTGAGCCACTGTTGAAACCACCAGCTACCTTGGAGGAGGAGTTCCATGAGTAGTGTGTGACTGCCGGATTAGCTTTCCATTATGCTTGGCCAGCAGTGTCCAAGCAGAGAGTAGACTCGGGCCACTCAGTCTATCTGTGTCCTGGGGAAACTGACCTCTGCTGCTTCCCAGTAGGCATCCTCTCCTGGCCTGGCCTGTTCTCAGCTGGAGCTCACCTCCCTGAGGATGGCCTCAGGAGTGAGGCGCAGAGGTGACATGAGTTCTAGAAGGAGGGGGACCAGGGACCTGGGTGCACACTGGCCTTTATTATAGGAAGAGAAACAGGTGTCATCTGTCTGTGACATGAGCTCTGGAAGGAGGGGTTCCAGGGACCTGGGTGCACACTGGCCCTTCACTGTAGGAAGAGACAGATGTCATCTGTCTAATGGGCACTTCTGTGGCTCTTGCTGTGTGCTATGTACCAGGCACTATTCTAAGTGCTTTGTAAATAGTAGGTCATTCAATCCTGACCATAGCCCCATGAAGCTGCTCTCATATTACGCTCATTTTACAGATGAGGAAACGGTACAAGGAGTACCTTGTCCAAGGTTCACAGAGCTAGGACATGGTGGAGCTGGGATTTGGACCCAGGTTCCTGCCTTCACCTGCACTTTTCCCTCAGTGGGTCAGGAAACTTGGCTTCAGAAGCATCCCTCTCCTTTTGGATGTGTGCTGCTGGCAAGGCATGGGATTTCTGGGATCCCATTCCTTCTGCTGTGAAGGGAGCATAGTAAATTCACCCTTGAGTCATTGAAAGGATTGGAGGAGACTGTGTGTAAAGTGCTTTCCATTACACAGGGTAAAAGAAAGAAAGATGTCTTCACATTTCTCAGGCAGCCTTCGTGTAAAGGAGCCTGGAGGACAGCAGGGGGCAGCACTAGGCTGCAAAAGAACATTTTCTCCTGGGCCTGAAGCACTACCTATTCACACAGGGATCCTGGATCTTAGTGCCTGAGATAATCTGTTTCTCATCCGTTTAAGCAGAACATTTGAGGTGAATTTGCTAAATGAGTAAGAACAAAATCACAGATTAACAGAATTAATTCAGTGGAGAGCCATAGACGCAAATTCAGAAGTAAATCCATGGTCAACCTCACACCTCAGGAACCAACTCTCCCTGAAGACGCAGGGCTGTGCCCTCTGCAGCTGCGCTATCTGAGGTGCTGCCCTGGGATATTGGTGAAGCGGAAACGGTGCCTCCTGGTGATGTCTCCCTGAGGAAGAGCCACTTAGAAAGTGACTCCCAGAGAATCCTACTGAATCTCTGGAAATGGTCTTCTCACACAAAAAAAAGAAAAAGAAAAAGAAAAAAAATTGTTCCCTACCCTTTTCAACTCCAAGTTGTATAGAAACCTAGCCCTCTTCCAGAGGAGCTGGAGCAACTCTTGGTTGGTGCCCTGTGCTCCTTGCTCACCCATCTGCATCTGCAGGCCACTGTCCACCTGAGCTGCCAGAGCTTTTGCAGGCCCACTGGGCCCTGCAGCCCCAGGATCAGCAGCTCAGGGGAAGGCCAGGACCTGGGGAACAGTCAGTATTCAGGAAATATCTATCAAAAAGGAAGCTGAGTTAAACAGATATAGCCTGTGGGTTTTCGTTTGGAATCAGTACTTTTCCTAGGATCATTCAAAAGTTTTGTACAAAATTCCAGGTACTAGATCCATCAGATAATTCTCCATGGACCAGGGCCAGCCATCTTCTCAAATCCTGTGGACAAATGAGCTCAGAACAACTGTAACTGCCAAGAAGACAGTGACACACAAATGGGGTGGGGTGGGGCTTGCAAAATCAAAATTAGTAAAATGCCTAATTAGCTCTTCTCAAAGCATGTCGTGTGAATTTTGTTATTTGCTAAATTTAGTGAACATAAACATTTCATTACATCTGAAAATAATTTGTGGCTTACATTTTTTTTCTCACTTTGCAAGAATTCTTGAGTTTGCACAATGAGTGCTGAGAAATCTTAGCAAACCGTGAATTCCATGAATTATCTAAAGCCACATAAACACAAAAATCAAAATTATAAAAGTCCTTCAAAGTTGTTGATGGCAGGAAAACTATTAATGACAGATGTGGATCTTTTTTTTTTTTTCATGTGTTTGATTTATGGGTGAAGTCCCCCAAAGGAATGTGTGCTATGGCCTACAAATATCTCTGTCAAAGCAATCTAACAAAATAATATAAAATCCTGGCATAATATGCAGGACTTTAATGGATTTTCTGAAAATGAGAAATCCTGGATCTTCCCCTCTCAGATGTTTAGACTCATTCCTATAAGATCATTTGTAATAATCAGACATCTCATCTGATCAACATAAAATGATCTCCTTGACCTTTGATGATTTGCTTATTAAATGGCTTCTGATTTTAATCTAACCTTTCGTCTTCTTTCAGGAATCCTGTTCACAATGTTGGTATTTGGACCTGCCTGTGGATTTATTCTGGGCTCTTTCTGTACCAAAATCTATGTGGATGCAGTCTTCATTGACACAAGTAAGGAGCAGACCTTGATTTCTAACCACCACGTATGAGCATTTCCTTCCTCGTAAAGGAGTCTTCAGCCTCTAGGCTTCTAAAACCTTCCTACTAAGCTATAGCCCTGTATTAGTCAGCCTTCTGGTACTGTGACAAACACCTGAGGTAATCGACCTGAAAACAGGAAACGTTTACTTTGTCTCATGGTTTCAGGAGCTGATCTGTGATCAGTTGGCTCATTGCTTTTGAGCTTGTGGTGAGGCAGCACATCATGGTGAGAGCAGAGCTGTTCACCTCATGGCAGCCAGGAAGTGAAGGCAGAGAGAAAGAGATCAAGGTCCCAATATCCCCTACTGGGACACATGACTTAGCTTCCTTCCATCAGGCCCCAACGCTAAAGGTTCCACCACCTTCCACAGTGCCACAGGCTGGCTTTCATTCTTCAGATCTGTATTTTATTTTCCTCATCTGTAAATTAAGCAATTCAATAATCACATCTGCCCCAGAACTCTTTTTAAGAATTAAGTGAGAGGGTATATGTGGAAGGAAATGCCTGGCATTTACTCATTGCAAGTTGGCCCATTAACTGTATGAAAGCCTTCCTTGCTGAACTGAAAATTGTAACACCTGTTCTGGAAATGTGAAGTTCAAGTTGCCTTTGGGATCAGTGAGACAGATGACTTAAAAATCCTTTCTATGAAATCACTGTTGTGATGGGCTTTGTCAGGAAACACCCCGCTCGAAACCATCTTAAGAGAAACCTGTTGTGTTCTTAACCAGAAGAACAAATGTGTTTCTTACTTTGCCCTGTGATCCTGTGTGATTGAACAGTGTGCTAGTCAGCGTGGGCTTAGGTGATGCTGTGGCCACAAGTAATTCCCAAATCTAAGTGATTTTTATCCATCCAGAATTTATCTGGGTCACACTCCCTGTCCAACATAGGTTGGGGGTGTTAGAGAGTATGGGACTTGTTTCATTGCTCTAGGATAACAGAGGCTTCATCCTGACCCCTAACTTGTACAGTTGCCACGGCAGGAAGCCAGTCTGTGACATACTACACAAGGGCTCTGGAAACTTGTGTTCAGAAATGACACATATTATTTTTACTCATTTGCTGTGTGAAAAAATGACCTCAAATTTAGTGACTTGTGCATTTTTATCTCTCATTTTTTTTCTGTGGATCTGGAGTACAAGAGCAGCTTAGCTAATGGTTCTGGCTCTGAGTTACTCAGGTTACAATCAAGGCGTTGGCCCAGTCAGCAGTCATCTCAAGTCCTAGTGGAGAAAGGATCCACTTCCAAATTCATGCCTTTGGTGTTGGTAACCTTAGAAGGTCCATTTCCAGGCTGACAGCCCTGGACCTCTACAGGGGTACTTCACCAGGAGCAAATACCTACAGAGAGAATGTAAGAGAGAGCACCTAAGATGAGGAGCCACAGTCTTTTTATAACCTCATCTAGAATTGGTGTCTCATGACATCTGCTGAACTCTGCTTGCTAGGAGCCAGTCATTTGTTCACTTCCACTGTCAAGCAGGAGATAATTACACACAGACATGAATACTGAGGGACAGGGATCTTTGAAGACCATCTGAGACACTTTCTACCCCATGTGGAAAAAACTCTGTCACGTGCCTGAAAGAGAATACTGTGTTTCTGTGTAGTTCAATGAGCAATGAAGCCACAGTTCCTCTCTGAAAACAAAAGGGAGAAGCCATACCAACTTTTCATGCTGATCTGTTCTCAGGATCAATAAGAACTCTCAGTCCCTGGGTTCCCAATCCATCACCTTTCGACAGTGCTAAATTTACTAATTCACCCCAAAGAAATAATGTGGTTTTAAATCCAATCAAGTCGCTTTGTGATTCACTCCATTAATCGCACTGATATATTTACTTGTAGCTAATGACATTACAGATTTCCAAGTGGAAAATAAAATCAAGTGCAGCCTTATTTATTCTTGTCAAGTGCTGAGAGGTGGTGGGATGCCACTGCTTCCCACAGCTGGCTGGCCTTTTGAACCCCACTCCCAGCAGGCAGCGTGAAGGGTGGGTTGGTGAGAGAAACACCCAGGAAGGGAGCCAGTGGTCATCTTGCTTGTAGGGTCAGGAAAGCCAGCTCTCAATGCTATAGCACAGGACAAGAGATGGGAGGAGGATAAGGAAGGGAAAGCTGACCTGAGGGAAACTTGAAGTAGCTGGGCTACATACTCTGCCTTTGACATATAATCCATGGCTCCTGGAACCAAGCTTGTGAATGACCACAATTTGAGCCAGAAAGAACTCAGGTATCACTCTCTTCCAAATATTTCATATTCCCATTGAGGAAACTGACTTCCAGAGAGGGAAGGAGAGGGATCCAATGTGAAGAGTGCCTCTATATAAAACCCAGGTCTCCTGAGCCAACGTGCAGGTATCTACTTCAAGATTGCTCTCACCCAGCTCCCCAATGAGAAAGAGATCCAAACAGGGAAATCCTGCAAGTACCATCATTTGGATCTCTTTTCTCAGTGCCCAGAATAACCAAAGAAGTGATAGACAGGCAGCTTGGCAGGGTGAGGTTTACTTGTATACTCTCAGAACACTCAGCTTGATTAGGCTATTCCTTCAGCCTAGAATGCTGTTCCCATCCCATTCTGTTAACATATTTGCTCACCTTTCAAGGCTCAGTGTGAAACAATATCATCTACAGTTCCTATCTCATTGTCAGTTTGTTACCTCCCCTAGGCAAGACAGATGGGCGCTTTTCCCTTCTGTCAGGGCATCTTGTGATTGGCAGTCTTCTTCACTCCAAGTTGACAGGGGACTTCCTGGTCTGTTTCTGGGAAATGGAAGGATGCTTTGTGAGTCACCATCTTTGTTTGCATCTTTCTCCAAGGTCCTGAGGTTGGTTGTTGGTGCTACTCCCTGCCAGGAGAGGGCAGAAGAGCACCATGTATTCTGTTATGGAGTCAGCCACAGAATTCTACAGTTTCCAGCAATTTTTATAATTTCCAATCTTGTGACCAAAAACTTGTCATCGATAAGTGGATTTGGCTATATTTTGAGGAAGGGATTCTCCATACTTTAATGCCTTCCCTGTATTTTCTTCACTTAATATAAAAGACAGCCTTGCTTTAGGACTGTTCAATAAGCAGGAACATTACCTGAAGCCTGAATGTTCAGGGGCTAGGGATATAGCCACATATTTCTAAAATCAAAGCTGAGAGCAGGGGGCCTGGAGAGTCAGTGGCTTCATGTGGAGGCAGCAAGGTAGGTCACAGAGGACCTTCATGTGCGTAGCGGACGGGGGTGGGGGAAGAAATTATCTTCCCCCCATGCAGCCTGGTGGCAGCTGGGGAAGCAACTCAGGAGGAAGAGTCTGGAACAAAATCTGGTTGGAACCTGAGAATAGGTGCAGCAGAGACTGCAGTGGAGGGGTTGTTCGTAGGATTGGGCTTCTGTGGCAGGAGAGGTCCCATGGGACAGCTCCTCTGGAGGCTCACCTGGCTGGGCCTGGACATGGGATTCTGTTGCCCCTGCCTTTCATCTGTTTGATGGCTATGGGGCTTCCTTTGCCTCTCTTCTTAAGGAGAATAGATCCCTCCTCTGAGAGCTGCAGGGAGAAATGATGGTCCTTGTAGGATTTCCCCGTTTGGATCTCTTTGTTAGATGAAAACTCAGTTAGGAACAGGACCTTGAAAAAGAGAGGACTTAGTTGCAGAGCGTGCTCCCGATCGTTGAATTGACCAACCTTGACGGTGTGGACTTATTAGGTGAAGATCAGGAACAGCAGTGGCCCCGAACTGATCACTTACTGAAGCCGCGCATAGATTGTCTTATTGGAAACTCAAAGCCTTATCTTGGGAGTAAGGGACCTGCTATTGACAAAGCTTTATCATGCACAGGGTAAGAGTCTGGGCATAGGACTCAGGCCTGAATCCGAGACTCCTAATCTGGGGGATGTTACTCCTCACGTGTCTGTGTGTATGTGACACAAGTTAATCACTCAAAGCACTTAGTGCCTGGCATATAGTAAGGACACAATAAACGATAGACCAAGGAGGAAGCTGAGCTGTTAACTAGTTTCCACAGCCAGTATGGGATAGATCCCAGATGCCACTCGAGGCTTATCTTATCCCAAACCCCACTCCTAGCCTAACAGCTTGCTTTTCTGAAGCCTGGTTTTCACCAGAAGGCTACTCCCTTCCATGGACAAAGGCCTTGCAGAGCTCACCTGACCTCACCAGCACATCCATATCCTGAGGCACCTGCCAGCTGGCCCCGAAGACAGCTGTAAGGTGTTTGCATCTGGAGCAAAATATGGCCATCTGTTTTCTCCACAAAAAAAAAGGTCAGCAAGCTGAGCACCTCCTGCTCTGCCATTCAGAGAGCTGGTGCCACTGCCAGCCAGATCCCTTCATTTTGGACTGATTAATCCAGTGACTGGGATTCTGAATGTTCCCTGGCACCCTCCACACACCTCCCTGTCTCCAATTTCCAATTAGGTTTGTAACTTAATGATACTTCTGGTGTTCTGAAGTCCCACAGCAAAAGTTTGGCAAAATAAGTTCAACAAATAGGTAAATGAACTTTTTTTTAAGGCACCCAGAGAGCTGTAGGGATGTTTACACACCAGGAAGAAGTAGAAATGTCCTTGTTTGCTTTGACCTGCTTTTCTCACAATCTCAGGTTTCCTCATGGGTGGACTGGTTGATGGGTGTTAAACTGGTATAAATCCCATTATGAGTGATTTCCTTTGACATTGGAAATGGATGGGATTCTCAAAGGGCCCCATATGTGCACTTGCCCCTCCACAGAGAAAGCAAACAGCGTCACCCACTCACTCAGCTTACTCAATGCAAATAATAAAAACATCCCCAAATTCAGATGCCCAAAGGGAAACATTAGAAAAATGGATCTTATAAAGAAAAGACCCTTCTCTGCCCAGGGACTTCTAAGCAAAGCCAGACCCAACTGTGTCTGGTCTCTTGGCAGATGGGCCTACCATCATGGTGCACCCAGCAGGTAGCTCTCCTGCTCTGCTCCTGTCCTTCCCTCTAGGTTATGCTGCAGTAACAAATACCCCTGACACCTCACTGCCTTAAAGTACTGAAGGTTTGTTTCTTGTTTGTATTATACATCTAAATTTCTACCTGAAATAAATAGCATGTTTTACCAGTGTCTATATTGGCCAAGTGATAGACACGTGGCTAAAGGAAATAAGTCCTCTGAGGAAATCATTCCTTGCTCAGGATTTCCCTTCAGCTGGGGATACTATCCTGCCCCATTCCTCTCAGCATCTTTCTTCATCCATGCATCTTACTTCATTGACCATTTGATGCATTTGACTAAATGAGACAGATTGGTGCTTTTCTGTTGTGCTCTGAGCATCTTGCTGACAAAAGCCTTCATTAAAAGGCTGAAACTGCAGTAATTTTTTAAAGTCAAGACATGAACTAGAATCAGGTAGAAAAAAAATAGGTTTTCAAGCCTTGCCTCCACAGAGCAGGAATGTCTATTTCTTAAGTCTTTTGTACTAGTACGCTAGGTTATGTCATAGTAACAAATACCCCTGACATCTCCGTGGTTTAGAGAACTAAAGGTTTATTTCTTATTCATACTGTACAACCATTGCAGGTCCATAGGAAATCAGGTTTATTGTAGCCTGTCAGATAACATTTAGGAGGAAGAAATTTGGGGATTCCTAGGCCAGTTCGTATACTCTTCCACACAGAAGTGACACATGTCCCCTCTGCTTGTGTTTCATGGGCAAAACTCTGGCACATGGCTACATCAGACTTCATAGAGTAAGGAAAGTGTAATCCCCTTGTCCCTGAAAGAAGAGGCTCTCCGAATGCAGACACTGCCAACATCTACCACTCCATTGTTTGTCAGCCTGAGTGGGAAACTCCCCCTCAGCATCAGTAATTCTGGAACAGTCTCCACTGAGCCTTGGCAATTGCCAGGCAAGTGGAAGGAAGTTTTTCGCCATAGCTAGCCAAAATGCCTCATAAAAAATATTATTCATTGTGGAGATGGGTGGAGAAAAGATGTTTCCAAGACTGGGTTCAAGCGTTAGTCATCTTCCCAAAATCAGATTGGAAGTCAGTCATGAAGCCTACCCATGTAGAGAGCAGACACTCCAGAGCCAAGTGATTTCTCCCTTAGGGTCTTTCTCTCCCTGCCACAGTGCTCTGGGTAATTAAAATTAAGGGGAGTGGAGAATCAATACTTCTCAAAATAGCCAATGATGCTTTTCCTGATCTACAAAATCTTGCCCTCCATCTAGCTCCCTGCGGACCCCATTTTCTGGCTTCACCCAAAAGGCAAGTGTGCTTTGGTTCTAACACAGAAGATGCACTCTTCCCTGTCATTCAAACTTCCAGCCAACCTAGCCTTTCTGTGTACATGCACATACCTACAGGAGTAGGTCCACTGGTTATACAAACAGCTGCCTGCCACCCCCACTGCCATTTCTCTCCCCAGGATGTCTTCTCACACTTACAACAGAATCACTAACTTCCTGTGACTTTCCATGTAGGACTGTTTTTGTTTCCCCAACAACTGCTAGGTTTTCTTTCTCTTTCATCACTCACATCTGCCAGGCTCCAATTCCCCCTTTATGGAGCCTGTAGACAATGCAGGGGAGCTGGCAGCTCCCTTTGTTTTCATTCATTGCTTAGCAGCAGGTGAAGAAACAGTAAGTGACTAGTGAAACAGTCCTCTTCAGCTACCCCAGGCAATTTCACTTCCTTTTCTCTTTCCTCATTTGCATAAAAATGCTTTCAGGATCACCTTGTATTTTCCTATGCCTAAACTTCTTTAAAAAAAAATCCAAATATTGAACTGCTCATTTGTATACAAAGAAACATAAATGAAAATAATAAGAGATGCCACATGCAAAAAACCTACTACGTGCCAGGGATTCTTATGATCTCTCATCCTTGCAACTACTGTAGGTGGATGCCATGTTTATTTTGCAAATGATAATACTGAGGCCTAGGGAGTGCTATGGCTAATAAGGGAAAGGGCTGGGTTTCAGCCCCCAAGTTCTCTGAAACATCTGGTCCCTGGTTAATGCCACTGGGTGTACATCAAGGACAGAGATCAACCGTGTTGCAGAATCAGCTTGCCACCTCTCCAAGGAGCTGGTGGTCTTAGGCCCACTGTACAAAGCACAGGAAGGAATCATTCACCCAGATCGCTGTAGGGAGCAGAGTGCAGATTATCGAGGGCAACAGTATAGCAGAGTGGTAGAGTGTGGGCCTTTATGGGCAAATACTGAGGTTATAGTTTTCCACTCTGTGAACCTGGGCAGGGAACCTAACCATTGTGAGCCTCAGTTTCCCCCATCTAAATAAAATCAGATAATGAATAGGCAAAATAGGGGTCATGAAATTTCTCTGCCTTATAGAATTGCAGGGAGGGTTGACTGGGACATAAATGATTGTGCTCTGCATAATGACTGGTGCAGACAGACACCCTCTGTAAATGATGGCTGGCATCATCATTAGTGTTAGCTGAGGAGTCTTCAGGGAGAGCGCTTTATAGATGCTGAAGTGTTCATCTGGTGTCTGCAGTCATTACTCTTTCCAGAGCTGACCATCCATCTGGTCCAGGCCTGCAGACCAGTTGGTCTTAACTCATGTGCTGTTCCCTAGGTCTCCAAGAATTTCCTTCTGGGCTCCAGGAGCATGGTTTATCATCAAAGAGCAATTCTTCTGGGAATGATGCTTTGCAGGGCAGCTGTAAAGAGAAAGAAGGAAAAATACCAAGGAGAAGGCTGTAGTCTGTGTTCCCATGACTTCAGCTGGCAAGTCAAAAATAAGAGTCCAGTGAAGCCAAGCCACATACAGAGGGTGCCTCTAAGCACATGAGCTGGCTGCAGAGCTTTCTCGTAGAGGGACAATGCCAAACCACAGGCCACCAACAAGGTTTGAATTAACCTGTCCACTGGCAGGACCCAAGCCCTAAAAAACAAGCTGGTATCCATTGGCTACTCAAGCATGTGCCAGACACGATTCTGAGCACTTTATGGCTGGTGTGGTTGGTTGGATTTTCCCAGTGACCCCATAAAGTAAGTACTGTCATTGTCATCAGTGTTATATAGATTAGTAAACTGAAGCATGGTAAGTTAAGCCACCTGCCTGAAGTCCTGCAGAGAGAAGAGAAGAAGTTTTTCAACCACCGCATCTCGGGTGTACGTGGAAGTCCAGCCCTGTGCTCTCCGTCTACTTTCATTATCTTCCCTTGGAAGCTGTAAATCTGGTTTAAGACAGGGAGAGGGCCCTTGAATGGGATTTCAGATGAGCTGTTTGGGGGGTGAGTGTGAACAGACCTAGTGAAAGCCTACCCTCCAACAATAAATGTTTCCTTATGTTTTCACACGCACACCTTGGCAGCGCTGCTAAGTCAGCCAATTCCAGCTTAGATTCAGAGGCGTCTGGCTTCTCACTGGTTTTGTTTAGACTGATATAAACACAGGGTAGACAAGAAAATTAAGGAGAGAACGTGATCAGTCTCAGGCTCCGAGAGAAACCGAAGCGCTGACATGGAACCGATGGGTTTCCTAGACCGGTGGCCCAGTTCTCCCTCCCTGGTCTCTCTTTTATTTTTTTTTATTTCTTTTTTATCCATTTTATTTATTCTAATTTGTTACACATGACAAAATACAGTTCAATTCACATTACACAAATGGAGCACAATTTTTCATGTCTCTGGTTGTACACAAAGTAGAGACACACCATCCATGTTTTCATACATGTACTTAGGGTAATGATGTCTCATTCCACTGTCTTCCATGCTTCCATGCCCCATCCCTTTCCCTCCCTCCCTCCCCTTTACCCTATCTAAAGTTCGTCTGTTCCTCCCATGCTACCCCTCATCTCCATTATGAATCAGCCTCCTTATATCAGAGGAAACATTTGGCATTTGTTTTTTTGGAATTGGCTAACTTCACTTAGCATTATCTTCTCCAACTCCATCCATTTACCTGCAAATGCCATAATTTTATTTTCTTTTAATGCTGAGTAATATTCCATTGTGTATATATACCACATTTTCTTTATCCATTCATCTACTGAAGGGCATCTAGGTTGGTTCCACAGTTTAGGTATTGTGAATTGGGCTACTATAAACATTGATGTGGCTGTGTCCCTGTAGTATGCTGTTTTTAAGTCCTTTGGGTATAAACCAAGGAATGGATAGCTGGGTCAAATGGTGGTTCTATTCCCAGTTTTCCAAGGAATCTCTATACTGCTTTCCAGAATGGTTGCACCAATTCACAGCTCCCCCAGCAATGTAAGAGTATGCCCTTGACCTTAAACTATACCACAGAGCTATAGTAACACAAACGGCATGGTATTGGCACCAAAATTGACTGGTAGACCAATGGAACAGAATAGAGGACACAGAGACAAACCCACATAAATACAGTTATCTTATATTCAACAGAGGCACCAAAAACATATGTTGGGGAGAAGATAGCCTCTTCAACAAATTGTGCTAGGAAAACTGGAAATCCCTATGCAACATAAGTCCCTGTATCTCACCATGCACAAAACTCAACTCAAAGTGGATCAAGGACCTAGGAATTAAACTAGAGACCCTGCACCTAATAGAAGATAAAGTAGGCTCTACTCTCCATTATGTTGGATTAGGCCCCAACTTCCTTAATAAGACTCCTCCCTGGTCTCTTTCTAGAGCCCTTGAACCTCTGCACTGCAGAGCCTCTGCTGCTCAAGTCCTCAGCAATATCTCCATGGCCTGTGTGTCCCCGCCACTCAGCTGTGCTCTCTCCTTTTTTTTTTTTTTTTTTTTTTGCAGGTAACCTGGACATCACTCCAGACGACCCCCGCTGGATCGGAGCCTGGTGGGGTGGCTTTCTGCTCTGCGGTGCCTTACTCTTCTTCTCCTCCCTCTTGATGTTCGGGTTCCCACAGTCCCTGCCCCCACACTCAGACCCTGCCATGGATAGTGAGCAGGCCATGCTCCCAGAAAGAGAATATGAGAGGCCTAAGCCCAGCAATGGGGTCCTGAGGCACCCCCTGGAGCCAGACAGCAGTGCCTCCTGCTTCCAGCAACTGAGAGGTAAGGGTAGCTCTTCCACCCTTGGTCCGAATAATAAGGAGATAGAAATGGGAAGGGATGCGGGAAAGGGTGGTACTGAGGACTGGGTGCTAGAGGACTTGAGTGGAGGCTGACTCATATTTGTTGTGCATGACTGCCCCCTACAGCCCTGTGCCTATGGCCAGACTTGCTTGCTGAGAACAAACATAGTCAGAATTTACTGCTGGAACCCCAACGGTTAATGTAGGACCTGATGTCCAATAAGCATATGTGTCTATAGAAGGAAGAACACAAATGGGGAGTAAGGAAGCAAAACCTTCCAAGCAACTCTTTTCAACTCTTTAAGTCCACTTATGAGCACCTTGAAGCAACAAAGGATTTTTGAAGTAGGCTCCCTTTGCTTGGTGCACACATTCTTTAAAAAGCCACATCCAAAATGCGTTTCTTCAGATTCATTGTCCTTCCTCTGCTAAAGATGAGAGATGTGTTCCTCCCGAAGTAAATGCCAACCCCCTCTTGGTAACAGAGCCATCCAATGGAATGCAGCAAAGCCCTGGCTATCGTTTTTAAAAGAAAAATGAGCCCAGCTTTTCTGACAAAATGGGTGAGGCGTAAACAGCGATGCAGAATGAGAATAAGAGGTCCCCCCAGGTTGCTTCCATCTTCTGCACAGTCCCTTCAAGGCAAGGAAAGTGACAGAGTAGCTGAATGTCACCCAGCAGCCTCTGAAGCAGCTCACTGTCTGTCACAGCCGCCCCCTGGTGAGCTACGTGTGGTGATCCCTAATTCACAGGACTCCTTGCTTGGGTCCAGTGAAACACCTGCTGGATTTTAGAAATGAGCAGGCTGCTGCAGGCAGGAGCAAGGAGGGGACACTGTTTCCCTGGTGGAATAAAGGCAATGGCCAGTCACCTCTTTGCACAAACTGAGCACTCAGCTGCTGAGACAGCCCTTGGCATCGACAAACGCAGCCCTCCAGGACTCTCTTTGATCTAACACTAAGAGTCTCTATGCTGAGCATCTGTGTAGCAAGGTGCACCTGCTATGGATGCACAAGAGCCTTGGATTGCCTCATATTTGGACCACAGTGTCCTCCTCTGTAGCTCAGCCACCCTTCACTTCTCCCTGCAGTGTTTGCACAATCACACAATTCTTCCCTGAAAGTACTGTCCTGCAAACAGAAACACTGCCTGCAGAAGACTGTTAATCCTGCCTGTTAGTCCATTAGGCATTGAAAGGATGCATGTGATTTCTGAAAAGACATAATTTAATAACATAATATCATGTCTGATTCCATATTCCTTGCCAGTGTCTACCGATGCTGGGATTTGGAATTATCTGTAGAAGATCTTAAAATTCATCTAAGTTCTAGAATGCATAGGTAAGTGAAAGGGCCACCAAGTTTTGTCCTCAGAGGTTGCCTTGGTGGGGACCACCCTCCTCGATATATTCTAGAACTTAATTAATAACAGAGTTACTTCTGGGAGACTCCAAGCTGGCTGGAGGATGATGCCTGCTGCTCCTCTCTAGCCACAGAGACCATCCCAGTAACCAAACTCACAGGAACAATTGGATGACACAAGAGTAGGCTTGGCAGAGGACACCCAGAGTGGTAATGCCCGCCTCTCCTGATCTCTCCTCACCCCAGTGTGACAGCCCTGTCTCACAAGAGGATCACAGTAATCTCTCATCTTCCATCTCTGGGCTTACAAAGATCAAAGAACTCACCACCCTATATGGGAACAGACCAGAAGCCAGCAAGGGCAGCCTGGGACAGGGAAACCATAGCAGCAACAACACATAAGGGCAGGGAGATGACAAGCAGTGAGGAGCTCACCTCTCCCAAGAGGAGCAAGGAAAGGATCAAAGGCAAAGCTGAACCGAGTCTTGAGGGGCTGTCATGGCTTCAGAGTTCCTGAGATCCTACTGGGGGTCGGGTACACAATGGTGGCTTAGTGGCTTATATCCTGGAGCTGGTACTTCACTAGGGGAGGGCTGCAATAGGTGAGGTCAAATCAAAAACAATATAAGTATTAGGTGGGCTGTACCTGAGCTGACAGGTGCACAATTGGGTAGAAAGGTCTGGAACACACTAGACCACAAATGATCAGAAGTTGTGATCTGTATACACACCAAATTCTGATTTTTCTGATTAACAATTCCCAGAGGCAGCAGGAAAGGAAGGCTGTGTCTCTAGAAGACTCTTCCCCAGAGCCAGAGGATAGCCATGTGAGCTGTTAAATCTTACACAGGCCAGCACATGAAGAAGGGGCCCTGGTGCTTGCATTCATTCTTTCCCCCATGAGACTAATGGTTTTTCCACGTGGACATTTTCACCAAAAGCACAGTGCAGTGGCATGGTGGCAACCCCAAACTAAGTTTTCATCCAGTTTTCAGCCTTGAAAGCCCCTGTGGTGTCCAAGCAGTGTACTACATGTTTATGCATAAAAATAAGCTGAGCAATGTTGCACTTATCAGAGGAATTAATACGGCTCTCAAAACCTATAGGTTGCAGTTGCTCATGTGTTTTGCTTGAACTTGCAAAAGGGTTTCTTCTTCTGCCATCAATCTGTGTCCCCTGAGTGCTCTGAGTCTCCACCTGGGTTCAAATCCAGCTCAGCCACTCTCACTGGGCCATGTCACTTTACTCTGCTAGGCTTTACCATGTGGGATCTAGTTTAATCTTTACCACAGCTGCAGGAGGATGGTATTATTACTTATGTCCACTTACAGAGGAAATTGAGCTGTGGTGATATGGGAGTTTGGGACTGAGGTTCATTTTTTCAGAGCACTCCCCTCAGGAAGCAGGCTTCGAAGGTTGATTTCCAACAAAGCCAGCCATCGGTTGGGTTTGTAACCCTTAGCAGAAGATGAAGGATGGAAAGCAGAGTCTTGTTCCAGAATAGCCCAGGAGTCCCCAGCTTGTAGTGACTGTCATGTAAGCATTTTCCAAAGCAGGCAGCAGATGAACAAATGCTTGGGTTTATTAAACTCCAGTAACTCCCCCAGGTGGAAGCCTGCCAATCCAAGGCACACTTTGCATTTCAGCTGTGCCACCGAATAGCTTTTCTTTTAAGTCCTGGCTCTGAAGGCCTCCTCCCTGATCTTGCTCTTTGAATGGCCCAGCTCTGTCCCAGGTAGCTCCCTCTGTGTCTAACACTGTTCTTTCTTCCCTAACCCATGAGTAAGCTGTGTGTTGACTGGGACTACACCTGGCATGGCCTTCTGAATCTAGGAGATACTCAGCTTTTTGCAGAATGCTTTGTGAAAGGCTGCACCTAGAGAAAGGAAGGAATTCAAGTGACAGTAATAGACAGTATTGCATCACTGTAAATGTTAAATTTCACATCGAGATTTTTAATAGGTATTGGGCTCATTTTGAAATAGACATATATAGAATTATCAGCTAGTCCCCATTACAGGTCACATCCACAGTCTTGCATTTCATTATAAGTTGTCTCTGGAACCCTCGGAAGCCTTGACAAACAGGACCTAGGACTGTTCTATAGCCATATATCTCTCCACCTTCACCCTCAAAAGCATCTGAGATGCTCCTCCTTGCTACTGTTTCTTCCTGGAATATTTTTTCCTCCTTTGGATCACTTCTGGGCTGGGCTCTGTCCTCATGTTCCTAGGAAGTCTCCTGCAGCCCCTCTATGTGCATGTCCCCATGTGCCCAGGACAAGATGAGCTGCATTTCTCTTTCGCTCACGTAGCCCCAGCAAAGCCTCTCCTACTGTGTTACCATGGTGGTCTGGCTGCTTGTCTGGATCTACCAAAAGACTGTGGGTCTCCAAGGATGAGGTTTTATTTTATCTGCTCATTTGTAGTGAGGAGCACAGTGCTTGGCATGTAGATGGCATCTACATAAAGTAACAAATGCACACTTTCTTGCTAGTGTGCACATGTGTGCTCCCACACATGTTAACAGCAGTTGAGGCTGTTTCCCCTGCACTGCCATTGAATACCCCCAGCCTGAGGAGGCATTGGTGCCATTTTACAGATAAGGGAGTTGAGGCTTAGAGATGGAAAGGAAAGACTTTTGAACTCTGGTGAAGACCCTGATGCCCGTCTTCTTAATCATGACATTGTGCTGCTTCATCTGACAATAAATGACTCTCTTAAAGAACAAGTGACACCGCCAGGTGCAAACTGACTTTTCGGCAGTCTATTAAAACTTTGGCTGTCACCTAGAATAGCACAGATATACCCTAAAGCAATGGGTCTTGCAGACAAGTCTCCAGCCTAAAAGGCAGGGAAGGACACCCTCCTGTTAACACTGGCACATCTTGAACTTCTAGCTGGATGAATGTTACTGCTCCAGAGGTCCCAAACCTGCAGGGCACAACCTGCCTTTGATCACGGAGAGACCAGAGCAGTCAAGAGCCGAGTACTCTTTAACTCCAAGTCCTTCATACTGACCTATCTGTCCAAGTTGCCTCTCTCTGTCCCAGAAAAGATACCCAATTGGGAGACAGCAAGTGGTGGCTGAATGGGTTGGGCAGGACTAGGGTGCCAGGCTCAGAGTCATGAAATTCATCATCCAGACCCCGTAATTTCTGCTACTGGGTCCCACAGCAGATGTGGTGGGGGTTGTAACTGACCTCTGTGTGACTTTCCTGGACATTGGAGCTTGGGCCGGGGAGTGGTTAAACCAAGAACCTAGGTTCCAAACAGCTGGGACTGAACCCAGGTCCCCAGACACCACTTGCAGTGTGCTCTCTGCCGTTTCCCACAGGATTCTCTAAACTGTTAATGAAATGACTAAGGAGGATAAAGGGAATCTGCCTAGGACCCAAGGCCCTTCCTGTGTGTGATAATGGTTTCTGCTTTACTTGCTTTTCTCCAAAAGAGCACATGTAGAACCCCAGCTCTAGAGGAGACTCGCGTTTAGAGAGCTGAAATGTGCCAGGGCCCAGGGCAGCCCATAACTCAGTTTGCTGATTTGGCCACGCAAATCACTGTACGGCCTGCTCCTGCCCCTGGTCTCTCCCACACTGTAGTCTGCCCCAAACCCCTCCAGTCTGTTTCCACACTGAGACCTACTCAGAAAGCACCCATACATATCACTACCTGTTGCTTAAAAAGAAAGAGGCCAAGCCCTTCGGAGGCCATTCTAGCCTCTCTCACACCTCCTGCTTGCTCCTTCCATGCCCCTCTTCCCAGCCTCCTTTTAATCTCCCGTATTCCCTGGGGCTCCATTCCTCCCAGGAACTTTGTACTTGCAAAGTCCTGGGAGGAATTCTGGAATTCTGATCCCCTCTTCAGACATCTGCTCCTCACCTCATTTGTGGAAGACATTTTCATGACCTCCTGTCAGAACTCCTTCCAAGGCTTGTCATCACTTTATCTGTAAATGTGTGCTTATTTACTTCCTCCATCATCCCAGTCAGGGCAGGGACCACGTCTGCTTTTGCTCATATCCCAGTACACAGCAGGTGCTAAATCCCTGCTATCTGATAAGCAGAGGAGCAAATGAATGGCTGGACATGCATCACCAAGCCCAGTGCAGTTTTCTGCTTTCCTTACTGCTCCCCTGCTGCCATCCCACCACCACCTTGCACTTTGGCCTGTGTGTGACCTTCCCAAGGACACGGGCATGGTCAGGGCCTCTTAGGTGCTGAGTGCCACCATCAGCCCATAAGTGACTCACCTGCATCAGGGAGGATCCATGGGACCAATTGTCGGAGCTGATTTCCCAGATAACACTGGGCTTCATGAGATCACTTGTCTATCTCTAGCAGGTGTTCCACTTGCTGGGCAAGGGACAGATTCACCCCCCATTGCAGGACTTTACTCACACCCCTGGTTTCTGTCTTTCTGCTAGGCCTCTTCCATCCCCTATCAGTTTAGCAGTCAACTTGGGCTACATTTTTCTTAATTAGGGGCTTGTGCCTTTCAGCCTATTGTTATTGTGAGGAGCCTGGTGATCTGAGAGTCCTTGTTCTGCAGGCTAAATGGCTGAGTGTTTTTTATTGCACGATTTGTCTTCAGAACTGTGCTCTCGCCTTGTGTAGATTTCCTCTGAAAATCTTCTTTCTTGATTCCGTGGTGAAGGGAACCATCTGCCCTCCCAGACACTTGGAATCCTGGGCCAGGCTGTAGAAGTTGTTGTTATAGGTCCCCAGGGACCAGGCTGGTCAGTGGCTTGATTATGTTCTTATCGGTGTTGATGGAAAGCCTGCTGGGACCCGCACCGGGGGATATGTCTGTGGATAAGCTGCTGTCTTCAAGTTATTTCATCAAAGCCACCAAGACATACATGTGTGAGGGCACCTAGCCTGATGCAGGGCATTCTCTTTGATATTCCTGGAGCATTTGTTAAATGAATGAGTAGAGGAAATAACCAGAAGGTGGTGTTTCCCAAAAGGGTTTCCTTGAAACACAAGTCCTCTAAGTTGCTCAGGGAAAAACACATCCACAGCAAAAGGAAAGTGGTTATGTGCCATGTAAGTGGGAACCCACATGCACTGTGACCCTCTTAGAGAGCCATACTTTATATTAGCCCATTCAAAGCTCTGGGGAAACCAGCTGCAAGAATACTGGCTGGCTTTGTTTTACCCCAAACTTCCCATACCTGTGTGACTACAGACCTCTCTTATTCATGTTCAACTCCAGCCACTTGGCAGAGGCAGCTGGAATGCAGACTAGAAGGTGACGTGAGGAAGGATGAACTGAGGACCTCAAAGGGAGGGCTTGCAGACCCCAAGTTTGGAGGCAGCATTGAAGCCTGATCTAGAAGGAGTAGGACCCCCAGGAGGAGAGACGAGAAGGGCTTCAGGCCAGGAGGCACAGGCAGGCAGAGGCATGTGACCGGAATATCCAAGGCGTGGACGGAAGGTACATGTCTGGTGTGGAGAAGGGGATTTAGAAAAGGTCATAGTCGAAGGCAGGCTGGGGGAGTTCCTGCAAACAGCCAAGTTCCTGGGATCTGAAGCTACTCAGTTCCTAATAAAATTGTAAGTGAATGACTGAAAGCCTTGGTGTTGACCTTCCACGGAGTCTGGACTTTGTCACGGGACCCATTGTTTGCCAGCCAGGGGTTGGAGTCAGCAACACCTGTAGAATGTCTTGCAATGCCCCGTGGGTTTTCATGCTCACTCCAGGAATGCTGGTCCTGCCAGAGGCCCAAGCAGCTGGATGTCTGAAACCCACCCAGAGAACTCTTTAGTGAAATCCCAGCTGAAAATGAATGCCAGAAGCAATGGGGGTCCTGTGAGAGGTCCCCACTGGGGACCGACAGGTCAGAGCTGTTCCCCCAGCAGTTGTATATAAGTTGGAATGGTGGAGGAACCCTTCCACAAATAAGCTGGGACACTCTATGGGCTCTGGGGCCCTCTTGGAGATGGATGGTGACATTGGCACGTTGAGCGCTCTGAGAAGGTCTGCTGTACCCAGAGCTTTAGGAAGTAACATCAGGGACCCTGGGCTTCCAGGAGGGCATTTGCCACAATTCAGGTGCTTCGCCTCACTGTCTCTTTTCCGGATGTTACCGTTTCTCTTTCCAGGAGTGAACTCCCACATCATTAGAGTTTCCATTTTCACGAGGGCTAGGTGCAGTCAGCGCTGTGCCTCTGAGGTGGGGCACCGTTTTCCCCTGGAGAAGGTTCTGAGAGGCTGGTGTGAAGTAGGGAAAGTGGCTGTTTGCTTACAAAAGACTCTTTATTCCCTTAGTCATTCTCTGTCTGCCACCTCTGCCATGGGAAGATACAATATTTGGGTCTGAATAAGATGCGGCTGCTTCCCAGGCTCCTTTCTTTATCTCTGCATCCTGTGGTGAACCTGTGCATCCTACTTCCCTCTCCAGAGGAAGGGAAGGGGCTGGGTGACACCAATTTGGAGTTGCAGCTTGCAGGAAGCCAATCATCCACAGAGGTAGATGCTCTGTTCCTGATGCTCATGGGTTTGGCTGTGTTGACTCTTTTTCTCTTGGGCCTCCCAGGTGGGATTATAGAGTTGGTGATCATAACAGAATCAATGGAATTGATGGGCTCTGGGTTGTCCTGGCCAATCCACACCCAGCGGACACTTGGCTTCCATTCTAAATGCTTGTTTACAGTGCTGTGGTTCCTTCCTCATTTGTTCACACAAACCACAACAGTTTCTGTACAAAGGAAGCCTCCCCCTCTGCCTGCTGCCTACTAAGGATTAGTGAATACCTAGTAGTTATTTCTTGCAAGCCTGCAATGAGAGGGTTCCCAGAGGCTTCCTTGACAGCCTATGCAGAGATTAGGGGACAGACTGGGTCACAATGATGGGGCTCCAGTGGGTCCAAGGCTGGGGCCAGTGTGTGGTAGTCACTTGCTTCCCCAGAACAGTTCCAGACACTGCAGGCCTCTTCTTCTACCTGGAATTTCCCCCACCCTTACCCAAGGGAATGATTTAGGCACCTCAGGAATCACCATGGGAATGAGGAAGAGAAGCACACTTTAGATTTCTGGCCCCACAGGCAAAAAAAAAATCATTTACCATGACTTTATGAGCTAATTGTTCCCACTTCTGCCATGGACCATGAACCTGTGGAATTTCCCTAATGGTTTGATCATGCATTTGTCTCTGTTAATGTGGTTTTTTTTTGTTGTTGTTGTTGTTGTTTTTAAGAGACTGGACTAGTCCTGTTCAGGACTCTGTAATTCATTCATTCATTCATTTATTGGATTATTTAATCTACCTTGCATTTATTCAGCATCTGCTCTTATGGGACATGGCACCCACGTCCAGTGATGAAGCCTCTCTGTCCCTGTTCTCAGGAGGACCTGGGCAAGGTGTTGGTGTAGTGATGGTAGCTCACACTGGGCATACAGGGCACCAACTCAGAAGCTGATAAACATTCATGCTAGATGATTTTGCTTCATTTTTCATAGGATTTACTCTACTTTGGGCTCATTTTTTTTTTTATCTCGGCCATAGTATTTTTCCACATCTTCATTATTTCTTCCTTCCTCTTTTCTTTTTGTTGTTCTCATTGTTTATGATTTAGAGGTTTTCATTTACCTCACCCCAGCTTCCTCCCCCTCTGTTTTCTTGGGTCCCATGCATTGTAAAGCGCTTTGTGGCAGCTCAGCTTGCAGAGAAACATTTTTTTGTTGATTCAAATCCCCATGAAGGTTAAGGGCATGGGCTCGAGTTCAGGCTGACATGAATTGGAATTCATCCTGCTTCAGTGCTCAGCATGGTATTCTTGGTCAAGGTGGAGTTCACAGCCTCTTAAGGAAGCATGGATTCCTCTGTCTGAAATGAAATGATAAGACTCCCTGCAGTTGTGATGATAGAAAAGCCGTAGCACAGTGCCCACCCAACACTAGCCCAGCAAGCAGCAGCTGTCATTGTTACAATTCCAGAGAAGTTGCATACACTGGCTTCAGCTCCCCTTAACAATGATGCATTGGCAGCGATGGTACTAAAGGGGAAAGTCAGGGCTGAGTTCAGGAGAGATCAAAAACGAATAGACCGAGTGGAATCTGCACTTAGTCTCCCCAGGGACCACTGTCTGAGCTATCTCTAACTCCAGGGAAGGGCAGAGGATGATGACATTTCCCTCTTCCTCTGGCCTGTTGCTTGGTCCTCTGGAGGAAGGGCATCTCTTTGGGAAGCCCTGGGCTCCCCTCATTCACACAGATGCATTCCCCCCCAGCAAGCCTGGTTTCTTCATGGCTCCAAGGCACACCACACAAACAGCGAGGAGCCCAAGGGATCACTCTCTAATTTGGCCACAGATTACTTTTATTGATGGTAATTTGGATTCTCATTGAGCTCTTACCTGTGTGCCTGAGATCTGGGGACACATGTTGTCTCTGCTCAGGTCTCATTTAATCTTTCCAGCCATCCATGGGATGGAATGATGTGCTCCAATCACAGACCTACTAAATCTTGAAGGCAGAATTCAAATTCCCATTACCTGGCTCCTTAGCCTGGATTCTCAAACCTTGTTTTCTGCCAGCTTCGTCGGTACACTATACAGCTGTTCCTTCAGGTCTCCGTTGCTTGCTTGCTTTTATTTCTCCTTCCCTCTTGTGTTTTTCCTAGTTCTCTTACTTGGACTAAGCCTCAGATCAGATAGGAAACATTTTCCTGAACCCAAGTGGGAATTTTTTTACATTATTATTATTTCTAAGAATTAAGCTGCATCTTTGATTGCCAGGAGTAGCCTGCACATTTAATCTTCAAATCAAGGGCAGCACCTCCTGGAACAACACCCTCACTGTGAGCATGTACTGAGCAGTGGTACCAGGGTTTGAGTCTGAGTTTTGCTGTGCTTCTTCTCTCACTGTGGGACTGTGCCCTGCTTCAGTTTTCTCATCTGTAAGTGGGGTGTTTCAAGGGTCCTCAAATCACAGGTTTGTTGGGAGAAGTAGGTTGTGTGTTGATGAGCCGATAGGCAAGCAGTTAGGATGCTATTTGGCATCCCAACATTACTTTCATGATGTCTTTGAATCTGCCATTCTCCCTCCTAACAGACCCACACTACATGAAGTGACAACCCTGCAGGAATGTCTTCTGAAAGCTTTCAGTAGAAATCCTGTTTTCCCTAGAGACAACTCCCCTACTGCTATTCCCAATTTTGTTCCATCCTGCTGGTGATAGCAAGGGGCTCTAGAGGAGAGCTGAAAAGCTTTCCCTGGTTGGTGGGACTGTGTAATTCACCCCCAGCTGCCACCTTCCCAGGATGACTCAGTAGGTGGGAAGAAAACGGCTGGGGGAGGCTGCAGGTGTAAAGTGGCCTGGTGTGGCCTTGGCTCACCAGTTGGCTTGTTGGATCAGCTCATTAGCCACCGCTTCCTTGGAAAGGCTTATGTGACAGGCTTAACAATCTATTTGAATGAAAAAATCTTGAAACTCTGGGTTACCCTAGGATCAAGGTCAATGAGAGCCCTTCCTCAAACTGGGGTTTTGAAAGGTAGGCTGAACCTTTGACGAGGAATCATCTTGTGAGAGTGCATCAAGTCATCACAATACAGCCAGAGACGGAGGAGGAACCTGAGAGGAAAATAGTGGGACCCAAAAAGAAGCTGCCATTTCCAGAAGCCCATGAGCTTGGTTTAAAAAAATAAAAAGTTCTTCATGCAAATAAGGCCCACTGATGCTTCTCCGGGCCTTCAGTCCAAGGCTTCTGGAACTTAATGATTTTTCACATCTAATTCAAAGAGAAATTAGTCATTCGATATTAAGACAAAAGCAGGCAGACTCCTGTCTTGACAAGAAGTTCCTCCCACGGACGAGGAATTATCTCTGGAATAATTAAAATGCTTGCTGAAGTATAAAAAACGTTCCATTAACTGGAGTTGCCTTTGTTGAGCAAGGGCCCTTCCCATCCCCAAACAAATCATGACAACTCTGATCAAGGACAAGGTGATACTGGGGCCTAAAGAGAGATCAAAACTCAGATCATCAGTCATTTCTGAGCCAGAGAATAAGAGTCTCCAATTAGAGGATCCCGGTAGTATCAGCCAGCCCTGCAGGGGTTTAATTTGTAATGGAGCATGGCTGTGGCGCTTTACTCTTCTGGAGTTCCCGACTCTGAAGGGACTGCTCCCTGACAAAGGAAATGAAGCCTACAATAAAAGCATGGTGAAAGATCATCTTCCTGGAATGTCCCCAACTTGCCCATTCGTCATTGGCAATGTTTTCAGAGTCTAGATGTCTTGATTCCAAAAGGACACAGGGCTTAAGTAACACTGTTATTATCTGCCAAAGCATATCAACAACCAGAGCCATCAGACTCCTTCATTCCAAGGCAGTGCCCCCATCACCTGATGTGTTCTGTGCTGCTCTCTCTATAGTGTGTGACGTGCCATGACATGACCACCCAGGCCCTGTCACGATGTGCCACACACATATAGCAAGTTGGCCTTCACCCAAGGGCAGAGTCTTGGCATCCAAGGGTCACTTCCACATGAAGACCTCATTGTCCTCTGCCTGGGCCCAGTGTATTCATTGTCTATATTTGTTAAATCACATTTTTAAACACCACGCAGTCAAGTTTTCTCTAAATATTGGTACACTACTTAAAAATAATATGGACTTAACAAAGGAAAGTTTCCTAACATTTAAACATAGATTTTAAAGGTAAACACTTCTAGGCATTCCTTTGAAATGGTATTTCTAAAAAGTCAGATTATCATTCATATTTAAAACCCTATAAAGAACAGTCAAAGCAGAGACATAAAGACCACACTTGAAAGGAAGCAGGATCTAGGAGAATGCATACTAAGGGTTTAAAGATGTTTACTTCCCATCTACGTTCTTATTCATGCCCTTTTAAAAGTTTTTATTTTCATATGTGCATTTATTTGAGATTGCCTTCCTAAGTCTTCAGTAATTTTGTAAGAAACAAAGAAACCACTACAGATGAGCCAAGGCCACCAGCTGTGGTGGCTTCTCATTTGGAACATAGAATCAACTGCTCAGCCCAAGGCAATTCTGAGCTTCCAATCATCTGGCTCCACCCACTTTCATAACTAAATCCCTTTTCTTGTGTCAAAGGATCCTTAAATCCCCACCTTTTATAGAGATTTTCATTTTGGAACCTTGGTATCTTTCGTAGGGATGATACATTTCCAGTTTTGTGTATCTGCCAGTTCCTGACCCATTGTTCTGTCATTTTGATTTATTAAGCTTGTCTGTTAACATTATTAAAAACTTATGTGTCTCCTATTATTATTTTATTCTAATTAGTTGGGCCATTTAGAGGTTTCATCTCCTAGGAGATGTGATTGAGCCTTTGTAATTAGCTCTCTTCTTTAGGACAGCGGCCTAATCCATCACCTTGGAATGCAGCGTTGGGCTCTCTGCCCACCTGTTTATTTCCTAGGCCACAGGCACTGGTTGAATTTGCCAAGTCTTAGTACAGTACCTGCCTCAGCTGAGACTGTGTCTGATCTTCCCCGTGTACACTACGTGTCACATATCCCCTACTGTTGTTGTTCTATTCTAGCAGAACAGAGTCCCCTGACTTCAGTCACTGGCACAGCACCTTTATAACATTTGTCTTACCTATGTACCACTTATACCATTACTTATTATTATTTACCTAAGGCTGTTTGTTATCATTGTTGACATGAGCTTTGTCTTTAAATAGCTTTAAATCCATTTACTTGTTTTAACCTGGAATCACCTTGAGCCATAACATTTGACACATCAACCATAATTCATTTAACTGTTTTGTACTTAGAGTCGGCCTTCTGTGTGTATGGGTTCTGCATCCACAGATCCAACCTACTGCAGGTTGAAAACATTCACTAAAAAGTTGCATCTGTACTGAACATATAGAGGCTTCTTTTCTGATCATTATTCCCTACACAATATAGTACAACAACTGTTTACATAGCATTTATGTTGAAATAATAGCATGAGTGATCAAGATGACTTAAAGTATAGGGGAGAATGTGCCTGAGTTATATGCAAATACTATGCCATTTTATATAAGGGACTTGAGCATGCACAGATTTTGATATCTGAGGGGAATTCTGTCCTTAGCTCCTGCAGATACAGAGGGACAGCATCCCATATGAAGATAAAGGCGTAAATGTTGAAGTGACAGTGTTGTCCTACTAACTCAGAGCCCTCTTGTATGCTGCCAGGATATATCATTACTCTGTATATGAGGAAAACTAGCTGCAGACCATGTGCCAAGGACTCTAATTGCTGGAAACGTCCAAGAGATGTGCTTGTTTTCAAAGAACTTAAAAAAAAAAAAAAACCTCTCATTCTTAAAATCACCAATGTAAAAGAGAACCTTTGTGGCTTAACAACCACATACTTTAAGGTAAATAGGGTACAATAAATAAGATTGAAAGACATGTCCTCAGCGCTACTGGCTCCCTATGGTGGTAAAGAGATGAACAACTTTCACCCACCTCCCGCTCTCCTAGGAGCCCTGAGCACTAGGAAATAGGCAGAGGGGTCTTCCAAGTTAGACTGGATGATAGGAAATGATGCCAGAGGAAGAGGGTGCATATGCAGCAACAGTTTGGGGTCAGAGTATTGTAGTAGATGAGCCCCAAGCACATGGACTTGAGTGGGGAGAACCTGGGTGCAGGTGAGAACAATAGCAAGAGCCAGAGGGCTGGGATGGGGGGAGGGAAGGGCATGCATAGGGACATGATCAGATCACTGTGGGGCAGACACTAGCCAGGACACAGTATGGATTTCATCCACCACAGGGTTTTGAGCAGGAAAATTATCTGAGCTGATCTCACCAGCTACCACATAGGTAGTGATTATATCAAGAGTGATACCCAGGACTCTATAGTCAGATCGCTCTTTTGGACCCCCAAGTGAGAAGTGATAGAAGCTTTTAACTAGGGGAGGCATCAAAGAAGTGTTGGATTTGGCTTCTGTTTTGTAGAAAACTAGGATTTCATTTCTTTTTTGCAGCTGTTAAGATTAAATACATTGACACTTGTATAAAGTATAGTAATACTTTATAGTATTACTATATTCAAATAGGCATGTTGATATAAATGTGTTAACATATACATAATTTAAAATATGTGCATTATAGTTTCCCTTTGGACAAACAAACTCCTCTTTTGCAGATGGAGGTAGAAGAAATATCTTGTGTTTGCTTAAAAACTATTTTAGTGTTTCTTCCTTATTTCTTACAGTGAACTATAAGAAGAGGCATAGTGTAGTCTGCTACTTTGGTAGAAGATATTTAATTGGCAGAATATCAGGGTATGATTTGAAGTGAGAGTCTTCTCAATTATAGATGGCCTATAAGATACAGGTTTTGACCTGAGCAACCAGGTACCACCTGATGCTATGATAGAGATGGTCAAGAAGGAGCCTGTGGAGCAGGAAGTCCTAAGATGGGAGCTCTGTATGTGTGACCTTGACCTTCTGCTTTCTCTCACTCCCTGCAGTGATCCCTAACGTCACCAAGCACCTGCTCTCTAACCCTGTGTTCACCTGCATCATCCTGGATGCCTGCATGGAGATCGCGGTGGTGGCTGATTTTGCTGCCTTCCTGGGGAAGTACCTGGAGCAGCAGTTTAACCTCACCACTTCTTCTGCCAACCAGCTGCTTGGTGAGTGTGCCCGCAGCCCCATCTCCTCCAGTCCTATACATACTGCTCCAAGAATTTACTGAGACTCCATGAAGAGCCCAGCACTGGGCTAGGCCTATAGCAGCCCAGTATGCATGTGGTGTCAGCACACAAGGAACTTCCAGGTTCGTTTTCAGTATAATATTTACCTTCCAGATGCAATTACTAAGATACCTAATAATGAAGGACAAAAATATAAATGTACATAGGAGGCCAAGAAGCAGATAGATTGGTATGAACTAGGAAAATATGAGGAAGATCTGATGAAGGAAGAAAGATGAATCTTGAAAGGTTAGCAGGTTTTCATAGAGAACAAGAATATTCTTGGCAGCATGAAACCCTCAGTTAACAAAAAGAGAGCTTAGAAGGCATGCCTGTACCCATGCCAGACCCATGGCAGACATAACTAACAGATCATAGCACTTCTTCCCAAGATCAGACATAGCTTTATCATCCTTTCAGGGCAAACTCCAGGCATTGACTCCAAGTTGTTTGGAGTTGGCTTACTAAGAAAACCAACTTGCCTTTGTAAGATGCAGTATTACTTATGCAGGGTGAGAAATATGATCCCACAGCATGTCTTAGCTTGATTTTCATTTTGTGGAAATTTATTCTTTCCTACTTCAAATGACCAGGAAGCTACAGTAGTTGAATTGATTAGCTTAGATGTCAATTAGTATTGGATGGAACAGAGACACAGAAGATGAGGGTGAGGGAAGAGTCAACCATGCGTTTGTGATGTGGACAGTCCTTGGCATCATTTGTGAAGACTGGAAACAGCAGGGGAGAATCAGATCTGTGGGGAGCATTACATATTTGGTCTTGGAGACGCTGGGTATGAGACATCGAGGTATGTCTAAGTGGAGGTTCTATATTTGGTTGGGGGCTCAAGAAAGGGATCTGGTTTAGTAACAGAGAATTATAGCAATACAATAGTATGTATTACATAGTAAAATTTAGTGTGGATGGCAGTTGAGGACATGAGAGTTGGATTTATATAGGGGAAACATGGAGAACTGCGAAAGAAATGGTGAAACCCCAACCTGAAGAATCTGTAGAGAAGTTTAAGGGACAGCATCCAAAAGAAATCCAGAGGGATTTCTTGTGGATCATGGGAGTTGAGGGAGAAATGATTTCAGTAAAGAAGCAAGATGGAGCCCAAATAAATGTCTCTGTGGGTGGGCTTTAACAATAAGGACATCTCATAGCCTGTGGCAGAGCTGTGTCCATGATGTGACAAAGGTGGAGCCCATCCTGTAGGGTGGAGAGCAGCCTAGGAGAGGGGATTCAGGGTATTGGAGTAGAGAGCAGAGTGGGTGTGGCTAGGACAGGAGAAACTGCAGCAGGGCTCTTGCAGAAGAGAAAAGGAAACTGGGTAGACATCCCTTGACAAGAGCCCTTGTATTCCCCTGCAAGGACAGAAGAAGGACATGTGACTGAGGTTACTGAGAATGTATCAGTATAGCCAAGCATTGGAGGGGACTGTAGCCCCATGGCTTTTATTGTCTCTATTAAGTAGGAGTCAACATCTGTTAAGAGGAAAGGAAAGGTAAAGTCCTCTCATCTTCTCCCTTAAAATCTCCTGTCACTTCCTGAAATTGCCATAAACATGCAAAGGTGCTAACCATCGTGAGTTATAAGGGAAATGCATATTAGAACCATAAGGAGATGATTTGACACACCCAGCAGACTGATGGTGCCAAGTGTTGGTGAGGATGCAGAGCAACTGGAATTCTCTTGTCCTGCAGGTGTGAGTGCAAGGTGGCACTGCCACTTTGGAAATCTTTCTGGCGATACCTATTAAAGCTAAACATATGCCTGCACAGTGATCCATCGGTTTTGTTCCTGGGCTTCAGTCCAGCAGGAATGAGTGTTTAGGTCCACTCATTTATATATGCATACAGAACAATGTTCGAGCAGCTTTATGCATAATAACTCTGAACTGGAAACAGCCCAAATGTCTGTCAACAGCAGAATGGGTAAATAAATTATAGACTGTTCATCCAGTGGACTGCTACACAGCACGCGAGAGAAAGACGTTTGATATAGGCATCCATGGAGATGAAACTCGGAGTTGAAAGACGTCAGACACAAAAGGAGAACATATTTATAGGAATTAAAAAGAGGAATAGTTAATTAAGTTGAGAGAAGCCAAAATAATGGTGACCCTTGCAGGAAACTAACTAGGAAAGGCTGCTAGAAATATCCTCAGTTTGATCTGAGGGGTGGTTATAGAGGGTCTCAGGTACAGAAGTTCATCAGGCTGCTGATAAGCTTTGTGCAATCCACAGGACATAATATGTCTGGATTAAAAAAATAAAATAGACCACAGTGATGTGGCTGGATCACCCTCATCTGCCAGGAATCTGCTAAAGGAACACAACCTTATTTTTCTTCATTTTTACTGATAACTCTACCACGCACTGTTTCCTAAGTTTTGCTTCCACTTTAATTTTAGCAAAATGCAGTCACCCTTTTAATACCTGCCTGACAGAGAGAAGGTAAAATATACCTCTTTATAATTGAAGTTATACCTCCTTTATTATCTCCAAGATCTCTCAGGTTTAGCCCTCCAGCACCCGAAGAGTTTATCTCCTATCTACTGATTTCTTTGCTGCTATTCCTTGTGTTTTGATTACATTGCACAGTTGCTTCGACTTTGGGAATGTATCCTCTTTTAGAACAGATGCCTAAGTTTTCTATCGACAAACGAATCGATAGACTTCAGGGCAGAAGGTCAAAAAAACAATTTCACCTCCTTGCGCCTGTTTGTCTCCCAGTGATTCTACCGGTTAGAGCATTTTTTTGCAGGGGCACTTCTCCTGCACCCAGCAATCAGGCAGCCAGCACACAGGCCCTCTCCCTGTACCCTGCCCCTGGCATCACTCCAGCCCTGGCATTACCAGGAGAGCCAGCTGCAGGAGGAGCTGGCAGGAGGCACTTAGGGAGGCTCATTTAGGGAAATGTTCTATAGGCGGCTCCCGCAAACCTGGAAGATGGGGCCCATGCATTTATCCCAGCATATTCAAGGCAGGGCTCTGGGCCACCCACAAAGTCATCCTCAAGGAGGGGCAGAGTTCAGAGAAGAGAAGCATGTATGATTGAGGGACTGATGGCATTGATTTATGAGTGAAGATAAAAAGGGCTTAATCTGCATAAGTTAACGTAATGAGGATGGAGTTTTGGTGGGGAAGTTCTGCTAGCTGCCTGGAGTGTTAAAGGCATGCGCACGCATCAGGGAGGGAGAGGGGAGGCTGATGATGGCTTGAAGAAAAGGTGCTAGAAGCAGGTTGCCATGGTTACCATCATCACCAGGTGACACCCCCATGGTCTCTGCTAGAGAAATGAGACAAAACCTAGGCCACTCTCTGGGCGTGGGCACATTGTCACTGATGCTCCTCACACAGATCCAAGCTTCTTACTAACTCACACATTCTGACAATGGTACTTGAGTGTCCATCCTTGTGGGGCACTGTGTTAAGGCACTGGAGATCCAGGTGGTACTGGGAAGAACGAAAAATGTTCTAGACCTCCAAAAAGATCTAATTCTTTTTTAAAAATATTTATTCTTTAGGTGTAGTTGGACCTTTACTTTATTTACTTAGTTTTATGTGGTGCTGAGGATTGAACCCAGGGCCTCGCATGTGCCAGGTGAGTGCTCTACCGCTGAGCTACAACCCCAGCCCCAAAGATAAGAAGAAATAAGAAAACCAAAAATATATGAAACAACTTTAGACAGCAGGGAGAAGGATAAAAACTGTAAATAGAATTGGGTGGGAATAAAGTATCCCATGGTCAGGAGCAGGGTCCAGTCTAGAGAAGGTGATCTAAGCAAGCTGTTCTGAAGAGGACAGGTCCAGCTGAGGAAAGACACAGACAAGAGTGTCCAAGGAGGGGGAAATGCAAGTACAAAGACTGGGAGACCTGAGCTCTTCAGCTCTTTCCAGGGAGAGAATGGAGGGAGAGTGGGCGTGATTGGGACTGGGATAGAGGCACACCAGACCACCTCAGGAAGATCATTTCTATATTAAGGGAGGGACACCAAGCACTGAGATGTCAAAAGCAGCAGATGACGGAGAGATATGTGTTTGTTTTAAGTATGGCTTGTGCTATTTTCTTGCCGAGCTAAGCCTCTCTGATTATATTTTCTTACCCTAATATTAAAATTAATTTGCATTCCCTTAGCACATACCAGCTGGTTGATGTAGTCGATTGACCTAGAGGTCTGTTGATTGGCAAGGAGGAGGCAGCTTGAACTGGAAAATTGGCCGTGCATAATCTACGCGGTGGATAAATGACACATAGTAATTTAAAGCTGAACTGTAGATGAAATGAATCAGAATAGAGCAGAACCAAACAGGAGATTGGAACTCTGGATCCTTTGGTCCTCCTAAAATTCCATGGGTCCCTGAGAATCAGAAAAAAACAGGCTTAGGTCCTGTGCCTTTGCAGATAACTTTGTGTATAAGAGAGAGGAAAGGAAAAAAAAATATTCACCAATTACTCACCAAGAGCTACAAGACATATTGATTTGATTTGTAAGGGTCCAGCGAAACGTCGGAGAAAGAGACCACGAGACTAGCTTCATGCAATGGCAAGGGGGATTTATTGGATCCATTCCAGCGCGCTGGGACTCCATGCTCACTCAAGAAGGGAGAGCAGCCCGGAGCCCAGAGCAGAGGTCAAGCAGAGCTTAAGTACACTTTTTGGAGAGGGTGGGGGGCTTTGCATACATCAGAACAAATCATCATGAGGCGCGGGAAAATTGAACAACAACTCTGATACATGATTAGTCCATTCATTGGCGGGAACAGGCTGGGCAGGGGTGATTGGTCACTTCTAAACTGGGTACACATTCAAACTGATTGGTTCGGGCATTGTGACAAAGCTGCACAGGGCCCTAGGCTGAATGGCCAGTAGGGCGTTGTCTTAACTATCTTAGGAATCTGGGTGTAACAGAGGAACTTAATAGTACCTAATCTTTTACATTTCAATTCAAGATTTCCAGCTTAGAAACTTTACCCTTTCAGATTGATGCCACTTTCTAAAGAGTTGCAGAGCTGGTTAAAAGACTGTCTCTGCAGACTGATGAGTTCTGTGACCTTTGGGTCACGAAGCCTCTGCACTCTCATGCAGCCCTCCCTCATCACCTGATTTGAAGAGGAAGATCTCCTAATCATCCTAAATCCACTTTTCACATCAACACACAGAGAGAGCATCACTGCTCCTTAGTATTTATTGTGTTGAAATGCACATCTGTGTTCCCCAATCTATCTGACTTGTCTCTTGGTCGTCCCCATAGTAGCTAGCATGTGATTCCCATGATGGTGCCCACTTGGCATGACACGTACTTTCAGATTCATGATAACTGAGTTTTCCATGTCCATCTCCCTCTATTTTCCATGAGCTCTCTGGGTAGAAATGGGCCCCTTCATAAAGATTTGGGATACTACCAAGGCAGCGACAAAACAGTCTGGTCACAGGTGATTTGCAGGGCTCAGCCTTGGACCTGCTGTTCATCCTCTGTATGGACTGGCCTGTCCTTCCCAGTTCATCATGGTCCCCGCCACTCTGTGTTCCTTGCAGGGATGACTGCAATTCCGTGCGCCTGTCTGGGAATCTTCCTGGGTGGTCTCCTGGTGAAGAAGCTCAGCCTATCCGCCCTGGGAGCTATTCGGATGGCCATGCTTGTCAACCTGGTGTCCACGGCTTGCTACGTCTCCTTCCTCTTCCTGGGCTGTGACACGGGCCCTGTGGCTGGGGTTACTGTTCCCTATGGAAACACGTGAGTATAAGAAATGTTGGTTCCACCCTGCCTGCTGCAGACCCAGGGCTCTCTTTCCACCATAATTCAATGGAGTCAGCTTGGTCCCTAGTGACCATGAGCAGAAAAATAAGGACACCTCTGCATCTTACTTCCCAGATAAAGGATCACTGTGTCCCTCTGGGTTAAGAGGGCAGACTGTTCCACCAATAGCCAGGAGAGCCCCAGGGAGAAAAGCAGTCATTCACTCTACAGAGTACTCAATTATTTCTGGCATTTGACTTTTAAGAATGTGAAGATAGAAAATATAATATACATTTTATTTCAAAATTGAACTGAAAATGAAAGATAGAATTGATTTCAATAATTCTTTAAACTATCAGGAGCTATCATTCGGCTGTAATTATAGTAATCACAGGGTCTGGCCCCTGGTAGGTATTTAGAAATATCAGAGAGAGGCAGGAAAGAGAGAGAGAATGAGAATGGGCAGGAAGTTATCTAGTTCTTATGGGGCCACTTTCCTTATAGTCTAGTTAATATCCCTGGCTTTGGACCAGAATCCCATCAGGATCACCCTTTGAGGGAATGATGAACAGTTCTTAACTTAAATATTTGGTATCAACATCTGTCCCCTTCCTACATGGGACTCTGAGGCTGCCATGGGTGGCCGACAGGTCTTGGTGCCTTTCTCTCCACAGCCAGACTCCTCTCCCAGGCAAGCCACCAGGCCCTTTCCTGTAGTTAAACCAGAAGATGCAGTAGATCAGGGCTTATCTTGAATCCCAAAAGGGTGAGGAAGAGAAATGGGAGGAGAGAGCAGAGGTAGCTAGCCATAGATAATTGCAGAGTCTAGGCACCATGCTTCCCCTCCGCCCCTTTGCCATCACCACCAGGTGGCCTCTTCCAACCCCTCTGTAGCCCCCAGCTCCTTCCTGTACAAAAATGTACTTTCTGGTTTGCATTTGCTATGAGTAACAGCCCTTTCGGTGGATAGCTCAATGTGCAAGTAGATTTCGGTGATTACAAGCTCCAGGTCTTATTCTAATGACATTATCCTTGTGTTTAAAAAAAAAAAGTGAAAACTTGTGGTCACACTGCCTCAGTCCTAATCCCTCCTTTCCCATTTATGTACATTTCATCAAATGACTTAACCTGGCTGTGCCTCAGTTTCCTTCTCTCTAAAGCCTGTGGGGGTTACACTGAGAATAAGTGAAATCATACATGGGACACCTTCAGCAGAGCATGACACAAAAACTCAAATAGCACCACCATCATCTTCAGTGTTCTGATGTGCTCTGAGCCTTGGGACAGAACTGAAAGTAATGGGGCTGAAGAAAAGACACTTCCTCTCTTAAGGGTCTGAAAAGACGCAACCCGCTCTCCCTTTTTTCTCTTTCTTCAGAGTACTTGCTCTGGATAACTGTGCCATTAATGAAACAAAGGAAAATTAAAATATCTTAGTGTTATTTTCCCTGGGATATTCTGTCCAGCAGACAGACAATAATTTTTGAAGCCAGTCTAGTTGTAGCAGTGTTGGTGGAGACTTCCTTTCTGCTGGGGAAGAACAAAACAGAGATGAGGACCAACCCAAAGGGCTAAAAGAAGTTAAATGTCTAGCTGTGCAGACATCATTATTGTTCTGGGAAGGGGGTGAGCTAAGGCTGCTGTAATCAGGAGAGGTATATTGTGGACGGTGTAGCCCTGAGCTGAGCCCCAGCTGCCACCAGCCCATGGGCACATGTGATGGGAATGATTTTCTCCTCCTGGCTTCCTGAGAGGAGCTGGAGCTGGACTCTGCTGCCACCCAGCCAGATGCCCATCCTGCACCCTGTGTAGCTCTCAACAGTGGTTCTGGGCTGGTCCTTGCAGGACAAGAAGGGCTAGATGGGAAGAGGAAGAGGATGCAGATGCCAGGGGAAACTTCCATAAGCAAGAGTGACTCACACAGCAGTGGGCAGACCCTGTCAGTGGGGGCATCCTGTCACAAATCGACTTGTTGTGAATGGGTGCCATTTGTCCTCTCTCTTGCAGCTCAGCTTGTGGCTCTGCCCTGGACCCCTATTCACCCTGCAATAAGAACTGCGAATGCCAAACCGACTCCTTCACTCCAGTGTGTGGGGCAGACGGCATCACCTACCTGTCGGCCTGCTTTGCGGGCTGCAACAGCACGGTAAGGGAGAGCTCCTGATGGAGGGGAGAGGGCAGGGGCTCAGAGAGCCAGAGGAGCTTCCTATCCGAGATCAGGGATGGGAGCAGGTGTTCCACATATGCTGTTCTCCTTTACTGTGGCTTTTTCTGAGCCTCTGCCCTGCTGTAGTGAAGGATCCTCCATCAGAAGGATGAGAAGAGAAACCAGCTCTCAGACCTTCTTGCTAACTCAAGTGGGTTTCCAAGACGCTTCACAGAGCACCTGAGAGTAAGACTTCAAAGCAAGCCGTGCATTTCAAAGCCAGAAGAAGAAACTGTGGCTTGCGGCCCTGGCAAAGGGAGTCAGTGAAATAGGCTGTCTGCAGATGTAGTGAGCTCTCCATCACCAGAAGTATGTAAAGAAAGACCCGAAAAACATTTGTCAGGGAAAACCTCTTCCAGACCTGACTTTAGTTCAACCTCTTCTCCACTTAAGTTTCTTTTGCCTTTTTCTTCCCGATTAGATGTTTCGTACCTTTTCTGTCTTCCCACCAGTTTTTCTTTTTTTCTTTTTCCTTCTCAGTGTGAATCTAACAGTTGGCTGTCAGCCTGAAGACTTCCACATTCACTGCACTAAAACACGATATGCTATGTGACTGGCCACACAGTCGTGTTGATCCCATCTTCCAGATGTCTCTGGCATCTGCCCTTCTGTACCCACATGCTGTCCGGGTGCAGGCCCTTCACATGTCTTGCTTGGACCGCGTGGACTCCCAGGATGGCCTCCTCTGCTCTGTCTTATACACTGTGGCTGGAAGGATTTTTCTCAGCCTGCAGATGAGTTTTCAAAGTGCTCTATTCTGTCAGGGCTGGGCACTGAGCCTGGTTCTTATGTGTCTCCCCGAAGGGATTCTGCACTTCCCTTCTGTTTGTGATACTCGGCTTTCTCCATACAACATTTTTTGTACTTCTCCTCTAGTTGGACAACTCCTACTTGCCCCTCAATACCCTATTCAAATCCCCCTCTTTAGAGACAGCCCCTTTTCTCTTTGGAGTTCTCATCTTGTGGCACCTGTTCTTTCCTGGAGGCTCTTCTGCAGTGATATACTAGAAGTGCCATTGTCTCTGATCTTTAGGTTCCTTGAGAAGGGCCATCATCACCCAGGTGTGCATTGGAAATGCCTATACAATGCACAGGTGGTGAGGAAAACACGAAGGCCAAGTGGCTGCTTTTGCAGAACTCGGAGCTGAAATCACTCCTTCCCTCCCCCTCCCACATCCTGTGTCTTCCAAGAGCAGAAATCTCTCCCAAAGAAGAAAAATGGATCATTTATTTTCATTTTCAAAGATTCTGTTTCTTCCTTGCTTTTAACATTTAGATTCCTGGCCAGCTATTAACATTTTCTATAGAGAAAATAAATCACCATGGGGTGGGGGCTGCGGGGGTCGGGGGAGGAACTGATTTTTAAATTAGATGACAAAGCATTTTCTTTATATGACTGGAAATAAGTATTAAAAAAGGATCAGGGCCTTGAGAATGGTTAAAGTAAAAACACAAGCTATTATTTTTCATAGCAACAATTTCATTAACATTTTAATATCCAAAGAGTTCTATTATAAATCAGCATCAGTTATTGTCCTTTTTAAAGAATTAAATCGACTCAGTGTAGCCTGAGACCAAACAAGTCTTTATTTCAGGGACCGCACTCACCAAAAATCGTCTTAAAAGTTGTGTTTGCCCTGATCTTGCATGGACAAGAGGATTATTGAGTAAAAGCCTCACCGGGACCATGGCTGCTTCCAGCTGCTGAAACAGCAGAGCTGTGGAATGCAATTAGGAGATGGCAGGCTCCTCTGCTCACCTCTGGACATGTCATTTATTCCCCAGACACTTGCCTTTCATTCACGTTTTTGGAGGCCTCCCACTGTCTGCTGTGCAAGGCAGGGAGCTGGTTTCTAGGCAATTGCAAGGTGAGGAAAATACCAGGTCCCCGGGCTGGGGTGGCAGTCAGGGCACCCTTTCCCCCTCATGGAGACACATCTCTACATGCCTTGGCTTCCAACGGGTGGATGAGGGATTTGGGGGACACAGAGCTATGTTTCTCCTGGAAAGGGGTCCTTGCCATAGTCTTGCCTTAAAAATAATCACAATCATAAAACTTTCCATAGTGGCTGGCTTCATAGGCAGACTGTTCCAGGCCAGGTAACAGGGCCTTTCATGTGTCACTCATGGCCCATGGCAGCTTGGCCCAGAGTCAAAGGAATCTCAGGATGACATCCAAAAATGAGCAAAAAGCAATTTGAATCTTTTAAATCTCAGCTGCAGTATTTTGAAAAAATGCCCAAAGTGGTAGATTATATTCCTGGTACATTAGCTCTTATCTTCTCCCCCTCCCTCCCCTCCTTTTTCTTTCTTGGTTTCTGAGCTCTTAAGGAGACTCCTCTGTAAGAGAAAGGCTTCCTGGTCTCCCATACCCCTTGGCCCTTTCCACATTGGTTCTCTCACTGTCCCCTAGGAGGTCTCCACTTTTCCGGGGGTGGACCCAGCCACACTCCCCTAGATTTCATTAGTCCTTGTCCCCAGCCCTCCATCCTGTCTATGTGATTTCATTCATTCCCACCTTGGGAAGTCTGACTCCTTTTTTAGTTTCTTCCTATATATGAGGCCAGTCACCCACCAAGATCACACACTAGAAAGTGGTAGAATACAGTTTTCTCCATGCCACACCTGGTGTCTTTCTCTGCATTCTGGGACTCCCCCCTTTTAGGATCCTCTTCTTTATTCTTCCTTAAAACAACCTCTTCATACATGCTGTCCACAATCAGGGCAGTCAGCCTCCACCTGGCCCTGGCTACTCTTTCAGGCTTAACCTCCCTTCTGCCTTTTAAAGAAGCACTTGCTAAGTGGAACTGCTTCAAGCCCCCCACACACACCACGCTCTCCCTTTCCCCCAGGATCTTTGCATGTGCTATTCCTTACACCCACAGGAATCCTCCCTGTCTGGGCCCTGTTTTATTCACTGGGGCTTGTCCTCTGCCAGGACACCTCCTACCTCATCATCTTTTCCAAGTCTGTGTTGGTGCTCTTGCTGCTGACTGTCCCTATACCTGTTCTCACCTTGCAAGGCTCCTACCCCACCTGTCCTACAGGCTGATTTGCTGCAATGTATCCCTCACTAAGCTCCAAGAATGGGGACTCTGTTGTGGACCCTTGCATTCCTAGTACCAGCAGCCCTCTGGACCAAGGTCTCAGACTTCCTAACTGTCCAGCTGGAGCCCCATGCTGACCTGAGAGAGGTGACAGGTGACAACAACACTGTACACAGCCCGAAGGCAGGTGGATTGGATGGTACCAGTGTCCAGACTAACAGCTTTATCCTTTCTCATTTCTTCCCACCTTATAGCTTCCATCAAGACTTGTTAAGAATTTCCCATAAGGGGAATAGCTGGGTCAAATGGTGGTTCCATTCCCAGCTTTCCAAGAAATCTCCATACTGCTTTCCAAATTGGCTGCACCAATTTGCAGTCCCACCAACAATGTACAAGTGTACCCTTTTCCCCACATCCTCGCCAGCACTTGTTGTTGTTGTTTGACTTCATAATGGCTGCCAATCTTACTGGAGTGAGATGATATCTTAGGGTGGTTTTGATTTGCATTTCTCTGATTGCTAGAGATGGTGAGCATTTTTTCATGTACTTGTTGATTGATTGTATGTCCTCCTCTGAGAAGTGTCTGTTTAGGTCCTTGGCCCATTTGTTGATTGGATTATTTGTTATCTTATTGTCTAATTTTTTGAGTTCTTTATATACTCTGGATATTAAGGGCTCTATCTGAAGTGTGAGGAGTAAAGATTTGTTCCCATGATGTAGGCTCCCTATTTACCTCTCTTATTGTTTCTTTTGCTGAGAAAAAAACTTTTTAGTTT
The DNA here is from genome assembly GCF_964194105.1 of Spermophilus citellus. Taxonomy (NCBI): domain Eukaryota; kingdom Metazoa; phylum Chordata; class Mammalia; order Rodentia; family Sciuridae; genus Spermophilus; species Spermophilus citellus. The sequence goes on along the minus strand of NC_138196.1, from coordinate 12,818,209 downwards.
GAGCAAGTCCCATTTGTTGATTCTAGATATTAAAGACCTAAGAAGAGCATGATACAGGGACACTGCTACATCGATGTTCATAGCAGCACAATTCACAATAGCAAGACTGTGGAAGCAACCTAGATGCCCTTCAATAGACAAATAGATTTAAAAAAATGTGGCATTTATACACAATGGAGTATTACTCTGCATTAAAAAATGACAAAATTATAGAATTTGGAGGGAAATGGATGGCATTAGAGCAGATTATGCTAAGTGAAGCTAGCCAATCCCTAAAAAACAAATGCCAAATGTCTTCTTTGATATAAGGAGAGTAACTAAGAACAGAGTAGGGAAGAAGAACATGAGAAGATGACTAACATTAAACAGGGATGAGAGGTGGGAGGGAAAGGGAGAGAGAAGGGAAATTGCTTGGAAAAGGAAGGAGACCCTCAGGGTTATACAAAATTACATACAAGAGGAAGTGAGGGGAAAGGGAAAAATAATACAAGGGGGAGAAATGAATTACAGTAGAGGGGGTAGAGAGAGAAGAGGGGAGGGGAGGGGAGGGGGGATAATAGAGGATAGGAAAGGCAGCAGAATACAACAGACATGAGTATGTCAATATGTAAATCAGTGGAAGTGTAACTGATGTGATTCTGCAATCTGTATACGGGGTAAAAATGGGAGTTCATAACCCACTTGAATCAAAGTGTGAAGTATGATATATCAAGAACTATGTAATGTTTTGAACAACCAATAAAAAAAAGAAAGAAAAAAAAAAGAATTTCCCATAACTAGATTAGATGTGAATAGGTCAATCAAATAATTCTGATTATCGGGAAATCTGGTCAGCATTAGCATTTTCTTTATATTAGTTTTCCCTTCCTACCTTGGTTAAGATTTTTTTGTTGTTGTTGTTGGTTTTAATTTACTTCTTTCATATCCTCTTGAGTGATAGCAATGAAAAGTTTCCAGGACCACATTTAATATACGATTTCTAATTCTGCTCATTGCATATGACCAGGAAGGGTGACAAAAAGATTGCAAGTTAATTTTGCAAGCTTCCTTTGGCATGAATATATTGTCCAGATTGTTTCCATACCTTTCATTTTCAGAAGTAATTATTCCAACAGAAAGCGTGTTAGTTCGCTGCTGACTGACTGCTGGGAGTTGTATCCTTTTGATGTACTGAATAATTGACTTTAAAAAAAAGCTTATATCAGCCACCAATAGAATGTGGAAAGTCAATAGGAGTTCAGCACAGCAGTTTGTAGGGTACTAATGATAGATGACTAATCCATCCCCCAGCCAGTCAACAAATATTTATTGAGTGCTTGTTTTAGCAAAGTGCCAACTAGGTCCTGTGCAGGGAGGAGGATGACTCCACTCTGCCAGAACACAGGGGACTCACCATTCTATATTGCAGGTGTCAGTTCTGGCTACGTGTTAGATTCTTATGGGAGCTTTTAAAATGGGAGGCTCTGCTCAGAGATTCTGCGTTCCTTGTATTGGAAGAAGACCCTAGCATCAGTACTTTTTTCCAGCCCTCCCCAGTATTTTAGACTTGTAACCCAGCTTGGAAACCACTGTTCTAATCCACAGTTGCTCAACCTTGGTATTATTGACATTTGGGGTCTGATCGTTCTTTGCCATGGGAGGCTGCCCTATGAACTCACTATAGGATCTTTGGCAGCATCCCTGAACTCTACCTTCCAGATGCTCCCCTGAAGACTTCCAAGTTCTTCTGACATTCACAGATGTCTCAAGATATTGCTGGGTGTCTCTGAGGAGCATGATCATCCCCTCTTTAAGTTACTGCTCTAAAAGTAGGAATGAGACAAGTTCTGAAATTCTTATCTTTCTAGAAACAGGTGGAGCCCTGAGCTACCCCTGAATAATCATCCTTCAGTCTTCTTTTCCTTCTCATTGTGTTAGCCTACAACAGAACCCGGTCTGGAGAGTCAACCATGCCCACCTGTCACAGTACAAGGGGCATGTACTTCATATCTGCCCTAAAGATCTGTGGTTCTGGACTTATGGTGCCTCTGAGAAAGTTGGAAGATAGCCAATGGGTCCTTTGCCCACGTAGGGCAGCGGTTGGAGGAGCTGAGAAGTGACTGATCCCTTGGGCAAGACATGTGCTGTACACTTAGCTGCAGTCTGCATCACCAGCTGCCCCTACCTCCCAACCACGTTTCTTATTTATAATGTTTCCAGTCTAGCCCCAAAGGCTTAGGGCTTATGAAACCCTCTCACATAGCCTGGCCCCATGTGTCCAGAACTGACTTAAGTGTGTGCAACATTTCAGAAGGGCTTTGTGAATACTCTGAAGTCACACCCTCTCAGGATACCTGATGCACTGCAGGCCCTGTCCTGGGAAGCATAGCTGTAGAGGTAAATAACGTAAGGAGCCCATGTTGATGATAAAACGAGGTATAACACATTCATGGAGTTACATTCAAGGGGCACCCAAAAGTGACACTCAGCCTGGCTTTACAATATAGCTATGGTAAAATAACACAGTATAAAACAGTGCATAGAGCGTGGAAGAAAAATCTTTCAGTAAGGAAAAAGAAAAATCTAAATATACGTCTATCTTTGCATTGAAGAAACATTGGACAGGTACATAGCCAACTGCTTATAGATGGCTACCTCTGGTTAGAAACTAAATTTCTTTTTCATTTCAGATGTTCTATGTGTCAGAATTCTCTAAAATTGATCATGCATTATTTTTCCAATAAAGAAAGGCTTTTTTGTTTTTAAAAAGTACCATTGAAGGACAGGTGGTCACATTGACATAGAGAAGATACTAGCTAGATAGTGAACTTGTGGGGTTCTGTCTGTTAGGGTAGAAATTGGTTTGGATGAGGTGGACCCACAAAGGAGGGAATGGACATTTTCCCCAGGACCAGGCCTTCCTCATAAAGAGTAAGCAGGGACTTTCCTGGTGTCCAGGCCTCTAAGGACATTGCCACATGGATTGTGGATCAACGGGGACATGGAGGTTTGAACCTCATGGTATAGGTGGAATTTGAAGTCGGGAGAAATAGTGGTGGAGCCCACTGTTCATTCTGAGCCACAGTCCAGCCCTTCACCTTTCTGTGCTCTGAGGTGGCTGGAGAGAGTGAGCCTTTCTGCCCCTCAGGGTCCCTTCCCCCTGCCCCTCTGGCAGCAGATCCTTAAGCTCTGACAGGATGTGCTCCTGCTCGTGGGCTATAGGTTAGGAGTGAAAGGTGAACTGAAGTCTTACTTTTATCTCAGAATTTTTCTCCCTGGCCATGATACTGCAGCCAGTGACCTACAAAGGAAGAAGAGAATGTACTTCTTGTGGTTTTTCAGTATCCTCTCTGCCTCAAGTGGGCAGTCACTCATGTTCTTTGTGACGGTATCTGAGGTCTTTGCCTAGAAATGCCATCTTGGGCTGGGCCAATGAGGTGATGCATTCCAAGCTACAACGACAGTAACAAATGCCAGGGGAAAGTCTGAGGAGCTTCCGTGAATCATGAAAGAATCCAGAAATAACACATAGGAGCATAACATCGTTCTCAGGAAGATACCCCACTCTGTTGGGGTGATGTCACCACTCCTTTGCCACTCAGAGATTAGGTTGGCAAGTATACAAAAGAGCAAAGATCTTCCAGTCAAGAAACAGCACTGCTGTGGCGGGCTCCCCTCCTGGACGCCAGGACCAAGCCTGGCATTTAGTAGAAATCATCTCTTCTTCCTGGTAACTCAGTGCTGTACAGGAGGACAAAGACAGTGCTCCAGAACATTGAGGGTGACCCCTGACCTTTCAGGTTTTCACCGCACACTGTTACAAATAGCATCCATCCCCACCCTACCATCCCCTTAGAAAAGGATGCTTGCAACCCAGCAGTTCATTTTATGTGCACCGTTACTAGGAATTGATCCATCAGTATTGAATGTGGGGGAACAAAACTAAAACAACTTTATTTGTCAGTGTTTTTGAAACACTGCTGGTATGTATCTTGTTCTTATAATATGAGCTGTCAAAATAATGTGCTTACAAATTTCTTTCATCAATAGAAAACAAATCCAATATTCGAGAGAATAATTTTTCTATATTTATGGTCTCTAGCTGTCTTGTAATTATTTATCCCCATCATTGCATGTGAATAGAGCCATTTCACAATTTACATTAATGACTGGATGTGGAACATGAGTACAGTTTTAAGTGGCGTGCTGTTCTTTCATGGATTTCATTTTTTAGTGTTACAGAATTTTTATTTTTTTAATATTTATTTTTTAGTTGTAGTTGGACACAATAACTTTATTTTGTTTATTTTATTTTTATGTGGTGCTGAGGATCGTACCCGGGACCTCAAATGTTCTAGGCAAGTACTCTATTGCTGAGCCACAACCCCAGCCCCTTAATTTTTTAATAAAGCATTTACATGTTTCAAAATTTCAAAAATGTATAAGAAGGAGAAAATGACTCTCCCTTCCAACTTTGTCCCCCATTCAATGACCCATCAACACACCAAGTAGACAATTCCCATCACAGGTTAAGTATCCCTTATTTGAAAGCCCTTTTTTGGAAATTTCGGATTTAGGATTTTTTTTTCAGATTTTGGAATATTTTTATATGCATAATGAGATATGAATAAAATATACATAACAAAAAAGACACATCTTAGCTGCAGAGGGCTGGAAGGGATGCTAAATATACTGCCGTGCACCCATGTTTTGACTGCAACCCATCACCTGAGGTTAAGTATGGAATTTTCCACTTGTGACATCATATCAGCCCTCAAAAAATTTCAGAGTTTGGAGCATTTTGGATTCTTAGATATTCTTGTCTGACACTGACCAGCAGACGTCTTCACTGGTCATAAGCTGTTCTCTAACTTCTCTTCTGGAATTAACCCAACTGATGCCTCGTTTCTGTAGTTGATTTTGGGTTTTTCCTATCTTTATCTATCCAGGCTGCTATAAAATACTATAAACTAGGGCAAGGGGGGCTTTCAAACAATAGGAACTTATTTCTCCCAGTTCTGGAGGCTGGGAAGTCCAAGATCCAGGCGTTGTCAGACTGAACATGTAGTGTGGGCGCATTTCCTGGTTCTTCTCACTGCATCACATGGTGGAAGGGGAAAGCCACTTCTCCAGGTTTCTTTTATAAGAGCACAAATCCCATTCATGAGGGCTCTGCCCCTGTGACCTGATCACCTCCCACAAGCCTCACTCCCAGCTTCCATCACCTTGGTGATTAGGTTTCAACACAAATTTTAGAAGGACACAATCATGCATTGGACACAGACCATAGCACTGTTCTTGCTCAGATTTGCTTAGACCCCCTCCCCAGCTCTGCTCTCCTTGGTCTTGGCTACAAACCCATGGCAGCTTAACCCTGCTGTTTCCTCACTCCATTCATGGGACATCAGCTAAATGCTACATTTAGCTCATCTAGACAGGGCTGTGCAATCATTGTGCCAGCCATACTCAAGAGATAAAGACATCTCATTTATCTAATTCCATTAGGGGCATGATCCTGGATTAAATCCAGAGTGGATCCATTTCAGAAGGGGTTTTCCACTTCTTGGATCAGGCAGTTTCCCCTTTGGGGGTAAATGTGATGTTATTGAGCCATAGCCTAGTAATGGGACCAAATTAGACTGTATGGAGGTACCAATTACTCATTACTTGTTAAGCCAAGCAGAGCTCACCAGTCACATGGTTTGTTCAGAGTTTGGGCTTGATCACTGAGTTCCAGCACCCACATCATATTCCTTAGCACTCCTGAGAGGCTGAGTCAGAACCAGCTCCTGAGTACTTGGTCAAACAAAACTATAGCTGCCCAGAGGGGCCTGCTCCCTGTGCATACCTAACCATCTGAGCCCATGGTGTTCTCAGAACATAATCAGTTCCTGTCATTTATCATATTCTAAGCATGCCTCACATACTGCCCTCGTTCAAACCCTCCTGGTTGCTGCAGTAGCCTCTGATTGCTGGGTGGGAAGAGATTTGTGACTGGGGTATGTGTATCTGCTAGAGTTCGGCCAAGAAACTAATATCCACATATGCTATGAAAAGATAGGGTTTAATAAGGAATTAGAGCTTATGTGAACCTGGAGAATGTTGGGGGATTAGGGTCTGGAAGAAGTGAGATGAATTAGCAGAGGTGGGCAAATTGGAGCTTGTGAAAAAGCCCAGGAAGCTGTAACCATGTGGCTACTCAGCAGGCCTGGAAAGGGCTGCTCAGGAGAGATCTTGGGAACCAGCTTGCTTGAGGTGAGCATGGAGACTGCTGGTACACTGCAGGGCATGCCAGGAGAGACTGGGACCTTCAGCCCTGTGCCTGACCCCACAGCCTTTGCAGAGTAGTAGCCTCTGTTTCACTTTGTAGAGGAGATAAAATGATCCTCTCTCTCCAGCCTTCAAATTTCTCAGCCAAGACAGATGTGTGTGACAAAGGCAGATTTAACAAGAAAAGAACAGATTTACATATACCTCGTGGTTATGGTTGGGTATCCAGGAAATGAATGAATCTCAAAGACGTGGCTTTGAATTTTGGCTTTAGTTCCATTGTCCACTAAAACAAACCTATGGGGAAGGCCAGTTATGGGGAGGTGGCCAGGAAGAGCCAGTGGTCAGTGAGGGAAGTTTTGTTTTTGCAGGTGTGGGTTGATGCCTTCTCCATGGAAGAGTCTGATGACTTTGTCATCTTTCTCTTCCTGGTACAGAGGAGATGCCCCAGTAGACAGAGATTTTGAAGCCACTACAATGGTGTATGCCTACATCCCAGCTGCTCGGGAGGCCGAGGCAGAAGAATCACTTGAGCTCAGGAGTTCAAGGCCAACTTTATTTAAAAACAGAAAAAACAAAACACAAGATCTCCTTTATAAAGTAGGACCTCGTGTCATCTAGTTCCATCCCTATTAGTAGCTTCAACCAACCACAGAACATATTTGGAGAAAATACTGTGTTGGTACTAAACATGTACTAAAAACATGTTCTTTAAAGCATTTATGTTGTATTAGGTATTATAAGTTTCCTAGAGATTATTTAAAGTATATGGGAGGACATATAGAGGTTTTATATAACCTCATGTTTTGGTATCTGCAGGGGGTCTGGAAACCAATCTTTCTTGGCTATCAAGGGATGGATTTCTTTCCTAAAGTAGTCATTTTTCTGTTGTCAGAGCTTCTTCTATGTTTACATTTTTTCTCAAAAATCAGTTCAAAATGATCCTTTTATGCTAAAAGAGGCATATCCTGGGGTGGCATCTTCTGATCTGCAGCTCCTACCTTCTAAATCTTGCCTTGTTCCCCTCTCCTGTCCAGCTCTCCTCAAGTGGGAAAGGAAACTGTGGGGAATAGTACCCAGCCTTACATGGGAGAGTGGTGCCACACGCACAGTACAGACCCAGCCCGACACCTCCTCATGCTCAAGTGTCAGGAAGGGACATATCCAATGGCCTAGGAGGGATCTGGGCTGCAGTTTATGTTCACAGGAGTCCTGAGCAGGTAAAGATGGCACAGCAGGTAAAGGACAGCCAGGGAAAGGGCGCGGGGTGGGAAGGGAGAAAAGCCAGACCAGGGCTCTGAGCTGCTCCAGCAGTTTAGGATGGGGAAGGGGAGAAGGTGCCAGCAAGGATGGATGGATGAAGAATGGAAAAGTTGAAGGGTTGGGAGACAAGAGAGTGGAGCTCCAGGGAGGGTGGAATGGGTGGCGGGGTCCCAGGATACAGAGCCCACTGGGGAACTTAGCATGGTCAGATTCATGTGTGTAGGGACAGAAGCCAGTTGGAGTAAGCTGAGAGCAGGGCGGACGAGAAAGTGCAGCCATGTGTCTTAACAGCTGGGAAAGCCTGGCTGTGCCATTGGTGGAGACAGGTTCTAGTTCTTACCCCTGGGGAGGGGGAGGGGTAGCATTTTAAGTTATACTTGCTTCCTGATAAAGGCAGAGGGAAATTCATTCAGATATGTTCTTTTAAAATTATTTTTAATACATACACAAATTAACAAGTTTCACTGTGACTTGACATACATACTACATGGATCACATTCACCCTCCCTTCTACTGTCTTTTGCCCTCCCCTCCCCCTGCCCCCCTTTCCTTCCCTTCTCTAAAAGGTCCTCTTCTACCTTGAGGTCATCTTTGGTTTTGTTTTTTAAGCGTCCACATATGAAAGCATGTGTATTTGTCATTCAGTGTCTGGCTTATTTCACTTATTTCTTCCTCTGGTTCCATCCCCTTCACTCCAAGTAACATGCTTCCATTTTTCTTTATGGCTGAGTAATATTTCAATGAGTATATATGCATTCACCTGTTGTTTTTTTAATCCAGTTACCTGTTGATGGGCTGATTCCATGTCCTAGCTGTTGTGAATAATGCTTGCGATAAACATGGGTATGCTGTTGTCTCTTTTGTATGCTGACTTCACTTCCTTACTGTGCATATCCAAAAATGGTATAGATGGATCATAGGGTAATTCTACTTTTCATTTTTTGAGGACCCTTCATACTGTTTTCCATAGTGGCCATATTAATTTATGTCCCTACCAACAGTGTCTAAGGATTTCTTTCTCTCTCTACATCTTTGCCAGCAAAGATTATATATATATATATATATATATATATATATATATATAGACTAGGGTGAGGAATGAAACAGAGCCTCAGTGTATTTTTGATTTGCAGTTTCATGGCTACTGATATAAAGCATTTTCTCATAAATTTATTGGCCATTTGTATTTCTTTTGAGAAGTGTCTGTTTAGATCTTTTGCCCATTTCTGATTGCATTACTTGTTCCTTTGATGTTAAGTTTTTGGAGTTCTTTTATAGATTCTCAATATCCATCTTCTGTCAGATGAATAACTGGCAAAGATTTTCTCCCATTCTGTAGTTGTGTCTTCATTCTGTTGCTTGTTTGCTTCATAGAATCCATTTAATACCTTCATAGATTCTTGCTTTTGTTTCCTTAGCTACTGGAGTACTATTCAGGATATTGTTGCCTCTGCCAATATCTTGAAGTGTTTCCCCCATTTTCTTCAGGTAGTTTCAAAGTTTCAGGTCTTAGATCCATTTTTTTAGTTGATTTTTTTGAATGGGGTGAGAGAGGTTCAGTTTCAATCCTCCGCATGTGGATATCCAGTTTTTCCAGCACCATTTAATAAGCTGTCTTTTCTTTGATTTGTGTTTTTGGCACCTTGGTCAGGAATCAATTGGCTATAGATGCGTGGGCTTATTCTGGGTACTCTATTTGGTTCTGTTGGTCTGTGTGCTGATACCATGCCGTTTTGGTTACCATATCTCTGCTATAGGTTTGAAATCAGATGCTGTGATGGCTATAGGATTGGTCTTTTTGTTCCATGTTGCTGTAGCTATTCAGAGTCTTGTCCTTCCACATAAACCATAGGATTTTTTTCTCATTCTGTAAAAAAAATAAAAAATCATTGGTATTTTGATGGGAATTGCATTGAATCTATAGATTGCTTGGGGTAAAGTGCCATGTTTTTAAAATATTTTTTAATTGTAGGTAGACACAATATCTTTATTTTTATGTGGTGTTGAAGATGGAACCCAGTGCCTCACACTTGAAGGCAAGCGCTCTACCACTGAGCCACAGCCCTGAAAGGCCATTTTAACAATATTAATTCTTCCACTCTATGAGCATGGGAGGTCTTTCACCTTATAGTGTCTTTGGTTTCTTATGATTGTCATTGTAGATACAGGTCTTTTTTTTTTTTTTGAGACTACTGTGAATGGGATTGCTTTCCTGATTACTTTCTCAGCAAATTCATTATTGGTGAGCAGAAAAACTCCTGAATTTTTTTTAATGGCACTGGGGATGGAACCAGGGGGAGACTCTACCACTGAAACACATTCCCATCCCTTTTCTATTTTTTTTTTTAATATAGAGACAGGTTCTAAGTTTCAGAGGTTGACCCTGAAGTTGAATGCTTCTGCCGCAGCTTCCCAAATCCCTGGGATTCTGGGTGTGTGCTACCATGCTGGGCTAGCTAGCTAATGGTTTTTGAAAGTTGACATTGGATATTACTGTTTGCTAAATTTACCAATTTTGAGTCTTTTGGTGGAATCTTTAGAGTTTTCTAAGGATAGAAAGTATAGCAGTAGCAAACAGGGATAATTTGACTTTTTCCCTTCCTATTTATATTCTTTTTATTTCTCTCTTGCTCTGGCTCAAATTTCCAGGACATATTGAGTAAGAGTGCTGAGAGTGGATATCCTTATCTTGATCTTAAGAGAAAAACTGAAAGTCTCTCCTCTAACATGTGTATCCTAAAACTATCTACTGAGCTTTTTCTACTACTTCTCAGCACTGAGCTGGGGAAAGAATCTTGAAAAGCACAGGGGACTTGTCTGAGGAGTTCCTTGTCCCATAGTTCTCATTCCCTCTGGGAGGCAGGTAAAGGCCTCTATACTTAGGGATGGACAAAGAGGGCTGGGCTCAGAAAGTCCCATGCGAAGGGGAGGGAGCTGCTCAGCCAGAGGAGACCTCTCAAAGAGAGGTAGTATCTGCACTGGGTTTTGTAAAATATCTAGGAAGTCTCTAGGCAAAGAGGGAGAGGGGCAAGACTTCAGCACCTGGGAATCACCATAAATTCTTCAGGTCTGTAGATAGAACCAGCTGCACCAAGATGCCTGCTCTGGTAGACCACTTAGGAGAAAGGATGCAGCCCCAGCACACAAAGTCTTCCCCCATTTCTACCCTGCAGATAAAAGTCCCCATGTGGGGCACAGGCAGACACGGGTGGGAACAGGTACCCCCGAAGTCATCACATATAGCTTCATGGGATTAAAAAAATAAAAACTTTCTCTGCATGTTATCTGTGGAAAGAAGGGGGTTAGAAAGAGAGGAGGATGGGTGCAGGGGAGAAGAACAGAGGAGGAGAACCATAAAAGCCAGAGAGGGTTTGTTTGACCCTCAGGAGGATTTACCTGGTCATGTGCTTGGAAGACCGATCAGTCCTGGGAAGGGAATCCATGAATCATTTATGACTGTTTTCACTCCGTATTCATTAAAGGCCTCTGCACTATTATTATTGAATTTTAATTGGCTTGGCACTCAGCTTGGCCTCTTGCAGCCCTTGCTCCTCCCTTTGCCATCAGAAATTCCTCGAGTGAGCAAGAGAGTGTGAGCAAGGGCTGTGCTGGGAACAGGGCGGCTGGGCCAGCATCACCAGGAAGATCAAATGGAATGCGGTCGCTTTTCTTTCTTCTCTCTGATCATATATTAATAAATGTATCTCATTGGGCTTCTGCTGTGCTCCCCACGAGCCTCTCTAAGCTGCCTGGAATCTCTCAGCCCCCTTTGCTTTCTCAGCCACCGGAGAACTTTTCCATCAACTCCCTCCTCTTGTGCATGACAGCGCACATCCTTTGTTCCAAGTGCCACACTGGGCACTGAACCAGCAGCAATGTGTGGGTTACCTGATTTACTTCTTTTAATACACTTCAGTGTAATTATAACCGCATAAAAGAGAAGACAAATTGGCAAGTAATTGCAATGTTAATTTGGTAATGTTTTATCATATTGTGGAAATGCAATTTCCTCTCTAATTGTATTGGGGGGAACACGTTTGTCTATGGTACAGCTTATTGAGGGATTCTTGAGAATGGAAATGAAACACCGGAGACAGGAAAATCAACTCTCCTCCCCATAAGTATTCCTTTATTTGCATGTGTTTTTGCAGCCTCCTCAAAAAGCTGACTCCTTTATTCAGGCCTAATTAATGGAATGCCACAGACTGCATAATTAGGCCATGACGGCTTTAGCTGATGGATGGCTTTGGATTCGGAAGCTGGAGATACCCCCAGGTTAAAAAAAAAGGCACTAAATGCTTTCTTTTTCAGAATCTCACAGGCTGTGCGTGCCTCACCACCATCCCCCCTGAGAATGCGACCGTGGTTCCCGGAAAATGCCCCAGTCCCGGGTGCCAAGAGGCCTTCCTCACCTTCCTCTGTGTGATGTGCGTCTGCAGCATGATTGGTGCCATGGCCCAGACACCCTCAGTCATCATCCTTATCAGGTAAGCTGTGGAAATAGCCCTGAGGATGTGAGAGCTAATGGGCCATCCCCACTCCACCTGGCATGCGCTTGGGGTTGGAGGGTGTCACACTTTTGGACTCATGTACATGAGTCTCACAGCCAGATGAGATAGGGCCGCAGCAAGGAATATAGGCCAATAGGAATAATTGCAATCAGTCAATCAATAGGGACCTCAGAGTAAGAAGTGACAGCAGGGCACAATGGAGAAGACCACATGTCTTCCCAGGAAGAGCTTCTGCAGGTGACCCTGAAAAGGAATCTGCATTGATCTGTTCAGAGAGCAGTGTTGGAGTAAATGGAAAATGGTATTAGACTAAACAAGTCCCTATGTCCAGCCCTGCCCTGCCACCTTCCCCTAGACTGTTTTATAATCTGTTATGGGGTGAGGTCACTGGTCCAGCTTTCCTCCTGCAACAGCGTGTGACCCATCAAGACCATCTGTGTTCAAATGCCATAAAGATGTGAGGGATAATTGTGCCAAGGGGCTCATGACAGGCAAGGAGTCACTTTTCTTGTACAAATAGGTTTTTATACCATACTAAGTCATCCAGAATTCTGTCACTCAGGATCCATCCTGGGAGCAGACGAAGTGCTGCAAAGGTGACTCATTCAGCAATATTCTGAGTGAATTTGTCATTTGAAAAGCTTTGTGTGTGGAATATAGAAGTGAACTGACCCAACCCTAGTATCCACCTGAATCAAAGGAAAAGATGCCACTTGAACACTCACCTTTTGGGATGCAGCTATATAAGCAAACCAATGCCTTCCCAAGAGCTGGAAAGAAAGTAAGAATGAAATACTTGGAAGCACCCTGAGTCGATGTACCTCATCAACTGATTTGCCTGGCTTCTCCATTCATCTTGTGCTGCCTACCACATTTTTTGGTCTTTGTTATGAATTTTCATAGAAGAGGATTTATACAAAGTACTTATGTTACCTAAAAAGTCATTAGTAAGGCCTTAAGACTGCAGAAGTGCCGGGGGCCGGCCCCGGCGGGGTCCAGGGAGTCCCGAAGGAAGAGTGGCGTCGGCGAAATGATGAGACAGGAATCGTTCCCTTTGAGCAATCTTCAGAGAGAGAGCTAAAGCAGCTTTTCTCTGGGTCCCCTTTTTATTACAATTTTTCTCATCATTATAGATTCACAATACGTCATTGATTATATAACTTAAAACTTTGCCAAGACATGACATTTCCTTAACCATGATTGAGAGCACACCGATCTACATTCTTCCAGGATATGACCCCCAGCCATACAATCATCAAAGTACAGATTCATCAATAAAACATGTCACCAATTTACATCCTTCAGATTTTCCCAAGATTTACTATTTTTCCCAAGATGTTATTTCCTTATTAACTAATGTCAAACTACGTAACCAGACTCTAAGTCTCCTAATTAATCATTAACCTAAAGTACACCTGCACTTTATTTTTAATCTAAAATTCCCATCTAAAAAAGTCCCTTTAAATCTTATATTTAAAATGTCCTAAAGTTTATGAATCATCCTTAAAGCATATTAGAAACCTATATAACTAAAGACTTAATAATTTCTAAACTTAAGAATCTAAATAATATTTTTAACATTATTCTAAAACTGTGTCTTATAAAGCTATTTTAATTAATTCCTAAATTTATTCTCATAAAACTGGTTGAGCTGCTTTCTCAGAGAGTTTATTTTGTTTCTCAGTCAAGGTACACTAGTTCTCAAAAGAATTTGTTTCTCAGTCAAGGTACACTAGTTCTCAAAGAGTTTGTTTCTCAGTCAAGGTGTACTAATTTTCAAAGAGTTTGTTTTTCAGAGGATGATTGTTGTCTGTTATTAGGTTTGTCCACAATGTACTAAGATAGAAGAATAGCCTTTTATTTTGTCCTTGATATGCTGAGGGGTGGGTAGTGGAACAGCTTCCAAGGCATGAACTACCTGTTCTGTTCTAGCCATCTGAAATTTAATTGTTTGGCATTTAACATACTCATGCCTCCTGTGAGAAACATAAGCATGAAAATGCAAAGTCCCAATTACATAAAAAAGGGTCTCATGGTTTCGGCTACCCACCAACCAGTGTGGCTTTGCCAGCATTCATCCTCACTGTGACCCTGTCAAGACAGTGGGAGAGCGGCTTTGCCAACACTTTTTCTCACTGTGACCCTGTCAAGACAGTGAGTGGGGGATCGCCTTCACCACAGAAGCATCAAGGGTACAATAGCAAATTGCCATTTTATACTTCCTAAGCTTGAAAAAATATATTTTAAAAATTCATATCCAGGGCTGGGGATGTGGCTCAAGCGGTAGCGCGCTCGCCTGGCATGCGTGCGGCCCGGGTTCGATCCTCAGCACCACATACCAACAAAGATGTTGTGTCTGCCGAGAACTAAAAAATAAATATTAAAAATTCTCTCTCTCTCTCTCTCTCTCTCTCTCACTCTCTCTTTAAAAAAAAAAATTTATATCCAGTGCTTTGCAAGGCTGTGGCCAAACTAGTAAAATCACATATTGCTGGTGACATTGAAAAGCATCAGTCCTTTCAAAAAAATAATATGGCAATGTGAATTAGAAGCCATAAAAATATTCAGACCCTTTTATGGAGAAACCCTACCTCCATCCTTCACCATTTATCTCAAGAAAATACCTCTCTACAAGAAAAAAAGGCTCAATACAGACAAACTTTTATTACAACGTTAACTATAATAGCAGAAATACCTGAATTGAAATAGTGAGTTAAATTATGGTACTGCAACTCGACGGAATAATGAAAATTCTTAAGAATGTGAAAAGTGTTTATGAAATGAACCATTGAATTTAAAACTCTATATGGAAGATGATTATATATAATATGCATATGGGCAAAACCCATCAGATCTCATGCATGGGTTTAGGGTGGCTGCCTTATGAGTGGTTTATTTTTCATTAGAAATTCTCATAATGTTATATTGTGATATTCACACACACAAGGCACCACACACAATGCAGAAAAAAATGACCCTTACCACTTCCAGTAGCAGTAGCTTGTCCCTTGTCTCTCCATGACTTCCTGCAAAAACCCAGCCTCTGGTGCTAGGTGGTAGTGACTGCTGATCAAACAGGGAGAGTCTGTTGAAATCTCAATCACTTCCAAATTTCAACTTGATGAACAGCTCATGGAGTTTTGCAGGAAGTATCTGATTCCCTTTAAACAGATCAACAACAGATGGCCTCCAGGACCTGGGCTGGGCCTTGTCCCCTCTCAACTCCATGCTTAGAGGCACATGTCCTGCATGTTAAAAGGCCAAGGTAGTTTTTCATTCCATCACTTTGCCAGTCCAGTTTGCCACTGTAGATGTTCCAGGCAGGCAGTCGGGGCTGCAGTCCAGATGTGCCTTAGCCTTTACCCTGGCCCAGAATAAAATGCTTGCTCTTAGGCCAGGCAGAAGCCTACCCATGAGAACAGAGCTCATAACATCCCAGAGCAAGGAGAAAGCTGACACATACTGGTGCCAACCCTGGACTTTGGTTTTATTGTATTGTTAGCATTCCCCCTTTACAGATAGAAGTACCAGAGTATGGTTAAGCAGCCATTAAGTTGTGACACTAAGGCTGCATGCCTGGGCTTGCCTGGAACTTTCGATAACAGACTGAACCCTCCATTTCTTTATAGCTAAATACATGAGAAATGATTTCTTATGGGAACCAGATTCCCAACAGGATATGAAGAGAGATCTTAGCGCCTTGCTCACTTTGTTCCTAGTGACATGATAGCTAAAAGGAAATCAAATTTCAAGTGATAAATATTCTAGCTCATTATACCATCATGTTTTCTTGATAAGGAGAATTTGCCTTTATTTATGTGTCTTTCAAGTTAAACCTTCAAATGAACGTGCTAAGACTGTAGCCATGGAGCCGATAACATTGAGGAACTTGAGGAACTTGGATTTTGTAACGTATTTAAAAGGGTAGGCGTTCTGTCCAGAGAGACACTGATCTCCTCATCGACACTGTATGGCCGTCTGCCTTAATCAGCCAGAAATTCATGTCCCACTGCCTTGGGATTACTTACCTATACCATATTCTTTATAATTTAAAAAAGTATGTATTTCCCCAACAATCACACATTTTTAGTTTTCCCTGAACATATTAGAAATGGGGGAAGAGATTATAAAAATCTCTTTGTTTTTCCCAGGTTTCTATAACAAAACACCGTGGAGAGTATGATAGTTTATAAACAATAGAAACTTATTTCTCACAGTTATGGAGGACTAGGGAGCTCAAGATCAAGGCACCAGTAGATTAACTGGTAAAGACCTACTTCCTAGTTCACAGGTGACAAATTCTGTGTCCTAACATGGCAAAAGGGACAGGGGATCTCTCTGGGATATCTATTCTATAAGGGCATTAATACCATTTGTAAAGTTTCCACCCTCAGGACTAATCACCTCTTGAAGACTCCACAATAACCTTGAGGATTACGTTTGAAAGAATGAATTGGGGAAAAACAGTCAGTCTATAGCACACATGTAGTTTTTCTTGGTTAATAGTCACTTTGGGCCTATCATGCCAAGAACCCAGAGACATATACATCTGAGGCCCAACCCTAATGGTAGGTCATTAGATGGATGCTATTGGATTGTTGAATGGATGACACCCATTCAGTCCATAGACAAGTTAAACATCCTGTGTACTGCATGGCCTGTTGGTAACTTTGTCCCTAACCTTTATTTTCTACAAAACCAGCTACTAGGCTGTCCTTGCACTGCATGGGTCTTCCATCCACACTGGACGACTCTGCCTAGCCAAATCCTTCAAGAGCCAAAATCATGTGCTTCCCCCTCCATCCCATAGAGAGTCATGATGATGACCACCAAGCCATAGTAGGGCTACCTGAGGTCATAAGTTGAAGACAACCATCCACCAACTTACATACTCACCCAGCACATGCCATGTGCTAGACACAGAGCTAGGACTGAGGTCACAGTGATGAGCAAGATGCAAATCATCCTTGACTTCATGGGGAGAAGGCATGTACTGAATGAACACAAAAGAGATTGTGTTATTGGTTGTGTAGCTCTATCTATCTAGAATCAGTCATCACTTCCAAAACTCAACTGTCATTCATCTCCTTAAAATATTTTACTGAGAATGTTCTAGAAAATGTGTAAGAAGATTGTTCAAAGGGACTATTCTGGGTAAACCAAAGCCAGAAAGATTGAATCAATTTAAAAAAAAAAAAAAAAAAAAAAAAAAAAAAACAGGACGGTGATTATTGGAAGGTTCTTCCCAAGTTAAAAGGTACTGATGTGATATAGATGCATTATTTCTCAAATGGTCCATCCGGGATATCAAAATATTCTAGTCTGATAGAATAACAAAGGTGTTCATCGTCCTAGCTGGTTTGTAAAGCATAAAGAAGTATTTTTTCTCTGTTGTTTTCCACATGTGTATCTTGTATCAACTCAAGTTGCTTCTCCCCTCAACAAAGGTTAAATATCTCTAATTTTAGACTTTATGACCATACATTCAGTCCTTGGAAATGATAATATTAGCTCATTATTAAAGAAACACTGTTCAATTTCTAAACTTATCTCTTGCAGTCATTTTTTAGAATTTAGGCAGGGAATAAAAAAAACGTGATTAGTAATTGTCTAAAGAAGGGGTGTGATGGGCAGCAGCAGCAAATGACTGTGGGCTTGGTAATTAAGGAGGAGTGATAAGACCGTTTTTCTCCCTCTTCATCTCTTTTTATGTAGGACTGTCAGCCCTGAACTCAAGTCCTATGCCCTAGGAATTCTTTTTCTCCTCCTCCGTTTGTTGGGTATGTATTCTCTCTCTCTCTTCCCTCAGTAACAAATTGGATGCTTATTACCAGGTGAGTAAATATCAGTGAAATTGCCCCATTTCCTGGGTTTGTCCTTAGTTCTATAATGTTTAATTATTAATAAACAAGAAACTGAAATTTTTGCTCCCAGTTTAAATTTAGGCAATCCCTGGGTGTCAGAGTTTCCACGTCTACCAACTTGTCTTTATGCCACCCTGAATTCTAGTTGGCATGAGGAGGAAAAGCAATGTCACCAAAGGGGAGAAAGATTTGATGTCACAAATTGGCACCCTCATTAAACAGCTTATGAACAACTTGTGAAATGCTTCACTCATGGGGCTGCCAGCCAGGGGAGAGAGTAAAGCCCCCCAACACCTAGCATATGGAAACTTTGCATCCTTTAAATGCTCCCCAACCGATTTGGTTCATTTACTTTGGGTTTCTGTCATGAGGCAAATGCAACTGTGGAGCTATAGGGTCTGTGTTCCAAGATTTTGTCTGGATAGAAGAAATATCAAGTCTAACTCCCTCAATACAAATGAACAAGACAAGAGCTTGTGATTGACCCAGAGAACTATGCATGGCTGGGGGAAGCTAGGCCCGTCAGCCTAGTACCCACCTCCCAGCTGTGCCTGCCCTTGTTAGACCACACTGTTGCTTTATAAACATCCCTTTGTCAAGAACAAGATCGAGGTAATTATTTTTTCCTTGATGATAGGGCAGTAGTCTTTTTAAATGAACTTTAATGGCAACTGAGGGGAGAAGGGGAAATGTACTGAGTAAATGATAAATTCCTCATTCCAACTGTTCAGTCGTGGATTAGCACAAAGACCTAGAGAAATGTGTATAAAAATGTTTGTAACAGAGGAAAGTTGGCAGCAATCTAAATGTCCAACAGCAGGGAATTAGTAAAACCAGTTTTGGTTTATAATCCCAGTAGGATTCATGTTCCCCTTTAAGATTCGGAAAAGAAAACTATATATAGACTTAGAAAGGGCACATGATATATGGAAGGGATAAAAAGAGGTCTATGATGCACACTCTACAAAGTATGAGACATCAAAACAGTATCTTCTGTGTAATAAGATTTTATATATATGTATATTCTAAATTTGTCGTAAATTTTCGAATATATATTGCTTTTATAATGAGACTAAGTCCTATATGGGAGAAGAAAAAAAATCACTCTTAAATCTATTAAAAATATAAAGTTCTCCCTGGTCAATGCCAAATACATAGCATATGGACCTCCTCCATTCCCTTTCTTGTCTATAGCAAATAATCCAGTGTCATGATCATTTCTGGCATGCCTGAGACAAGGCCTCAGACTCCTCCACCATTGTAAAATGTCATCTTTGTCTTATTTCTTTTGCATGGAAAATAGAAATCTTATAGGTATGAAGAAGATACCCCAGATAAAGTTCAGCACTGATTCAAACTGAAACATTTGGGCCTTTTCTGGGAAGTTCAAGTAACTTACAAAGCTCTACTGATTTTCTTTTTTATCTACCTACCTATCTAGCCACAAGAATGGGTGGCAAGATGATGATAGATATATAATACCAGCAAGTAAGAGACCCTCACTTCTGAAAATGGTGAAACCATTCTACAGACATTCAACAACAAACTAACATTTATTGAGCACACACTGTATTCTAAGGTCCTGGATCATCCCTAGGTAAATGATCATAGCCTTGCCTTTAAGAGTCCTCTCTCCCAGGCTGATAGGAAAAAGGGGAACCTACCCTGTGTGTAGATACTAAGGACTCAACATATCTTTCAGAATAATTTTGATAACACAAAATGAAAAGGAAATGCATGAAAGTTAATGAAAATCATAGGACGAGTGAAGACAAAACTCAAAATGATTAGGTGTGTACAATGTGGTACTGTTAAGATCATCCTGTGCTGCTCTGAATCAGTCTCACCATTTGTGTATCTGCTCCAGGAATAATCAACTAGGCATTACCTAGAAGGTTTTTCAACTTCTGCAACCATAATCCCAAGATAAGTTTTGCACATCGGCCCAGTATGCACATACATATGCATAGATGCATCTGGAACAAAAATTACATCAAAAAATACCTTCAATATGTAAGACACATTCTGATATTTTCCATTCTAGTCCACACTTTTAAAATGTTGGTCATGACCCACTATATTGATTTTATTGCTCATTATGGGTCACAAATCAGTTTGGAAAACCCTGCTTCAAAAGGTATGACACAGTTCCATCTTTAATTAAAAGTGGCTTAGCCAAGAAGTCTTGACATTTGGCCTAATTTCATTTTTTTTAGCACCCAATAAGATTAACTACCATTATTATTAATGAAAGGCCAATGGAATAAATCAGATTCCATGCCATTGCCAACCTTTATGCTGGCCCCTCATGGGTAACAGGGATACAGTGGGGACATCACAGTCAGAAGTGACAAGATCCATGATGGAGTTGGCACTGACATGACAGGCACACATGGAAAGGCCACATAACTTTGCCTTGGGATGCAGGCAATGGGTTTGGAAAGGATGTGATGTCCACCCCTAAAAGTTACGCAAATGAGCTGGTAGGGGGAGAGAGTGCTTTCAATGAAGGCCCTGGGGGTGAGCAAGGATATGGCATGTTTGGAGGCTGAAGAAAGCCCAGTGTTGGGAGCAGAGATTGGAGATGGTGGTAAATTAAAACTTGATGAGAAAGGCCAAGTGGGGACTAAGTAATCAGGTGCTGGTGTAATAGACTAGCTGAGGGAGGCTTGTGGGGAAAGGTAGGTGGCGTTGAGAAATATTACTGAGGCTTATTCTCTGAACAGAAGTACAGTTGACCCTCCATATCTGCAAGTTCCATGTTCAGTCACCATAAGCTTTTTAAAGAAATTAAATCTGTCCCAAACATGTGCATATAGATCATTTTCCCCTAAGCAATACAGAACAACAACTATCGGCATAGCATTAACATTGTGTCAGGTATTATAGGTAATCCAGAGATAATTTACAGTATGCAGGAGGATGTATACAGGCTTTATTTAAATACTAGGCCATTTATATAAGGGACTTGAGAATCTACAGATTTTGCTATCCATGGGGGCTTTGGAACCAATCTCCCTTGAATTCCAAATGTAAGAACTGAGTATGTGGGAGAGAGGCACCCACAGTGACAAGTCCTAAGAAATGGCTTAGATGATGCTGTGAATGGGGATTTATTGAGACAGAAAGATGAGGAGCAATTTGGGAGTGACCAGCACTGTCTAATATAACTTTCTAGCCACATGTGGTTATTGAGTAACTGAAGAATAGCTTCTGTGAGCCAGATGCAGTGATTTTTATTTATTTTTCATTTAAGTAACCACATGTGTCCAGTGACTATCATGTGTACAGGTACTGACATACCACCCTCAGTGGGTCAGGGTGGAAGAGGGGTCAGCAATGCCAGACACTTGGCCGTGGTTATCATAATGAAAGAGGACAGGACCTAGAAGTGAAGGTGACATTGGTTTCCCCTTAGAAATGAGTTGATAGAAAGGGCAGAAACTATAGTAGCATTCGTCGGTGTGCACTGAGAATTTCCCCAGTAGCCCTGAAGTAGAGGTGATATCAACGGAGCAAAGAAATCAAGCATGATAATCAAACTGAGGCTGAAGTGACTGACCATGATACTGGGCTGATTAAGGAAGAGGTAAAGACAGGTAGAAGTAGGAAGGACAAAGAAAGAAATGAACTGCATTAGCCAGTCCTAGTGAATAATGGAAAAAGAACTGGAAGCTGTGGCCAAATCTTTGATGTCTGGCTTTGAGATTAAAAAGGTAGAGCACTTCTGAGAGATGCCAAAGCCCAGGGCATGGCAATCCAAAGAGGAACAGGGGTAAATAGCCTTGAGTCGAGAAAAGGGCAAGTTGTTAAAGTCCAAAATGTAGAATTCCATGTGCTTGGACAAGCTTGGTGTAGGGGAGGAGGCCACTGAGCTGGAGAAATTACAGTAAATTCAGAAGAAAAAAAAAAAAAAAAAGAAAAATAATCCACTCAGCAGAATCCTGCAGTAGTTGTGGCCCTCCTTTACCATCCTGTTGCAAACAGCCTGGTCCCTGCTTTGAGGGTTGTGGTCCAGCCATTTGCTCAGAGATCTGCTTAAAAATCTTGTTCTTGGCGCTGGGGATGTAGCTTGGAGTGCTTGCCTGCATTTATCCCCAGCACTGGGAGTGGGGGGCAGGGGGGACTTGCTCCTTGTCATGGCTGTCACATCAAGTCAATTTAAAGGAAACATTCACTAAGATCCATCCATATCCAAGGTGCTGCCAGGGTAGTGAAAATAAGCAGGAGCAGCATCCTTCTGTGAGGGCCTCAGGTAGGCCAATGAAGTAGGGATAGGGAAGACATAAGTTTGGAAAAGTTAGAGAACCCCGAGTTTCAAAGGAAAAGATTTTACTCAGCCAAGTAGTTACCAGGGTGGCACAAAGGAGGGTCTCTGATGGAAGACTGGATATGCACTTGGAATTCTGATTTAGGGACATCAGCCTGAGAGTAGGTGGTTTGGCAGGATCCAGGACAACTAATCAGAAGCACTGAGGTAAGAAGATGCTGATCAAGGCTAGAGTAGGGGGGTGGAAAGACAGAGACCAGTAAGAGCCATAGAGTGAGACAGCAGCTCTTGAAGCTCCTCCCTCTGTCCCCATGAGATCTTAGCAAAAAAAGCTGCTGCAGAGGCTCAGATGAAGCTGAGGTTTTGAGCCCTGTGAGTGGGTCTATGGGGAAGTCTTTAATAGACCGAGATAACAGATGCAGTTAATCAAGCCTCTCCAGGGTTTTGAGAAGAACTGGCGGGGCTCACCACACAGCCTCTATCCACCAATGCCTGCAAACAGCACTGGGAAGGTCACCCATGAGGTGCAACTCCATATGAAGGGATCATTCCTGAGCAGATTGTCCAGGGGTTTTGTCCACATTCACGAATTACCCTGGGGAAGTGTGTCTTGGAAACTCCTGCTGTCATGCAAACCTTTGTTGAGCTCCTACGAGAATAGAGAAAAAAGTGGAGAACTGAGCACATTTAAATGTCCCTTTGAAAGCAGGAAAGCACGGCTCACCCAGGAATCCCAGATGAGGGGGAGCAGGACACATTGTTGGCATGCACGGAAGCCCCCTTTCCTTCTTCATTCACCATGCACTGATCTGTTTAATCTGCAAACATTTGGTAGGCACCAGGCTCTCAGCGCTTCCTGCTGCTCTGGCCTCACATAGCGACCCCTATGCCATTACTATCTAGGTGGCTTTGGGCAGGCATTTTAAGTGGCTTTAACAAGGGTCCCAGGAATGAAATTAGAACACACAGCAAATCCTGACTTTGCCAATTTAAGAAAAGTGAATGTCAGGTGTCCCTGGAAGATGCTTGCTGATGTCAACAGTCCGATCTCTTTCTTGGCATTGCTGAAGCAGAGAAACTCATCCATCTTTTAAGGAGAATACACCTTTCCATATTCCTCTCTGGCTGGTACTGGATGTAAGAGTAATTCCACCGGGTTAAGTAGATTCCATGGAGGAATTCAAGTCTTGGCAGGTAAGCTGGAGAGGAATGGTTATCTTTTTAAATGTAAATGGAGTCATTTGCAGCTTCCCTTTGTCCTATAAAGGGTGGATTTATTTCCCTTACAAAAGCCTTTCAGTTCACCTTTTAAGTGTAGACCAAAGAATATAAATAGGGCCCTGCCTTTTCAACCTTGAGAGTGAATTAAACAGCCAAGCTATGGGGCCCAGATGTTTAATCTCTGTTAATAGATTTCTGGAAAACAGAGACAATTTCTTTAAACAGTGCTGCAATTTTTGCATTGAAATATATATATATATAGCTATAATTTGAGCCAGAGTGTAATAGGAAGTAAGATTTAATCCTTTTAATATTCTCCATGATAGCAAGGAACAGCAGTGAGCCTACACATATCCTCCCACCACACCATGCCCCCAAGATGGGGACCTGGTGGCTGTCGGCTTTGTCCACAAGTCCCTGCCCAGCAAGAGAATGTGATGGTACAGGCAAGAGTCCCCGTGGAGCTGAAGCAGCCATGGCTGTCCTTTCTACTGGTTCTTGTGAACATTCCAGTTTATTAGAAGGGAAGGGAGAAGGGGACATTCTCAACAGAGAGTGAGTCCTCTCAGGAGAAGGACAGTGTGTCCCTCCTGCCCTACTGGAGATCCCAGGAAAGTTACCAGAGAGTCCTGCCAAGGTCCACCTCTCAACTTTTGACTGACAGCAGGACAGCATTGACTTTCAAGTCCCCATGGCATATGACAACTGCAAGTCACATTGGCCCATGCTGACCAGTTCTAATTGGAACCTGTTCTTTCAGATTTTATGGAAATATCCTTATCTCTGGTCCATGTAAAGGTCACAAAAGTGCCTGCCCTTCCCTGCTAAGGTAACTTGTGTTCTTATAGGCATTTCAGGTCTATGTTTCTCCTGCAAATAATAGCTTGTTTGCTGAGGAATATAACATATCTTATTGACTTAAATCAGACAGGGTTGCAGATAAATTGCTTTCTGACAGAAAGCATGTGGGGGCAGCACCCTGGGCCCGGTTTATAGAATTATTCCCTTAATTCAAGGGTGTAAGGTCAGGCAATGGCCAGAACCAAAAAGGAGGCAAATTTTAAAAGGCCACTGAAGGAGGCTTGGCTTTATATAGTTCGCCTGGAGTGGAATCTCAATCAGACCAACAGAGCAGATAGGAGAAACCACATGGGGGCTGGACTGAATTGGAGTTTTATGGGGCTTAGGGTAGGAAGGGAGGGCTTGGGACAGGAGAAGGGATTTTTAGAGTCCCTTGTCCCACTGGAGTTGGTCCGGGGAACTGGCTGAGATCCAGGATTGGCCAGGAGACCCCACCAATTGACAGGCGGTTCCCTCAGCACCTGATTGGTGTTTCTTTTGCGTGGGGCTGCTAGGTGCTTTGTTCCTAAGTCACCTTCATTGACCTAACAAAGGGTTGTCTGTTCCCTATCAATGAGGGGAGAACTGCTCTGTCAGAGTCCAGAGAGAACATTCTTCCAAAATGTACAATTTCTACCCTAATTCTACACCATCATCACCTCACTCCTCAGGTAACCAAGAACATATCAGAATGAAGATGATCAACACACAAAGAGACATTATGTCTTCCTTCTAAAGGCACTTGATAATGCTCCAAAATTGACTGAGGATGTGGAGTATTCTTGCAAGTTAGGGTTTTACAGAAACTTAGCTTGAAGGGTTTTCTGCCACAGATTTGCACCTATATAATTTAAGATTTGGATATTTTTGTCCTAAGAAACAGGAAGGGAACCCAGTTTTTTTGAGAACCCTCCACAAATGGTGTCTCATTTAATCCTGGCAAAAACTCTGCAAAGGAATATAATTATGCCCATTTTATGAACAGCAAGCCAGAGGTTCAGAAGATTTGTATACCTTGCCCAGAGTTGCACAGCTTCCAAGAGGCAGAGTCTATCTCAAATCAGCTCTCTCTGACTCCCCTTCTCTTCCCTGCCCCGTGAAACCACCTCCAGATGTAAGCTCCTGGCTGTAAAAGAGGTGGTAAGAACAACTGACAACTCTTCCTGCTGACATGTATCATATCTGCCACTACTGCTGGAGGCATTCTGCCAAATACTCAGAGAGCTTGTTTACAAAATAAGGCGCCAACCTTCTCTCTGCATTAACCACCCTGTAACAGGGAGGGCTCCACACTTTGCACAGATCAGAACCCCCTGTGTGCTTCCCTCTCTTCAAAACCAGCTTGCTTCTATAAGCTTAGCAGAAAGGTGAATAAAATATTCTCGGTAGCCCTGGAAATCCCCCAATAAGAGCTCTAAAACCATCTCAAATCTACAGACTGTGAATTAGAAGGAAGAGAAATTACTGGGTTTGGGGTTTTGAACTATAGGATATAGGACAAATATCTTCCATTCTCAGGTTCTTTGTATATAAAATAAAGGGGTTATGGCATAGGAGAGTATACTATACAGTGCTGCGGTGGGGGTTAGTTAATTGACTAGGTATTACAGTCATCCTATTGTAGAAGTCTCCCATCGGTCCAGGGGAACCAACTGCTTGCAGAGACTTCTTGGCTTTTTAGTCCCACTGAAAAACACAGAAGGATGAGTGGCTGGGTGTGAAAATTAGTTGCAAGGGTAGGACTCCCTTCTGTGACTAATCAGGTGAGTGAATGGCAAAGGCCTATAATGGAAAAGACCCAGTCAGATCCTCATCTTTGGTATTCTCTGCATACTTGGAGTTTAAGGCCTGAGAGCTAGAATTCCCCTTTGGGAAAGAATTGTAAGTCAATAAAAAGGAAAAGATGAATATGGAGGAAAAGAATACCAATCCTCTCTGTATTCAGAAATATAAAAGGAATCTCATGAAGGAAAGTCTCCAGGTACTCAACCTGAAGATTATTCTAATATATCACCCTAAACCCTCTGTCTCAAACACGAATAAGTAGGGAAGGGCTGGGCCCTTGCAAAATGCTCAGATACCTCACTTGTGCAGTATTTTCCTTAATCCTGAACAAGCAGGTGGACTTAGCTCCATTTTAAAGGTGAAGAAGCTGAGGCACTGAGAGATCAACTTGCCCTAGCCTTTTTGGTTCCATAAGTCTACACCACAAATACTCTTCAAAATAATGAGCATAACATGAAAGTCTTATGGGCGCTTAGCTTTCTCACTCCTTGAAGGCTTTTGCCAGGGCATTCTCATCGACAAGGAACAGGAAGGATAAAACTGATCTCTTTAGCACATTCAGGTATGCCCTACTTTAAAGATAACTGCATATCCTAAGAATTCCCACTTAGGTACAGGTATGTGAAGGCATTACATTTTGGCATTTTAGAGGGATATTTTCATTTAAACCAGTTTCAACAAATAGCTCTTTTGTATTCAAAATTACCCTTGATGTGCTTTAAGTATGACCTGATTTGCCAAATCCCAATTTGTGTTCAGGAGTCTCTTCCCAGGACAGAGCTTCCACCAGGGGTGTCTTCTCCATATTACCATCACTCACAGTGATGGGGGGCTGGGACAAGGGGAAATGACCTCAAGAAAGGTCATAAGAAGCAAAAGGAAGAAGAGGAAGGAACATTTGGAAGCTGATCATAACCAAATAAAGCCCAGAGAAATGGAACAGTGAATGGATGTGCATTGTCCCACTGTGCCTCAGGAACAGGCCAAATTAGTCCCATTTATCCGCAGATTTATCCATAATTTACTTTGGCTCCACATCTCCAGTGCTTTACCTAAATGATGTGGCGTGTGGCTTAGTTTCCATTATGCAGTTGCCATAGCACTTCCTCCACTTGGCTGTCTTTCAGAGAATGAAGAAAGGCATCCACTGGAAGGGGGCGGGGTTAGTGAGAACACCAGGAGTGTGGGGAGGGTTGCAAACCTCCAGTGAGCTGGGAGGAGGGAGCAGGTTGTGAGGGATTTTGAATTTAAGAGCTTATTTATTAGATCAAGCTGCTTGGCAAGTTTAATGAGGTTTCAATGAGAATTATTCTTGGGGCTGGGGGAGGCGGGCAGGGCTCTCTTTGGGGTAACAAGAGACAGAATTGGAGAGTTTTAAGGAGAAGTACTGAGGGAGCTGGGGCTTTACCAAACTCACTAGCACTGAGAGGATAGTAGAGACCCTCCCCAGGAACCAAGTACCATGCTGCCCACCTCCTTCAACTTTTCCCTCTGCTGAGCCCCCTCTGAGGAGCGAAGTGTCATATTGCCTGCAAGTAATTCTGGCCATCAACTTCAGAGGCCTGTGAACTCCCAAAACATGTGCTTGATTTTATAAGTAGACACATTTTTCTAGACTTAGGCACTATGTCTTATGCAGCTCTCAGAGGGACCGTCCTTAAAAATGAAACTCAGTCATTCTGGGGTTGGCCCTAGAAGAACATTCCAGATCCTGGTTAGAATTTTTTTTTTTTTGCTGTGACCAAAATTCCTGACAAAAACAACATTGAGTAGAAAAAGTTCATTTTGGCCCACAGTTCCAGAGGTTCAGTCCATGGTTAGCCAGCTCTATACCTTTGGGCCTTAGTTGAGTCAGAGCATCATGGTAGAAGAAAGCAGCTCAGCACATGGGGATCAGCAAGCAGACTTACAAAGCATTCCCCCAGTGTCTCACCTCATCAGGCCACACCCTACCTGCTTACCTAGGTTACCACCCAGTGAATCTATATCAGTAGCTCAATCCACTGATGAGGTTACAAACAATCTAATCACTTCACCTCTGAATGTTCTTGCATTGTCTCATACATGAGCATTTGGGTAACATAATATACCAACCATGGGATCCCAGAGCTGGGATCTCATTACCTAATTCCAGTGATGTCTCACTTCTGAGGTCTCTCACCAAAGGTGTTGATATCTTCTGGTCTCAGACACTTATTTATGGAACAATTAATTGGTATTAGTGACTCATCCATTAGTTACCCATAGTACAGAGGGACTCCCCAACCCTCCCACCCTCCTAAACTGGTCAGATTTACCGGGAAATTTTTAGTTTCAAAATGCTGTCTGACTGCACCCCAGGCACTTGGATTTCATTGTTCTGGCATGGAACATCCCAGATGATCCTAATGTGCAGTTAGGACCCATATCCGTCAAATAGAGTATTATGGAACTGAATGAAGGATGGTGAACATTCTCATCTCATTTGACATTTCTGGCGATTGGTTATCGGTGTCTGAAATGTTCTCTTGGGAGGTTTTCAAACTGCTTTCTGGCTCACAATGAAAAGTCTTCTTAAAATGTAATATCTTGTAGAAGGGAAGTTGCCAGTATAAATGTACATATTTCCATCTTATACCTAAACACACACTTCATGTTCAACTTCTGGTCCCTTTTGATCCCTGGCTCCTCTACTAGGTACACACACAGCCCCACAGGCCCCATGCAAGAGAACCGTGTGCACAGTTCCATGCTGCTTTGCAGAGTGACTGACACTAAGCATGTTTTCCTTCAGGAAAGGCTTATTCCTTCTCAGACTCTGTATATCACCACGGCATGGTACACACCATTCTAAAAACTACCCGTTTAGTAACAGACTTCACACCACCCTGATAAAGACTATTATTATCTCCATTTTGCAAAAAGGGAAACAGGGACAGAGGGCTTTAATAACTTGTCTGGGCAGCAGGCAGAGATGGGATTTGAGTTCCTGCAGTTTGGCTCTCTGGTGTTTGAACCACCAGCTATAGAGCCCCTGGGTTCAGCAGGCTCTCCCAGTGCCTATAAGGAGACAGCTGGGAACAGGGAGCCACAGCCAGAACCTTCAACAGCCTCTTCCCTCCCACAGGCTTCATCCCCCCACCGCTCATCTTTGGGGCCGGCATCGATTCCACCTGCCTGTTCTGGAGCACGTTCTGTGGGGAGCAAGGCGCCTGCATCCTCTATGACAACGTGGTCTACAGATACCTGTACGTCAGCATCGCCATCGCCCTCAAGTCCTTCGCCTTCATCCTCTACACCACCACGTGGCAGTGCCTGAGGAAAAACTATAAACGCTACATCAAAAACCACGAGGGCGGGCTGAGCACCAGTGAGTTCTTTGCCTCTACTCTGACCCTAGACAATCTGGGGAGGGACCCTGTGCCTGCACACCAGACACATAGGACAAAATTTATCTATAACCTGGAAGACCATGAGTGGTGTGAAAACATGGAATCTGTTTTATAGTGACTAAAGGAGGGCTAAACTCCGCATTAGTAATCAAAGGGTCATTTTTCTTAAGAAAAAAGAAAAAAAGGTTTCCAAAAAAAAATTCAACACACACACACACACACACACACACACACACACACGACCTTTGTCCTTTTTCTCAAAATCAGAGCCAGACAGGATTCAGAATAAGGAGAGAATGGGATTGTCCTGGAGGACGCTCGCACTGCTGGGGCTCACAGTCTACTTTGAAGGCACCTCATGGTTTTCAGGATGCCGACAGCTGCAAGCAACAGACACTGCCAAATTCAGGGAACAGTGGTGGCCAGCTTGGAGGATGGACATTTCTGGATATGTACACACATACAAAACAAAAATCATATAAAAACAAAAGTCTACTAAAAAACAAAACAAAAACAACCAACCCAAGTTCAAGTTGAGAACATTGCCAGATTAAGCACTAGTGACATACCCGGTGCCACCCTCTCCCTCCTGGTGGGGGTGGGGAGGTGCACAAGTCTGAGGGGTGGAAGCCTTGCCCCTCTCTAACTTTTGCAATATGGGTCACTGTGTAGACGATTCACCCAGTCTGCATGTGGTTCAAGGCCCCAGAGTTCTCTCAGCGATGCTAGTGGGTGATCCATGCTGGAGTGTATAATTGGCACCTCTCACCAGCTCCATTTCCATGTTCAAGACTGAGGGTCCAAGGGGGAGCCGGGTGGGAGGCCAGCACCTCCCCTTCCCCTGGCAACACCTCCCTGCGGTGATGCCCACCTCCCCCCTGCCCCACAGAGTGACCTCAGGAAGCTGTGGGCCTTGCCTGGCTATGACTGACCTGCTCAGAGCCGGTGAGCCCCAAACACAGTCCAAATCATTTGCTTACATTTGCCAAACATTTTGCCATTTTTTCAAAAAAAAAATACAATGCATATGAATTTCAAACTGTTGTATGTATAATCCTCTAATACTATTTTAACTACTTCTAAAACCTGTGTTAACCCTTCAGTCACTAACACAGTTCTATAGATCGGATTTATTATGCTGGTTGCTTTTACTTTTCTCATTTTTTAATGCACCAAAAATATAATGTGATTCAAGGGATGCAATTAATCTATTGTAATTTTTATCATTTTATTTTCACTTAGATATTCTGAAAAAAACCAAGAATATACAATGTGTTATAAGGAAAAAAAAAATGCTTCAAAAAGGGTCTATAATGCAGCCTGCCTTTAAAAGAATCACATTTGAGACAACAGGGGATAATGTGATGAATTGCAAATTTGCCTTCTGGCTTTATTTCCCATGATTCAGTGATCACTGTCATGGGAAGCCCTTTTATATTCAAACTTCACATTCCAAGAGGCGTTCTTTTCAGCCTGTAGAGAAGACACACTTCAATGTGGGTTTTGTGTGTATGTGTGATGCTTCTGGGGACAGGAGAGAGAAAGTGCAGCTCCCTAACGCAAGCTGTTGAGCAGGCGGTGGCATCTGTGATAATAGACCACAAGCTCCGAGAAGCCATCACATGTCCAGTGCATGGAAATGTCAATAGGAGTTCCAGGGCCAATCTTGAACTAAGAGGTATTTGTGTGTGTTTTGAAAGTGGCTGACTCTCAAATAGAATGACCCTGTCATTATTTGGGGAACCTCTTGCAGTCAGCCCACTAAGCCTGTATGACCATTTCCATAAGGAGACAGAGCATTGGTGAGCACAGCATATGCACAACAAAGGGTCTCATGCTTCTTCACGGACCTGAAAAGATCCCAAAGTTGAGTTGGTTAGTTTGCTTTTTCACCTCAAACACCTTTTTATAGTTTACCCACAAGGCAAGAAAAGGGTGAGGGGTGCTGGGCCAAATTTTTTACAAATACTGTAAATGGGGATGTCTGATTGACAACACAAAACTAGAGAAAGCATCAAGTAAAGACAATCAAAAGGGAAGCTGTGTCACTGTCATGGTGCAGGGCAAGTGTGATTGGCCACCTCGGGCAGGAGGCTTCCAAAATATTGGCCTGTGTTCTGGAGTGTTAGGCTGTCCTTGTTCATGAACATGGGAAGCTCATGAGTCCCTTAATTAGTAAAAATTCACCAACTGGTTCATATAAAATAGATGCTTTGTCACTCATAAGGCCTTGGTCACCTTCTGTACAGGTTTTGGTTTGGTTTTGAAAACACACTGCTAATTGGTCACTGCCTTCCCCTATACTGTTGTGTTCCTCTCAACGCAGTACCCATATGCTGAGCCCTGTGACCCTGGTGTGTGTTTCATGGGACTATTCACTTTGAAAAACAAACAAGCAAAAATTTCCTAAATGCTTTGCTTCTTGGATTTTTTTCTTTCCCCTAAACTTTTACAAGGAATGGGAAGAGATGTTAGGATAACAAAGGAAACCAACTCCAGGGCTCAGTTTCAGCAACAATTGAATATAAATTGAAAGCCCCCTGTGAGAAAATTGCTTTCAAGTGTGTCCAATATCACCTTTTAAAATTCAGTCTAGTTTTAATTTTCCTTTTATGCTATAAAGAACCATCCAAGGCTAAATCTAGCCTCTTGGTCGTGTGTGTGTGTGTGTGTGTGTTTGAGTGTTATTTTGATGGAAAGATGCCCTAATAAGATCTGCCTTGGACTTAACAGAGAGCAAAAAATGGAAGGGGTGGAATAAATCTAGAAAGTAAATGCTGAGTTCTCTCTCTTGCTCGCTACAAACTCCTCTACCATCTTGGTTGAACTTGCCCAAGATCAATGAAAAGGAGGCTTGCAGCTCTTGACAGATCTTTGTTAACTCCTACATGCAGACCAAGAAAGTTTGTTTTTAAAACCAATGTCATTTCTCCATTGGAGGTAAACACAGTTTGGGGCAGTGTCCTTCCCTGGAGGAATGGGTTTGCTGTCTTCCTTCTGCTGAGGCTGTGTGCTACTGGATGACCTGTAGCTTGGCTTCTCTCTTCCCATGTCCACCAATGAAAACCCTGAGGCTCCAGGCACCCTGGGGGACTCTACCACTACAAAAGGCCACTGCATGCTGATAAAGGACCAAGAAAATCCTCCTCTCACAGTCCCCTTAAGGAGTTTCTACACAAGGGCAGCCAGCTGGTCCCTGAAGTGACAGCCACACTCAACAAGAGGGATTTTCTCAGGGATAAGATTCTGCTGAGGCTACTTAGTATTGATCTCCCATACATTCCAGAGGTGGCCATTCCTTGAGGAACATGTAAAATAGAAGTTTCTATGTACTCACAGAGAAATCCTCTGAGGCAAGGGAACTGTTGGCTGCCCTCAGCCCATCCCGCTGGCTTTTTGCTGCATGCTGCTTTAGGTCCAGGCAAGTGTGATTTCTTTTCCACCCAGTCAGTCCTGCCAGCCCCAAGGTGTCTGTTCTGATCGCCACGTGGAGTACTGAAAATACCACTCAGCAGTGTTAAACAATAAAGGTCAATATGCAGAAATCAACAGGGCTGACCATACAGTCAAGACCAGGATCAGGACAGGATCAGCTGCTGTTTCTGTTTGCTAGATTGATACCATGTTCTACTATTGTTGGCTTATTTTGGTTCAGATGAGTGGAGAAACCCAGAAAAGCAGGTTTTGGGTCCAACAGATGGAGAACCCTTGCTACCTTTTGCTATTCTGACCTGATTATATGTTGCTATCTTGGGAGAACCAAATATCTGGCCAGAAGTTAGGGAAAGTAACAAATAGTAAGGGCTTGACTGCCTCTCTGTGCTCAGGCTACTGCCCTCTAACCTATAGGATAGAATCCAGGTCAAAAAACTAAGGGGCACCAATTTTTCCAAGATAGGGCATTCATGAAATTAGATTTGGCTCAGGAAATCAGTTTTGAGATTTCAAATAATAAACTTTTTTTCTGCCCTTCCCCCTTTGTTATACCTGACTCACCCAAATCATACCCAACCCCACCTCTCTGAACAGCTTCAAGGACTTAATTTCTTAGATCAATTAGCCCCAAATGACAGCCTGTGGACCCCAGTTCCTCTAGGGTATTATTGTTGATCCAGAGTAAATTGGAAGAATACTGGTGGCACATGTATGGAAGATGTCTTCTAGGGATTTTTGCCTAGAACAACATATGAAACCTACACTGACTCCACAGGCACCCAGCCCCGTCTCCCTTCCCAGAGTCCTTGGTCATCATGGCAGGGAAAACATGGATTAAACAACCTAAAGTTGGAAGCTCAGTAAAACAAAGACAAGCTATGCCTCAGGAACCTGGCTGCCTTAGAGACAGGGGCAAGAACTCCTACTTCTCAAAGGCCATCAATGTGGTGGCAGGATTTTTCTATGCAGAGATGATTTCACATGAGGGTGCATTGGAATGAGTACCATATTCTAAGCATGTATTTATTCACTCATTCCTGTTTTAAATTTTGGCAATGTGGCAGCCTCTGGACATGGCCTCTGCCCTATGGGAGCTCACAGTTCAAGGAGCTGAAACAGATCTAGACATGAACAAAGGCAGTGGAAAATGTTAAGCGCCGGGGTCTGTCTGGGAATGAGAGCTGTTTCTTTGTGGTTCCAAGAGTCAGGAAGACTTCAGAGAATGGGTGGTCTAGGAACTAAGAACTAAAGAGCAGCGGGTGTCTGCCTGGAGGATGGTGGGAGGACAAGGACCACCGTTAAAGGGGGCCAGCACAGCAAGCCCACGTGCCATTTCTACAAAGGGCCAAGTTGTACACATAGGTGTTATAGGTCATCCAGTCTCCATCACTACTACTTAACCCTGTTGTTTTAGCCTAAGATCAGCAAACAACAGGTAAACAAATGAGTGGGCTATGTTCCAGTAAAGCTTTATTTACAAAGACCGTGACTGGAGGGAGGGCTGTAGTGTGCCAGTCTCTGTTCTGGAGCACATGCTGAGCATCACTGCATGTCTAGGGGGCATGAACAGCTCAGCATACGTAAGACAGATCCTCATACCCAAAACTGTCATAGCAGTGTCACAAAGGGTCCTGGAGTAAGTGTTCATCAACCCTAATGTTCCCAGCCCCGAGAATGAGATTAAGGCTTCTCATTTATTTCCAAGAAGAAGGTAAGTATCCCTTTGTTGTCAGGGTTTATTGAAGGCAACCTTATTTTTCTCTTGAATATCATGGAGAAAATAAACTGTATAACCTATGGTGTCATTCTAGCTCTGACACTTGATAGTTCACCTAAAGTAATCACTTCTTTAACTTAAATGATGGAAATGGATACCTGAAGGAGACATATAGGGACTAGGAAAAGAAGAATGAATCAGATTCTGGAGAGAACTTCAAATCTCTCCCTCCTCTCCAGCAACACAAAATACAGGCACTCCAAAGCTAATAGATCTGCCAGGTAGAATAATCAGCAAGTACTAATAATAGCTAATAATCATTCCAGCTAACATTTGTCAAGCATTTAACTCTGACTAGCTGCCAGGCTGAAGTTATTTCATGTATTACCTCATTTAATCTAAACCATAACCCTGTGAGACAGGAACCATTATTAGCTTTATTTTACAGGGGAGGAAAATGAGGCTTGCATGATCCAGAATTTGCTGAAGGTCACAAGCAGAGCTGGGATTCAAACCCAGATCTATGAGTCCAAAGCCCACATTCTGAACCACTGGGGTATTCCTTCCCTCCCAGGCAAGATATGGGGGACCCTCCTCACATTTAGGGACTGCTTGAATTCAGGGACATTTGGTCTTTGGACGGAATGGACTAGGAGGTGCCATTTTCTTTCACATGCCCCTGATATAATAAGCAGGATATCATGGCAGCTGTGTTCTGGGGATATTTTCTTTTCCCTCGTTACCTGATCTTTACCCAGTGGATCCCAGTGGTCCATTTATGTGAGATGTTCTACCTGAAATGGATAGGTAACAAGTAACAGGAGATTCATCCATTCTCATGCATTCTGAAATGAACTTTCAAAGCACTGAGATGCCGTGGAGGTATTCCTCAGAGCCAGTCATCAGCATAGTGGAGAATCCAGCACACACGGTCAATCTGGGGAGCTCAGGCCCAACCCAGGGCTTCAACACACTGAAGCCACTCACTGGTTAGATATGTCTTGCTCTATTCCCAGGTCCCAGGCACAGTCCCAGAACAGTGTCTAGACATCTCTGTTTTTGAAATAATGACTCGAGTCAACAATCAGGAGTTGATCATAAATCTTTTTTCCATAAGGTGGAAATGACTATGTTCTATGAGCAAATGGAACAACATAGCAAATTTTCTGGAGTTTAGCTTTCTGTAGGTTGAGGGTTTTGCCATTTCATTAACATCTTCCTTAAATTCATGTTAACCTAATGGAAGATGGCTTTCACAGAGGCGAGTTTGGCAGGACTATTTGATTTAAAATCTAAGGCTATAAAATGAATTGGAGTCATACAGTGTAGGGAAGTTTAATTACAAGAGGAATGCAACTAAAAACCAACTGTGCTCCAATCTAGCACCTTAAAGGAGGGAAGGGGCTGGGGAGATCTTGTTTACTAAGAGGCCTACCCACATGCCAGGTGCTGTGAATGCATGATCCCAGGTATTGCTCCCAGCAGCCTTCTTACACCAGCCCTATGAGGTAAGTATAAATTTTTTTGCATTTTATAGATTCAGAAAACTAAAACTCAGCAAATCCAAACTTTCCAAGGTTTCACTAGTCAAAAAGGTCAGCAGGAGCCAATACCAAGCCTGATTCCTGAACCCGTGTCCTTTCCAGTATGCCACACAACCACCAAAGTGAGAATGTGGATCTCACTATGAAGCCACTGGAGCACTTGCCACGAGGGACCACCCACCAGAGTCTATAGTTTCATAGAGAAATGAGCCAAGAGCTGTAGATGAGAACCTCAGCAAGATTTTACCTATAGATACAGGAATTTTTTAAAAATGATAATTTAAACTTTTACTTTAATAATTAAAACCTTTAAAAATACTCCTTCCATCTTCAACCTGAGCCACATCAGAAGTCAATCATCAACCTCTATTTTACACTATGCAATAAGAACCCACCCCATTGCTCTCACTTCTGTCCCACCCTCTCCAAACCCCCCCACCCACGTGACCTCCAGCAGAACCCCCAAGACCATAAGAACTTGAGCTTTACAAAAGTTGAGCAAGGATGCTACAAATTGCCCAGATCATATGGGCTCCTTCCTCTGTAAGCCAAGTCTCCGCTTCAAAATCCCAAGTAAAAATGTGACATTTCTAAACTGTCACCTTTTATACCACCAAGTCAAAGGCTAAGAAGGACAATAAATGAACAGAGACTTCTGTGGCCCCACTGTGGCTATCATTGACTAGGAAAGCTGCATGTCACATTCAATAAGACTGGCATAGTTTGAAGATCATCACAGGGATGAGCTGGGTTTTTAATACCTTTTTAAATGAAGCCACAACATCTATTTTGGAAGGGCAGATAGGTTTAGAAACCTTGCTCCAGTAAGGAGACTGTGAGACTGTTTCATTCAGCCTGTGATAACCATCCTTGACTGAATGGGGGGGGGGAAGTGGCCCAGATGCTGGAGGAGGGAGCATGACATTGTGATGTCAAGTCGTCTTTCCAACTTCCTCCTTAATAGAGATGTAAAGTGACAGAGAGTCCTAGGAGGGAAGCTAGGTTTGCCATTGATGACTTAAGACAAGTTAGTGATTGAGATACAACTTGTTTATCCCCATAAAAGAATCTCAGATTAGGTGTTGGAATGGACACATAGGTAAATAGCCTTCTTAGAAAGACTTGGCCTTTGAAAAGGGCTTTGCACTTGGAATCACCCTCTGGGGTTTGTGTGGAGCCAGAACCAATGCTTTTTCGCTTCATCTTCCTACTCTCCTCCATTCCACTGGGAAACCATGATACTATGATGTAAGCCTAATAAAAAAGGAAACACAGAAAAGACCACCAATATCTTTTCCTCTTGGCTCTTCTTCCCTCCTCCCCCCTTTAGGCACAGAGTACCAAGACATTGAGACCGAGAAAACCTGTCCCGAGTCACACTCACCTTCAGAAGACTCCTTTGTGAGAAGCTGAGGGCTGTCCTCTTCCGGCAGAGAACAGCCCACCATCACCCATAGACCTCGCGGGCCTGACTTAGCGTGCTCTGCCCTGCCCGAGAACCCAAGGGTCCCCATGTGGATTATCCAATGTGTGGTCCTTTGAGGCCCCAAGTGCAGGCCTGTGACAAGGACTAAGGAGGTGACATCTGGTCAAGAGCCCTCCAATAGCCCTTGGAAGTAGGCATTTTTTCTGGGTTGCTAAAGCAATGTGGACCTGGTGTGCAAATCCCCTATACCCATCCCTGCTCTGGCTTCTGTAGGGATGACTTGCTGACATGCTTTAGAAAACCCCCTCTTGGGAATTCTTCTCTGTCCAAGAGTTCCGATAGCTCCAAAGAAATAAGCCAAGGCCCAATTTTAATAGAAGAGGGTATAAATTGCCCTGTTTCACAGAATATAGATGGGAAAAAGCACATACTCAATAGATTTTTGAGTGTGGTAACTGTATTTTTGCAGCTTATATTTTCCAGATGAGCAGTTTAGAAATATGTGATGTAAAGTACATACTGTACGTTTGCTGAAAATTATATTAAAACACTATTTTAATTCTTCCTGTGTCTCATGCCATAATCTCTTCTCTTTTCTCTTGTGTCTTTGGGTAGAAGGATCCTAAGGAATGCTTCTGGCTATGTGTGCTCTATATTTATAGGCTTTGAGATATTCAAAAGAGCATGGGTTCTAATCGTACTTGTTATCACACCCAGGACTTGTTACTGGTGTGATGATGATTAAGTGGTCTGAGTTCTCTGAGACCTAGTTTCATCCTCTGCAAAATGGGACTATTAACCCTTGCTTTCTACAAGACTTGAGACTGCATGTGAAGCAGTGTCTAGCACAGAGTCACTATTCATTGCTTCCTAACCTTCTGGCTGGAATTCAGTGCTTCACAGCACTGATGTAGCTCCTGTTGGTACAGTAAATGGCCTTTCACAGAACTGTAACTTTCTTTCTGATCTTCTACTGTCTGGAAACCCTGGGAGGGCAGGGAATTGCTACATTTCTGGATATCACCACTACCTGGTAATAGTGCATGATGCTTAGTGGCTACTCTGCACACAAATGAACAATTAGCTTAAGACACGGCAGTCTATGGGACTTTGACTTTAGGTCCATTCCTCAGCAACTGTGGCATCTGCTTCCCTTTTTCTGGGTCCACAGATCCACCCACAAGCCTCACCATGGACAGAGCTCCAGGAGTCTTCTCATACCCATCAGACCCCCTTCCAATGTCTGGCTTTACTTTCACATCCGTATTAGTTCCAACCTCATATGGACAGTTTGGCCAAGTAGATCCCTGCGCCACTAACATGCATCTAGAGATTCCAATGCATTATTCCAGTGCAACCAGGCTATAGCTCCAGGGATGGATGCTTCCAGATTCCTGACTGTGCTTTGTCTTATGGGCAAATGACTTAGAATGTTCTGCTACTTATGTGTGGCTATCCTTGGGAACTGGCCCTCTATCTCCATACCCACTTCCAGTCTACTTCTCACCCTCTATAGTCTGGCTGTCTTTTCAGTTTAACTCACTCAAAATCAGAGCTTCTCAAGCCTGTATTCTATGAAGACTGCATCTACCTCCTTCCTGCATTATCTGAGACTCAAGGAAGACAGGAAAGTGTGCTTGACCTCCTTTAAGTCCTGATTACCAGCCTGTTGGTACCTTGGGAGGCTACTTTTTAGCCTGGTTCTGTTATTTATGTGATTGTTTATTTTTTTGCAAGGCAATATGATTTATTCTCTCCAGCATAAAAATCCCAAGAAAATGCAATTTCAACATTCTCTGTCCTGATGTGAAAAGATGTTGAAGCAGCTGAAAAAGTGGTTAGTGGTTCCTCCGGGGAACTAAGCTTCATCTGCACTGGAAATTCAGATGGAGGCAGGAGGAGGAAGAAGTGAAAAGCTATTGCTTAAGGTATCAGTGAGGTCAGTCCCAAATTTCAAACTTTTTTTTTATCTATAGTTCAATATTTTCTCCTTTGCTACTTTTTCCCCTAATAAAGGTGGTCAATTTATAGAAAACTTGCTGTCCCTCCATTTAATCTCAACCTCTTAGAGACATATTATTTCTTATGGGGAGTTAAGAGATTCATCCTTTGATACAGTTAATAGTCCATGAGAGCTCTGTTCACACAGTTTGTTCAACCAAGTCAGGAAGAACAGATGGCTTATATTAGACCCCAAATGCCATCTCTTCCCAATGTCCTATCAGCTACCAAGGGCCACCACGGTCTTGAACTACACATACACACCTCTTGATCTAGAGCTGAAAACCCAATTTAACCTCTTCTCTGGTCTATGTGGAAGGGTTAGTCATGCACAGAAGCATTCTGTTCAACCAGAGTAAAAGCAAGTTCTTTTTGCAGCCCCTAATGTGGATTCAAGAAACACACACATAATTTCTCAAAGAGTTGGTTTGTTTTCTTTTTCCCTTAAGGAACTACTGTTATAGAGCTGTTTCTGTTAACACTTAAAATAAATGTCTACAGTTAAGGCACAAGGCAGAGACCGCCTTGTTTCTGAGAAAGGTTTCAAAAAGCATCTTAATCTTCCTGAGTTGTAACATTTCAGTTATAAAGTATATGATCATGTACCTACGGGACTCCCAAGAGAGGCCACTAGAGAGCTTCTAGAATCCCACTTCTCTATTCCTCACAAGAAAATTAAGGAGCAAAATGAGAAAACCTAAAACATGCAGGCGAGAGAGTACACAAATTCCTTTAGACCAACAATATAGAAAATGGCCCCAGGTCCTTGAAGTATCTATCCAGAGGAAACTCTATGAGGCCTTTCTATGCTGTCTCTGAGGACTTCTCTACCACCACAAGTACAGTTGGAAGCTCTTCTCATGGACTGGAGGTGGAAGACTTCATCTCCAGGATTTACACCCTCTACCTAGTAGCTCATCCCTTTCTTACCTCATATGCTTATCTCACCCACCATGTTCCCCTTCAAATTCTTTGGGAACTTAAAGTACTCAATTCAGCATTGAGCCAACTATATTTTTATAGGAAAATTTGGGCTCAAAATAGGTTTAAAAAAAAAAGGAAAACGGTCCAAAGAAAATGGTAGTTTCTTCTATTTTCCTAAAATCATCAATACCTAGCTCTTCAAGATTGATGCAATTGATGAGACATCACAACTATAAGGCTAGGTTACAAAGGGAGGCATTTCTGCAAAGCAGGATATCGGAGATGAGATTTCTGTGCCTGGGAATGGGACTTTAGAAGGATCATACCATTGTAAGGCGTTGTAGCAGATCAATCTTGAAAAACAAAAATCATCCATACAGCAACAGGGGAGAAACGGTAGAAACTGAAGACCCATGCAGGGGTGTGGAGGGGATTTCATGAATATTTATTGGGCCTCACCCTCCTATTCTCCCCTTCATGGCACCCTATGTGCCATAGGAATACAAGCCTTTAGGGACATGCTTAATTTTATTCCATATTTCAAATGAATGTGTGTTAGGTTTAAAGATTTAATGAGTTAGCACAGACAGTTCTCTCTCTGCCAAGCCCTCGGACTCTGCTGTAGGAGAACTGGATGGCTTAGTGGAAAGAGCAGATAACAGGTTTGCATCCTAGTTCAGCTACTAACTAGCCTAGCCAGATTAGCAAGTCAAATCTCACGTGCAACCTTAGTCTTCAAGTCAAATCTCACATGCAACCTTAGTCTTCAGTGGCTTGAAATAGACAGGTTACAGCTCGCCTGGCAGAGAAGTGAGAATTCCCTGTGTGTACAGCACAAAGTCAGTCCCTGAAGTAGTAATAAGTTTCACTGAGTACTCTCATCCTTCGCCATATAAATACAAAACAGATTCTGTTCATCAGCATTTGCTACCACTATGCTCCTTTGAAATCCTCTTCTCTGCCAAGGAACTACCCCCTTAATGCCTTCTCAGTCAACATCTTAATTTTTCAGTGACTTTTTACTGAATCACTATAATATATAAGTTGCCCCACTTCTTAAAATCCAATCCTGATTGAGAACTTCAGCCCCATACTCCATTCAGTCTCTACATGGGCAGGCGCCCGGGGCCTATGACTCCAGGAGCTTGGAGCCGAGAAGTGAGATTTGCTCTCTCCCATCCCCTGCCTCTCCCCTGTTCAAACTCACATCTGGATAAGTAAGGTTTGCTTACTGGATGGCCTGTGGCAAAGCTTGGTGCTCTCATTGGCCAAAGTACAGATGTAGCTCTTTCTCAAAGCACTGGTGTGGGGTCATACAGGCTGAAGAAGGATCTGATCTCAAGGAACTGGCTTCAACTCTGGGACTCCTGTTTGAGAGGAAGCTCCAGACTCAGCTCTCAGTGATCCAGCCCTGGGCTTCATGCCACTGCCATCATCACCTGCTTCCCCTGAAATGGGTCCCTGGAAACCCCACAGCCCCAATCTTGTCTCACCGTGACTTCCAGCAAGTAGGAAAGAATTCTGAGTAGGGCCATTTCTACCTGCATGTCAAGATCCTGTCCAAGGCTGTCCCTGCCTCCCTCCTACATTTCCCACACCTTTCCCTGTGCTGTTCCAAGAGGGACAGGACAAGTCAGCAGGCCCGAGGGCTGGGAGGACAGGCAACCAGCATGTACATTCTCCAACTTGACCAGCAACTGCTTTGGGGACCCCTTTCCTCAGTTGTGGGGAGGGAAACCAGACAATGCCTCTCTTCATGAGCATTCCCACCTGCCCCACCCCCCCCAGCACAAGGTGGTGACATCTTACACCTTTCTCCAGCCCTTGGTGTAGATTTGGGATCAAAATAGAGGATAGGAGGAGGGAGTCGGTAGTGCTGGTTTTCTGAAAGTGGAAATGCTCATAAAATCTCTCCCAGCATGCCATACCACATTATACTAATTTAATCAAAAGAGGAAGGTCAGTCAACAGACTACAGGGTTGGGGGACACCACCTCGTAAAGGGAATCTCCCAATTTTACATAATGAATATTTGCCTTGTGCCTGAATGCTTCCTTTCAACTTTCAAGTAATTAATTCTGCCTCGGTTTTATACTACATCAAAAAGTGTTGACCCAGGGCCTGGCATGGAACCCTGTACCCTCTGAAATCCTATTGGGTGACCCAAGAAGACCCTGTACCCAATATACTTAAAATATAGATTGAGGAAAAGTAAATCTCCATGTAATAAAAAGACCCCCATAAGAACCCTGCACATCTAAGTGCTCCCAGTAAGTGGTAGAGACATGAGCAAGATGGGATCGCAGAGGGGACGGGTCCCTAAGGCCTTGAGTGACCTGGTAGAACACTCTCATCTCATGGAGATGGGGTACCCAAAGGACTCAGAGGACAAACCTGTCATTGAGGCTATATGTGTGATGCTTTGCCCTGCCCACCAGAAGGAGTTTTGGGAAAACACAGAAGTAAATTGTCCTAGGATAATATACCAATATACCAGGCAACAGAATAAGTTTTTATAAAGCTATCTCCTCAGCGCATCCTCGAAAGCATCCTGTAAAACAATAATCCCATCATAGCAGCCTATTGGCCTGAGCTTGCCTTCCATATGGCCACAGTTTGGTCATCAGTAGGTGAAGGTCATCATGGCCACTCTCTAGGGAGATGGTGGGATTTTCCGGGAGAATACGTATTAACACTTAACACTATGCCTAGCACCTAGAAAATGATCAAGACAAAAAAAAAGAGCTCTTCTTCCACTTGAGTACATAGAAATCACATTTGCTCATGTTTCCAGATCACCTGACAAGAGTTAGATTTTTTTTTTAACAGAGCTAACGTGCATGGGTAAATAATTATAACAGCAATTATCTCCCTGAGGACAATTATTTGCCATCACCATTTGCACCCACTGAAATTACATGCATAAGAAGCAGAGTCACCCATTGGCAGATAAACATAATTAAATTGGAAGAATGACATCCAATGGTTGATTGGATTAATAAAAGAAATTTATTCCCCAGAGGTGTTTCAGAAATGCTTCTCCAAGCTGGATCATATTTTTGGAAGCTTGTACTCTGAATTCAAATTATATATTAACTCTTTTCCCAAAACCAGCATGCATCCAACTCTTAGAAACACCATATACCTCTGATAAAGTTTAAGTCTGAGGGTTTTACAAACCACACAGTCACAAATCCTCTTGATCTTTGTATAGATACATAACAGTCATAGTATTTTGTGCTAAAAACAGTTTAGCAAATATTTTATTTTTATTACATATTTCCTGGTTTGATAATTTTGTTTCAAACAGTATGCAAAGACTATGATATAAATGGCATCTAAACAAATCTAGATACTTTTCTGCCTTTACA
The DNA here is from genome assembly GCF_964194105.1 of Spermophilus citellus. Classification (NCBI taxonomy): domain Eukaryota; kingdom Metazoa; phylum Chordata; class Mammalia; order Rodentia; family Sciuridae; genus Spermophilus; species Spermophilus citellus. Next base: position 12,774,417 of record NC_138196.1, on the reverse strand, counting down.
CTTTCCAAGAATATAATAATCATATGCAGGATTGGCATTTAAAAAAAGTGTTAGAAGTTGATTTTATAAATTCCCTATTAATTTCTCATAAAATTACAACAGAGTAGTAGTGATTAGTGGGGTCAAAGTTTCTGAAGCCTAAGTAATAAATGATTTTTCTTTTTCCTCTTGGGGATTTCCAACACTCTAATTGTTCTTACAGTTATAAACGTGGGTCTGAGGTTCCGTTTCTAAATCCATGTCTACTGTTTATCACTCCAAAAACCTCAAGATCATTGGTACCTGTTAGTTACATGAATTCTTACGCAGCTCTTCATTTATGAGTTTGGTGGCCGTCTACACTGTATACTACTTAGGTGCTTGAAATACTTCTGTGAGATAGAGATAAGAAAGTCAGAAAACTTTATTTTACCACCAAAAAAAATTCCGGAGAGGAAAGGTGTCCTTTCCAGTTGCTCTCACTTTGCTCCTGTCACAAAGGGAAGGAAATAAAACCATCTGTCCCCAGATGGCTCCAGAGAGGACCACAAGCTGTTACTGGCTTAAAAGAGCATTTCAATCACTTCCACATTTTCACACAGGAAAAAGAAATTTCCACCAAAGCTATTGTCGAAGTAAAAATGGGTGCATTTAATATCCACTGCATTTGACATGCTCTTAAGAGTTTAGGCCATGGTTAGTTTTGGGAATTTAAAGCTGCATTGTAATGTGCTCTTCAAATAAACTGCATTTGTTAACTATCTCACTCAATTAGGCTAAATATGAAGCATGTCCAGATTGCTACCATCTTTGGAAGACTATTTAATAATAATCTTTCTAAATATTTATCTGAAACAAACTTCATTAGAAAGATTCTTTTTTCTTCTTTTTTTTAAAAAATATCTTTTCTAGGGACAAGATCTTGGTCTTCAGACCACTGGCAGTAGTGTGCATAAATCAGTGGGATGAAGCAGTGCTCCCCACTTCTCTGCTTATGTGATTGTGTCCTTCTTTGCACAAGTCTGCATATCCTATCCGAGACATAGTAGGTATAGACAAATTTCTGTTGCTGAATATCATGAATATAAATTTCCTACCTTCTTAGCTTTCAAATTTCTCAACAAAATGCAAACTCATAGCTATGTAAAGGCCATACCCAGCCCAGTTCATTTAGAAAGGTTTTGATTTCACACTTAGTAACAATCGCAACTGTCATGCCATCTCATTCATGATAGAACGTATAACCAAAATGGGTCTACTAACATACAACCTAAAAATGCCTGCTTATAAACCCATGCATTTTAAAAAAAACTATCCCTAAAGACAAAAGTAATAACTTGAAAAATAGTGACTATTTCTGTTTTAGTCAGCTTTCTCTAATTGGGCAGGCACCAGACAAAAATGGCTGTAAGGCATCCATAACTATAAGCCGGAACTTAGGTAGATCATCATGGTAAGGGTGGGGTGGAGGAAAGCAGCTTAGGATATGGTAACAGGAAGTAGAAAGACAGCTCTGCTCACCAGGGACAACATATGTATCTTAAAGGCACACCCCCAGTGACTTACTTCCTCCAGCCATACCCTCTCTGGCCACAGTTACCACCCAGTTAATCCATGTAGGTAAATTAAACCACTGATAGGTTAATGAGTTCATGATCTAATCATTTCACCTTTGAAGTTTCTGGCATTGTTTCACACATGAATTCTGAGGGAACAGCATGTTTCCAAACCATAACAATTATCATATCCCTAGGCTGGATGCCTCAAATACTGGTAAAGGTGATTTCTACCCAAAGGAAACTGTAATGTCAATATAATCCTCAAGACAATCTCAACAGAAATTTCTATCGAAATTCACAAACCAATTGCAAATTTCAAATATGAGTTCTCAAGCATAGCCATGGCAATTCTGAAAATCATATAGAAAGGAACAATGAACAAGGAGAGGCCTTTTCAAAAATCAACATGTTAATAAAGCTCTAGTACTTAAAAAAAATGTGGGGCATTCACACAGGACTAGCCTCAGATATTGCATCCATAAACAGACATTTATATATTGGGACTTGAAATACACTAATTAAAAGAAAACTTTGCAAATTATTGGAAAAACATTGGGTATTAAACTAAAGGTCTGGGGAGGCAATTTGGAAACAAATTTGATTCATGACTGCTCACCTATGGAAAAACATAAATCCTATGTGGTTTACATAGATATAAATTTTTTAAAACTATAAAGACTTCAGAAAAACAGGGGAATACATTTATGATTTGGGTATTTTCTATAAAATTCCCCAAATAAAAAAAGTTCACAAATAAAAAGGATAGGTAGATTTGACAATTTCAAAGTTAAAATACCTGCACAATCCAAAACAACATCTATGAAGAGAGAATATGTGAAATATCTATAAACAACAATTACTGTCAGACGACATAAAGAATCCCTACACATCAACAGGGAAGAGAGAAACAGCCTGAGCTGCCGTAGTGTAGCATGCAACTCCAGGGGCTGCCATCCTCGCTTATCATCTCTGCAAACCTGATGGGAAACTCTGCAGATGATTCCAACAGGCAGTTTACAAAAGAGAAGCCACAGATGTCCTCTAAGTATTCAAACTCACTAAGCATCAGGGAAATACAAATAAAAAATAATAAAGACCACTTTTTATCTGCCTATTTTCATCTAATATTTTGGCGTATGGCAAATGCTGTAGTGTAAATTGGTACAGTCAAACCAGAAGAAAATTTGGCATTATGAAATTGAAAATGCTCATGAAATGTGATCCACAAATGGAATTTCTCAACATTCATCTGAATGGATTCAGAGGAAGGAGGATATCACAGCATGACAGGATTCTGATTTTCAGGGATCCCTGGGTATCAGGGGCCAAATATCTAGCTACCTCAATCTTTCCCTCATTGTGACCTGCACAAAGCATTTATGGTCACACAACCTCATTTCCTCCTACCTAACATCCCTGCCATAATCTTTCTACCACCCCTAGCTTACATTTCATCCATTCTTCAATATCTGGTACAATTATAGTAGTCTCCCATTCTTGAGGTACACATTGTAAAACCCCTAGTGGATGCCTGAAACTGTAGATGATACTTAGCACTATAGATACTATATATACAAACTTATGATAAACTTCTACCTTTTCACTTAAAAAAAGCACTTTACAGCCTCTCTTTCTTATATAATTGAATTGCCAGCATCACTATTCTTGAGCTTTGGGGCCATTACGTAAAATAAAGTTTATTTAAGCACAAGTACTACAATACTGTGACATACTGTCAATTTGATAGCTACTAAAATGGCTATTAAGTGATTATTTGGGCAGGCAGCATATACAATGTGGATACGTTGGACAAAGGATGATTCACCTCCCAGGCAGGGTAGTGCAAAATTTCATCATGTTGCTCAGAACTGGGCACAATTTAAAACTTATGAATTATTTACATCTAGAATTCTCCATTTAATATTTTCAAGCAGTTACTGAAGGTAACTGAAATCACAGAGCATGAACATACAGACAAGGAGACACTACCATATTGTAGAGGATCATGGTGCTCTCTAGGATTATCTTATTAAGGTCAACTTTTTGCCAACTGCTCAATGCCTTGTTCACATAATAGTTCCTATTGGATGTCTGACCCATTCCAGTTATCTGCATAATGACCCTAATTTTCAACCTTTCCTCTGGGAATCTATAGGCAGAAGCTGAGCTAAGGAAGTCCTGATGCACCAATAAGCTCAGCCATGAGACAGTGGACTATCCACTGGTTCTACCTTCTGCAGATTTTCCAGGAGTGACAGTTTACCTCCTAGATCCAATGAATCTTTGTTCTCACAGCACTTATATTCTATACTAATCATATTTAGGTCCATATATTTCCTCTATTGGGATCTGTTCTTTACAGATAGTATCTATCTCCTTTTATCCTATAACCCTGGCAGGACTTGACATCTTATACATGTAAAAGTATATTAAGTATTTTTAATTGCATTAAGTGGAATACTGATAATATAAAAAGGTAAACAACACAGCTAGAGGGAGGTTTTGGCACCCAGAGCTACTTTAACCATTATCATTGTTTGTGATTGACCAGATCTCTGCTAAGATTACAAGAGAAAGAACTGAATATATCTTGTTACTGTCTATCTCCCTTGAGCCTAATTCAGATGAGCCACTCTGGACCCATTTCCTTCATGTCTAGATAGAACTTTAGAATTCCCAACATTTTCCCACTATCAGTTATGATCTTCATTCTTTACTAATACAGAGAAATAACCAGAATTCCAGTGGGTAAGTGGCTTACTCAAGTAATCCACTAGCTTACTGCTAGTAAATGGCAGAGCTGGAATTAAAAACTTGTATAATTTCCTTCAAGATTAAAAGTTTTTCTTTTACTCCACTACTTTTGTCTTTGCAATCAAATCAGGAAGCATTTCATCATCTGAGGTGCAGACATGGAACAGGACCAGAAACTAGCACCTATTGGATAGTTTCCAACATTTTATTCTTAGGTAGGTTGGATTGCATGGGCCTGGGAGTCATCTAAGATTTTACAGTATCTGAAAAAATAATGGACATTGTATCACTTCCATCCTTCCAAGAGATAACTGGCCATAGTCCTTAAGTCAGGGAAGACAGTGAGAACAGAGTCTTATGGATGTTTGGGGTCTTCTCTGAGCTCTAAAATGAGGAATGCATGCTCCTCAGCCAACCAGATTCAACATAGTTATCATCTGGCTGGGAGACCATCATCTCCTCAGCAACAATTGAAGGCTCTGCTCCAAATTCAGGCACATCCTGAACTCTAGTCAGGACCCATTTCTGGCTGCAGTGTGATTCCTCCTACCCTGTGATCCAGTTTCTGCCCTACCTCTTTCAAAGATCTATGTTCTCCCAGGACACTGAATATCCTCTGAATTACGTGTCATCCCCTATGAATCTGTTCAGCACAAATTGCAGAATGGGCCACTGTTTGAGAATAGTCAAGTCAACAGTCTTTTCTCCCATGACTACTGAGACCCATTCACAAGGATTAAGGTTACCTCACCTTGAGCATTCAGGCCCTGGGAGACTGTTCTCCCTTCCCCTCAGAGTTCCCTCTAGACATTAGCCAGAACCTTATGTTAGATGGATCTGGGGTATTGTATCCTAGCCTTATTGTTTGTAACTCTTCTGAGAAGAGGTTTAAAGGATATTGTTTTTGTTTTTAAAGGCAGACACCAAGGATTGCTCCTGGTTCACAGGGAACCATACTCCCATCTGAGAAAAGCTACAATGCCCACCAGAGTAAACCAGGTGCAGCCTGAGGTATGAGGCAGTTTTCACAAATTAAACAGGACAACTCCTCCTTACAACAGATGGCAAGATCAAGCGACCTGTGGTGCACTGTTTCTCCTCCCTCTTACTGCTCAACCCTGAAAATGCAGATACCCCAGAGGGCAGTGAGGAGTTAAACTAGCAACTATTATTTATTGAGGCTCAATTATGTGTCAGATACTGTTATAGGTGTTTTACATTTATTCCAACATTTGTATAAGGAAGGGACAACTATTTTATATGTCTCTCCTAAATGTGAGTAGAGCTAGGGTCCAAGCCCTGACCTGTGTGACATTTATCTCCACTAGAGGGCGCCAGCCTCTCCTCTTTTAGTTTTGGAAAAATGATGGTGATGGATGGGAATGACAGGTTCTAGGGGTAAAGCTCTTTAGGTTCTTCATGGGAAACTTTCTTGCTGTATGGCTGGGTCAACAAACCATTCACATAAACCAATATGTTCCTCACCTATGGGCTCTACTGGGCATAGGATACCCATGTGATTCAGATTCACAGATATACAACATTTGGGACAGACATGTCCCCTGGTTGGCCACCCACCCAGAGGTTTGATTTTCATTATTAAAAGATAAAAAATGGTGGTGGTAGTGAAAGGTGGGAGTGAGGAAGAATAGCATATAAACCAAGTAGTATCAGAAAAACACCACTAATCAATATAGTTACATCCAGGGAAATGCCACCTCAGAAGCTGTCAGAATTATCTGGAATTGGCCTGCTCAGGTTGGTATCCAGGGAAGAGGAAGCAATTGGTGTTCATTTTCTTAACATAAGTAATGGCAAAGGCCACAGTGCTGACTGGTAGGTCTTTCAGTGATGGGAAAAATGCTCCATACTAAGGTAGCTGTTACCACATGGGGCTTCTGAGCATGCAAAATGTGGCTAGTGCAGCTGAAGACAGGAATTTTAAATTTAATTTGATTTTAACTTGTATGAATGTTTGAATGGTCACTTGTATCTAGTGACTACTATATGGGACAATGCAGTTCTAGAAGACTATACCCCACCTGAAGAGGAATAGTTTGGTTAGCATGACCTTCTTCTCCTCCTGCAGTTTCCAAGACAAAGAGATAGAAAGTGACCATGGGCAAGTATTAGTTTTCATTTATCAAGAAGTTGCAGCCATGTCTCCTCTTTTCCTCTACTAGGAAAAAGAAACCTGGTGCAAAGTTTAGAGATCAGAGTAAGGTCATCACTGCATCCCCATCACTGGGCTCTCCAGGACTGGATCTATCTCAGTCACTTCCATGCTCTCTGCCTGGGCTTAAGAAGCATTTCAACTGCTATCTATAGCAGCTGGTAGCTCTAGGAAATTCATGAGGCTTTTCAAGCTCTTTCTGCCTAAAGAAATGTCAACCAGCTATTTCTACTCTTTTCTTTCATACAAGGTGGGGGGTCTACAAAGTGTACCAATCCCCCAGGCTCCAACAGATCAATAAGATACAGGTAACATGTACTCTTGAATTAACCTTCCTGGGAGGACCAGTGGGGAACAAGGCACCTTCTCAGGACCCATTGAGCTCAACTCTGCATCCTGCCCCGATTCTTTTATCCTCTCCAATCTCAGGGCATTATTATCTAGCAGTGGTTGGGGTGGGGAGGGGATTGCTCTTCAAGGCCTTGGATTTTGATACTGCAAAGTTCAGGCTTTCAAATTCTATCTACTTCTCTAATCTGCCAGCTGTTTACTGAGGCAATAGATGCTTCACAGGTTAGTTTGAATAGGAAAGGACTAAAACATAAATGAGAGCCTAACTAGAAATGAAAATGTATTGTTAACACTGCAGAATATTTTCATGCTACCATGATCATGGAAATTGGGACCCAAAGCTCAGAAGGCATCTGCTACAAGTTTTAGAAAATCTCCTCTCATCCCAAACACCAGACATCTCACCTTTTTTCTTGGGGGCGGGGATAGGAGTGAGAGTCTCTTTCATTATTTCTCCATGCCAGAAGCCCGGCCTTGCATTTGATCTGATTTGTGGGCTGGAGCCTGGCCATGCTATTTTCCTCAAGGACCTACCCAGGGTAGCAGGCAGCTGGTCCTCACTGTAATCCAAAGTCAATGATGAAGTGGCAGAATTTGTTTCCAACCACTGATCTCCAATCACTTCTGCCCCATTCTCCTTATCACCATTCTCCCCAAGATGAAGCTGTGTGGAATGGGGTGAGGGGCAGTTAGGAGATCAGACCATCAGCAAGCGACACCTCCTTTCCCATGCCAGGGAAAAACATCCTCTTTTGGCTTCCGGGGAGAATTTGTATCATACAGGCATGTCCTACAGGACTTGAAAGGCACCTCATGGTTGAAGACTAAATGAACCCAAAATGGAGTGTCACATTCTATTTCCTGTCCCAGAGAGGGAACCGTCAGTATTTATTTGAGCACAAGTCCTGTGGAAGGTCATGTGGACTAATATCAATAGAATCAATGGACCAAGATAGGCCCAGAAGCCAAGAATCAAACAGTGCAACATTGAGGAAATTTTTTTCATTCCTCTCTTGGATGTGTAGCTCTTATGAGGGAAAAACATAATGAAATCAGGAAAGCAAGAAAATAATTCAACAAGCATTTTTGGACCACCCGTGAGGTTCTATTCCCAAAGGATATGCATCTAACAGGGAGGCTGGGGTTGAAAAAGTTAGCTAGAACAAAGAAAGTGGCAAATCTTTTAAAATGGGCAGATACCATGAAGTTAGTATTAGTACACCTTCTATCCCAAGGACTCACCAAGAGCTACAGTTGAGTCTCAAGCAGTTTAAACATGCCTAACCCTTTTACGATGTTGTCATTACTCCTGCCTTTCTGTGGCTAAAATTTGCCGTGTATAAGACCCATAAACTCTTCGCGGCTTGAGCACTTCTTTCTTGACCTCTCAGTGGAATAGTGCCAGGAATATGCATTGGGGGGTCAGGGATGGTGCCACATTCTCAAAGTGAGGGAAGGGAAGGAGACAGTAGCCAGTACATATAGAAGCAACATTGGTTCATTATGGTGGAAACCAGTGGAAAATGCGGATACATTCACTTATAGGAGAAACCACATGATGAAGAAACTCAATGTCATTCTCCCCTTAAGCTCTTGCCATATTCTTTCTCATATTTTCCTCCCATCATTCTAGAATGTATTACGATATGAAATAGAATAATGCTTTGTAAATATTAATGGATTTTTCTTTTTGTATTTTCTTTTCTCTCTTGATGCTTTTCTCCTTTTATTTAGGTGGGCTATTTGGTGTTTGTTGCTTTAGGGGATGGATGTGATCACAGAGCAAAGAGCCATTGTAACATCCAAGTCCTTGCCTTTGGCAATGGAGTCACTGGAGATTGAGAATCGGGCTGAATAAGAGAATCAATGACTTTAACTCAAAGCCACCTACCAACTACAAAAATGTTTCCCAGCAGCAATCAGAAAAGGAGGAATAGGAGACAGCATAGACACTGTGGGTGGGAGTCCTGCAGAAGTGACCCTCTACCCTGTTCCCTAGGCTGAGGCTGAGCAGGCAGAAGAATCCCAGATTCACGGTGAGGATGTGAGAACAAGATGACCTTTGTCATATTTGCTGGAAAAATTGCTTTGTCACATTAGAGTGACAGAAAGGCAGTTCATCTCCAGTGAACTAGTACAAGTTGTATCATACAGTGGCGTGCTGGAGCGCCAAGTGGTACATTTACAGAATTTTGTGAGCAGACTACTTTACCATTACTAGCTTGAAATTGGCCATGGTAGAAGCATTTACACCCTTGAAATTGGCAAATGCTACCAATCAGGACTTCCTGTTCACCACCCTCAAAGGCCTAACTCCCATAGCTGGTTGTTAAACACTTACAGCACACCACTAGAGATGGGACAAGCCTTGGACAGTGTCAGAGAAGGACACCTATGTTTTCAAAAAACAGTCGAGTTAGAAAAGACAGGAGACTACCTGGTAATTGCCAGGATAGACAACAGAGACCTACGCAGCAGGAGGACAGCTCAGCAGATGCTCAAATGACATTGAGGCTCTAGGAATAATGTTGCTTTTGGATAATTCCTCTAGAACATAAATGTAAACCTGGAGAAAGGGCAAGAAATCCCAAATTATTTGAGAAATTTTCTGTCACCATACAGAAAAGGGATTCAAAGTACAAATTTAACTCATACAAAAAAATTAAGTTCTCTATTTTGCACACTTGAGTAGGTGAAATAAAATTTATATCGACTATTTGACAAATGATGGAGAGAAGAATGGGAGGGTTTGCATCAACCTACAGTCTGTCTATCCTGCTTCGTGATCTGTGCTATTTTCACCACATGGGGGGAGCCAAAGTTTGGGGACAGCAACACTGTGCCTGGAGCCAAATTAGGGGGCAGGTGCTAAGTCAGGTGCAGCTACAAAGAAGTAAAACTTCTTTCCAAATTCCAACCTGAATCAGCTCCCAAAGCCCTTGCCTAGTGAAGGAACAGAATCATCCAACAAAGGAATGAGAATGCTTTCTCTGAGTGACTCAGCCTTTGCTGAATAATTCAAAAGCTGGCTTTGATGGGGTAGAAAGGAAAATTGGTTAATGCCACTGGCAGAGAGGAAGGGCACGCCCTGTGAATGCAGAAAGTGGGCTATAGGGTGATCTGCATGGGGGCCTGAGGAGAGCCGGGGTTTATGCTCAATGAACTTTACAAGATCATGAATGAACATTTGGTTCAAGGGGTGGCAGTGTCCTCACTGAGACCCTAGAGGAAGAACTCGCTGGAGGAGCCTGAACCAATGGTCCATCCTATGGGGCAAGGTATTTACCACTGTCCCAATGGCATCTCTCCCACAGATGAGAACAGTGGTCCACGTAATACCAGGATAAAGGAGGTGAGCAGAGCTCAGGCACCCACTGTAGGGATCTTCTAGAAGCACATAAACAGAACTGCCCTTCCTAGTATCAATATCCTTCCAAGGACAGAGAGGGCATCCTAATCTGAGGCTCAGCAAGACACTTGCCCACCCTACACTGAGATAGCCATATCCTGTCCTCCAGCTTCTCAAGCCTGGCTGAGATGCCCTGGAATTCTGGAGGGAAGCTTGAGCACACAATTCCTCCAACTAAATTCAAGTCCTCTGGCCATGTAGGGTCAGTAAAGTTACTTTAAAAGCCCAGATAGTATCTGTCTTCTCTGGGCCCTGCGAACATCCCCATGAGGCTGGGAGGAATTGCTGACAATGTGGGTCTCTCTGCTCAGCCTTCCTGACTGTTGGGTAAAATCCACTCCAGATCAGGTGTGCCAAGCTGTTACCAGGCTCCTGCTCCTTGCCCACCAACCAGAGACCAAAGTGTCCCAGGGGACTGCCTCTGAGCCACAGCAAGAAGGACAGAAGTTGCTCTTTCAATGGGGCTCACACTTCCCCAATTGTGGCATCACAACTTTGGCCACAGGGACTATATTTTGCACCTGCCTCAAACAAAAGTGAAGAGAACAGGACCTGGTAATATCATCACCAAAAAGAAGCACAATTTGTGTGTTGGGGACACAGCACTTCTTTTCTTGTTCTCAAATGCACCCTACCACAATATCTGATAGAAAAGATGCTCATTAATATTTTTTTCCAGTTTCAGTAGAATTTGAAGGACATGACAGAAATCAAAGAATGTAGAGCCCGACATGTACTGCCCTCTGCTACTATGGGACTGATCTCTGTGTTCACAACAGCTCTACAAAGGAGAGTGATAGTTCGGAAATGGTTTTCCCCCTCCAAAACTGATGTTGAAATTTATTAAGGGATCAGGTGGGACCTTTAAGAAGTGATAGGGGCTCTACTCTCACTCACAGATTAGTCCATTTATGCAATTAATGGGTTAATGAATTATGGGGAGGGTGTCTGCTATAGACCTGTTGTACGTATCCTGAGCTATCTCAGGACTTTACCAGCAGGCCATCACCAGATGTGGCCCCTCTTTGTTGGACCAGAACTGTGAGCCAAAATAAGCCTATTTTACCTAGTGTTGGTGATATCTAATATCTAAATCCTAAAAGCTGAGGTGTGAGACAACACCATGTTAAGAGGTCAAAATAATTGGATTGTGAGAGCCTTAACCAGTAAGTGAATTAATCCCCTGATGGGATTAACTAAGTGGTAACTGAAGGCAGGTAGGATGTGGCTGGAGGGGGAGGGCCCTGGGAATGTGCCTCCTGGGTATATATTTTATACGTGGTGAGTGTAGTGTTTCTCTCTGCTTTCTGGTAATGTACTGAGCTACTTTTCTCTGCCATGTTCTGCATCATCTCAGGCCTGAGGAATGGAGCTAGATATCTATGGAGTGACACCTGTGGAACCAGAAGCCCCCAAGTAAACTTTTCCTCCTCTAATTTTTCTTGTCAGGCCTTTTTAGTCACAGCGGCAAAAAGCAAATTAAAACACCTAGTCTGTGGTATTGTATTCCTAGCAACAGAAAACTAAGACAAGTAGCATACTCATTTTACAGACAGATATACTGAGGCTCAAGGAGGTTAATTAACTAGCCCAGAGCCACACAGGTAACAGTGGATGGAGCCAGACCTTGATCTCAGGTCAGACCACAAAGCCCAAGCAGTCTCCAGTTGGTAAATTAAAAAACAGGGGTTTGAATAAGGTGATGCATAATCACTTGTTGGCTCAGTCTGTCCCAAATAAGGGCTTAATAGAAGCTATTATGCTATTCCTCTATTCACATAGAAAATGGTTTTTAAAAGGGATAATTAGCTTGACAGGTTGGAGTGACCATAATATTTAAACAACAGAAGACAAAGGCATCATCCAGTTGTTGGGAGCTGGAGTTAGGGCATCATACAGAGATCCTTGACCTGTGTGACCACAGGCAGGTCAGGTGCTCTCTCTGGGCTTCCACCTTATGCAGATAAATAAGATTAAAATGCAGCTTCTCAAACTCCTCGAGACTGGTCTAGGAGATCTGGGCTCCCTGGACAATCAAAGAAGAGGAAGAAGGAAGAAAAGACACTATCAACCTGAGAATAAACTTTTGCACTAAGAATTTACTAGTTACAAAGCGGAGGGCAGGTCACTTAAATTATTTGAGCTATAGATTTTCATCTGCAACATGGAAATAGTTCTCATCAGAGTGCTGCTTTGAGGATTTACTACTATCTTGAAAGTAAAGGGTTAGACATAGTACCTGGAAGAATAAACACTTAACTTCAAAATATGTGTTATTGTCATCAATATGCTTTGATTGTAAAAGGAGCTCCTCATTCTCATGCTCTTTAATGTTTGAGCAAACCAAAGCTGATCATAGAGGAAAGGAAATGACAGGTGTGGGGAGACCCTCCCCAGGTGACTGAGCATCTCTACTGCAGTCATAAGGTCTCTCGAATATGGTAGAATGCCTAAAATTCTATCTGATCCTTGATTATACCTTAGTGTTAAGAGCTGATGGGGGGGGCAGGTGGAAGGACTTAAGATGCAATAAGTAAAAACAACCTAGAAATGGTTTAAGCAAGCAGAGCTTATCACTTGTAACCCTGTCAAGCAGTCATGTATAAAAGGTTTGCAGACTTTGGATCTGGGGACTCAGCCTTTACATCAGGGATTTCCTTTGTGACTTCTCTTCATCCCTCCTCTACCATCCTCAGAATCTCTCTGTGTGTCCTAAATGTAGCTGCTCCAAGTCCTATGTCCCCAGCAGAACCACTTTCACAGGGAGGCATGTATGTCCCATGCAATATGTAATGGGATATCCTAATTATACAGAATTCCTATGCCTCCTTTTAATTTCTTTTTTTTTATTGGTTGTTCACAACATTACAAAGCTCTTGACATATCATACTTCATACATTATACTGAAGTGGGTTATGAACCCCCAATTTTACCCCAAATGCAGATTGCAGAGTCACATTGGTTACACATCCACAATTTTACATAATGCCCTATTGGTAATTGTTGTATTCTGCTACCTTTCCTATCCCCTACTATCCCCCCTCCCCTCCCCTCCCAACTTCTCTCTCTACCCCATCTACTGTAATTCATTTCTCTCCTTGTTTATTTTCCCATTCCCCTCACAACCTCTTGTATGTAATTTTGTATAGCAATGAGGGTCCTTTTAATTTCTCAGGGAGAAGAATCTCCCTAACCTCATAGCACACCTTCTATGATATCTCATTGGCCACACATGGGGTCACAAGGGTGCCTCTAAATCAAGGAGGACAAATTATCTAAATGAAGACTTCCCTGGCTGAGCCCACCTTTCATACACACAACCATGGAAAGCTCAACTTCTACTTGAGAAAAAGGAGTCGTTTTAGTTGGCAGCACTCAAGTCAGTTGCAGACTGGGCCTCTGCAAGAAAAGGGAGAAAGAAAGAAAGACCTGACCCTCAACTCCACCAGTCAGTGTCTCACTTCCTCCTTTGTCCAGCTGTGCCTGAATGACCTCCCTGAATCTGTTCGTACCTTGTGGCTCTCAGTTAACACACGCACGCGCGCGCGCACACACACACACACACACACACACACACACACCAGGGCAAGTGCCAAATTCCCAAGCCATAGTATTCTGGAGGCCGTCCCAGGACCATCCTTCCCAGAGTGGATCCCCGCCACCCTCTCTTGCCTTGTCCTCTGTCTTCAAACGGCCTCTGGATTGTTCTATATCTACCTTCTCACCAGCTAGACCTTGGAATCCAACAAGACTTAGTCTGTTCTCACTTTTCCCCTCACTCCTCTTCTAACTTGGGATCTGTTGCTGTCCTGCTTTTTCTCCCTGTTCAAAAAGTATCAAAACCACTTAGAGAAGAATCACATACTTACAGAAAAATTGGCCTTCATAAGTACACAATTCAGTGACTCTCCTCAAACCAAACACACCTGTCACCAGCGCCTGGCTGGCTCTTGGCACTGGAACCTGTTGCATCTTCCACCCTTTGTAATCTCATATATATATGGAGTTTGCTAAATGGGTCATGTCTCCCACACATGTCACACCCTCACAGTTTCCCTGACTACCACAGTACCACCAAGGAGGTGTGAAACCTAAAAGGAAGGTAGCATATCACAGTAGGCACTTTCCCAAAGAGTGGGGAATAGATCACAAATGGCGCACAAGATATGGTTAGGTCGAGCACTACTCAATAGAAAAATGAAATAAAATTGGTTATTTAGTGTAGTTATTATTTAATTCCATTGGTCATTGAACATAGGCATGTCTTTACATGACACTGAATCATACAAAGAGGAAGCTGTTCTGCTTTCAAATTTCCTTTAATTCTTCTGCTTAGGCTAAAGAGAAAGTCTCTGGCACTGGTGTGTCTTTAACACTTTAAAACACTTGCTGATTATTCATTCCTTTTAAATTAAGAAGCTGTCTTAGAATCAGTACCTATGCAAGCAACAGCATCTAGACAAGATTAATGAATATTGTTTATTTAGTTTGATGGCAACTTTATACTTTTGGCAAGATAAATAGGCTTTCTATTTCCAAGGGTTATAAGCTTTCATTTTTAAAGGAATTAAACTTCAGTGAGCTTAAAGAAAAATAGTAAGGAAAAAAAAACCCACAGACGGTGTGCAGATATTGCAAAAAAGAATGTGAAGGTGTCACTTAAGCAACAGAAGTTCGATAGTGTGACATAAACGGTAGTAGGAAAGAGACTGAATTTGGACTCAAACACCATTATCTTTTGGTATAATTGTGAGATCCAGTGAACCTGATCACATTCCTTATTTAGGCAGGCCCTGGTGTGTGTGTGACAGGTTTGTCCTGATGAATGGATGTGGAGTTGGCATCCCGACTCACTCCCAAACTTCCATCCCATACTGTTTTGATCAAAGAACAAAGACAATGGATGCATGGCATTTCCATGGTGACTGACTGTAGCCAAAGAGCAGGTGCACGGGACCCCTATCAAGTGAAAAGGAAGGATTTCTATGCCGCTTTACTCACGTTTTTGCATTGCTGTGACAAATATACCTGACAAGAATGACAGAGGAGGAAAAGTTTATTTGGGTTCACAGTTTCAGAGTCCATGGCTGACCAACTCCATGGCTGACCGACTCCATGGCTCTGGCCTGGAGGTGAGGCAAAACATCATGGTAGAAGGGTGTGGTGGAGGAAAGCAACCAGGACACAGCAACCAGGAAGCAGAGCGTGCGCTCTGTTCACCAGGGACAAAATGTGAACATCAAAGGCAAGCCCCCAGTGACCACCTCGTCCAATCATACTCTCCCTGCCTACAGTCACCTACCACCCAGTTCATTCCTATTGGTGGATTAGTTTACTGGTTAGATCCTCTCAGAGTCTGATCTTTTCACTGAAAATCTTGCATTGTCTCACATGTGAGAATTTTGGGGACACGTCATATATGACCCATAATATATCCATGAACAAGAAGGTAAGGTCTCTCTCTTGTGAGTAAATGTCACCCCAATTACTCCTAGATGCCACCTTACAACCAGTGAGGAGAGTCTCTCAGGCAAAGCTGGGGACACCAGCAGGGCAAGATAAAGAGCCAATGCCTGGTGGCATGACTGAATACATCTTCCTCCCATGCCTAGGTCCTGCCTGCCTGTCCACTTCTTGTTTTGAGAGATGTCTCTCCTTACTGATTAAGCCAACTTGAGGTGGAATTGTTCTGTCACGGCTATGGGTCTTAAATGTTTGTGTCCTCCCAAAATGCTGAAAACTAATCATCAATTTGATGATATTAAGTGGTGGGGGTTTTGGGAGGTGATTGGGTCATCTCATGAATGGGAATAGTGACCTTATAAAAGGGCCTCCACAGCCAGTCCACTCCTCTGTATTTGTCCAATTAAACTGAAATCAGCATACTATAGCAACATCTGCATTCCAATGTTTTATAGCAGCATAATTCACAATGGCTAAGATACCAAATCAGCCCAGGTGTCAAGGAAAATGTGGTACGTATGCACAATGGACTTCTACTCCACTGTTAGGAAGAATGAAATCATGTCATTTGAAGGTAAGTGAGTGGAACTGGAGAACATCATATTAAATGAAATATCAAAGTCAGAGGCTAAATGTTCTCTCCTGTGGCAACTATAGAGAAGTAAGGAGTAAAGAAAGGTGGGGGAGTATAAAAAAATAGAAGGGAGAACAGTAGAGGAAGGGGGTCAAGAGTTAGGGAGGAGGAAATGGGGAAGTATTGGGGAATGAAATGGAAAAATATTATATGCATTTATGAATATGTCCAGACAAACCCCAGTATTATGTATAGTTATAATGCACTAATAAAAAAGAACTCAGAATGGTAAATCTATTAACTATTAATCATGAAAAAAGGGGGGGGGCTCCAAAAGCTGCCTTATTCTATCACCTAAGAACATTGTAAGGAAGCAGCATCTAGGAACCAGGAAGTGGGCTGCCACCAGACACTGAATTTGCCAGCACCTTGATCTTGGACTTTTAGATTCCGGAGCTGTGCAAACTAAGTCTGTTGTTTCTAAGCTACACAGTCTCTGGCATTTTGTTATAGCCGTTCAAACAGAGTTTCTATAGCTCAAACCCCCTACTGATCCTGAGTTCCTGGAGTCATCCCAGAGGTGCTGGATTCCCTACCTGCTTCCCAGTTAACCAAGAGGTATGAGGAGTAGAGCAGATGTCTCTGTACCCCTGGCCAGGTGATCTCTGGTTCCTTCACACCATTCAGCACAATTTCTATTGTTTGACTTCCAGTTCCTATTTCTCCTTTCAGAACAACACTGACAAACTGGTCAGTGCATTGACAAAACCCAAAGGGATGGTGACCAACCTTTCTGGCAAGATAGGTCCTAGTCCACCAATGTCACACACCCAGTCCTCCACGGACCATCATCTGCAATGGTCACACTTGTGCTTACATCCATCCTGGCCCCCATTGTACTGTTCCACCATCTTGGGGTAATAAACATAACCTTCTCTTCCTTTGTAGTAAATTTTCATCTAAAACCTTCATTGATTGTGCCATCAATCTATCCTCTTATCTTTCTCTTCTTCAAGCTTCCAGGCAACTTTCCTAAATATAACTGTGTAACATTTCATCTGCTGTTTGGCTCCAGTGCCTATCCTATAGCCAAGTTCTTTTGATTAAAAATTCTATTACATGTACACATGTATTAAAATGAGGACTGAAAAGGAGACTGCACGTGAAACCACACTTTGAGTGCAAACTGAGAATGGCACAAGTGCAGGCCACCATTACTGAATGGAGAAGAAGCTTGTTAATACTCGCCCTTCAATTGCTGAAAGTGAACAGTTATTTCAGCCACTGTTGTTTAACTGGCTGCTCCTGAAAGGCTGGTGTATGGGAAGAAGTCCCAGCCCGGGACTAGGAAACTTTTGCTGTTAGCTTGGCTCTTGCACTTGCTTTCTACCTGTGTGTGATCTGTTGCAAGTATTTCTCCCTACTTGGGTCTATGTCCTCCTAAATTCTGAGATTTAAGGGCAACAAAGAGAAGTGACCCAATGTCTGCAGACTGAATCAGGGAGTATTGTGGGCACATAGGCCAAGGCAAGCAGAAATGGAAGGGACAGGGTTTGTTTGAATATTTGCCTTCTCATCTCCGAGGGGCCCACAACCAGCCTGCTGAATCCCTCTCCAGTCAAGTTCATCCAGCCTCCCTTTCTGGGGAAGGGGCTGTGGACCATGCAAGAGCTTTTCTTTTGATGGCTCAGTGGGGTGTGCTCGCACATGCCATCAGTCTTAGGACACCCTCTAGATGCATAATCAGAGGCTTCTAGGGAAGGGCTCTAAGCTGCAGGAGCAGCCCTAAATAGAAAACGAGGAGCATGGCTTCAATCTGACAGTTGGGCTTGCTCTAGTAGCAAGGCACCATGTGCTTCTAAACAAGACCCACCAGACCCTTCTGTGTGCCTGACCTCTTGTAACCCCTACAGCAAATCTGCCAGAGCATGCCACAAGCAGAGCATTCAGCTCTTATGCACACATATGGCCATACCATGTGTTAAACTATTGAAATATTTCCATGACAGCTGTAGACAGTTGCTGCTCTAAATGCCCTTCCCTCCACTTGTCTAGCCCCAGCACATAAGGCTGTTAAGTGGACACTAAGTGGAACTTACAGAATCCAACTTCAGTGTTTACAACCTATATTACTGTTAGTGCCTTGCTGTTGTAAAATGCTTTGAATGTCATTTTTTTCTTTTTTGTACCAGGGACTGAACCCAGGGGCACATAACCACTGAGTCAATCTCTAGCCCTCTTTGAGATAGGGTCTCAATAAGTTGCTGAATGCCTCACTGACTTGTTGAGGCTGGCTTTGAATTTGTGATCCTTCTGCCTCAGCCTCCCAAGTCACTGGAATTACCGAGGTCCATCACCAAGCCTAAACCTTGAATAGTGTGCATAATCCCTAATTATATAGATCAAGGGTCTTCCTGGAGAGAAGTTTGGTTGCTTACCCACAGAATTAGTGATGAGTGGATAAATAAGAGGTAGTGAATGGTAAAGAATCCACAATGGACTATTATTATTCCACCATCAAAAGGAATGAAGTACTGACTCATGTTACCACACGGATGAAACTTAAAAATACTATAAGTGAAAGCAGATGTAAAAGGTCACATTTGTATGATTCCATTTATAGTAACTGTACAGAGTAGGCAAATCTATAACGATAAAATATACATGAGTGTTAGGGGGATAGGGAGTTGAGATGACAGGGAAGTAGTATGGGATTTCTTTTAGATGTAATAAAAATTTTCTAAAGTTGATTTTGGTGATATATGTACAATTCCAAACATACATACTAAAAGTCAGTGAATGGCATACTTTGAATGAATGAATTTTATGGTACATAAATTAAAGCTGTTTTAAAAATTCATAGGATAGAATCTCCCTAAATAATTACAAAAGTTAAAATTATACATATATGCATGTATATTGACCACTGCACTCATATATTATGTACACTCTAATACAAATACAGAAGCCAGACTTCTATGAGATTTAAAAAATAAATCAATACAAGTTTTCATATTTTCTGCCTGCAACTCAGTAGATTGCTTTTGGAGACCCCTGCTTTAGAAGCAGCAGCCAAAGCTCAGAAAGTTTGCAGAACTTGCCTGCTCACAGAGCCTTTGTTCTTTAAAGCACAGCATGCAGATTCTAGGGCATTCCTAAGGTTAAAGGAAGTCAGTGTGTGCTGCTATTTTGTTTTGGGTTTTTTTTTTTTTTTTGATGCTTACAATGTATTGAAAAAACAAATGCCAAAGTGGTGTGAAGATTGAGAAATATTTTAGTTATTTACATTTTTAAAATGAAGGCTTTTGACATTAAAAAAAAACAGAATGCAATGTAATTGTGCCGTTTATGAGATAATTAGAGCTTTCCTAGTAAAAATTAACTCAAGGCATATCGAGGCAGCGTGGTGCAGTAAGAGAACAAATGGAAGGTTGTGTGTTAATTTTAACTTCTCCTGATCAGAGTCTCTCCAGCAAAAAATCAACCCTGGGCTCCTGCAGTGATGGGACCATGGACAATCTGTCCTTCAGGGCAGAAGCAGGAGAGCTGCAGAAAGGGGTACAGGAAGTGGCCTGCAGAACCTTTTTGTCTACAAGCAGTCATTCTGCAGGATTGCTCATCCTTCACCATCAACAGTAATTAGGAAGCAGAAAAAAAGTGGAGGAAGGTTGTCGGGGGGAGCCACCAGTTCAACTGGGAGGAAGATTATGCAGTCTCCTGGAGGCAAGGCAACTCATTAATTCACAGCTGGCAGGGTATTTCCCGTTAAAGGTTGATATTAAAAAAAATATGTCCTTTACCCATGGTACAATAGCAATGAGGAAACACACACACACACCCATCCCTGTGACAGCCCCCTCCTTGCTCCCTCCTTTGCCCTCAACATTTCCAAAGCTAGAGAACTCTAGAGAAAGGCAGGGTCAAAGTCTCCCTCAGGTCTCAGTCCTTGGAAATTGAGTCCCTTCTTCATTTGGAGCCGCCCACTGGTTGTCATGGTAACCCAACATCTGCTACCCAACTCTGCTCCAGCGGTCACTGGGTTTGGCATCCTCTAAGCTATTGCCTCTAAGCTATTGCCTCTAAGCTCTGCATTTTGCCTGATGTGCTCCTCTACTCCCTGAGGAATGCATCACACATTTCCAGCAAAGGAACACTTATTCAAAAGGCGGGTTAGAGAGAGAAGAGAGGTTAAATCTGTGCAACCTGCAATTCTGAGAAAGCAAGCTCTCTTGAGTGTGGGGCCATTAACTCTGCCAGTCTTTGCATTAATGCTCTGCATCTGTTGATATCAAAGACTGCAAACCATCCTCCCAGATTTTATTTACTAGCATTTATTTTTGAGGTGCATACATTATTAAAACTTTTATAAACCATTTAAAATCTATATCAATTCCATTCTTATCTCCCTTATTTTCTCATTTTAATACATTTCAAGTTTAATTGTTTGTCTGCCTTTCTTTCTATTCACCAATTATTTTTGAAATGGAAGAATATAAATATAGGTTTCCTTGCCTACCACATTTTTCTGTTCCTCCTAGTAGCATCTTTATTTCCACTTTCTCTTGGGGGAAAAAACATGATTCATCCCTTTAATAGTTAAGATGCCCATGGGTCTCTGAGAGACAAAGAGGTAGCCTGTAACATTGAAAAAAAATACTTATTGAAGTCATAGGATTTAGAATTGGTCTTCTCTCAGGGGTTGCCTACCCAACTCATTTCTTTAGTTTCAGCACCAAAATCTTGCATCCTCGGAAACCCTTCAATCTTGGGCAATCTGGGATGACTGGTCACCCTCTTCTCAGCTGGGAAGAAGCATATTCTGGGGAAACTTGCTTTGTCTTCCTCTCACTCGGTTTTCTAATTTGTAAAATGCCAATGACAAGAAGCTGTTGTTCAGAGCTTGCAGTGTAGACAACATGTGCTAATGGTCCCAATACTTAACACTGGATCTGCAGAAGCCCGTGCACAGCCGGCTGTCATTAATCTTAGAGTTTGAATTCTTGAGATTATTCTCAAATCACAAATTCAACATACATGGTTTGTTCAGCTCATCTACCTCTTCAGACCGGGAGGAAGGCCAGAGTGGGCTAGGGTGCTGGGCCTAGGATGCAACGTGAAAGGAAGGATTGCTCACAGGGCAGGACAAATGCAAGATTCTCCTGGGAGA
Source organism: Spermophilus citellus (assembly GCF_964194105.1). NCBI lineage: Eukaryota > Metazoa > Chordata > Mammalia > Rodentia > Sciuridae > Spermophilus > Spermophilus citellus. The sequence continues at coordinate 12,752,988 of NC_138196.1, read as the reverse complement.
ACAAGAAGGTGCCTGCCCACTCAGGGTCATTTAGGTCCTTCTGCCAGACTAGAATTCAGTCATGACCCAGGTAAGGACCTCACACTCTTCTGGACAAATTTCTCCTATTATCTTTGGTCACAATTAGTTTCTAATAGCAACAGTGTTCTTAAACCACCCAGAGTCATGCGTGCTGCAAAATGTATTCTGAGCATTGTTAAAGCAAATCAAAACAAAAACCCTTGGTTCTCAAGAGACATGGAAAAGTGCATTATCAGAGCTGACCATTTCCTCAAATAGCATTAAATTTTTGCTTATGGTTAACATTATTTTAGGTAAGGCTTTCTCAAAGATATTGCACATTTCATGCCTTCTTTTATTATACTTTACATTTTGAAATTACAGCTTCACATGGAGTTGTAAGAAACAGCAGAGAGATCCCATAGACCTTTCACTTGTTCTCAATGGTAACATGTTGTAAGCCACAGAGCAACATAACCACTAGAATGTTGGCATTGGTGCCATCAAGATACACAATACTTCCATCACCAGAGGATCCTTCCTGCTTACCTCTGTCAGCACACTCACTTCCCTGCAACTCTCATGAACTCTTTGATCTTGGCAATCACTAATATTTCATGTTTATAATTTTATCATTTCAAGAAAATTATAAATGAGATCCCTTAGTATATGGCATTTGGTATTGGCTATTGTTGGTATAATTACCTAGGGATTCAGCAAGGCCTCCGAGTATATCAATAGTTCATTCTTTTCATTGCTAAATAATATTCCATGGTGTGGATGCACCATGATATATGTGCAGGAAGCCATCCGTGATTTACAGGAGGGTCATCACTCAGTATGGTAGCCAGGGATACTTAGCATTGCAAACTATCTGTCTCTCTCCCAAGGCAATAGATTGCCCAATGCACGTGACCTTTATCTCCACTCTACTAGGAAGATACCTCATAGTAGCTCCAGAGATGGGCATAACCTTTTGGGAACTGGACAGCCTATCTTTGAACTTTTTTGATGAAGAACATCCTATGGAAGGCCTTTGATGTTTTCTGATTTAAATAAAGCAGGCATGTGCTCCAAGTTGCTAAAATCTACAAGCCTGATCCATTTGATTGGCTTGCCCGTCCTGCCCACCCTTTTGAAACTACTGTTTGTGTCTTGTGGTTTTTCTCATTGTTCTATTTTTCTTAGCTTTGATTTTTCAGCCAGCTCATTCCACCAAGGGGAACCCATTTCCACCTCCTGCATGGGATACGGGCAAGAATATGGACTCATATGGCCACAGCCATCTTGAGTCATAACGACCATGACCAGTCCTGAGGAATCCTTGTTAGTTTTTCCTGTATAGTTTCCAAGCAAACTTTAAAGAGAAGAAGTCTTAAGAATGATGTATGGAGCTTTACAGACAGACCCTGGTGCCAGGGATGTGTCAGACTCTTTAATATTAGTTTAAGATAAATCAAGTGCATTCCATTTGGGATGAAGTCACTTTTTCCATAACCCATAAAAATTCCTCTCCTTCTGACCCAAATTGCAGGGCTCCAATTGGTCCTGCTGTCTCCCAAGACCACACTTCTGTAAGCCTCAATTGCATTCTATACAATCCTAGATCAGCCTTTCTTTAGTATCATGACACCTTGGGTAAATTCTCATACAGCCAGACTGAGTTGTTCTAGAACATACCATTGATTAGGATATTTAAGCTATTTACAAGCTTATTATTATAAATAAAAATATTATAATTATATGGAAAGAATACATATTATATGTAAATATATTGGAAAGAAGACAAATGGAAAGATAGCCCATGCTCAAGATTTGAATATTTAATGGTTCAGATGTCAAAGCTTCCAAAAATGATCTACAAACTCAATTCAGTCTCTATTGTAGTCACAATGTTTTTGCTAAAATAGAAAAATCTATCTTAAAATGCATGAGGAATTTCAAGTTACCCTGAATAATAATAATAATAAAGAAAAGTGAAAACAAAGTTAAAGTTCTCAGACCTAATTTCAAAATTTATTACAAATCTATAATAATTAAAATAGTGTGGTACTGACATAAATACAGACATATAAATCAGTAGAATAAAATAGAGCCCCAAAATTAAATTATCATGTATATGGTCAATTTTTTTTTCTCTTTTGAAAAGGATGATGAAACTATTCAATGAAAAATATTTTCAAAAAACATTTTTATGAAAATTAGATAGCGTATACAAAAGAATGAAGTCAGACTCATACTATATAACATTTTAAAAATTAACTCGAAATGTAGTGAAGTCCTAAACACAACAGCTGAAACTATGTAGCTATTCAAAGATTGGGAAAAATCTTCCTGATTTTTCTTCCTGATTCACAATGATTTATTGAGTACAACACCAAAAATACAGGCAACAAAAGAAAATATGAACAAGCTGGACTACTCAAAATTAGAAAAACTGTATCAAAGTATACAATAAAGGGGGAAAAACTAAGAAATGGGAGAAAATATTTGCAAATTATATACATAATAAAGGACTAATACCCAGAATATATAAAGAACTCCCACATCTCAACAAGAAATAACTTTATTTAAAAACAGGCAAAAGACTTAAATAGACATATTTTTCAAAGAAGATATACAAGTGACCAATAAGTGCATGAAAAGATGTTCAATATTACTATTAGGGGAATGCAAATCAAAATCACAATGAGACATAACTTCATACCCATTAGGATGGGTACTAATTTAAAAAAAAAACAAAAACCTTTGGTAAGGGCATTATTTCAGCAAGCTTTCCATTGCTATAACAAAATACCTAAGAGGAGAGATTTTAGCTCAGTTTTGAAGGCTAAAATTCCAGGGTATGCTGCTAGTTCTGATAAGCACCCATCATATTATGGTGGGTGGCCTCATGGTGGGGGGTGGAAGGGGAGGGAGGGATAGAGATCTCATTAGCAAGATGAGAAGCCCCAGTATGGTGGGGTAAGTTCTGCTTTCTATAACAATCCATTCTCATGAAATTCTGAAAGAACTACATTAATTCCTTCCAAGGGCAGTGACCCCAATAACTTAACCACCTCCCACCAGGCCCCACCATCTCCCAACACTGCCACACTGAAGATCAAACCCCCAGCATATGAACTTATGGGGGACACATTTAAGCCATATTCAAAGCAGAGCAAATAGGGGGAAATTTGAGTCCTTGAGTACTATCAGGGAATGTAAGATGGTACAGCCCACTATGGAAAAAGTTTGGTGGTTCCTCAAAAAGTTAAAAATGAAAGTATTCAATAATTCCACTCTGGGGTATATATAATCAAAGTACTGAAAGCAGGGATCAGAACAGGTATTTGCACACACACATTTATATAGCAGTGTTATTCATAGCACTTAAGAGGCAGAAGCAACTCAAGTGTTCGTCAATGGGTAAGCAAAATGTATTATATACAAATGACGGAATGTCATTTGGCCTTCAAAAGGAAGGACATTTTGATGCATGTTATTTGTGACAGGGATGAACCTCGAGGACATTTATGTCTAGTTGAAATATGCCTGTCAAATACTGTATGATCCCACTTACATGAGCTTCCTAGAGAAGTCAAATTCTCCATGAGGAAAATAGAAGGGCAGGTTTTAGGGGATGGGAGAAGGGGGAAAGAATAATTGCCCCTTAATACGTACCAAGATTTAGTACTTATAAGTGAAAAAGTTCTGGAGATGGATGGCGATGTCAGGGGTACAACCATGAGAACATACTTAACACTAAGCCGTACGCTGAAAATTGTTGAGATGGTAAATTGTGTACTATGTATATTTTATCATCATAAAAAATTCATGTACAGGTTTTTGTAAGAACATAAGTTTTCACTTTTGGGGAAAAATGCCCAGGAGTGCACATGGCCTGTCATATGGTACTTTTGTGTTTAGGTTTTTAAAGAAACTGCCAATTTTTTTTTCCCCAGAGTGGCTCTGATGTTTTATGTTCCCATGAGCAATGTATAAAGGATCTAGTTTCTCTGCACTTTTAACAACATTTGGGGTTTTCAAAATTTTTTATTTTAATCATTCTGAGACATGGGCAGTGATATTGTGGTTTTAATTTGCATTTCCCTAGTCACTGAGGTTAAACAACTTTTCATGTGCTTATTTGTCATCTATATATCCTCTTTGATGAAATGTACATTCATGTCCTGAAAAACCAGCCTCTACCTCAGAGCAAAGCCTGTCCAAGGAAGGGACATCACCTTTGTCCTTGGAAAGACCCACAGAGCACTCCTAGGCACATTCCCACCCTGCTAAGTTGTTTATCTACAAATGACAGGAGAGATCTGCTGCACCAGGTGTCCCTGACTCAGTCAGGCTAGGTGGGGAACCATAGCAACCCCCTAGCAGCCACCAATCAGCATGAGACAGGGAAATACCTGGGATGCCAGATGACCCTCCCAGTAGTTTATGGTGGTTGATAACATGTTGGGAAACCATGTAGTTCAGCACGTACACCCCTCTTGGCTCAAACCAATCAGTTCAAATGAATACCCCTTTTATACTGACCAATCACCCCTATCCAACTTGTTCCCGCCAGTGAATGTGATAATCATGTTTTAGAGTTGTTATTTGATTTTCCCGTGGTGTGTGATGATTTGCTAAGAGATGCTATGATGTATGTGGGGGTCCCTGCCTTCTCCAAAGACTGTATAAAACTGCTGCAAACCCTGGGCTTGGGGCCTCTCAGCATCACCTGTTGCTGTGTGTGCATGGAGGACCGAGCTAGCTCGCAATCAACACCTCTTTGCTGCTTACATCAATCTTGGGTCTCTGGTGGTCTTTTGGGGGTCCCGAATTCGAGCATAACAGTCCCTTTTTCCATTTTATAACTGAATTTACTGTTGTCTTTGGGGAATTTAATATATTCTACATACTAGATCTCTGTGAGGTATGCGGTTTTAGGTGTTTTCTGACTATATACTCTCTTTTAATGAATAGGGTCTTTCATACAGTTTATTACCTTTTCCTGTTACAGACTGTATTTTGGTATCAAGTCTGAGGAACTGACCCTAGATGTTATGATTTGGATCTGGAATGTTCCCCAAAGACTCGTGTGTTGAAGGCTTGGTCTTGAGTGCAGTGATGTTCAGAGGAAAGACTTTTGGGATCACTAGACTATGAGGTCTCTCATGGATTCGTCCATTGATGGGTTTATAATTGAATACACTATTGGGGGTGGTGGAAACTCCAGGAGGTCCTAGTTGGAGGAAGTACATCACTGGGGCACGCCCTGGATGAGTTATCTTATTCCTGGCTCCTCGCTTGCTCCCCTTCTCTGCTTCCCAGGCACCATGAAGTGAGTAGCTCTGTAGAGCTTCCTGCCATGAAGTTCTGCCTCAATGGAGCCAAATGATGATGACTTTTCAGAATCTTTTGATTCTGAAATGGAATCAAAAGAAACTTTTCCTCCATTGTTTTTCTCAGGTATTTTATCACAGAAATGGACATCTGACAAGACTCCTAGATCCCAAAGGTTTTCCTCTCCCCTGAAAGTTTTATCATTTTACATTTAAGTTCATGATCCATTTTGTGTTGGTTTTTGTAGGAGGTGTAAACCTTAGATCAAGTGCATTTCTTTTTTCAGACATGGATGTCCATTTGCTTTGGCACCATTTGTTGAAAAGGCTATCCTTTTCTCCCATTTCATTGTTTTGCTGAAAATCAGTAGAACCTATTTGTGTGGGTTTATTGCTGGGTTCTCTATTAAATTGATCTATGTGCCCATCTATCCGTAAAAATCACACAATCTTGATTACTGTGGTTATATAAGAAGTTAAAGTCAGGTGGACCAATTCTTCCTACATTTTTTTTCAACATTATTTTTGGCTATTCTGTTTCCTTTACCTTTTCACATAAATTTTAGATTAATGTAGCCTATATAACTACAAAAAATTTTGCTGAGACTTGATAGAAATAGTATTAACTCTGTAAATCACTCCGGGGAGAACTGACACTTTCACTGTGATATAGTTTTTCCAATCGACGAATATGATGTATTTCTACATTTATTCTTGATGGTCTTTATCTTTCTTCAGAGATTTGTAGTTATCAGCACATATGTCTTAAACATACTGTGGCAGATTTAAAGTATTCCAGTTTTTGAGTGACTGTACAAGGTATTATGTTGTTAATTTTGGTGTCCATTTCAGGTAGGTAAAAATGCAATTGATTTTTGTGTCTTTATCCAATATAATTTGTCCTGCATAATTCCCTGATACAATTATTTGTTCTAGCCGATTTTAAAATAGATTTCTTGATGTTTCTATACAATTATGTTTTCTGCAACAGAAAATTTTCTTAATGATCTGTGTGCCTTTTATTGTCCTTCCTGGACTTACTGAACTGGATAGTATATCCATCACTATCTCTAATAATAGTGGTGAGACTTAGGGACCAAGAAGACATCTTTACCTTGCTCCTGACAGAGAGTACACTTAGTCTTTCACCATTAAGTATAATAATGTTAGCCATAGGTATTTTTGTAGATATTCATTATCCAGTTGAGTAAAGTCCCCTTCTATTCCAACCTTTTGGAAAGCTTTTATGGCTGATATAATGGTTTTCTTCAGCCTGTTAACATGTGGATTTTTTTTTTAACATGAAGTAATTTCCATCCCTGGAATAAGCCCTGCTTAGATACATATTTATTTTTATATTTATATTTATTAGGATTGTTGGTCTGTAGTTTCCTTTTTCCTTCTTTTTGGAACTCTGGGCAGTCTTAATATCAAGATAATAAATTAACATCACAAAATGAGTGGGATGAGTTTTTCAGGTTATTTTCTGGAAGAGATTTTTCTAAAGTTGATGTTACTTCTTTCTGTGTTTGGTAGAATTCTCCAGTGAAGGTTCTTAAGGCATAGAGATTTCTTTTTGAAAGGTTTAAAATCATAAATTCAACTTTCTTAATAGTTAGAGCAATTCCAGTTATTTCATATTAGGCGAGTTACGTACTCTGTGTTTGTTTTCTGCACTTGACCCATTTCAACTAAGATGCTGAATTGACATGGGTAGAATTATCTGTATTATTCCCTTACTAGTCTTTGTAAGTTCTGCATCAATATCCCTATTTCATCCCTAACAGTGGCAATTTGTGTCTTCTTTCCTTTCTTGATAGTCTTTCTGGAGATTTGTCAAGTTTATTGGTCTTTCCAAAGAACCAGTTCATGGTTTCATCGATTTTCTCTAGTGTTTCTGTTTTAATGTAATTCATTTCTGCCCTGACCTTTATTATTTCCTTACTTCTGCTTTTGATTTCACCTTTCTTTAGGGTATTTTTTGAGGTGCTGAATTAGTTACATGGCAGGCAAGTACCCAATCAATGAGGTACATTCCCAGTTCCCTTTTTATCTAAGTTCATAAAATAGGAGCTTGGATTCTTGATTTGAGCCCTTTCTTCTTTTCTAATAGATGCATTTATTGCTATGAATATCCCTTCTGGCACAGCTTTACCTGTGTCAGGTAAATTTCAATGTTTATTTGTATCCTGTTCAATTTATTTTTAACTTTCCTTGAGATTTCCTTTTGATGGGTGCATTACTTGGAAACTGAGCAATCCCATTTCTAAGTGTTAGGATTTTTCTGTCATCTTTTTGTTGTTTGTTTCTATTTGATTTCATTATGATCAGAAAACATACTTGGTGTGATTTTTGGAAGGGGTGCTGGGGATTGAACCCAGGGGGTACTCCACCACTGGGCTACATCCCCACCTCTATTATATAATTTTGAAACAGGATCTTGCTAGGTTATACCAAAGTCTGACATTTAACTTATGATACTCCTACACACCACCCTCCCTCATTGCTGTATGATAATTATTTTAAAATTTGTTGAGATTTGTTTAATAGACCAGGATATGATCTATCTTGGTATGTGTTCAGAGGGCACTTTAAAAATGTGAATTTTGCTGTCATTTCATGGAATGTTCTGTAAATAACATTAGATTCTGTTGTTTGATGATGTAGTTTTGTATTCTTGATTTTCCATCTAGTTATGCATTGAGAATATGATGAAGTCCCCAGCTATAATGATGAGTTTGTCTACTTTCAGTTCTATTAGTTTTTGCTTCCCATATTTTTCAGCTTGGCTATTTGATGCAAGAACATTTAGAATTGTAACTTTTAACATTTTATCATTAAACAATGTTCTCTCACTTTTTTTGCTCTGAAGTCAACTTTATTGATACCAGTATAGCCATTTTTGCTTTCTTTTGATTGAAGTGTACACAATATATTTTTTCCAGTCATCTTACTTCCAATCAGCCTATATTGTCAGATTTTAAGTTTCTTGCAAATGGCATATAATTGAATCTTTTTGAAACACAATCTGTAAATCTGTCCTTTAAATGGTATTTTAAGGCCATTTATACTTAATGTATTTATTAATATTTCAGGGCTCAAGAATGCCATTTCATTTTCTGTTTTCTTCTTCTGCCTTGTTTCCAATTTTTCTTTATCCTGACTAATTCTGGGGTATGTGAATATTTTCTGGAATTCTATATTTGTCTCTAGAGTTTTCAAGTGTATTCCTTTAATATTTTTAGTGGGTGTTCAGATATTGCATTATATGTGCATAGCTTATCACAGCCACTGGTAAAATATAGAAACCTAATCTCCCTTTAGCCTCCCACATTTATAATTTGTCTTAACTTTCTTCTACAGACATCTACAAATACATCAGAGCATCTTATATTTGGTAATTGAGGCAAAAGTTATAATTAATTTGGAAAACATACACACAAAAACTCCACCATAACCATTCCTTTTGCTTATTCTTTGTTTTCCTCTGATGTTCCTAGGCTCCTTCTTTCATGATTTTCTTTAGTTTTAGAACATTTTCTTTCGCCATTCTTTCAGGTAGGTCTGATGGAGATATTTCTTTGATCCCTTCATCTAAAAGTGTCTTAATTTCCCCTTCCTATAGTTTTTTTTTTCTTCCTGTAGGATAGTCCTACTATTCATAAAATTCTAAATTGGTAGGGTTTATTTTCTTTCAGTATTTGACATTTTTGAACCACTTCTTTTTGACCTTTTTCTGCTAAAAATCTTTGGGGTTTTTACCCTTTATCTTTAGATTTTGCAAGTTTGAATGTGATATGCTTATGAATTCCTTTAAGCTTCTCCCATTTGGGATTTGCTTATGTACTTTAGACTTATTTATAAAAGCAAATTGAAGAAGCTTCAACCTATTTCCTTAAATGCTTGTTAAGCCCCATCATTTCTTTTTGCAGGATCTAAAAAACACAAATATTAGATCTTTTGTTTAGTCTCAAATGTCCAAGAAGGTCTATTCAACATTTTTAGTCTATTTTCTCTGTTATTCAGATTGGGCAAGTTCCATTGTTTAATCTTCTAGTTCAGGTTCTTTCCTCTGTTTCCTCCAATCTGCTATTGAGCTGACACATTTGTTTATTTTATTTGGTTACTGTATTTCAACTGTGTTTGCAAATGCTTGTTGAAATGTTTTTGTGATGAGTGTCTAAGATGTTTATTGAATAGTTCTAACATCTCTGTCATCTTAGTGCTGACATCTAATGCCTTTTTTCATATGGCTGAAGATCTTCTGTGTTCTTGGTGTGAGAAATGATTTTTAATTTAAAAATGAACACTATTTTTTATTAGTCTGAATATTAAATATTTTTAGATAAGTTTTCCTGACTTCACTGTTGGGGGAAACAGAGAGGAGTGCCACTCTGTTCCTGTTGGAAGACCAGGTTTCCTACTTGGCTCCCGTTGACACTGGAGAGCTCCTCCTTAGTCCTGGGTAAGGTAGGGCTCCTGCTCCTCAGCAGGCTTTCACTAACACCTCCCTGGCCATATGAGAAGAGTGTCTCATTATTGTTCCCCACTTGGCCTACACTGACCCAGTGAGGTCTTGAGTGGTCTCATCAGGAGTCTCAACAGAGGTTCTGTCTACTGGCTTGCTCTGACAGCTCATCAGTAGTCAGGTGGAAGGTGACCTTGACAGACACCTTGAGGGGAAGCCTTGTTACCACTGGCAGTGACTAAAGTCTGCCTTCCTACTGGATCTTCTCTAGCACCATCTGGTAAGTATGTTGTGATGCCTCATTACAGCTAATTAGCAGACAACCAGACTCCTCTTTGGCTGTGTTGGGCATTAACAATGGTAGGGGGTGTTTGTGGAGAGATTGTGCACAGGTTTGTGTAAATTCAGCACATTGATTTCTGAGATTTCTTTGTCACCTAATATTTTGTTTGTTTTTGAATATTCTAATGAGAAGGAGTTAGAGATAGGAAGAAAGGGGTTGATTTGAAGATTTTTGTATGATTTGAGTTTTGTGCTTTCTGCAATTTCCTGTTTCCAATTATCATATTAGGTAATAAAAATTGCATTAGAGTATGCTAAAACATTGAAAAATACACAATAAGATGTAAAATGATGGGCTAGGGATATAGCTCAGTTGGTAGAGTGCTTGCCTCGCAGGTTTGATCCCTAGCATCACAGAAACAAACAAACAAACAAAAGAGTGAAATGACTACAAATACAATAGAAGCCTGTTTTTCATGCACATAGAAATTCAAGATAAGTGCTCCTAGTGAGTAGCAACCTACTTGAAGTGATTCAGGGATAAAAGCATATTTCACCTGTGCTTCTGCCCCCAGGTAGGGCCTCATTCAGATCTGCATGTGCCCAGCAGCAGCAGAATGAGGTGTTATGGAGGGGCTCTCAAAAGCCATTCTGTTGGCAAGAACTTGCTGAACAAATGTATTCTAGCCATGTGCCCTTTTACAATTTCCTGATTGAACAGAGAGAAAATAAATTAGGGGGCACAATTATTTATCTTTTTTCCTAGAAAATATTATGTTGCAAGAAACTATTTAGTTTTATTTCCATGATTTATTTGGACTTTAATCATATTTGGATGCGTTCCCTTCAGATAGTTATAAAAAGTTGAGTTTTGGGAAAGTGTTTTTGTTCAAATGTGCTCTTTCCTCTCAAATTATCCAAAGCTTTACCTACTTACCTACTGACATTTCTTTCTATAATTTCAAACACAAAAGATGAATGTAACAGTTGTCCCTGTTTTTCAACTGTGTTTAAAATTATAATACAAAGATTTCAGTTCCAAGAAAAGACCCGAGTTCATTCTTTTTTTATTTTCAATCTTCCATAAAAGAAGAATGTTTTGGATGCCTTTTAGGAATTTATTTAAAATCTATTCTATCATCTAACAGTTACATAGCCTTGAAAAGGATAGTTAACTGCTTTGAGACTCAGAATTTCTAAAGCATTTAAAGCCAGCCATTTCAAAGCTTTGTGTGTGAAGAGTTGATGCACATAAAACATATAGAACAGAATTCTCAGATGCAATAGCAGATATTATCATTTTATAATAATAAACAAAGCATGACTCATTCCTAATAAACCAAATGGTCCTCATGTATCCAACCAGACTTCACATGGATCCTTGTTTTCCATGTTTCTGACCAAAAGTGTGCAGATTTGAGCTTTGTGGATTTTGAAATATTTGCATAAATTGTTTGAGTAGTCCAATCAAAAAATCTGAAATGCCCACAAATCTAAAAACTTCAAAGTTATATCATGACTAAAAGAATTTGAGATTATAAGGCATTTTGGGTTTCAGATTAGAAATGCTCAACATATGGAATGAAGAAAGGATACAAGAATTTTCCTCTTGTAGCAACGTAGGTTCTAAAGATATTTCAAACTGAATTGAATAATATTTCAAATGCCCAATTTGTTAGTGTTATTTTGGTTTTATCCCAGGAATGCATGATTTTAAGGAAATGAGTTAAAATTTCAATTTAAGTGCACTCAACAAACAAGCAAAAAACACTAAGAAGCCAAGTTTCTCATATGGGCCAGCCCACAGCCTCAACTACTTTATTAAATCTGCTACAAAATGACAAAACTGAAAATATTATGTTATCATTAACCTGTAATCTTTTAAGTGTTAAAACTGTTCTTAAAGTGAATTGAAAAACAGTATAAAAGACAATGCTCCCACTTTGAGGCAAATTGAAAGTTTTGATGAACTTTCTCACAGTAATGGGTGGAATAAATAGAATACCAATATAGACACAGTTCTGCCCCCCAAAAAACAGTAAATACACATAGCATTTAAAACATAACCTAAAAGCCTACTCAAGAAAATTTGCTTAAGACATTTTTGTTGGTACCACTATGCCCCCAAGGAAATTAGAAAAATGATCAAGTAGCTCATTGTTAAAGTAATTTTTAACACAAAAAGACACACCATTGATTTTAAAAGTTAGAAATTTTAAAGAGCAAAACCTAAGCTACAGAAAATACTCAGTAATGTGAAGAAAGACAACAAAGGGAAAATGTGGCAGGAAAAGTATGTTTGGTATGAAAGGCAGACTGAATATTTAATAAATGGATAATCAATATTTCTGAAAAATAGTATCATAGAACAGAGGAGAAATAATCTTCAAAGATAAAAATAGAAGAAAAGATTTGAATCATCAGAAGAATTGGACTTGTGGATTAAAATAGCCCAATGTAAAAACCCAGGGATACTTAAGATAGTGTAAGTTTATCACAACCTATTTCCCCACTGATTACAACTGAGAACACTGGACAAAATAGAAAAGCCACTAACCAAGAACTGCAAAAAGTAAATAAAAGCACCAACAGGAGAGTTAAAAATCGAGAAACAATCAGAGGGATTTTGAGAACTATAATATAAAGTGGTGCTTGCATGTGTAGGAGAGATACAAATCAGCAAAGCATTTGGATTGAAAATGGCCTTGAAGATGAATTGACTTTGGGACAACCATCCACACAAAGCAAGACAGAACTTTCAGTTTAAACCTAACCAGGTTATCTGCTGAAACAAAACTAAACAAACAACACTCTGAGAATTTTAACAGTCCCAGAGCCTCATAATTTTGTAAGCATCCACGATAGAATCCAAACATCACTCTACTTACAAAGAATTAGGGATGAAGAAAATTTGGTTAATTCTCCAGGAAAAGACAACCTATGCCAACCTTCAGATGAGGCAGAGGTCAAAGTGATCAAAGGTTTAAAGCAAAAAAAAAAATATATATATATATCTATATCCCCAAATAAACAGTTGACATAGATGAAAGGTTAGATGTCCTCAGCGGAGGACTAGAGACGGAGCCTGAAGGGTCTGGGAGAAAATGACAAGGTCTGACATTCAGGCAACCACAGATCAGAATGAGTAGAGAAAGAAAGAAATCTGGGCAGAGGGAAACATTAGAAGAAAAAAAAATGAGCATAAATTTCATGTTTGGTTAACGATTTAAATTTGGGTAAGTATAAAAGGTCATTTTGAATTATTTTATACATGTGTGAAAGCAGAAATGTAACATGAAGAGAAGAGTAAAAAGTGGCATGTGGCTGTAAGATTCCTACATTTTTCTAACAGAAGCAAAGCAGAGAGTGGAATGTTACATACTTGGTAGCCATTAGAGCAATAAACACCAACAAACAAACTACAAAGGGATAGAGCTCAGAAGCCAATAAACAACAGAGAAGTGCTTAAAAATATTCCAACAATTCAAATTAGGCAGGAAAAAGGAAACACAGGGACAAAACTCAGAAAGGACTAACAGAAAATAAAATTGTAACCTAAACTGAATTATAGCAATGACTATAACAAATGTAAGAGACCTAAACATATGAAGACAAAGATTTCCAGAATTAACAATATCACCCAGCTATTATCTATCAAAAAAATCTCTTAAAATGTTGATATTAATAGATTCAAAGACAAAGATAAAATGTGCAGAATGCTAATTAAAAATTTTGAAGTGGCTATATTATAACCAGCTTAAGTAGAATACAGAACAAGAAAAATTACCACAGGTAAATGGGTTGTTATATACTGAATTATATCACCCTCAAAATTCATGAATCAAATCCCTACCCCACAATGTGAATGTATTTGGAAATAGAGGTTGAGTGAGGTAATTGAGGTTAAACGAGGTCATAAGGGTGAAGTCTTCATCTAACTGCACTTCTCTCCTTATGAGAAAGAGACACTGGATCTTTTTTTTTTCTGTGTGTGTGTGTGTGTGCACACACACACACAACACACACACACGGGAAAGGCCAGGTGAGGAAACAACCACAATGCAAGAAGAGAGGTCTCATAAGAAACCAACTCTGACCTTGGGCTTCCAGCCTCAGAACTGTGAAAAAATACATTTATATTGTTTAAGCCACCTAGACTCTGGTATTTTGTCATGGCATTCCTATCAAACTAATTCATGGGTAATTTCATAAAGAAAAATTATCCTAAAAAAAAATATTTCTAAAAAAATTATCGCACTTAATGAAAGAGCTTCAAAATTTATAAAGCAAAAACTGATAGAATTGAAAGGAAAGACAAATTCAACAAGTACATAGAAAATGAGAAATAACATACGAAAAATGTAAACACTATCAACTATTTTGACCTAATAAACATTGATAGAACATTCAACCAACCCTGCAAATTGTATGTGTATTTGCATTCATACATGTATTTATATATTTATTATTTATGGGTACATAGAACTTTCATCAAGATAAACCATATCTTGAGCCTAAATCTTAGAAATTAAAAAGAATTAAAGTTATACTAACATCTCTGATCATAGAATTAAATTATAATTTAATATCATAAAGACATCTAGAAAACCCACAAAATTCAAAAAGAAAACATACTTCTAAGTAGTCCATGGATGAAAGAAAAGTCTAGGGAAAAGCTAAAAAGATTTTGAGCTGAATTAAATGAAAATAAATATCAAAGTTTGTGGGATGAAGTAAACAATGCTTATAGAGAATTTTATAGCAAAAAGATATGTATCGTGGAAAAATTAAATCAATATAAGCACCTACCTTAAGCATTTAGGGAAAATAGAAAAAATTAAATATAAAGCAAGTGGAATGAGGAGAATAAAAAAGCATAAATAAAATATTAAAGAAAATAGATATAAAATAATTACAACCCAAAGCCAGTCCTTTGAAAGGACCAGTGAAATTAATTAACCTCTAGTCATATTGAAAAAAATGCAAATTTTCAATATTAGAAATGAAAGAGAAAATATTACCACAGCCTCTTAAACTCATAAGATAATGAAAGAATACCATGAACAACTTTATGCCCATAAATTTGACAAATTAGAAATGAATGATTTTTTTCTTGGCTTGTCCTTTTCTACAATATTTTAATTGACAATTATATTGTGATATTTTTACATGTTTATATATATATATATATATATATATATATATATATATATATAATGTGGGATAATTAAATGAAGCTAATTACCACATCCATCACCTCACTTAGCATTTCTGTGTGATACTCTGTTATTTTGAAAGTATATTTTGAAATAGTCATTGTTGACTACAGCCACCCTGCTGTGCAATAGATCTTATTCCTCCTGCCTAGCTGAAACTTCGAGCAGCCTTTGACCATCAACTCCCCATTCCTTCACTCCCTCCTCTGCCTCTGGTAACTACTATTCTGTTCTGAGTTTGGCTTATTTTAGAATCCACATATAATGGAGATAATGTGTCTTTCTGTGCCTGGCTTATTTCACTTAGCATAAAGTCCTCCAGGTTAATCCATATTGTTGCAAAGCGGCAGAATCTCCTTTTTTTTTTTTTTAAACATTTGAAGGAAAATAGGGAGTTTATTTCTTTTTATTAGTTGCTCAAGACAATACCATGATCTTGACATAGCATACATTTGATTCAAATAGGGTGTGAATTTCCTTCTTTTAAAGGCTGAATAGTATACCTTGGGGTACATTGTAGTTTGTATTTGGAATGTCCCTCCAAAATCCAAGTGGTAAAGGATTGATTTCCATCCCATGGCACTTTGGGGAGGTGAAAGGACCTCTGGGGGCATCATGGGAGGAAGTTAGGACATTGAGGGAGGGTAACTTCAAAAGAGATTGTGAATCCCTGCCTCTTCCTCTTTGCACACTGGCTGTAGCAAAGGAAACTTTTAACAAAAAGATAACCCACACATTAGGTAGAAAGTATTTGCAAACCATATAAATATGCAGAATATATAAGGAATTCAAACAATTTAGCAAGGAAACAAAGAATCCAATTTAAAAGTCCCTGAACAGGCATTTCTTAAAAGAAATGTATCAAATATTTTTTTTCTGCACCTATTGAGGTAGTCCCATAGTTTTCATCCTTCATTTTATTGAGGTGGTGAATCACTTTCATTGATTTGCCTATATTGAACTATCCTTGCATAGTAAATCTCACTTGATCATGGTGAATGATTCCTTTGAAGTATGTTGACTTGAGTATACTATTATTTTGTTGAAGGTTTTTGCATCTAGGTTTATGAGAGACATTGGCTTCCAGTTTTCTTTTCTTGTATTTCAATATCAGGTAATGCTAGCCTCAAAATCAGTTCAAAAGTATTTCCTCCATTTAGTGTTTTGGAAGAATTTGTGAAGGGTTGATATTACTTCAAATGTTTGGTAGATTTCGGCTCTGAAGTCATCAGCCCCTGGGATTTCCTTTGACACTTTCTTAAATTACTGATTTAATCTTACTTTCTATTAGTCTATTCAGACTTTCTATTTCTTCATGATTCAGTCTTGGCAGGTTGTGTGTGTCCAGTAATTTATCCTTCTCTTCCAGGCTACACAATCTGCTGGTGTATAAATGTTCATAGTAGTTTTCTTATGGTTCTTTGCTTTTCTCATCTACCAGTTGTAATATCTCCTCTTACACTTCTGATTATCAGTCTTTTTTTTTGTTTTAGTCTAGTTAAGGGTTTATTGATTTCGCTTATCTTTAAAAGCTCAACTCTAAGTTTCATTGATTGTTTTCCACTGTTTTTCTAGTCTATTTGATTTATTTTTGCTCTGATCTTTGTTATTTCCTTCTTGCTACTAACTTGGAGCTCAATTTTTTTCCCCGTTTGATGTAACATTAAATTGCTTATTTATTTCTTCTTTATTTATTACTATAAAATTCTCTTAGAAATGTCTTATTCCACATTCCATAAGTTTCAGTATGCTGTGTTTCTATTTTCTATTGCCCACTGATGAAAGTGGGGTACTACATTCCCCTAATATTACTCTTACGGCCTGTATCAATATTATATACTGACCTTTGTCTTCTTACAGTTTTTGACTTATAATCTATTTGGTCTGATAGGTATAGCTACCCCTTGCTCTTTTGTTTTACATTTGTCTTAATTTTTATTTCATCTTTGATTTCTTCTCTAACAAGCTGTTCTGGAGCATATTGTTTAATTATCACGTATTTGAAAATTTTCTAGGATTTCTCCTGTTATTGCCTTTCAGTTTTATACCACTTGATTAAAAAAAAAAAACACTTGATATGATTTTTTTGAGAGAGAATTTTTTAATATATATATATATTTTTAGTTTTTGGTGGACACAACATCTTTATTTTATTTTTATGTGGTGCTGAGGATCGAACCCAGTGCCCCATGCATGCCAGGCCAGCGTGCTACCGCTTGAGCCACATCCCCAGCCCACTTGATATGATTTTGGTCCTCCTAAATTTGTTGAGACTTGTTTGTGGGCCTAACATGATTTATCATGGAAAATGTTATATGCACAATTAAAGAAATTGTGTATTCTGTTGCTGTTGGATGAATGTTCTATACATATCTGTTAGGTTCACATGATCTAAAGGATAATTCAAGTCCATTTTTTTATTAATTTTTCTATCTACACAATCCGCCCACTGATGAAAGTGGGGTACAAAATTCCCCTAATATTACTCTGTATCATTATATTCTGACCTTTGTCTTTTTACAGTTTTTGACTTATAATCTATTTGGTCTGATAGGCATAGCTACCTCCTGCTCTTTTGTTTTACATTTGCATGAAATCTCTTTTCCCATTCTCCACTTTCAGAAAAAAAGATCAATTTCTTGAAAGATATTAAATACCAAAGTATTCAAGAACAAAACACATAACTAGTACGTTATGGAAAGTGAATTTGTAATATAAAACTTTGACCAAGATTCATTTTGTTGGAAAGTATGACGTCACTGGCAAGTTCTATCAAACACATAAAGAAAAAGATAATAATAGTATACAATCTATGTCAGAAAACAGAAGAGAAAAGATTTCTATTTTAGTTAGTTTTTTCACTGCTATGACTAAAAGACCTCATAAGAACAATTTTAGAGGAGGAAAAGTTTATTCGGGACTCATTGTTTCAGAGATCTCAATTCATAGATAGCCAGCTCCATTCCCCAGGGCTCAAGACATCATGGCAGATGAATGTGGTAGAGGGAAGTGACTCACATGATGATCAGGAAGCAGAGAGAGCCTAAACTCAGCTCACCCAATATATATCCCAAAAGCATGCCCCCACTGACCCACTTCCTCCAGCCACACCCTACCTGCTTTCAGTTACCACTCAGTTAATCCCATCAGGGGATTGATTCACTAGTTGGGTTATGGCTCTCATAACCCAATAATTTCACCTCTGAACATTCTTGCACTGTCTCACACGTGAATTTTGGGGGGACACCTCATATCCAAACGTTAATAATTACTTCCCAGTGCATATTACGAAGTCAGCATTATTCTGACATGAAAACCAAATAGATAAACGAGGAAATAGACTTCAATTTAACACCTATGAAGAACATAAACAAGAATATTTCAACAACATTGGGAAATAAAATTAAACAATTTGTAAAAAAAGAAGTATAATAACTTACAAGCAAATGTAGCATCTTCTGGGAATAGAAAATCTATGCAACATTTGTAAGTCAATGTAATTCACCACATTCATGGATTCAGTAAAAGAATGTGACAAAACTCAAAACCCATTTTTGATTAAAAAAAAATTCCCAGCAAACTTGCAATAGAAGGGTGCTTCTTTAACATGATAAACTGCAACCATGAAATATCTGCAGCAAATATAATACTTAATAGTAAAAGAGTTAATGCTTTTCCCCTAAGATGAGAAACAAAGATGTTTACTCTCAGCTCTCCTATTTAACATTGTACTAGAATTCCTACTTAGTGTAAAAGCAAGAATAAGAAATGGAAGGAATATGGGTTGGAAGATATATAACCATTTCTATTCACTGATAATTTAATAGTCTATATAGGAAACATTAAAGAGCCTACAAACAAGTTTGTTTAGTGAGGTCTTAAGATACAACAACAAAAATCAACACTATTTTTATATACTAGCAATGAACAACTGGACATCAAAATTTTAAACAAAATGCATGGAATGCTCAGATATCAATATAAAATGTACAGAATTTGTACTTGGAAAACTACATAGCACTGATAAAAGAAATCAAATGAAATTCAAATAAATTGAGATAAATACTACATTCTGATAGATACAATATTGTATAAGGTGTCAGTTTCCCCAAAATTTATCATAGATTCAAAGCAATCCCTATAAAAATCCTAGTAGAGTCTACTGTACATATTTCAAATAGATTTTATTATTTATATGGAAAAGAATCATCAAAACAATTTTTAATATGAAGTCAGAAGACTCACTCTGCCTAGTTTTAAGACTATGTGAAACCTACAATAATCAATACAGTATAATATTGGTGAAAGGTTAGATACATGATCAAGGAAACAGAGTCCAGAAGTAGACCCACTCCAATAACACGTTTTTGGCAAAGGCAATTCAATGGTGAAAGGACACTACTTTCAAATATTTCTAGAGTCATTATGATAGTCACATGCAAAAAAAAATTGCCTTCCAAATGTACTTCACATTAAATAAAAATTTACTCAAAATGGATTATAGTCAAATATACAGTTTAAGACTATAAAATTTCTAGATGAAAACAAATAAGAATCACTGTGATATTGTCTCAAAGAATTCTTAGGTGAAACCCCAACGGCATAGTCTATTAAATAAAAACACAATAAATCATACCCTCCAACATTAAAAAATTCTACTCTGAAAAACATTCTTTACAGAATGAAGATGCAAATGTTTTCCTGCAGTTTGTAGTTTGCAAGTCATATATCCATGAAAGGAATGCATTCACAATAAATAACAAGCCCTCAAAACTTATTAATAAGCCAATACCAACTCATTATAAATCAACAAAAGATTTCAACCGAGAGTTCATAGAAGATATAATACAATAAAAACCTAAGTATACTTAACATCACTAGTCATTAGGGAAATCCAAAGTAAAACCAAAGAAAAAAGATACCACTATACACCTTTTAGAATGTCTAAGACAAAAATTAAAACAACTGAAAGGAGCAACCATTATCAAACATATAAAAAATTATATTTCTCATGTATTGTTGAGAATACAAAATATAGTCACATTTGAAAACCAAAACTTATTAAAAAGTCGAAAGAAAATGTATCAAAGAATTATTTAAAACTTAGAAATGAGTGATAACACTATATAAATGAAAAATAGACAAATGATATCAATAAGCACATCATAAAAATGAAATGCAAATGGTACATAAATAAATGGGAAGAAGTACAGACTCAGTGTTAAGCAAAAAATTCTTCACAATTCTCCACTGACAAGGATTTTTTAAAGTAATGGTATTCAGTATTTGTGAAGGTTCAGTAAGACATATATTCTCATAAACTACTGGGGGCAACATTATTTGTTAAAGCCCTCCAGAACATTATTTGTAAATATCTGTCATAAACCGTAAAAAATTTCATCCTCTTTGAATCAGTAATTTTACTTCCATGAATGGATCCTAAGGAAGTAATCAAAAACAAAGAAAGATATATACACAAAGAAGTTCATCATGGCATTATTTTCAATACTGGAATACTGGAAACAGCCTCAATACACAAAAAGTTCATATCCAATTATGGCACAAGTATAAAACAGAATGTTATTCAGCCATTAAAAATATTTATGAAGAATTGATGAAATTGGAAAATACTTCTAGTGTAATAAAGTTTTTAAAAGCAGGATAGAAAACTACATAATGTGATACTGACAATACATAAGTACAAGTCTAAGAAGTTTAGGATTATTATGTATGGATATATATATGACTACAATAAATAACCTCTAAGCTTTGTTAAATAAAAATAAGCTAAGCTTTGTTATTTAAAAAATTTTTTTTCTTAACTTCTATAGATTTTTCACATTTAAAAAATAAATTGTACCACTTCATAATCAGAAAAATATTCACAGTATTTTAAAATAATGTTTCCCCAAGTAGGGTTTATGTATATATACATATGTGTATATTTATATTATAAATATATATGTTGTAAATGAACACAATACCTTTATTTTATTTTTTTATTTTTTATATGGTGCTAAGGATTGAACCCAGTGCCTCACACATGCTAGACAGGTGCTGTACCACTGAGCTACAACCCCAGCCCCCCAAGTAGTATACCTTAAGACCTGGTTCTTACATCTGCCTCATCTAAACACCCACACTATCTCATGACATAATTTTGTCTACAGGGTAAATGCCAAGGATGTAGTTTTTTATATGATATCAGGATCCTCACTTCCTACATAACCATGCTCTTGGTGGCAAAGATGATTTTGGTTCACAGGATCTTAAGTTTTATCAAGCACCTAATCTCCATTGATATCAAAAGAATATGTTGTATTTCTTCCAACTCAGAAAACTCCACAAATTATTACAGGTTACAATAGTAAAACATCCCAAAATACTTAGAAACGTCCAATATTCTAAATATTTTAATTTTCATGTGACTCATATTCTGTAATGAATATAGTGAAAAGGACAGCTATGGAGTATTATTTTAGTTGTTCAACCAGTTAACTTAGTTTAAGTTGCCAATCATTCTAGACTCCTTGGTGTCCTAGAGGATAGATAGGGTGCTTTTGTGCTTATCAAGTTACCTAAATTTACCAAAGTACTACACAGGAACGTTTTAAATTGTTAAGAAATACAGATGCCAGCCAGAGAGGTGTTTAAATTAATTAATTGAAACAAAAATATAATAAACATTAACTTTGGGCAGGAATACAAGCTAAAATAACACTAACATTGGGCAAATTCACCTTGAAGTAATGGCAGATAACTGAACTACCCATCAAGGCAGGGTACACCATCAAAGTTTTAGTTTATGAATTGACTTTTTTTTAGATTTTATATATTTTTTTATGATTTTTTTATTCATTGTTCACATTACAAAGCTCTTGACATATTTCATACATTAGATTCAAGTGGATTATGAACTCCCAGTTTTTACCCCAAATGCAGATTGCAGAATCACGTCAGTTACACATCCACAATTTTACATAATGCCCTATTAGTAACTGTTGTATTCTGATACCTTTCCTATCCTCTACTATCCCCACTCCCCTTCCCTCCCATCTTCTCTCTCTACCCCATCTACTGTAATTCATTTCTCTCCTTGTTTATTTTCCCATTCCCCTCACAACCTCTTATATGTAATTTTGTATAGCAATGAGGGTCTCCCTTCATTTCCATGCAATTTCCCTTTTCTCTCCCTTTCCCTCCCATCTCATGCCTCTGCTTAATGTTAATCTTTTCTTCCTGCTCTTCCTCCCTACTCTGTTCATAGTTGCTCTCATTATATCAAAGAAGACATTTGGTATTTGTTTTTTAGGGATTGGCTAGCTTCACTAAGCATAATCTGCTCTAGTGCCATCCATTTCCCTGCAAATTCCATGATTTTGTCATTTTTTAGTGCTGCGTAATACTCCATGGTGTATAAATGCCACATTTTTTTTATCCATTCATCTATTAAAGGGCATCTGGGTTGGTTCCACAGTCTAGCTATTGTGAATTGTGCTGCTAGGAACATCGATGTGAGTATCCCTGTAGTACGCTCTTTTAAGGTCTTCAGGGAATAGTCCGAGAAGGGCAATAGCTGGGTCAAATGGTGGTTCCATTCCCAGCTTTCCCAGGAATCTCCATACTGCTTTCCAAATTGGCCGCACCCATTTGCAGTCCCACCAGCAATGTACAAGTGTACCCTTTTCTCTACATCCTCGCCAGCACTTGTTTGACTTCATAGTGGCTGCCAATCTTACTGGAGTGAGATGGTATCTTAGGGTGGTTTTGATTTGCATTTCTCTGACTGCTAGAGATGGTGAGCATTTTTTCATGTACTTGTTGATTGATTGTATATCCTCCTCTGAGAAGTGTCTGTTCAGGTCCTTGGCCCATTTGTTGATTGGGTTATTTGTTATCTTATTGTCTAATTTTTTGAGTTCTTTGTATACTCTGGATATTAGGGCTCTATCTGAAGTGTGAGGAGTAAAAATTTGTTCCCAGGATGTAGGCTCCCTATTTACCTCTCTTATTGTTTCTCTTGCTGAGAAAAAACTTTTTAGTTTAAGTAAGTCCCATTTGTTGATTCTTGTTATTAACTCTTGTGCTATGGGTGTCCTATTAAGGAATTTGGAGCCTGACCCCACAATATGTAGATCGGAGCCAACTTTTTCTTCTATCAGACGCAGAGTCTCTGATTTGATATCAAGCTCCTTGATCCACTTTGAGTTGACTTTTGTGCATGGCGAGAGGAGGGGATTCAGTTTCATTTTGTTGCATATGGATTTCCAGTTTTCCCAACACCATTTGTTGAAGATGCTATCCTTTCTCCATTGCATGTTTTTAGCTCCTTTATCAAATATAAGATAGTTGTAGCTTTGTGGATTAGTCTCTGTGTCCTCTATTCTGTACCATTGTTCCACCCGCCTGTTCTGGTACCAGTAACATGCTGTTTTTATTACTATTGCTCTGTAATATAGTTTGAAATCTGGTATCGCTATACCGCCTGGTTCACACTTCCTGCTTGGAATTGCTTTTGCTATTCTGGGTCTTTTATTTTTCCATATGAATTTCATGATTGCTTTATCTATTTCTACAAGAAATGCCGTTGGGATTTTGATTGGCATTGCATTAAACCTATAGAGAACTTTTGGTAATATCGCCATTTTGATAATATTAGTTCTGCCTATCCATGAACAGGGTATATTTTTCCATCTTCTAAGATCTTCTTCTATCTCTCTCTTTAGGGTTCTGTAGAAGGAAGAGCAAAACAACAGCAAATGTAGCAGAAGGCAAGAAATAATTAAAATCAGAGCGGAAATCAATGAAATTGAAACAAAAGAAACTATTGAAAAAATTAACAAAACTAAAAGTTGGTTCTTCGAAAAAATAAATAAGAGCGACAGACCTTTAGCCATGCTAACGAAGAGAAGAAGAGAGAGAACTCAAATTACTAACATACGGGATGAAAAAGGCAATATCACAACAGATGCTACAGAAATACAGAAGACAATTAGAAATTATTTTGAAAACCTATATTCCAATAAAATAGAAGATAGTGAAGACATCGATAAATTTCTTAAGTCATATGATTTGCCCAGACTGAGTCAGGAGGATACACACAATTTCAACAGACCAATATCAATGGATGAAATTGAAGAAGCCATCAAAAGACTACCAACCAAGAAAAGCCCAGGACTGGATGGGTATACAGCGGAGTTTTACAAAACCTTTAAAGAAGAATTAATACCAATACTTTTCAAGTTATCTCAGGAAATAGAAAAAGAGGGAGCTCTTCCAAATTCATTCTATGAAGCCAACATCACCCTGAATCTGAAACCAGACAAAGACACCTCAAAGAAAGAAAACTACAGACCAATATCTCTAATGAACCTAGATGCAAAAATCCTCAATAAAATTCTGGCGAATTGAATACAAAAACACATCAAAAAAATTGTGCACCATGATCAAGTAGGATTCATCCCTGGGATGCAAGGATGGTTCAATATACGGAAATCAATAAATGTTATTCACCACATCAATAGACTTAAAGATAAGAACCATATGATCATCTCGATAGATGCAGAAAAAGCATTCGACAAAGTACAGCATCCCTTTATGTTCAAAACATTAGAAAAACTAGGGATAACAGGAACTTACCTTGACATTGTAAAAGCTATCTATGCTAAGCCTCAGGCTAGCATCATTCTGAATGGACAAAAGTTGAAGGCATTCCCTCTAAAATCTGGAACAAGACAGGGATGCCCTCTCTTACCACTTCTATTTAATTTAGTCCTTGAAATACTAGCCAGAGCAATTAGACAGACAAAAGAAATTAAAGGCATAAAAATAGGAAAAGAAGAACTTAAATTATCACTATTTGCGGACAACATGATTCTATACCTAGAAGACCCAAAAGGATCTACAAAGAAACTACTAGAACTAATAAATGAATTCAGCAAAGTGGCAGGATATAAAATCAACACGCATAAATCAAAGGCATTTCTGTATATCAGCGACAAAACTTCTGAAACGGAAATGAGGAAAAACACTCCATTCACAATATCCTCAAAAAAAAAAAATAAAATACTTGGGAATCAACCTAACAAAAGAGGTGAAAGATTTATTTGTTATCTTATTGTCTAATTTTTTGAGTTCTTTGTATACTCTGGATATTAGGGCTCTATCTGAAGTGTGAGGAGTAAAAATTTGTTCCCATGATGTAGGCTCCCTATTTACCTCTCTTATTGTTTCTCTTGCTGAGAAAAAACTTTTTAGTTTAAGTAAGTCCCATTTGTTGATTCTTGTTATTAACTCTTGTGCTATGGGTGTCCTATTAAGGAATTTGGAGCCCGACCCCACAATATGTAGATCGGAGCCAACTTTTTCTTCTATCAGACACAGAGTCTCTGATTTGATATCAAGCTCCTTGATCCAAAAACTGGAAATTCATATGCAACAAAATGAAACTGAATCCCTTTCTCTCGCCATGAATTGACTCTTAATATTTGTTTTTTCCTGGGGAAGAGATCTATAGCCTGTGTTGATTCATTTAAAAGGATTGGGAGGGAATTCTGCAGAAAGATGGCCACAGCATCATTTCAATCCTTACAGCAACAGCAACTACAAAATGCTAGGCAATTGTCAAACTGATAACTCATCTTGAAACTATTGGAAAACTCAAAGTTTCAGGGCAAGAAAATCTAAGGAAATACAGGAGCCTTTAAGTAGAGATAAGGCATGGATATTTCCTAACTGGAGTAGTCATTGCCAGACACCAGTAAGAAGAATCCAAGTGGTACCTTTAACCACTTACCAAAGATCAAAGGTGAGCTAAGGAGAGAACCCCCATGGGGAAACGACACACAGGAGATCACCACCTGCATGCTGTTGCCATACACCTCACTGAATTCTCACAAAAAGAAGAGAGAGTCAGAGCTACAGTTTTGATAAAGCATCCCTTGTGACAAAAGTAGCCCCTGGGGAAAAGAAAAGTACCCCTTGGATTCTTTTCCTCTATTCTTCTAAGAAAAAGCTAAAGTCACTGAGGAAAAGCAACAAATACTATGTTCTTAGGGAACTGGCAAAACCTAATCACAGCAGAGAACAAAACCTCTACCCATGAGGATGAGGATGGGTCAGAATGTGTCCTGGTGGTGGGTGAAGGGAGGGGACTGCAACCTGCAGTTGAGTAGGTTAGCTCAACTCATGACCAGAAGAGCTCACCAACTGGTAAATGTCTAGACAAAGCAAATGTTTGCTCATTTCCAAGCATAAGAACTATGTTTTTTTTAGTTTCTACTTTTACAAGATATCTGACTTTCAACAAGGGGAAAAAATGTGGCATACAGAATAAAGTGCAAGGAAAAAAAACACACTATCAAGAAACAAATCAGCAACAGTAATATTCACCGTGACACAGATGTTGTAACTCTTTAAAAATTTGAATCATTAGAATGTAAAATAATCCAGTAGAAAAGGTAGACAACAGGCATGATCAGATGGCAAATTTCAACAGAGAAGGAAACTAACCATAATGAGGGGTCTTTAAAGGACTGAGATGCTCTTTTGCATAAAGAGGAAATGGCGCTGGTTTTATTGAATGAATTTGTATAGAGAGCAATGAGGAAAATAACACAAGATGTTGGCTAGAGAAGCAATTGTCCCTGTTGATTAAGATGCAGAGGAAGGCCATTTCTATCCAATTTTTGATCAAGAACTTGGTGGATCAGGGGATACATATTTCCACTGGGAGATGTCCCTGAGATTATCCGTGTAAACTGGACTACCTCATTAGGCACTTGCCACTTTGGGATGGTTGTGCCAACATGGTCACATGAGAACCAGGGCAGCAAGAAAACATACCTAACCACAGGCCCTCAATGCAGATGGGCACGTCCTTCTCAAATAGCCAATAGCTTTGCATGTGCTCTTGTCACTGAAAGAAGTCCATATTACCTTACTACCTCAAAGGAGGAAATAATGAAAGGGGACCCCAGAAAGTGTCTCAGGTGTCTGTGCAGGATGGAAAAAATGTAGGAACCAAGAAAATGAAGCATAAAGCATCCCGATCTCGTTACTGCACTCAGTGACAATCCATTTAACTTTGGCAACATGTAGATCCAACTAGATGTTCCTTTGTGTTGGATTCCTCCAAAGATTCTGCTTAAATGGAATAAACAGGAAATAAATAGAAGCTTTGTTTTTGAAATTTAAAGAGGAAAGGTTAATATTACCTTTATAAGAAAAACAAAAACAAAAACAATCAGTCCCTAGGAGCCTCGCCTTGGAGTTGCAGGGTCTTTCGATCATTCACCTAACTGTGCCCAGAGCCACCGCTCTCAATGCTGCTCTGATTTCCTGGGCAATCAAAACTCAGCAGGGCCAGGCTTGGACATTGAGAGACTTTACTGTAGGGTGCCTTTAAAAAAAAAAAAGATGATTTAGAGCAGTAAAAGATTTTTTTTAAAAAAAGCCATTTTAAGCTAATGACTATTCCAACTCTTGTGCATCAAATGCCATTTACAGGGTCAGTGAGTGGAATAAAAAGGAAAATGACAGGCTTCGAGGAGAGACATGGCTGGTATTTAACTACCAAAAAGCATAGAAATGGAGGTAGTTTTTCCAAGAGACCCAGAGAACAGATTACAATGAGAGAGAGAGAGAGAGAGGAGAAAATGCGTTGTGACTTTGGAGGAAAGGAGGAGAGGGAGGGGGTGATGTGGCATGAGGAAGGAGCTTAGAGGGACAAAGGGAAAAGACAGTTCTTCACTGCTTTGAAACGTTTCACGAACTTGGGTTTTCAAGATGGAGATCTGAGTTCACTTGTGTGTTTATCTTACCTCCCTCCTAGAACCCATTAGAATGACCAAGGGGACACAAAACAAGACTATCTATAGCAACACAAAAATTAAGGGAAAACCTTAGAAAACAAGAATGCTTCAGGGACTTGCACACAATACACTGTGTATTAGGATCTCCAGAGATACAGATATAGTAGGTTGGATGTTTATTTTTCTTGTAATTATATACACATCTGTGTGTATATATAATATACCCATAATCCATAAGTATGCTCATACATATGCATTATTATAAGGAATTGCCTCACAGTCATGGAGACTGACAAGTTCTAAGATGGAGAATGAGTCAGAAAGCTGGAAACCCAAGAGATTCGAGGCTGCTCCCATCCAATGTCTGTCTCAAGAGCCAGACATGGCTGATGTTTCAGTTCCAATCCAAAGGCAACCAGGAAAGAGGAATTCTCTTACTTGGGGGAGGGTCATATCAGGTTGGTATGATACGTTCATTTCAGGCTCACCCACACTAGAGAGGGGTTTTAGTTTTTTCACTGCTGCAACCAGAAGACCTGACAAGTACATTTAGAGGAGGAAAAGTTTATTTGGGGTATCATGGTTTCAGAGGTCTCAGTCCATAGATGTCTGGCTCCATTGCTGTGGGCAAGGTGGGGCACAACACCATGGCAGAAGTGTGTGGTAGAGAAAAGTAGCTTAATACATTCCACTAGGAGAGAGTGAGGGAGAGGAGAAAGATATCCCCTCTCAGGGTCAAAATATAAACCCCAAGGGCATGTCCACATCCACCCACATCCTACCTGCCTACAGTCACCAGTTAATCCCTATCAGGGACCTAGCACATGGATCAGGTTAAACCTCCTATGACCCAACCATATTACTTATAAACTTTCTTCACCCGGGGACACCTGATACCTAAACCATAACAAGTGAGGAGACGTTTAGGAATTTTACCAGAGTCCTGCACATAAGGGGGCTGCTCTCCATCACACTACCTGTGCTTAAGGAAGTCTTTTCTTCTAATTCATTTGACTTTTAATAAAATACGGGATTCAAAGATATGCAAATAGGTGAACGAGTACTAGGAGAAGAGGAAGTTCCGTTTCATAGATTCTCTCAGTGACCCTGAAACTCCTGAGCCCTTTTCTAGAGAATTCCAAGGGACTCTGTGCCTTCACAGGAAGGAGCCAAAATATATACCTGTAGGGAGGAGGGAGTCATGGCCCCAGGCTCTGGGATCATCTCCTCAGGATTTCTTCATAATTCCCTTTGAAGGTACAGCTCAGGCCAGACGCAGCCATGCCTGCATTCCCAGAGTTGTGGAGGCTCAAAGGAGATGGAGAGTCAGGGATCAGGCACCAGGGGACACAGCTCAAACTTGTAAAGAACTCTGGGGCTTATGAGGACTAGCACCCAGCAGGGCACAAGTTGATGGGAGAAGAAAGTTTTTAACAAAAACTTAAAGACAACCTCATCTGTCCCCACAACTCTCCTGGTATCACACACACACAAAAAAAAAAACAAGCAGAACAAAACTAGAGGACGTGGTTTCCATGTTTCTCTGTGCTGGAGATTACAAAGGTTGAAAGAGTGTATTCAAATCACTAGATCCCAACAGGCTGGGTACTCCAGAGGGTCTCCTGGGGCAGCACAACAATACCACACCATGGACACAACATAAAGGACTCCTCCAGGGCAGACCTCCTATGAATCTCTAACTCCCTCTCTCCAGACCATTCAACAAGACATCGTGTCTAGGAAAGAGAACACTGAAATAGACGCTAGGCTGAGCTGTGAAGAACTGCTGATGTTTGAGCATTCTGACCCATGAAACTCGCAGTTTTGTGTGGCTCCACCAAAAGGGTTGCTTGCCAGTGAGAACTGAAGTCAAGGGGTTTCAGGTGGGGACAGGAATAGATCTCACGGACAAACAAGAGGAAAAAAATTAAAAGAATCAGAGGATTTCAAGTTTTTGATCTAAAGTTAGAAATAAAGAAATTAAGGTGATTCGTCAACTGATAAAACAGCTTATGATCCAGAAAGAAAGAATGGGGCAAAGGAAGAGAATGACAATAGAAAATCTACTTAAAAATTCCCTTGCCACTTTGCACCCACAGGACGACCATGATCCAAAAAACATATGACAAGAGTTGGCAAGGATAAGGAGAATCAGAGCCCACACACTAGTGGCGGGAAGGGTACATCCAGTTTGGAAAACAGCCCAGCAGTTCTTCAAAAGGTTAAACAGTTATAACCCAGCAATTTCATTCCTAGGTTTATACTTAAAAGAAATGAGCACACACAATTTGTATCCAAATGCTCATAGCAATGTTATAAATAAGAACCCAAAGTAGAAACAATCCCAGTGACTAAGAACTAAGAAATAAACCACATATGATCTATTCATACGATGGAATATTAATTGCCCATAAAAAGGAATGAAGTCCTGACATATGCCACTACATGGACAATCCTTGAAAGCATTATGCTAAGTGAAAGAATCCAGGCACAGGAGAACACATATTGTATGCTTCCATTACATGACATTGTCTAAAATAGGCAAAACTAGAGGGAAAAAGTCGTACACCAGTGGTTGTCTAGGGCTAGAGGGAAGCAGGTGAGGGATACTAATGAATACTGGTTTTCAGGGCAGAGGAGGAGGAAATTACACTAAAATTGAGATAATGGTTACACTAATATGAACGTATTAAAAAAACCACTGAATTGAACAGACGAATCATATGATATGTGATTTATATCTATTACTTTAGAAATATTATCTTGGCCAAATAGCATCTTTAGTTTTAAGGTCCTATTAAACTCCCAGAACATTAATTTAAAAGAAAAGTAGGAAATTACATTGTGAATTAGTTTTAATTTCAAGCAAAAAGTCAACATCTTACAAGTTCAGGTAGAAAAATCTAGATTACCTAGAAATGAAAATAAGTAGGGCATCAATTTTTTCCTTTCTTAAACTTTAGAAGAAAATGCCCAAGAGCTCATTTCCAGTCTGAGAGCTCTTGTGCACGTGTGAAAATTTCAGAAATACATCCGAGTTCAAGCAGATACTTTCACCCGTCCACACTCTCCTGCCTAAAACAATAACGTGATGAATCCTCTACCTACCAAATAAAGACTTGAAAAATTAAAATCCCAAAGCACGAGGCAACGTCAAGTACAAGAGAAAGCATAGAGCTTCATAACGTGAATGTGGACCTGAGAAGATAGACCAGACTGCACAAAGCCAAGCAGTGGTTAGAGGGCCTTGACAGGGGCAATCTGTTTGCACCCCACTAAAATTTCCTATAGCTGTCTAGTACCAAATGCCCATTGTGTACCTGATATCTGCCCAAAATAATGCACTCATGACCACATTGCCTCTCAATAGCCTGATAAGGAAGTGGTATTACTTGCACATCACTAAGGAGGAAAACCAAGGCTAAGAGCCTGGTTTTTCAACTTCAGCACTATTGACAGTTGAGGCCAGATGATTATGACAGGGACTGTCCTGTGCATTGCAGCATGTTCAGCAACATCCCTAGCCCTACACGGGGGAGTATTAACAGATGTTTCCAGATGTCCCATGGACAGCAAATAACCCCATGGTGAACCACTCTCTTAGAGTGACTTCATAATTTGCCCAGTTCAAAGCCAGGCCTGATTCTGGATATTTCTATGGGGTAAAGAAGTAGTGGCCAATTGAGGGAAAGAGAATTCCCCAATTCTGGGTTCTTGTTGCACCAACACTGACAGCTCCCTAACCTTGGCTGATGGTGCCAGATCTTGCCTGTGGGGACCTTTTGCTTAGAGGCCAATATGGTGGTTGAGGTTAGGAAGTGGGAAACTGTTTAGCTGGATACTTTGGAGTATCCAGAGGGAGGGTACATCAAGAAGGACATAGCCACTTTGAACTCACTACTTTAACCACATGAAATAGGACTCCTCTGTACTCCTGAAAGGCTCTCAAAAGAATTTCAGTCTCTCATAAGCAAAGACCCAGTTTTTTTTTCCTTAATTAGGCAGGTTGCCCAGTTAAAATGACAGATTGTCCCATGAGTAATATTGTGACTTGGCATTGCTCTTAGTAGTTAGACCCCAAGAGCAATTTGAAAACAAATGGAATAATCATCAGTGAGGAGGTTGGTCACCCAGCATACTCTAGGAAGGTCGAATAATTTCAATACTTAACCTAAGCCAAAGAAAATTCATGATGTTAAAGCTACTGCCTCAAAATCCTGCCATGCTTTCCAAGACAAAAGAAACCTTTCCTGATTGAGTGATTATAAAGCTTTATCAAAATGATCCACATTTCAAGAAACACAGCTTTATGCTTTCCAAAGCCCAGAAAAGACTACCAACATCAAAGATTCAACTAGAACAGCTTTAAAAAACCATAAGACTTTTTTTGGAAAGAATATATGTAGAAATTTCATATGGATCTTAAGACTGGCTAATTAAATGATTAGTGATTCCAAATTGATGGTCTGACTTGGTCCTCTTTTATTAAATATCTTTTCTTTGTATCACATCGTTATCATGGAACAACCCTTCCTTTATTAGTGTAGGTGATTGGAAATTAAATATACACATTTGTAAGCAGCATGATGAACTCGCTCACAAGATTCTGGTTTACCTTACAGTTCTTGCTCCTTAGCCATGGAATTTCCGCCTATGAAAAAATGATTTCTCCACTGGAAATGGAGACATACAATTAAGCCACATTACAAAATGCCTGATTTAACTCTCAGACAGCAAGGTGACACAAGGAACTAAAAATAAACTTGTGAGACCTACAATAAACTCGGGATTCTTAACCATATCTTTCCAGTTAGCTGAGACAACATGAGATCAGGCAGAGCTGTAGATGCAGGATTCTTAAATTTCCTGGATTGGAGACCTCTTTAGTAGAAAAAAAAGATATGTAATTCAGTCACTAAAGCATTGAACTGGCAACACAAAAACGTTCATTCCTCCATTCCATAAACATTTCTCCAACATTTACTTTATGTCAGACATATGGCTTGGCTATGAAACAGGGGTGCCCAGTTGCTTGACTGCCTATTATCAGCTCTTAAAAATCCCACGTGGGCTCAGTGATAAAACTGTAAGAGGGAAAGATATAGTTTTTATCTTTTTCAGGAGAAATACCTTCAATTTGAATATTCAGTGGCTCTGGGGAAGAATCCTTAAGTTTTTTCCTGTTAACAAGGTACCCTGCAAGGGTGTGATGCCTTCACTGTCCGCTTGGGGGTGCCTCACATTCATTGTTCTCAATCCAGCCTTGGTCCAGATGCAGGTCACATGATCTCAGAGGGTGGCTGGACTTCACCAACTCCTCAGTCCTAAGCAGAGACCAGATTCTGTGACAACATTTAACAGAATTCATAGGAAAACATAGTGTTGCTATTAGGAGATGCTCCTGGAGAAATTTCAATAACCTATCATCATTAATAAAATTATCATATATAAATCACATGTATGTTCAGGTCAGGAGATAGGCCCACAAATTCTAGTTAAATAATCTTTGAAATTGACTCACCTTGAGATGGTCTTGCAAAAAAAAAAAAAAAAGTAAAACTCATTGTCACTCAGTTTCTATAAACTTCATATGTAAAGCATGAAACAGAACTAAAAGCAGTCTCTTCTGATGGGTCATTTCACTGCTCTGGATTCTTATCTTTGTATGTAACTCCCCAGATGTTCCCACTCCCGGGCTGCCAAACATTGCTGGAATCAAGACAGATGATCCCATCATCAACCCATACTTAATCTATGCGTTTATTCAAACAAAATGTATTAAGTGTTCTGATGTTATTCCTGCAGTAGGTATAGGAGATGCATGGATGACTGGAACAATTTCCAGTTCCTCCGAGAATTTACATTCTCTTTGGGGAGAGAGAGGAGTAAAATATCAATTGAGTAGAATGTGCTAAGCACAATGAATTTGGTTAGAGAAATAGATGAAACACTTAGCCCATCCTTGAGTGGCCATGAAAGGCTTGTAGCAAAGTCTAAACTGAATCTAAAAACAACAGTAAATAAACAGCCCAGAGGGACCCGGGAGGATGAGAAGGAAATGACTTTTGCCAAATCCTAGGAGTTGGTGGAGGAGGAAGGAGCTGGGTGCATGGGTACAACACACAGTGTGGTGTGGGGATGGCAGAGGATAAAACAGAAGGTAGATGATGCAGGACCTTATTTGGTAAGATAGTTAACATAATAGGGAGCAAGAAAAGGATTTTTTTTTGGGGGGGTGACTGATTATGAACAGTGTGCATTTTATTTTTTTTTATTTTTTTATTGGTTGTTCAAAACATTACAAAGCTCTTGACATATCATATTTCATACATAAGCTTCAAGTGAGTTATGAACTCCCAATTTTGCCCCAAACACAGATTGCAGAATCATATCAGTTACACATCCACATTTTTACATAATGCCATACTAGTAACGAACAGTGTGCATTTTAGGAAGGGTTGCAGTGTTAAGAAAGGTTGGCTCATTTGTTAAACTGTGTTGGCTGCCTCCTCTTTTTTATCATCAGGAACTCTATTTGAAACAGCAGTGTTTCTAAATAAAATGATATTTTCTGAATTCCCTTGCAAAACAGGGTGCTTCATAAACGTCAAGTGGAATTTGTTGAAGTAGAGCTTCTGGAAAAGCTCTTTAAAGGGGGACTGACTGGAAAACACAGTCTTTATCCTTTTCCTTACTGCTGCCTGGAATATGGATGGAATAGCAGTATCAATAGCATCCATCTTGCTATTGTGAGGCAGCTTGAGGATGGAAGCCACGCTCCCAGAATGACCAGAAGCCTGCTTATTTCCAAATCTCTTATTTGAGAGAAAAGTACATCTCTATGTGTTTAGGCTGCTGAGATTTGTTTTCTACTAAAGGCAGCAGAAACTCATCATAATTAATAAGGAGGAAAAACAAAGCTATAAAAGATGCATTCAGAGGTTTTTGCATAAAGACAGGAAGTGGCCTCAACTCAGTAGTAAAGGGGATGGAGGAGAATAGATATATTTGAGAAATGTTAATGAGCTGCAATGTATAGGATTGGTGATGGATTGAAGGCAGGTGATGAGAGGGATTTGAGTTTCAAGTTCCTGTTTTTCAACAACGAATATGATAAATCCCTGTCAAGCTACAACAAACTTTCAAGATGTTTGATATTAACCTGAAAAATCCCAGAATCGCTCAAATTGCTCAACTTTCAACCATGATCTCTCCCCAACAGTATGTAGTGAACTTTGAAAGGTTCCAAGCAAACTTTTGAGTCAGTCTCACCTAATAACATCTCCAAACCCTCTGAAGTATAAAAACTTTTAACTTCAAAAATGAGTATTAGCTTAGTTATTTTTCTTAAAAATTGAGTGTGGTATGAAAATTCCATGATAGAATGTCTTCCCCGAGTTGAGCCCTTTCAAGGTAGAACTTAACAGAGAAAATGAGAAGACACTGTTAGTAGTTTAATTCTCATCCCCTTCCCCCTTATCAATGAGACATTGTCTGCCTTTCAAGAGTGATGACATCTTGAAATCCTCACTCCAGCTTCAGTCCATAGATGAATACAAAACTGTCAGTCCTTCGGGAAGTGGGTAATTTTAGGAAATGCAGAAGACAAACCTGGCTCTCAACACCTGCTGAGTCTATCAGACCCATCTTAATCATTTTATTTTGCCGTCTTAATGGAGAACTAAAAGAAGACTTTAAAAGAACAAGGCATTTAATCATTTCACTGCACAAACTGGAAAGATAAGAAAAGGGCAGGTCAGGAGTCACAGGCGATTTTACTTGGGTTCTCACTTCAAAAAATTTGGAAAATGAGAGAAATGGCTATTAGTGAAATACAAAGTACTGAAAAGTCAGTTTGGGCTTTAATCCAGCAGGTGTTTGTTGAGCATCCTCTCTGTCACAAGCCACATTAGGAGCTGTGGTCTGGGGTGCTGAACTGACCATTGGCAGGCAAAACCTGAGGCTTAAAGGGGAGAGAATTGAACAACAGCAGAGGAGATAGAGAGGGAAGATGGGAGGGGAGGGGAGGGGAGGGGGGATAGTAGGGGATAGGAAAGGTAGCAGAATACAACAGTCACTTAAATGCCATTATGTAATAATGTGAATATGTAACAGATGTGATTCTGCAATCTGTATTTGGGGTAAAAATGGGAGTTCAAAACCCAATTGAGTCTAATGTATGAAAGATGATATATCATGAGCTCTGAACAATCAATAAAAAAAAAAACCCAAAAATTCAGGGTTTTTGGTTTTTTTTTTTTTTTTGCCAGTTGTTAGACCATTTGTACCTTGAAATTGGATCTTGTTGGAGTATTTTCACAGCAGAAAATCAGCAAACACTAAGAAGCAGGGTGTTTTGCTTTCAGGAAGCCAGCTTACCCAAAACAGTAATATAGTCATGATTAAGATGTATTTCGAATTCCTGGAAGATTGCTTCCCAGTTAGGGAGGGGAACATTACGACTGTGACCAGAACTCCAGCTGCACTTACTGGGCTCTAATATACCTTAAGTTAGGACACTGAAGTCTCAAGCCAGAACAGCATTGCATCAACAGAAACAGAGCCACAAATTTATGTGCTCTGTAAGAACATGACAAACTCAAGGACATGATATAAAAACAACTCTCAGAACATTACCTCTGAAAATACAGATTTTTCTTCAATTCTGATTGCAAATTAGGTAATAATTCTGCATAGCACACGCATACTTTTAAATGAATGGACTATGAATTTTAAAAAAGAAAGAAAGAAATCCCTTGAGGTAATGATTGAAAGGGAACTGGAAAGGGAGTAGAGGTGACAGTGGGAAGTGGGCATGGTCATTGCCCCAGAGGGTTGTTACTTGCCAGATCTAGGTCCCAGGTGCACAGTTCTTTAAAAAGGCCCTCACTGAGCTCCTGAGCCATAAGTACAGAAGCCACCACACCCAGGGCCCAAGGCCTCTCAGAATTCTACTTAAGAATAGAAGTTCATTGGATTAGACAAAGGAGAATGAAGGGAAGGGAGACGGGATGGGAATAGGAAAGACAATAGAATCCATCAGACATAGCTTTCCTGTGTTATGTATGAATATACCAGCCCTGTAACTCCACATCAGGTTCTATCGCAAGAATGGAATATTAATTAGAATAAGTTACACTCCATGTATCTATGTCAAAATACACCCTACTATCATGTATATCTAAAAAAATTAATTCTACTTAACATAACATGGAACTGAATCTATGGTGACTCCAGGTTGCTGGGAGAAACTTTTTTTTTTTAAAGAGGAAACATAACTTTGTCCCAGACCTCAGAGAAATTACAAAAGAGCCCTGAAAATAGAAGCCTCTGAACAAAAATCTACAAAACAATGGGAAAAGTTATCTGAAAAGAAAAAAAATTACAATAACTGTCCACATCAATAAAGATTTCAGATATCAGAATTATCAGAGATAGTATATAATTAGATGTGTTAAATATGACTAAAGAGAATCAAGAGATAAGTGAAAGTAAAAGTCTATTAAAGTGATTTGAAAAAAACTTTCTAGGAGTGAAGAAAAATTAGATTTTAAAATCTCATGGAGAAGTTAATGAGCTTAATAAAAGTCAAATGAAGAGATTATTTGGGAATTGAAAGGTGTCTATTTGGGGGTACTTTTCTTTACACATTAAAGGGATATTTAAACAATCACGTCAAATGTGATTGTTTAAATATCCCTTTAATGAGGAATTACAGTCCATACACTTTTTTCTTTTTTTTTACATTAGAATATTCTCATTTCATGCTCATTCTTTATATTTCCAATTTTTCTTTTGAAAAGAGTTCAAGTACAGGATAGTTTAAAGACTAGCACAAAGAAAAAAAATATGTGGGGATGTTTCTGAATTACTTGAAAGTAATGTTCAAATACCATATTTCACCCTGAACTATGTCAGCATGTGAG
This sequence comes from Spermophilus citellus, assembly GCF_964194105.1. NCBI lineage: Eukaryota > Metazoa > Chordata > Mammalia > Rodentia > Sciuridae > Spermophilus > Spermophilus citellus. The sequence goes on along the minus strand of NC_138196.1, from coordinate 12,714,960 downwards.
TTAAGAGTTAGAAAATATGAGAGTACAAAGTCTGAAGGTCCAACAAACATCCAGCCTGAATTCAGGGGAAGCCAAGAGGGAACAGAGGAGAGGCCAAATCCAGGGATAATGGTTTAGATTATTTTTTAAGGTGTCCAATGAAGAGCAAGAAAAATCACGGATTATACACCCAGAGACTACACAGGCAAGATGCAGCCAAAAAAAAAAAAAAAATCTTAAAATCAGCTAGAAATTCTTAAAAGCAGAATCATTAAAGGAAAAGATACTGGCTTACCAAAGGTGTCCACAGCCAAATAAAGAGCAAGAAAACACAGAAATATGTTAAAAAGCCTGGGAGAAATGATGCCTACCTAGAATTCTGTAACAGCCAAAAAAAAAAAATCTCAAGAATGAAGCTGAACCTTAACCAAGTGATTATATTTAGCATCTCTAGTATCATGAGAAAGTCAGGCAAATCCAGAATGAGATAGTTTATAAGACAACTGCATTCAGAAAAATCAACTCATAAAAATGACAGCACAGTTTGAGTTAAAAGAGACTAAAGAGATTTAATAATCAAACATAACATGGACCTTATTATAAGACGTTTTTATGAAAGAAACAAGCTGTTAAATTATTTTAGAAACAAATTTGGAAAAAAATTTAGATACTATAAAATTATTGTTAATGTTTCCCTAGTGTGATAATGGCATTGTGGTTAGAGAGAAAAATATCCATAGTTTTTGGAGATGTGTGCGGAAATATTTAAGGAGGAAATGTCATGATATTTGCAGCTTGCCTTCAGAGGGTTCATCAAATGAATTTTTTTAATTAAAAATCTACATATACTATTTTTCCTTTTTTTTAAAATCCACTCCACATTTTAAACATTTTCAGGGTACATAATTGGATATAGAAAAAATATTGTTGAAATAAGAGTGTTTTCAGATACATAAAAAAGGAGTTTGTGGGCTACCATTCTTCAATAAAGGACTATCTAAAGAATTACATTCTGAAAGTCCCAAGACAAAATAAAATAGTCAGCATGTGGATTCCTAAGCAAACAGAGACTGGGTGAAAGTAATGACAACACTAGCTTATGACAAGATGAAGCTATACACCAGGACAAGAGCACGCAGACTAGGAGGAAAAGATTGATGCTAACATATTCCAAGGTTTTTTGTGTCAACCAGGAGGAGTGAAAATCTATTAATTAGTGCTTAATTATGAGTATTAGAATCTTAAGGAAAGCCATCAAATAGAATTAAAAATACATCTTCCAGATAAGTGCATGGTAAAAAATAAGAATCTAAATTTATTAAAAATAAGGCAAAAGGGCTGGGGTTTTGGCTCAGCAGTAGAGCGCTTGTTTAGTACATGCAAGGCTCTGGGTTCAATCCTTTATTTATAAATAAATAAGGTATTGTGTCCAACTACAAATAAAAAATATTTTAAAAATAAGGCAAAAACATACAAAGGAAATGGAGAAAGCATGACAAACCACAAAATGATATAAATAAATGAAGACACAAATGATATAAATCAACCCAAATATTGTGGATGATTGAGAATAAAGTCAAATCCCTTGTTAAAATTCAATAATTTTCTGACTTAATTTATTTAAAAATCCCAGTATAACTCATACATTGCTGGTGGGATTGAAAATTGGTGCAGCCAATATGGAAAGCAGTATGAAGATTCCTTGGAAAAATGAGAATGAAACCACTATTTGACCCAGCTAGCTCACTCCTCAGTTTATACCCAAAGGACTTAAAAAACAGCATACTACAGGCATGCAGTCACATCAATGTATATAAGCACAATTCACAAAAGCTAAATTGTGGAACCAACCTAGATGCCCTTCAGTAGATGAATGGATAAAGAAAATGTGGTATATGTACACAATGGAATACTAGCATTAAAAGAGAATAAAATCATGGCATTGCAGATAAATGGATGGAGTTGGAGAATATAATGCTAAATGAAGTAAGCCAATCCCAAAAAAACAAATGTCAAATGTTTTCTGATTTAAGGATGCTGATTCATAATAGGGATGGTGGGGGAGCATGGGAGGAATCGATGAACTTTAGATAGGGCAAAGGGGGAAGAAAGGGGGCTTGGGGGTAGGAAAGACAGTGGAATGAGGTGGACATCATTATCCTAAGTACATGTAAGAAGACACGAATGGTGTGACTCTACTTTGTGTACAACCAGAGACATGAAAAATTGTGCTCTATATGTGTAATAAGAATTTAAACACCTTCTGCTGTCATATATAACAAATTAGAATAAAATAAATGTTTAAAAAACTGTATGTTCATGTAAGACTTCAAAGATGAAAAATTGTTAAATAAAATTTTAAAAATATCTAATCTATGTATTAGACAAAGAAAGCTGGCATAACTATGTTACCATACAATAGATTTTAAGGTGAAAATTATTGAATATAGAAAAGCAAGTACAAAAGTTCCAGTCCCCCAGGAAGACACATTGAATCTAAATTTGCAAGTCTTAACACAGCTTAAACAAGAAAACAAATAAAGATTGATTAATGATTCAGAGTATCCTCTCACATGCTTATTGGAAGCCCTCTACCACCACATTTGGTGAAATGTCTATTCAAATCATTTGCTATTTAGTTGGATGGTTTCTCATTACTTGAAATTTGAAAGTTCTTTATATATTCTGGATGAGTCCTTTATTTGATATGTGATTTATATATTTTCTTGCAGTCTGTACTTGCCTCTTTGATTCTCTTAATCTTTTGAGAGCAAAAGTTTTCCATTTCAATGAAGCCTAACCTTTTTTTTTTCTTTTGTGGATTGTGCTTTGACATGGTATCTGAGAAATTTTTGTCAGAATCATTCTAAGTTCAAGAAATTTTCATCTAGAATCTGCATACTCTCAGTTTTAAATCTAGGTATATTATGCATTTTGAGTTAATTTGTGCATATTGTAAGGGGTATTATTAAAAGTGTATTCTTTGCTTACAGATGCATCTTGATGTTCAAACCAACTTGAACACCACTTCCAGTTGACATTTACAGAACATGGTACCCCATGATAGCACAATACACAATATTTAAGTTCATACAGAACATTTGCCAACAGAGACCTTTTTCTTGGCCATAAAACAATTCTCACTAACCTTATAAGTACTGAAATAATACACAGCATGGTTTCTAATCACAAAGAAATTAACTTAGAATCTAATAACAAATACATTTGGAAAGATTCCCAAATATTTGGACTTTGAATATCACTTTCAAATAACTCAGCTATAGAAATAAGAAAATATTTCGAATAGAATGAAAAAATTAAAATACCAATTATTAAAATTGGTGGATTCACCAAAAACAAAATAGGAGACTTATAGCATTAAATTTTTACAATAATAAATAGGTAGATTTTGAATCTGATCTAAATTGTACCTTAAGAAACAAGAAAAAGGGCCAGACATGGTGGCATACACTTGTAATCCCAGTGGCTTCAGAGGCTGAGGCCGGAGGATCACAAATTCAAAGCTAGACTTAGCAACTCAGTGGAGCCCTAAGCAACTTCCTGAGAACTTGTCTCAAAATAAACAAGAGAGGGCTGGGGATGTGGCTCAGTATAAGCACCCCTGAGTTCAATCCCCAGTATAGCAAAAGGAGGGGTGGGGATTAAATGCTCATAAGTAGAATATACACTTTAAAGATATGAGCAGTGTATAGTTGTGCTTATAGCATAATTATTCATAATAGCTAAAAGATGGAAGCATGGACAGATGAATGGACAAACAAAATGTGTTATATAGATTTAATGAAATATTTTTTAGCCTTGAGAAAGGAGGAAATTCTGACATCTATTCCAACATGAATGAACCTTAATTATACTAAATAAAATAATCAGTCATCAAAAGTGACTATGGGGCTATAGCTATAGCTCAGTGGTAGAGAACTTGCCTATCTTGTGTGGGGCACTAGGTCCCATCCTTAGCACCATATAAAAATAAAAGGCATGCTATCTATGTACAACTACAAAAAAATATTTTAAAAAAGTGACTATGATAGGTTCCCAGGGTAGTCAAATTCAGAGAGAGAATGGGCTGTAGGTAGAGAGGGAGAAATGGGAGTTACTTAATGGGTACAGAGTTTCAGGTTTGTAAGATGGAGAGTTCTAGAGAAAGACTGTGCCAAATGTATTTAATATTACTGGACACTTAAAAACATTTGGCAGTAAACCTTACATTTTATATATATGTTACTATGATTAAAAATATTAAAAAGGATCTGAACCTACACCCATTAGAAAACTCATTTCATGCCATCTTTGGTTGCTTAAAGCATTTACATTGAATGTGATTATCAATACTGCCCGATTTAAAATCTACTATCTTCATAAGTGTTTTCTATTTGTCCTTTGTCATCTTTTTCCCTCTGCCTCTTTGTATGAAGTAAATGTTTTCATACTCTCTAATTTCCATAACAGACTTACTGGCTGTGTTTTTTCAGTGGTCATATAGGGTTTAGAATACACATCTTATATCTTACTAGAGTTTTCTTACAAACACCATTGCATCACCTCATAAGTAGTAAGAAACCTTATAAGAATATTTTTCCATTACCCTCTCTTGGCCTTTGTGTTATTGCTGTCATACATTTTAATTTTTACATATGTTAAAGACACCATAACACATTCTTATTATTCTTGTTTTAAAGAGCAAATTATCATTTTTTAAAAAATTAGGAAAACTATGTTATATCTTCTCACACAGTTCCCATTTCTAGTCCTCTCATTTATTTGTATAGATCCAAATACCCATCTGGCATCCTTTTCCTTCTGTTTAAAGGATTTTAACATTTTTTATAGTGCTATTTTCCTGGCAAATTCTTTTAGATTTTTTTAATGCCTGCAAATGTCTTTATTTGCCTTAATTTTTGAAAGAGATTTTTTTTACCATAAAGTTATGGGTTGGTTTCTTAATTTTTATTTCAATTCTATGAAATGTCGCTCCACTGTATTCTAGCTTTCATTGTTTCGATTGGTAAGTCTGCCATAGGTCTTTTTTGGGTTATCTGTGTGCAATGTCTTTTTTCCTCTGGCTACTTTTAATATTTTCCTCTTTGTGGTCATTTATTTTACCTTTTGATTATAACATGCTCTGGTATTTTCTTCATATTTGTTCTGCTTGCCTTTCATTGATCTTCTTGGGTTTGTTGATAGTGTTCATTGCTTTGGAAAATTTCAGGAAATTCTTTCAAATATTTTTATCTAACTACCCCTTTTTCTGATATTCAAATTACATGAATTAGGGCCACTTGAAATTATTATTGAGCTTATAATGCTTCATTTATTATTTTTTCTTTCATTTTAGATACTTTGTGTCACTATAAATCCACTAATCTTTTCTCCTCCACTGTCATATCTGCTGCTAATCCTATACAGATTTCTTTTTAAATTTCAGTTATTGCATTTTTTCATCTTTAGAGATTCAATTTGGGTCTTTTTGTGTCTTATTTCCCTCTTGAGCATATGAGATATTTCTAGTTACTTTTTTAATGTATTTGCCTAATAATGCTCTCATTTGTGTCTTTATAGGCCTGTTTCTATCAAGTGAGACTGAATTTTCTTTGTGTGTCTGGTAATTGTTGGTAGAATGCTAGGCATTATGATTTTCTTTGTTGGTGCTACATTTTGTGGTATCCTTTTAAGTATTCTTTGGCCTTATTTGGGATGTAGTTAAGTTACTTATAATCAACTCCATTCATTCACATTTTATTGTAAATCTTGATTATGGCAGATTCAGAACAGCCTTTTGGCAAAGGATAATTTCTCTTCACTACTGAGGCACTGTCCATTTTATGATGCTACCCTAAGTTATATGTATTAGGAAGTCTTTTTTACCCTAGCTAATGGAAGTGAAAACTGGTTTTGGCCTTGTGTGAGCTGTGAACATTTCCTTCCTATTCCTTTCTTTTGGTTCTTTCCCCAACCTCAGTAGTTTCCTTACATTGGCTCACCCAAAGACTCAAGGACACATCAAAAGATCTTTGGGCTCTATCTTCAGTTGCCTCTTTGCCAGTGTTTTGCTCCACAAACTTTAGCTGCCTTGACTTTCCTGAACTATGAGCAAAAATTGTTGAACTCTGATTGCATTACCCCTCCATGTGCCATGGTCTGAAAACTTAAGCAGTAAACCAGTAAACAATGGTATTTTAAAAAGCTCATCTATTTTTCCCATCATTATGCCATGTTCTCTGGTATCCAAATAAAGAATTATCATTCCTTTTTTCTGTAACCCATCTTCAAGTGCTGAGAGAGTAAATCCAGTCCCCTTTGTCTATCTTTCCTCTCATATGCCGAATTTTAAATGGACATTTTAAAAGCTAAGGAGTAACCAAGATATTCCTTAAAAAAAAGTGTAGACTTTCCCACTAGATATTAAGACATCATTAGTAATTAGACAGTTTAGTTTGGGTGAATAAATGGAAAATAGGCAAATTAAAAATTAAGAAAGAGACCAATACATATATGGAAATTTGGAGAAAAGACAAATTATTTGATAGATAGTGTTAGGGATTTATTTTCAATCTGCCAAGTTTCAATTCATCTCTTCCTCTTACTGAATTAAAAAAAAATCAAATCAGGTATGGTCAATCAAATCAAGTCAGGTACAGTACTGACTCTTGATTTTATGCCCCAGTAGATATGTCAAAGAATATTAAATATCAGCATCATTTAAAATAGCAAGGTGGAAGCAACCCACATTCCCATCAAACAGAATGGACAGATATATTTGGTATAGTCGTAGAAAGCAACACCGTAGACAGGCATTAATAAACGAATTAATGACGACACACAGATGAAGCTTTGAAGTATTGTGTGAGTGAAAAGTTACAGAACACAGATACCATTCTACACAAAGTACAAAGTGAGAAAAAAATGAAATAAAGATGCTATTTAAACACTTGTGATAAAACGGATGAAAACTATGGAATAAAAAAATTTCAAGAAGAGTGGTCACTTTAGTTGATGAGCAAGATGGAGGTGGGTGGGGCAGACAGAAGTGGGACTGGAGAAGAACAATTACAAAGTGTGAATAGTTTTTGGAAAGCTGTTTTTTTAAGTTAGGCAGTGGGATTATGAGTACTTGTTTTATTAGGTTTTGTAATTCAAATTGTTACATATATTGCTTTGCATAATAAACTTCATGAAAGCTGAACAAGATCTACTCTATCATATTTTTGAGGACTTTGCCACTAGAAGCCTTTCTTAATAAGCTGTCTCCACCAGGTGAGACTTATCTTTCTACCCTACCTGATTACTTTCTCTGCAGCCCACCTCTTTTACATAATGAGGTCAGAACCCAGCAACTCCTGCCCCTGCTCACCCTCACCATTGCAGAGTAGCCCCTCTTCAGTTGGCCTGCTTTTCCACTGCAAAATTGTCCTTTCTATCCTCAGATTCTCTAATCACTTTAGAACAGCGACAGCAGCAGAAAGCAAACGCGCTATTGAGCAGAGGGAACAAGGAAGGGCTGTAGGCATTTATGTTAGCAATTGTGAAACAGAATCCTCGGGAGGCAAGATGTAAAGGCGATGACAATTCTGGCTGGGGGTTCAGGGAGGGCTTCAGGAAGAGGATGGCATCAGAACTGAGCTTTGAGAAGTGGATAGAATTTTGATAGATGGGAAAAGGAACTTTCCATGCAGAGGGAAATTTTGTGGCCTGAGAAAATTACAAGGTTTTTTGGAACACAGTCTTGCTTTGACTCATTCAGGGGGAAGGCATAGATGACAACAATTGGATAGAGGTCACATTGGGCAGTTAGGATGATGTACGAAGGAGATAGATTCTTGTGTTTTAGAACATGAGAATTATCCAATATTGTTGAATACATATTGACAGGACCAGGATGCTTTATAAAGAGTCAAACAATTACTGTCAAGTGCTCACTATAAGCAAGGCACTATATACTTAGAGTGTGTGTGGGGGGGGGGTGGCAGAGGGGGGTGTTGCTAAAATACAAAAGCAAACCTACAGATATAGGATCCCTGCTCTGGTGGCTCATGATCCAGTGGTGTTAAAGAGCACAATGAAGGGGCCCAAGCAAAGCAAAGGCACAGTTTTCCAGCTTCCCTGGAGAGGCTTTTAAAGTATGGTTTCCTAATTTGGTTAGAATCAGTGTGAATAACCAGAAGAACTGTCCAAATTAAAGCATAAAGGCAGACCCTACATTTGTGCCTTATAGCACACTATAAATTGAATTGGGTTGGCAATTAGGTGATGTCAGGCTAAGAAAGCCATCATTAGTGACTCTCAGAAAACGCACATTCCTTGCACAAAAACAACAGGCTGTTCATGAGTTACCAGACCCTATTTTTAAAGTATAGACCAAGGGATTTGTATGGCCACATGGTGTGTGAATCAGTGTGATGCCCACTAGAGAATAGATTTGCCTTTTCTGGGCTCTCGGGGAGGAATATACTAGCTGTCTTTCGCAGATAGGCAGTGAGTTACTGATGCTGAATGTGTCCAACAGGATTCTCTTACGCATCCCTTCAGTTGATCTTCTAATTGTCTGTACTGTGAACCTCCTCATCTATCAGTCTAGATGAATGCACAGACCCTCCCTAAGGGGTGGCAAGGTGATCTATTTATGCTTATCACTGACTATAGACTGAGATCCAGATGACAGGAAACAAGTTGGATCTCTCTCTTCTCTCCTTACCCATTATCCCACAAGAACCAACAAAACTCTATTGAAAAGAAAGAGGCTGCCAAGACATATGCTAAAATTATATTGTATTTCATCTTACTTTGGGAGTAATGAGATCATTTTACATGAAATGTAATTTAAAAGAGCAATGGGCTTTTTCTCTTTTCCCCTCCCCTGGTAATAGCTTCAGACACTGTATGCCACTGACTGACACTTCAGTAACAGGTATAGAATGAAACCTATTCCTTCCAGGAAATGAGCAGCTGCTGGGAGGGATGGACAGAAAGCAGGGATGAAGCGGGTCCTTGAGGACTTTGGCTGTGCCACCAGCTCAGCTCCCAGCAGGTAGGGAATCCATTAGTCCAGATTCTATGCAAAGCCATGTTCACAGCGGAGCAGAGCCTTCAAACACATGCATATTAAGCTAACTCAAAATGAGACATCCAAGAAGCAGCTCAAAGTGCATTCCTTTTCCTCCCCCAGCACATTAGAAAATGATATGCTTTACTTCCACAACACAGAAATATAGCAGCTGATTCCGATCAAAAGATGCCTAAAGCCATTAACAGCTTCAGGTGTGTTTAATACTCCTAGCGGGAAGGACGTGAGGAATTGGCAGCACTGGGCAAAGCTGGAATGTAATCTTATGGAAAAACTTCACATTCAAGATGAAGTCACACCTCATAAGGCAACTAATAGTTTTAGAGTCACATATTTAAGAAGAAAGTGGTAATTATATGATAAAATATTAGCCGAGCTCAAAAAACGGAGCTAGAGATATGTTAAAGAACAGAAGATCATAGTTCCAGATTGGATTTTGATTTTCTTTTTAACTGTTCAAAATTTATCACTTCTGCATGTGTTTTGGATTTATTGAACATCTGAAGCCAGACAACAAAAGCAGGGAGCATGAAGAGTCACCTACCTGTACACTGGGCTCCAGCAGGAACTAGCCACATGACCTCCAGCAAGTCACTTCATCTCTCTCAGCCTCATTTTTTCTCATCTATAAAAGGGAGCTATGATTAATGCATAACTTATGCTTATGTTCATCTCTGCTATATTTTTTAAAATTCATTCTGCATTTTAAAAAGTATTAAAAATGCCAAATAGAGCTTTGTTATTCCAAGTGTAGCCCACAAACCCACACTATCCACATTGCCCAAGAGCTCATTGGAAATGAGCAGAATTTCTGATTGCATGCCAAACCTACCTATTTATAATTTGCATTTAATAAGATTCAGGTGATTCCTATTGCTCTTGGACCGCATACTCTCGATTCATTAGGTCTGTGGAGGGTTGTAGTGCTATCATTCTAACAAGCTCCCAGGTGATGCTGAAGCTGTTGGTTCAAGTCCACACTTTGGGCAGCAAGGGTTGAAGAATGTCTGAACATTGGAGGTGCTTAATACATGGTCTACAGCAGTGATTTTCAGATTTGGTGCAGTACAATCACCTGGAGGTCTTGTTAAACACAGTTGGCTAGGCTCCACCCCTGAGCCTCTGGCTCAGTGATCTGGAGGAGGACCCGCAACTTACATTTCCAAACATATTCCCACCTGATACTGCTGCTGGTCCAGAGGCCACATTTTGAAAATCATGGGTTCACGGACTGGAGTGAAAAACAATAAAAGATGATTAACTACAGTAAAATAGAGAAAAAAACAGGATAATAAATTAGTGCAGTATGATTTTTAATTATAAATAATCAACGTGCTAAAAACCTAGAAGGTGCAGCTGAGGGTATAACTAAGGAGAAGAGCTTGTGTTCAGCACACTGGAGGCCTTGGGTTAGAAACCCAGGGCCACTGCACACGTGCGCATGCGCCTCCCGTGCTGCGTACAAAGAATATTCATTTATGGAATTAGGACTATGGATAATTTTGTTTTTTTGTGTTTTTTTCCCCCTCCATTTGCCAAGTTTAATTGTCAGTAAAAGGGCATCTCCTCCTATCACATTGCTCCTTCCTTCCTAACCTACAGTTCCAAGCAGCAACTCTCCTGAGCTCTGACCTTTCCCAGTTCCACAAAGAGGCTACTGGCTTTCAGAGATAAATAGACTGATTCAGGTTGAAAGAGAGACAGTATGACGCACAGGAGAAGCAATGACTAAAAACGGGAGCACAAGTGAGCAAAGGGGTGAGCCTGTTGAAGGCGGTGCCCTCACAGACCCAGCAAGGTGGAGGTGTCCCTGGTATTCACTGGGTCCGCTTGTTTGTTTTGTTGTTTATGTCCTACCGTGTTTCTAAAATGTTTCCAAGTGTTTGAAGTCGCCTCGGAGCCTTAACCTCAGGTGGTGAGTTCTGCACGTCAGGTCCCTGTATTTCCATTACAAGTCACCATCATGCTCTTTCTCTATTGGAGTGTGCAGCAGGCATTGCCCTGGACTGAGGCAGCGTCTCCACTGGGCATAGACTGCACAAGGCCTGACTGCTCAGTCCCAAGGTCTTCAATGAACACCTGCCCCCAGATTTAAAAAGTCACTGGCTTTGACCCAAGGGTTGTTAAAAAGGAATTGTGGTACTTAAAGGGCAGCTATTGCCAGGCGTGGTGGCGCAGGCCTGTCATCCCAGTGGCTCTGGAGGCTGAGGCAGGAAGATCACGAGTTCAAGGCCAGCCTTAGCAAAAGTGAGGCGCTAAGCAACTCAGTGAGACCCTGTCTCTAGATAAAATACAAAAAAACAGGGCTGGGGATATAGCTCAGTGGTCAAGTCACCTGAGTTCAATCCCAGGTCCATACCCCACCCTCCCAGTTAAAAAAAAAAAAAGGCAGTGAATGCTTCTCCTGCAGAAAGAGTGGAGGCCTCAAAATTGTGGATCCAAACAAAAGCAATGAGAATCATCATCATTATCATCATAAAAAAACAAAACCTTATACCACATGCTAAATTCATCCTAAGGAAGTAAAGGAGACAGTCATTGTAGTTATAAAAGTAACTGATTGTCAACAACTTAGTGCCCAAGGTTAACTCAATAGAACATCATGTAGTCATTAAAAATTATATGTATGAAGATCAAATGATGATTATGGTGTTACAACAAAAAGATTTTCTAGGTTAAGTTTTTGGAAAGGATTCAAAATTGCATCTAGAGCTTGATTAGAGCTATATTTTAAAAACTCGGTGCCCAAGAACACCTGAAAAAAAAGTATTGCAAAAATGTAGGCATTAGTCATGTTTGCAGTGTAGTTCTACAAATTTTGATTTTTCCCAAAATGTTTGTTTAATAAGTATGCATTAAATCTATAAAGAAAAATGAACCTTTTTAAAAATTATGGTTTTTAAAATTATGTTATTTTAATGCTAATAATGTTAAGAGTATAAAGGAAGATAAGAAATCATGACTCTATAATTATGATTATGCTAAAACATCTACATGATTAAAAAAAAACAGAAGTAAAAGCATTCGTGGTGATTGCTTTTATTGGGACTTAGGGCAATGGGAAGGGAAGTAGCCAAATTTATTCACTGTGGTTTGGGAATGAAACAAAGGCAAAATATGGGAAGATAAATGTTTGTGTGAGTCGATTTGTAGTTCATATGCACAGATTTCTCAAGGAAGCATCTGAAATTTGGGGGATAAATCTTTATGTAAAATAAAAAATGGAAGCAGCAGCTTGCTCTTTAGCTTGCTGCCTCTGTCATGGAGCTCTGGGGCTGCAGCAGGGCCTCTCAGATCTACCCCTGTGCAGCAGAACTGCACGACAGGGGGCTCAGGGCTTTTCCTACAGGGAAGTGAAGGAGCCAAGGAGCACAACTCACTTCTCAGACCTCAGGAGTGGTCGCAAGGCCAGTGAACCTGTATCCTATTCCAGCAGCCTCAATGCTACAGTCCCCGGATGACAAGGGCTTGTGTTCAACAGCTAGGTAACAGCCCAACTTCACCGAAAGTGGCCACATACTTGGGGCTCAGGCTAGCTATGCACAGAGAACAGAAAGCATCAGCTTTTGAACAATAATGCCAAAGTAGGATCACGTACTGTAGCAGTCAAATCCTTTCAGGTGGTTCTTAGTAGAGCCTTACTCAAAAACAAGATTCTTTGACCCTAAGTCCTGAGGTCCTAGGAGTTTTGCCAGTGGACTTAGGAATATTGAACTCTTTCTCATATTGCAAGCCCCACAGACATGTTAAAACTTGTATGTGCCAGATGCCAAATAACTTTCTCTAATGGTGCACATTACTATACAGCAGACTTTTCACTGAAGGTATGCACCAGGACCCAGGAATACACTCATTCACTTAATGAAGACTCCTTGAGTGATTTCTGCCTGCAGAGGGTAAACGAGGTGGAAGAAAAGAAGTGGAGCATGATCGAGGTCTGGATACAAAGATGAAGTCAAGAGACCGTTTCACTGGACTCTCCACGAAGCCCCTCATGTGGTCTGCATAAGGAGTTGGAGAAGGACGGAGGGCTTGCTAGGGCAAATAATGTCTAAGCTGAGAGAAGGCATAGGTAGAAGTTAACCTGATGAAAGATGGGGAGAACATAGGAGTGGGAAGGGGAAGAATTTTTTTAGGAAGAAAAGGAGAGGAAGACCTAGAAGGGAGGTGGGGGAGTGCGCATGCACACCTGTGTGCGGACCGGATCAGGGCACACTGCATACACGCGTTGAAATACCACACTGAACACATTAATATGCACCATTAATGCACGTTAATTTTTAAAACCGTAGAAGGAAGAGAATGAGATGTGTTCCTGGGACTTGTAAGTAGCACAGCACTGCAGCCAAGTAGAGTTCAAGATCAGTGTTAAGAGATGAGTCATGAAAGCCTTGACAGGCCACGTTGTCTTGGTAACACACTTCAAAGCTTCCTGCCTCTCCCACCTACCACCCCTGGGGAGGAGAAGGGAAGCTGATGTTAGCTAAAGCCCAGGGAAAAATCTGGGCTAGTTTAATTGGTGCAAGATCTTCCCAGCGAATGCAATGAGCTTGAAAAGACCCAGCCCCATTGGTGCCTTCTTTTTTTCTGAATTATTTGTGTTTTCATTGTCCATTTCTTTGGCATCTGCCCTCTTTTCTGAGGTCCTTTTCTTCTCAGAGCATCTGATGTCTACAGGGTGATATCCATGAGGGTGCTTCCCTGTCAAGGACAAGTGGGGACTGGGGTGAAGCCCAAGTGAAAGGAGGGAACCCTAGACACTTAGACCTGCCTGGTCTCTGCTCAGAAGTTTAACTAATGGCAATGACCTCACATGGTAGCTACAGGTGTTTGTTCATTCACGTAAAAAAATAAACACTTAAAAAGGCAGCTTAGGCATCAATGCTGTGAAGTACAGATTGTATGGAATTTGTACAAAGTTTGAGGGATTGTTTAGACCTTTCTTGAAGAGTGGTTTTAAGAAAGGGAACACACTAGATTGTGGTGCAAAGTAGATGCTCAGTAAGCACATCCTTCCTCTCCACCCCTTCATGGCCATCTGAACTCTGACGTTCACAAAAACTTGGCCCAATTAACAAGTCAGTTATAGAAATTACTTATAAGCTACAAGAGGTATCCTAAAGAGAATAACAGTTCTGAAATATTTCAGAGGGTAAAACAGACGATCATACCCTGAAAACACATTTAGGACTTGTTCTTTTCTAGGCATTGTGCAAGGGGAGAAAACCAGGGAAGTCGTTTGCCTTTGGGGAGCTGTCGGTCCTATAGTGTAAGAAGTGCACAAAAGAATGTGATGATCTGAAATACATGAAGAGCCAAGAGCTATACCAAAATGACTTCAGGAGGCAGCCCCTCTGCCCATCTGTGAAAGCTATAGAAGATTCTGTGGAGTAGGAGGCTTTTGAGGGAGAGAGGTAGGATTTGGATTCCAGGGCACAGGGAGTAGAATGAAGATGATGAGGAGGGAGGAATCATGGGAAGAGCAAGCAGGTCAGTTGGATTGGTGCCTGAGATACATCAAATGCCAGAACCAGGGAAGGCAGGTTGGGAAGTACCATTGGATCATGTGGGGGCAAGTCAAGGGCCAACCCTCATGGCCACTCCAAGAAACCCCTGCCCTGACTGGAGCACCCTAAGACATCATGGCAGGACTGGATACAGTGGATGACATGGCTGAAGAGGAACACTTGTGGCCACTGGCTTTGCACATTTGCACCATTGGTGCTGAATGGCAATGGAGCACCAGGCCAGGCTTCCCACCAACTAAATTTAAGGAATAATTGCACTATTCTTGCCCCTGGGGACTGTGTGCCTGGTCCCTTCTCTCACCTTACTACATTCCAGAAAACTGCTATCTCAGTTCCCAGGCTGGAACCATCCCAAGCAACATGGTCAAAAAGCACACTCAGGATTCAGGACATCAGACTGCAAGCAAAATGCAGCAGGACCGGTCTATGATGATTAATTACAAGAAGTGGCCACAGCCCCAGTCTCTGCGTGGCAAAGTCAGGGAACAGCTGTGCAAAAGCAGCACTGGCTGCATTTCTGGATCTTCTTCATGACCCGCAAGCAGCCTGCTATGAGAAGAGAGCAGAGCGTGCACCAATCCAACTGACCTGCTTGCTCTCCCCATGAACAAGCCACACTCTACATGTTGTTTTTTCCAAAGGGACTTTTCATTCCAGCCTGTTTCTCACACCCTAACTAGCCTATGGCCAACAGCTGTCATATTCAACTATATAGATAACACTCAGGTGTCCCTCTCCTTCCCCAGCCTGCAACATCCCTGACCGATGGTCATTATATTTGCCCCCTGTTGATCCTCTTCATGACGGTATTCTATGGAGCAAAAGGAAGGCCCTCCTACCAAGGTGGTGATGGACAATTAAAATGATGAGATATATTTCCAACTGAATGCCTTGCTAAACACACATAATAAACCTCAAAAAAGAAAAATGATATGCTGCTGATAAGGAACCATTGGCCCCAAAGGGATGATCATAGGAAGAAACACACATTCCATGAGCACAACTCTCCAACATAAGCACCCACTTTAAAAAATTAACTAATCGAATCCAACAGCAAATGGGGTTTTGAAAAAAATCAGCATTATTTTCACCAGCAGATTTAAACTGTGTTGACAAAAGAGCCAACGAGGATATAAAAAGGCCCTGATTCCTGAAGAGGTTCTTACTTAAAAAATTAGAACATTTCTTTTCATAGAAACAATGATGGTGAAGGTCCCAGGCTATTCAATAAAATCTTGTTAATCCATAATTATACTGGAAAGCAATATTGCAAAACCATACTACCCACCGTTCCCCAGCATATTTGCTTCCCCACTGTGGTATCCTCTGAGTCTCCTTTACTTATGTTCACCCGTCAAACACTACTGAATTATTGAGAAACAGAACAACAGGTTCCGCTTCCTCCTCCACGAAGCCTTCCTTACAACCTCAGGCCAAAGAGAGCTCTCCTGCTTTCACACTTCTGAGGTCCTTCTATTTATTGTTTTCTGTAGCTGTGGCCATGTTGTGTGTTACACATGTGTTCTTTTTGCCTGGTTCAGCTGGGATCTTCTAGTGGGAAAAGATGATATCTTAATGGTCTTAAAAACCTGACAGAGACTGGGACTTTCATAGACGTTTTAAAATCGAAAAACAAATGCCTGGTGTTAATCCCAACAGAATAATGAAGAATAAACAGAACTCTGAGAAAGTGACTGATAGCGCTGAGCTATGGATGGGTGCACAGGAAATGCTAATAAAGTCTAAGCCTGAAAAACAACCAAAGAAGAATGTTCCAACACAGCATTCGGTGTGGCTATGCCATCCTTCATTTAATCAATCTCTAATTACTGGACCCTTCCAGTATTTTTTCTTAATTCATAAAGAATCCTATAATAAGCATAAATGTACTATCAGTTTTGTGCATGTAATCATTACTTTAGAATAAATTATCAGGATGCAATTAGACCTTTCAACGGACACATGCTTTTTCAAGTATTTATTCCAATCGATACTTTCAAGTGAGAATTCTTCTGTTTCACCCACAGATACAATTTTTGCTCTTGTTTTCTGGTAGGTTACTTGACTAGAGTCAGAGCATTTCCTTTTATATATAGCTTATTACTAGTGTTGTCCTTGACTATGATCTCAATTTTATCCAGTGCATTATCTGAACCTGTGCTGGGTGTGCTTTTCAATTTGGCCCTCTAAATCTACTCTCCACCTTTTTTCAGCTCGTTCTGTGTGGAGCTGTGGATCCCTTGCCCTCTGGCTATTGGTTGTGCTCAACGATGGGAAAGGCCCTTGGGAAATCCATAGAGTTGGTGGTAGTGAGGCCGGGGAAGCTCAGCATACACACTCATGACATTGTCCCTGGAATCCAGTCAGTAGCTACATTTCTCTTCCAAAGACCTCTGATCCTACTAGCCCTCACCCTACAATGTCTGGAAACAACTTCCTCCTGTTAACCCTTCAGGCTGTCAGGGTCAGGGAATGTATACTGTCATCCTTGCTAATTCTGGGGTGTTCCATGGTGCCTTGATTATTTCCCTTAACCCCACTCACACCTCTAACAAAAGGTTTCTTCTTAAACTCTCCCCACTCATCCTTCGGAATGTTACATCTGTTTCCTGACAGGCTTAAAGAGTACCATTGGAACTGGTGCCAGGAGTAACTCCAGAGGCCAGTAACTCCAGACACCCTGGACACAATTTCCACAATTGGTTATCTTCTCTTTTGTGATTAGGGAAGAGTTTGGGGTCACAGATTTTGTGACAATGGCTAATTCGGGGGAAATGAAATAGATGGATAGGCCTAGTCAGGTGTACTTAACTCATGTAGAAGGGAATGTCCTGATTCTGGGGGGAATAAATCTAATATAAGTCACTGTTATGGGAGTCCATGGCCTCTTATCCATTTCCCCAAAATAAACTAGTTCTCAGATCCAGAGTAAGCTATGAGGCACTGCAGTGATATGCTGTGAATTACCTCCAGGCCTTCTCCAGAGGAACTTGGATCATTTGCAGGGATGGTGAGTGCCAAGGAAAAAAAGACACACAGACTTTTCAAGGCTTATGAAAGCCTGCCTCTGAACTGATGTCAAGCCATGGAGATTGGATGGCCACATGTCCACAAAACAGCATGGTGACATTTGAAAATCAAATGGTGAGTGGAGTTTTGTGCTGACCCCATCTCTCTTAGTGGGAAGAGTGGGACCTATCATGGTTTATTTGCCCAGTGCCAGCTTGTAGAAGGCCACCCTCAAAGACCTGATAGATGTCTGTGGGGGTTCTTTCCACAGACACAGAGACCATGTAACTAGCTTATTTGGCCCATACAAAATTCAGATAGGCCTAGGGAATAATTAAACATCATTGCAAATTTTAATCAGGTATGATATTGATTGTAGCTTTGATTCCAGATGTGGTAATTTGGTGAGAAAATCCATACATTGCCGATCATGGTATATTGAGCTAGCAAATGCCATTTCTCCAATTTCTATTGATAAGGATAATCAGAAGAGATAAGGATAAAGATAAGCCTTCACGTGTCTTACCTGAAGACCACGGAATCACTCCTGCTTCTCTGCCATAATAAAATCCCTAGGGACCTTGATCATGCTGACGTCCCATAGAGCATCATGCTAGGCCATGATCCCAGTGATAGTGTGCTCATTGTACATGGTGAGGAAAACTGCTCCCCACGAATGAGGTGGTATGTGACTCACCCAAACAGAGGTAGACACAGAATTCATTGTTATGTGAAAATGATCTCAATGAGCCTGGGCTCCGGCAGGTCTGAAGGCGAGGGCTCGTGTAAATGGCATGAACATGCAGCTTACTTCCCTAAGGTACGACTTCCTACTGTTTTACTGCTTCTCCCTCTACTCTTGGGGGAGAGTGGGGATTCCTGATCACCAGTTAGCACAGGAGGGAAAAAATGGATGGGTCTTCAGGGTGTGTAGCAACACTGAGGGTAGACTTGAAAAAGAAAGACAAAGGGAAGTTCCATCCCCATTTGGGCAGACTCTGGGTAATACATCTAACTGTCCACTTCTTATGGAAGAAAAGAACAGACATTAAGTCATCAGCAGTGATTAATAGACAGGTGGCTGGTTAGCCCAAAGATAGTCATTTATTACAATAATGACCATCAGAGGGCATCTGCTACATACACTTCATGATGTCAGTCAGCCTCTTTTCCTAGCCAAACCAGTGCTTGCTCAATGGGTTCATGTTCAACTTGGCCATGGAGGTATGTCTGGAGTCAAAATGCACAGACTTTGCTTTCAGTGCAGCTCATTGGGTTCCTGATACCAATGAGTGTCCTGGATAGGACATGTAGTCATCAGATATGACTCTGATCCCTGGGTATACCAGGCACCTAGAAAAAGTCGATTTCATTCTCCTCCATGATGGAGAGAGCAACGGTTTGACCTTGCTAGGATAAATGTATGTTCTGTTAATGGATTTGCTTTTCTTGCCTATAGTGCTTCTGCCAGCAGTATGATTGATGCCTTATCTACTACAACAACATCACCGTCCAATAAGGCAATATTTTTATCACATAAGAAGTATAGTGATAATCTCACACCCACAAAATTATAATGTACCCCATCACCCGGAGGCAGCTGTCTCAATAAAATGGTGAAGGTTTAGTTGTAGAACCAATGGGGGATACCATTCTGCAAGGTTGTAGTACATTTTCCCTACAGGAGGCAATGTATTCCTTAAATCACCAGCCAGTATGTGAGGTCATTCTAACTGCCAGGATGCACTGAGTCTGGGAAGTAAAAGGTAGAAGTGGGAGTTGCCTCTCTTTCCCTATTCACTGAAGAAATTGCTTTCCTTTACAATTGACCTTGGACTTAATGTGATTAAAGTTCCTAGTGCCCACAGTAAGAGAGCTCCCACCAGAGATCACAGTGATATTCCAATAAAATTGCAGCCTGACTCTGAACTTTAACCACTTTAACTCTTCACACACCACCAAACCGACAGGTAGAAAAGGAGTCATTCCACCGACCAGGATAACTGGTCCCCATTACCAAAGGACTTGCAATAGAAGCAAGTGGGGCTGTGACTTGGAGGAAGGATTTTACTGCTTTGGTGGAACATCAATGATCCAATAAAGATTGGACCACCATGAACTTAGATCTTGTGGAAATGAAGGTTGTCATCATTCTACTACAAAGAAATCCCACCCATCCAACACGATGGCAGTAGGCCAGGGGGGTGTAGAAAAGGTGATGAAAAGGAAGGATTATCAATTTATGCCCATTGAGCAGTTATAGAAGCAATTATTATAGCAGCTACTATAATTTATGATCCCTGTTTGTCTTCTGTCTTTCTTCTCTTGCATCCTCTCTTTTGGTAAAGAACACATGAGGTTTCATGTGGCGATGCTATTGAAGCCATATCAGATCAGACAATATTCTTAATTTCTCCTCTTCCATCTGTTTCAGTTTCTCCTCCTGGAACTTCTACTGCTATGAAGTCCTGGCTCTATCCTTGAAGTCTCTGTATCTTCTCTTCTGTATTTCCCATCTCTGACTTTTGGCTTTTTGATCTAGGAGGGTATCATTATTGGGTCTGATTTCTAAGATAATTTTCTGAAGTATCCATTGTGATATTTATGCTATTTTTTTTCTTTTGGAAATCATGCTTCCTTTCCAAATACAGTTCTCTTCCTTTGTTCTTTGAATTGTCCATTTCTATGACTTCCTGCTCTTGTTTTATAAAAGTGATATGCTCTCCAGTCTCCTGTATTCTGCCACTCTGCTTGATACACTTCTTCAGAATGCTAGATTTTGTTTGTTTTTACTAAAAACAACAACAAAAAATCCGATCAGTTGTTTGAGGAAGTATCTGTTAGAGCCACTTGAAAAGGGGAGATGTTTTCAAAATGTAGACTCCTAACTTCTTTCCTTCAATGATCTCCCTCCCAGTCCCAGTAAGTGTAACATGATCTCGAGAAAAGGTGTCTACATAAAGGTATTAATAATATTCTTAAAATCTGCCCTGGTGACTCCAATACGCTTCTTCCAGCATGTCAAGAATCAGCAGGTTGGTATATACAGTATAGTAAGCAGATGTGAACTCTCTCTGGGAGTTCAGGTCATTATTAGATCAATACATTATTGATCAGTACATTGACAGTAGGTGTGTGGGTGCTCTGTGTACCCACAATAGTAGCTCATAAGATACATTTCCTTGCAGGAATAGTGGGCCAGGAATGTGGGTGGAGTCTTAGAGGTGGCTATGTCAAGCCTGCCCCACCATTGTACCATATTGTTTGGACTTCAATAGGCATTCGATAAATACTTGGGCTATAAGAAATGGGGCGATCATAGTGGTTATTGCCACAGGAAGTCAGGAAAGTATCAGTAAGGCAACTTCAGGCATCTAAGAATCCATCCTTTTCTGGAAACTTTTCCCTCCCTCATTGGTTTGACACACCTCGGGTCAGTTGAAGTCCTGGACCTCCTTCTCTCTGTGGCCTTGTTGCATACCTTCAGGTTCCCGTGCAGATGGGCCTCCATATTTACCTGTGTGCTTTCTCCAGTAAGCATTAGGATCAGCAGCTCAGAGTACAGAGTCCTGATGTACGTGCCCCAAAGTCCTTGCGATTTATCCTTTCAAGCCCTCCTCAGTTTCATGGGTGCTTCAAATCTTTGTCACAGAATAAATAGGTTGTATCAATTAACACTATAACAGCTGGAAAAATAAAAGTGAAAATTAATGTTTTTGCATATGATCTTTTTGGTCCCAGTTGGCGTTTTTGTGTTTTTGAATTCATATTCCAAATCTCACGTCTTTGGTTATGGTAGAGGATGACAAATACAGCTGATAATCTGCTGTAAAGGGGAAGGAAGAACAGAGTTCTGAAAGCTCATGTAAGTAGAGATTAATGCTATGAACTAGAGCATTTTCAGATGAATGTCAGTGCAAATTAATAACCATAAAGAAGGATCAATACTCCTACTGCATGCCCTAATCCCACCCCATACCTTAATATCAATTCTTGTTTTTTGCTCTACTAGGGGATACCCAATCTCACCGGGTATTTTAAAAATGAAATTCAGAAATGCACAACCTGTGCCACTCAGAATTTTGTAAGGAAGATGCAAGCCGATGAAGACAATGCTTCTTCAATGGAATTGCCTGAGGGTTTTCTGCTGAAAAGATTCAGAGTATATGGCTTATGAAAAATATTTTTAAAAAATCAAAAATGTTTTGGAAATTTGTATCAGATTAAGATTATCTAAATCTTTTCTAAATTCAAACACAGTTTCCCCCCCACCCCTTATCTGAAAAGGATGCATTCCAAGACCCCAGTGGATGCCTGAAACCATGGAGAGTACTGAACTCTTATATACACCATACTTTTAAAAAAAACTTTATGTACATACTTATAATGAAGTTTAATTTATAAATTAGGCACAATAAGAAATTAATAATAAAATATAATAATTATAATAATATAATAAAGTTTCCAAATCTCTACTCATGCTGTTTGGGGTTATTGTTAAGTAAAATAAAGGTTATTTGAACACAAGCACTATGATACCACCACAGTTGAACTGATAACAAAGATGGCTAGTGAGTGACTAATAAGTGGGTAGCATATACAGCACGGATACACTGGATAAAGGGATGATTCATATCTCAGGCAAGATGAAGCAAGGCAACGGAAGACAAGACAGAGCAAGACACTGCTCAGAATGTTGTGCAATTTAAAACTTATGAATTGTTTATTTCTGTAATTTTCCATGCAATATTTTTGGACCACAGTTGACTGAAAGTAAATGAAACCTTGGAAAGTAAAGTTATGGATAATGGAGGGCTGCTGTTATGAATTTTCATGTTCAAATCCCCTATCCTTTGGGAATTAGTAGTTCATGTGAACGCTTAACAACCTGTGATCCATAGCAATAATGGTATTTCCATTCATTCATTTTTTTTTCATTCATTTAAAAACACTTGTTGTATATTTATTATGAGTCATATCTGATTCTAGGAAATTATATTCTGCAGTTTTTATAGGGACCGAACTAGTAAAAAAGATGATTTACAGTGCAGGAGATTTGTAATGATTGTGAACAGACCATAAGATCATGAACCCAGACTAAGTTGTGGGTGGATTCCCTGAAGAGTAGTGCCTACACCGAGCCTTGAAGTTGGGGTGGAGTGGAGATTACCAAAGACAGGAGATGAGAATGCTGGGTGGGTGGAGCGTATCTCACAATGGCCCTTTCAGTGAGGCTGGACGGGTGGGCAGAACCAGATCAAGCTAAGGAGTTTCTGTGTGATTCTGAAAGCAATGAATGGGGGAGCCACTGAAGATGTTTAAGGAGTAAAGTGAAACGATCTGTTTGGTGTTTCAGAAACATGGCTCTGGGGGACTTCCATTATTGGCAGTTCAATAGATATCATACACTGGCAAACGTTCCCACTGGAAACCACTAGAAACTCCAGATGAAAAGTATTTTTTTACATAAATCATTAAATGAATTAATAAGGTAGCAAGAAAGTAGAAAGCACTGAAGCAAAAAAAATATTAAGTGAAGACAGGAACTCCGGACATAACTGGGATTACAGGCAGGGTCACCATGCCTGGCTTAATTGTCTTATTTTAAAATCTGTATCCAATAACTAAAGAGTAAACATTCTTTTCACACACATTTAAAATATTTCAAAAACTGGGCTTGGGTTGTGGCTCAGTGATAGAGCACTTGCCTAGCACATGTGAGGCACTGGGTTTGATTCTCAGCATCATATTAAAAAAAAAGATATTATGTCCATCTACAACTAAAAATATTTTAAAAAATATTTCAAAAGTGGTAATCTATGGAATCCTAAGTTTTGACTTCATATAGATTCTTTTTTGCACATAGTAAAATTAAGCTAGAAATCAACTAGAAAATTCATCATATTTTTAGAAATTTAATTATTCACATATTACTATCCTCTCTGTAATATCTGTAAGATCCACAATGACTCCACTTGTTCATTCCTGCTGATAGTTATTTATGCATGTCCTTTTTTATCTTTTGAATTTACCCATTTTATTAGTCTTTCCAAAAAATTGTTGCCTTTATTGATTCTCTTTATTTTATGCTGGTTCTAAATTTCATTTCTGCTTTTCTATTTATTTGTTATTTCCTTCAACTTTCATTTTGTTTAATTTTCTCCTAACTTCTTAAGGTGGGTGCTTAGTTTGTTGATTTGGGGTTCCCCCTAATATATGCATTTAAAGCAAAAATTTCTCTCAAACATAATTTTAGGAATACTCCAATACCCTGATGTGTTGTTTGGTCTTTTCATTAATAAAAACATTTTCTATTTTCACTGTAATTTCTTATTTGACCTGGGTTATTAAGAATTTCTTAGATGTCTTATGATATCAGAAAACATCACTTATGATTTCATTTGGTATCTGTTGAAATTTGCTTTAGTGATTGAAAGCAAGTCAAGTTTGTTCATTATGTTCAGATCTGTATACTTTCTGGTTATTTTTTGTCTGCTTATTCTGATACTGAGAAGTATGTTAAAATCCACCATGACTGCCTATTTATTTACTTCCCTCTAGATTTCCTTTAAAGTTTGTTTCATATATTTCTGAATCAGTATTAATAGTTTCATGCACATTCAGCATGGATTTCTCTTCCCCATTAATTGATTGTGTATCATATGAATTTTTCCTATGTATTTGTGGTAATGTTTTCGCCTTAAATCCTTTTGTGATCTACTAACATCATTATAGTTACACAGCTTTCTTTTATTTAGTGTTCGTAGGGTTTTATCTTTATCTATCGTTTTTTTTTTTTTGTTTTTTGTTTTTTTTGCCGGTGCTGGGGATTGAACCCAGGGCCCTGTGTGTGCGAGGCAAGCACTCTACCAACTGAGCTATAACCCTAGCCCCTGGTTTTATCTTTTTGTACCCTTTTACTGCCAACTTTTCTGTATCATTATATTTTATTTATTTATTTTATTTTTTTCCATATTCTTTATTGGTGCATTATAGTTGTACATAATGGTGAAATTCATCGGTTCATATCTATACTTGTGAGCAACATAACAATATAATTTGGCCAATATCACCCCCCACACCCAGGGTTTCCCTTTTTCCTGCCCTCCTCCTCCTTCCCCTAGTCCCTTTCCTTACTCCATAGATCTCCCTTCGATTTTCATGAGATCTTCCTGCCCCCTTACCCTCTTTTCACTTTGCTCCCCCACCTCCTTGCAGTTCTCTTTTCTTTTCCTCTCTAGCTTCTGCATATGAAAGACAACATAGGATCTTTGACTCTCTGGGTTTGGCTTATTTCATTTAACATAATGTTCTCAAGTTCCATCCATTTTCTGCAAATGACATAATTTCCCTTCTTAAATGGTTAGATAAACTCCGTTGTGTATATTTACCACATTTTCTTTATCCATCCATCCATTGAAGGACACTGGATTTGTTCCATAGTTTGGCTATTGTGATTTGTGTGGCTATAAATATGGGTCTGTGTGTGTGTTATCCTTACATTTTAGATATAACTCTTGCAAATCATTTATGGTTATATTTTCAAGATTTGCTTCCTGTTTGTCTTCTAATTAGAGAATTTAATCCATTTATATTTTTCCATTATTGATATAAATCAGGATTTGGGTCTGTTATCTTACTTAATATGATTTTTCTGCATGTTTTATGTCCCTCTTCCTTATATTCTTTTGATGATTCTAAAGAAGATTTTCTATAATTCGATTTCCCCTTCAGTTAGCCTGCATGTTGTATGCCCTTTTAAGCATTTTTAGAAGTTTACCTTTCATTGTTTAGGATATATATATATGTGTGTATATATATATATATATATATATATATATATATATATATATATATTGACTTACATAATCCTAATATTAATTAATATCTTTATCTCCTCCCAGAAAAAATTCAAGAATCACAGAATTCTTTAACTTTTGTCCTGTTACTAACTGAAATGCCCTAGTTGCCTAGTATTTTAATTCTATAAGTAATGTAACCCCCAATACACTATTATTCCATTTAATACAGGTAATATTCATTTCTATTTACCCACATGCATATTGATTTTTGTTTCTTTTTCCAGCTCCCAGTTTCTACTGGGTCTATTTTCCATTGATCTGAAAAACACTCTTTAATACTTCTTTCAGTACAACTCTAGTGTTTGATTCTGCTAGAATCTTTCTTTGTACAGAAATGTTTAATTTCATCTTTATTTTTGAAAGTTATTATGAAGTACACTTCTAGCTGTTTTTTTCTCTTTGCTTTTAGTTTAGTCATTGTATTAGGACGGGTTTTGGTGTGGATTTCTTTGTACTTATTCCCACTTGTGTTCTTAGAGCTTCCTCAGTGGATGGCTTGATGTTTTCAACAATTTTGAGAAATTCTTAGTCATTGTGATTATGCTCTCTCTTTTTCTAGGACTATAATTACTGGTATGTTAGACTTCTTTCCTGCCTCCCTTATTTCTTACTCTCTGAATTTTCCCAATCTGTTATCTCTTCATGCTCAAATTTCATTTTTTCTGATTTACCTTCTAGTGCAAAAATTCTCCTTCTATCTGTGTATAGTCTGCTGTAAAACCATCATTGAATTCTTAAATTGAGTTATTATTATTATTTTGGGGGGGTTTAAAAAACTTTATTTGTTCTTTTTAGTTATACATGAGTTATTACTTTTTTAATTTATGAATTTCTTTTTCTCTCTGTTTAATTTCCAGGTGATTACTAAAAATTTCAAATCTTATCTTTCATCTCCTTGAACATAGTGAGTACAATTATTTTAAAATCTGTGTGATACAGTTTTAGTATCTGCAGATCTCATATGTATGTTTCTATTATTTGTTATTTTATTGGTTATAATTCATATTGTTTGTTTTCTTATGATCTAGTTATTTTTTCTTGTGTTTTGGACATTGTTATGTGCAATATTTTTTATAGAAAATGTTGAGGTGTAGAATCCTGTTAGTTTCCTCCAGAGTGGATTTGCTTTTGTTTCAGCCAAGCAGCTGGAGGACATTAGCTATGGGGGACCACTTTAATACAATTTGGAGGCCTGAGATGACTTGTATTGGAATTGCAATTCCTGTAAGAGCCTCGCTCTGGCTGAAGCCTATGCCCAGGATACAGACTTTTGTCATGTTATGCCAAATTGATGGGGGCTTGAGAGTCCTCTTTCCACATGGCAGCCCTGAACACCCTACCATCTCAATTCAAGGGTGTCGCTGAAAATTCAAGCAACAAAACACTTCATGCCTATCATATTGTCAAAAAATTTTAACAACCTTACAAGCTTTGGAAACTGATTGGAGAAACAAGAAGTCATCCTATAAGTCAGAGTACAAATTAGAAGAGCTAATTGTGCTCCGGCTGGCAGAATCTACTGAAAGTTGGATTTAGGTTCTCCTTTTGACATGATCATTCTAAACATATTCTTTCAGGTATTCTTGAACATGAACACAGGAGACTTATAACAGGGTCTTCAGTGCAGCACTATTTGTGGTCATAAAAAAATGGGATTGACTATCAATAGGAGAATTAATTGCAAGCATTAAAATCCATTTATATAAAATATTAACATACAACAATTAAAATTATTAAACTAGATCTATATGCATCAATGTGGATAAATCTTGAAAATGTATGGATGAGGACAAGGACATATTGAATGGTGTACATAATGCAAAGTTTAAAAAATGCAAATAGTTCCTATATATGCTGCTACAACAGAATGTCTGTGACTGGGTAATTTATTTATTTATTTATATTTTCAGTCTGTCTTTCCTTTTATTTTATTTTATTTTTTTTATTGGTTGTTCACAACATTACAAAGCTCTTGACATATCATATTTCATACATTAGATTCAAGTGGGTTATGAACTCCCAATTTTTACCCCAAATACAGATTGCAGAATCACATCGGTTACACATCCACATTTTCACATAATGCCATATTAGTAACTGTTGTATTCTACTACCTTTCCTATCCTCTACTATCCTCCCTCCCCTCCCTTCCCATCTTCTCTCTCTACCCCACCTACTATAATTCATTTCTCTCCTTGTTTATTTTCCCATTCCCCTCACAACCTCTTATATGTAATTTTATATAACATTGAGGGTCTCCCTTCATTTCCATGCAATTTCCCTTTTCTCTCCCTTTCCCTCCCATCTCATGTCTCTGTTTAATGTTAATCTTTTCTTCCTGCTCTTCCTCCCTGCTCTGTTCTTAGTTGCTCTCATTATATCAAAGAAGACATTTGGTATTTGTTTTTTAGGGATTGGCTAGCTTCACTAAGCATAATCTGCTCTCGTGCCATCCATTTCTCTGCAAATTCCATGATTTTGTCATTTTTTAGTGCTGCGTAATACTCCATGGTGTATAAATGCCACATTTTTAATCCATTCATCTATTGAAGGGCATCTGGGTTGGTTCCACAGTCTAGCTATTGTGAATTGTGCTGCTATGAACATCGATGTGGCAGTATCCCTGTAGTACGCTCTTTTAAAGTCTTCAGGGAATAGTCCGAGAAGGGCAATAGCTGGGTCAAATGGGGTTTCCATTCCCAGCTTTCCCAGGAATCTCCAAACTGCTTTCCAAACTGGCCGCACCAATTTGCAGTCCCACCAGCAATGTACAAGAGTACCCTTTTCCCCACATCCTCGCCAGCACTTGTTGTTGTTTGACTTCATAATGGCTGTCAATCTTACTGGAGTGAGATGGTATCTTAGGGTGGTTTTGATTTGCATTTCTCTGACTGCTAGAGATGGTGAGCATTTTTCCATGTACTTGTTGATTGATTGTGTGTCCTCCTCTGAGAAGTGTCTGTTCAGGTCCTTGGCCCATTTGTTGATTGGGTTATTTGTTATCTTATTGTCTAATTTTTTGAGTTCTTTGTATACTCTGGATATTAGGGCTCTATCTGAAGTGTGAGGAGTAAAAATTTGTTCCCAGGATGTAGGCTCCCTATTTACCTCTCTTATTGTTTCTCTTGCTGAGAAAAAACTTTTTAGTTTAAGTAAGTCCCATTTGTTGATTCTTGTTATTAACTCTTGTGCTATGGGTGTCCTATTAAGGAATTTGGAGCCTGACCCCACAATATGTAGATCGGAGCCAACTTTTTCTTCTATCAGACGCAGAGTCTCTGATTTGATATCAAGCTCCTTGATCCACTTTGAGTTGACTTTTGTGCATGGCGAGAGGAGGGGATTCAGTTTCATTTTGTTGCATATGGATTTCCAGTTTTCCCAACACCATTTGTTGAAGATGCTATCCTTTCTCCATTGCATGTTTTTAGCTCCTTTATCAAATATAAGATAGTTGTAGCTTTGTGGATTAGTCTCTGTGTCCTCTATTCTGTACCATTGTTCCACCCGCCTGTTCTGGTACCAGTAACATGCTGTTTTTATTACTATTGCTCTGTAATATAGTTTGAAATCTGGTATCGCTATACCACCTGATTCACACTTCCTGCTTAGAATTGTTTTTGCTATTCTGGGTCTTTTATTTTTCCATATGAATTTCACGATTGCTTTATCTATTTCTACAAGAAATGCCATTGGGATTTTGATTGGCATTACATTGAACTTATAGAGAACTTTTGGTAATATCACCATTTTGATGATGTTAGTTCTGCCTATCCATGAACAAGGTATATTTTTCCAACTTCTAATATCCTCTTCTATTTCTCTCTTTAGGGTTCTGTAGTTTTCATTGTATAGGTCTTTCACCTCTTTTGTTAGGTTGATTCCCAAGTATTTTATTTTTTTTGAGGATATTGTGAATGGAGTGTTTTTCCTCATTTCTGTTTCAGAAGTTTTGTCGCTGATATACAGAAATGCCTTTGATTTATGTGTGTTGATTTTATATCCTGCCACTTTGCTGAATTCATTTATTAGTTCTAGTAGTTTTTTTGTAGACCCTTTTGGGTCTTCTAGGTATAGAATCATGTCATCCGCAAATAGTGATAATTTAAGTTCTTCTTTTCCTATTTTTATTCCTTTAATTTCTTTCGTCTGTCTAATTGCTCTGGCCAGTGTTTCGAGAACTATATTGAATAGAAGTGGTGATAGGGGGCATCCCTGTCTTGTTCCAGATTTTAGAGGGAATGCCTTCAATTTTTCTCCATTCAGAATGATGCTAGCCTGAGGCTTAGCATAGATAGCTTTTACAATGTCGAGGTAAGTTCCTGTTATCCCTAGTTTTTCTAATGTTTGGAACATAAAGGGATTCTGTACTTTGTCAAATGCTTTTTCTGCGTCTATCGAGATGATCATATGGTTCTTATCTTTAAGTCTATTGATGTGGTGAATAACATTTATTGATTTCTGTATATTGAACCATCCTTTCATCCCAGGGATGAATCCTACTTGATCATGGTGCACAATTTTTTTGATGTGCCTTTGTATCCGATTCGCCAGTATTTTATTGAGGATTTTTGCATCTAGGTTCATCAGAGATATTGGTCTGTAGTTTTCTTTCTTTGAGGTGTCTTTGTCTGGTTTCGGAATCAGGGTGATGTTGGCCTCATAGAATGAATTTGGCAGAGCTCCCTCTTTTTCTATTTCCTGAAATAACTTGAAAAGTATTGGTATTAATTCTTCTTTAAAGGTTTTGTAAAACTCCTCTGTGTACCCATCCAGTCCTGGGCTTTTCTTGGTTGGTAGTCTTTTGATGGCTTCTTCTATTTCATCTATTGATATTGGTCTGTTCAAATTGTGTGTATCCTCCTTCTCTTGACCCAACTTCCTTTTCTACTAGCTCTTTTGTTTCTTTGCTGTCCTGGATGCAAAATGAAAGAGGGAGAGACAAAAGAGAAGGGGAGGGGAGGGGAGGGGAGAGAAGAGGAGAAGAAGAGGAAGAGAAGAAAAGGAAGAGGAGGAGGAGAGGGAAAGAAAACAGCAGAGAAGCAACATATGCTGTCCCTGATTCTACAGTCAGGACTAAACTCTCAGACTTTATCGTACTTGTTGCCTGTGCCACACTCAGCTAATTATCCTTCCGATTCCATCGAGCTTCCTGGATGTCCAACTCGGTTTTCCTCCCACTTCCCTAGCATCTCTTTCTCCTTTGCAATTTACCCCCTTCTTCCAATGTCTCCAGGTTTTGTGCCCCAAGGATCAGTTCTCAGACCTTGCCCTTTCTCTGTCCCATCTAGTTCCAAGGGACACTAGTTCTTGCTTTCAACTCTCAAAATTTCATTTTCGGTCCAGCTTCTCCATCACCCTGATTCCGAAACCAGACAAAGACACCTCAAAGAAAGAAAACTACAGACCAATATCTCTGATGAACCTAGATGCAAAAATCCTCAAAATTCGACTCTTACTCCCAAATTCGACTCTTACTATCCAGCTCCTACTATGAGACCTTCCCTTACACATCTAATAGACATATTGCACACAATATTTCCCAAGCCAAATTAACCTTAGCTTCTCTATCTTTGTGGTGACTGCTCCATTTTCTGGGTGCTTAGACAAAAAATGGAGTCTTACTCTTCTCAAATTTTTCTCATACCCAATGATCAATCCAGCAGGAAACCAAGCTGATCCTACCTTCAAAATATGCCCAGAATCTGATCACTTTCTACCTCTTTCCTTCCACCCCCAGCTCAGGTTACTGCAATAGATTTCTAACTGGTTCCTGTTTCTGCCTTTGTCCCCATGAAAATCTATTTGGAACAGTGCATCTAAACTGGTTCTTTTAAATATTAAGTCAGGTGACATCACTCTTCTATTTAAAGCCCTGCATGGCTCCCTACTTCCCCAAGAATAAAACCT
Source organism: Spermophilus citellus (assembly GCF_964194105.1). Taxonomy (NCBI): domain Eukaryota; kingdom Metazoa; phylum Chordata; class Mammalia; order Rodentia; family Sciuridae; genus Spermophilus; species Spermophilus citellus. The sequence goes on along the minus strand of NC_138196.1, from coordinate 12,683,590 downwards.
GAAGATGTTCAGTGGCCTACAAATCTCTGTGTGATCTGTGACACACATTGCCTTTGGAACAAAGTTGCCCCATGTGTGGTGACTTCAGCCACACTGGTCTCCTAGCCATCCCTGGAACACACCACGCATGCCCCAGCCTCGGGGCCTTAAACTAGCTGTTTCTGCCCAGAACACTCTTTCCCCACATTTCTCCTTGGCTCATACCCTTTCCATCTTTGGGTCTTTGCTCAGACCTCCCTTCTCCAGGAAACCCATCCTGACGATGCTGTGCAATCCTGCATTGACCCCACCCTACCTCGGCCTAGAGACTCCTGATCCCTCCACCATGCTCTGAATAGGCCTTTTTACCTGCAGTATGTATTTCTGCAAACATGCAATCAATGTGTTTATTTATGTCTATGTCTTGTGTCTCCTCTATCAGGAGACAGATCTTGGTTATTTGCTCACATGCATACCAAGCGCCTGGAACAGTACTAGTACTGATGCTCATCGATTTACAACCCCTCAGAGGTTGAATCGGAAAAAGCATTTAATGCACCTAACCTACTGAACTCACTGGCGTAGCCACACAGAACATTCCAAAGCCTCAGTTGTTTCCCCTCTGGATCACACAGCTGACTGGGAGCTGTGGCTCACTGCCACTACCCAGCCTCACAAAAGAGCATCAGGCTGCATGTGGCTAGCCTGGAAAAGGATCAAAATTCAAAATTCCAAGTACAGTTTGTACTGAATGCATAGCACTGTAGCGTTTGCCCCATTACAAAGTAAAAAATCGTTAAGTCAAGAGCCATCGGTACAGAGACCAATACATACTCATTAAACAAATAAATGAGGCACGCAGAACTGCATGGACAAATGTCCTCAAATCCTCTAACCAGCAACATTTTATTCTTCCATTATTTATTATTATTAATATTTCCTTCCTCTAAGAGAAACAGATTTTTCTCCTACTGATCAACACTACACTACCCAATGAAGGGCTTTTAAATTCACTCCTCCAACCAGCCTTAAAATGTAATCAGGATCCAATGAGGAGGAGAGGTATACTTGGTTAAGAAAAAAATCATACAAGCAGTCCATTTGGAAACCAGAGTCTTGTAACAGGTGGGTTCTGGCCTCAGAAACATCAAAACCCAAAATGAAAAAGTCAAATATCTATTAACAGTCTGTAGATATATTTCTACTTGAACAAAAATAAACTGAAAACAAAAACAGTTTTTTTTTTTTAAAAATAGACCTCTCCTAATTCCTGCTCATTTGCTAAGGAATCAGGTTCAGATCTTTTTCCCTCATTCCTTATGGGCCCATTTTTCCCTGTTACAAAATCATGGAAAGCAAAAGTGCCAATCAGAACCATCTATTAAATAAAAAGTTCAATGTTACTTTCAACCAAAAAGCAAATTGCTACCCCTGAGATTTTCCACTTGTTACATGTAGCTAAGATGCCCAGATGCAGCAAGATAAGTGGTATCTCAGGTCTCCTTGAGCACCCCATTTTTGTGCTGTGCCTATACTAATATAAACTGTCAGGCTTCTAGTTCCAGGGCTCGTCCATCCATGATTGGAAAGTCAGATGGTTCTGTCATGATGTGTTCACTGAAGCCCAAGCAATCTGCATGTGGCTCCTTTATAACTTCTACACAGCTGAGAGAAGATGGGACTTTCAAAAACAGCCCCGGTCACCTAGGCATTGGTCAGTTTTTTTTTGTTTGTTTGTTTGTTTTTTGGTTTTTGGTTTTTGGTTTTTTTTTTTTTTTTTGAGAGAGAGAGAGAGAGAGAGAGAGAGTTTTTTAATCTATATTTTTTAGTTTTTGGTGGACACAACATCTTTATTTTATTTGTATGTGGTGCTGAGGATCGAACCCAGCGCCCTGCGCATGCGAGGCAAGCACAGTTCTACTTGAGCCACATCCCCAGCCCAACTTGGTCAGTTTTTGCATGAGACACATTGCTTTTTCACCTATAGCCAAAGAAGGGGTAATAAAATCAGCTAGTGTCTAAATTTAGACAACAGCCAGAGTCAAAGGTTGGCCACTGTGCACAGCATTTTCATGGTCACAGTGGGCAAAGAAAAGCAAGGAAGTTGAGATTGAAAACACAGTACAAAATCAGAAAGGTCTGGAAATCTAAATATCCCTTTTGTTATTATGGTTCTTCTTGATTCATTAATTGGTTTATGTTTATGGAGTCATCCTTCCACATCCCTTTAAGCTATCAGGCTATTTTCCTGGTTACTAGGTCAAAGTTGGGTCAAGTGTGTGTGTGTGTGTGTGTGTGCGCGCGCGCGCGCGGTGCCTGTGTGCTAAAATGTGTTGATCCTTTGTATCAAACCATGTTATGTTTAAGATATGAGGTGTCCCCCAAAAAACTCATGTGTGAGACAATGCCAGAAAGCTTGGTTCATGATTGGTTAATGAGGGCTTTAACCTAATCTGTGCATTAATCCCCTGATAGGGATGAACTGGGTGATGACTGTGGGCAGCTAGGCTGTGGCTGGAGGAGGTAGGTCACTGGGGGGCGTACCTTTGGGGTTTATATTTGTCCATGGGGAGGGAAGTTCTTTTTCTTCTGGGTTACCACATCCTGAGCTGCTTTCCTCTGCCACACCTTTCCATTATGATGTCCTTCCTTGCCTTGAGCCCTGAGGAATGGAGTCAGCTATCTACAGACTGAAGCCTCTGAAACTGTGAGTCCCCAAATAAACTTTTCCTCCTCCAAAATTGTTCTTGTCTGATCTTTTGGTCACAGAAGTGGAAAAGCTGACTAAAACAACCCATGAGGACTACTCGAGTAGAAGGTAGGGACAGCCCTTTCCTAAGCCCTTCAGCTCCAACAAGAGTAATTCCATTCCAGCCCATCATTCCCTGCTGACAATGTCAGTTCTCTTAAAACATCACCATGGCAAGAAAACCAAAGTGTTTCGTGAAAAGCTCTTTGAGCTACTTCACACCCCATGGAGTCTTGGTCGTAGAGAAGCATTGCTTCTGGTGGCAGATATTACAGCAAAATTCAGCAAGTCAGATTCATTCCAAAGATAAAATATAGCCCCAATTTTTAGGATGCAAGTGACTGAGTCTTCCTGCATAGGTGTGCCTTCCTACAGCCCCATGGATGGAGCTATGCTCACCTGTTCCTTTGTAATATTACCCCTTGCCCTGTTTAGGAGAGAATGTTCCATGGAAACACCTTTTGTGTGTCCCCTTCTCTTACTCTGCCTTTGGGTGTGGCCTTCCTAGATGTCAGTCAACTTGCTGACAGCAGACATCACGAAGCTACACTCAGCCCCTTGAAACCTGACTCCTTGCCTCATTTGAATAGCTTCTTCTCAATAAAAGGGGTCAGCATGCGGGTGCTCTCTCTCTCTCTCTTTCTGCAGACCCTTAAGGTCAGAGGAGTCGTCACAGCACCCCCAAAGACAAAGGTATTTCTGCCTCTTGTGTGGTTATTTCGTGCAGCCCAGTTAGCCCAGTTTCCCTGGAGTGACCCCTGAGTGTTTTAGTCGTGAGCAACCCAGCAAATGGCATCCCTGGGTGGGCAAAAGGTCTGAGTGTTTATGTCACCGGGAAAGCGGCAATCTCTTTTATCTCTAAATGCATGCAGCCCTCATAATCTGAGTCACATCATTTCCCACTTGACTACACGTTCCTTGGTACTATCCTATTACACCACCTGTGGTACCATCCCCCAACAAAACCATGCTCTTCTCAGAGTCAGAGACTGAGACTTTTGCTTCCCTGTTTCTCCCCCATACCAGGCAGAACCATGGATACGCAGGGGGGCGGGGGGAACAACCCAAAGGGGAGGCACTGCGTTGCTCTCAAAGTCGAAGATCACTGCGTGTATTATAAACTCCCCCCATCAAGAGCTTCTAAATCACATGTAGCTCTCAAATTATAGAAACCAAGTCAAACAATAGAGGTAAGTCACTGAAGGATTAAAAACCATTTCAGTAAGAGCCTCTAGCTACAGAGACAAGGTGGTTACAGGAACAGGGGAGGAAGGAAGATCTGATTCCAAATTGACCTTTACAATGTGTTCAAAGGATGTTGAGAGAACGCTAAGGAAGCAGCGGACAGCAAGTGAGGGGCTGCCTTTTGAAGTGAAAAGATGACAAGAAAACAAGCACTAATTGTGAGGGAAGGAGTCTGTGAAAGGGCATGAAGGACAGGGAGGTAAGCACCATGCACAGGGCCACGAGAGCTACATGCCATCTTGACAGCCTTCTTAGACAGAGATGTAGATAAAATTAGAAGACATGCAGAGGTGAACACAATGATTTAATGATTGGGAAGTTCACTGAGTATAGAAAGTGTGATAAAAAAAAGTCTAGTTATAAAATCTCTCCTGATCCACCCTGATCACTCCCTAAGCCAAGCCATGCCCCTGCCTTTTCTAGAACCACAGAGCATTTTTATCACGTGCAGTGTGCCTGGAACTTAACCCGGACCACCTCCAAGCTGCACAGCAGCTGAACAATGTTAATACTGTTATTTTTATTTTATAGATGAACATAGAAAGGTTCAGAGACATCGTTGTTTGTTTATTTCTGTCCATCCAATGAATATTTATTGCTGGCTTTCTTTGTACCACTGTAAGGTTGTGAATGGGGCTCAATATGTCTCCTCTCATGGAGCTTATGTCCCAAAGTCAGTACTCTGGCCATGGTTCAGACCTCCTCTGATTCTAAACCACATACATAGCCTCTTTTTTTGCCCTTCTACTCTAACAAGGAAAGCCTGCATATGTTTTCTCTGCAGATCTGTAACAAACAATATAATAAATGTTTTGTCCCAACAACCCTTAAGTTTAAAAGATTGTTTAAACCACCACATAAAATATGAAGTATATGGAGACAAGTATATGGAGAAAGACTTATCTTAAGACTTATGTAAATTAAAGCAATGCATGGAAGATTTCTAGAAGTAGGGCGGGTGGAGAAGACAGGACGGCTGCCCTTCCTACAACAATCAGAAATCAGAAAACTACAAAATTGAACTTGGAAAGAATACAAGAAAGGGAAACAAAAGAGAAAGGGAACTCACAACCAAGCGACTGCAATAAATGGGTGTTCCCTCGCCATGGCTCCTCTGGATGCTAAGCCCAGAGACTGTAGAGGCTGGTGCTGATGCCAGGCGTGGCATCAAAGCCAGGAGTTGGGAAGCCTGACAAAAGCCTCTGAATCTTCTAGGATGCGAGCATTCGAGATCTGCCCTCCCAGGGACAATGAAATGTATTCAACTACTAGCTCTACTTACCACACTGTGCAACAGACCTCAACAAATCTTTTTAGAAAAAGCAAACTTATTTCTCCTGAGGCTTTGTATCCTTTAATTATCCACATTGTATTCAAAAAGCATAACCTCACTTCATACCCCATAAATATGTAGAGTTATAATTTGTCAATATATATTTTATGAAAGTCTCTTCGTAAAGCCTAGAGTCACGACAGGCTCCATCCTTCAAACCAAGACAACAAAATTTTGCCCACAGCTTGGGAAAAAAGGCAAATTGCCTTATCTTCCTAAGGTCAGGGATGAAAAAAGTGATCTTTAATAAATGGAATCTCAGAAACCATAAATGTATAGTATATTTACTTCATATATGTATATTTACTTCATGGAAAGAAAGAAAACAAAAAAAAAACAAAAAAAATAAACTTCTAGAACTCTTGCAAATGCAAACACAACAACAAAAAATCCCATTAAAGGGACACTTTCATGACCCATTTATGAGTGAAAAGAAAAAATCCCACTGGATGTGAATTCACAATGACAACTTGAAATTCAATGAGGAAATGAAATACAATGATATCAAGTTGGCAAATGACCCAAATTGAGAACGGGAGCTAATAGGACAATTTGAAAATGACTATAAAATAAACAAAAGAATCAAGAAGATAGAAAAAGCAACAGGAACTATAATGAAAAAAATAGGTCAGAATTTTTTAAAAAGACGTTTTAAAGAGAATTAAGTGGAGGTGTAAGAAATGAAAAACTTAGTCATTGAAATTAGAAACCCAATGCACAGTCTACAAAAAATTAGATACAGCTGGTGAGAAAATAGGAAAAGCAGAAGAAAGTACTACAGAAATATTTCAAATACAATAATGAAACGTAAAAATTACAAACAACAGCTAAAAGACATGGAGAACAGAATAAGATCAAACATTTATCTGATACCAGTCCTTGAAGTAAGTATTTGGAAAACGGGGAGAAATGTTATTCAATAAAAACAATTTAAATTAATACCAATTTTTAAAAGATATAAGTCTTTGAACACCTCTTTGAATCATTAGCAGAAAAAAACATAAATTACTATCAGCCACATTATAGTGAAAGTGCAAAATATTGAAGATAAAAGAAATTCAAGGGCCAGGGATATAGGTCAGAGATAGAGTGCTTGCCTTGCACACACAGGCCCTGGTTTCAATTCCGAGCACCCCAAACAAAAACAAAACAAAAACAAAAAACCTAACAGCAACCAAATGAAAAAAAAAATCTACTGACAAAAGAAAATCAATCAAATTGGCATCATATTTTATATTAGCAAAACCAAATGCCAGAATTGTGTCTCCTAAGGGCTGTGAGAATCTAACTATCACTGTACAATTTTTTACCTAGATAATCCATCCGTATGTTATTCAATATGAAATATTGTAGCCACTAGTCAAATGTGGCTACTCAGGACTAGTCATGTGTCAAGTACAAATAGAAAAGTACTATGGGGTAAAAATAAAATACACTAGTTTCAAATTCTTATGAAAATATCTCATTAACAACACTTTTTACTAATTGTGTTGAAATGATATTTTGGATATATTGGGTTAAATAAAATAAAATATATTATTAACAGTAAATCTACCCTTTTTTTCACTTCTTAAATCAACTCTACTGATCTTCATTCAGTAACCAAAATTTGCCACCTTCCTCCCACCTCAGGCTATTTGTACTTGAAAATATTCTTAATTGAATCCTTGGCTACCTTGTATTTTTAGCACCTTTTTGGCTTCAAAGTACACGTTTGTTTGCAGAATGGTTTTATCTACATCTGTCTCCCCACTGAAATGATTGAAAAGTCCACTAGAACAGATATGATGGCTGTCCCATCCACTCTGCATGCATAGCCCTTAGCACTATGTGGCTCCTGGACAGAAGGTTAAGGGTGTGTACTTCAGTACCAGGTGGCATGGTTTCAAATCCGCCTCCCCTGGGTGTTGTCAATCTGACCTCGGGGCAAGTCATTCAACTTTTCTGACCTTTGGTTCTATTTTATTTATTTTTGTTTGTTCTTTTTAGTTACACATAACAGTAGAGTCCATCTGGACATATTTATACACACATGGAATATATCTTAACTGAGCTTTGGTTTTAAAAAGGCATTTCTGTACTCGCCGCTATTTCCATTATGAACTGGTGAATGAAACAACTCATAGGTGGGCTCTTTCTTTCATGCATTTTAATATGTGCCTGGGAGTTACTTCAAAAATTTGAGTATGTGACAAAATAGAGAGGTCAATGCTGGCGAAAGGAAAGTTCAATGTTACTCACGGTTCCCCTAGAATTAAGAGGTACAGCACATCACACAGGGCCACAGGAGGAAGCCCTAGAGCTGGTCAGGATGCAGGTGGAGGGAGGGGAAGGCACAGCTGTTGTGGTGGACTCTGCAGGAAAGTTGGGCAAGGCAGGGCAAACAGCTTAGGACTGGTTGGTTTGAGGAAGTAGGGCCTGTTCTATACTACCTGATCTTTGGCCCTAGGTTGATATAAGGTAGGGGAAATATTGGCTTAGAATATGAGAATTAGATAAAAGAAGTGGTTGGTGTTTAAGCTGTAGATTGGTTGGTCTGCATATTCACTGGAAAACTGCTTATTACCTCTAGGGATTAGCTAACTCTGGAAGTGGAAGTGGATCCCCAGGCGGAAAGCCCTGCTCCCCACCCAGCCAAACCCAGGATATCAACTCATGAAATAAAAAAAAACATGATCAGTTCATTTTTGAGCCCCTTTTGTCCTTCAAAAGAGTAACAACTAGCTATAAGGTGTCCTCCCAAAGCTTGTATGTGAGAAAATGCAAAATTTTTCAGAGGTAAAATGTTTAGATCATGAGAGCTTTAACCAAATTAGAGTATTAATCCACTGATATGAATTAACTGAGTAGTAACTGTAGGTAGGTAGGTTGTGGCTGGAGGAAGTGAGTCACTGAGGGCATGACTTGGGGGTTTATATTTTGTCCCTAAAGAGCAGAATTCTCTTGGATTCCTGGGTCTGCGGTGGTTTCCTCCACCACGCCCTTTTGCCATGATGATCTGCCTCATCTAGTTCCCAGGGCTATTGAGTTTATCTATCATGAACTGAATCTCTGAAACTCTGAGCCAAAATAAACTTTTCCTCCTTTAAGTTGTTCTTGTCAGGTCTTTTGGTCATAGCAAAGAAAAGGCTAACTAAAACACAGAGCAAATTGGCTTCTCCCTTGTTTCTGACATAACTTGGTTTATCTGGGCTTCTTTCCCACCCACCACTTTCTCTGAGAGATGACTTGTACAAAACTTGCTATAGTTTGGATATGGAATGTCTCCCAAAGGTCCATGCATTAAAGGCTTGGTCCCCAGGATGGTACTAGGAGATGGTGGAACTTTGCAGAGGTGAGGCATTAAGGAAGATTCATCTTTTTTATGTTTATAAACACTTTATTCAGGTCATAACAGCAGGAGAGTTCCCAGATATCGAGAGCCATCTGTGGACTACAGGTGGACCAAATCGGCATGGAAACCCACTGAATAGGAAAATCTGGTATTTGGGAACTTCCAGTGGCAATCCTGCTGGCAAGATTGTCCAGATACATGTGAGTCCTATTTGGCTCCACCAAGTCCCACACAGCACGGGAGATGGGGGCACCTGCTATAGCCACACAGCCTGTCTGGGATGGATGTAGCCTGCCAAGATGACAATCAACCTGTTGACGACAAGATATCAGGAAACAAGATTCCATCCCTGAAACCTTATCCCTGCCTTTGATAAAGTTCCCCCTTAAATAAACCACCACCAGAGCCATTTTTCAGTTGTTCTGTTCTAGATCCTACCAGGACTGGAAGAATCTATCAGGCTTTCCTGTAAAACTATAATTCTGACTTTGTCTTTTATTTCTTCACGACTTCAGACTATATTTTCTCAGGTGGCTTATCCCCTCCTGCGCAGGAAAAATTACCCTGGTGAGGCACTGGCCACCTTGCGGCGCCTCGTGAAACCCAGCTAGATGCACGGTTACAAGGGAGGTATTCCTGAGTCAATGCATGTGGCTGTGGAAGATTCTTAAGTCGCTGTGGGTGGGCCCTTGAAGGAGATTCTGGGAGCTAGGCCTGCCTCTTCTTCTTTCTCTTCCTAGCTCATAATGTAAGAGGTTTTACTCTACCATATGCTTCTGCCTTGATGTGCTGTCTCACCACAAGCCCAAAGCAACAAGGCTGACTGATGATGAACTGGAACCTCCCAAACTGTGAGCCAAAGCAAATCTCTTCTCTTTGTCAGTTGATTATCTCTGGTAATCTAGTGATGGAAAACTAACTTACACATGACCTTATCTATTCTCCAACAAACCAACAGACTAAAAGCTGGTCTTATTTTTAGGGTACCCCCTGGCTTCATGTATCACCAGCTCCCAAGAAACTCTAGAAGAAATTAGTTCAAATTACTCTGAAGTTTCAAGGAAATTTTATTACCCATCCCAAAACAATAAAATAAAACAAATTAGTTTTTTTCCATTGTATGTTACAGTAGCCACTCACAGTAGCTTGAGAAGAAGGCTAGAGAGGTATCCCAGGAACCCACAGGCAGTCCACCTAAGGAATGACGTGCCTCAAGGACTGCATAGAAACTCTCTTGCTGTTCCTCTTTGCTGATCTGCTTTGTTCTTCCTGCTTTCTCTATAGACCGATGCTCTTTGCTGCTTCAGTGCTCATGGTGGGTCAAAAGAACACCACTACAGCTGATTGGTCCAGTTTGGTGAGGTACCTGTCTCTAGTCTAATCAACTGTTGCTAGGCAGTGAATGGCTTTATCCAAAATGGCTGCTAAATGCCCTCTGCTGAAGGATAAGGAAGAGTGTGGGGGTGAGGGAGTTGTGAACCAAGCAGACAGAAACAATCACCATGGTTGAATAGTTTGGAAGGTTAAAATGCCAGTTAAAAAAGTAAACTGGACTTATCCAGCACAAAGCTAGCATACGTTGCACATTTTTAGAGACTGATACAGTGAGCAGTGTTAACCAGATGTATTCAGCTCCAAACATCTTTTTCCCTCCAAGACTTATTAAATATTACAAGATTAGATTACTATGGAACATGACTGCCAAAGCCCAGAGATTGTGGCCCATTATTTTTTTTTCCAAAGTGCTTTGTACATGTGGCCGAACGAAACTCAAAAGATTCAATCTTCTGAAATTCTACCTGAATGCCTTATATAATAATTGGATACACGGGGGCATCGGTGGTTAATATTAATTCACAAGAACTAGGTACAAGAAAAAAGTGTGAACCCTGATGTACCTGCCTAAAGTAGAATCCTCATGATTTGATCAGAATTAATCCTCTGATCTCACTGTATCCACTGAGAAGATTGAGGAAGACGAGTCACTGTCCCATAATCACACAGCAAGTCAGTAACAAAGTTGAAACCAGAAATATAGTGATAAATACAGTTATTAATGACAGAACAACCTTGGGTACACAAAACACTGAGATTTAATTTTGCAAATATTTGCCAAGTCTGCTTTGAACTAATTGGCACAAGGGTACTGTAGAAGTGCCTGGATTTTATGATAAGAGAAACAAGGATTTGCATCAAGAGTTCGGGGACTGAATCCATGATTTCCAGCCCAAGCTGTGCCTCAAGAGACTCTGAGATCACATTCTTTGCTGCCACACTGACAGCCACCAAAGCCGCCTGTACTCAGAGCAGTCACACTGGGAACCTTGTGGAGTGTTTAATCCTTAATTTAAATCCTAATGATTATCCAGCCTATTTGAGAGTTTAACTCAGTCATCAAAGGTTAAACTGCCTCTGGGTTCTGCATTCAACAAGGCAGGAAATTAGTTCCTTAGCCTTAAGTCCAAGTGGAAATAAAGTTGGGTAAGACAGAAACTGACTCTACCTTTAAAGATCAGTAACAGAGAAAGTGACTCTACCATTGTGCAATTGACCCTACTAAAAGCTCCACAGAGAGCTGTACATGCCACCAGCAGCCCTACAGCAAGAAATGTAGTCCCTCTTCATCCAGCATCCAGAGAGAGCAAGGGCCCTCCATGGGGCACAAGAGTAGCTGGGAGGGTAGCAGAGACCTCTTGCCACCCACCCTCCCAATCCTGTTGCCATCTTTACATCAAATGCAGAAAAAGTAGTTGAAGTGAGACCCATCTTTGGCCAAAATGTAGCTAAGAAATTCCCAGCATGAATATTCTGTTTGTCCCTAAACCTGTGCCAGCGACTGTTTTTAAAGCAGGTTCACACCTGATGCCTTCTATAACCCTTGGAGAGGGATCACTTAATGGAACATGTTCATCAAAAAGATGAGACAGCCCTCTTTTTCCAAGCACCAGCCTCCCAGTTAGGTAGTTCATATGTGCATACTCAGGGATAGAAGCATTGCAGGAAATGAAAGATGCTGGGGGACTTTAGTAAGTCACACAGGGAATGAGCCCAGCCCTTGAGGTTTCCTCTAAAAATCTGTCCCCATGAATCAGCATATGAGGCCCCCAACCACCACGACCACCTCTCCCCACACAGCTCTCCCTGCCCCATGCTCTGAAGGCTATCACTGAGGCAATTTTGCTTGCTTGTTGTTGGATATGTGCAAACTGCACAGGCTGCAATGTGTTTTGCTAATCTACCCTGGGATTGATGGACAAGTTTATCATGATCTGTCTAAGTAGATGTCCTACTATGCACCCAGCTACCTCCTGAGACAAGAAGGCAAACCCACAGAGGTCTTCTTCTCCAATCCATCCTTAAACTGTGTCCTGGATTATGCTTTCCTTTGCCCTCTCTGAAAATTTTAAGTCATGAACACATGTTTCATCTTTATTTGATTTTCTCAGCATTGCCTTGAGGTCATCACTACCACAATCTTGTGGGAAGTCACAAAACCATTTCCAGTCCAAGCTGGATTCGTTTCGTGGAGTATGAAAACACAAGAAGATAACCCTCCCTGCCACCAGCTAAATCACTGTGTCAACACAAAGGAGAAGCAAATATAGAATGACCTTTATTTTTGTTTCATTTTATTTCTCCATAGTTAAAGGAATATGTTTTTCATTATGAAATATTAGGAAAATGAAAGAAATATAGATATGAAGTCCTCCTGCAAATCTCTCATAACTCCACAAAAATAAAAGAATTAGCAGATAACCCTTTCTTTTGTCCTTTTACAACAGACATTTACAAGTGTATCAAAAATTGAGAGCTAACATTTCATGAATGCTTCAATGCAATTAGTCCTTTGCTACGGGTTTTAATATATTATTTCATTTATTTCTCATCACAACTCAAGGTAGAACATACTACTTATAATCTCTGGGTTTAGTTATACTTTATGTATGATTTTGTTTGCCCCATTTTTTTCTTCAACATTTAAACATTAACATTACTAGTATGTTTGTAGTTGTCATTTTTAATGATTTCCTATTTTTATTTTAATTTCATTGCATATTATGAATTTAATACATTACATACTTTTAAGTGTCTTTATGAAGAAACAAGTTGTTTCCAATTTTTTTATTTCATAAATAATGCTGTGATGAACATCTTTGTACATAACTCTTTTATATATGTAGCATTCCTTTAAGATAGTTTCTCTGCAATGGAAATACACTTATATCAAATAGGTATAACTATTTTAAGTGGTGTATTTAGTTATTTGCAGAACCGATCCCCTATAATTCAAAGTACTTTTGTATAATTTAAAGAACATAATATCCATCATTGTCAGAAGTTACTAACTATATTATCCTGCTAAGAATGAAGCAGCATTTAAAATGGTTTTAAAACCCTAATAACATTTCACCTCAAACTTTACACAAAACTAAAAATTCTGCATAATATAAAATACCAAAAACTTTTTGAAAGTGTGTTAACATAGTATAGCTGCTTTGGTTTTTTTGATAAGTGTAGAAAAACATGGAAGGCCTAAAATTCATTCATAATCCCACTAGCTTCTAGAGATTATCAAATTTAATATTTCAGTAAGTTTCTTCCATTCCTTAATGGAGAGATTGGATAGATAGATAGATGATAGATGGATAGACAGGCAGATGGATAGATGACACCATATAATCCATTTTGTATACTGCCCAAGGAGCATTCTATAATATGAATCTCCTGATGATCCTCCTCCTAAGGAGCTGCACCAATAAGTCCTGCAGCCTTTGGAGAGCATCTCCCAACAAGTTCAACACACAATGCTCTCCACAGACCTGATTAGAGGCTGAAATGCAGAGATGGTCCCTCTCTACCTCAGCCCAGATGGCAAATAGAGCAAGGTTCTCTGGTGGCTATCACCATTGTTTCAGACTGGATGGCTGAGTGTTCACCCATATATGAAACACAATACCCATCAGCTCTCCACTGACCTGGGGAAGGTGACAGATTTCAAGAGAATGAATCTCTGACCAAGGAAGGACGTTCCTTAGTTAAGCAGCAGGAAACAGACTCTGAAGACTGTAACTTGTCAAGCCAGTCAGATGGAGCATGCTGCTGATAGAGGTATTTTTAGAAGCTTAATCCTGCTGGGAGAGGGCAGAGGGGAAGCTAGTTTCGTATTGAGGTCCAGTGACAAGCAGTTTAACCTATTGAAATCATCTTTTGACCTCAGCTCTGGGAAGAGGGCCCTGCATCGATTGTGGGGTGCTCTCTCACCCCCAGGTTTGTCTGTCATGGCTTGTGGAAAACATGCTGCTAGGGCTTACCCAGGGCTTTGGCTCACAGTTATGGCACTGTTGCTCCCATTTCTTTTTCTTTTTCTTTATTTAATATATTTTTTAGTTGTAGTTGGACACGATACTTTTATTTTATTTATTCATTTGTTTTTTTATGTGGTGCTGAGGATCGAACCCAGTGCCTCGCATGTTCTAAGGTGAGTGCCCTACCTCTGAGCCACAGCCCCAGACCCTGTTGCTCCCATTTCTAAGTTGGGAGATGCTGAGACTCAAAGGAGATCAGTGACATGCCCTGCATCCTAGCCTGTGCCTAGTCTCCACTAGAACAGGAATCTGCCTCAGGTGGGGCTGGGCAGGACCAACACAGAATGAATGTTTCAACTGTAAAAAACAGTAACTACCTAAATGTGCTCCCTAAGGTTTGTCATGGTTGGTACAACTCTCACATGGACCCAACCCAAAAAGGATTCCTATGAAATGAGAGATGGAAGAAATCTTTAAAATAATGTGTGGGGAAATCGTCAACTTCTGCCCTTCGCAGAGCTGAGAGCCACCACATTATGCCTTCCCCAGAAGCAGAATTGAATATTTAAATGTGTTGCCAAAATCTAAAGCTCAGTAAATCTTAGGTAAAAGTCCAGGTTTCTGGTTTTCCTGGAAAAGTTAGGATATCTTCCAGTGCCAGACTCCCATTGCATGATAACAACAAGCTGTCTTCATTAGGAGTCACACAGCTGACTTTCCAGTTGACTACAGTCTCCCCATTCGCTATCCACATTTCTTATCCAGAAGCTCCATGTCTCCTAAGACCCATTTTGCAGATGAGCAAGTTGACCTCTGGATATTTTTAAAACAAGTCCAGAATCAGACAGTTTGTGAACATTCTTATTCCACCCGTCTTAGTCAGAAGCATGCTTTTGCCCACAACTAGCTACTGCTTAGAAGAGTTTTTGCAAGTCTTCAGCTTTTATAAACTGCTAGGATGTCCTTCTTTCCTGGAAAGTCCATCTTGATCTGTCTTCATTTCTGAATTGAAGCCCTTCTTCTATTATCAAGTTGTTATAGTTTAGATATGAGATGTCCCCCAAAAGCTCATGTGTGGGATGATGCAAGAAAGTTTAGAGGTGAAATGATTGGGTTGTGAGAATCTTAACCTAATTAGTAATTACTCCCCTGATCCAGATGAACTGGGTGGTAACTGTAGACAAGTAGGGTGTAGCTGGAGGAGGGAGATGGGTACCTGGAGGCCCACCTTTGGGGCATATATTTTGTTCCTGGTGAGTGAGAGCTTTCTCAGCTTCCTGGTGTCCACATCCTGAGTTGTTTTCCTCCATCACATTCTTCTACTATGATGTTCTGTCTCATCTCGGGTCCAGAGTAATACAGCCAACTGTCCACAGACTGAGACCTCTGAAACCGTGATCCCCAGATAAACTTTTCCTGCTCTAAAATTGTTCTTGTCAGGTCTTTTGATTGCAGCAGCAAGAAAAAAAAACTGACTAAAACATAAAACGAATAGAATAGGGTGGGATGGGGGAGAATAGAGCTCTTCAGTAGAAGAGGTCTATTCAGGGACTCTCAATGTGTGGAAGCATTTGTGATTCCTTTGATCTCAGTTACACATTGAAGTCAAATGCTTGAATCCCAACCCAGACCAATTAAATCAGAATCTCTAGTTCCTTAAGATGGTTGCAGTGTAAGATTGCAGCAGAGAACTGCTGCTCTCATCAGTCTCCAAGGTGGTTGACCCAGCTTCTATTCTTCTATTCTAGTAGTTTCATGAGATTGGTTCCTGGAACCGCACAAATACCAAAGTCCACAGATGCACTAGTACCTTGTACAAATAGCATCATGCTTATGTACTTTAAATCACCACTAGATTACTTATAATACTTAAAACAATGTAACTTCTATGTGAATGGTTATTGTATCACATTGTCCGTGGAATAGTAATTTTTAAAAGTCTGTATATGTTCGGTAGAGATGCAATTTTTCTGAATATTTTGATTTGCAACTGGTTGAATCTGTGGCTGTGGAACTTGTGGATATGGAGGGCCTACTGTACTCATGAATCTTCCTAGGTGTGTTACTTTAGTTTAAGGGGGTTTGCTTTCCTCCTCTGAAAAATGAGGAGGATAGAGTAAATCCATAATTTCCAACGTGGGTTTCATCATCCATTAGAATATACAAAGGAAATTTTGAGGTCATTGAACTACATTTAATATTGAAAAATATCTGAAAGAAATTGGACACTTACCTAGGTTAACACTGCACGTGTTAATAAAGATGTTAGGTTTCTTTATTTTTAACCTGTAAATACATTATCTTGGTGGGATGAATCTAGTTTCAAAACATGGGGTTACGAAGAGAGGGGGCAATGTCTTTTGTGAGTAAAAATGAAAAGGAAGAAAGAAGGAAGATGAGTTGAGCTCTGGGACAATGATTTCAAGGGTTTCTCTCAGTTTCCTCATCCAGTGGTTTGATGGTAACATCTGGGACGAGGAGCAACTCTTCTGAGGAAGCATATATTATCTTTAAGTGCCCCTCATAAAAGAATTATATTCGACACAATGCAGTCTACTCTTTCTTTATGAGATGTTCTAACACCTGGACACCTACACCCCTAAAGAGAATAGGTCCTGAATTCAGGGACCTAGCTCAAGAACGCTGATTTACTTGAGCCCAACAGCTTGACAGCCAGAAAGGGCTGAGGGGGCAAGAACAAGAGTAGTATTGTCACAATACACATTGGTGGACAGTGAAAAAATAAAACATTTTGCTACTGACAGATAAAAGCTTCCTGAAAATATGCCTATTTTCACCAGTTGAAGGTCTTCCTCCTAATCCACTCTCACCCAGCTGTGAAATTATTCTAGCCAACGCAACCATTTCCCCCAATAAATATTTTCCTTGCCTGAAACCTGGAGGAATTTCATGAAGGAAGCCATACTCTTTAAGCTGGTTTTCTCTTTGCTGTGTTTCCAAGGGAAATGCCCCCTTGAGTCTCCCTCCTGCATATGCAGGCAGATCCGGTGACCATTGCTAGGCAACGTATCGTCATAAATATTTCATCAGTGAAACAAAGTCTATCTCAGAGAAGCCATCCTCCAGCTATTCTAGTACTTCAGCTTTCTTTTATAAAAGAACAGGAGAAAAGAATAGAAATCCACACTTCTATGTTCCCTCACACCCATGATAGGGAATCAATGACAGAGGAATCAGGTGGGAAGCTTAAAGCCCAGGCAATAGCAGTAAGATAGAAAATATGATGGAGGGAAAAAAATCCTTGGTATGGTCTTAGGTAGTTTGCTATAAAAAAAAATATCATAGACTGGGTGCTTAAACAGCAGATATTTATTTCTCATAGTTCTGGAGGCTGGAAGTCCAAGAATGAGGTGCCAAACAGATTCATTTCCTAGTGAGAGACCTCTTCCTGGCTTGCAGATGGCCACATTCTTGCTGTATGTTCACATAGTGGAGAGGAAACTGGGGCATCTCTTCCTCTTATAAGTACACTAATCCTATCATGAGACTCCATCCTTATGACTTCTTCTGAACCTAATTACCTCCCAAAGGCCCCATATCCTACTATTATTACACTCAGAGTAATATGAATTTTAGGGACATAAAAATCGTTTCATAAGTGCTGTCAAGCAAAATTTTGAAATGGCATATATATATATATATATATATATATATATATATATATATGCGCGTATATATATGCAGATATATATGCATACATATATATATATACACACATACACACACACACACACACACACACACACACACACACACATATATATTTTTCATCCCAGGACTTCACACATGCTAGGCAAGTGCTCCACAGCTAAGCAACAATCCCAGCCCTGTACTAACTCACTGGAAAATTATTAGGATGGAAATAAAAGATTCAGTGGTGTTAAGCACTATAGTTTCAACTACTTTTTGAAAGAATAAAGGTGACAAAAATCTAAAAAAAAAAACCCAAAATACAAAACATAATATTTTTAAAAGAGTTAGAACTGTGAATATGGTAAACAGAATTCTACGTTGGGCTTGAAGATTCCCAGCTCCTGGTGGACATGTCCTGTAAAATCTCATTCCCTTGAGGGTTGCAAGACCTATAAATATGATCAAACATCACCCCTATAGCTATGTTACATAAAACAGCAAAATAAACGTTTGCAGATATAAGTAAGACCCCTAGTTGGTTAAGTTAATCTATTAGAAGATTGTCCTGGGTTGATCTAATCAGTAGAGCTCTTCAGAGATTCCTGGAGATTGGAGATGTAGGAAGCGAGAGCTCCTGCCAGCCTGGAAAGAAAGCAGGTCACCTGAACAGAGGGTATGGCTAAACTGGGCCCAGAGTCCTGTGAGGTAGTCACGGAAACTGTGAGATAATAAATTTTATATTTTAACTATGCTTTTGGTAATTTGTTTTATGGCAATAGAAAACAAATGCAATAGGTGACTGTCATCTTTTCCATTTTTAGAAATTCTTGTCTGTTATTTGTATAACAAGCAAGCTGAAATCAAAATTGAAGACTCCATTAGGAACACAGGACTTCCTCTTTTAAGTACATCATTGGCCTCTTGAGGCAAAGGGAGTTTCCCCATTTCTTGGCATTCATTCAGCTTTCACAAATTCCCTTTCTGACTCTTACCAAATAAAAGCTTATCATGACACTTGTTTAGAACTTTTTAAAAAGAAGTATGCCTTATAAATGGATCTTACTCTGGAAATAAGCAGAGATCACATTTCAGTGTCTTAAATAATGATTAGAAGAGCACATGGAGCTGTATATACATACCTATCCAACAATGTCTTGCCTATAAAGACAAAATTCAGAGCCTGTATAAGGGTCCAATAGTATCAGATTGAGTAAAGTATGGTCCATTCATGGAATACTAAGCATTTGTTTTAAAGATTACATAGCTCCATGTTTATCAGTGTAGAAAGATGTGTAATATATGGTATTTTTTTAAACATGTTACAAGAACTTATAATAGCATGATCTCAATTTGTTTTGAAAAGATGGATGGGGATGTGGACATACATAGATAAGGAGAGAGATAAAAGTCTATTTGCGAGGATGAACCCCAAAGAGATAAGAACATTTATCGCTCATGATTGTCTTATGGTACTTCCTTTTTGCTTACTTGTAAGTTCTATTTTCTCTTCAATGAAAATAGATTGTGCAATTTTTCAAAAACAGAGAAATAATCAACTATCTAATAGATTAAAGATATCAAAGATGCAGGAGAAAGATTTAAAAGGAAGATTAAATAATCTTTTTAATATTCAATATTAAAAGAAAGCTACCACTATTTAATAGTAAATAGCTTTTTGACTTCCTTGAGGTTTGTTAACTGGTGGTTAGATTCCTATTTGTCTTTGTGTTTATAGAAATGGTTATATTTATTGATCATTTTAAGGAGCACTGGTCTCTAGAACACTCATAGAAATCTGTTATTCTCAGCATTGATGGCATATTTTCCAGATACAAATTATAAGGACCACTATAAATTATATTTGTTACAAAGCCATCCAGAAAAAAATCACTGAGAAAGTTATTTCCACAATACTTATCAATACTTCCTTTAGGAAATACCTAGTAGATTCCAGTACATTCCTACTGATAAAATGGCCCCTTTCTGTTATCTCCTCTTCACCTTAAACTGATGTATAAATAGTGATCTTATTCTTCAGGTTCAGTCTTCCACCCATGTTCAACATCATCAGAACAAAACCATTTAACGTCATGAAATCACTGGATATGTTGACCAGTGAGATGTCTTCCTAGTGAAGCACACCTTTGTTTGGGAGAGCACACCTCTGTATGTGAGTCCAGGAAACAGAAAAGCATCTTCTCCATGGAAGGTATGGATGGGGACTTTGTGGCCAAAACCAGATTCTCTACTAGGGATGATTTTGGCTTCCAGGAGACATCTGGCAATGTCTAGAGACATTTTGGCTGTCACATCCAGGGTGGGGCCTATGAATCTAGTGGGTAGAGGCCAGAGATGCTGCTAAATATTCTACAATGCACAGTAAATCCCCCACAACCAAGAATTTTCATAGTGTCGAGCTTGAGAAACCCTGGCCTAGAGAGTCAGAGAGATATAAACTGGTATATCAAGGGCCTCACAAGGTAGAGTGCAGCTCTCCTACAAGCTCAAAGCATCCACATACAGAGCAAGAGAAATGGTTACACCCAATTCCACTCTCCTGTATCACATAACTAGAAAACCAGTCAAGTAAATTGAAGAAAAAAAACTCATTTATCAAACATTGGACAACAGGCAGCTAAGGGCTGCCATCAATGAGAGAAAGGAACAACTGAGATGAGCCCCACAGATGTCCCAACTTATTGCTGGAGGCATTATTCAGACGACAGCACCAGGTTGGGAAAACCCAGGAAGCATCATTGCTCTCCCTCAGCTGAACAGACAAAGTGGAAGAATCAGTAAGCTACAGCAACTGGTATTTTGGGGAAGACAGGACTAACGTACACAGAAAAGGTCCTGCCTCTTTGGCAGAGCACTGATCTATACATGCTTGAGAGGAAACTACCTAATGCCAGAAAAAGTATTACCAGAAAGAAATACATAGAACAATTTCCAGGGCTCACTCAGGCTGGGTATAGTTTGCATCCTTGCCAACCAGAGTATGAAGAATTCTTAATACAGGGAAGTGTATTTACTTTACTAAAGGCTGCTTTGAACAAGCCCCAAATATTTTTTTATTCTAATATTATATATGACAACAGAATGCATTACAATTCTTATTACATATATAGAGCACAATCTTTCACATCTCTGCTTGTATACAAAGTATATTCACACCATTCCTGTCTTCTTCATACGTGTACTTAGGTGGCAATGTCCATCTAATTCCACCATCTTTTTCTTACCCTCTTGCTCCTCCACTTTTCCCTGTCGAGAGTCTGTCTATTCCTCCCACGATCCCCCTCCCAACCCCACTATGAATCAGCCTCCTTATATCAGAGAATACATTCAGCCTTTGGTTTTTTGTGTTCTTTATAGAGATTACTGCTCTACCTGATATGTGAGGGGGTAAAGATTTGTTCCCAAGATGTAGGCTCTCTATTCACCTCACTGATTGTTTCTTTTGCTGAGAAGAAGTTTTTAGTTTGAATCCATCCCATTTGTTAATTCTTGATTTTAATTTTTGTTCTATGGAAGTCTTGTTAAGGAAGTAGGGGCCTAATTCAATATGATGGAGATTTGGGCCTACTTTTTCTTCTATTAGACGCAGGGTCTCTTGTTTAATTCCTAGGTCCTTGATCCACTTTGAGTTGAGTTTTGTGCATGGTGAGAGATAGGGGTTTAATTTCATTTTGTTGCATATGGATTTCCATTTTCCCAGCACCATTTGTTGAAGAGGCTATCTTTTCTCCAATGTATGTTTTTGATGCCTTTGTCTAATATAACTGTAAACACGTAGGTTAGTCTCTGTGTCCTCTATTCTATACCATTGGTCTACCAGTCTATTTTGGTGTCAATACCATGCTGTTTTTGTTACTATTGTTCTGTAGTATAGATTAAGGTCTGGTGTAGTGATGCCACCTGCTTCACTCTTCTTGCTAAGGATTGCTTTAGCTATTTTGGGTCTCTTATTTTTCCAGATGAATTTAATGACTGCTTTTTCTATTTCTATGAGGAATGTCATGGGGATTTTCATTGGAATCACATTAAATCTGTATAATTTTTTGGTAGTATGATCATTTTGACAATATTAATTCTGCCTATCCAAGAACAAGGGAGATTTTTCTGTCTCCTAAGGTCTTCTTTAATTTCTTTCTTTAGCGTTCTGTAGTTTTCATTGTAAAGGTATTTCACCTCTTTTGTTAGGTTGATTCCCAAGTATTTTATTTCTTTTTTAGGCTATTGTGAATGGGGTAGTTTTCTTCATTTCCCTTTCAGAGGATTTGTCACTGATATACAGAAATGCCTTTGATTTATGGGTGTTGATTTTTGTATCCTGCAACTATGTTGAATTCATTTACTAGTTCTAGAAGTTTTCTGGTGGATTTTTTTGGGTGTTCTAAGTACAGAATCATATCATCAGCAAATAGTGCTAATCTGAGTTCTTCTTTTCCTATCTGTATCCCTTTAATTTCTTTCATCTGTCTAATTGCTCTGGCCAGTATTTCAATAACTATGTTAAATAGAAGTGTAAAAGAGGGCATCCCTGTCTTGTTCCAGTTTTTAGAGGGAATACTTTCAATTTTTCTCCATTTAGAATGATGTTGGCCTGGAAGCCCCAAATATTTTAATGGAAACTTTCAAAAGGATTAACTGTATTCCAAATGTTTTAACTGCATGTCAAAACAAAATTGAATACTTTTCAAAGAAATACAACATAATCCACTAACAATACAAAAATCACAATGTCCAGCATTTGAAAAAAACTTACCAGACATGCAAGGAAGCAAGAAACTATGAATTATAACCATGAGAAAAGAAGCAATTAATACAAAAGACCCAGAAATCATAGAATTGATAGAAATAGGAGAAAAGGACATTACAAAATTTTGATAAGTATGTTCTATATGTTTGGGAAAATAGAGGAAAACATGGCCAAGATTAAGAATAAGAAGGAAGAGTGTTGATCTATTTCCTCTTTCCTGTCCTTAAAAACATGGTATCTGTTGAGTCAGACATTAAGACATCAGGAGTGAGAAAGACACAGGTACTTTTCTTTGCATTTCATCATTTAGTAGAAAAGTAGATGCTGAAACCACTAAGTATGCTAGAATATGATGAATGCCAGTGGAGTTTTAATCAGAGCGCTGGAGGAACACAGAAAGATGGGGCATGGCCACTAGGGTCGGGGTCAGTGAGTAGGGTCAAGATTCTTTAATTTATCCTTGGAACAAATAGTAATAATAGCCAACTTAATACAATATAAAAATCTTGAATATTAATTATGTGCCAAGAACTGTTAATAACTTAGAAACAAAGTAGAAAAAAATGAAAACAGAAATGAATCTTTACCTTCTGAAGGTGACATTTATTGACTCTTGAAAATTTTATCATTTTGCCTTCTTAGCAACTCTGCAGGGGACATTTTTTACTCACTTTGGTAGTTTACATGAATGTTCCCTAATTCTTCAGTCCTCTCTGTATCCATTCTCTTTGACTGGTGACTTTCAAATTCTTTGCACTGAAGAATCAGAGTTTATTTCTCTCCCCATTGTTCATTGTTTGACCATGTGACTTGCCCTGACTATGGGATGTTAGCAGATGTGATGTGACTAGAGTATTGACAAATGCTCATGTGTTTGGGCTTGTTTTATTGCCTGTGCATCACTAACCATGAGAAAAACATGCCTGTAACAGAGAAGAGGAAAAGACAATGGCACCAGTGCAGGTCCATAGGCCTGCAGGGAGAGGCAGGCTCACCAACTGAGCCCTGACCAGATCGGCTGAACCCCTCCCAGCCAATCCACAGATGTGCAACAAGGTAGAAATGATCCCCACCTTATGATGGTTTGACTCAATTATTTTTTATACTAATGCAAACACAATACACATACAGTAGAAGCCTTTCCTTATATTTTGAATTATGACCTTTTCCTGGGCTTGCAGTGTTTGGTATGATCCTTTTTCAAGATGCTGGGCGGTGACAGTGAGCCATAGCTCCCCATCAATTGCACAGTCACAGGGGAAACAACTGATATTCTATAGTGTGTTGTGCTGCTAAACAACCATGGCCAAGAGTTTAGGGACATTAATGCATTTCCACTTCCACTATTTTTAATTTATAATGGTTTATCAGGATATGACCCCATCCTAGGTTGAGGAGCAGCTATAAATACTTACTGTTGCACACCATTTATATATTGTGCTTATTTATTAGGCAGTGACTCTTGCCCGACATGCACCATCAGAGGAAGAGTTAGAGGTTAAGTAACATAGCTGGAGTGAAAGTCTAGTACATAGGAGAACCAGGATCTGAATTTACATCTGCCCGCCTCCAGATTCAGTGCTTTTACACATTACTGCTTCCCAAGAGCCTCACTCCTGGGAATTTTCTCTAAAAAGTTGTGTGTGTGTGTGTGTGTGTGTGTGTGTGTGTGTGTATCTTTATCTGTTTGTCCACCGATCTACCTATATTTTTTACTGAAGTTTTTCTTATAACATAAAAATAATTTAAAATGCCCTAAAATCTCTAAAGTAAACTATAATATACTATCTGGAAGGAATAGTTTGCATTTATTAAAATGATAATTATGAAAGTATGTGACATAGCTATATTCTAATGTTAACCTTCAAAAACAAAATACATTTGTAGGTAAATTGAAAGTAAAGCTATGTGTATAGGAATGCAAACATAATTTGTGTACATATCCACACATAGACAAAGGCAGAAAAGCAGTTTATAAAATGCAATCCATTTCATGGAGTTGCGGGATTAGAAGTGATGCTTTAGTCTTTACATTTTCCATTAGAGTTATTATAATAAAAACAGTGATTAAACTGACACACACACAAGTCTGGTGTCACACCTAATCCACTCAAAGGGCTTATGAAGCCACCCATCACCTTATCCAGCACACCAGGCTTCAGGCAGCCTGAGCGGCACAGAAATCCCTTTCCCCAATCCCATTAGCAATGGACTTCAGAGAGTGTCTTTACCATTACAGGTCCCAACAAAAGACTGCCAAGGCTTACACTTGTCCTTAGGGAAGGAAGAAAAAAAAGGCCCTCAATCCCCAGAGGCCTTGCATTTGGCAGCCAGGTCAGATTTTTCCATTAATAAATACTCAAGTCAAAACTGGTGCCAATTCTTATCTCGTGTTCTAAACTTGGTTAGAGAAGCAACAGGGGATCTGGATGTGGGGGGTGTCTGCCTCCTTTCTTCAGCCTTTCCAAAATTCATAGATAACCAGTACAAAAGCAGTTACAAATGTTGCTTCTCTCTGCTGGGCATGTTACACATATTATCCTATCTAAACTCCAAGTAATATGATTTTTTTAGGTTGCAGAGCCAAGCCTTAGAGGAGTTACTTGTACTGTTAAGTGGCCTTAGTGGTACTATTGAATCAATCAAATCAAGTTGATTCTGTTGTCTTCCTCCTAGGCAATTATATACCAATTATATATACCAATATATATATATACCAATTGGTATATATATATATATATATATATATATATATATATATATATATATACCAATTTCCCAGTGACTGACTCAAACTTTAGATGTCTTGAAGGTGGTTTGGAGAAAATACAGTACTGTGGGTATATGGGAGTGATCTTTGTCTTAGTCTGTTTTCTGTTGCTGTAACAGATTACCTGAGACTGGGTAATTTATTCAAGAAATGAGGTTGATTTGGGTTCACAGTTCTGGAGGCTGAGAAATCCAACAGTGTGACTATGCATCTGCTTGGCTTCTTATGGACCTCATGGAAGAAAATAGAAAGGTAATGGGAAGAGAGAAAATATGAGAAGCAACCTTCTCTATACGGACCCAACCTGGCAGTAACTAATCAGTCCTATATGATCAAAACCTCATTCATGTGAGGAAAGCATTAATCTGTCCACAAGGGTACTATCCTCCTGATCCAAACCTCTCCTGCTAGGTAGGCCCCACCTCCCAACGCATCTCACCGAGGTCCTCCAGGACTTCCAACATCTTTAGAAAGCATCACTGGGGCTTTATGCACCATCTCTGTTGCTCTGCTGCCTCTTTAGCCTCTTCTTGGCACCATCTCCCTAGTCTTCAACTTAAGGTTACCATTAGGTATGCCGCCTCAGGATGCCAGAACCTCTCAAGACCCAAGTGTGCCTTGGTCCACTAGGGAAGGGCCTTTTCATTCACCCATGGTGCCTATTCATTATTCACTCCTAGAAGAAGAGAGAAAATTATCTCTGTCTTTGGAAACTCTTTACACTTTGATATTGAGTACTGTCAACTTTGACTTGTGAAAGAACTCGTGTTGTCTACCTCTGGTTACCATGATCACCTTCACATATCTTTTCCCCCTTAGAGGGTGACTTTCTTGGGAAAGGACTTTTTTCATTGAATTCTTCTTTGTATTCACAGCAACAGCACAAGCACATACAGATGAAGAACTCCATCAACAACTGCCAAATGGAACTCAATTAACTATTATAGCCATCCAAAGTGGAAAGAGAAAAACCAACCATGAAGGGCACATCTACTAAATACCAGGCACTGGGTTAGGCATGTTACCTTGTTCTTACCTCTATCATCTCAAGTAATCCCCATGGTACTGTGCAAAGTGGGTGTGATCCTCCCCGATTGCAGGCAGTGGTAAGATTCAGGCAGGGTCCAATGACTTGCCATGGTCATGGGGTCAGCAAGCAGTGGAGCCAGGGTTCACGCTCATGTCCATGTGACTCCCAAACCAGCTGTTCCTCTCCATGAACTATGCTGCCCCACCCCCAACACACACACACACACACACACACACACACACACACACTGCAGAAGGGGTACATATCCCAGGGTATGCTGTGTGAGCCGATCTTTCCAGACATTCTTTACCCACAGCTATCCTGATTTCCACTTGGCCTCTGGTCTGAAGTGTCCACCCCTGCCAATGGCTGCCACAATAGAGCAGCTCTGTACTCAGTTTCCTGGCAAGCACCAGCCTGGGATCCGGAGGGCACCTTGCTAGGTGATCAGGAAGACACTGAACACCAGGTGTGAGGCCATGGGCCTGGCCTTCCATGAGGTGAGTGAATTTGTCATGGCGGAAACCATCCTCACCCCATGAAGCGCAGGTGGGAACTCCTTGAGGTGTTTAGCAGGGCCCAAATGCAAACCCAATGACAAGGGGATACATGCACTCTAGGGCTCTTCTATCGTGCTTCTCAAAATTCTCTGGCCTCTGCTTATTATCCAGTTCCAAAGCCACTTCTATCCTTTCAGGTATTTGTTTCAGTAGCGTCAGCACCAATTCTGTAACAAATCGTAATAATGAATCTGCCATAATGAATCACCACAAATTTGGTAAATGAAAACAAAAGGAATTTATTTTCTCACGGTTCGGTTCTGGAGAGCAAAAGTCTGACATCCAAGTGGTAGCAGACCCACACTCCCTCAGAAAACTCTCGGGGAGAATTCGTTCTTGCCTTTTCTAGCTTCAGGTGACGCCAGGTGCGGCTTGGTTTAAGGCAGCATCACGGCCATTTCTGTCTGTCTTCACTTGGTCTGTCCCCTATATTCCTCTGTGTCTCAAATTTCTCTCTCCTTTCTCTTATAAATGACACCAGACATTAATTTAGTGCACATCCTAAATCCAGATGATTCCACCCCATGATCCTTAACTTGATTCAAAGAATTTCTTTCCAAATAAAATCATTCATAGGTACTGGGAGTTAAGACTGACATATCTTTTTAGGGGATACTACACAATCCATCATAATGCTCTTTGTTCTTTCAAATGTTTCAAAAGCCAAAAGATATTCAGCATGAATAACTTTTTTTTCCTGTATCTTTAAATAATTTTTTAGTCTTGTTAAGGACTTGAGTCGCCTTGGTGGAATCTCTAGTCAGCTCTCAATGATGTATGAAATGAAATTTTCTTGCCCACTACACAAGGAAGAAAAAGTGCTGAGGTGGACTCCGATGTGGTTACGAATGTCCACTGACCAAAGAATTGAACACACTTGAAAATCAGGACAAAGCTATTCACGTGGGTGAAGATCATTTCTCTCTCCTACCTCTTAACCATCATGGGGTCATAGAGAGACTCCAGCGCAGATGATAGCTTTCCCCTCTCCCCACCGTGTGTCTTTTAGGAAGTTGCTTAACATCCTCAAGCTTCCTCATTTATAAAATAGAAATGAAATAATAACAAAATATGCCTTTCTGACCTCCTAGTTTTCTGTGTGCAGCACTCTGCAAATACCTGTGGCTATTTTGAGTTTCTTGCAGTCTTGGTTACAAAATTGAGTCTCTTAAGTTGTGATAACCATTCATAGGGTGGAAGGTCAAATGCAGGAGAAGCTTAAATTCCAGTGGGGGCCTTTCCCTAGAGCCTGGTTAAATAAGCTGTCATGTTAGGCATTGAAGATGGGAAGAGAATTTGAAAGGATCAGCTAGCTGCCTGCCATCTTGTCTTTCCTAATCCTGCTTCAAGGCAGGGTAAGCATCAGAGCAGATGGGTTCTTCCCTTTAGGATTCTAGCCATACACATAAAATGAGATCAAAAAAGGCCAGATGACTCACAGTAAATGTACATGCACCTCCTATAAGAATATCCCCTATTTTATCCTATAAATTATGTGTTATTCTCTACAGAACCTTTCTCCTTTCTTTTCATTACTTTAATATTCACTTGACACACATTTGCTGATTACTCACATGGGGCCAAGCCTTGAGCTAGGACCAGTGCAACAAGTCATGGACTCTTCTTGAGGATAAGAGGATCTACTAAAGGAAAAAGACCTAAATAATTACTGTGACATTTGCCATCAGAGACCTAAGGTAAGCTCCAATGGGGGAGGGTAGCCCAGACAGAGAGAACATAGGCTCACAGGAGTAGAAAAGTGAAGGCTTTTAAATCAAAGGAATCCGGAATTTTAAAAATGGAAAAAACTTTGATTTAAAAAAATAACCTTTGGGACTTCTAAGTTATCCCTAGCTAATTAATAGTAATTCACAGGGTTTTTTTTTTAAATTAACAATTAGGATGTATTGTCATTTAGTCTTGGAAGTGCTCTAAGATTTTGGTTGCTGGGACCTGAGTCCTGCATTGGGATGGCAGGAGTAGAATCCTTGGAGAGTGGTTCTGGGTGTCTGCTCAGGTCTCCTGTTATTCTGCTGATGTGAGAAAGGACCTTGTGCCATTGTCACAGGAGACAGAATGTGAGAGGTGAGAAGAAGCTCAATATAGGGCTTAGAAGGGTAGCCAGGACCAACCTGGAGGGTCAGAGAGGAGGGTTTAGATTTTATCCATCAGCCAACAGGGATCGGGTGGATTGTAAGCAGGATAAAGACATCAGACATGCCCCAGCCCTCGGAGGCACACATCCAAGAAATGCTTTCCACAGGAAACATGTGTGGCAGTTGTCTGAGCTGAGGTTGAGAGCATAGGATCCCAGCAAACAGCTTGACACCTACATAATCCTTGCAGCAGAGCTCTAAACACATTAGAATAAAAATGCCTGTCTGGCTGAAAATCTCCTGAAAGAAAGAGCATGTTGGAGAGTGAATGCATCAAAGGAGCTGAGGAAAGGCAGCTGTAGGTATAGAAAGAGCTCACAAGGCATAACTAAGGAATAAAAACAAATCGTGGCATTTTGAATACACTCTACAGTTTTATCTCTGTCGTAATAGAAATACTACACATAAAAAAATCAAGAAAAAATTTTAAACTATTTGTTGCTCCTTCCTCCCTTAGGTAAAGATTAGCCACCAGAAGTGATGGGAATATTTTCAGGCATCGGTAATCAGTGTTAACTGTCAAATCCATCTGTTTGGACTTTGCTTTCAGATTTCCATCTCTCAATTTGGTTTGGGGAAAGAAATCTACAGAAATAAGTATGTCCTAAGTCAGAGTGACATGAATTTTTTTTCCTTTTGAAGGCCAGTAATAGTTGCATCTGCTACTGCTTCCTGCTTGGAATGCCTGAATGACAGAGACTCTGTAACCAGTTGTTTTTTCCCCCTCTGGTACTTGTCATAGTCCCATGCTATGCTGCATGAAGGCAGGGGAAAATGTGTACAGAGAAAGTAGCCTGTGTTCCTGCAAAGAGGGTCCACCACAGTTTCCCCCGGGGGAACCAGACCAGGTCTTGTGCAGCTCCTTGCCCTGCTGAGGATATAGCAGGAAGCAGACCTTCTATTAATGCTAGTTAAAATGTATCAGAAGCATGAACAAATTATATGTTTAACCAGGTATTTGTGTAACCCAAGCTTACACCACACAGAAGCTAGAGTCTATTCCAAAGGCCAAGAAAGATACAACACTCCATTAGATTCGTTTGTCTCTTTCTAAGAAGAAAAAGTTGTCATGTCTGCAAATGAAGTGAGTCCCTGTCAAACTCTTGCACAGTATGCTTCATCTGGCATGAGGGACCTCAGAAGAGCATTTCCTTTCTGGGTCAGGAAGAAGACCACGCACTGTGGAGGAGGGATGAGTGAACACAGATGAATGTACACATGTTTTGGCAGTCACATCCTGACAGTCTATGTACCCAAGTAGAGAAGGGTATTGGGGACAAACTGCTTTGTACCAAGGGAAGAGCAGAATCAAAGTTCCTGATGCAACCAGATAAAAATGCAAATAGACACAGGCCCCTAGGAGTTTTTGCAGAGGCCCCCACTGTAAGATCCTGTTGTTACTTGCTTCCACAAAAACAGCCCTCTGGGTGTGTAGGTGCTACTTACAACCAGTCTGCCTCTGCCTATGTTGGCCATGACAAGGGCAGGGCTCATGTGGAGAGCTATTAAAGGGAAAGTGCAGAACAGCTGTACTCTCAAGAAAGTCCAGGCACATTGGGCCTCTTGAGCATGCAGAGACCTGAATTTAAGTTCCAGTTTGGCCTCTAGCCAACCACATGACTTTAGATCAATCCCAACTCCTGCCCTGACCTTTCAGCTTTATTAGGTGGAGGTGATACATTTGGGAATTCCTACTCTGGCTGCTATTGGCCTCCGTTAGGACGATGCTTGGACAACCTGAGAATGTCCTAGGATATTGCTAGGAAAAAAGGAGACCAAAACTTGACTGATATCTGGTATGCAGGGTATCTTCTGTGGCACTCAGGAAAAGAAGCACCCAGAACTACAGAGTGATCAGAACCCAGTGGCCTACTATGATTTCGCCCAGGGCTAAGATCAGCCAAACCTGGAAGTTCATGGTTTGCCATGACGTATCTTCCCAATATGCCTGGTGTGGCTTTCTATTTGCATATGCAGTAACCATCAATCTCATTCATGAAACTCAGGTTTGCCAGAAATGTAGCTCTATTTGACTCCAACTCAGCCTAAATTCTATTTGAAGCCTCATTCTGCTTGAAGGCAGGAAATGTAATTTTAGTTGATTTGGGGTAAACTTAGCATTTCAGGTTTAATGTCAAACAGTTCAAGTTTCCCTCCTCCCTAGCTTTTTCCCAAGAGTGATGTCAGAGCCGGAGCCCTGAGCAGCATCGCAGCAGCAGTCCTGGGTGACCCAAAGGAAAGCGCTCCTTCTCCCCATTCTCCTTTCCAGGTGGGGAAACATCTGTAGACTAACACTCCAGGGCCCCAGCTGATGCCACCATGATTAACCAGGACCAGGAGCCAAGCCTGCCTCTCTCAGCTTTCCTTCTCTTTGGAAGATTCCAGAAAGCCTCCATTCCCCTATGCTCCTCCCAAAGAAGGACTGCAGTAGCCTGTGTCCTTTAAAAATAGATGGTCTGTGGAGCCCTGGTGTGGTGTGCAGGATCCCCAAGTCTTTTATTTCCACTGGGCTCAGCCACATCCTACCATTTCACCTTTCTCACTCATAAAAACGATACTCAGATTCTGACTAATGGACTTCTCATCCCTTATTTCTGAACTGTGGTGATGAACAGGGATGACATTTATGAGCCCCCTCAAATCCGTATGAATGTCGTCTGTCCGTGTGGGTATCTGTTCGTGTGTCTGTATTCTCTCTGTTTCCAGGCTACAGCATCCCAAGCCAGCATCACTTGATGTCCCCCGCCCCACCCTTGTGGCCCTGAGCCTGCCAGTGCCTGCTCTCTCAGCTGGCTCCTTCTCAAGGATACAGGAGATCCACTTTCCTTCCCACAGTCCTTTGAAGGCATCCAGGCTCTCCCTGGCCCTGATAGCCCACTTTTCTTTACTAGTCTCCTGCCAGGACTGTGCAAGGAGGTAGCTCCTGGGTTTCTCTCTACTCTTGAATCCCTAAATTCCTCTGGGAAGTGTGTTATTTTATGGTACCATCCTGTATTGGTTTTCTTGGGCTTCTGTAACAAATTGCCACAAACAGGATGGCTTATAGCTATATAAACATATTCAGTTCTAGAGGCTAGAAGTCTGAAATCAAGGAGTCACCAGGACCATGCACACTCCAGTTTCCCTGCTGCTCCTAGCTGTGGGTGGTTGCTGGCCATTTATGGTGTCACTGGCTCATTGATGTATCCCTTTATTTATGCCTTTTTCTTGATGTGGTTGTTTTACTCAACTTTTTTGCTGCTGTGACTGAAAGTCTTGACCAGAACAACTTTAGAGAAGGAAAGGTTTATTTAGGGGCTTGTGGTTTCAGAGGTCTCCATCCATAGACAGCAAGCTCCATTTCTTGGGGCTTGTGATGAGACTGAACATCATGATAGAGTGTGTGACAGAGGGAAGCAGTTCACATGGTGATCAGAAAGCAGAGAGACTCCACTCTCCAGATACAAAGTATATGCCCAAACACACCCACCCCAATTCCCACCTCCTCCAGCCACACCCTACCACTTCAGTTACTATTCAGTTAACCCCATTAGGGATTAATTCACTGATTAGATTAAAGTTATGACCCAATCATTTCTACTAAAAACCTTCTTGCATTGCCTCACGTGTGAGCTTTTGGGGGACACCACATCTGAATCATAACAGTGGTCTTTCCCTTCTGTGTCTCTCTTTGTCTGTATCCAACTCTATCTTCTTACAGGGACACTAATCATAGAATTAGGATCCGCCCCATCCAGTCTGACCTCAATTGATTGCACCTACAAAGACTATTTCCAAATAAGGTCATGATCATAGGCCCGAGGGGTTAAGATTTCAACCCATCTTTTGAGGACACACAATTTAACTCATAATACAACCTGTTTCTGGAAGTAGATTTTAGGACTCTCTGTCTCTCAATTTCCAGTTCTTCATCCTGCAACCCAAAGACATTTTGAACTCTTCTCTGATGGGGAAATTACCACTTTTGGCAGCTATTCTACCAATCTCCATCTCTTAGGCACAGACCATGGTTTTTCATTCATGTGTTTTATTTAAAATCTAAGACTTGGTTTTCTGGACTGCCCCTCCACTTAGACAGCAGATGTCCCCCATCTAGTGACAGGAATGGAGAGAGGTCCCAAGGGAATGCCCATGAAGGGAACCACATATTTCACCACAACATTCTAACACACATATGCTTGGCTCAGAATATTTTTTTGAGTCTTTCCTAATTTCCGCCATTTTTTCAGCCTTCAGCCACCCTTGGGATCTTTCAGCTATGGAAAGTTCCATAAAGAAAGAGGATAAAAAAAAATAAGTGAACACACCACATTTAGGCAACTGGCCCTCCTGGCCCTTGGAAAACCTCTGCAAGTGGATGGTGAGAAAGCAGGAGTCCACCTTCCTCAATCCAAAGACCCAAGTGTCACTACAAAGAAAGAACCACTCTGAGTAAAGATGGTCACCAGGGAGCCTGAGGTCCCATTTTAAGCATGTTTTGAGAAATCTGGTTCATGCCTCCAAGACATTTTTGAAGAACAGATACCAGTGGGAGCCACACAAATCTGAATAGTAGTTGTATCAGCATTTTTCAGTATTGCTAAATGCAAAACCTCTTTTGACAAACATAAAAAATCATATGGCTTTCTTTGGAGTTGTTTGGAATTTCAAAGTAAATAGAGTATCATGTTGAAAAACAACATCACAATGCAGGTAGTCCCCAATGTGTGATGGTTTGAATTGCAAGTTTTCTACTTTATAATGGTGCAAAATTCAGTAGATGATATGCATTCAATAGAAACTGTACTTGTAATTTTGAGTTTTGATCTTTTCCCAAGCTAGAAATATGCAGTCCTATTCTCTTTCTCTCTCACACAAGGGATTGAACCTCGGGGTGGGAGGTGGGAGGATTAATCACAGAGCCACATCCCCAGCCATTTTTAATTTTTTTTAAATTTTGAGAAAAGATCTCATTAAGTTGTTTAGGGCTTCGCTAAGTTGCTGGGCTGGCTTTGAACTTGCAATCCTCCTGCCTCAGCCTCACAAGCCATTGGGATTACAGGCATGCATCATGGCTCCCAGCCTCTTGTGATGCTGGGTGGCAGCAGTGAGCCACAGATTAGGTCAGCCACATAGTCAAAAGAGGAAATGACACTCTACAGTATGACTGTGTGGTAAACTGAGATATTTGGTACATCAAATATGTTTGATGCAATTTGGGCATAGGATGTTCTCAATTTATGATGGGCTTATTGGGATATAATCCCATTGTGAATTAGGAAAAATCTGTATATTTTTTTTTTTTTTTACCCAGCATCTTGGCCCCTCCCTGCCCAGTAGCGACCCTGGCTTGGGGACTGGATTGCGGGGGAGGGTTCTTTAAAACATTAAATGTCCTCTTAGAGAACAAGGTTTTGATGATCTTGGTCCTGGAAAGAGAAGTTTCAGGGGTCAGTAATGAAGAATGGTGGGTGAATGGAAGGAGTCCTGATAGGGAAGAACAGACCTTGCAAAGCACTATAGCAGAGATATTGGGCAGGATGAAAAAGACAGAAATTGTCAGCCCCTGGTTCAAGCTGTTGGTCTACTGTCAATAAGCCATGTACTATCAAATTCTTTAACAAAACTGAACCTGTATGTCATAGGTACAAGCCAGACCTCTCCTAAGTAACATAGGGACTAGGGGAGATAACCCTATATGAAGTCACTCATGCAATACTCATTTCTTGTTCACCTCCTTCTTTATTCAGACATTGTAGAACATGGAACTCAGGCTGAATCCAGCTGAGAGAGTCTGGATCTTCTGTCATTTCATCCCTAACCTCTCCTCCAGATGTGGTCCACAAACTCCAAGATATTCTTCTCCCAAAGCTATTCCCACCATCAAACACGGGTAGCTTTGGGAGTTTCTGTTCACAAAACTTTGCATAACCCCCAGCATGGATCAGATCCTGATGACAAGGGCCACTCTGAGCTGAAGTGGCAGTCCTTTGCTACTGCAAGCCAGCCTGACTGCACTTCAGCTTCAGAGGTTGACACAATGCTGAGAGATATTCTAAGCTCTCTATCCCAGTCAGTGACAGATTGCTGCCTGCATATACTCCCTCTCTTTGGCAAAATAGATGAAGGAGGTTCAACCAAAGGGGGGAAAAGTGTGTTCTCTTGGGACGATCATCACTATACAGTTCCAAATGAAGGAAGGGTTAAGCCCATTGTTAACCTTTAGAAGCAGGAAAAAAATAGACAAGAAATATGGTTGAGGTCTCCAGTTAGTAGTTTTTATAAAAATCTGTCAGATTTAATTAAATCATCACAAGTGCCTTTTAAAGGGCTCTGTGTGATTGTCCTGCATGGTTGGAGGAACTTGATCCAAGAGGCAGGCAGAGCTTTGGTGGAATGCCAATTTCTGTCCTTTCCCAGGCAAAAAACACAAGTCAGCCCAGTAGTGCTCGTCATTATGCAGACCCAGAAGGCCATCAACTGTGGAGCTGGCGATGGGTCCTGAGGCTTAGTGTGATGTGGGAATTTTGCCAGAAACCCTGATACCAGCGTCTTTCTCCCATGAGCTGGCCTCAACTTTGTCTGCAGTGTTGTGTGCATTGTCTTTACTGTAAGCTACAGATCCCCTGCCCGTTATTCTCCAGAGCCCCAGACAAACAACAGACTAAGCTTAAATTCCATTTTCTGATTCATGAGACATGTTTAATGAGAATACTCTGTAGGTAACAATGTTATCTTGTATATGATATATATTATTATGAAATAATAGAGGTTAAAGTGATGAGAATAGCAAACACTTATTTATGAGCTGGGCACTGTTTTATCCACTCCAAAATACAAAACACATTTAAAAATAGGTGCAAAACAGGGGCTGGTGTTGTAGCTCAGTAGTAGAGTGCTTGCCTAGTAGGTGTGAGACACTGGATTCAATCCTCAGAACCACATAACAGTAAATAAATAAAATAAAAGTATTGTGTCCATCTACACTTAAAATATTTTTTAAAAAAAAAATAGGTGCAAAACAGTGTGTGGCTTCTATCGTGCTATTCATCAGATAATACTTGGTTTCCACATTGTGAGCTCATAGTTGGACTTCCTGGTTCCACTGTGGGTGGGAGGGCCCACATGACTCATTCTGGCCAATGGGTTTTGAGCAAAAGTGATGCATGTGAATTGCAAGCTGTGGTATTTAATTGTTAATGCACATCCCTCCAGTTCTCACTCCTTCCCCTGGGCATAAAGATGTCTGGCAACACTGGAATTCAGTCCCCTACTAACCCTTAATGGTCATGTGACATGAATGGGAAATAAACAATATGTATTTTTAATTTTGAGGCACTGTTACTTTAGTTTTTGGTTAGTGAAGATTATTCTAGTCTTTCTGATTATATTAACATATTCAGAGGTTGTTTCTGAAAATATATAGTTATGTGCTACATGGTGATGTTTCATTCAACAACAGACCACATATACAATAGTATTCTCTTAAGATTATATTTCCTAGTGGCACCACAGCCATATAAGTCTATGTTAAGTACACTCTTGATGTTCACTTAATGACCAAATCATCTAACAATGCATTTCTCAGAACATATCTCTATTATTAAGTGACATATGACTGCAAAATATGCTCACATAGAACTAGAATCAAGAGTGATTTTATACTTTCACTTTTTTTGTTCTGTGTTTTATTTAGCATGTCCACATATGAGCCCCTTTCTCTCCTCTCCACCCAGAAATTTAAAACACATGAATAAATGAAACAAATGTATTGAATGGGCACTAGCATCATGCTAGGTTATTAGGAGGTGATGTCTGAAGCTGTTTTCTTTTTTTTATTATTGGTTGTTCAAAACATTACAAAGCTCATGACATATCATCTTTCATACATTTGATTCAAGTGGGTTATGAACTCCTATTTTTACCCCAAATACAGATTGCAGAATCACATCGGTTACACATCCACATTTTTACATAATGGCATATTAATGACTGTTGTATTCTGCTACCTTTCCTATCCCCTACTATCCCCCCTCCCCTCCCCTCCCATCTTCCCTCTCTACCTCATCTGCTGTTGTTCAATTCTCTCCCTTGTTTCCCCCCCCCTTTCCCCTCACAACCTCTTATATGTAATTTTCTGTAACATTGAGGGTCTCCTTCCATTTCCATACATTTTCCATACATTTTCCCTTCTTTCTCCCTTACCTGTAGGTAACAATGTTATCTTGTATATGATATATATTATTATGAAATAATAGAGGTTAAAGTGATGAGAATAGCAAACACTTATTTATGAGCTGGGCACTGTTTTATCCACTCCAAAATACAAAACACATTTAAAAATAGGTGCAAAACAGGGGCTGGTGTTGTAGCTCAGTAGTAGAGTGCTTGCCTAGTAGGTGTGAGACACTGGATTCAATCCTCAGAACCACATAACAGTAAATAAATAAAATAAAAGTATTGTGTCCATCTACACTTAAAATATTTTTTAAAAAAAAATAGGTGCAAAACAGTGTGTGGCTTCTATCGTGCTATTCATCAGATAATACTTGGTTTCCACATTGTGAGCTCATAGTTGGACTTCCTGGTTCCACTGTGGGTGGGAGGGCCCACATGACTCATTCTGGCCAATGGGTTTTGAGCAAAAGTGATGCATGTGAATTGCAAGCTGTGGTATTTAATTGTTAATGCACATCCCTCCAGTTCTCACTCCTTCCCCTGGGCATAAAGATGTCTGGCAACACTGGAATTCAGTCCCCTACTAACCCTTAATGGTCATGTGACATGAATGGGAAATAAACAATATGTATTTTTAATTTTGAGGCACTGTTACTTTAGTTTTTGGTTAGTGAAGATTATTCTAGTCTTTCTGATTATATTAACATATTCAGAGGTTGTTTCTGAAAATATATAGTTATGTGCTACATGGTGATGTTTCATTCAACAACAGACCACATATACAATAGTATTCTCTTAAGATTATATTTCCTAGTGGCACCACAGCCATATAAGTCTATGTTAAGTACACTCTTGATGTTCACTTAATGACCAAATCATCTAACAATGCATTTCTCAGAACATATCTCTATCATTAAGTGACATATGACTGCAAAATATGCTCACATAGAACTAGAATCAAGAGTGATTTTATACTTTCACTTTTTTTGTTCTGTGTTTTATTTAGCATGTCCACATATGAGCCCCTTTCTCTCCTCTCCACCCAGAAATTTAAAACACATGAATAAATGAAACAAATGTATTGAATGGGCACTAGCATCATGCTAGGTTATTAGGAGGTGATGTCTGAAGCTGTTTTCTTTTTTTTATTATTGGTTGTTCAAAACATTACAAAGCTCATGACATATCATCTTTCATACATTTGATTCAAGTGGGTTATGAACTCCTATTTTTACCCCAAATACAGATTGCAGAATCACATCGGTTACACATCCACATTTTTACATAATGGCATATTAATGACTGTTGTATTCTGCTACCTTTCCTATCCCCTACTATCCCCCCTCCCCTCCCCTCCCATCTTCCCTCTCTACCTCATCTGCTGTTGTTCAATTCTCTCCCTTGTTTCCCCCCCCCCTTTCCCCTCACAACCTCTTATATGTAATTTTCTGTAACATTGAGGGTCTCCTTCCATTTCCATACATTTTCCCTTCTTTCTCCCTTTCCCTCCCACTACTCGTCTCTGTTTAATGTTAATCTTTTCCTCATGCTCTTCCTCCCTGCTCTGTTCTTAGTTGCTCTCCTTGTATCAAAGAAGACATTTGGCATTTGTTTTTTAAGGATTGGCTAGCTGAAGCTGTTTTCTTAGCTGAAGCTCTTTAGGCTGAGCTTCCTGATTTTTCTCTGCTCATTTATATCTTGATTAAACAGGTCTTCCCCACTTTCTACAATGTTCCTCTTACATTCAGAGGTAAATAGGCAAGAAGAATGGAGCCAGAACCGTTCTGGCTAGTTTGGAGAAGTCAAAAGAAGCCCCTCCATGGCCATCATTGGCAGCCAGGTTACAGGGAGCTTGGGGAAGCCTGTAAAGATGCTGGAACCCTCTCAGCTCACTGTGTGAATGAGCGGTTCTACAGCTGGGTCACTCCAAAGGCCATTCATGTCTCCAAACACAAGCTGAAGCAGGGTATTCTAAAAAAGCTACTGTTGTGAGTCCATGTGACAAGTCTCCTCTTGTCGGGGGCTAAAGCCAGAATACTGGTTAAGGTTTGTCATTCAACTGCATAAACCAAATCATAGTGGCTTGTCCAAATAGGGAGTCATTTGTCTCACATAACAAAAAACCCAGGGGAGGCCACCCAAAGGAGATACAATAGCCTGTGGTCATCACTATTCCAGGTTCCATCATGCCCAACACTTTGTGGTCAAGAGATCATGGTGACTTCTGCTTCCCATCTGCATACCTGGCCAGAACAAAAGAAATAAGAGGAAGCAGGAAGGGGTTGACAGTCATGGCAGGAAAAAACAGGCATTCTCAGAAACCCAACTGGCATTGTCTAGAAGCAGCAAAGCATGATAGTTAAGAGCTCTGACCCTAAAAACTGACTGCATTCAAATACTGGATCTACCATTAAAATGGTACAGAGCTCTTGGGGTGGTTAGCTACGTGTCTGTATCTTAGACAGGTACCTACCTAATAGAAATGTATAAGGACTAAATTGCAAAGTGCTTAGAACCAAACTTTGTCCACAGCAAGTGAACATGCATGTTTGCTAGATAAACACTTAGCCAAACCTCCCATAAGAGAGTCTGGGAAGGTGAAGGCTCCCAGGGTTCCATTAGTAAGTAGGAAAAAGAAGAACTGGGTAGATGTGCAAGAGCGTCTGCCATAGCCGGCAAGATAGGCACAGGCCAGAGTCTGAGTCTACAAGGTGAAATGCAAGAGAAGGAGCCAGAGGGGTTTTAAAAGCAAAGGCCTTGGTCCAAGTTGAGGTCGTAGTTAGGAAACTAGTCCAAGAACATACAACCCCATTCCATCTTCCTGTTCATGGAAACATGCTAGAGCTCCCCCTTCTCTTGGGTCCCAGTGAGTTCTGACTCTCACCTACTCAGCTGGCTACAAAAACCCAGATCATTTCACATATTAAAAATGACTTAATAGTCTCCAAACAATCAGATATATTAGGCTCCAAAAGGGACATTAACCTACTTTTATGAGCATCCAAACTATTTTTATAACTCTCCACTGGAAAACATTGGACCATGCTCTGTTTCCAGTCAATACCAGTTGGATTTCTGAGAAAGGCCGGGCTTTCTTGGCAAGGCTGTCAACCCTTTCTGCTCCCTTTTCACTTCTTTTTCTGTCCAGGAATGCTGATGAGAAGTCCCATCCCAGGGTGTGGTCTGAATGGGCCTGAGAAACAAAGGCCTAGCAGCTACTGAAAGAGAAAAGGAAGATGACATAATAAATAAGAAGAGCTCCTACTTCTTGAACAGCTCTACTTGCAGAGGACTTGATCTTACATAATGCTCATTGCAACATTGGGAAGATGGATAATTTCCCCCATTTAAAAAAATGATAAAAACTGAAGTTCAGAGAAGTTCAGGAAAATTCCTAAGGTCATCCTGCCCAAAAACTATAGCAGGACCACCAAGACCTCAGCCTACTGCCCTCTGCCTCTTAGATTCTCATCTACCACATGAGTGAAGGGCCCCCTCCTTGCCAATGAGAGTCTGTGGGTACTTGAGATCATCCTATGTGACTCTGTACTTGTTCTCACTCAGAGGTACTTGGCTCATGCTGGGTACTAGATCATGCTGGGATTCCAGCAGCTGCCAGCTGATGGTGTTGGAGCAGGAACCATGACTGGGCAGGACTTGGATGGGGAGGCATCAATGGGACATCGACCAGGAGACCAAAGTCGGGTGTTTCAGAGGCCTGGTAAGAAGTGCATGGACTAAGGCAGTGCTGACCAGGGGCAATTACTCATCAGATCAGGGCAACACTGTAGTACCTGTATCTGGCAATGGTACTAGGAGAAGGGAGGGCCACTGAATTCAAAGCAAGATCCTAGTCAGCAATGGTGGAGCTGGGACAGAGGACAGAGCACAAGCCCCCAAAATAGGCAGGGGAGTCTGAGGAAAAGTTAGTGCCCTGGGTTCAGAGCAGAGTCCCATCTAACTGGGAAGCTCTTAGGAGGGACCCCAGGACTCATCATTATAGGCAATATTCAACATAGGTTACAACTAGGAATATTGTGCCTTTGTAGATAACTGGGCTAGGCCAGGAGCCTGCAGCCCCCAACTGTGTCAGGAACACTGACCCGTGAATTTTGCTGGACAGTGGGGAGGTTTAAGGTATTCCAGGGGAGAGACTGGGACATCCAGGCAATGAAAGGGCATTTGGGAGACTGCAGCAATTTTCCAATTCCTAGGAATTGTCAGTATCTTAACAGCTAGCTTACTTCCATGTGTGCTTTCTGGGTAAATGTCAGCCCTGCATTTACCAACTAAATTCCAGACACCTCCCCTCCACTGTAGGTGTATGTTGCCACAGGGCCCCAT
Source organism: Spermophilus citellus (assembly GCF_964194105.1). NCBI lineage: Eukaryota > Metazoa > Chordata > Mammalia > Rodentia > Sciuridae > Spermophilus > Spermophilus citellus. Next base: position 12,642,211 of record NC_138196.1, on the reverse strand, counting down.
GCCCTGCTTGGGAGGGGCTCAGGAAACACATGCTAAATATCACCCTAGGAAGGTGAGCTCAGGGTACCTCCTGTAAACTTCCTTCTTGCCCTCTAGGGTCTCAGCATCCGCAGATGGAGAGGCAAGGCTGATTCATCTCCCCTGTGCTCTTTCTTCCACTTTTCCAGCCCGTAAGGGGAGGGGTGGAGTTGTCGGCCTTTTCATTTTGCACTTTAAGATATTTGGGGGCATCAGGCAGCTGTTGGGGAGCTGAGGGCTGTGTACTGGTAAGTTCCGGAGCTCCAGCCTTCCTGGAACAGGTAGCACAGAAATGATACCGCTCATCCTCTGCTAATTGTTCCATTTCTGGAGGCAACAGGACTTTTATAAAAACCCAGTTCTGTTTCTACCCCCATCACCCGCCTTTCCACCCCCACAAGCTACTTTCTACCAACAACAGCTTCAAAATTGATCTTTTAAATGACTCCTCACTTAAATCCGCTTGTGAGTTTTAAAGGGTAAGAAAAATGTCTCTTACTCATTTAAACTGAAATAATGCACCCATTAACTGTGTTAGTGCATGCAAAGTCTACTGCATATAAATCATCCATTAGCCTCATTTGGGGCTCTCCCACCTGCCAGCCTTTCCATGCTGCAGGGAATTCAAAGTCTCGATATCATCTTGGTGTTCCCTTCCCCCAAAAGACCAGTTTGCAATGGATCTCTATTGCCTTAAAGGTAAAACCCAAATTCTTCAGTCAGTGATCTAACACTGGTTTCTGCTGTAATCCTTCTGTAATTCACCATCTCTCCCTCACTTGACCTGAGAGCTCCAGGCTCCAGCTATACCAGCACTATCACAACTTTATCCTGCATACTCTGTCCCTTCCACCCAGAGAGACTTCACCCCCATGTCCACGTGTCACATTCTAACTGTCCTTCATGAGACAGACTCATGAAGGAGTCTTCATGAGTACCTTCTCTGAGCATCTTTCCAAATCCTCCTGCTTGCAGGATTAACTCCCTGTGCTCGCTTCCATTGCACCTGTTCTTTCTGTTACAGCAGCCCAGCTTGTCCCTCCCAGCCAATTCCCGATTCCTCCAATATGTCTGCTCTTCATCATTTACCAAACACAACTTTCTCTATCATGCTCTTGAGCCTGTGTATATGCTTATTTCTGGACTATCTTCTCTCCCTTTATCTGTCAGTCAACTCACATTCCTCCACCTAGAGCAGTGTTTCTCAGCTTGGCTACATGTCAGCATTTATCAGGGAGCTTTGGTTCAAAAAGCCAGGTTTCTAGGCTTCATCCCACAGCAATAGAACCAGAACCTCTGGGCATGTGAATCCAAGCATCTGCACTTTTAAAGTTGCCCAGGTCATTCCAATGTGTTACCAGGGTTGAGAACACCTGTCCTGGAGCCACTTCAAAACTTAAACCTACTCCATTCAGGCTAATTATATTTGTGTCCTTGGAACTTATCATATGGCTGTAAATACAGGTATTTGGAAGATGAATAAATAAATAAATGTACAGATGGGAAAATGGCTGGAAAAATTAATGGAAGGAAGGGTCCATGAGAAGATGGACAAATGCTGTGTCAGGACTAATCACAGTTTTCCTTCATTTTCACACTTCAATCTGAAATGAAGGTGTGGACCCCACACCTGTACAATGTAGCCCCCTTACACAGCACAGGTGCTGAGTAAATATCTCTAGACAGAGCTGCAGCTCTGCTCAGTTGTCAGGTTATCTACCGAGAACCACCTTATAGCTTTGCCCATAAAATGCTAGGTTTTGACCCTAGATCAAAATGTACTAGTAAGAAAAAAAGTAATAAAGAGACTCTTCTAATTTGCAGAAGATTTGGTGATTTCTGTTTTAACTTTTTATTCTAAAATTGTTCTTTAAAATTTGCCTCCCTACCATAGAATTTTTTTTTTTTTTTACTTATAAGGACTGTTAAATAAATACAATGATTAAGCATAACAGAAAACTAATAAAAGAAAATCCTTAAGTATTAGAAAATAATTTCTGGAGAATGTTTCTTCTGGTTAAATTGATTACATGCCCCCATCTCTATTCTTCCTCTCTCCCTTCTTTCTTTCACAAATATTTATTTGGTATATATTATGTGCCAAAGTGATAGGATTAATGGTATAATACAGAATGAACTTTTTCTATATGAAATTAATGGTAAGTATTTGTATATTGCTTGATTCTCTACATGGTGTACTATTGCTTCTAGAAACTCCACCTCCTAGACAAGGTGAAGAAGACTGACAACTTAAAAGTTTACAGCCAGGGCTCAATAAAGACAATAGATGCACTTAAGTATTGTTCAAATGGCTTATATTTGGTGAGTGAGCCCCTCAGAGGAGGTAGGCCCAGCCAAGAGGTCCCTTTTTAGGACCATACTAGACCTTGGGGAACAAGCCACGGTGCCTGTGAGGATTCTGCCCACTCCCTCAGTCGGATACCCAGATATTCCTGGGTTATGTGCTTACAAAAAGCACTGGCTGACCAGAAGCCTAGGTACTTCCATGAGTACCCCTAAGGGTTTCCATCTCTTTATCCATACCCATCTTGTGGAAGGACTCAGAACCCTTAAGGATTACAACATTATATTATAAATATTTACATCCCCCCCAAAATTTATATGTTGAAATTCTAATTCTCAGTCCTATGGCATCAGGAGGTGGGGCTTTGGGAGATAATTGAGCCCTGAGGGTGAAGCCCTCACGAACAGGATTGGTTCCCCTAAAAGAGACCCCCAGAGAGCTGCCTTTTTTCTTCCACCACGTCAGAACTGAGCAAGAAGGTCCTATGGACTAAAAGTGGATCCTCACCAGCGGCTAAATCTGCTGTGTTAGGACTAATCACACTGATCTTGGGCTTCCCAGCCTCTGGAACTATAAGCAACAAATTTCTGTTATTTCTAAGCATTTCTGTATTCCTACTCTCCTGTCCAAAGTCTCTGTCCTAAAGCACATCCATATTTACTTCCTCTCAGTTTATGGCCTTTTTTTTTATAGCAGCCCAAGTATACTAAGGCACAAAGATAAATTTTCTGTGAAAGTATAAAATGAAAACAAAAATGAATATAGAAAACAAACTAAAACCATGAAACAACCAAGTAAACTGGATAGAATTGCCAGGAGGATAAACCTATTCTAAGTCCTGATTCTCAGCTACTCAAATCATTGGCAGAAGTGATGATAGTCACTGGATGAAGAGGGTCTCTCCCAAGCCTGCTTTCCATTCCTAATTTCAGCCCAGGTTCATGCTTCTGGCCTCAGAAGTTCTAGCATTTCTGTGTTCCTACTCTCCTGTCCAATGTCTCTGTCCTAAAGCACATGCATATTTACTTTCAAACAGCCCTGCCCTAGGCTTCTGATCAGCCAGTGTTTTTCTGTAAGAACCCTGTCCACCTCCTGAGATCTGTGCAGTATAGTTTATGGACCTCAGGACTATCTTTTTCTCTTCATGGAATATTCAGTTAAGGTGTTTGATTTTTCTCAACTATAGACTGTTACATTGCCAAACTCTACCCTTGTTTAGCCTGTGGATCTTACTGAGCACTGAGTAGGGCATCAATAATGGCTGCCATCTTGCCTTGGGGCTCTTCACCATGGCCCCAGGCCTCTTGGAGAGCCACTCCCAATTTCAATGTCCAGACTTCATTGTGGTTTGCCTAGTAAAATTCTGTTGCACACAAAGATGACATTTAACTTCCAATTGTAGTATAAAGCAGGGAGAGAAAGGTCTATTCTCTGATCAAGCTATGATCAAGTCATTCTTGGAAGATTCATCATTCAAGTACAGGAAGGAGTGGAATTTTCCAGGGGCCTCTTAATTGTACTCTTATAGACTATGGTATTTTAAACATTAATACTCTATAATAAAAGAAACTATAAGAAATTGAGATTAATCAAATGTTGGAGCTGGAAAAGAGGACACATTATGGAGATTGATGGCTTGGGTTAGATAATCACAGAGAAATATGCATTCGATCAAAAAAGTAATTTTTAAACTCTGGTCCTAAAATGGTAGAATCCCATGGGAATGCTGCAGGGTTACAAGGATTCTATAAAAATTTGGCTCAGAAATTCTATATATTTTACTGTTTCTCAACAGTCTAATAAAAACTTGCATATTCAAAAATTATGTTTCTAAAATTTTTACTATTATTGGAATCCATTGGTGCTTTAATTTGTGAGATAACTGACCAGTTTATAAGAATCATAAATTAGCTCTGTTAAATACACACATACACACACACACACACACACACACACACACACAATTTAGGATATCAGGAATGTGGGAAATTTTTCTTTCCTTTATAACTTGCCCCAGATTCCTCCTAGTTTGCTTGTTTTTCTTGGAACCTCTCCCCACCATGTTTGTGTGTGTGTGTGTGTGTGTGTGTGTGTGTATTCCATTTTATTAACTAGAAACTTTCTCTTCATAGCCCATTATTCATGCAGCTGCTATTTGTCCCTTCAAACCCATTCCCTCAACATACCTCTTCACTATTCTTTCTGTGCAAGATGCAGTATACCAGAGTCCTGGCTCAACAAATCAGGTCTGGCACATGGTCACCCCCCCAAAAATGAAAAATTGATAGTGATATCAGGAAAGATACTTTAATCTACATGGTCACATTGGGAAGGTAAGTGAGATCAAGCATCTCAGCCTGGCTTAACAGAGGAAGAATTGGGACAGGCATAATTGGAGGAAAGTCTGCATAATTAAACAATCTTGGTCAGACTGCAGTCCGGTTTATCGTCATCTCAGTTCTGGTTCTGCCAGGTCAGGTCCGGTCGCTTTGGAGAAGTTCTTATCACTTGAGGGGGCAATCTTCATTTGCTGCTCAGGATGTTTATCTGTCAGACCTGTGATCCTGAAATGGGCAATTCAATTCCCATGAGATGATTGCTCCTGCTTAGGGGGGCAACCTCATGATGGGATGATGTGCCTGCAAGTCTCTACTGTTTTTGGAAGGTGTAGGTAAATGACTGATGACTTCTAGGAACCACTCCAGGGGTCTGGAACAGGATGTTGTAAAAGTTGGCAGTTGAATGTCCCTACAAATCTTGAAAATACCTTAGTTACTTTTATTTTGATGTCCTCAGTCTTGAAGGGGAGCAAAACACGTTAGGTAAATTTAGGGATAATAAATCTGGTATTATACCCATTGAGTACTTAGTTACTCACTGGCATCTGCAGACTCAAATGAAGAGTCAGTACCTTTAGCAAAAGTGGTTTCTAATTCTCTGTAATAGCAGGTCTGAGTGGATAAATCAATGGCCCCCTTTGTCCCTTGAATTTCCATTGGGTGGACCAATGTAAAGCTCTGGCTGAAGAACAAGGAAGGGAGGTATTTTAGTCAGATTTTTCTTTACTGTGACCAAAAGACTTTCCAAGAACAATGTAGAAGAGGGAAAGTTTATCTGGGGCTCACAGTTTCAGAGGTTTCAGTCTATAGACACATGACTCCATTGCTCTGGGCCCAAAAATGAAGAACATCATGGCGGAAGGGTGTGGAAGAGGAAATCAGCTCCAGACGTGGCAATCAGGAAACAGAGAGAGCTCTGTTCACAAGGGACAAAATATAACCCCCAAATACACACCCCTAGTGAACCACCTCCTCCAGCCACACCCTACCTGCCTACACTTTACACCCTGTTAATCCATATCAGTGGATTAATCCACTGATTGTGTTACAACTCTCATTATTGGCATCAAATCAATATTGGCATCAGATTTGCCATTTTAAGTCAGGAGCCCATTTTATCAAGAGTTTCCAAAGTTTTGGTTCTGAGGCAAAGCTGCTTAACTTCCTGTAAGAACAGGTGCCTGCTATCAACCCCACCCATGCATAAACTCTTTTGCAGTTTACGAGATTCCTCTTGCGGGCTATAAAGCTGCTCTGTGAGTGCAACAGGCTGCTGCTCTCCTCAGAGGGACAGCCTTGTCGGTGTGCCTCCTGTTACCGACAATAAATCTCTTGTGTGACGTTCCGGTGTGTGACATGGTCCTTGAACTTCGTGTGGACTCTGCGAGTGTCCTTTCACTCATCATCTAATCATTTCACCTCTGAACCTTCTCACATGGTCTCATCTATGAGCTTTTTGGGCCACACGAGAATGAAGTCAGGGTCCCTAGTTGGACCTCTCAATCACTGAAAGCTGCTGCAGTTCTCATGGCAATTTTCTCAGTAACTGCTCCAGTCCCTGGGACTGGAGGGGCTGAAGAAACAGTTCTACTCCACTAACCTTGGGCTCCCTTGCCACCTGCCCTGGTTTCCCTCCACCCTCCCACACTTTGTGAATACCCCTATCTTGAATGATCTTCCTTTTGTTTGCTAGCTCTTCCTGCTGGAACCTTAACTATATATCTCACTCCTTGTCAGGTTCCCATAGGAAGCCATCCCTATGCATGTCTGAGCTTCTGTTTGTATGGGTTGTTGCAAAATGGTGTTGTTTTGTATGCATCTGTTTGAATTTTTTCACTAACGTTAGTGAGTTATATATTCCACACAGCTTCTTACCTTTCTCACTAATTACAATTTCTTAAAAGGTTCATACATGTTGCTATGGATACCGATAATCTGTTGTTTCTCCACAGCTGCCCCAAACTCCACTGAGTGCACCTGCCAGATTCACCTGTGCAGTGTCCGATGACAGCATCCAGCTGGTCTCCAGTTTCCTGGCACCCCAAACAAGCTGTTGGGAAGAGTCTTATATATGCCCCTTGGGGAGCTGTGTGAGGATTTCTTTGGATTAAAAAGCAAGAGATAAAACTATTGAGTCATGCATGCAGTGTGCTACCTACTTAATTGCACTCAATTAAGAGAACCCGCTGCATACTGCAGAATGCCCACACACATCTACAGTGTCAGAGGGAAGGATTTCCTAAATCAGCACCAACACTTGGCATTATTCAGCTTTCTTATTTGCCAATTTGGTTAGACATAAAGTGAAACCGGATTATGTAATTTGCCAGGTTTGATTATTCATAATTTTGAGCATCTTCTCAGATGCATTTGATTTCCTCTTCCGTGAATTATATGTTTCCATTCTTTGAGTATCTTTCTATTTGGTTGCTATTTTTCTTGTTTATCTGTATACTTTTTTTTTAAAGAGAAAGTGAGAGAGGAGAGAGAGAAAATTTTTAATATTTATTTTTTAGTTCTCGGCAGACACAACATCTTTGTTGGTATGTGGTGCTGAGGATCGAACCCGGGCCGCTTGAGCCACATCCCCAGCCCTATCTGTATACTTTTAATACATTGTTGGTTTCAGTTAATTACTATTTTGTGTAAGATTCTTTATATTAATGAATGAAATGGGGCTATAAGTTCCTATCCCCCTGTTGTTCTTACCTGGAGTAATTTTAATAATACAGAAATTAGTTGCTCTTCACAGAATTTAATGGCTCCTGATCCAACTCATCACCATCTCTTTCCTGAGCCTCTGTGTTCAGTGTGATAATTATTTTCTTTTGTATTCATCTTCTTCACTGGACTGTACTTCCAGTACCTGGCACTTGTGTGCCAAAGATTTGTTGGCATATATGTGCTTGATGTAGGACAGATGAGGCTGGACACCCAAGGAATTTTCAGGAAGCAGGTATTATATGGTCCTTGCTTAGCAAGTGACAGCCACCATTTTAAGGAAAAAGTTTCACTTTCCAGCCCAAGGGCATTTCTGAGAAAGGCTCACCACTCTCTCACCAACCAACTCACCACTCTCTCACCAACCCAACTCTTAACCACCCACATGAGGACCCACCCAGCTCTATTCCTGAGCCTCCCCCATAAAAGTCCCAGAACCCAAGCCTATTTTGCCTCTCTCTCCTATAGAGAGATGGCCTTTATTTATCAGCTCTGACCAATAAACTTGTGTGTATCTCTGCCTGGTCTCCATCTTTCATTTCTTGCTTACCTGTCTCTGTTCCTCTCTTTCCTTTCAGGTATATTTAAGCTGCGGAGGTCCCAAGGGGACCCCCATGCCAACATTTAATTTGTTGGTAGGTTGAAGACCAGTTCTGTTTATTCACTACATGATTTGGAAAAAGGTAGGTAAACTCAGTCCGTTCCTCTCTATCCACAGGATATTAATGATAAAACCATGTCCTACATTTATGCTAAGTGTTAAATAGAATAATGCACCTACAGTGCCCTGCCCTGTGGCCTGACGTCTGATGGTAAGCCTGTGCAGGTCAGCCCAGGGATAATCCCCACTCTATTTAAAAGCTGGACTCAGGACATCAACTGGCAAGAAGCATGATTGATGCTTCAGGCTGGAGGCAACCCATGTGGTTCAGGTCATCTGCCTACAGAGGAGCAGGGATCCAATGGGGAGGGCTCTCCCCAACTTTCAGGAAGGCCAGCACTGATTAACAGGCGAACAGAGCCCTAATTAGAAAGGAGCCTGGAGGGAAGGGGAGGGAAGTGCCCTCAGGTTTCCCTCTGGCTCTCCCACACCCATTTGTCTCTTCTGATTACTGCATGAATGGGGCATTGATTACCAGGCCAAGCCATTGTGCAGCCTTTCAATGGAGTGGCTCCATGGAAGGATTTATTAGTAATTAAGCCTTGAATAAATGTTTTGCAAATGGGGTCTCTCCTGATGAATAGGAAGGGCTTTGGGAGTTGAGAAACACTCAATGTGGAGACCATCAAGGACAGCAGTGTGCTCTTTCACTTCCACATAATTGTGTGTTTGTCCACTTCAAGGCTTCCAGGGCCCCCCCGTGGGCAGATAGCAACCCATTACAAACTGCAGGTTGGGTTGTTCTTTCCTGGAAGAAGTAAGATGTATCCTGAGTTGTTGATCTTAGCTGGGGCTGGTCTAGTGAGCATACCCTTCCTCAAAATACAGTCCACAGGCAGGGTCTGTGGGGGAGAATGCCATTTCTCCAGTTTGCCCTGGGTTCCGTTCAGGTTTCACATAGGTTTGTTCTCATCAGCTCTTCTCAGGTGGGTTAGTCTCAGCCACGAGCAGGGTTCTCAACCTCAGCAATGTGATATTTTGGACCAAACCATTCTTTGTTTCAAAGGGCTGTTCTGGGCATTGTCAGATGTCTCTCAGCATTCACAGCTTCTACTTGCTGGATGTCAATAGCATCCTCCCTCATCCTTAGTTTATTAATACCCAAAATATCCACAGATCTTGCCAAATATCTCTGGAGGATACACTTGCCCAGAGTTGAGAGTCACTGTCTCTACTAGAAAAGGTTTTGAGTTGACTTCTAGCAAAGTACTGAACCTCCTTGGTGGGGGGAAAAACAGGTCTGTACAACAACAATTTTTAAAATACTAAAGTGAAAATTTGTTCAGAAAAATCCATTACTTCTGCCATTTATTCTGCTTTTTAAAATGTTTTCATTGATGCATTATAGTTATACATAACAGTAGGGTTTATTTTAAAATATTCATAAATACATAAAACATTATTTACTCCATTTCAATCACCCACTTATTTATGCTTCTGTCCATCAATCAACTCTCTCAGACTCCTCCCAGGCAACAAGCATTCTTCAAGGGCTAAGAGTTTATCAGGGAACAAGACACACAAGTTCCCCACCCTCATGGGGCTTCTACTTAGGAGTGGAAAAAAACAATAACCAGGTCAACAAATGAGATAATTTCAAGTTCCACTAAGTACTCTGTGGTTGTTCAGAGTAACCTGAGTGTTGGACAGTCAGGGACCACCATGAGGACACAGAGCAGACACTGCAGAGACCTTCGCTCATGACCTTTTACCAGTAAAGGCATGGGATGTGTTCTCCCCTACCCACCACCCCATTCTTCCAATCAACCTTATCAACCACAGAAACCTGGTACATCCCAAGAGCCAGGATGCCTTCATTATGTCTCCAAGAATAAACTAAATGAGAGACTGAGACTAGGAGGGGTCACCACAAAAACAGAAGGCAATCAAACTCTTGGGACCTTAGCCTGTCACTCATTAAAAGTATGGCATGTGCTTTCTTCAATCAACCCATACCCATGCACTCTCTCTGAAGCTATAATAGCCCGACCTGTCACAAGCCCAAGATGGTGGTGGAAAAGAAGGAATACAATCGTTTTGGTAGATATACTGACCATCCTTTCCTCAAGGCCAGGAAACTTGACCAGTGGAAAAATTCTCAAATTATAGTCCACTCCTCTGCAACTCTACACCTGAAAAAAACTTGCCCTCTTCCCTTGCCTGGGGCTAGCTCAATTCCTCTCTTTATCAGTGCTGCTCCCCTTCTCCTTGAAGCAAAGCCCCCCACATACACCCTCCCATTGAAACCTTACCTCTTTATTTGTGCTCACGGGGCTCCATTCAATTCTTCCATTACCGAGGCAGAAGTTCCTGTCTATGGTATCCCATGAGGGATGAGACGGGTAGCTTATTTTTAGAAGAGAGGAAGCTAACCACTGGATTACTTAAAAAGATAAGCTCTCCAGGCAGAAAGAATAGCAAGGACAAGAGAAGGTGTGTGTTAGGGAGTGGGGGCCAAGTTTGAGCATGTTCAAGAGGAAAAAAAATGCATGGTGTGCTGAGCTAGGCATTAGCTCCACCAATTGGGTATCATATACTAAAGGTATCATATATTAAAATGGGCAATGCTGCAGAGCAGCGGATCTGGGGATGGAGGGAAGTCAGCATTTGGCTTTGGAAGTGTGGACATATTAAACTCGAGTTGTGTTAGTATCTGCATATCAGAGATAACATTAGCCTTTGGTTTTGTGGAATTGGTTTATTTTACTTAGCACAATAGTCTCCAGTTTCATCCATTTACCAGCAAATGCCATAATTTCATTCTTCTTTATAGCTGAGTGATATTCCATTATGTGTACGTACCACATTTTCCTTATCCAGTCATCTGTTGAAGGGCACCCAGGTTGGTTCCATAGATTAGCTCTTGTGAATTGAGCTTCTATAAATATTGATGTGACTTTGTCACTATAGTATGCTGAATATTCTCTCTGATATGCAGATGCTAACACACAATAAGGGGTGGGGGAAGAATAGAATTTCATTGTATTAGGCAAAGAAGAACGAAGGGAAGGGGTGGGGGATGGGAATAAGAAAGAGAGTCGATTGAACTTTCCTATGTTCATAAATGAATACACCACCAGTGTAACTCCAAATCGTGTTCAACCACAAGAATGGATTCCTAATTAGAGTAAATTATACTCCTTGTATGTATAATATGTCAAAGTACACTCTACTGTCATGTATAACTAAAAAGAACAAATTAAAAGAAAAAATGAGATGCCCTTTGGAGGTGTTCAAATGTAGGTGTCATTTATGCTGTTGATTGTCAGGCTGGTGCCCCGAAGGGCACTGGGGACTCCCATGTACTACATGGCTATGCATCTCTAAGATTTGAAAGTTCCCACCAAAACACTTACTGAAATGTAATCTCTACTATGAGGATTGAGAGGTGGAAACTCTTTTGTTGTGTTAGTTGTGTTAGATTGTGTTAGCTTTCAATTGCTGTCACAAAATATCTGAGATAAGCAACTTAAAAGAGAAAAGGTTTATTTTGGCTTACAGTTTTGGAGGTTTTCGTCCATAGTCAGCTGGCCATTTCTTTCAGGGCAGTGGTGAGTCAGTACATCACAATGGATTAATGGATTAAAGCATTATCTTGAGAGTAGGTTTGTTATAAAAGCTAGTTTAATTCTATCTCTTATAGGCACCCTTCTCACTGTGTGATGCCCTGTGCTGTCTCAGGACTCTACAAAATCTCTACCAGCCATCCCACTGGGATTAGTCAGGCCCCCTGGATATTCCATGATGGTCTCCCCATCTCCCTAAGCTAAATCACTGTTGTGAAGTCCCTTTTGCTATATCAAGCAATATTCACGGGCTCCAAGGATTAGGCAATGGACATATTTGAGGAACCAGTGATTTAGCCTGTGGGAATGAATCAACATCTTCCCAGAGGGGCATATGAACTCAAGAATAAGATTTCTCCAAGGTTTTCTTTGGCTCCTTCCTCAGATGCTGCCACATTCAAAACACCCTGTGACCATGTGTGACCATGTCTCAGCCATTAGCCAGACGACTGTCCCTTGTAATTGATCCATAGAAGTCATTTGTACCCCTCACTGGTAAGACACAGCATTCCAGATGTGAACTGTTTCCCCTTTATTGTTTTTAACCTATTTTATTTTATTTTATGGTAGTTGTAGATGGACAGAATGCTTTATTTATTTATTTATTTATATGTGGTGCTGAGGATTGAACCCAGTGCCTCACACATACTAGGTAAGTGCTCTACCACTGAGCTATAGCCCCAGCCCTCCCCTTCATTCTTGCAACATAAATGTTATTTTGTTAACAGGCTCTGACTCTAAATTAGAGAACATTTGTTCTAAGTGCCAAGCTTAAAGTAAGCATTGACTTTCCAGACACTTAAACCTTTATCACTTCTCTCTCTAGTCAGCCCTGACCATTGTAGCAATAATGATAAGAACCATCATGAAGATACTCACAGTGTTCATTCCTGTACCAGGGGCTGCAACAGGGAAACACCATGAAACAAACAATATTGAACATGTCCAGGCTGGCGGTTCTCTAAGACTGAGACAACCTCAAGACAGAGGGACAGTATCTCTCCCTTTACTTTCTGGTACCACCTTCCCCTCCTGTAGGGAAGATGTGAACTCTGGGGAGGAGTTAGGTTATATCTAGTGGATCCCAGGCAGCTCATTCATTCATTCATTATGAGTTTTATATTTATATATTATATAGTTGTCTATATATCCTATTTATAGTATACATATTACGATACATAATAATATTATAATGTATACCTGTATAGAATATATTATATATTTATATATTATATATTTATTCTATTATATTTATATTATGTTCATGTATTTATATTATTATTTATATTGTATTCATTTATTCAATATTAGTTACAAGTCTAATAGCACCCAGTGCTGTCCTGGTGATGAGAGATACCATAAAGAAGATGTGGCTTTCTGATCTCAGGAGCCCTGCCACCCTTTACTTAGATCAACAGAGGAATCATTTGGAATGCAGCTCTTATGTTTATAGTTCTTCAACCAATACCCCAGAGAATCTGCACCATCCTTGTGATTCAGGAGAAACTGGTGAGCAGGGTGAGTAGGGAGGGAATTCAGGTCAAATAGACCTGGGTCCCTGCCCTGAGGGTTCTGTCAGCTGCTGGAACCTAGCCAGGGATGTAGGGATATGAGAACCATGTCACATCCTGAATTAGGTGTGCGCTCATTTCAAATCACTTACTAAAAGGATTAAAATACCAGATTGGGTCCTTTTGCAGAGTGGTCTCATTTTCTGTGTGTTTCTGTCGTCGTTTTAGCAGAGTCCTAGGCCCAGCTGTCCAGGACAGGCCATCATCTAAGGACAGCCATTATTACAGGTCAAGACTCGTATTCCAGAAAATGTACTGCTATCTCTCAGAGGCAGGAGGTGACATACATTTTGTTCTCATCATAGGGACGGGAAAATTCCCTTTCAAAGAAGGCGTTGCCAGGAGCCAGCACATGAGGAGCACAGGGCTGACCCTTGTTGATTGTGGAGAAAGGAGTGAAGACAGGCCTGTCTATTTTGAGCAGTAAAATGTAGTTTTTCCATGGAGGGCCACTAATAATGGTAAATTAGACAAAGCAAAGCGCTTCATGATAACCGGTGGAATTACAGACCTCCAGTGTGATTGCTATCTGTGGAGATCTAAAAGTCTAGGAAGCCAGCTGCAAAGCATACCCCACAGTCACTTATACAAAACATTTGAGGAAGGGGAGTCGGGTGTAAGAGATGTGACACTCTTTAGTCACTGTCACTTAGGACTCCCATTTTGAATTATGCATTTAGCTTTGATTGATGTGACCTCAGCCAGGGAAGGGAACCAATTCCATGCTCATCCATAGCCCTGATGTTGGGATAAAGTCTCAGGGTCTCCATTTGGGGAAACTAGGGAAGTCATCCACAATGGACAAGAAAAAAAATTTAGGTAATGTGCAAGGTACGTGCAATTAAAACTATGAGTGACAGAGATTAGAAGGCTTTTTGGTTCATTCAGTCAGCATTTCTTAAATATCCACTGAGCCCTTGCTCCAGACCAGGCTCTGGGATGGTGATGGGAATACATTGGTGAACAGCTGTGAATCCTCCCCATAAGCTCTTAAGGCCTCCGCTGTAGGGGTATCAGGTGGTTGTCCCTTCAATATCTGTTCCTGTCTATCCTTTCCTGCCATGTTCCATTTTACCCAGGCATGCAATTCAAGCTCTGGCTTCAGGCCCCTCTAGTTCAAGTTAATCACTATACCCAAAACTGCAGCTAGAAAACAGAAGGCCCAGCTCCGCTCTTTCAGAAGCCATGCATTTTCCTACAAGATCAGAGTCTGAGGGACCAAGGGAACAGGCCCACAAGGAGCCTATGCTTCCCCCTGGAGATCATCAGCCAGGTACCTAGCACCAGGTGCCAGGGCTTGCACTAGCCTCTTCCCCAGTCCTATTCTTCCAAAGGCACATTGTGCTGCCAGCGGGCACAGAAGTGGAGTTTGGACAGGTGGGCACGAGCATTCCCATGCAGGTGTATGAGGCCTCTCACGGTGTGGGATGGAGTATGAATGATCATCGAGAGAAAACGGGGGCTGTTGCTGGGAGCCCGCATCTCTACCTGGAAGCTGCCAAGGTACATCCCTTCTTCATCAACCCTGCAGATGATGAGAAGTGGTGAGGAATCTGTATTATTTCAATCAGAGTGTACTCCAGGAACCGTGATGAGGGTGGAGGAAACCTGGATTACTCAGGCCTAAAGTCAGCCTGCTCAGAAGGTTTGGGGGTTTTAAGTCAATCAGTTCTCTTGCATGTAAGTCAGTTGAAATTGCATTTTTTTTCTTATAACCAAAAACATCGCAATACGATTTCAACCCCACTTCCATCAGCTACCCACTGTGCTGTTCCAGCCAGAAAGTGATTTTAATCTCAAAGGAGCCCAGTTTCCACAAATGTACAGAGAGGCTGATGACCCAAATGTTGCCGGGTGGAGGAAAGAAGGAATGCAAGTGGAAAGGAGGGCCCGTGATGGTCTCTGGCACTTAGTAGGTGCTTAGTAAATGTCACTTGCCTTTTGAACTATATGGATTCCAGAACTCAGGCAAAGCTTCTAGGGAAGGCCTTAGGCTTTGTCCCACCAGAAAGTCAGTTTTTAACCATACAAATCTTTACCAGGCTGCTCTCAGGTGTCAGGTCCACCTTCAGGCCTGAAGACAAAAAGACCAATGCATCGGAGCCCTTGCCCTGGAAGGGCAGACACAAGCTCCTGGACTGGTGGAGGAGAGACAAGTCAGTGGATAAGTTTGGATTTGTTAAGTGAATCAGACAGGAAATAAATCAGGACTTGAAGAACAAGTTGGACGTGTATAAATAAAGAGAAATTTGGAAGGCATTTGAAATTAAAAATTGCTTTTGGCTCCTATTAACTGACTTGATTTCCATGGTATGCATGCCTGGGGATTTTCCTCTCTCTGGAAAGCCTAGAGATTAGATGTGCGGGAGTGCTGTGGTAATCCCATGATCAATAAGAATTTGGGCTTTTCCTATCGTTCTGCTTAACTGGGTATAGTTTTCCTGCGAACCCTATCTCAAGGTCCTAGAAGGTTGCTAGAGCTCCAGCTATTATATCCACATTCCAGGCAGCAGTCAGGAGGAAGAGGGAAAAGTGAAAAGACAAAATAGGGCTTGCCCCTGATATCTCTTCTTCCTTCTCAGAGGTTCTTCTAGTTGCCAAGGAAATGGACTGGTGAACTAGGCACTATAGAGATTCATTAGTAAGGAAAAGGAAGGGCAAGATGGAAGTTAAGGAAACAAGCTAATGCTTCTGTCACCAGGGTTCACCGTGGGAGCTGGAAGTGCAGAGAACCAATGAGCAGCCTGTGATCAAGAGCAGAGAAAGGGTGGAAGTGGCTGGGGTGGCAGGTGATAAAGGTGGAGTAGGTCCTGATCCTTTAGGATAGATCAGAATTGAGGATAGGTCAAACTTCAAGCCCTAGAGGGCCTGTTCCAACAGATAGCCAGACCCACTCCCAGGCTTTCTGAGTCAGTAGTTCAGGCAGAGCAC
Organism: Spermophilus citellus; assembly: GCF_964194105.1. NCBI lineage: Eukaryota > Metazoa > Chordata > Mammalia > Rodentia > Sciuridae > Spermophilus > Spermophilus citellus. The sequence goes on along the minus strand of NC_138196.1, from coordinate 12,626,099 downwards.
TGAAATTTTGTATTTCTAACAAGTTTTCAGCCTGTGATGATGCTGCTGGTCTGGGGAATTGCATGTTGAGAGCTGTTTTTGAATAAAAATTGAGACTTTATCCTCTAAGCAACAGGAAGCCCCTCAAGGCTTTTGAGTTGGGAAGAACAATGATGAAATGATCTACCAAGGCTTAAATGCCAGAGGTCGGTAGGATGGGCCACAGAGTGTGGAAGGCGGAGAAAGAGGCTGAAGCCCTGGGCAGGCAGCAATAAAGCCAGAATTTGGAATATGTTCGGCTGAGGCTTAACTGTATTATTTATAGCAATTCCACAAAGGTTCTGACCTCCAAGCCCCAGCTTTATCAGCCGTGAGCAAACCAATCAAGCTACTGCCATATGCCCCCAAAGAACTCTGGTGTTGAGAGTATTAGATGATTAGTTTTTTTTTTTTAAGGCAAAAATATCCAATTGCAGCCCAAAGCTTTTATTGAAAAATGAGAAGCAGCTGGGGGGGACCCACAAACAGTATTGTGTCATGATTTGAAGAAATAAGATGTGAGAGAAAAAACAGGTCAACCACTGAGTCTCCCCCACTTTCTAGTTGTGTTGTTCTAACCTAAGTTTGGACTTCCACTGGGTTTGCAATTAAGGCTGAAATGCACTGGGAGCCAGGAGGTGAGGATTTGGATCAACCTGAGTTTAATCCTGTTCCAGCTGTGAAGTGGGGTGGTGGCTGTCTCTGGGAGAACTTTGTAAATTAGCTTGGCCACCCAAGAGTATGGGCAGCTCCTGTGAGCCTGCTTGGCCATGAGCCCTTGCATGGCCCAGCCTGCAGGACTGTAAGAAATGGCCCTGCTGTGAGCACAGACTTAACCTCAGGAACCCCGGGGCACAGTTCTTCTGCTGGACGGGATGACAGGCAAGGGCCCCAGAGTGGTGGGATGGACAAAATGAGATAAACCAAATAAAGTGCCTCCTAGCACATGAACATCAGTTTCCTTCCAGATTTCCTGTTGAATCAGGGAGGGTAGCCGGATGGGTTCAGGCTTGTGGGCTGCCAGGGAATCATCTGCTTCCCCGAATCTTGGCACAGCTGCCCCTGCTTGGCATTTGCAGTAGCGTGCCTGCTGCTTCCCTACAGCATCCCATTGTCTGGCACAAGAAAAAAGTGCCCAGCTCCTGCTGTGAACTGAGCCCCGCAAACGGAGACCAGCTGAGCTCCTGGTCAGCAGATTAGCTCCCTTAATACTGCCAGCTTCAGGGGTGGCAGAGCCCCTGACTGTGACTCTAAAATCCCAGGGACTTCTTTCCCTTTTCATTAATTTCCTAAGCTCCAGCGCTGCTGAGATAATGCTCTGCCAGGTGCAGGGACTTCTGTAAACCACTCTGCTCGCCAATCCAGCTGAACACAGGGTCCCTGGCGACTCGCTCAGGTGTTGGAAGAGCAAGAGGGGCAGTGGCATTATTTCAGCAAGCCCTGTAGGTGCAAAGTGATGTGGAGAGCCTTCATTGCTGATGACTCTCTTTCCAAGGGGCCAGCCAAGAGGCTGAAGTGCCAAATCCCAATTAAATCACAAAAGAAGTGGGAGCAGGGGAAGGACAAGTGGGGAGGGAGGGAGAGAAGCTTCTGTTGCTGATTCTCCCAGGGCCACTTAACCCCCTTGCCTGAGGCTGTTCCAGGCTTGCTGGATGGGATCTTTTCTCTCGTTGAGTCCGTGCTCTATTATAACAGATAAATGTTGAGCACCAATTATCTGCTGGGCTTTAGGCTGGCCACGGGCAATCAAGAAATGAATGAAGCTAGTGAGAAAGTTCATGTGCAATCCAGGAGACAGACCTGCAAACAGATCATAGCCGATCCATACAACATGTGCTCTCATAGAGATTAGGGCATGGTGAGTGGGCCAAGGAAGAAAAGATGGACTCTGCCTGTGTCGATGGTCTTGGTCAGGGCACAAGGGAAGGAGAAAGTTTGTAGACTGTTATGATTTCGATATGAGGTGTCCCCTTAAAGCTCATGTGTTAGGCAATGCAAGAAAGTTTAGAGGTGAAAAGATTGGGTTATGAGAGCTTTAACCTAATTAATGCATTAGTTTACTGATATTGAGGTAATTGTAGGCAGATAAGGTATGGCTGGAGGTAAGGTATGACTGGAGGTGAGGTATGGGCGTGCCTTTGGGGTTTATATTTGTGCCCGGTAAACAGAGCTCTTTTTCCTGATTGCCATGTCTGGAGCTGCTTTCCTCCTCCACACACTTCCACCATGATGTTCTGCTTCATCACAGGGCCCAGAGCAAGCGACTCTGCTGTCTGTGGACTGAGACCTCTGAAGCCATGAGTGCCAAATGAAGTTTCCTAATGTAAGTTGTTCTCGCCAGGTCTTTTGGTCACAGCAGCAAAAAAGATGACTACAATATAGACCCCTAAATAAGGAAAATCACTGAGTTGCTCTGACATACACACAGGTAGTTCCCACGCACATGCCTTCTCCATATCCACTTCGTGGAGCTAGGGGTAAGCAGGCTGGCAAGATGGTTCAGTTCTAGGACTTGGGCATTTGATGGCTTTCCAGCTAGCAAGAAGCAGAGGATAAGTAGTAAACTCCAAAATCAGTGCCGAAGACAGAACTGGGAAGGGGAGATAAATTCAGTCTGGAGGCAGGAAGGAAAGAAGTCCGTCTGGAATGGGAGGAGAGAAGCGAAGCTGTGCAGGGGGAGAGGGTGTAGAACCTCACCACACCTGGGACTGTTTATTGGCACTCTTGTCTTATACTGTATTAGTGAGGGAGTCCGACCCCCATCTACTTACCCACACTGGGATTCATTTGTTATCAGAAACCATCTGATCTTGCCCTGGGTCCTTGCCTGTGTGCAGGACTCAGTGTTGGCAAACAGCAGGCAGGGAGCTCCCATAGGGATAAAGACTGGATCGTTTCAGTACAATATTGTTCAGGTTGATGGTTGTAGGTTCTGTAGGGCCTGGTCCTGCTCAAGAGCTTGTAAGAACTACAGCCAGGGCTTAGAGAAAATGTGGGATCATTTTCCAGCCAGGCAGAGAAAACCAATATCATGCCAACTTGGCTTCTCACAAAGCCATGTGGTGCAGAGAGAGAATACCCACGGGAGCCCTACCAGTGATGTGAAGAAATGTGCACCTGAGCCCCTGCAATAGGAACTGATTTTTCATTGTGTACTAGTATGTCTAAATAGTCCAATAGTGGCCCTAAAGAGCAACAGACTGAGGGAATGGCCATGGCAATTCAACACAATAAATATTACTTAATGCCTGCTCTGAGGCGGCACTGTACCCAATGCTGAATAAGAGGAGAATAATACTGTGATAATGTGATTATATATATATATTTTTTTTTCCTCCCTGGTCCCTAACATAGAGCTCCAAAAATATTTATCAAGAGGGAAACTTGGAGAATCTTTTGTTCAAATATTTGGTCTGTGACCCCAGTTCCTATCATAGAGCTTGTAAGACCATTTCCTGAGTGACAGGAGCATATCTTGTTCTAATGTGGTGACTCTTAGTGGATCCCTGGGTAGCTTCAGAATAGGGGCTGGTTGCTAGGGGAGCCAACCATTTGATTAGAGGATTAGACCCTTCAAACTTACCCCCTGACTACTGAGAACAAGAGGAGACTGAAGGTTGGGTTGATAACCAAAGACCAATGATGTCACCAGTCATTCCCACATAATGAAGCCTCCATGTGAACCCAAAAGGGCTGGGTTTAGGGAGTTTGTGGATTGCTAAACATGTCTAAGTGTCCACAGGGTAGCATGCCTATATCGTGTTCTTTGAATCTTTTCATCAGGCTATTCATCTGTATGCTTTATGATAGCTTTTATAATAAATGGGTAAACATGAGCATTTTCCCGAATTCTGTGAGCTATTCTAGCAAATTGATTAAACTCAAGGGGTGATGAGAACCCCACTTTATAGCCAGTTAGTCAGAAGCATAGGTGACAATCAGTAGATCATCTGAAGTGGGGCTGAGCTCTTAACCTGAAGATAGTGGCAGAAACCAAGTTAAGTTGTATGACACTGATCAGTCTCTGTGCAGAATTGACTCACTATTTATGGGGAGAACCCCTCACTCACACACACACACACACACACACACACACACACACACATCATGGTGACCCAGAGGTGAAGCATTCTGTGTTGTGAGTGTGAGAACAGAGAGAAAAAGTTTACTTTTGCTTTCAAATATCAACACAGGCCTGGTTCTCCATGATGCTTACAGTTGAGGTGGGAGATAGAAAATTAAACTGTGGTTGAAATTGACCTGTGCTGAGGCCTATGACTGTAGAACATAGTAGCCATGGAAACCTATCCCAGGGACCCAATGAGGAGCTGCAAGGGTGTGAAGGACGCTCCAGGCAGAGGGAAGAGTGTGCACCAGGGAAATCAGGTCAGAGACGCAAGTACATGTGAGCACAGAGGAAGGCACCGTGGCATGGGGTGGTGTGGGCAGGAATGGGGTCCCAAGGCCATGATCAGAGAACAGTTGTACATGGAAATCATGGGCAGCCATCGGAAGAGGTAAAACAGAGGAACGGAACATATTGCTGTTTTGGGTAAATGACTCTGCTTTGTGGAGAAGGGTTAGTAAGAGAAAAGACAAGGACATCAGTTAAAGACTACTGCTTTGTGAGTGACCATGGATTTGGACTAGGCACCTGAACTGAGTCCAACAGATCAAACCAATATGGAGTTGAATTGTGGTTGCTGAGCTTTGTTTGGCTTCAGGGAGCATTGTAGCCAATTAACTAAACTGTGGCAGCTAACTAGCTCAACTATAACCATTTAACTGGTTGATTGAGCTAGCATCAATGGAAATGTTTTCTATGTCTCAATTCTGTTCTTTGCCAAGTGCTATCAGATCATACTGTTGGTTGAAGTTCTCAGAACCTTGTCTGGTTCTGGGAGCTGCCCCATTTGCAAATCACCTTTGTTTTGCTTTGCTTTCCTCAAATATATGCTACTAAATTTAATTGATCAAAGGAATTTTCCTTTTAAAAAGTAGTTCAGGCATAGGATAATGGAACATGGATTTGATGGTAGCAATGGAGATGGAAGGAAGTGCAAAGATTCTTAGGAAGTAGAAAAGATTTTAATATTAATAGAAGATGGGGTCTGGGAATGAGGGATAAGATATCACGTTCTAATGCCTGGAACCCATCACTATTAATGTTCAGGGAAAAGATAGGGCAGACATGATTAAAGATCTTGAGATGGAGACAGTTATTTTGAATTATCTGGGTGAGCCTGAAATGAAACCACATGTGCCCTTAGAGAGGAAGAGGAAGATTTGACTACACACTTAGCTGGAGAAGGCCAATGTGAATGCAAAGTGGAGTACAGTGATGGGACCACAAGCCAAGGAATGCTGGCTGGAGGCTGGAGGAGCTCATCAGCAGCCTGCCCCTAGAATCTCCAGATGGAGAGTAGCCCTGTTAACTTTTGGTTTCAACCCAGTGAAACTGATTTCCAATTTCTGGCCTCAGGAACTGGGAATGAACACATTTCTGTTTTAAGCTACCAAATTATGGACATTTGTTACAATAGCCATGGGAAACTATTGAAGAGCTGAAAAATAAAATCTGAATGCAGTTTTCTAACTTGGGAAACCAGGTGGAGAGTGTTGCCCTTCATGGAGACAGAAAATCCTGGAGGATCAGGTGGATAACGATGAGTCTCCAGAGCAGTAGTGTTGAAGGGAGATCTTTAGAAGGTGGAAATTCAGCAAGTGGCTGGATATATATATATTTGAGGCTCAGAACCAATATCCAGGCTAAAGTCTGAGGTTTATTAACATTAGAATTAAGAGAATAATTGAAGATATACTAGTGGATTGAATCACCCAGGGAAAAGAAAGATATAAAAGGTTGTTCTTAGCCCTGGCACCACATTAGTATCATCTTTTATATCTGCCTTTAACTGAGTTCCCTTCCCAGAGAGTTTAATCAACTTGACTTGTGTTGTCCAGCCCATAATATGTTTTTAAAGCTTCTTGATATTCATGTGCAGCCAGGATCAAGAAGGGAGAAGGGAGCCTAATACAAACATCCCAGACCATCTCTACCTAAAGTGGTTGTTTCAAAGTGTGGTCCCTAGACCGACACAGGAGTATCACCTGGGAACTTGATACGAGTGTGAATTCTCAGGCTTTGTGCCAGACATAACTGAGACAAATTCTACAGATGGGGCTCAATAATCTGTTGTCACAAGCCCTACAGGTGATTTGGATGCATTTGAGAAGCATTGAGTTAAAGGATAGGTTCAGAGACAAAGAAGCCTTCCTATGAAAGAGAGACGGAGTAGAAACAGTCAACAAGGTATGCAGAAATCTAGGAAAATGTGATGAATTGGCATCCAGAGGGGGCAGTGTATTTTTTAAGGGATGAATCCTGCCAAAAATCCAACAAGATAAGGTCGAAACAGTACTCATGGAACTCAGTGACCAGCTGAGAGTCCTAAGGGCACAAAATCCAAAGCACAGGAGGTGGACTGACATGGTTCCTAAGGAGGAAGAGCTAGTGTTTGGTGTAAATTTATAGGTTTGAGGAAGACTGAGGAATTTTGAAGATATTTGCTTTCAGTGCTGTAACTTTTCTCTGGTGTTAGGGAATAATGTTTCCTGCTGAGACTGGATGGGTACAGGGGTGAATGAAATTGTCACTATGAAAAACTGAACAGAGAACAGACTTGAGAAAGTAGAAGTGTCCCTGCTGTCACCGCTCCATTGTAGGGTTGAACACTGGGAATTTAAATTGGTCCTGGTTTGAGTAGTTGTGTGCCTCCCCTTGCCCTGTCACCACTTGTTAGAGAGGTGTGGGAGTCAAAGTGGTCCAAAGTTGGATTTTTGCCAGGTAAGTGCTCCCTATCTGGCTCCTTTTCCCTTTCAAAGGGTCTCTCCTCTCTGTTCTTCCCAAGTTAGGATTTGAGGGCAGCAGGAAGCAAAGCAGTGGCCCACCCACTGTCCTCTGGATGTCCTCTGGATCTTCATGCCTTCTGATAAGTGGTCCCTCCTCTTACCTCCTTGCTGGGCTTCCTGAGCTGGGGGATAATTGGGGGATAAGTGCCACTACCTAGTTCTTGGGTGTCTTGCTGAGGTCCAAAGTAAAGACTAGAGTCTTTCATGAGTCCCTGCTTGGAGGTACCTACGTGCTGGTGCTACTTCCCAACCTCGTGTTTGCCTAGGTCTCTCAGTGCTTCATGTCTACCACTGGGGAATGCAGGAACTTCTGGGACACCTGTCGCGAGGCGCTGTTGGGAGTTAGGGGAACTGGGAGCTAACTCAGAGCAGACATCCTCAAGCCCTTCTCTTCTACCTCCCGAGCTGCCCCACTCTGTCCAGGTGCCATGCTGAGTTTTCCTGGGTCATCTCTGTAAACAAGAAAAAACCACCTTGTTCTGTGAATCATCCCAATGATCTAGATGTTTCTATAAATCTTCCTTAGGCTTCCCGAGGAGTTGAAGGGGGATGTGTCTGACCCCTTGCCCTTCCCTCTCTTCCTCTCTTCCTCTCTTTCTCTCTCTCTTTGTTCCCAACAGTAGAAGTGCTGTCTACTTCCTCTTCCTCTGTGATAGGAGTTGTCCTTCTGACATATCCTGTTCCTTCCTTGACACATTTGTCCTTTCCTTCCCTCAGGCAATGAAGGCAGAAACGTCAAAGAAAAAACAAAAAACAGATTACTGAGAAAGAAAAATAATGAAAATATTATTCCAATTATGTTAATAACCAATAACAGTGTAAGTGACTTTTCTACACCATTTCATAAAGCTGCATTAAAATCCTGTGAGGTAGAACTATAGTCAATATTTATAAGGAGAACTCGAGGCTCAACAGGTCTCATACCATGCCCAGTGTCATCCAGATCATAAAAAAATGAAGGAATGCTTTGATTCCAGGTCCATCTGATCCAAGGCATGTACTCCTTTTGTCATATGGGGGTGAAGAGGTAAATTGTTTCTACTGCACTGCCTTAACTGGCCCACACAGCTTCTGCCTGTCTCCAAATCCCAGCACCACGGAGCCGGGTTTTATTCTCTTTCACTTGTACCCCAATGGCTGCATTTTCCCCAACATCAATTGACACATGTAAGGGGATATTTGAATCATCACTCTATTGTCCAATCCACTGAGGAAGTGGGCTGACTCATTTGTTCATCCAGGTTGCCAAGATCAGCCATATCAATTGTTAGGATGTTAAAAACTGAACTATTAATATATTTCCATTCTGGTTTATAAATAGCCTCAGTTCCCAACCCCCTCCGTCAAGTGTCATTCCCCAGTGCCTAATCCTGATTGGTTGGCATTCAAACCTACTCACTGGTAAGTATTTTGAACATCTCTCTTAGAAGAGAAAAGGAAAAGTTTTGCCCTAGTAGGATTGTGTATACTTGTGCACATGCACACTTTCTTGAGTTATTGATGATGTCATAAAATAATTGCCATTTTCTATAAGATCAGTGAGACAACTTGTGCGAAAGCACAGAGCATAATGCCTAGCACATAGCAGGTGTTCACTAAACATTAGCTGAACTATAATCTAAGCCATGTTGCTGAAAGTCTCCCTTGAGGGAGAGTATGGAGCCCAGCAATTCCCAGAGTTGATAAAACTGACACATTATTTTAGGAAGCAACAATAGAGCAATTTTCATTTAAATCCCTAAAGTGAAGACATAAATCAGACGTAGCCAGAGCTGGAGCATCTGGATAAGTTAGTAAAGGCAATTGTCTGGCCATTGGAACTATTGGACTTGAATGGGTGCTAATCAGTAGGCAAAAACAAAGTGAAATGGAAAGAGATTTGTGCCAATGGTGAAAGTCAGTTGTGGAAATATGTTGGATGCTAACACTTACCGAATGCTTTATCCTCTTTGAAGCCTCATACCCAACTTAGAAATGTGACAGCATTCCCGTTTTTGACATTTGGATATAGGGATGGGGAGAGTTGATAACTTGTCTAAGGTCACACAGGGGGCAAGGCACGGAGTCAGAAATCCTATCTGGTTATAAGGCAGTCATTCTGTCCCCTCTGCCACATACCTCTGCACTGAGGTGGGGGTGATGGACAGACAATTTTCCCCAACATTCTCATTGTGCACTGCTTTGTTTTGTTCTGACAGACTCTTTACTCTTTTCCTAATCACAAAAGCCAGGGTCAGAATACTCACACATTCCAAATTAGACATGTTTTAATAGAACCTGCCCATCATCAGGGAAGCCAGCAAGGTCTGTGACGATGGGGGAAAGAGTAATGCAAGGTAAAGAATAAAACAAAACACAAAGCCACATCTGCCAATAAAAACAAGAAACGAAGGTGTGGGATGACGAGAGCAGCGACAACCATGTCCTCTGTCTGCCTCCAGTGCTTCCAGCACAGTAGAGCATCAGATGGTGCAGAAGGTACACTTCACCCATCAATGGCCTTCCTAGATGAGCTAGCTTTGCCTGGCCATGGAAAGGGGCTGTGATCCACAAGGCAGATGAATTTGGGCTATGAGCCCAGTGGTTGGATTGATGGGTAGGAGCCAATATCCATCAATTGCCTGTGTTTACAGCTGGCATCAACATAAAAGGGGGGTCTAGGCATGCATGCACAGGAGGTGCTGCTTCCTGGATTCTGTCTGTACACTCACAAGATATCTCTGAGGTCCAGCCTTTGCTCCTCTTTCATGTACAGATTTTCATAATTTTCAAAATGCTCACTCACAGGTGGGATGACATTATTTGAGGCTCAAACCAATCTGTGATGGTATCTTAGTCTATTTGCAATGCTGTAACAAAATACCACAGGCTGGGTAATCTGTAACAATAGAAATGTACTGCTTACAGTTCTACCAGGTTCACTGTCTGATAAGGATATTTCTTTGCTTCAAGATGGCACCTTATTAGGTTCTCTGAAAAGGATGAATGTTGTGTCCTCACAAAAGTCAGAAGGGCTGAAAGTGCCACATCAAGGCTTTGTATAAGGCACAAATCACACCCATGGAGGTAGAGCCCTCATGGCCTAATCACCTCCTAAAGGTCTCAGATCCTAATACTGTTGCTTCGGGGATTAAGTTTTAACACAAATTTTGGAAGGACACACATATTCAAATCATAGCAGATGGGAAAAAAATTGTATCCAAATTCCCATTCACTCCCAGACCACATCATTTTTTTCTTTCTTCTTTAATCAGTGAAGAATCTGCCTCAAATGAGAAAAAAGTGATACCTGGGTTGGGTTGTGGGGGTCTTTTGATTCAGGGGAGGAGTATAGAGTAAGAGAAAGAGCAAGAGTCTGGTTCATCCAGACTCAAACCCTGGTCTCTCACTAGCTAGGGAAACTTTGAAGCCACTCAACTCTGTGAGCCTCCATTTCTTCCACTAAATAGAGATAATAGTGTTTAATATAGAGTGTGATTGTGAGAACTAAATGGATTAATATATACAAAAGGCCTGGTTGTCCATAAATACTGTAAAGACTTGTGCCTTTCCACTGTACTAAATTTTAGTTTCATGAATTTGTCCTATGGGGGTGAAGAGGTAAATTGTTTCTAGAACTCTCATCCTAATGTCTTTAACATTATCTTTTTATTGTAGAAACCCAGTCAAAACTGCACCATAGTAAGAATACCCAGGGGTGGTGAGCTGGATGATCCAGTTCCCCTGGGTCTCACGTTTCAAAATCCTGTAGGACAGCACCTGTGACCTTGATCAATAAATTGTCTAAGAGTATGTAGCCATCAGTATGAAGTCATCTCAGATGGTTGTCACAAAATCTTCATGAAAATATAGGACCTTTTCAAAAGTGTGTTCCAGAGCCAACTCCAGGGTCCCCACTGAACAGCTGTGTTCCTAATCTCAGAATCACACCTTCCTTTTGCACTTGGCCTTTCCTTAGTCAAAAACCCTTGGAAGAGCTAGAAAGTCAGGATTGGGAGAAGTGAGGATTTGAAACATGTTTCTATGCCCAATTCTCATAAGAGATCTCATGTCACCTCAGAGACCTTGGATCTCTTACTCTCAGATTCACATAAAATAACCTTTGTAATTGAGCTTCCTGTGCAACAGTGAGCTGGTAAATGCAAACAATAACAACAATAAGCTGATGGGTAGCAGTTGCCTATTTCATGGTGTAAATACTGCCATCATGGCTGATTTTAAATGATCATGAGACAACTGATCATGGCATAGGAAAAAGTACACAACTACATCTCCCAAGCTGATAAGAGCTGGCTGTCAGATTTTCTGTTAAATTTACGTACATTATCTCATTGAATCCATCAATAGTTCTTTGAATTAGGCATTATTATCTCAGTTTATAGAAGAGGAAATTGATGTACAGAGAGATAACTGATGAGAATGCTGACTGCAAATAAAGAATTTTGCTGTTTTCAGTACCCACTACCCCCCCCCACCCCGCACAAAAGGCTTTGCTACAAGATAGAACATACAATGAACATCACCAATTGAGAAATCTGGAAGACAGAAGGCCTGAATCTCCTGCTCCTGGCTCTACATATAACTTGCTCGAGGTTTCAGAGATCCCAGTCCATGATGGATGTTAGGTCCTGTTGCTCTGAGGTCTGAGGTGAGGCAGCACAGCAGGGTGGGAGTATGTGGCAGAGAAAACCAAGTGCAAGATTCTTAACCTCCCAGGGACTCAGTTTTCCCTCTGGCGAGTGAAGACACTGGGTGAGCAGATCCGCTGAGCTCCCTTTCAACTCTGAATCTGTGGGAAGCCATGTGCTCTGCCCATTGCCTCGGGTCTCAGACATGTGTTAATTAGCCCCCAAATTGGCATTTGCTGTGTCTCACAAAGAACGTCTGAGCCACCACAGTGTGTTCCCTCAGTGAAGGTCCATGCTGGACCATCTGCTCAGCCCACAGCTGCCTGTAGGACTCGGACCACCGCAGCAGGAAGCTTCCTCTGAACATGAGGGTCAGTCAAGGGGAGAGGCAAAAAGAGAACTTATTTCCTTTATACTGATTTGATATCTTTGTTTTGTCTCTGGTTTTCATGCAATGAATCAGTTAATGCCCTGAGGAGGTAGTAATGGTCACAAATTTCTTTTATAGTCTGCTATAGTTGGGAATCTTAAATGTCTCCCAAATATCCATTTGTTAAAGGATGGGGCCCCAGCATGGCACAATTAGGAGGTAGTGGACACTTCAGGCGTGGGCTTGGTGGGAGGAAGTTAGGTCATTGGGAACATGCCCTTGAAGGGGGTAATGGAACCCCATCTTCTTCCTCTTCCTCTGTTTCACTTCCTGGTCTTCAGATGGGTGGCTTTTCTCGGCCACATGCTTCCACCATGCTGTGCTGCCTCCCCAGAGACCTAAAATCTATAGGACCGAAAGCAATAGGAACAAAACAATCAATCATGGACCGGGACTTCTGAAACCAGGCACCAAAATCAACCTTCTCTTTTTATAAGGTGATTATCTCAGGTATATGTGATAGTAATGGAAAGGTGATTGGCCCACCAGACACTTGGTAGTCTCTGTAATGGGATGATAGAGACCTAGTTTCTACTGGGTAATAACAGGCAGGTTATTTGGTTTGTTAACTCCGTCTTCTATTCATTGGTCTGTTTTGTAGTGAAGTTAATTAGGCATCTCATATCCATAAGAAAGAAAATTAACTCTTTGAAAGTCAATTTTTATGTTTCTATTTCCTTTTGATTTCTGACTCAAGTTGTGGAATGGATGCTACAATTTCTTCGTATGACTGTTTTTAATTGAGAAAATTCTTGACTTCTCATTGTAGGCCTACAAAATAGTTTCCTTTCATTGGAGGGTGTTAATAAATTAGACTATAATGTTTCTTAAACTAAAAGAACTCTTTTCTGACTAGTTTGTGAAGATAAGTACTCACAACAATGGACTATTCCTAAAATTCCCAGAAATTTAAAACATTAAATTTATGATACTTCAAAATAAAATGCTAGACTTGGAAAAAATAAAACCACTCTTGCACAAACTGTTCGGTCAGATACATTTTAAGAATCCAAGTTCACTCAGTTAAAGTGAATTTTGACCAATCACGCTAGTCTAGGAAAAACTGTATATTTTTAATGACTTTTGAATATTAAATCTAATAGGTAGTATATTTATTTTTCTTAGGCTTGTTTTCTCAAGAAAAAAATAATCTGATCTAAACCTACACATATTTACTAATTAAGTAAGGTAATATTACTCCTACATGATGTTTAAGATTATGAAACTGGTAAAATTGTGCTCCACTAAGTTAAATCCTTATTCTGATGAACATTTCATATCAACAGTCATTATGTTTTACACTTAACAGGGTTCGATATAATTTCTTATATTCAGGTGAACTAAAAGCCTGGACCACAATTAAGTTAATCAATCAATTTTAGATAGCTAGCTATTTTCCAAGCAAGAGAGAATAATGAAATATTGGTTACTAAGCATAATTTAAAATTTAAGTACTTTCGCCTCTTAATTTTATATGCCATACAGTCTTGGGTCAAGTTAATGAACGTGTTGATTTGGAAGTGTAAAAGTGATCTCTGTGGCCAAAGAAGTAATATTATGTACATCACAGACTTCGTCAATCTGCTAAAATGCTTGTGTATGACAGGCAGTTCTCAGTTGTCTGCCCCCAGCTTTCTCTGTGAAATAGAAGTTAGTCTCTTTAGTTCAAAGTCATAATTAATATGGATGATTGAGAATATGCTAGGAACCTGGAGAAACATAAGAGCCTATCTGCCTTTGTTTTTTCAAGCAAGCTGCTCCAGAACATGAAAGAGGGTAGGTGCAGGATGAAATATATGAAGTGAATTTTTATTTTCCTTGGTTTATAAAATCTGATAATACCTTAACCTTGGAAAAAGCATGAAATATATTAACCTTGTGGAAAGTTCTCTCAGTTCTAAAGGGCCAGCCAGTTTTCTTGGTTTCCTGACCAATGTCTTCATGTACAATATGAGATAATATTCTTCATGTTCTGTATAATCTTCTCAGATAGCAAAGACTCTGTCTTGTCAGAAGAAATTGTTTGTGTTTTAAGTTGATTTTCTGTTTGATTGTTATTAGACAAAAACAAAGAACAAAAGTTTGTCACTGATGAAAGAACTGAAGTTCTTTACAACTCTGAATTACTTTAAGGTGCTTCATAGACCCTTAGATAAATAATCAACTATTATTTTCCAGACAGTCACGATCACATCCTAATTGACTGTCCAAATCTTCACTGACAAATTTCCCCAGATTGGGTCCTAATTGGGTTAAAAAAATAACAAAATGTTGTATATTTTCTATAGCTATCTGAAAATCACTAGTAGACCATTGGAAAAGGACATAGAAATTTTTTTCTCTTGCTTAGAAAAAGACAGAGATGTTAAAAATAATTTGGTATGTTGGCTTTACTGATAATTTATTAGATTCACTATTATAAGATATGTGCCTGAAGAACTGTCAAATCAGAAGGGTTCATGGGCCTCCCTGCCTGTGATAAGGTCCTGCCCCTCACAGGCAGAAACCTCTGCCATGTACCTGCCCCCCCAACCCCCCGGTTGGGGCAACTCTTTTTCTTAGAGCTTCTAGGGGTTGAGAGGATTTAAGAGTCCAAAGGATTTAGGGGAGGCAAGAGTTCGGTGATTGAAGGGAACATAGAATAAGTTTCTCTTGAATGCCTTCTCTTCTCTCCATGCTCACAGGCCCACCACCTTTCAGATGTTCCCTTCTCCCCGTAATCAGAGCAACCTTTCTAAGCCACAGAGAAGCAGAACCATTAGAAGGTATGGGTGGGTGGGTGGGTAGATGGATAATAGATGATAGATTTAGTACACAGATTTGATCTTACACAATTATTAGCAGTTGCCTTTACATCTAATTTTAGACTTGAAGTCTTCAGGGCAGGCAATCAGGAAGGAAAGATGGATAAACTATGGAGGGAGAGCAAAGACAAGCTATAACACAAAAGAAAAACCCTGCTGAACATGTGTCCCATAGAAGCTGACCTTGGAGCATGGACAAAACCAAGCTGTTCTAAAATATCATAAGAAAGTTTGCAGGTTTCTCAGGTTCTCTCTGCCCAAATTTAGGCCATCATTTTTCTTTCATTATAAGGAGTTTCATCAAGTGGACATTTCCCTAATCAGCCTGAGGGGACTCTTCACTTCTTACTTCCTGTCTCACTTATCTCTCCTCCCCTCAGCCTGCAGGTCTTCCATATAGTCTGTATGTTGGAGAAACAGAAGTTTCTTGGCCAACAAACTTCCAAAACTTTTGGGCCACACTTCCAGAAGTGGATTTTCAATATATAAAGTTACCTTTTGTTTCTTATCCTCTACCTCCCCGAGTCTTCCTGAGGAAGTGGCCAGCTCACACAGGACTGCTGGGGCACAGGGACCAAGAGTGGATGCCGGAGGGTAGGAGGATGGAAAACGGGTCCTGAGAGCAAACGGAGATCTTTGAGAGAAGGGAAGTATTTATCAATTAATACTCCAGAATTTCCCCCCAACACAAATACTCTAAAATAGAGAACATAAGCATATAATTTCACAAATACCTTACTTCTTTCCAAGAAACACAGCTCTTTCCCAACATACCTGACACACACACTGCACTTGATTCAGCTAAGACATTGTCTTTGACTTTGGAGGTGGCACAGCTATGGTTTCTGGAAGAGGACCCTGAATATGAACTCTTCTGGTGTTCTAGGAATGAAGGAGCCTGGGTTGCTTCTCGGTAATCTCTCTCTCCCTAGACAGAGCAGGCTCTCTTCCTCTTCCTATAAAAGTGATGGATCCTCACAGGTCAGTGATCTTCTCCTAAAACAACCCACTCCTTGTGCAGAAATCCATCAGGGCCCACCTGTGCCATTTGTCCCCACCCCATAGGGCTGCAGGTCATGGAGAACCAGCAAGAATATGAAGCTCTGGCTATAGATTTTGCCGTGAGTAATAGGGTTATTTTTTTTCTGACCTAGATAGGATAGTAGAAAAAATAAAACCACTCAGTCCATTTTTCCAAGTAGAATGAAAACTCAAACCATTGACAGCTCCTTTCAATAGTGGTCTCTCAATGTCTTCTCCAAAAGGCACATTGATCATCTTAACTGCCCTGTGTGTCTTGGCCATGTGTGACTTCCACTAAGATCCTGCTATGTAATATAAAGAAAATGAGCAGCTTCTGGTAGCAAAAAAGCCACCAAAGTCAATATAGAAATTCATTGTCCTGGCTGGACTTGGCAGGCACCTGTGCCTAGAAATCCAAAGCCCCATAATCAAGACACCCAATAAGTTGGCCAGTCATGAGCATCTGGCCAGTGATTTGAGTTGTGTTCTTGATTTGGGGGAGAAAGCATCTACCATCCAACCCAGCTTCTTAACCCACTGCTGGTAAATGCTTGCCATTTTCAGACTCTTTACAGCCCTTTCAGACAAGTTTTCAAACCTAATTAAGCTTAGCATTATCATTGTTTTTATCACATCAAGTTCCCACTTGGCCCTCAGCCGCAGAGACCACAAAGTCAGCACTGCGTCTTTAAACAGAAACAACAGATTTTGGTTCAATTAAAAATTCATTAAAATGCAAATTAGTTTGTAAATTTTTCCCCTCCTTCTGATGATTCCTCAACATGGCTTTTTAATCATAACTGGTGCTAAGGGAAGGGTGAGCTCACGGATAGAAAGGAGTAGAGAGGGGCAGCCAGACCTTGGAGCCCCTCTCGCTGTTAGGGGGGCATGCTTCTATGAACGCCTTAACCCCTTCTTGACCCCCTCATAGCTGCACTTTATTCCCCAAGGGGACCAGTTTTAAACTCATTCTTCCGAGGGGCTTGACTGATAAACTCAGTCATTTTTCTGATCTCAATCTCACTGAACGATGTGATCTTAAGGGAAAAGCCAGGATAAAATGAATAATTAACCTTATCCATCTAAATTCCCTGGCCTTTCTGTAATATTTTGATAATGCTCTCATGGAGATTTCTCCACTAATAAGGCACCAAATTTGATGAGGGGGCTTTTGCAATGACTTCAAATGACAATTAACTCCCCAAGGGCTTAGGCAGGTAACCTCTTTACCAAATCCTTCCTAATGACTGAGACCACAGAGGAACATCTACAAACTAATGACAATGTCTACTGTATACAGAAACCATAGGGCTTTACTCTCTATTCTCTCAGCAGTCTAAACAGCAACTTCAGTGAGGTCTGTATTGTTATGTCTGGCATAGAAAGAGGGAAATCGAGGTTTAAAGATTTTGAGATACTTTCCAAAGTCATTGTTATTATTTGAGGGTGTGCCCCATATTTTATGTGCAACACACTTAATTCCCAAGTTCATATGTTAATGGTATTTAGAAGTGGGACCATTGGGAAGTGATTGGGTCATAAGGGCTCTGCCCTCAAAAGTGGATTCATACATTCAAGAACTACTGGATGGAAGACTTATTGTGTTATCTCAAGAGTAGCTTTGCGTTCTCTCTGATTGCTTGCTCTGTCTCACCATGTGATGAGGGCATAATATGCCCTCTGCCATATTATGATGCAGCAATATCGTAATATGTCTTCTCCAAAAAGGCACATTGATCATCTTAACTGCCCTGTGTGTCTTGGCCATGTGTGACCTCCACTAAGAGAGCATGTGGGTTCAGGTCCTGAACATCCAAGAACAAAGCTCTTTACATATCACAGATCGCATGACGTTTTGTTTCTGTACCATGTAACTGGCTCAGCTTGCTGTTTCACCGAATTGGCCAGCTGTTACATTCAATTGATCCGAAGACAGGTTGGAAAGTCTACCCTGATGCTGGCTTTCAAGAAAACAATGTCATGCTGCCTCAGACTGGAGGAGAGATGTTCTCATCTTCCTGCTTACTGTGGGAAGCCAAGCAGCTACTCCAAGTTCATTAGATGTCCCTAATTGCTGAGAACACATTCAGGAAGTATGGTAAATGCAACTTAATTGAGAACTAATTAACTTGTTATAGTTATCTCGTTATATGCCAATTAAATGTCTAAATATTCCCTTTTTCTCAGATAAAGGGATGGAGTGGTGGGGTGGGGGGGAGGGAACTGTGATGAAACTGGATCTCCAAATTAGAGAATTCCAGTAGCAGACTCCGGGTAGGTATCAACCCTGCAGGGGCAGTAGTGAGGCCTTGAGGTTCTGAAGTAGTGCAGCTCATTAACACCATTTTAAAGCAAGATGTTCAAAGGCAACAGACAGATTTTGACTTTCAGAAGAATTCTCCAATAAATCTGGTGTGAAATGGGATTTGGCCCAAAGGTCCCAGGAGATAGAACCTGGCAAAGGCTGTTCCTACCACTCGGCTTCTCTCTAGCTATTTAAGGTTTGGGCTTTTTATCCTTTTGTTTGCTTTTAATCTACCCTTTTCTGAGGAAATCCAAGGAGACCTTCTGTGTAACTGCACGCTGTTATCAGGAACATATTGCCAGGGCAGGTCTCGGTTTCAGCTCAGCTCCCAAGTAATCATTTGCTTTTAATCTGTTTTCAATGGCAATGTCGTTTAACCCCCTCCTCTGCTGAGTTGCCATGAGCTCTTCCAAAGAGAATCACCAGGGGTGGAGCTGCTGAATGGTGTCTCCCTAGCAGACCCCCCCCAAAGAAAGGGGAAGAAGAGAGAGTGGGGTGAATAAGCCCATTCACGGTGTTTTACTTTCAGCCCTGATGTTTCTTTCTAAAGCAGATCTGTTTAAATCACTGAGAAAAGAAAATTCTATTTATTTCCATCAGAAACTCAAATCAATACCTGGTCCTGGCAGATGAAGAGAATCAGGTCCTGTTTTCACCGGCATGCTGCCCCTGGAACTGATGGGCCAGAGAATCTGGGCTGCCTTACTGAGATCAGTTGACACTGCATGAGGAAAGAACGTATCTGGTTTTTCATCTTAATGAAAAGCAGTCATGGCATTTTGAAATGCTCACTTGACTCCCCCAACCTCTGCAATTTGACAACTAGGGCTCTTTACAGACCTTTCTGGCTCCCTGACTCATTTAAGAATATTTGACCATATCATTCCAAGGCATCTCCATTCCCCCTTTCCCAGTCACTGTTTATTCTCTATTTTAGGACCTGGTGGTGTGAAGGTAGTTTGTAGCATTCCTAGAGAGAAAACAAATACTGAAGCCCCATCCCTGGGGAGAGCTGTTTACTTACTCTGTGGCCAAACAGGACAGCCAACCTCCCAATCCATGTAGGTCTCTATAAAAGACCTTGATGGGATTCCTTAGTCTGGGTTTTATGACAGCAACAAAAGAATTGATCAAAGATGAAGATCCCATCCTCTAGAATGAAAACGATAGAGTGATTACTATATAGTCAGTTTAAGTTGCAGTGAATGCAGAAAACTATAAATCATACACAGTGAGCTTCTGATATGAATTTGCAATTTTTTCTCACCACAAAAATATCATGGCCCCTCCTTGGTATCCCTAGAAGTTTGCCTGCCATCTGATCCATCTAGATGTTTGGAAATGTATCTTACTGCCTAGGTTCTGCTTGTGGACTTCCACTGAGTCTCCAACCCTATTCTTGTTCCACTTCTATGTTGGAACAAGGCTTCTTTGTGTCAAGCCCTTGCTATTTGCAGAAAACACTCAATCTCTGCTTATGCGTTTGTTCAAAGTTCACTTTAAGTACACGGTATTTATCAACTGTATTGCGCTGCAAACTGCCTGCCACTAGTTACACATCATGGGGAATAGCTTCTTTCCCTACTTTGCACAGTCCCAGCAGCTTTCTGTCTGTGCCTCTCTCAGGTGAGTCCTCTGTTTTCTCTGGCCAGCTGCCTCTGCTTTCAGCTTGTGTCCTGATGATCGGTGGCATATTTCAAACTATACTCCTGGAGGGCCAGAAAGTAACTACCAGTTGGAGACCGACATTAACGGAGTTCTTCTATTGTATGGAAATGAGGTTTCTGGGTTCAGATCCTCTTGGTGGAAGACTGGTGACAGAGGTCTAACCCAGGCTTCAGGGAGGAGGGTGATGGTGGCTGCAGGAAGATGTGGCTTCTGCAAGTGGATGGCTATCAATGCTGGATTCCCATTTGAATCTTCTGGGGAGCATATGAAAGAATATGACAGCTCTGTTCCACCCCAGAGATTCTGATGGAATTGCCCGGGGGGCAATCTGGGATCAGGAACTTGTTTCAAGTTCCCCACATCAGACTTAGAACCATTGGTCCAGTGTTGAACCAACTCGGAGTCCATTAGAAAAAGCTGAGATTCATATTCAGGGGAAAGCACGTGTTATCCTGAAGTCCAAATGATCAGCACCGGACTGAAGTCCAGATTCAATGTCAAGAGCCAAAAGTGGAGCAGAAATGGTACATGGTGTTTTTTAAAAATTAGCCAAGCATCACAGGGATCCAGAGAGGCTGTGGCAAATTCTGTGGCCCCCACAGTCTTGAGTCCCACGGCATCTCTGTCTTGAAGGCCAGAGGTGCCTAGAGCACCGTTGGTCAGCTTGGCATGATACCTGAGGCAAGATCCATGGGGTCTGTGACTTCCTGCTCGAGACATTATCCACCCTTTTGTCTGCAGTAGCTAAGGTTGAATCATGTTATTCCAGTACTACACAGATTATAATGACAAATATAATGGTGTAAAATCATAGAGTGTTAGAGCTGGAAGAAATAACTGAGTCCAACCTCCTGCATTACATCAAAATCAGAGCAGCACATGATTCTCCTCCCTCAGATCTTCACAATAAAGACTAAAAGACTCAAGTCAGAAGTTCATAAAGACAAGCAGAAGTGGACTGAAATTTTAGTAAGAAAGTCTCAATTATCATCAATTCCCTTAACATTGGGTAGTGGTCAATGTGAGATCATCTCTAAATGGGCCTTTTCCAAACTTCAGTGTGCTGAGAGGGAGTATGTTAAAATGCGGATTCCTTGGTCCACTGAAAAAGTCTGATTCTGTAGGTCTGGGGCAGAGCCCAAGAATATGTATTTTAAGCAAGTGAGGGGCCCCACTCACCCAGGGATTCTGATACAGATAGTTATAGAGTCGGGTTTTTTTTTTAAGAGAATTTTTTTTTAAAAGAGATAGAGAGAGAGAGAGAGAGGGAGAGCATTTTTAATATTTATTTATTTTTTTTTTAGTTTTCGGCGGACATAACATCTTTGTTTGTATGTGGTGCTGAGGATCAAACCCGGGCCACACGCCTGCCAGGTGAGCACGCTACCGCTTGAGCCACATCCCCAGCCCCTAGAGTCGGGTTTTAAGAAGTGTCAGTTTAAGCAGGAATGTCATTGCCTGACTTCTGGGCAAAACAATAATATTCCAAATCAGAAGTTATCAACCCAGGCTGTCCATCAGAATCGCCTGGAGAATATTTTTAAGAAATACTGGTGCCTGGGTCTAAGTCAATTTGGGCTGTCACAAAACATCATAGCCTGTGTAGCTTTTGAATAACAGAAAGTTATTTTTACAGTTCTGGAGGCTAGGAAGTCCAGATCAAGGTGCCAACAGAGTGGGTGTCCGGAGAAAGCCCATTTTCTGACTTTTGAAAGGCACATTCTCGCTCTCATCTCACATGGTGGAAAGATCAAAGCAGATCTCTGAGGTTCCTTTTATAAGGATACTAATTTGCATTCATGAGGACTTCACCTTCAGGACATAATCACTTCCCCCATGACCTCTACCTCCTAATACAATCACATTAGTGATCAGATTTCAACAAATGAATTTAGAGAAGACACAAATATTCAGACTGTTGTGTTGGGTATTAACCCAACCCAATTGAATCAGAATCTCTTAGAACTGAGGCCTTGTATTAGTAAGACATTGCTATAACAATGCTGTGTAACAAACATCTCGAAACTCAGCATTCATTTCTTACTCATAGGTCTGTGGGTAGCCAGAACTTGGCTGATCTATGCTAGCTTAATTCAACTGTAGGTTGGATTCAAGTCAGCGTCACCTATATTTCATTCTCCTTGGTTGGGCGGCTACCTATGTCATGTTCTTTTCATGGTGGGTCACTAGAAAGCAAAATACAAGACAAAATGAGCACATTTAGGGCTTCTGTGCACATCATGTGCAGTAATATCTTACTGGCCAAAGAAAGTCATGAGCCGAGACCAATATCAGGATGGAAACAAAAATGCTCTGCTCAATAATCCAAGGTATCAAAGGCTCCATCCCAGACAAATTAAATCCAAACTTCTGGAGTGGGGTATGTGTACTGACAGAGCCCTCTAAAATGCACAGCTAAGGTTGGGATGCTTCCTTCTAAAGAGTGACTCAGGTCCTACACCCATAAACATGCAGTTAGCTCTGTATGAAGTAGTTTCGGTGCTATATATCTGAAATGAAATTGCGCTTTGGGCAAAGTAAAACTAAAATAGCAGACCACGACAATCAAGCAAAGCACATTGTTTGTACCTGTCAGTCCTTCAAATATTTGAACTCCATCATCACTTTCTATTCCACTGACCCTGGCTCTTTTATTGGGTGTGGGGGGGCCAGGGGTACAAAGGACATAACCCAGGGACACTTAACCATTGAGCCACATCCTCAGCCCTTTTTGTTTTGTTTTGAGACAGGGTCTCACTAAGTTGCTTAGGGCCTTGCTAAGTTGCTGAGGCTGGCTTTAAACTTGCAATCCTCCTGCCTCAGCCTCCCAAGCTACTAGGATTACAGGCATACTGTGCCCTGCTTCCTGTTCCTGCTGTGGCCTTGACTTGTGAGGAACAAAATCAGCTTCTCCCCTGTCTTTTAGATCCATTCTTGTTCGTGATTCTCAGTGAAGCCACCAGGAAAGGGGATGGCACACCTGCCCATGAAGGTCAGGTGCAGCCCCTCCATTCCCCCCCACCCCCACTCTGGCTCTAGGTCAAGACCAATCTCAGCTAATTGTATTTCTTTTGAGGTCTACTCCCAGCTTTGCCTCGGACTCCCCAAGTTTCTTTGGACAAAATCACTTTGTCCTCTGTAGTTTCTTTATGTGTTAAAAAAAAAAGGAGTCTGGAGCCAGCATGACCCCTCCAGCTCTGTCAATGGCGAGCATAGGATTATGCAGGTGTGAGAGTGGCCCTCGGAAGCACTGCCTTAGTGAGAAGAGCCCAGGCATGCACCTGGAATTTTTTCCCAAAAGCATGTTCATGAGATGCCTATGAAACTCCCCAAATTGCCTCCTTGATTCTAATAGAACTACCCACTAACCACATTCTCTCAGTCATGGAGACAGGTAAGGAAGAGCGTTAACATAGGCTTCTGGGACCATCTAGGATGCAGATGCTCACCTGCCACAGCATCAGGAGAAGTGAGAACATGCAGGCCTCACTCCCTTTGGCAGGAGAGCCCTGCTTTTGTACGTACCTTTCTTCACTCCCTGCCTTCATCATCTTTTGCACCTGGATACTTGAGAGTGGCAGTTCATTCACCAACTGCCTTTATGCTAGCCAGAGAGTCCCTGTGTGGTCTGGTCTGGCAGAAGCCCCATTCTGTGCTTGCCTCCTTCCCTCTCCCCCGCTTGACCTATGCCATTGCATTGGCCTCTGGGACATCCCAGCACCTGCCACATACTTTCTCTCTTTCCAGCCTTTGTGCTTGCTGTTGTCTCTGCCTGGAACCCTCTAACTGAGGTCAGCAACTATCCCCAGTTTGCTTGAAACTGTCCTGGTTTTGGCAACAAAAGACCTGCTTCCCAAGAAACTTCTCAGTCTAGGAGGGTTGGCCACCTAGGGTCCTAAATGCTCACATGGCTGGCTCTTGTTTCCTTCTGTCTCTGCTCCCTGAGGCATCTTAGAGAGTCCTTCTCTGACCACCCCAATTCCCTTTCACTGCTCATCCCTTACTCAATGCTGAGTTTGTGTGGAATGTATTTATTGTCTGTCTCCTCTGTATATATCAAGAGCAGGCACCCAGGCTTGTTCCCCATTTAGGGTGAAGCCTGCCCTATAGAATGCATGCTCCAAGTATTTCCTGTTAGACTGATTTTAGCAAACTGAATTGATGTCCCTTGTTCTCTGGTCACAGATTGGAGTCCAGAGGCATTGCTTTCAACAGCATACTTTTCCTGGAACATTTTAGGAGGCCAACTGGTCTTTGAGTCCCAAGAACTTGGACCTTTGCTCTCATCATTACCTGCTTAACAAGAACCCAAGCTGCCCAGAGATGCAGCAACCAAGGCAGCAAACAGAATTCTGTTAGCTCTTTAAACCTGTAGCACGATTTTGTGGAGAAGCATGGAAACTGCTAAACGCAAATTTAAAGAGAAGAAATACAATTATTCCCAAGAACTAGAGAGCATCTCAGCACCACACCTCCACTCTTTAATCAAGGTGAAAATAGCACCTAGGCATAGAATGCCAATTTAATTTCTCATTTAATTCTCACCGCATCTGTAAGAGGTAGATGATATTACTTCTCTTTAGAAATGAGGAAACTGAGGTACAAAGAGAAAAAATAAAGAGCTTCAACTGCTAAGTGACTGCAGGTTTTTGAAGACAATTCTGACTTTAAAGCCTTTCATGTTCTCTTGATAGAAACTTGCCTTCTTTCACTCTCTATGCAATAATTGAAAAATATAGTATGACATTTCCATCATAACTTGGAAAATGCTGTGTTGTTATGTTTCATAAAAATTAAAATATCAACATGCATGTGTACTTTATTAAGATTTACATATTTTTATTAAAAGCACGAATCTTAAAAGTAAAATGATATAGTAGTTGCATTGAATGATAGATTTTTAAAAATAACTTAAAAATGTTTTTAAAATGATTTCCGAATGTTTGGTATTTTTACACTTCCAAAAAAAAAAAATCAATGTTTGTTCAAAAAGAAAGTTATCAACCATTTTCCCTACAAAAAGAAAGCTCCTGAGAGAGATCTTTAGCTTCATTTGGTTTTACATTGGCTGGAGAGCTACAGTTGGGGCAGAGAATAGAATCAGCCTATCAAGTAAGAAATTGAAGAGCAGAGAAACAGCGAGAGAATTGGCCACTGTTGTGACAAAGCTAAAATAGGGTTTAGTCAAGGGCCCAAAACCCCTACATCCAGACGTCCCTGAGTTAGTTCTCAAGGCTGAGATGACTGACAGGCAAGGGTCTCTAACCAAGATCATTCCAAAAGAAAGTAAGAGAATAAACTTGGTCTCAGTCCCCTATTACTTTCAAGGGAAAGAATCAGGAACAATGTTTTTATAGGTGTTTTGGAACAGATATGTTCCTCAGTAGCTGGCAATGTGGCTTAGCTTTTAGATGTTTTGACAAATGTTATGATCAACTTACAATAAGCCTTGTGGCACTTTCAACCAAATCTATTTTTCAAAGGCAAAAGTTGGTGAATAGTGAAAGAACAGCTACTCTGTATAAGGAAATTCTTGCTGGGTAGGACCTTTTTATAGTTTCTATGTGATAGAATTTTGTTTTGTTTTATCGTGTTTGGTGGTCAGTACCTTGCTAGGCAAGTGCTCTTCCTCTGAGCTACATAGCCAGTTAGGAAACAGAGTTTTACAGATCCCAGGACCAGGGCATGAGCATAGACTTCTGAGGATGATGGATGCACTGAGTATGAGCTCCATTCTTTCAAAGGGAAGGAATTAAACATCTCCCTTTAAACAATTTCCTTATGATAAGTTTAAACACCAAAAGCAATACCCAGAAGCTTTGTAGACTCCTCATGGAAATTTGCATGTGCTTCATCATGAGTTACTTTACCATTATGGTGTGATATTTTAACAGAACAGCATAATGGAATCATAGCTCACCCTGGAGAGATGTCAGGGTACACTAGAATGTCAGGGTGCTGCATTCTGATAGATGTGGGTTGCAACCCAGTGTCTTAGTCAGCTTGACACTATCTTACTGTGCCGTATGGTATTCAGAGACTGGGTGGGTTTAAGAGGAGGAATTTATTTTCACATAGTTCTGGAGGCTTGAAGTCTGTGGTGCCAGTATGGTTGGGTTCTGGTGGGAGTGTTTTTTTCTTCCTGGCTTGCAGACAACCACTTTCCCAATGTGTCCACATGGTGGAAAGAGAGGAGGAAGCTCGCTAGAATCTGATTTGTAATGTGCTGGCTCCTCGTGAAGGCCCACTCTCCAGCCTTGTCTACACCTAGTCGCCCCCCCTTCCCAGGCTCCACCCCCTAACTCCATCCATAAGGCTGGGACTTCAGTACATAAATCTGAGGGACGAAACATTCAGTCCACATCATCCAACCTCGTCACACACGAACTAGGGTCATGTAACCTTTTTGAGTCTCAATTTTGTCACCTGAAGTATTGGGAGATTTATTAGGTACCTGTCAAAATTTAATGGGCTAAAGAACACGAAGACCTCAACATGGAGAAAGTGCCTCAGAAGTGTCCCAAATATGCTTTTGGCAGAGAATACTTGTCTTCATAGGAAGAGGCACAATCTCATCAGGTAATAAAAGTAGGACTGCCCTTTCCAGGTAGCCCTTGCCCTTGGACCTCACCACCAGAGTCTCAGCCAGGACTCCACACAACCCCATTCACCTGGTCTCATTCCACTGCACCTGCAGGGTGGTGTTCCCACCCTTCCTTCCAGGAGTCCTAATATAAAACACAGCTCCAGTCCCACGGGAAGACCCCCCTACCTCGGCCAGGCCTGGACCCTTGGGCCACATCCATGCCATCAGAGTGGTTCTCTTTATGTCTACATTGGCATGAATCCCAATGCCCGGTGCTCTCTCTCCAGTGTCAGTGCCATGTCCACTTCTCCAAGTGTGGGTTTAGAGTGACTCCTGAGACCTCTTTCAACAGAACTATTTATTCACTACTTCCTAAAAAGTCCAAATGATTCCTTTATTTCATACCCCTGATTAAAATTTTGAAAAAGTACACTGTATGTGTACATGCATGCCTGCAAGCACGCGCACACACACACACACACGTAAACACACACACACAATGCACTGTGTATCCATGTATACACCATGGATCTCAGTTGAGACAAATTTTCTAGACTTAGGAGTCTTATTTTCTCTTGAGGAGTTGTACAGTGGGTTGAAAAGCATATGATTCATAAGTTTTGCATTCATTAGTATCATTTCTGTGCTGCCAAATACATAATTCTGACACACAGTTCCCACTGCACCTATGAGCAAGGGAATTTATTTTATTGTTTCATTTTTATTCTTTGCTTTTCCTTCCTTTTCAGGGCTTCCCCAGGATGGTGTCACAGGTGAAATTTCACTTGCAATTAGATGTAGGAATTGGGAATCTGGTAAAGGTCTCTGATTGGATGGCACCTACCATCGGGGTGGGATCAGGGTGTGTCTAAGGAGAGTGATGGTCCCAGATGAAACATTTCAAGCCAGGACAGAGGAAGCTGTATTTTCCGGAAAGCCTCTCTTCTGATGCCAATGTTCAAACTCTAACCCCAGCATATTTGAACTTCCTTCTCAATATTTGTATATTTTGCTCAGTGGCTTGGACAAAATATATTTTCTTTTCTCTGACTATTCTAAAACTCATAAGATGTCCCCATCATGAATAGGCAGTTCACAGAATCAGCCCAGAAAAAGATGTTCACTCTCACACATAATGAAATAATTTGCATTGAAACAACAAAATACTATTTTTTTCCCACCTAGCAGATGGCAAAGATGAACACGTTTGATATTACGGCTGTATTAATAATTATAAACAAACATTTTGATGGAAGAGTACATTGGCACAGCTCCTTGGCAATGGCCACCACAACATAAAATGGACATAATCCCTGATTCAGCAATCCCACTCCAAGGACTTTATCCCAGAGCTTCAGTGATCCATGTAAACATGGCTCAAGAAAAATCCCATGTCTGTGCAGACTAGACTTACTTTGAGTTGTAACTTTGAACCTCAAACAGGCACCCCATCCCTACTTGGCGATTTTACCAGTCTTTCCTAAATCAAATGACTTTCTGATATCTTACAGGACTGTCTCATACCAGTCCCTCACTTAGGAAGCTGGAGACCCCTCTTCAAACTTCATTGATAAAGATATGCATATACAAACTCTTTTTCCCAGTTAGAATAGTGTGTAGGGTCTACCAAGAGGAAACAACACAGGCTCTGGTGACAGTCAGCCTCAGGGGTAAGTGGGTTGAAATAGCACCTACTTATATAAGACTTTGGCCAAGTTACCCAAACTTCCTGAAATTCAGATTCTTCATCTGAATAAACAATATCCTGGCCATGACTGTGAAGGAAAGAGAAGAATCAAAAACTTGATGCTTTTTACCTAAGAAAAAACGTAGATGGTACCATTAACTGAGATGGCAAAGTCTTACCTTAGTGGTTCTCAAAGTGTAGCCCCTTGCCCAACACATTGAGCAGTACCTGATCACACCCCAGAGATATTGCATCACAAACTCTGGGGCTAGACCTAGCAGTCTGTTTTAACAAAACTTCCATTTCTTCCGTTTCTGATGCATGGTAATATTTAAGGACAGGTGATTTAGAAGAGGTATCAGAAATGAAACAATTTTATTGCAGGTAAGAAAGGATTTAAGGTAGTGGGGGCTTACAAAGTATTTGAAATGGGGAAGGAGCACAGGTCAGGGGAAGGTATCTCTGCTAGCTTGGTGCCCATCCTTTCTGAGTGGAAGGAAGTTACAAGTTCAAGGAGCCTCTTGGGCTAATTTGACCTTCAGAGGTAGATGAGTCATAGAAAAGTACTAGAAACCACTAAAAAAGAATGTCTTGTTTGTTAAAGTCCAGGAGTAGCAAGTATTTGGCTTCTGCTTCTTTTGTTCTCTACAAATTGCATACAAGTGCTTCTTATTGGTGGGATTAAACTGGATACCCATAGGTAGGGGTCCTGCGAAATATAACTGGCAGATTGCCAGCCTCTCTAATAGGTACAGAGCATAAAAGGAAAGAATGGTGTTAACTTGCCAAACAGACCACCTAGCACAATACGGAAAACGATGAGTTAAGTTTGAGATGCAGGTGACACATCTAAGTGGAGATGAGAGGGAGGCAGCTGACTATCTGAGACTGAAATTCAGGGGCAAGGTCATGGGAGGAGATCAAAATCCAAAAGTGATCAACATGGATATAGACAGTATTGAAAACCTTGGATCTCCAAGATAACACCAGTAGAGGGAGTGTGTAGCTAGACAATGTAGTAAGAGACCCAATTCTGGCCCCTGGTTGGCCGAGAACAAGCAAATGGTCAAGGACCCAGAAAAGAAAGAGCCTTCCAAGAGATGGCATCATCAGGGAGCCTTGAGGTAGAAGTACTTAAAGAGGAAGCAGGTAAGGGGCTGAGCGAGTCAGATGCTGCTGGGAGGAGATAAAGATAGAAAACAATGGATTTTTTTTTTTGAGAGAGAGAGAGAGAGAGAGAGAGAGAGAGAGAGAGAGAGAACTTTTTAATATTTATTTTTTAGTTTTCGGCAGACACAACATCTTTGTTTGTATGTGGTGCTGAGGATTGAACCCGGGACGCACGCATGCCAGGCAAGCACGCTACCGCTTGAGCCACATCCCCAGCCCAACAATGAATCTTTGACAAGAGGGAAGCCAGTGTCAGGGTCAATAGGAGCCACTGCAGAGGAGAGGTGGGGATTGAACTGTTGGAACTGGTTAAGAAATGGATGAGCATAAAAAAAAAGGAAAGACAGAGAATTCACAGTACATTCCAGGATACTTCCTAGGAATGGTAACAGAGTAATGAGCCACAACCAGGATCTTATTTAGAGGGAAAAACTGAACTAATGGAGGGTTTATATAACTTGGCCAAGGTCTCATACTAGGACGTGGTATTTCAACCCATGAATCCTCAGCATGACCGTCACCAAAGCCTATGCTCTCTTCCCATTCCCCCCAGACTGACCCTCCACAATTTTTCAAGTGTTTCTTTTTGTCTGGTTTTGTTTCCCCAGTTATTATAGAGAAACTAAATTCTCTAGTTGCTCCTCAAAGCCTCTTGTCAAAAGGTGACTTTTCATATTGGAAAAGAGATGCTATTAGGCAGAAGCAGGAATGGGGCTCCAGGCTGGTCTTTATATCTTCAAAAGCAAAAACCTTCCACTAATCCCCTCCCGTAAGCATTTTCCAGAAGGAGAACTTTCAAAGGGATAAGAGGGAGAAGAAATTGACACACTTTCCCTCTAATTGTTTCAAGTTAATAAACCAGGACTTGGGTAAGTGGATCAAATCCAATGGCTACATAAATCTGAGTTAGCCAAAAACATTCCAAACTGAGCATGGCACGGACAAGTCAACACCACCCTAGGAGAGGGTTGTGAGCTGTCTGTCACACAGTCTTCCCTAAGGCCACGAGAGGACACTGCCCAGTAGAGCCTAGACCATCAGGTTGTCATTATTAGATCTGGCTTCATCCAGTGGGCAGTGAGATACACTTGATTTAGTCAGCCCAAAAGATGCTGAAAGGCATCAGTGGTTTCCACAAAGGTGTTAGAATTATCTACTGATCAACTGGTTTGACCAAATTTACCTCCTGTCCAGCTAGATGCTTCAAATCACCCATGTTATCTTACATGCTAGAAATGAGAACAAATCTCTCATGAAGCAAATAATCCAACTAAGAAAGAGTAGTCTGATTTTAATTTCACTCAAATAAATAGATAATTTTTTTTCTTATTTTCTTTGTGTATTTAGTTAGAAAAATGATACATGAACATTGTAGGGAAAAAATAATGAGGAATTACATTTCAGCAGTGTGATGGCATGGTGGTGCACCACTAGGATTCCCATCCATCTTAGTCCATTTTCTGTTGCTATAACAAAATACTGGAATCTGAATAATTTATAAAGAAAATTGGTTTATTTATCTCACAGTTCCAGAGATTCAAGGGCACTGGTACCTGCATCTGATTGGCTTCTGCTGAGGGCCTCAAGGTGAAAGAATAGAAAACAAGTCAGTATGTGCCAGAGATCACATGACAAGAAAGGAAGCCAGAGAGCAAATCAAGAAAGCCAGTCTCCCTCTCATGGTAGCACCGTACTTTCATGGTTACTAATCCAGCCCCTTGAAAGTGAGCAAGAATTCATTAATCCCTCTTAATGACCTCACCACCTCTTAAAGGCCCACTACCTCCCAATACTGTTACCTTGAGAATTAGATTTCAACATGAGTGTTGGCGGGAACAAACCACATGAGAACCATATCAACATTCAAGGAAATACATGTTGCTTCATCTGCTGGGGGTGAACTGAGCAGATGGCTCCAGCTGCTGTTGACTTCAGTATTTGCCTTGTTCCTAAGGGCTACTCAACCAAGAGCAAGCCTTTTCAAGGGGAGCCATTCCAGTGACTCATCACTGATGCCAGGCCATTTCAGCCCAATAAGAGACAACTGTCATGGGCCACAAACTCTCCAGAGTTTCCCAGGAGTTTGGCCAACTCTAGGCACAATTGCATCCCAGCTGTAGTCTCTTTGCTTAATCCTTTGCCTGTCCTTCCCTTTCACAGGTGTTGGGTTGGACTGGGCGTGGTCCAAGAAAGGGCAATAAGGCAGGGTTGGGGAGCAGGCTCCCTTGGTGACACCTGTTAGCAGGGATTCCATCACTGTGGTCGGTGGAGGATAGACAGCCTCTGGCACAAGGCAGAGGTCTCATTCCTGATGAGTTGTGATGGCCTATTGGTGAGAGAAATGCTTTAACTGGTGCATTTTATCAGAGGTGGGTATTGGGGTGGAGCTCTCCTCTGCAAGCCAGGGCTGATGGTAGGAGGGATTGTTCTAGAACTAGGCTTATTGAGGGCAAGGAGGATGACAGCACCATAATCATAAAAAGCCAGAGAGCAGTGATTTAACACTGGAAACCAGGTGGACACGATTATGTGAACTCATATAAGGAGCAGGGTAGGAGCATTATCCAAGGAGGTTTAGCCCACAGAAAATTCTGAGAGCTATGAAGATGGGTAATGAAACGTGGTGGGACTTTAGTTTCTCTTAAATTCCTCTTACAAATTTCCTCCAGAATAAGGTGGAGACTCACTGGAATCTCAGAAAAGCTGCTTCCAGAACACATATATGAAGAACTGGATCTGAGAGGTGCCAATAGTGTACTACAGACACAGAGATGTCCTCTGAAATCCCCACAGAAAGAAGGACCAGTGTGGGGAGTGCTCTCAGAAGACAATGTCCAGCAGTCAGCTCCTGCCATGTTGGCTTTGACCACAGAGAAAGACCTCACCCAAGGACTTGGCCTTCCTGAGGCAATGCAGCACCTGCAGTGACCATTGCAGATGGGTATAAAAACCCGGCCTTTCCTACTCAATGGAGGAAAACGTCAGTGGGTCAAAAATACTTAAGACTTACCTATGTGATTGGGCAACTTCAGCCCAGGCTTATTTTCATTCCTTCCCTTCCACTGAGGTATGCATACATCCGGATCATTCAAGGAAGGACACACCGCCCAGTGCAGGGGGTGCAATAAGCAAACACCATCCAGTGGTCAACCTCTTGTAGGTCTGTCTCAGGGGCAGAAAGCTACCAGCCAGAGGTTACTGAGTTTCTGGGAGCAGCCTGTACCCAGTGACTGAACACAGCAGGGCCACAGAAGTAGGCCTCTCAGGACACTAAGGCAGAGGAGGCTTCATCCAGCCTGCACTGCAATTCAGTCTCCCTTGCTCTGTCCTGCTTCTGCCCCTTCTCTTTCACAGGTTCTGATCTTTAACAAACATGTTGTAATCCAAACTCTGTTCAATAGTCAGCTCTCAGAGAACGCAACCTGCAGCAAAGAGAAAGAAAAAAAATGTGGATTAAAGTCACCTCAAATCACAACATCCCCCCTCCATGCACATGCACCATAAATATAGAGTGTGTCTTGGAGACAAGATAGCTCTGTCATAAGTATAAGAAATCAGCCAAATAAATTGTAAACTGTTAAGTCACCCTTCTGTTTTTTCAATGACAGTGTCAAAATCTCAATTTTTTCATCAGAATAAATATGAAAGTCTGCCAGTACCACATTTAAGTGATCTGTAGTCCCCAAACATTTTAAGAATGCTCCATTTATGCCATCCAGACATGACATCTGACACTTTGGAGTATATACCTTGAGACCTCTTGCCTTGGATATTAGTTATTTCTTACTATGTAACAAATGACCTTGAATACCTTAAAATAAGGCACTGATTATCATGGTTTCTGTGGGTGAAGAATCGGGGCATAGCTAAGTTTAACTCTCTTCTTGAGGGGCTCTCATGTGTATGTAATCAAGGTATTGGCTAGAACTGGGGTCTGGTCCAAATGCACAAGTGGGGAAGGGAGGGATCCACCCCCAAACTCACGCAGCCCAGCGTTTGCTGGTGGGATCTCAGAGCCTCATTTCTTGATGGCTGTTGGCTGGAGACCACTCCCAGTTCCTTGCCCTGTGGGCCTTTCCAGCATGGAAGCAGGCTTCAACAAAGCCAGCAACAAAGAAGGCAATCCAGAGAGTCTGATAACAAAGTCACAGGATTTCACCTAGGTATGGAGTTGACATTCCCCCAGTATTGCTGTATTCAATTGGTTAGAAACAAATTACTCAAGAGATGAGGATTGTGTAGGGCTATGAATACCAAAAGGCAGACTTCATGGAGTGCCATCTTAGAAGCCACCTGCCACACCAATATGCACATATTTGTGTCTGAAAAAAAAATGGGATTACACTGCTGTTGAATCATCTTCAACTTACTAAAATAAAAATAGACTTCTCTACCCAAATAAGAAATGACCACATAGTATTCCACTGAATAGCTGTCATATGGTTTATTCATGAAGCCTTATTGCTGGACATTAGGATATTCTCAGTTTTCATTTTCATAAATGATGTTGTTATGAATATCCTTATATCTAAACATTTCCACCCTCATAGCTCTTTCTTTAGGAGAAATTCCTAGGTGTGGGTGGAATTGTCGTGTTGAAGGAAGGGCACATTCTCTTCAAAGACTTGCTACTTTATGAAATGTTTTTAATTGATCATTGTTTAAGACACTTGTCGAATTAGCAGGAGCCCTCAACTCCTCGGAATGGTGAAGCATACTTCTACTGCCAGGGCATGCTGGATGAGCAGGAGGGGCAGACCTCCTTCAGGGTCTGCATGATTCTGTTCTCATTGCTCCTGTTTCACTCTGCATAAAGGTTCCCCATGAAACAAGGCTTCCATGATACTGCTAAATCATGCTCCAGAGAAGTTCCAATTTACCCTCCTGCACACAATGTATGGGATTTAGTCCCATTTATTTTACAATTGTTTAATGAGAAGTCCCAACTCATTCTCCATGGAATGCAGATATTTTGACTTCATGCTGATCCATTTCTTAGATACCCCTGAAGCCAGAGATCACAAGTATGTAAATCCAACTGAACATAAAACATAGGAGCCGTGGACACTGTTAAGAATTGGAATGTCTGTGGCTCACTAAATTTCCTCCAAAACATTTTTAATCATATTGCTGGCCTAAGAAAACAGTTTTGTGTCTTACATTAAATTTGGGCTCTGAGTCTATGTTCCAAGATTACTCTTGAGAGATGGTTGGTGAAAAACAGACTTAGTGCTTTTGAACACAGAATAAAGCTTCCCCCTAAACAAAGCCAAATGCCTCATGCAGGTGATCTTCACTACAAAAAAAAAAATTAAAGACTAAATGGGCCAGTGGGAAGGCCAAGATGGACAAAGAGCATACACATGAATCAGCTTTCTCTTCTTGGGAAGCAGAACTAGGTGTCATAAAAAGCATAAATGAATGAACAAATGATGACAGGTCCTCAGCACTTTGTTCACTTTCTCAGTGTTTCAGGAGCAGCGCTCTCTTGCTTTCAGAACCTGGAGTAATGGGAGACACATTTATAAATACACCCACACTTCCTGCAAATCTCGGTAGTTTCAACTCCTCATCCCCGGAGGACTGACTACAGGAATCCATTAAGTTAATGAGGGGTTGGGTGCAGCTATATCTCTGTGCAACATGCGACAAATGCCACCTCATATCGAGTCAGGAATTATTTTTGCAAAGACCCTGAGGGAGAGCTATGGCTTTTATTTCTTAATCCACCAGAGTGCTGGGCACAGTGCAGGGCACAAAAGTGGAAGGTATTTCATAACCACCTGATAGCTGGGCATGAACATCGAGGGTACAAATGCCATATTAACATCACCCTCCCTCTCCTCTCTGAAAGAAATGGATTTGCCATTTCATGTACCAGCCATTGGAGAGGGGCAAGGGCACTAAAGAAAAAGAGTCTTGGCCTCATTACATATGAAGATAACTGAGCAAAGTATAGACAATTTATGTTTTTAACTTTTAAATCGAAACAGCTAGAAATGAGCCTTTTACACCAGTTATGCCCAAACCAGAAACAGGGCCAGGTGTCAATGTGGTATGAATTTTTAATATTGATTATTTGAAGAAATACCCAAATTTAATTTCATCACCAAGGCTAGAAGAAGTATTAATGAAAGGATTTCTCTGTAGAGATTACCTGGATTTCTAACCAATTTTTGGTAATCCATACATTTCTCCTTGATTTGTTTGCCTTGAATGCTGAGTTCCAAAGACCATATGCCCACTTTTCATCTCTATTTCCATTATGAGGTGATTGAAACTGCCTTCTGTGAGCCTAACTCAGTTCAGTCAATAAGACAAATGCAAACCCCTTGCCCTGCAGGTGGTCCTATTCTCTTCCAATTCTTATTCTCATTCTCCCACTTTCTCCTTTGACAGTTCCCTGGCCAGGAATTTACCTGACACCAGCTAAACCC
Organism: Spermophilus citellus; assembly: GCF_964194105.1. Taxonomy (NCBI): domain Eukaryota; kingdom Metazoa; phylum Chordata; class Mammalia; order Rodentia; family Sciuridae; genus Spermophilus; species Spermophilus citellus. Next base: position 12,590,431 of record NC_138196.1, on the reverse strand, counting down.
AGAGAATCCACTTCTTTCCCGGGCCCTCCACTAGCACAGTGCCACCTAGTGGCTCACCTCTGCTATGACACCAGGACAACAAAGGCAGGGAAAAGCTCATCAAATGAATGAAAATGAAAACAGCCAGGATTAATCTTATTAAATAAACCAAATAGCTGATGATAGAAAAAAAATCTTCCTTTTTCATAACTTCCCATAAATTCACAAGTTTCATGAGAACAGAGTCACAGAGTAAGAATCGATTCTGCTGAGACTGTTTACAAACATCCAAACTATACTACTGTCCACATTTCCACTCAAAATACTCATTACATTGCATTTTGTCAGGGAACACAGATAAATTTTGAGTCAACCACTTTCTAAGAAAACTCTCTCTTTACTGATTTCTGAAGGCTAAACTGTAAAATGGCCTTTATTACCTGCCAAATGATGGCGAATCATCAATGTTATTGATACTTAAGAGTTTATCCTTTCAAATGGTCGCACAACCTCCGAACAGTAATTCCTTCATTCAAAGCATCTCACTCTCACAGTGGCTAGCTGTGTACTGTAATCCTAGGTCCCGGCTGGTATTTTGCCACCAGAAGAAAAAAAAAAAAAGAACAAAGGGGCAGTTATCTTTGTCCTCTATACTTTGGAAGCAACAGAAAAAAAAATATTTGGTTGAATGTGATTTTCTTTCAACTTATCTATTTTTACAATGGGTACTGCTTAGTGATTTCTGCCCCATCGTTATTTGTGGTCAGTTCCATTCTAGAAATGGAGGCAAAGAAGTTCTTTTCCTGCCAGTTTCGTTGTTCCCATTGATTTCCTCACCCAACACATGTCCCTAATGGAGCTTGAAATGAACACGGACTTGCTTTTGCTTTCTTCTTTGTTGGCACCCCCCTGCCAGAGGCCAGCTTCGGTCTGAGCTGTGAGGCACTCCTGCGGGAAGGCGTCCCTGCCTCACCAAGGCTGGCAAACACAAGGTAAAGCAGAGGAGGGAACGCATCCTCCCCTCTTGCCAGGCCTTGAACCACTAGTGAATGTCATCCTTTGAAATGAGCTGGGCTACAGCAAATAAAAGCTTTACAAACTACACGAGAGCTAGAAAGTTAGCAAACCAGTCAGGAAGGTAGAATAAAAATGCTAGAAATGTGGGTGGTCCTTATAAAATGCCAGATGCAGTATTTATACCTCAAAACCTGCCAACTAAATACACATTTGTCCTTGGTGCCTATGGGGGAGGGGTCCGGGACCCCATGGATACCACAATCTGCAGGTGCCCAAGTCCTTATATAAAATGGTACATGATTGGCATATTATCTCGGCACATTCCACCATACAGTTTCAATCATCTCTAGATTAACTTATACTGAATACAATGCAAATGATATATAAATAGTTGTTATCCTGTATTGTTTAAGGAATAATGACAAGGAACCAAAAGTCTGTACGTGTTGAACACAGACACAATTTTTTTTTCAAATATTTTGATCTCTATTTGGCTGGTGCCAGGAAAAGGAACCAACAGATACAGAGGGCCACTCTATGACCAAACTCATCCTCAATGGCCCATGTGGGGATTATTCACAAAGAGAAAAAGGGAGATGGAAGGATATTGATTAAGAAGGTCTTCCAACTTCTCCAGCTGCCAATGAGTCCCCATTTCTTCTGACTTCTTCCCACACAACCAAGAATCTCAGTCCACGCCTAAAGTCCATCAGTGGACTCGACCAAGTGGGTCCCTCCCGTAAAATTTACAGAGTTTGGCCAAAAAATCTTGGAGGAATTCAGATGGGTATAATGGCCCTCTATGGAGCCTTTCTATCTCTGAGATTTCTAGAATTTTTCCTTTTGAAGAAAACAAAAAGCTCAAGCAGGCTGTATCAATCACTTTTATATTGCTACAACAGAACACCTGAGACAATTAACTTATGAAGAGAAAAGGTTTATTTAGCTCATGGTTCAGGAGCTTCCGGTCCAAGATTGGGCAACATTTTGCTTGGGTCTCTGGTGAGGGGCACTGAATGGTAAGGGAGGAAGCAGGTGTCAGAGCAAACTGCTCACATCACAAGCCAGGAAGAGGAGAGAGAGAGAACCATCCCCTGTAAAGGCAACACCTCCGATGCCCTAAGAACCTGACCCACCTCTGAAAGGTCCACAGTACTTCCCAATATTGCTGCCCTGAAGACCACACTTTTAAAACATGGACCTTGAGGACCCTCATCCAAACCAGAGCACTGGCCTCCCGCATCTTTCTCAGACCCAATCTCTGCTCTCTCAGGAAAATCTCACACATTTCTGACTCAGCATGTGAGTAACTTAGATGCTCACAGGGGCTGTCGTGATGGACCCAATCTACCTCCCAGTGATGTCAGATGGCTCGAGGCCGCAGCTTTTCCCAGAGACACTCAGGGAAATTTACTAAACTGCTTTCAGAACAAAAGGGCAACCCAGAGCTCTCTTGTCCTCTCAGTGAATTTCCAGAAATCTACAGAACAGACTTGCATTTTCTCCATAGGATCAAGGCTACACTGGAGGCTCCTTTACTGACCAAGGACTCAGAATTGAATAAATCACAGCTCTTACCAATAACATGTTGACATAAAGGCAGATACACAGCCACAAATCTCTTATCATCGTTTAGAATTGTCAAAATTATCTCCCTATTGGTAAACATTTACCTAAGCTTCAGCTCTACATAGGAATCCAATGTCCCCTAAAGAATATTTGTATCACAAAAGCATGCTACAGTACTAGGTCATAAAGATAGTCTTTCCAAACCAACGTTTAGTAGTCACAATGCTCTCTCCGAATTTATAAGAGCTGAAAACAATTTGGATTTTTACAAATCTCTAAAAAGCTATCTGGGGAAAACTTAAATTACTGTTTTCTTTTTTATCTCAATCAATTTCCTTTTAGAAAACAATAACAACAACAAAAAAAAAGAAAAGGAACAAACCCAAGTTATTGCAAAATATGCAGATGAGGATTATTATTTTCAAAGACAATCATGCAATGTCTGATGGCTTTCTGCAAGTTCTTATTGTGAAGGTTTGAAAAGGAAGGACCCCTGATGATGACCCACAAGTTTCTTTCCCCACCTCACCCACCCTCATTGTAACAGATCTTGCCTGTCGCTGTCCACATGGTCACCAGCAGTGGAGTTTAAGCAACAGTGAAGCAGTACCCCCTCTGCTTGTGTTTGCTGGTGGAGTTGGGGCACCTCCTCTCCCCGAGTCACTGCTTTCTGAAAGCCAGGGCTTCGCTGTGCTTCTGAGCAATCAACAGAAAAGTCCAGGTGGGGTAATGGTGCGGACTCACGATTGATTGAAGACTAGTACGTGTCCTACTGCATGATTGGTTTCCGGTTCACACTCCCTACACCCTCCTCATGAGGAGGGTGTAGGAGAGAAACCCTGAAGCATGTCCAGGGCTTCTGACTCAAGTGGGGCAAGTATGTAGACTGTGTTTTCTTCCATTAGAAATTACAATACGAAGTTAGGTAGATGCTTACAAAACATCAAAGAAAGGTTGGAAATTGTATGCAAAACCAATTTTACTAAATATGTGTGTTTATATTGGGCTATTGAGAAAGAATATTAAACTGTGCCAAAAAAAAATTCAGTGCAGAGAAAATAGGCATAGCAAATTTTAATGGCTTTTTTCCTGATTACAGAGTAATTTATGAACATTGTAGAAAATTTATAAAACAGAGGAAAGTATGAAGAAAAGTCAAGATCAACTCAAATTTCACTACCACAGATAAACACCATTAGCATTATATATGCGTGGGTATGTGTGTATAAATTTTATATTTTTGTGTTATCCTTAATAATAAACGTTTGCATGTAATAAGCACTTGGTTTATGCTAGCATTATAAGTACTTTAGATATATTATCTAAGTTCATTCTTACTAAAGCCCATGAGTTAAGTATTATTATCATATCCATTTAATACCAAAGAAACTGAAACAGATTGACAGAATACAAGTAGCAAAAGGTAAAGCTAATATCTGAACCCTGACGTGCATGCTCTCAAAACCAACTCAAGCCAGAACTTCTCAAATTGTGGTCCGTGGCCCAGCACTGGTCTGGGAACTGTGAGACTTGTCCATGTTTAGATAAACACAGAAATTGAGAGCAAGCATTTAGAAAGTTTTGTGGCAATTTCACATAGCTGTGTGCATTCACAGTGACTCCTACTGATGATGAGGGCTTCAGAGTGTCCAACTCACATGGGGAATGTGAAATGGACACCAGTCATGCAGTAGGACATGTACTAGTCTGCAACCAACTGGAAATTAACAAAGAAAAAAGAACAAAGCCCAGCCCTTTTCCATAGGATGCTTGTGAAGCCTTGCTCTCGATAACTACACTGCCTCCCTAGGGTGAAAACAAGAAATAAATGTAGCAAAAGTCCAGTTCTATGAAAAAGGAAAACACAATGCTATGGAACTCAAGCCACACAAACAGCTTTGTTGCCACAAACTGTCATTTGTGGTGGGTGACTTTTGGCAATACTTACTATGCATGATCATAAGGCAGGGCTAATGAGAATATGCCATGCAGAGCTTGAGAAGGGAGAGAACAAACCTCTGCTGGCCTTCTGCATTCCCACTGTGGCAGACCCTCCAGCTGTCCCTCACATCTATCCTTCTCTTCTTCCATAGTAGATTCTCAGCTGAGTGCATAGAAACCCAGAATAAAGCTGTGTTTCCTGCTTCCCTTGCAACCGCTTTCTTCTTTAGCTCTTACCCCAGTCTATTGCTTGCAACCTGAATGTGATGGGGCACGAAAACAAGGGCTTTTTACCTTAGGGGTGGTAGAAAGGAGAGATGGAAGCACCTGAATTTCTAAGAACTCCAGGAGGGAACCCACAGCCAACCAGCACTGTCTGCCTACTTGTTGACTTGCACAAGAAAGAGATAAACTTTAGGGAGGATGGAGGAGAGGGAGAGAGGAGGTACTGAAAACTGAAATGGAGAAAATTATATTCCATGCATGTATGCTTATATAAAAATAAATCCCACTATCATGTGTAACTATAATGCATTAATTTTAAAAAGAAAGAGATGAACTTTGTTTGAAATAAGTCACTGGCCTTTTGGGTTGACTGCCCCTTTTGGTTAAACCTGATCCAAACTAACGTACTCATGTAGCCAAACCTACTGGTTTTGTGATCCTTCTGCAGTTCTCCTAGGTCTACTTTGTCAAACATGATGGGGGAACTGGGAAGGGATGCACAACCAGGCAGGCTCCATCTGAGGCAGGAGAGAGGTGGAAGAGAATTCCCCAAGGGAAATTTTATAAGAAACTGACTTGGAGCCAAGGAGTCTCTTGTTTGTCTAGCGTTTTGTGCTAACATGCCAGCAGGTTGACATTCTGATGAATGGTGTCATGTCTTTAGGGACTAACCCATCTGGAGTTTGCATTAGAGATGATATTCCATCAAGCATGCTCACCAAGGTTTTGTGACAGGAGGCCACTTCCTGTTGCCACGAGTCACCACAGTTATGCTAGAGATGGCCTATTCCAGTTGTTCAGCACAATCATGATTAAAAACAAAAATATATTTTAAAGATAAAAACAGATAAAATTGCATTTCAATATGTTATATCAGAAACAAGGCAATTAAATAGCACTCATCACTTCCTGGTTTTATTTGGTGACCATTTACTATTATCTATACTCTTGGGATTTTTCCATTTTCTGTATGAACATGGTGGAAATGCTGTATCACAATGTGCCACTCAGCTCTTCCCAGCTCTGCCTTCAGTACCATGATGGCGATAGCTCGTAAGTGGTCATAGTGAGAACCAATACTGAATGGGGTTGCTACCATGCTAGACAATGTGGGACCAAAAAAGAAAGATCTTGATCCTGGGAGTTTCCAATTTCATTGAAATATCATGAAAAAATGAAATAAAACCATATAGGTGAGGGCAAGCTAACACAGAACTCAGAAGGCCAGAGAGCTTTCTGATCTCAACCTTAAAATCTGAGGTGGGACTGAGTGTAAATCTGCTGGACTCTTGGTCACATGGTTTTTCATCTGGAAAACCCACTGGACTCCAAGCCCCACTAGGAGAGCTCCTCCACCTGCCTCATTCAGCACGACATCTCAGCTCTCTGGTATAATTCCAGATACAAAATAAGTGGTGAGGCGATATTTGTCAAGTGAAAACATGATCTGTTCTAACCCTTCCAGCTTTGAAAATCAAAGGTCCATCATCCAGACCAAGGCTGAGAAGTTACCCAAGACTGAAAACCAGGGCCATTGCCAACTTGGCACCAACTTCCTCAGCTGCCTCATAAGATGGCGTCATGCTGGACTCTGAGCAAAGCTGGGCAGGCAAAAAATCTGATTCAGAGCTCAAGTGATATATTTTTTGAAGCCCTGAATTCATGATTTCATTCAAAACTGACTTTCATCCCAACTGAAGAATTTATCAAAATCCCAGGAAAACAAATACAAAATTGTTCCCCTCCTCACCCTCTCCCCTCCAACTCACTATAGTGCTCATCTCCACATCCTTCCCAACATCTCTTGCTGATGATAATCCCAGAAACATTTACAGCAATCGCCTTAGTATATTTCTTTTCTTTCTTTGGTGAAACTACAATTTTGCTATTTATGAAAGTCACAAATGGAATGCAAATGTGCCCCCTTTGCTTTTCCATATTGTTACCAACTCTGATTCTGATTTGGAAGCTGAAAATGTTGCATTTGTGAGAACACTCAAATTTTAGCACAGATTTCAAAAGGAAAGTCAGGTTCTCTCAGTTATTGGAGGTGCAGAAACACAATGGTTTGTTAATCTATTCCAACTAAGGCATTCTACCTGTTCCCCCGATGCTCCCATCCAACCCTCCCCCAATACACACACCATCTCCTTCTGAGTTGATGACAAAGCAAGACCATTATTGCTTTGTAGTTATTAACTACAAAGGTGCTAGGTCAGAAGTTTGGATAATCATTATTTATTCTTGAAGGGTTTAAAAAAAAGGTTGAATTGGTTGAAAGGACTAGCCTTTTCCATGTGAAAAGATGTAAATGGAAATTTATGATTATGGTCTCAAAAATTATGAAAGATGTACAGTGAGTGAAGACAGATCTGTTCCTTGAATCCTGATATGCTAGAACTAAGGGGATACAGTAAGAATCAAAGGAAGTGTCTGCTTTCAAATCCATTTAGAACTTCTCTGAGAGCCAGAGGGAACCTCAACAATCCCAGAACCCCAGATTTGCCGGGGCCCAGGGGAATCCATTTGAATTAGAATTCTCTCTCTGCCAACTCAGCCACCTTCTGCAATTTAGCCTCTCTGAGCCTCAGATTGCTCAAATGCAAAATGGAGATGGTGGTATCTATATGAAAGAATTGCCAAGAGGACTAAATAAGAGAAAGAGCCCCAAGAGGTGCCTTTCAGTTGTGTGTGCTCATAAATGTTAGTTCTTTCCCTGCATGCTCCTTCCCACATCTGACTTTCCCCTTCTCCTCAACCAGTAACTTGGACAAGGTATTATTAGTATAGATCTTATTGTTCCCAAGAAAAGTGGTTTGGGTGAAATTTCTGCCTAGCTGGAGTGGGATTGGGGGAGTTTATTAGACGTGTAAATGGTAGCTAGGGTTTTGGAGTTTCTATGAATTTAGGCTCTGGGTAGGTCCCCCTTCTTGAGGCTGGCAGCTACAAGGACAAGCCACCCTCAGCCAGTGTCAAAGACAAGAAAGGGCTTTCCCACTGCTTTGCATTGACCCTATGGGGCCCCTTTAGGCTTCTGTGGAGCCTCCTGCTCCTTGACTCCCCATTAAGACAAACTTCCAGCTCTTATTAGTTGCCTGAATAGCTAATATACTCCATTAATTTGAGTTAAAATGTTCATGGGTGGTAAGGGCTTAATTTTCTGCCACTCCCATAGAACTCCTACAATTTAACCCATGCATTCAATGACTTGACCTAAAGAAATGATTACTATGGGATCTCCCAGTTTCCTGGGAAATCCTAGGCAGGAAAAGGGACTTGGTTAAACATAGGAGTCAGGAAGGGTGGGGATCGGGTGGCCAAGTCAAGCGTGTGCCCATGTGGCAGTATACATCAGCAGCCTGACGTTTTCTGATAATCCTTCTTCCCCTGTTCTATATTCCAGGAACAAACTTGGTTTTCAGGGTGGTGGATGTGCACAGTTCATTGATAAAGTGGATGGCCCAAGAAGATTCCAACCTTATAGATAATGGTCCCAGGGGTCCTCCATCACCCTTCAAGTAAAGTCCCAATTTCAACAACTCACTCCAAGAACAGCCTCTATGTTAATAAGGCTACTCTATAAGGCTACTCTAGAAGATGTACTTAAATATATCTCCCTGTTGTCTGGGTACAAGGATTTCTCTCTAAGTGAAGAAATTTCTTTATACAAGTTTTCCAATATTTCCTGGCCATTCATAACTCTTCCAAGTGGATGCAAAGGAGGAACACTTCTGAGCTTAGGCTGAGAGCATTGGTCACCTAACAGAAAATGAAAATAGTCTCTGCTGTTATAGTGCTCATAGCAATGAGGTTTACCTGATTTGGTGAATTTTCGGATCGTGGCAGTACCTCCATCATGTTTTCCGAGTACAGCTGGTGAAGAAGCAAAGACTAGGGGAGAGAACCGCCTGCTAGTTTCTTCTTGCTCTTTCGGGTGATCTTATTCATCAATTAAAGCTAGTCAGAAGATCCTAGCTCTACTGTATCACATCTTAGGTTATAATTAGGCACTTGAATGTCTGGTTTCCTTCTGAATAGAGAGCTACGAAAGGATAGAAAATTAAGTGTCCCTATCCCCTGGCATGATGCTGGTGCTTGCTCATTAAGTACCGCTGAGCCCTGGAGTGAATGGGGAGGAGTGGTTGAACTATTGAGCAGCACACCAGATAAACCCTGTTCAAACCCTCCCAACTACTGGTCTCAGAAAAGCAAGACAAAATAACAAAAACTTCACACCTCCTAAGCCACCCATCAAGCAAGTTAGAGGGAAAGATCTAGGCACTTAGAAACCTAGGAGACAGGATGGTTAGTGGACCACATGGGAAAACTTTTGATGTTTTGTCCCTGCCTCTAACAGATAGGGAGTATGGCATTCAACATTGTGCTCAATATCACAAAGTCTCTCCCCATCCCAAATATGTGACACTCTGAAGAAGCTCGCCATAAGAGGAGTACAGGTGCATAGACTTGCTAGGGAATGGGAAGCAAATGAAGTGAGGTAGTAGGCATTAGTACACTTCTCTTTCAGGGAAAAAAACATCTGCTCCTGGCACTCAGAGGAGGCCAATACAGAACTTTCCTCACTTCTCTATGCTGCTTTCCCACTCTGCTTTCCAAGCAGGGGAGAGCTTATCTTGGCTCCCAGTGGCAATAAAGTCCAATAGCCCCCCAGCTTGGAAGCTTTGCTTTTGCTCATCCTTCTTACATCCAAAGAGAAATATGGACTCTGGACACAGGCAGAACTTTGTTGGGGAAATCAAAAAGGGCCTTTTACCTCTCCCATAGCCATCCTGGAGAGACTTGGCTGCTGCCAGCCCTTCCTCAAGCCTCTCTGAATTGTCCTGAGGACACAATCAATGTGTCACTCCCTTTCCTTTGCAGGGGCTCCGAGACAGGACATTCCATATAGCTTCTCCAACAGGGTCTTCTCACACTCAAACCTTTAGGACTCTTTCACAAACCAGATGATCATTTCTGGAATCTTACATTTCCTGATTTCAGGAATTGTTACAATTAGTGCAAGGGGAGAAAGGGGGAATTATCTAATTCCAGAAAAATTTAACTGGGCCCTTCCCACTCCAGGCTAATGGTTGGTGCAAAATGTAATTTGAGCTAAACTGTCTAAGGCTGTGAAAGCCCGAAATGTTCAGCAAGGAGGCAGTACCTCTTGTGGGAGCCATATTTTTCTATAAGGCCTTTTGATCAAGATAGGACTCCAGGGAGGGGGGTAGTTATTGATTTTACTAGAAGGAAACAAGAGCTAGGGAGATGAAGCCTACTTGGAGTCAGCACCTCCATGGCCAAGGCAGGGTGGGTGCTGAGTCCATCATTGCAGGTAGAACAACCACTCCAGCGGGAGCACGGGATCTAGCCATGACTGAGTGACTTGGACAACTCAGAGAGCTCTCAAGATCCAGTCTTAGGTCTCTAAAGGACGAAGAGGACCGCCTAAAGGAGGTGGCTTTTCGCAGACTAAGCGCTACGCCCACAAATTGCAATCTGCATCTCCGTTGAAGTTGGCACGTCTTGGACATTTCTTCTCCCTTCCCTTCTTCCGCCTCTCCTCCTAATTCGTCAACTGCTGAAATATCTGCCTGGTTGAAACCGCCTCCTCGCTGCGCTCTGGGTTCTGTCCCCAGGTGTTGGTCTTTGTGTCAGGAAAACTTTGAGAGGAAGCGAGGGTGTTGGACAAAGAGCGGGCGAGGGAGGGCGTTTGCCAGCCGGCTGTGGGCGCCGGGAGGTGCGCGCTCTTTCCGATCACACTCGGTGCCCCCAGCCCAGCCTTCCTAGGCCAGGAGTGGCAGGCTCTGGCCGTATCCTCGCGCCCTCGGGAGCTGAAAGAAGCCAGGCGGGAGAAGCAAAGGCAGGCGGCTGGACGTCGGAGTTGGTGGGAGGAGGCGAGCAGGAGCGCTGAGCAAAGCTGTCAAACTGCGCGCGGAGCGGGGCGCGGGGCGGGGAAAGGGAGGGGAGGGGTGGGGAGGGGAGGGGCAGGCAGCAGCCGAGAGAGAGCGAGCGGGCTCGCTTCGCCTGAGCAACCCCTGTCTGTCGCTGCCACTGCCGCCGCCACCGCCGCCGCCGGCCCGGACTCGCCTGGAGCGCAGGGTGTCTGCCCCGCTGCGCGTTGCGCGCGGAGGCTCTGGCGCCTGCCGCTGAGCCCTCCAGCCTCTGCGAATCGCGCCGGCCCGCGTGGGTCCCGGCGGGCGTAAACCCACCATGCAGCTGCTCCCACAAGAAGACAGAAACAAGTTACTTTTCCCAAGCTTTTCACCTCAAAAACATGGTCCCAAAAGGAAATTGGTCAAGATCCAGCTCATAGAAGATGCAGTAAGGAGGTCCTTCCTCTTGGCTCCTGGCCTCTGCCTGAGATGTGGGCTCTACCTGGCACAGATCTCCTCCTGACATTTGAGCATGTGAGACGAAAAGACCAGCAGCTGCCCATTGTTCTGCTATGAAAACATAGAAAGTACCACTTTTATGCAGGCACCCCTTGCTTATCCATTCACTAAACTTTTACACAATACTTTCTACATGCCAGGACTTTTAATTTTTTAAATGCATCAGGAGATCACTTTGCACCTAAGTTGCACTTTCCTGCCAAATGTATTGTGAAGCCTCCATTTCCACATCAAGTTGTTCTAGTAGGGTATGGAAGAATGAACCCCAAGGCCTGGGCTAAGAAAGGCATTTGCATATAAAGTATATATTTTAAAACCCAGGGATCTTCTTCTATGAATATGTCCCCTGGGACTTGTTTCATGTGATGGTCCCTACTTCTTTTTATCTTACCCCTGCCTGGTATGATCCTAGAAAAAAATTGCCAAGGAGGTCAATTTTGGCGTCTTCCTTCCCTCTGGTGCCTCTAGTCTACAGGCTGACTCTTGGCTTGGCCAGTCATCACCCAGGGCTGACACACCACCCTCTCCTAGTCTAATGCCTTGGGCCAGTACTCTACAGGTCATGTGATTGGAACCAACACACAAGTCCCACCCACAGATGGTCATATCTATGTTTTATTCAGAAGGAAAAAGACCTATCTGGGAGTCTCCATGGTTGGGAGAGGAAAGATTTGAGACAGTGGATGAGAGATAATCCACCAGCATCTTCTCTCTGCTTACAATACAGTTTAGCACACAGCCACTTAATTAATCCTTGGAATCACCCTAACTTTGAATGATGGGGCTCAGTGCCAGTAAGTGCTCTGGCTCAGAGGCCACTGAGGGGTGTCACAGGGCTTTATCTTCTTCACCATATGCCTTTCCAGGAGACCTTGGATCCTACTCAAGTCTGTAATGTGGTTGCATCAGCCCTGCCCACCTTTCCCCAACTTGCTCTTCGTCTGTGCTAGAAGCATTACAAATTATCTGCCAGTGTCAGTCCCTAGAAGGCAACTATGGTTCCATAAGAGATGGCTGGGGATGTAGCTCTGTGGTAGAGCACCTGTTGGTTCAATTCCCAGTATAAGTAAGTAAATAAATAAATAAATGTCTGTTTCAGGAAGACAATGGACAGTGGAATCTTGTGATCCATTAGGCAGGAAGGGAATACAGAAGGAACCAGATTTGGGGTAAATTTTCCAAAGACTAAGGAATGAAAAGTGAAATAAGAAAGCAAATTATGTATGTATTGTCTGGAGGAATAAAACTGAGATCCACTTTTTTTGAAGCTTTTGATTCCCTGTCTTATAAAATGAGGCTTTTGATGTGGTGCCCCTAGAGGTCCTGTTCTGCCCAAGGAATCATATGCAGTGTGGCAAGGGGCAAGGCTTTCTTTGAGCAGCTTTTTCTGAGAGATACATCTCTTTTCCTAAGTGATTATTTTGAAAGTTCCTCTTCTGATTTTCTTACTGTTATGCAGCTGAGATGAATGAGAAAGGGAAGTGTAGAAAGACAGGTTCTCTGCAAAGCACCCAGAGAGTTCTGCTAGGGCGCCAGGAAGCAAATTCAAGTTCTTATTCAGAAATTGGGTGGGGTTTTGGTGAAACAGCCCCTGATCAACACATGCGGGCTCCCAAGTTTTAGAATCAGTTGGATCAAGTTGTAAGCTGAACTGTCCTTCTGGTAGTCCCCTGGGCTTTTGTCTTGAGTTTAACCTTCATGAGCAGGTGTCATTGTGTTACTGTGGTATCCCCAGAACTGGCACACAGAAGGCATTCAATGTTGGATAAATATCTTCCCGGAATCTGGTGCTGTGTTGGGTACACACAGCCTCCTGAAGCGAGGCTGAGACTCAAAGATCCCTAGGCTAGGAAGGATTCCTCTTAAGGAAACCTCCCCTCTTATTATCAGTTAGGGTTAACTTGACCCTGAGCTGTAACATCACTTATCCAAGATCCCACCCTGATTGCAAAGCAGGTCTGTACAGGTCTCTTCTTTTGTAACCCAATGTACTAGTTTCCATAGTGTAATTCATAAAAGAGTTTCAATACTCTGGTTAAAGAAGAAATGAGTAGCTAATAATAATAATAATAGCAATCATGACAATGATGAAGGTGATAATGATGGTTAGCACAAATTGAGTGCTTGCTGTGAGCCAAGAGCTATTCCAAGTGCTTCATAGACACTAACATGTTTTATCCTTTAGGCAATGGCCAGTAACAAGTGACACCAAAAACTACCATTTGTTGAACTCAGTGTGCCTGGCACTGTGCTAATTACTTTGAAATGCTAATTAACTGAATCCTCTCCAAACCCCTTTAAACTAAGTACTGTTTCTATCCCCAGTTTATCAATAAGGAAACAGAGACTCAGAGAGATTATTTCACCTCTCTTTATCTTATGATAAATCAAATGCTTGCCCCTAGCTCAACAGAGATCAAAGCCCATCCCCTTGACCATCATACTAGACTGCTGGGTCCTCTGAATCATTTTTTCCCCTGGGCTTCTTAACTCCCTCCCCGGGATTCTTGCAAAGGCCCAGAGTTTTCCTAAAAGGCAGGGCTGGCATTAATAATTCCCCGTAAGTAACTTAGGAAGAGGGAGGATGAAAAAGGAGACTTGAACAAGAACTCAGGGCTGGTCATCCCAAGATGTCCATCTGGTTCAACCAAATTCAGCACCGTGTTAGAGGACAGAATGACATTTACCCCATCCTGCCATTCAAGGCCACCTGCCGTGGGCCTGTGTATCTCAGACTCACAGGCAGAACCTTGGAGTTCTGCAGGCAGTTCCGGATTCTGGAGGCAGAATCTTGTGGAGGAGGGAAATCTCCCATTCCATTTCAAACCTGATTCTGATTTCAGTTGAACAGGCCTTCACACCCCTACATGCTATGTGATTGGACACCTGGAGCATGGGTGGTAGTGAAGACCTTTAACAACTGATTCCTCTCTGGCACCCATCTGTTGCAAAGGAATCTGACCAGTCAAATTTGATGCTATCTAGCAGCCAGGGTTCCTAGTGCATGTCAAGCCCTGTACTAGATCAGAGGGACTAGCTCTGATCATCAGCTGTGACTACATCTATGAGCAAGTGGCAACTGCTGCCATCAGCTGAGAGTGAGTTGAGGTGCACCACTTCGTGGGTGAGTCCCAGTGGATAAGAAAGAGTATGACCTTGAGCAGTTGCAGCAGGGCCCTCTGCAAGGAGAAGACATGTTTGCTCAAGGTAATTCAATTTTTTTGAAGCCCATTTTTTTTCTCCCACATTTTGGTATACTTCACTCCAATACAAACATGATTGGAGGATAAAATAGGAGAGAAAGAAGGTCTGGTTTTAACTCACTTGCTCCAAGTCTTTGTTGCCAACTGTTCCTAGCATCAAATTTAAATTGTAAATAGATATCCATCTTAGAAACCAATTCAGCACTCAGGGCCTCTTTCCCCTGTAAAGCAGGGTTGCTAGGTTTTAAACTTGTTTAGGTTTTACAAATTGAAAATGTTGTAAATTGCAAGTTATGAATACTTTTCAGAGAGAGTAGAATTCTAGAAAGGCTCTCGTTGCTGTTAGCAGGCATACAAAGCCATAACCTAGCACTCTGCTCTCCTTTTAGCCTTTCTCCAGGGAATACCATGACTGCATACCTCTGTGCCTTTGCACATGCTCATTCTCCTTTCTGAAATACCTTCTTGCACACTATTTTTTCTGCCATTCCTGCCCCAACCCACACTGTCCACACTGACTCCTCCTTCAAGACTAAGGTCTAGCACCACCTCCTCTGCAGAGCATTCCCAGTTCATCCTTTCCTTGGACAGTTGATTACCCCTCCTATGTGCACCCTTAGCATCAACATCATGCCAGCATCCTATGGATATGGAATCCACAGTTATTTATCCCTAATCCCCATCTGCTGGTGATAAGTATGGTTTAGACAATGAAGTACAGAACATATTTTTTGAATGAACAAACTAGGGCTTAGGGTATAGAAAACATATCCAGTCAGCCTCTCAGCCCCTAAAGGTTCGTATTATTCAACTAACAGTCCAACAGCCCCCACTTGGTCAGAAAGCCACTGCTTTCCCCATGGGTCCAAGATGAGACCCATCTTGCTGCAGCAATGTTCACTGTCTTGGAATGCTGGGGGGACAGGTCAATGGACAGGAAAGCCCCTTTTTACTTTGAGAAAGGGGAGCATCCAGTGGTATGTTTGCCCACTGCCAGTTCAGATGAAAAGGCAAAGATGTGGAACCCAGATTCCAAGCTTCTGCTCAGCTGTTTGCTGTCCAGAGAACACTTTCAGGCCCTGCCACTCTCCGGCGTGCCACCGTGGCTGGCCTCTCCTTCTGCCAGGAGAGCAAGTGCCAGCTCTGTCTTTATCATCTTAGGGACTTCCATACCAACATTGGAGCAAACCAGAACTCGGGGCCAGCTGTTTCTGGGCTGGGCCCCCAGGAAGGAGGCTGGAAATGGAGACATGGTAAAGAGTGCGGTGCAGTGGACATGTGTCATCTCCGAGACATGTCCACTGCAAGTGGGTTTTTTATTTTAAAACACTGGTCAAACCAGAGAATCGTAATGAGGGGGTCAAGACTTGGGGCAGCCGTGTGGATCCTAGGTAAGTCCGGCAGGATCAGATCTCTCAGCTGCCTCAAACAAAAATGAGTTAGGCAGGCAGATGGCAGGATGCACCGGACATGAACACCGCCAGCTGGGTGAGTCAGGTGGCTGTCTCCTGCCAGGGAGTGGAGACAGGTCCCTCCAGAGACACATACCAGGGTGAGGCACGGTCCCCTGTGGCTGATGACTGCCAGTCTGGGGCTTGCTTGCTGTCTCTCTGGTGCTGAGGCTTGTCCTTAAGTGCTGAGATTAGTCACTCTCCTGGGTGGCAGCTGGGCTGGTTTTAAATTCTCCCCAGTCGCCTGCAATTCCTCACCCAGCTAGGAAGCGGCCGGGTGTCCTGACAGGACCTGTTTGTCCCTGCGTTTTCTCAGCTTCAGCAGTCAATGACTTCACGGTGGTGCTGGGAGAAGGACTCCAACCAGAGAAAACAGCAGCCCTGACACCACAGGAGTGGACACATTGGCAGGTGTGGCTCCTCCCGACAAAGTTGAGAGCACTCGGGGCCTGATTCCTTCCCCTGGGAATTCCAGGGTCCGGCCTTGCTGTGTGGGTGTGCACTGCTATTCCAGAACTGCTTGGCAACAGTGACACTCCTCTCTGTCAAGGGGTTTCCCCAGCACTTTCTTGTGATTGGAGGAACCCAGAAGGACTGGGCTCTGTTTCCTGGTCCTTTCTTAAGGATCAGGGCTGCAATTCCACCTTCTGAAGCCTCTCAGTTGGTGGCTGAAACGATCCCCAGGACAGTGGCTCCCAAATGCTGCTGTGCAGACAGGTGGTGATCCAGAAGGAAAAGAGAAAGAAAGAAGAAAAGGCACAATGTAGTGAAGACCATAGTTGCTTGCTGTCTTTGCAGAGAAGAACGGTTACATTCTGAGACATTGTTCTTTGTTTCCTTTTGGATGCTACCATGACCTTTCTTTTAAGCTATCATATTTTTCTTTAGCAGAAGAGGTTGATAACCCATGTCTCCCAGTCCCAAGATTTTGGAAATGCTACTGGTTGTTGAAATCTAATAGTCTGAGATCTGGGTATACAGGATCCACTGAGGGGATCACTTTGGGAGACACAGCCACACACTTCACAGTTCTCTGCTAGGGAGGCTGATGCCAGGCGAGAATTACAAGTTATTTTTGTGTCTGCTACGTGTCTAATGATATTCTAAGCACTTCAGCCATATTTGTACCTGTAATCCTCCCAATAATCCAGTGAGGTTATTATCTCTATTATGCAGATGAGGAAACTGAGGCACAGAGCAGTTAAATAACTTGGCCAATATTACAGTAGCTAATAAGGTCAGGACTAGGATTTGAACCAAGGCTCCGGAGAACAAGGAGAACTATCCAAAAATGATATATTAAGTGACATGCACTAGGGAAAATATAAGTGCTCATATTTCCAAAAGATAAACCTTGGAAATGCAGTGGTCCTTGGGAGAGAGGAATCTGGATGCAGCAGAGCTGAAGGAGAAGTTCAGGGACAGTGTGCCAGGCTGTAATGGGATATGGCAGCTGGAAAGATCAATGCAATTTGGAGATTCCAGCTCTGAAACACCTTAATGTGGAATGGCGGGGGGTGGGCAACACCACTCTGCCCCTGCCTCTCCTCCAGCCACCTCCTTGCCTCCAGCAAGTCTCATCAGAGTGGCTCTGGAGCGTGGCATTTGTTTGACCATCTTATTACCAGAGAGAAGGACTCACATTGAGAGAAGAGAAAAACAACACACATGATTAAGGCCTGGAGGAATATTTTTCTGGGGAAAAACAGAGGGTTGGTGCTGTCAGCTTCTCCAGGCCAGCGGAGCCTGGTGAGGAAAGAAGAAAGGAAGGAAGTCCCGTGGGTGGGGGATGGGCTTCATCTAGGGGGTCCCATTTCCTACAGTCTGACAACATTCTGCTGAGAGCTCACGCCAGTCATCTCACTTAATCCTGCTGCCCACACTGTTTGCCCACTTGCAGACTAGGAAATGGAAGCTCAGAGAGGTCCAGGACTTGCTAAGGGCACACAGCTAGTAAAGGAGGAGTTGGGATTCCAACCAGATTTGCCAGCCCAGGGCATACTGCTCTTAACCACTTTTTGTACTGAAGGGTTTTGGATGCCCCTCTGGATTCCCTATATTCTATTTCATTCTCTGTACCACACAGAGCTTGTAAAAAGATGCAAGGAATGTTAGAAACTATTGAGAAGCCTCACAGAGGAGAGATGGCCTCCCAACCCAATGGCAGCCACAATGGGGAGGAAAGGGCAGACGCACCTGGACTCTGCCGGTGAAGCACAAGTGCTCGCTATTAGGTTTCCTCATATCTGATTTCTAGAATGAGGACATTGGCTGCACTCAGAAGAGTGATACCCAGTGTAATTCACACCTTCTTTCTTGGTAAATGCCGCATACCTAAATAATGAAGGTGGGAGGCGAAAGATGTCTAGAGAAAATGAGCTGGTAAGTGGGTAGGGCAGTGACTTCTGTTTGCTAATTCCTATAAGCAGAAAAGGAACTGCTCCTACTGCACCTCTGAGGTTCCCCAAATTTAGTGACTTGACTTTAAGTGGATTCTGGATGATGCTCAAACTGTGCCCTAATCAAAACGTTTAGTTCCCAAGAGAGGCAAAGAGAAGGGCAAGAGAGAAGCTACCTCCATGCTTTGTCCAGGTCTGGGTGTGCAGACAGCTTTCCAAAGAAGGATCCATGGTGACCAGCCTTGGTGGTGGAGCCAGCTCAGTCCCCACAGCCCCTCTCTTAGACTGCCAGTGCTGCCCACCCCAGCTCTGACCGCCAGCAGTGTCAAAATGAGTCAGGTCTTCACATACGCCTTTTCCACTGCCATCCTGAGGCCTGACTTCCATCTCTGAGGACTAAGTTCTCCCTAGAAACCTACTCACTGCTCATGATTCAGGACATTGGACCTCACCTCTGGAGCAGCTGGGAGCTCCTATTGGAAGATCACAGCTCTAATCTCTTTGTGTGTCTCACCTTTCTTAACCTCAGTTTCCTAATCTGCGTGATGGATTAATAGTATCCAACTCAGTGCTCTGAGGATTCAATAAAACACAAATAATGGGAATATAAAATGGTCCTACTCTGGAAAATAGTTCCTTAAAAAAACTGTGTAGAATTGATATACCATTTAACCCAGCAATCCTACCTCTAGGTATATATCCAAAAATAATTGAAAACAGAGATTCCAACAGCAGCATCACTCACGATAACCAAAAGGTGGGAGCAACCCAAGCATCCTTTAACAGATGAATGGGTAAGTGAAATGTGGTCTATAGATACAATGGATTATTATTCAGCCTTAAAAACGAAGGAGATTCTGACACACGCTATAGCAGGGATCAGCCTTGAGGACATTATGCTAAGTGAAATAAGCCAGGCACAAAGGACAAATAAGATATCATTCCACTTACATGAGGTACCTAGAGGAGTCAAATTCACAGAGACAGAAAACGGAATGATGGTTGCCAGGGCTGGTGGGAAGAGGGGCTGGGGAGCTAGTGTTAAATGGGTATAAAGCTTCAGTTTTGCAAGACGAGAGAGTTCTGGAGATGAATAGTAGCCATGGCCACACAACAACATGCATGTACTTAACTCCACAGGACCACACACTTCATAATGTGCAAGATAGCAGATTTTAAGTTATGTGTATTTTGCCACAGTTTTTAAAAACACACACAAATGAAAAGCAGCCAGAAGAATGCCCGCCAGGCACTCGAGGTGTGTGGATTTATTTTGAGAGCACAGTTGTGGCTTAACAAAGCAACATCAATGTGAGTATTATTTAATTTTTAAAATAATATGGTAGAGAGGGAATGGAGGGAGACAAAGAGGGAGTGACAGAGACACAGAATTAGAAAACACACCATTACTTTGTGTTGTTTGTGTCCACTTACTGGAGAGGGCCCAAATACCCATCACCTGGGATTTAGGATTGTGGAAAGTGCAAACATGTACTTTTTTGTGGTCCCTCTGTAAGTAATTGCTGGTCTGCCTGCTTAAATTTGGTGGGGCTGAGGGAGCATGAGTTCTCATAAAAGCCTAAAAGCACAGAATGAGGGGGGAGGAGGCAGGGAGGCCCAGGCCAGTGCTGCCCAGACCCTCCACCCCTAGGTCTATCTTCTCACTCTCCCTTTCCATGTCACCCACAGAGGGTAGCCTCAAAACCATTTGGAGCTCAAGATTGAACCTGTAAAGAGAATCTCAGGATACTAATTCTGGGAAAAGCTGGGATCCTTTGAGGTTGAAGCTGCACAGTTCCTGCAAGAGGGCAGGAGTGAGAAGGGGATGTGGACTCCAAAAGGCATGAAGTCCCTAAGATGGCGCTCAAGCTAGAAAGAGCACCAGAATCGCCCCCAGAAGTTGCATCTGGAACAAGTTCCAGGTGATGCTAATATGGCTGGGCCTTTTGAGGGCCACACCTTGATGACCACTGGGACAGAGGTTTCTCACTCAAAGTGTGGTCCTCAGACCAGCAGCATGGGTGTCCTGTGGTTTTGTAGACATGCTGGATCTCATGCCTTATCCCAGACCAAGGCCTGCAGAGTCAGAAGCTGCATTGTAACAAGATCCCAGGCAATAGGTATGCACATCCTGCTGGCGGGAATGCAGTCATGCACCACATTTCCCTGAACCCCATACTGTATACCCCATGGTGTTCCCATAAGATTACTGTAGAAGCTGAAAAATTCTTATCACCTAGATCTTTTGCATACCTTTTCTGTTTAGATATATACCGTTATGTTACAGCTGCTTATAGTATTCAGGGCAGTAGCGTGCTGTACAGGTTTGTAACCTAGGAGCCAGAGACTAGAACATATAGCATCTGCAGGCTACACCATCAAGGTTTATGAGTATGCGCTGATGTTCACATGATGACAAAGTCTCCAAGTGATGCCTTTCTCAGGACATATCCCCATTATCAGATGACACCTGACGGTAATTGCTTTCCCTGCCTTCAGCAGCACCCCTGCCCCAGTCAGTGACCCTGGCCCTTTTCACCAGGGGAAACTTGTCCTTGTATCTCCATTGCCCACCACAGGGTTTTCCTCTAGTGACCCTCAAATGGATGTCAGAAAAAAAGAATAATCACTTTTATTACAGCCTGTGGGGTTCCCATGTGTGCCTCAGGAGCTCTTTAGGCACTGAGCCACATCCTCAGTCCTTTCTATTTTTTATTTTGAGACAGTGTCTTGCCAAGTTTCTGAGGCTGACCTTGAACTTAATGATCCTCTTTCCTTAGCCTCCTAAATTGCTGGGATTACAGGTATGTGCCACCACACCTGTTTTTTTTTCACACATTTATTATTAATGTGTGAAACCTCTTTTATGGACAGGCAAACTAAGACTTAGGGAAAGAAACTGCTTCATAGACACAGAGAAAGTTCCTGAATGTTTTTGAGGTCTAGCTGCCTGTGTTCCTAAATGCTGGGGTTTAGCCATGTGGACTAACCTGCTCCCTAACTTTATCCTCCAAAATGAGACTAGAGCCATGGAGTTTATAAGACAAGGAGAAATTTTAACCAAGGGTTGAACTTTTTTTACTAAATGAGTCTAAGGAGGCTGAAGTGTGTCTGGAAACAGGCTTGATCCAGGTTTGCAGCACCTGATGGAAATTTCTAGAGAATCTGGGCAGCAAAGAACTCCTCAGCTGTGTCATTAAAACATCCTCGTGAGCCGGCTGGGCTGTGATCATTCACACAGAAAATGGCCCCACTTCACAGTTGGCACACACGACAACAGATCCCCAGACTTCTGGAGGCTCCTGAGTGGGTCTGGTGGCCTGCCCAGACTCCACCATCAGTTCTACAAAGCTAAGGAGTTGAGTGGGGAGACCTTTGGGGGAGATGGAAGGAGTATGGGGAGCCTTTTAAAACCCATCTGCTCTTCCAGATAAAAGGGAGCCTCTGTGTAGGCTGGCAGCCAAGAATTTAATTGTATTTATTCTTGCTATTACCTTCTATTTAGGGCAAGGGATATTGGTATTCTATTTATGGTCGTGATATAAAGATGCCTTTGTGATAGATTAATTTAAGTTTTTAAGTGAGTCAATTTAAAGACAAGTATTAAGTCAATAAAGTTGAGCTAGCAAAACCCAGGAAGGTAGAGAGGGAAAATGAATGAAGTTCATGCACAGATGGGCCAGGCTGTTTTCTTTCCCAGGACCCTGTCCACTCTGATGGTAGCAATGCCATAACACTCCTTGCAAAACTTCTGTGGAGAGTGGAATTATTGTTGGAGTTAATCCTCCAAAAAGGTACCTAGTTACAGAATCGGTTGATCACTGTTCTTTGGAAAATTTTTCAATATACAACAAAAGAATCCTCCAATGAAACAATCTTGTGGGTGAGATGGAGTGTGCCACCACCCCTCCAGGAGGCAAGTGGGCCTAAATCATCCTGCCAAAAGGAAAGGATGATTTAGGTCCAAAAGGACCTCCACACCCTGCCACACCACCAGGTCAGACCCCTATCTTATATTCTTCTGGAGTGCCACCTTTCTCTTGGGCACTGCTGATTTGTTGCATGGGGTCTTTCTGCCCACTAGATTGTAGCTCACTGAGAGCTAGTACCATTTCAGATGTGTGCCATGTTGGGCTTCCAGTTCCTTACAGGCAGTTAGTAGATGCTCATTTAGAAAACCCAAGGAAAGAAAGGAGGAAGAGCTGGGAAAGAAGGAGAGTTAGTTCCTTAGGAAGGCTAAGAAAGTCCCCTTATATTGGGGGATCATTTACATATTTCTCTTCATGGCCAAAGAGAGGAAATTGTTATGGGGCATTGTCTGGCTCCCAGCAATGGTCTGATTTGAGATCCATGGAGTTCGGTCTTATTTATATATGAAGCCCACGTTCCCTTCCCCGATTCCCTGAAGAAAGACCAGCCCACTATTTAAGTAAGTATTCCTGGCAGGCTGATTCATGATCACATACAGGCTTCATACACAGAAACCAGAGGACTGGAGGGATGTGGCCAGAACTGGGAATCAGGCTTGCTGGCTCCTGGCAGGCTGCGATCTAGCTGATAACAGGGAGATTAATAAGGGTCTGCAACCTCCTCAGTCCTGTAGCATGGAAGAGGGTTTTTAAATCAATGCTAGCCCGGCTGGCTTAATGGTACCTAATCTTACCTTTTGAAGCTCAGACATTTGGGAGTTGAGATCAATTGAGATAAAATAAAGTAAGATGTGTTGACTTTTAGATTTTTAGTCTTCATCAGAGTTGCATTGTGCAGTGTTGTTTTTATTTTTCTGTCTTGGAAATAGGTGGAGATTAGCGATTAGCCTCGTTCTGTCTGTATGAGTGGTGCTGTTTTTGTTTTCATATTCTCTCTCTCTCTCTCTCTCTCTCTCTCTCTCTCTCTCTCTCTCTTTCTCTCTCTCTCTCTCTCTCTCTCTCTCTCTCCATCTTCCACTAGATGGTTTTTAGTCAAGGGAAGGATCCGTTTCTGTCCTGTTCATCTTTGTAGATCCAGTGCTTGGCTTCTGTAAATGCTCAGTAACTATTTCCCAAACCAGCATTTCAGCAAAACCAGCACAGACAGTGGGGCATGATCCAGTCTGCTGGAAAAACCAATTTGTTCCTGATTAGGTGTGGAAACAGCAGTCTTAGAGGGCACTCATGGTGCCCCGGGAGGAAAGCACCAGGAGAGCTCCCAGTACTGGTTTCTGTGACAATTGTCCTGAGCTTCATGCCATCATGACAAAGTTGTGTGAGTGATAAGCATCTGCTTCCCTACCCACAGGTGCCCATAAGCCCTGTGCTAGAGATTGGGGACACTCAAAGACAGATACTGCACAGATAGGGTGCTCGAGGAAAATGCAGAGTCTTTGTGTGATGGGGGACAGAGTCTTTGTGTGATGGTGAGGTATGTGTCTGGAGGTGAGAGACCAGAGCTCTGGGCTTTGGTTGTGGACTTGTCACAACCAAAAGGGTCAGCAGCCCCTTACCTCTCTGGGCCTCAGTTTCCCCATCTGCAAAACACAGCTTAGACATTCCCGCAGGGTCTTCTCCAGCTCAGATGCCTGTTCACTGGGTCACCATCCCAGTGAGTCTCCCTGTGGAGTGGGGTCTAAATTCATTGGAAATAACTCATCCTCTTGCAATGCCTCTAAATTCCTTGCCTTGTCATTCTAGACCAGGGCAATAAATAGGTACTAGTCTATTTTCACCTACCACCTGCTCTTCCCGAGTACTAAAAGTGAAGAGGAAAGACAAACATGCCGAACATCTGCTTCAGGTCAGGATATTCTCACATCTCATATTCTCACATCTCTGTGAAACCACTTGATAAATTTGCAAGAGGGGGTCACTAGCATTGTTATTCCCCCACCATTGAGAACTGCTTGGAGAATCATTATATTACAGAAAGATTGGTGTTCTGGATAAATTATGCTCAATATACCATGTTTTAGAAAAGCACATGAGTGTGTGTTAACTAGATGTAGCAACACTATTATCAAACATAACTAAGCTTGGTGACTGGGGAAGCCTTGTTCATTTAGCTATCAGGAAAGTGCATCATCACCAGCAAATATCTTGTGTGTCTGGTGTGTCAGCCTAGTAGTGGTCCCCGGCCTCTGTGTGAAATTGCCATTTAATGAAAACAAAAAATGACAAGTTTGTGCTCAGAGTTCTGATCATTTGTACTACAGGCTCTCCAAGCAAGAGCCCCCACTGGGGACTTTGAACTACAGGGATACTTCTAGAATAGGTGAAATCAGGCTGGGAGTTGAAGAAAGGGTCCAAGGACTTATCTGGGAAAAGAATGAAGCTAGTGATCCAGGTAGGAAGAATGACCAGAACCAAGGAATTACCTGTGGACTGGGAGCTGCTCTTGTGTTTGTGGCCAGAGAGGTTTGAAAGGACCTTGAGGTGGAGGAAAAGAAGACAGGAAGAGGACTCCAAGCCAGATGCTAAAAAACTTAGATTTGGGGAGATGTTTTTGGTTTAACTTTGGGTGTGAAGACTTCTAAATGGTCTCTAATGAAGTTTCAGGTGATCCATGAACTCTTGGAAACTATAGGCATTTTTCTTCTAATTTATGCATTAGAAGATTCATAAATTTGAAAAGATTCTTAAGGGAAGTAATGTGTGCTTAAGACAAGCTGCTATGGACAATTTGAACCCTAGAAATGATTTGAATAAGCCATGAGCAGAAAAGGCTCAAGTTACTGATAAGGGCAGAAACTAGGAAGACCACCCACATCACCCAGAGTCTGGGCCAGTGTGGTATCTATCAATGGAAAGGCAGAGAGAGTTAGGGTTTTGTGGTTACACAAAAGAATGACAACGCTCCAACGCTCTTGGGACTATCAATAATTCCTGAATTCTTGAAGCCACTTTTTGGAGAGATAGTTGTTGACGCAGTTAATGTAGACAAAGTCCCTATAATAGCAAAAGCTTCAATGTTACGCCTTGGTCTTTGCTCTCCTTCAAAGAGTTGGAAGCAGAAACTATGGAGAAGGATAGTTAAAGAAATGAGAGGCCAGAGCTGGGAGCAAGAAAGGCGAGTGCTCCTGGCAGGCAGGCCCTTGAGGAGGATGCTCAAGGATCATTGAGCTCGATACTCGGCTGGTTCCTGGTGACATTTGGGAGACCTCTTTTTTTAGAATGTTAAGGTGAGATGAAATTCTAAAGATAGGTCCCAGATCAAGGAGGACAATGAGAATAGTCTGAAAGGAAGGAGATGCAAGTCAGGGGTGGAGGCAGGCCAGAGAATATTCTGCTAATACAAGAATTTATTTACAAAAATAAGGTAAAGAAACCCACAAGGGATAGCAGGGGAGGGGGAGAGGTTCTCTGGCAAAGCCACAATCTTGAAAGCAAAATGGGACCAATGAACAGGGGTGGGACGGGGATGAGGAGGAATAAAGGTTCAGATACTGTTAAGGTTCGAATATGTAGTATCCCCAGAAAGCTCCCCGTGTGAGAAAACCCAAGAACATTCAGAGGTAAAATGATTATATCATGGGAGTTGTGACCTAATCCATGGATTGATCCACTGATGTGGATTCACTGGGCAGTAACTGTAGGTGGGTAGGGTATGGCTGGTGGAGGTAGGTACTAGGGGCATGCCTTTGGGGTTTATATTTTGTCCTGGTGAGCTTCTCTCTGCTTCTTTGTTGCCATGTCCCCAGCAGCTTTTCTCCACCCTGCCCCTCCGCCATGCCCTTCTGCCATGATGTTCTGCCTCACATTGGGCCCAGAGCTCAGGCGTTGACCATCTATAGACTGAGACCTCCAAAACTGAGCCAAAGTCAACCTTTCCTCCTCTACTTTGTTTTTGCCAGGTCTGTTGGTAAAAAGCTCACTAAAACAGACAATGAGAATAGTCTGGGGTATGGAGAGGCCAGAAATAACCATGAATTTTAAAGAAAGAAGGATCCGGATCCAGCAATCCATCTGGCTTCCGCTTGCCTTCAGGGTAGTGGCCCTGCAAAGCCCTCTGCCTGAGGCTCTTCCCATAGTGCTTTGCAAGGCTGGCTCCCCATCATCCTTTAGAGTTCTGACAAATGGCACCTCCTAAAAGAGCCCTTCTGCTTTATTCCTGAGCCTGCCCTTGGTGTGTTATCTGTCTCCTCTCACTGCTGCCCATGTGTTTTCTTCTTAGCACCACCCAAGGAATGGGTAGGTGGGTAGGTATTTATAGTTCTGTTCCTTGCTAGAGTTTTTGCCCTTGTGTGTGCAAGTGCACATGTGTGTGTACACACGAGTGTGTGTGTCCTGTTTCCAAATTCCAATTTTTAGCCTCTTTAAACAGGACACTGTCTGCATCCCCACTGTGACCCCTGCGCCTATCACCCAGTAGGTACTCAGTAAGTGCACATTAATTGGATCAAAAATAAGGGAAGAAAGAGAAACTCAGCTATAACTGAGGGTTTTAATAAGAACAATAATTAAAAATACTTAAGATCAGAATAGCACCTGCCAAGCTGTATTCATTACCTCTCACTTTTCACAGTTTACTCATTTTAAGGAGTAAGGAAACTCCTCTTTGCATACTGTTTGTTGAGGTGGCACTAGGGATCACACTAAAGCGCTTGTTCTTTTTTGCTACCTCATTTTTTTTTAACAGTATTGTATCAAAGAGGCATTTCTGTCAAGAAAACAGAGTGGGGAAAGAGGATCTCATTCTCCCCTCCCTCACCAAGTGGTGGGTGGTTTCCTTCCATCTTTGCCCCACGTTTTCCCAAAGCACCACCTGCTTCAAATGTGCCTGTTGTAAAGTCCACCCCATGCCAGGGTTTTTATAGGAACATATTATCTGTCCGGCAAAGCAGGGTTAAATCTCTCATCCTTTTGCAGTCTGCTATGTTCAGGTGGAGAAGTCAGCAGGATAAGAATTCTCCTTGCTTCTGGATAATTTTAAACTCCAAAGAATGGCAGCCCCTTACCTCTCTGGCTTCACTCCAGCCTTCTTTCCTGAAATTTTCAACAGAGAACTGGTGGATGGAAGGAGATCTGAGAAGAGGGTGAAGCTCTGAAGCCGCTCTGGGTATGAAACCTTCAATGATACCTTGAGCCATTAGGCCTAGGGTACCATCTAGAGTCCAGCCCAGACCCTGGAAGCTAAGAGACCTTTTATGGGTTAGATGTGAGGTGCCCCCCAAAAGCTCATGTGTTTGGCAATGCAAGGAAATTAGAGGTGAAATTATTGGGTTATGAGAGCCTTAATATAATCAGAGCATTAATTCCCTAATAGGCGGTTACTGTAGGCAGGTAGGATGTGGCTGGAGGAGGTAGCTCATTGGGGGCGTGGCTTTGGAGTATGTATTTTGGGAGCTGAGCTTCCTGGTGGCCATGTCCTGAGCACTTTCCTCTACTACACTCTTCTGCCATGATGTTCTCCCTCACCTAAGGCACAGAGCAATGGAATTGGTTGTCTTTGGACTGAGACCTCTGAAACCATGAGCCCCAAATAACCCTTTTCTCCTCTAAAATTGTTCTTTTCAGGTCTTTTGGTCACAGTGGCTAAAAAGCTGACTAAAATAAGGCCTCTGACTTTGATACCCCCTTCAGGTCCAGCCCACCTGGGGGATCTGTGCTGATACTCAGGGCAACAGGAAAAGCAGAGGAAACAGGGACTACCTGTTCATTCCACCTTTGTACCTCTCACCTGTGGATATTTAGAACAGGAACCAGCCTCCCAGCCTCTGCACAGTTTGAACATCCTGTCAGAATCTGCTGGAAATATTCAAAGCATAGTCCACAACCCCAAAGAAGGAGGGCACAGGAATCAAGTCAGAGGGGACAACCCCTGGTTCTTACACACGCACCTTGCCTTTATGTGGCTTAACTTTGGCTTCTGGCTTCTGTATGGAGTCAGGTGAAGTGACATAGGCTGGCTCTGCCCTCTGACTTCTCAGTCTGCTTCTCACACTGTTTCAGTTTTGACCCAGTTCTGGTTCTGATGACCCCACCACCATCACCTTTGACCTAGTTCACCATTTGGAGACAGTCTGTCAGACAGCCAAGTTCCAATTCTGCCTCCAGAGTCCTCCTTGCTAAAAATCCTTGGATATATTTAACCTGTCTCACTGGAATAGGAGGAATAAGAATGCTGTGAAGGGGGGCGGAGGAGGAAACCCATGACGACTGCCCCAGGTAAGGGCTCAGGTGGTGAGAACCCTATGACTGTTCCTTTCTTGGCTTTGTCCATCCAAGCAAAGTCTTTCTTAAGTCCTCACTCAGACTTGTGATTCTAGCATCAACCTGCCCACAGGCTTAGGAGTCCCCATTCTCTCTATGCTAGTCCCCTCCCCATCCTACCTGCCGCAAGCTATAGTGATGTTTATTAGGTGAAGTCATTTTTCCATGCCCTTAATGGACATGACTGGAGTTCATTTATTTCTATGCTGAGTTCCCTCTCTGGATTCCCCCCAAGGCAAACAGGAAGCAGCTCACAGTGAGGATTCTAAGATCAGAAGCCCTTTCCAACCCCAGTTCCTTCCAGAGCCTCAGAATTTTATAGAACATGGAATGGGAGAGGTGAGATGGATGACTGACACCTGCAAAGAAGCATCCTTCCTGAGTCAGGCTGCCTTCCTTTTCCTATAGTATCAGTTGGTTAATTGGAAAGTCCAACTAAAGAGAGGAACCTCACATGGTCTCTTAGGAAGCACAAAACTCCTGAATTTTCTTTTCCAGCACTTTTATTTTCTGACATTACAGGAAAATTGACTGTGTCCCTGGGTGTACTGCCTTCTTCATGTGCTTGATTTTATCAGTAAGCCTCTCATCACTGAGAAGGAACAAGAAACTAGCATCCTTGTTGCATCCTCAGTCCTGCCTGAACCTCACAGGGGAGAGGTTCCTGAGCCAGATATGTTTATGCAGAAGGTGACATGAGCTGAGTTTTGCTGCTTGATAAGAATGAGTCCAGCAATCTCAAACTTGGATGCCTTCAGGATCCAGGCAAGCCCACTTACATAAGTATTTCAGTATAAGGCAATAGGAGTGGGGTGGACTGTAGGAAATGCAGCATATACCTGTCAACCAGAGGACACAGCCACTTCTCTACTCCAGCAATTACTATGGTTCAGTGTTGCTAGATTTTCTGACTGTTCAAAAGAAGTCAGAAATTAAGGTATTTTAAGTTGACCTCTGATTTTTAAAAGGTTAAAACAAGGTAAGCCCCAAAATACATTTTTAGGTCAGATAAGACCTGAGTCTGGCTGTGTATAAACTCTTACTTCAGTAAATGAAAAAATAGAGTAAGGAATTCCTGAGAGAGGACTTGATATTCAAAGGCACAACCTTGTAAACTGACTCATGTTCCAGAAACTGCTCATTGCTTTGCAGAGTTAGCAGGTGGAGAAGAAGATGATGAGGACAGACAGGCAGCTTAGAAAGGGTCTTCTGTGCTCTGAGGAGGAATCTGAACTAGATTTTAAAAACGAGGGGGACCCACGAGGGAAGATTGAAGATTTTAAAGGAGGGAGAGTCATGTTCACTCTGCATTGCAGAAAGCAGGGACCTACATGGGAGGGGCTGGCAGACAAGCAGCCCCTGCTCAGGGGCAGAAGATGCAGGCCACAGCAGCAACCCAGGGTGAGGAGTGGGGACACCAGCAATTGCTCTCCTCAGGTGTATGAGCTCAAATCTGAAGGTGGGGGACCCTCAGAGGGGAAGCATGCTGAGGGGCAGAGGGGCACATAGACAGAGCCCTGTTTCTGAAAGATCTAGTTGGAGTGCCACCCTCTGCAAGAACACCAGGAGAGAGCAGGAAAGAGAAATGGTGTGAGGTATATGGAGAGAGCCAGGGTGTTAGGAATGAGGTATGCAGGGGTGAATCAGAGAGTCACCAGCATATAGATGGACAATGGAAGTTGGGGTTTAGCATCCCAACCATATAAGGCAGCATTTGGAGCAACCCCAACATCCAGGGGAAAGGATGGGAACAAGGGGGGAGAGAAGTTCAAAGAAAACCTGGAGAAAGTGTCACTATAGGATGAAGGAGGAAGAAGTCTATGGCCTAAAGGATAGTTTGGGGGTCTCACTCAGTTCATTGGCAGAGCAAAGACTTGACCTGAAGCCAGCCTGTGGTAGGACCTGCTCAGGAAGGGACCAGACCCCACTGCAAGGGTCTCTACACAAGGGTCCCATTGGGGTTCTGTTCTGCACAACCTTGTGGACTGTGGGCATGCCTGGCCTATCTGCCATGTGACTTTCAGATGTGCCTCTCATGTGAAGAAAATAAAATGCTCAAGTTATTCTCTGGCAGACTCCCTTCTAGGCAGGGTCCCCAGAACATCATCTGAGAAAACAGCAGAGAATCAGGAAGCATGGTTTTACCAAGGTTAACCCTCACCATTTTCTTTCCCCCATGACTTCTGATGTCTCCCTAAATGTCAGCACTGTTGAAAAGCAACCACCCTAGGGACAGCTGTTCCAAGAGGATTGGTCAGGCTCCACAGGCAGCAACTGGTTTGTTTGGGCAGTAATGTCACCTTCAACAACACTGCAAATTACATGCACATCTGTGTTATTCAACTTTGTATCTCTGTGACCAAAATATCTGAGAAGAACAACTTAGAGGAGGGAAAGTTTATTGTGCTCATGGTTCAAAGGTTCAGTCCATGGTTGGCTGAGTCCATTGGCCCCGAGAGAGAAAGAATATCATGGAGGAAAGGCATGGTGCAGGAGCGTTTCTCTGTTCATGGCTGACCAGAAAGGAGGGAGAGGAGGGGGAAGGGACCTCAGGAAAGATGCATCCTTCCAAGGCATGCCCAAGTGACCCACCTTCTCCAGCCATGCCCCATTTGCCTGCAGGTACCACCCAGTCAGTTTTCTCAAACTGGAATGAACTGATTAGATGGCAGCTTTCACAATCCAGTCATTTCTCTGGACATTCCTGCATCAACACAGGAGTTTTGGAGGGATACCTCATAGCCAAACCATAAGGGCATCTTTTTAGGGCATCTCAATTTAGTCCTACCATTTACAAAGACATCAGGACTGAGAGAGGCTCAGAGCAGCAAAACCAGAGTCCATCAGGAACCAGAAATCCAGTCTCCTAACTGATGGTCCTACCCATCCTCCTTTTTTTCTGACACTGAGTCTTCCTGAGTAGTTACCATAATGGCCACCAGAGCAGAACATGTGGCCATTTCCCTATGACCAGCCATGGTCATGAAGGAGATACATCAAACACCCAGAGAAAAGCAACTTCAAAGTTTTCTCCAGCCCAGGTACCCTCCAGGAATTTTCTCATGAAAGACTGCAGCTGACGTTAATAGGGATGCTGTGTCTGAATGCAGGCCCATCAAGAAGGGAACAAAAAGGAAGGAAGAAAGCAAGGTAGAATGCAGAGGCCTTTTAAGTCCCCGCCAGGCAGGTTCAAGAGCAGAGCATGGCATGTTGGACAGGCATTCTGTATCTCTTGAAAGAGCATGGATTTATCCATACTAGACGACATGAATGAAATGAGAAGTTCTCAGGGCTGCCAACCTTTCAGTTAAGGTTTTGTGGCAGTATACTTCTTCTACAATAAAAAAGGGGAAAATGACAGTTGAGGTTAATGCTGCATATGCAGCAAGAGGCCCAGTGACTGTCATTAATGGAGACTAAATAACTGGGCAATGGAAGATTCAGTGAATTTTCATATGAAACTGTTCCAAAGTATAGCTTTTAATGTCTGGGCCATGTTTTAACCTTATTGGTGTGATGTATGTAGAGAGTCTAACTTGAATATTTTCTTAATTAGCTAACCAAGTCTCATAACTTATTTGTTGAGTAACCTTTGCCTTCCTCTTGATTGTTTGGTATGCCCTTTACTGTCTATTAAATTCTTAACTGCCATAGGTTAAAGGCAGGTGCAGGGACAGCCTTCTGCAGGCACACGAGGTTTGGCCACCTTTGGATCACCATCTGAATCCCTGTTCTGTGGGTTTACTTGTGGGGTGACCCTGGAAAATTCCATAACCTTTATGAGCCTTGAGTGTCTTGTGTGTAAAACAGAATAAGAAATAAGAACACTAATCTATCAGCCCTCTGGCACAGTGCCTGACACATGGTAGGGCTCAAGCGAATGAAGTAGTCATTGATATTTTAATTGGTCTGTTGGAATCTGCCTCTCCTTCACATGCTTGTCTGGAATAAGGCTTGTCACCTGGGATAATTTAGGTATCACTCTCAGGAAGTAAACCTTGGTGGCAGGAATGAGACATTTAGTTTGGAAATATATAAAAAAATTATGACAATGTTTTCTACTTGGAAATTTTATTAAACTATCACTTTAAAAGAAAAAACTATAGAAGGTAATACTGAACAAAATCTTATGGATGTGAGTATAAAGATTTTAATTGTGGAAACTTCCACGAGGGCAACCAAAAGAATCAAGGAGGTATTTTATGTCATTGTAAGTGGACCCTTAAAATGTTGCAAAGAGATGATTTAAAATAATGGATTTCTGAGCCAGAAGGAATCTTGATTCCCTGTAAAGTCAACCCATCCTTTCACTTGGGATTATCATCGTGTCTCTTCACAATAGCAGGTTTCCTCCACAGACTTCTCACCAGGGATTTGCCTCTCTAATCTTAAAGTGGAGAAGCTCTGCCCAGGGCCATGTGGTGATCCAGGGAGAAGGTACACACCAGACCCAGATCCAGGACAAAGGAAGTGGCCACCATTGCTGAACACTGATGGGGTTCAAATAAGATAGCAGCTGAGAAATGCCATTGCAGAGTGTCATACCAGAGCTCCTTGGATGGAGTGATGGGGACACAAACCAGATTGGAGAGGAACAAGTAGAGGATGGAGTGAAGAAACAGATGACCAGTGTAGACATGTTTCAAACGTGCTGGTGAGAGAGAGAAATAACTGAGGGGAATATTAATAGTAATTAATAATATTATTATTATGAATAGTATTTGTTATTATTATTTATTATTGTTGCATAAATTTGAGATAATATTGAGCAAACATATATTTAAATGCTCTGAATGTGAGCCAGCAGCACAGCATGATAATTAAGATCTGAGCTCTTCAGTCAGACTACCAGGCGCAAGTCCTGGTGGACCTTCTCAGTAGCTCTGTGAACCCAGGCAAATTTTTCACCTGCCCTGAACCTCAGTTCCTTCATATGTAGAAATGTATAATCATTCCTGCCCCTCAGGACAACTGCAAGGTACAAATGAACTCATGTGAAATGTGTGGAGCCTACTAATGTAGCCCAAGTTACATTAGTCCCAGGGTAGATATCAGAATTATTACATAGCTAAAGAAAGCTGTTGAAGACATGGAAGAGAGAAAATGTGGCCAATAATAAGAGTCTCAAAAGGCAAGACGGGACATAATTCAGAACACAAGCAGTCACTTGCGTTGGATAAGAGGACATCTGGTGTCTTCGTTGTAACAAGAGAAAGGCGGGAGGCTGAGTCCCATTAACAAATATTTATTGACCCCTAGAGATACTGTGCCCACCACTGGGGATGGCAGCCACAAGACAGGTCCGTGAGTTCATCATAAAGCTTACATTCCAGTGGCAGAGTCTGACAATGCCTTTAATAAATTAATATAGTTATGAGAAGATTAAAGCTGGGAGTCTGGTAGGGGGAGAGCCACAGTGGTCAGGCTACATCGAGGCTATTTTAAATGGAGGTTCTGAAAACTGCCCGCCCCCGCCTGCCAAAAGGTGACATTTGCACAGAGATTTGTAGGAAGAAAAGCATTCCATGGGGTTACCTGTGGGACAGACATTCCGCAGATAGGGAACAGCTAGTACAAAGGTCCTGAATCTGGAGGTTGCCTGGGTGTGAGTGGGTGAGCTGCAGGTAGAGCAGCAGGCTTTCCCTCAGTCCCCTCTAAGGCAGGAAGTGGAGTCCTCTTTCTACAGAAGAGGGACACCTTCAACTTTTTTGATGCATGTCTTTATTTTGTAACTCTCTCTAGAGCACATGGACTGTGCAGGAAATATGCCTTTGTGGCAATACTGGGATGAGCAGGACCCCAGACTATGCTAGGTTGCAGTCTCTGTGGTTGGTGGTGAAGCTGAATGCACGGGACAGTAGTAGCTGAGGGTAAGGACCACCTGTTGCAGGTGAGGGCCAGGACACCAGGACGCACACAATAGGCCCGGCTCACCATAGAGCAGGAGGACTAAGAAAAGGCTCCATGGCCACAAACATCTTTAGAAGTCGTCTTCTCTTCCAGCTTTTCACCAGCTCCAGCTCGATCAACAGCATACATATGGATCACCTTGGAGTTTTAACTGCTTCAGTTAATGGGTTTTTGAATGGTAGGGATTTTAGAATGCAGCATAATCTTCAATGTCTGTATGTAAAGTCTGTCTCCTTTAAAAGAGACAGGAATGTAAATCAGAGGACAAGCCTTATGTGAATTAATAGTGCCAGCTAATGTATCTTCCCTGGTCAGTACCTCCATTTACTCTGAAAGTGTTCTCATTTGGATAAAAAAAAAAATTATATTGTGGACCCTCTGGTTATAAGTGACCCACAGTTTCATGATGAGAAAGAGGAAAGATCAGGAATAAGGATGGTGGGAAATTCTTGGCATCTGAGTGACTTGTTTACTTGCATTTTGATGTGCAGATGCCTGTAAGTACTTTTATGTAAAGACTAGGAAAATTGACTGGAACATAATCAAAGCTCTAGGTTCTAGGGGATGTTTTCTGAAGTTGAGCAAAGGAGAGAGCCAAGAGTGAACTGGCACCTTTTTGTACACCAACGAAAGCTGATTAACAAGCAAAAGTTTGGTAAAATCAAAGCAAATGGACAAATCAAATGAAGCTAGTATTTAAGTGAAAAAGAAGAGATAGCAAGAAAAGTGCTGAGCAGTTGATAAGGAGAGCTCGGGATATGAAAGACAGCATGAACTTGCTGACTTAACACTCCCTGTTGGCCTCTGCAGTACTCTCCCAGTGCCAGAGATTTCAACTGTCATGGAGACACCACTGTCAAGGCTGAAAACTACACTCATCTCCAGAGCCACCAAGGCCAGCAGTACCTCAGTATCAATGAGGTTCAAGAGCATCAGCACAGGATATGACTTGCAATATACGAACAAGTGTCCTAAATTATTTTGTGCATGGCAGGAAATCTGATAGGTCTAACCTGATAGGCAAGAAGTTGAATGTTTGGAACGGGAGGAAAGCGTTGGCTTGGGTAGCACAGATAATGAGCCTACATTTGTGCAAACAACGTACTAGAAGTGTCACTTGTTCCTTGTAAAACTGAGGCCATTGCAAGGGGGGCTCCTGTGCTGTCATGTTGGGTCCTCTGGCGATACAGAAGTGACCAGCGAGTTCCAACCTTCAATATTCTCCATGATGGTTCTCATAATGGTGATGATCTGGTAGGGCAGGAGCTCATGGTCCTCCCTGTTGGAGCTGAGACTTTAGGAAAGCCATGCTTAACCATAAGGAAAATATGGCTAACATGACTTCTTTATGGAGCACAAAGGGGCATCTTTCTCCTCACATTCTAGTATGGGGTAAGCAACATTCTGTAGCTCAAAGGTCACACCCAGCCACCTGCCTGTTATCATGTGGTCCTCAAGGCAAAAAATGAAAAAAAATAAGAATGACTTTTAATATCTAGTGATTTGCAACATGTGGTACAACCAACCGTTCTAAATTTTTGCATTTATTCGTTCATATAATCTTTCCAACAACCCTGGGAAGTAGATACTATTACTCATTCTATAGAGGAATAAACAAATGTAAGCTTATCCAGATAGGATAAGTAATAAGCTAAGATTATCAACTAGTAATTATTTGGGGAAGAATTCAGACTCAGAGCATCTTATCTCAGAGCTTGCTCTATTAACCTACTTTCCCATATGAAAGGTTCTCAACACCATAAAGGTAGAACATAAGTTCCAAAAAAGATTTGGATAACACGTTCCAGAGAGTTGACAGGAGAGAGGATAACAGTGTCTCTGAATCAAAGGAAGGCTTAGCAGAAGATTGAGCCCACATTTCCATCATCATGACAGGAACACCAACTCAGAACCCCAATTATCAAAATCTTACCCCACAAAAAAGAAATTGCATTCTTCTCATTATAAACCTCGTGAAATGTTTTATGTATGAAAAAGAGAATTATTATTATATTTTTAACATCATCAATAAAACATTTGTGGAAATGTTTCTCTCTTATTACTTAAGGACATGCATAATATCTTCAGTTTTTCCTCTTGGCTTATAGAAGCCTAAAATACTTACTGTTTGGCTCTTTAGTAGAAAAGTTAGCCAACTCCTCCCCTAGAGGATGCAGAGTCTTAGAGGTGCCATGGAGTTATTGGCAAGGACAGCTACACTTAAGGTGGAAACAGCATGGGCACAATCCTCCAGGTCTTAGAGTTTCTTCAGGTCTTTGGAAAATATGACCTTGAACTTCAGGTCTCCGAATCACCCCAGCAATCACATCACCATAGCCCACCTGGTAGAAAACTATAAGGCTTCCATCAAGGACTACCCAGCAGTAACCACTGAAAATTCCTTGAGCCAGGATGACTGGGAGGTTTAGAAGAAAGTTTCCATTAGTGCTGATCATACCATGAGGTCAGTAATCGTCTCACTGGGACCAACCCAGAAGGAACTGCAAAGATTACAGGGGAGGACTCATGCCAACTGCCTCCCACTCACAGTAGGTGATGAAGTTATCATTGCCCATCTCCTAGTGAGGACCCACCCTGGGTCACTCAAGGCTGAGGCCTCGTGCTCATCGGAGAAAGTACAGGCAACTCCTCAAAGGGAGGAGGAGATGGGCAGCAGAGCTTAATTTGCTGGCAACAAATTCAGAAAGCTTCTAGCCAGATGAGCTCTGGGCAAGGATCCCCTGAGCCACCACATACTAGTCAAATATTGGGCCCTCTTCTCCCTTCAAATCACAGGTCCTTAGCTCTGGACACTGCAGGGAGTAGGGAGTGCTTTTCCCTCCAAAGAACATGATGTTCTGCCTCTTACACGTGTCTCATCAAACGCCAGCCTTCGGATCCAAGCTATGTGAATGAACTTGAAAAACGTGACATTAAATGAAAGAAGCCAGATACAAAGGAACAAATACTATGTGATTCTACCCATGTAAAATATCTAGAATAAGGGCAGGTGTGGTGGTGCACACCTGTAATCCCTGCAGCTCCGAAGGCTGAGATAGGAGGATCAAAGTTCAAAGCAAGTTCAAAACCAGCCTCAGCAACGGCAAGGCATTAAGTAACTCAGTGAGACCCTGTCTCTAATAAAATACAAAAATTGGGCTGGGGATGTGGCTCAGTGCTTGAGTGCCCCTGAGTTCAATCCCTGTACCCCCCCCAAAAAAATGTCTTGAATAAGCAAATTCATAAAGGTAAAGAGAGAATGGAATTGAGGTAACGGGGCAGGGAGTTGCTTGATGAGTTCAGAGTTTCTGTTTGGATGATGAAAAAGTTCTGGAGAGGGATCATGGTAATTGCTGCACAATATGAATATAGTTATACCACTGAACTGCACACTTAAAAATGGTTAGAATAGAGCCAGCCATGGGGGTGCATGCCTGTAATCGCAGCAGCTCAGGTTGGTGAAGCCGAAGGATCACAAGTTCAAGGTCAGCCTTGGCAATTTAGCAAAAACCTCAGCAACTTAGTGAGACCCTTGTCTCAAAGTTTGAAAGGGCTGGGGATATAGCTCAGTGGTAAAGCATCCCTGGGTTCAATCCCCAGTAATTACTGAAAAAAAAAAGCTACAATGGTAAATTTTGTGTGTATTTTACCACAATAAAAAATTGGGGGACAAACCCTTTGAAACAAAATAAAACTCCTAACCCTAGCTCAGTTCATGAAATTCACCCCAAATCATCCTTTTCCCCACTTTTCTCCCTACCACATGTCCATGGGGCCATATATTTATAGTGTTTCTGGTGTCTCTGCAGGCAGTGGTTTTTATGCACAAATTAGAAAAAAAGCATTCAGTATCTTCCAAAAAATGTGAAGGAAGAACCATCTTCAAATCCATGAATTGTGCTTTAGTTTAATCTCCTACTCTCAAGACTAATCAAGTGTTTAAGTTGGGTCCAGACTCTTAATTAAAGCTGTCAGCTCCTGAAAGTGCATTTTCTGAGCCCAACTCTCCAGTGAGAGACTGCAAATGTGGGGAACTCTTAACACAGCGAGACGGTGTGCTTTACCTTGCCTGCACACAATTGTGCGTGGTGGACTGGATGAGAAAAACACATTGTACCCCTCAAATGCATACACTTAGAATTTTTCAATTAAAATAGTAACAGGCAAAATAAGAATTTAAAAAACCAGTTGGGCTCCGATGAAGAGCTAACCAGTTTTCAGGTTTGCTAATTGCTTTTCACAAAAAACAGATCCAACTGTGCATGGTGTTATGTTTTGCTATCAAACTGTTCTTATTTATTGCCTTAGTTTACAGTATACACTCTACTAGGAAGGACTATCATGTCTGTGATAGGAAAGAAATTGACTTTATAAAATGGAGACCTTTAAAGTGGTCAACCTCTGTCATCACTATGGCTGGAAATATTGTAGAAGGGTCAAATGGACAGTTGTTATTACTAATATTAGACCTTGTTTTATGGAGTTCTTTATAGTGTGCAAAATGCCTTCCCATATATTTTCTCATTTGGATGATCTAAGCATCTGTGTTTGTATGATTTCAGCACTTTGCGAATTATCTTTAGCAAATTTTTCTCAACTGATCATCTTCTGTCACTCAACCAAGCAGGTAGCAGCTTATTTTAATAACATTTGAGACAAAATCTAATTAGTTAAAAAAAATCCCTTGTCAAGTCATGTGATTCATTCTAAAGCCAAACTTCTGCAGTCTTTCTTTGAAAGATGGTCTTCCCCATCCTATCATCACGGCACAGACTTCATGAACCTACAGGAACAGGGATGCTAACTTCAGGGAAGACTCCAGAAAGCCTTCATTTAAGGTTGAAGTTCGACTGGATCCACAGAGCCCCAGTTGGGCCAGGTCATGTGCATTGTGCAAAGCTACAAAAGTGAACAAGACAGGGTCCTGCCCCGTTTTAATATAGGTTTCATTATTATTTAGGTGTGGGAAGGCCAATAAATCAAGAGATGACTGCCATTGAAAAAAATGGTTTGTTATACTCCTGGACCCCTGGAGGAGGGGGACAGCATACCAAGTCATGGCGGGGGCACACAGGGAAGACCAGGGTAGACCAGGAGGCAGAGGGAGAGGGGAAAACTGACGGGAGCCTTTACTGAGGTTTCCATAGGAAGAAACGGGCAAGGGAGGGTAAGCAGACTTAGGTTTGGCTAGTTGGAATAATTCTAATGGGTTCTGGGGTGTGGGGGCTGTCCCTAGTTGCCTGGAATCTTGCCTTGCAGTGATTAAAGAAGGAGAATAGTGGCCCTGAGAGACAGCCCAATAAATGAGTTGGTGGGGTTATGGGCTATGGCTTGGCAGATTTGTATTGGAAAGACATACTCCCAGGCCAGTCCTTTACTGTTTCCAGGACTTGGCTAACCCTAGCAATCCCTCCAGGGTCAGCAAGGCCCCAGATGTCAATGCATCAGAACACGAAAAATAAGAGACATAGTGAATCCTACTGTCAGCAGTTACCCTGTGGGTGGAGCAGCCCAGGCAGTTGACTCTGGCATACAAACCCAGGCCTCGATCGGTACTCTCTCAACCATAAGAGGCGGCATTTAGACTGTGTAAAGGGCAGGATTTCTTTAAATCTGTGGGTTATGAAATAGTTAAATATGAAAACAAGGTGACAAATACTGTAACGGAGTGGAGTGCTCTGGGAGGAGAAGGGAAAAGTAGCTGAAAACCGAAACTCAGGGTGGTTGTTAGGGAGGTGCAGGGGCTGGGTTTGGGGGTCGGCATGGAATGGTGTTATGGATAAGCTGGCCAACAGGGTGGAAGGGGGGATCTGGCTTCTGAGAGGCACCAGATGAAAACCAAAAGTCAGAGGAAAGGTCCTCAATTGAAGGCCAGTTCCCCACTGTCCCAGGGGACACTGGTGATGTGTGGAGGTGATTTTCATCGTCACACTGTGGGCTGCCCGTGGTACTCAGTGGATGAGGCGGGATGCTTCCGAGTATCCTACAGCACACAGATAGCACCCTCAGTCCCAACCCCACCAAAAAAGAAATACCCTGACCCAAATATTGAGAGAGGTAAAGTTGGAAACCCCTGCACTGGTGAAAATACAGGATATAAAAAATATAGGGATTTGAGATGCCCAAGTCAGCAGGCTTCAGCGTTCCTCAGGGCCTGGCCTAGAAGCAGGAAAAGAGAAAGAGGAGCCAGGTGTTAGCAGGGCATTTGGTTCCCTCTCAACTTGGGTGTCAGGGGCTTGGGGCAGGGGAGGGGAAATGTTGGTCCAAGAGTACAAAATTTCAGTTTCAGGATGGATACATATGTTAATTTTAATGTGGACATTGAGCTCCAGAAGCATATTGAAAAATTAACCAAAGGTTTGTAATTATCAGTTACTGACTTCTTAAGGACACAGTACTTACCTGGGTTTGTGTTCATAGTGTACTTAACACAAGATCTTACGTCACATAGTTATGAATATTGACTTAAAGAAAGTCAAATCATTTTTTTAAAAATATGAGAATTAGCAGTTGCATTATCTAGTTGTGTAATAATGTGGTTAAATATTATTTGATAGGGAAGTTTTTCTCATAATACAGACTTAAGGAAGCAGGTTTCCTAATAATTACCTTAAGTCTTTTTAGGAACCTAATGATTACTAACAGTTAAAGAATTATTATTTTTTCTTTCAATAAGATGCATTGGGTAAAAAGATACTATAACTGGCAGTTAGTTTGTAAGAATATGGAAAGGACAATCTGGGCATGGTGGTTTCAGGAGGGAGAGAAATGATATAAGCTAGAATTTTTTTTAAAAGGAACTCTTTTAAATTTCTATTCTATCTAATATAGGTGCTTATTGAAACCATTTCTATAGGTACTGCTTATACTTAAGTAACTTCTGTTTTTCTTGTGGTATTTAATATTTTATATTCTTTGGTAGTTTATGATTCTACCTGTGTACATAACTTACATTCTTGCTATACAATTTTGTTGTACTTTGTAGAATTAAATGATATGGAGAAATGTCACTCAGGCATGGTAGAAGAGCTTGGAGTGACAGCCACAGTGAGTTATTAACAGTTGTCTCATCAGACTGTTTGACACGTTACTTTGTAAAATCACAGGCTTCTGGTGACACATAAGAAATGTGTGATCTCTGGCTTATGTGGTTTTTTTTAATTCCTTAGGTGCAGCTATCTTCTTTGAATTCAAACACTGCAAGCCTAAAAAATGGTTTACCAGCACCAAGTGTTTTGCTTTCATGAAGATGGATGAGATTAATCCTGGGCAAATTGTAATAGAACTGTAAGTGATATACATAATAGGATTCATACTGGTCTAATGGTTACTAGTTCATGTTTCTTCTTAGTCCCTCTCATCTAGAATATAACATTGGAGTAGATCAATCATCAAAGTATTTTAAACAATGATCTTTCTATTGTGGTTACAGGTACAAGAAACCCACTGACTTTAAAAGAAATTGCAGTTATTGACCAAGAAACCACTTTATCTTCATCTACATAAAACTTTGCACAAGGAATGATTCTGACTTGAGTAATATGGAATTTCTGTGAATTTTACCACTCAGTAGAAACCATCATAGCTCTGTGTAGCATATTCATCCTTCAGGAGGCAGGAAGTGAGCCATACCTATAGACCAGTGAGTCCATTGCAAAGCTGTACCAGAGAACTAAAGTCCAGCACCTCATTGTTATGACTCCTTTGGATACAGGTTTATTGTAGATTTTGAAACATTTTTTTTTTTTTACTTTTCTATTAATTGTGCAATTAATAGTGTGTTTCCTAATTTACCACTGTTCCTACCTTGCTTCCTGGAACAATACTGCTGTGGTAGGTATGCTCATCTTCAAACTTAATACAGCAATAAGAATGTGCTAGAGTTTACACATTTGCTCCAATATGGTCTTTTGATTTGAATTAACTTTAAACTTTTGAATTGAAGTGGGTAGGATAGTACCAGATTGCTTTGAAAGGAAATTGGATCAGTTATGGTCTGTCTTATAGGCTGTTCCTTAGAGCTGGCATAAATTCACCCTCATCTGATAGTCCTACTTAGAAATAGTGTGCCTTGACCAGATCAATATCTTATATGGGAGTGTTCCCCAGGTTGTAGCTGTGATTTTTTTCCAGATGACCAGATTGTTTTTCTGAAAGTGAGCGTATTTTTAGTCATGTTGATTAGTTGTTCTACATCACATTGCTATTGTTTCTAGGGTTAACATTAATGATTCTAGGGTTAATATTAAAACCATCTCAGAATAATTACAAATTTTGGGGTGGATTTACGTCTTCTAAATCATGTCATCTAAAAATAATTGAGTCAGATGCTAATGAGATACTGCAGGAACAACTGCTGTTTTTCTGACAACTGATTGTGAAACCTTAAAACCTGCATACCTTGTC
The DNA here is from genome assembly GCF_964194105.1 of Spermophilus citellus. Classification (NCBI taxonomy): domain Eukaryota; kingdom Metazoa; phylum Chordata; class Mammalia; order Rodentia; family Sciuridae; genus Spermophilus; species Spermophilus citellus. The sequence continues at coordinate 12,547,752 of NC_138196.1, read as the reverse complement.
TTTATAAAGTGATGAGTATGCAAAATCTGGAAAGATACTCTATTTTTTTTAATATAGGTAGATACAACTGCCATTTATTTCCTATTTAGATATATTGACATTCATATGAAAATATGCAGGTCATTAGCCTATTATAATTTCACTATTTACATTACTTTTAACTTAATGATGAGACATAAATAAAACTTTCATAGGTGGATATTTGATACACAGAACATAAAGATTTGTGAGGAGCTTTTTTGTGGGTTACATGTAGAACCCACGTATTTTAATGTTCACTATTTTAAATGAACAATGCATGAAGGGAATGCAATACTTGGCCTATTTTTAAACTAGTGTAAACCCTAATCATACCATCTGTTTGCTTTTTAAAACGAATAACAGTTATTTTAACCCTTGCACTTCAAGAGATCTAGTCTTTAATTTTTCAGTTGTCTGTTAGGTCAGTTTTGTTTACTAGATGAATGTTAATAAAACTATATGAGCCTGAAAGAATTATCAACCAAATTTAGTCTTTTCTTTCATCTGGATTGGGTTAATTTCACAAGTGCAAAAATAGTTCAGTCTACAGTAGTTCTAGGAAATGAAGAATTTGCCTTAAAATGTTCACTCAACTGAAACTCTGAGTAGTTAAAATTTCCAGACTGTAAACTTCACAAGAGAAGGGCCTCATCTTCTCCATGTCATGTAAACTTTCCAAGGTGCTTGGCAGCACTCTGTACCCTGTGGAGTACTCAGTACCTTTTTGTTTGATGTTACTGATGTTTGATGTTGCTCCCTTAAAATCTACTATTAAAATGTAGCAAAACTGATACATTGTTCTGTTTTCTCATACTATAAAACATGTATATCAAAGTGATAATTTTTAAAAAAAAAACTTTTTTTTGGTTGTAGATGGACACAGTACCTTTATATTTATATGTGGTGCTGAGGATCAAACCCAGTGCCTCACATGCAACCCCAGTCCCTCAAAGTGATAATTTATATGAAGAAACATTTAGCATCCTTCACATAAGAATGCTTTTTTTTAAACCTCTATTTATTTATGTGGTGCTGAGGATTAAACCCAGGGCCTTGCCTGTGCTAGGCAAGTACTCTACCACTGAGCCACAACCCCAGCTGCCACCAAAGAATGGGGTTATATGAAAAAAAAGAGGATTCTTTGTATGAATGTCTTTCATCAGCATTAAACAAACTTAAATTGAACATTGTCATCAGCTTAGCTTTAATTCAGACCTGAATGACCAAACCTCCCCCCGCAAAAAAGGTGATTTTATCTTGAAGCAATTAACACAAAGCAATCTGTATCTCACAAATTAGTTGTTTAAATTTACTTTCTAGTGTGGGAGGGGATGAGTCACTGGACAATAATTACAACTATAGCAGTAATACTTTCAGGTTGAAACACTACTGCTTCACAAATGAAATGATTTTAGTAACTAAACTCAAACACAATTTGCTGGAGAGGACTTCTAAAACTTTTGAGATACAAAAGTATAATTGAATCAAGGGACAGTATTCTCTACACAACCTGTATATGGGCAGCTACCTTGGGCTTTGCTACAGAAGTGGTACAATCAGATGGATGTAAGGAGAGGCAACTATGGGTGGGTTCAGAACTGCTCAGATAAATTACGTAGAACGCATTATAACTTACTAATAGAATAAATACAAAAAAGGCTTTAGAGGGAAAACTACTGTTGCTTTGAATAAAATAATAAATCTGCCTTTCCTTGAAAATCTATCTTCCTAGCTGACATTACCTTTATTTAAATGCTATTTTAAAATTAGAAGTTATAGTAACTTCAGCATTGCCTTGTGTCCTGTAGAGGTTGAAAGATACATTCAAAATGTGTTTGTGACTTAAATTTTATTTTACATGGTTAAAAATGGCATAAGCTATTATATGGTTTTCCTCTTACACACAGCTGCTGCTTCTAATATTAAATGGAGGTTATGTAGATTGAATTCTTCCTAAAGGACTCAAATTCTTTTTGATTCTGAGTTATCTTCAGTAGTTTAGAGATTTTGTTTCACAGAGATTTTGTTTCACACTGAAGCTTTTGCCCCTATTTTGAGAATACTTAGGGGACATAAAAAGAACAATGATATGTTATGTTCTAGGTTTCAACAATCCTATTACTTTCTAGAATTTAAAAGAATGGAAGAATATGGTCTAGCAGTAAACAAAAGTACCAGGCTTTTATAATTATTTAAATCTTAAACCTCTTAAAATGTACTGTTAAAATTGCCGTAATTAAAATTACAGTTCTGGAGAGCTAGTTCTTAGAAACATTGTTTTAAAGACAGTAGTTACAGATTCAGGACTTGCTTTAATTGATTTTTAAATAAAATATATTTGAGTATCTATCAAAAACAAGAATTTAATTCAGCCCATAGTTGCTGATTAAAGACATTATAAGCCTTAGAGTTTCATTCATTCTTAGAGGATTATACTTTTCTAATTTTTTTATCATATTCCTTGAAAATCAGTGGCAAGATATGGGAAAGAGAAGAGTGTGTTGTGTACATTTTTAAAAAGAAATTTCCTTATTTCTTATAGACACAACATACCACCTTATATTTTACTGTTATAATGCAATAATGGCAAAAGCAGTAGAACTTCAGGTCAAACAACTCTTGCTACTAATGTAAACTCATTCTCAGAAAACCATTCTCACATGGACAGTGGTTAGAAAAAAGTACATGAATGTGCTACAAAAATAGAGCCACAAGACTTCTCATAAGTAAAAGAAATCCTCTGTAGAAGTCCACAGTTGACCAAGGTCCAGCCTCCTTAACAGTGAGCAACAGGGAATATGCTGCCAAGTCACCATCTTCAGTTCTGAGAGTGAGTTTACATGCTTCCCCAATGGCACAAAGTCTCATGACGATCCAATGAATCAACAGACACTTGGGAAATATTAATAAACAATTTTTTATGAACTATTACAACAAAGAACTTCAGCAAGAAGGAAAATGAAGTGTATGATCTTTGAGTAAACATTTTTAGTGTAATAGTCTCTTTGACCAGATATTGAAAGAGAAAAAAATCAAGCTTATAAAACACCATTTCTCTGTTATCAACTGGAATACACTAAAAATAGGATAATGGAAATACATGTTCTTAAAGCATTTCCACAGGAAATGTCCATAATTATGACATTCTAAATCATTTAGCAATTGTATATGCTACATTAACTAAAACAAAGGTATTCCTTATTGCACATTTTAAAATTGGAAGGACACTCTAGCTTAAGTGGGGGATATTCAGGGGGAAAATATTTTGGCTCAAAATGTATACTGTGCCAAGGCAGCTTCATTCTAAAAACATAAACCATTTAAAATAAACTTTTATATTTTGAAGCCAATAATCCTTTAACTTGATGAATAGTTCATAGTCCATTTTCTGACTAAGTGTCAGAGGTTCATTTTATGGGCCCTGTTTTAACTCCTGTGAACGGCCCTCACTACTCTGAGAATTAGGTGTAGGTGGAGGTTCATCTTTAAAGCCTGAAGGCATTAAGTCTTTTGCAGCAGGTGGTGGCCCATAGTCTTGGGGACCATGAGTTGGAGGTGGTAATGGGGCACCAGGAATGAAGTACTCTCTTGGGCCAAATGAGCCTAAAGGTCTAAATGGTGCTGGTGCGGGTCCTGGAAAAAAATCAAGAGGGTCAAAAGGCAAATCCCGTTTTCCAGGTGGAACACCTGGTGCATATTCTCTGAAGCCTATTGGTGGACGCATACCAGGACCTGGAAAATAAAAAGGAAGTTATGTAAATACCCAGAAATTTCTGAACTAGGGTGATTTCAAGTATGTTAATATAGTCTTTAATTTCTCCCAAGCCTAGAACATCAACTGGTGAACATCCTGACTTGCCAGATGAGGCAAAATGAGATGGAACAAGTTTAGGTTATAGCCTTTGACCAACCAGCCATGAAGCAACATATTAAGGATTTAAACATGGCTCTACCTAGCTCCAGGCTTGTCTTTTTTCTTTCCCTACTATATAATTGCTGAATTATTTCTATCTCACAAGAGCTCCATTTATATTTGGAAGTACTATATTACCATGACAAGATGATTATGAAATAAGAACTTTACTACACCAAAGAAATTTTGATAAAAGGAAATCCCATTATTTATTACTGTATCCATTAAAAATTCATGAAGTATTTCAGCATGGACTTTACACATGCCATCAAAATCAAGGTGCATGCCCTCCTGGAAAAGGCCTTCCACAGCCACCTAATTAAATCAGCAACATTTATTAGGTCACTGTTAAATCCTCCTCTAACACTTCCCTGACTTTTCTCAAGGTAAGGAGGGTTTGACTTTTCCTTTTCTATATTCTATAACCTACTGCTTATGCTTCCATTATGGGTGATTACAAACTTTATGTTATAGGATTTTCATATCTGTGACAAAATTTTAAGTTATGGCATGTGTCTCATCCACCTTTCCATCTATTGCAGTGCATATCAACAGATTTTCAACAAACATCTGCAGAAGTAATATTTCTGGCTTTTCTGTATATAGCCCCTTATCCTTGTCTATGAGAGATAGCTATTGCCTATCTCAGTATAAGATTATGTAGTGTCCCATATGTCCCAGAAAACTGGAGGAAAAGTTAAAATATACTCAGCTTTATCCTTTCATTGTTAAGACCTGAGATAGCAACCGTTTTAGCAAGCAATAGAAATGAAAGATGAATGTGATTTATAAGTCAATCACTACTGTTCAGATCATCATACCAAATGGTGGAGGAATTGGCCAAGGCCCAAAAGGCCCACCGAGCTGAAGTGGCGGTCCATACCAAATGGGAGGTGGTGGAGGCCGTCCCATCGGAGGGCCCATCGGGGGGCCCATGAAGGGTACCCCTGAGAAAGGAGGGGGCCCTTTCATAGCCATATGAACCTGCAATTTAAGATTTGAAAGCAGTTAAAAGTTTTAAAATTCCTATATATTAAGACAAAGTACCAACACCGATAAAAGCTAAAACCCAAAACAGGCACCTGTCCAGAGAGCACCATCAGTGCAACAAAACTCTACCCACCCCTCCTGTGTATTCCCCCTGACAGCTTACAGAAGTTGGAAGGATGCCACAAGAGGGAGCAGTTTGTTACTGATTATATCTGCACAGGAAAGGGAAAGGCAAGAGAACTGGCAGAGGTTATTAACAGAGGTGATTTCTGACCAGTATGTCATGCTGTGTTCACTACAATCTATTTCAAAGGGAGTCCCCCCCTCCCCATCACTTCCCTTTCATCACAATAGCTCATTATTTCCATATTAAGAATGAACAGAATAAAATGAAAAATCCATTCTCTACCCATGTAATAATAGCTACTATTCAGAGTATCTTCAGTAAGTCTTTCATATATTATTCAACCTCTGAGATCTTTAAGTAGACTGTCTTGTTTTAAATAAGAGGGAACAAAAGCAAATGGAATATCATAATTTGTTGAAGGCCACACTGCATATTAAAGGAACTCAATCCCAGGTTTGCCTCCAAGCCATGCTTTTCCCACCTTTACTCCTCTCTAACAATGGGTCTTTGCTCTCTTTTAAATCTTCTACTACAAAGGGGTTTGGGGTCTAATCTAAGCTGCCCTTAGATTTCTCCAGAGATGTATATTCCTGGAATATATATACACTGGAACTTGAGAAGTATTTTCCATCACAGTGCTATATACACAAATTAGGAAGACAAGGCTTTAATATTTACTTTCATTTACTGTACACCATTTGAGATATTGATTTATCATTTCCTATGAGTAGTGGGTTTCAAACTAAACAATTAAAAATTTATTTTATTATAGAGCTGCAGAAGACCTACCAGATATAATAGCAACACAGTTACAAGAGAATACACTTATGTGAACAAATGAGACCATTTCTTGGGACTGGCTCAAGAGGTCATTTCATATTATCATTGTTTAACTGAAACAGTATTTCACTTTCAGAAAATCTGATACCAGTCTAATTCAAATCACTCAAAATAGGGTTTGCACAAATGGAGGAATTCTTAAATAACATTCTTCCAAACAAAAATAAAAATGATGAATTATGTAATTTATAATGAATTTACTTTGCCTTAGAACATTCAACACAAAACACCATATAAAGTTAGAGTGATAACTTTTCACATTCTGTAGTTCATTATAGTTGTACACACTTAAGCAACATTCCCAAGTGAAGGAGAAAAGTAAGCCCAATATTGCATGCAGTTTAAAGCAAACAAGATCAGTGTCATGCTCTGAATATCCTTCCCAGAAATGCACAGAATAAAACCCAATTCAGTTCTCAACCTCTAAGTACTTACTCCAACTGGATGCTCAGTCAAAGAAGTAATGGTGGAGAATGAGGGGGTCTCAGGTTCTTGGGGAACAGTTTGCTTTTTAAAAAAACAAATGGGATAGTACAAATAGAACACAAAGAAGGATAAAGCAAAGAGCAAGTACTGTAGGAAAGCTACATGTTCCTGCATGACCACATGATTCACAGTAACTACAGAACTTGCCTTGCCCTCATTTGTCACCTTAGCTGGAGAAGAACTTCTGGAGCTGTTGTTCACGTGAGCTGGACCACATCCTGGGTCTGTTAGAGATCAAAGAATGGATTCAGACTTATTCTAACATGAAAAGAATAAAAATCCTCCATCCACAATTACAGATTCTTTGAAATTACTTGGTCCCTTTACCAGAGGCAACGGGTTTCCCAGATGCCTTAGAAGACCAGTACGAGTTAAAGGTCCATCCATTGACCCTTGGGAAAGGAAGATCAGAGCCCTTGTATGTATTTTTCAGAAGAAATAAACCACTGGTGGACAGGTCAGGGTTCAACAATAACTAGAAAGCAACATGAAACATGGGTTTCCCAGGGGTTGGGGTCATAGCTCAGTTGTAGAGTGTTTGCCTAGCATGTGTGAGGCACTGGGATTGATTCTCAGCACACATTTAAAAAATAAATAAAGATATCGTGTCCATCTACAATTAAAAATATTTTTTTAAAAAAATGGGTTGCCCAATACGTAAATCACAATTTATGAAGAGACTTAAGTAAAATAAAGAACTGCCTTGGGTTGATAGAACAGCAGATTAATAAGTACTGGTCCTAAACTTTAAGCTATAGACTTGAAGTATGTATAGGCTGGCTTTTCTTTAGTCTGTATAACCTGACTTCCAATCTTACCAAGACTACAGTCCTGTTTAGAATTGGAAATAAGACTCAGTATTTCATGTTGGAAATATGTATGCTACATAAAGTTTAAGACTACTTTTATAATATTTGGGAAAGGAACACCATAGAGATTTAATTTAAAGATAAAGGTTTACACTTCACAGTGTAAAATTTAAAAGAAAAAAATAATACAGGGACCTCCAGGAAAAAAAAAAATGTTTTCTATTCTAGAACAGATTTTACAGAAAACATTCACTAAGATAAAGTACGAAATTACCTTCTATATATTGTTCAGGCCCAAATTCTATGTTTTCATTAGAATATTCAAAAGGGGAAAAAAAACCAAAACCTTGAAGCAGTTTACTATAAAGCAACATGTGAATGCTCACCAAATCCGTTTCTAGGCGTATCCTTTCGATTAAGAGTAGCAGAAGGAGGTCTCCCAGCTGGCTCTGTTGTCAGTGGAGGGGAACATTCTCCACCACTCATGGGGGATGGACCAAAAGAGCCATTATGGCTCAGTGGACCTAAAGACAACAATGCCATGTAACTACTTTAAGGCAGCCTTCTCCCTGACACCAACCCTCACCTCCCGCTTTAGCAAATCATTCAGATTATTTCATAACCATTACACACAGAAATAAAAAGTAATTTACATACATTCTGCACCAAGAAATAAAATAGCTCCTTTTACAAAGTGTCCCCTACCTCTCCGAGGAGGATTTTGTAAATTTGGTCTTCCCGGCATAGGTTTTACAATCACGGGTTCATATTGCCGCAGTGCCATCTTTTGGGCCATTTCCAATAGTCTTGAATATTGAGAAAGAATGGGCTGAATTATGAAACAGCAATCTATTCCTTCATAGATAATATCTAGCATAACCTTAAAACACTATAAAACATATAGTAAGATACCAAAATCACATACTTCTGTCTCAAATTAGCAGCTTCCCTTTTCTCTTCAGCTATAGCTCTTTCGGCAGACCGAGCTTTGAGCTATTAAAGAGAAAATATTCAAATTCAGTTGCGGTAGGCTATGCACAAAATAAAGAAAAGGGGGAAAAAAATCTTACCCAGTTATCATGAGCTTTCTTCTCATTCATAGCAATCTGAAAAGGACAACACATTAAAAAAATATGTTTTTAGGGACTCATTGTAATAGCCTATAATTGTCTGTATTAGATATCAAAGAATTCTGCAACTACAGGACAGTATTAATTACTACCTGGTTTTTAAATGAGCGCTCGGTTTTCTGTAATTCTTCTTCCATCTCTTCAATTCTCTGCCTAAGAATTACAACAATTGAATAACATTTGAAACATTCTGACCATTTTCCCTTTATTCCATCAGCTATACTTTTAAAGACTTTATCATACATAAGAAAAACATTTCTATAGTTATATGAATCCAGTGTGATCAAAACTAATACTACAGGCCAGGTGCAATGCCACATGCCAGTAATCCCAATGATTGGGAAGCTGAGGCAGGAGGATCACAAGTTCGAGGTCAGTCTCAGCAATTAAGTGGGAACCTATGCAACTGAGACCCTGTCTCAAAGTAAAAAAAAAGGTCTAAGGATGTAGCTTAGTAGTAAAGCACCAAAAATAAATAAATAAATAAAATAAAAACCTAATACTAATAACTTCTTTATCATTTAATTGCTAGAGATTCTGAATGATAAATTATAATTTCCTTAACTGTTTATCAGTGTGTTCTCAAGTAATTCTGCTAGAAATATCTTCCTCCTTAAAACTTTTTTTCTTTTTTTCAAATTATATCCATAGAAGATTTCCAAGGTCTATCAAATGCCACACTTTTGTGGGTCTCGATACATCACACAGCAAACTGATTTCTTAAAGAATTACTACAACATACAAAACCCTCAGAACTGTTTGCATTGACCAAGTTCCCTATGGTCTTGCCCATTGGGTATAAGTAAATTTTTGTTAACATTTTTCATTTGTAAAGTTGAAATTTATTTTTTCTCCTGTGTGAACTGAATGTATTCATATCCTCTCATTATTTATACTTCCATGCTATTTTCTTCTATCTACATAATGTAAAAAAAGATTAAAAAAGAAAGCTAACACTAGTTCATTAGACATTGACACCCTCCTTTAGAAACTGAACTCACTTGTAATTTTTAACTTCCTGTACAGCAGAAACCACCTTTTCATCTGCAGCTGACAGCCACTGCTCTTTTTCTAGTCTCTCATATTCTTCCTGGCTCAGTTTCCTAAAATAAAGCCAGTTATCAAATCAAAAGTTTCTCTCTGTGAATATCACTTCCCACAATTCTATAAAATGCTTAACCACATAAAATAGGAATTCAAACCTGCAATTTTGTAAATCAAACTCTGGCAAATCACTTACATTTTCTAACTTCTCCTCTTAATTCTCTACTTACCAGTAAATAAAATAAATGTGAAAACAACATGTGCCCCAAGGGCAAGTATCCTGTGTGTAAGATAATAAAAACTCACTTTACTTCAATGTGGAAGATCAGGACTGATCAACCTAACATCATTAAACATATTAGGATAAAGCAGGGGATAATTCTTTTCTCGTTTCTGCCATGGGTAGGACACTAAGTATATCTTTGTCATGGAGCAACTCTTTTCTCAATCCAAGACTGGTACCATAATAAAGATATAGTCAGTCAAAGAAAAAATCTTCTAGAATATGTCTTTTATCTATGCAATTAACCACAGAACATTTTTCACACTTTAGATATCTATTTCAAAAGAATTGCAATTAAGCAAAAAGACAAATCTGAGTTTTGATAATGTCTGTCAACCAGAAAAAGAAGCCAAACTGACCCACGATCAGAGTATTATCTACTGACAAGTTTTAACTCTGATCATGAAACTCAAGATGTTCATCTACTGAGACAAAGGTAGCCACATTTAATGATTTAAAAAATACTATTTTCTGCTATCCTTGTACTACTTTAGCCATAGTTCCAATTCAAAAGATAATTAACTTGAAACTTAATTTTCCATAAATCAGAAGAATTATAGTAAAAAAGGATTATTGATACCAAATAGAAAAAGGGGATTATATATTCTTATATAGCTTCTCATTTAATTCTTCAGCAAGTATTTTATGAGTGGCTATAATATACTAGTTACCTTGTAAGATGCTAAAGAATAAAAGAGCTCACTGTTTCAGGTATAAATGACGCCTAAAGGAATATAATAATTTTCCCCACTGGCTTAAGAAGGAATATGGAGAAAACTGAATCTTGAAGGACAGAGAGAATTTTGTTTCCAATTATCAAAGAGTTAGTCTGAGAGCACTAAGAACAATTAAAACATCTTTATAAGAATATAAAATTGTGTTTGAAAGGATCCAAGCTAAAAAGGCAGTGAAGATATATGTATGTGGCCAAGATCCATTAGAAAAAGGAATCTCAGAATTACAAGTAAGGCTGGCACTTTGAGGTACTTTTCTCCTAGGTTTACCCACATATTGAAGATAACACAAAGATATAATGAGTCTGAACTAAGCCTTCATCAAATTCCTGGGCTTAGAGGAAAAAAGAAGTGTTTGGGGCTACAAATAAAGGGACCCTTAATAAAAGCCCTAGCCTTTGAGTTTAGATTAGAAAGTACTGCACACTTAAGTGATGAACAGGCAAAAAATCCAAAAGGAACAATACTGAAACATTGAAAAGACAAGTCATTTTTGAATTATCTTAATTGCTAAGTTTAAAGTGACAATCTTACTCAAGTAACCTCAACACTTTTCTATAAGAAGATAACTTCATCTTAGTCCTCAAATTTCATCTATAATTATCACAACAATGTTAGCCAATCAAAACTGACCAGGCACTCCATAAGACAAAATTCTGTGAGAAAAAATCCCACAGAAAAGGAAACCACCTAATGGGGTTATCCGCACATGTTTTAAAATCACTGTGCTTTATATAGTCAAAAAGGTAAAGTCAAGATTATGAATTTCAGGGCTGGGAATATAGTTTAGTTGGTAGAGTGCTGCCTTGCATGCACAAGGCTCTGAGTTCAAACCCCAGCACCACAAAAGAGGAAAAAAAAAAGATTATGAATTTTGTCAAAGGATTAGAAACTATAAAACCAAGAAATAGTTGGGTGTGGTGACCTACCTACAGTCGAAGATACTCAGGAGAAAATATCCAGAAGAAATAAATCCAGAATGTAGGAGGCAGGGGAAATCAAATTCTAATATGCATTATTATAATCAGAAGAGAGAATGAGGTAAAATCAACATTTAGAAAAAGACTCGAAAATTCAAGAAATGTTTAATGGTCCCAAGCAACATAACTGCAAGAGGAAAATGTGGGTGGGGTGGGAAAAACTACACCTAGGCACTTCCCAATACAACTGTTAAAAAAACAGAGAAATAACTACAGGAACTAGGCGAGGGATAAGACCAAACAACAATGATAATGGACTCCTTAAAGAAAAAATTTAAAACAGATGGTAATTGGATATTTTTAAATTGCTAAAACTAAGTAACAGTCAAAATTCAGTAGCCAAAAGAAAGATCCTTCAAAAATGGAAACTGGTTTTAACTCTAATCATGAAGTTCATGTCAACCTAATACAGATTATAAAGGTAGCAATATTTAGTGGATAAAATACTATTCTCTGTTTATCCTTGTACTACCTTTGATACACTAATCAAATCTATCATTAAAGGACAATGTTCAAATAGAATGAAAATAATTTCAAATAAGAAACCAACAGTGTAGAATGCAGAACTACAGAAACTTTAAATATGTGTATAAATTGAATGAATGTCTTGTGGAGTTCACAGTATATGAAGTACTAACATACAATGCCACAACAGTTATCTGATTCAGGAGCTACTTAAAGCCCATAAAAAAAATAATAAACCTATTAATCTATGTCAGGTTTTTATTAAATCCAGAATATATACCATGGCCTTTAAATTATGAGAAGATGAATAAAATTATAATTATATAATTATAATTCCATTATAATTTATGATTACATCAAGCTTATACAGGGGATGAGGAAAATGATTAAAAATATTTAAACTATTAAAAAGATACAAGGAAGAAAAAAAGAACAGGTCATCAAATAGAAAGCAAATTCTTCATAAACCACAGGCACATATTGACATGGACAGACTTATATTTTAGAAAGTCCACTCAAGCGGCTATAGAGAAAATTACTAAGAATTTGAAATAAATTATATAAAAATATAAATAACGGAGAATGAAGACAGATCACCTAGGTTAGAAACAGAAAAGATGACACAGGCATGAACTAACATAGTACCTGGGGATGAGTAAAAAGAGTACAAACCACAGATGATGACTGAATAAATTTTGGAGGAGTTGAGGAAAATAGTGCTACAATTTAACTGCATTACAAAGAAAATTAATTGCCATTTAGGTCATTCATATTACTAGTAGGGACAGAGAAAACAAGTGTTCTTTTTAAAAAAAAGTGATAAAATGAGAAATTTTTCTTTGAAACAGGCCAGGCATTTAGAACTGGCCTGAACAAAAATTCGAGATTCTAAAAAGGTCGCTTGGAGATCAAAGAATTTTAGAAAAGTTAATGGAAAGGTTTCAATATTTAATGCATTAATTAGGCAACAGAAGTCAAAATACCTAAAAATAGTTAGGTCTGTAAGAAGGTCTGTCTTTGCTTTAACAAGATTATATATATATATATATATATGCCAAAGAGTAAAATCAGGTGCAAACAAATAAAATATGACACAAAAAAACCTATTTTTAGAGAATTCAAGTATTTTTGTGGATTAAAAACTTCAAATGAACTTTCAAAAAATAACTAGCTCCACACTGAGAAGATTAATATATAAATATATACTACAAACAAGTACTTCTGTAATCATAACTCCTAAGGTCCTTGCCACAGTTCAATTTTTAGTGTGAACATCTGAGATATTCAAGTCCAAAACTTGTACCATCAATAAGTAAATATTATTCCTTTTTGAAGTTTTTATTCTATTAAAACATGTCATTCCAAATCACTCAGTATTTTTAAAGGTCCAGAGTTAGAGATACAAGTTCAAAACATTAGAATTACATAACTGATCACAATGAAAGGTAATTAAAATAAATAGTGGGATCATAGAAAGGGTCTAGATCTTTGAGAGGTATCTCCACATCAGTGACTGTTAATACCAGTTTACCACTTCCTGCCTTCATATGAATTTGACAATTGATTACGATGTCCTCACAGCCTTAGTTTATGGTTCCAACTACCTCAGGACTCTTAAGACTGACGATGGAAAGAAAAATGCAACTTATAGGAAACAAAACACAAAGGAAAAAAGACAAATCTCTACTTATTACAACTAGAAGAAATTGTAAATAATCTTAAGAAAAGATAAAATTATCTGTTAGTTCACACAGTGATAACAATAACAAACAATGAAAATCTTACTTTTGTAATGCCATCTCATTTTGCTGGTAGAGTTCATTTAAAATCTCCACTTTCTGCCTAAGAGTATTGCATTCCTCTTCCAGTCCAACTTTAAAAGACCGTAGTGAATTGCAGTCACTTTCTAATTTCTTTTTTTGGTCTGTAAAGGATAAAACAGCTTATCTCTATATGTGTACAAGGACTTAAGAACTTGTTTGAGGGAGTAGTGCCAAGAAAAGTAAGAAGCATGAAAGCAAGAAGCCATTCTTTATCTTTCCAATAAAATTTTAAGTCTTTCCAACATGGCAATTTCTTCTCAAGAAGAACCCACCTTCTAGATTATATTTTGTGGACATCGAGGCTGTTAGCTTAAGTTGTACAAGTTTTAGATCCTCTTCAACTACTGATATTGTAGTTTGTGTCTAAAATTGCAGAAAAGAGAGGTATTCTTAAAAGTGAGGCACAGGAAGAATTCACAGGCACTATGGGACTCTTATAAAGAACTATACCCGAGAGACATCCATCATCTGCTTAATTTGATCTTTGATCTTCTCGTTCCGATCACCTAAAAAACAAAAGACTTTAGCTTTTTCTTTCCTTACTTTTAACTCTATATTCTCCTAACTTCCCCAAACTAAAGAATGATTGTGTTCAAACACCAAGAGAAAAAAAATCAATTAAATAATTAAACTGATTAGACTAATGACTTTTAAGAGAATTGCAAGCTTAGATTTAAAAAAGAAAAAAAGAGAGAGGTGAATTTCAGACTGGGGTTGTGGCTCAGTGGTAGAGTGCTCACCTAGCATGTGTGAGGCACTGAGTTTGATCCTCAGCATAAAAATAAATAAAAGTACTGTGTCTGTCTTAAAAAAAAAAGGTGAATTTCTAGTATGCACAACTAAAATGTTATATATGCTATTCTTGTAAGATAAAAGCTTTTCTTCTCTCTCAGATCTATCTTCACCTGGGCAAGTAAGTGTCTTGTTTAGAAAGATTCAATCCTCTATTTTCTCCCTGAATCTACTACCAGGTATGGTTTGAAATACTTGCTATGTAAGCAATATCCAACTTCGGAGAAAACATCTGGAAATATTTTCCTCATCAGTAAACACTGTTACACTCCCTCTCTAGCTTTCTGATAGTCTCTAGCCTCTGTTCTCACAGCCTTAGTTTATGGTTCCAACTACCTCCGGACTCTTAAGACTGACTGTGGACCTTAAAACCACAGAGCCGTAGAGATGATGAGTATCAAAATCAAGTATCATCTGCATAAGTTAAGAAATAAATTTCTCTTACTGTACAATGTTCAATACTTAGAGGTATAGGATGTGACTATTGTAGCTGCAGTGTACTTACTAGTTTTCAATGGGATAGAAAAAGTCAGTGCTCTTCACATGCCTATTGCTACATTATACCCCAGCAACCCACCTCTGCCAATGCAACAGACATATCTATAGACCCAGTGATATATGTCTACAACCCTGAAGCTTAAGAAGAAATTCAGCCAGCTGAAAAGTATCATCTGTATACTTAATTAAAGACAGGAAAGCAAAAAAGGATTCAACCTCCCTGAGACTGATCTTACCTGCTACCTCTCCATTGGTTAATTCATCTGACTCATCTCTACTTTGATCCTCAGATTCAGATTCACATTGTAACCGATTCAACTGTGTGATGCAATTAGTCAAAGCCTAGAAAAGAAGCAAAAGGTTGGCAGACTCTCGATTTTAATTCAGAAGATTTCAGGAGAATTCATGAGATGAAACATGTATTTGGAGTATAAACTTACATTAATAGTATCATCTTTGTGACTAAGAGCTACTTGTAAATCTTTCTGGGACTTCTCAAATGATTTCATTTGTTCACTGAGCTCAGCGTGTGATGTACTCCAGTCTTTGACTTCCTGCTGCAACTGAAAAGTCAAAACACATGAATTCCTATGGGTTAGGGAGGGGTTTCTGCACTGGATATATCAGGACTACAAGACTTAGACAAAGAAATAGAGAGCCATACTCCTCAGTGGCCTGCCTCAATCGAGGGGGTTGAGACCTTGGTTAAGGAAGAGGGCAGAGTGGCCCCAACTCTCACAGCTGCAGTAAGAACATCAGAGCTATCAGGAAGTTGACCCTGTTTATTGCATTCCCCAGAAAATTGCTGCCAATTCAAATAATTTACCTCCAGCAGGAATGGCTGGGCACATATGACTGTCTCCTAAATTTAGATTCCTTATCATGTAATCTTCCCTTGGCCGGTGAATCAGTAACTACTCAAAAGAGGATCATAAAATACTTAATTTTCTGGTTTAAAAAGTTTCTTTGAGGCTATGCAAGTTAATAACTGATTGACATTTGATAAGAAAAGCAATAATCCAAAAATCCAAAACAGATGGAGACCATATATATGCACTCAATTTGGGGAGCATTGCATATCTAGAAAAGGTCCTACATGAATATTCCTTACCTCAGAAACAGATCCAAGAAAGATACAAGATAATGATATTCACTTCTCTAGTTTACATTATGTATGACATCAAATTTTCTTTACCTGTTCATTCTTCTTCTTAAGCATGGTCTTTTCTTTCTGAAGCTGACAGCATTCCAACTTCACCTTCTCTTCACGAAGCTTAGCTTCATTAAGGACAATTTGAAGCTAATGCAAAACACTACAGTTAGTGAATTAATTCCAAAGAAAAAACAAAGTTATACTTTCCCAAACCAGACATCATATAGTTCTCATTTTTTGCACATTTTAGCACACCTCAAATTTTTGGTCTGCAACAAAAATAAGATGTAGTATTAATATCCGTTAGCAAGAGTTGGCAGCTTTACCTCTGTAAGTTCAGAAGTATTCACTGAAATGACATCTTTAAGCTTCTCTATAGATTTCTTATTTTCCATGATCTGCCAGGTGAAAACAGAACACAAAATATGCATTATGATTTCAGTAGAAATACTGATATATATATATGTGTGTGTGTACACACACACACACATATATATACTAAAAAAGATAAACACAACAAAATTTTTGTCAAGCCATCCCATTACATTTCAGGTAAATGCAGGGGATCCAGCTTTGGACTAAGCAAAAAACCAAGAACTGAAAGAGATGAGGGAAATGAAGTCATAAATATTTCATGGCATCCACAACCTTACTGTTTATGAGATAACCAGAAAAAAAGGTCAAAGTATAGAAAATCATAATGCAATAAGCAAATAAAATGTTTTAAAGCATAGAAAATTAACTAATTAATTACTGTTTCAAGTAAACCAGTTCAAATTAGTAATTTTTTTTCTAGTGATAGAGAAAAAAATTTCCCAAGATCATTTTTAAAATTTTCTTATCTGAAGTAAAAAATGTACTTTACATACAGATGTTTTCTGCTGTGATTCATTTAGTAGTTGTCTCTGCTCTTCCAAAAGTAGGTTTAGTTGAATATTTCTCTGTTTTTGATCCTCAAGTGAAAATTTCAAGTCCTTGTGAGAGAAATAACTTGATTCATTAAAAATGTTTTGTAGTGGCTGGGAATGTAGCTCAGTTGTGGAATACTTGCCTTGCATATACAAGGCTCTGGGTTTGATCCCCAGCATCCCCCACTCCCCCCCCAAAAGCTTTGTAAGTGCATGATTACACCTTTATTAATATTAAATTGGTAGTATTTGGTAATAGAAAATACAACTTTTGTTCAGTTTATTAAATTTTCTCTCATTTGTGGAAGCTAGAGAGACAGGAGGATAGGGGGCAGGGGGGAAGGAATCTCATGAAAACAGAAAGAAGACCAGTAGAAGAAAGGCATCAAGATGGAGAGAGAAAGGGAGGCCATAGCTGTGTAACAGATGTACGTTTACCTTTACAAGACACTGCCAGATTTAGTTTCCAGAGTAGCAGTACTACTTTACACTGCTTACCAGCAATGTATGTGACATGCAGTTTCTCTCCCTCTTTACCAGCACTTGGTGGAGTCACTATTTTTTATTGTGCCCAGTCTAATAGATGCATGGTGGCCTCAGTTGGTTGTGGTCTCATATTTCCCCAAGTGGATTCTGATTATGCATTTCATAGAAGTACAACAAATTAATTCCTTCGTATTAGGAAGTACTCGATGTCTTTCTTTCCTGAATACTGGTAATATTGATTCTGATCATTTGGGTGGGGTTTGCAAGATTTCTCCATAATTAATCAAAATTATGAAAAGTAAAGAAAAAAAACTTTACACAGATGTTTGTCAAGATAGAATTAAGAATGTTGGGGCTGGGGCTGTAGCTCAGTGGTAGAGCACCTGCTGTGCACATGTGAGGCACTGGGTTCGATCCTCAGTACCACATAAAAATAAAGATATTGTGTCCAACTACAACTAAAAAAAAATTAAAAAAAAAGAATGTTGTATTTGCTTTACAAAGTACATATGCTTAATTCATAAGAATAAAGGAAAGTGGTTTTCTAAGCCAGCCATACCTGTATTGTTCCTAGACATGCTCACACTGCACATTCTTTTTTTTTGTTTTTTGGTTTGTTTATTTTGTTTTTGTTTTGGCACTGGGGACTGAACCCAAGGGAGCTTTATCATGGAACCACATCCCCAGCCCTTTTTTTCATTTTATAGTTTTTAGATAGAGTCATGCTAAGTAATAAGTTGCTTAGGGTCTTGCTAAGTTGCTGAGGCTGGCCTCAAACTTGCAATCTTCCTGCCTCAGACTTCTGAGTTGTGGGATTATAGGTGTGTGCCACCGTGCCTGTCACACTGCACATTCTTAAACCATCTTGCCCAATTAGAAGACACCTTAAAGAAGGACACCAGGAAACATTTTCTACCATAAGCAGAAAGAGTCACAGAAAGGAGCAGTCCACATGCTAACTCTTATGTTAAATTCAGTTAAAATTAAGTTAGTTGCTATTGAAAAGCTTAGAAAAATTGTAGAATTAATTCAGTTATTCTAGTATCAAATAAAACTAACTTAATATAGTCCCACAAATATCTAATTATAATCCATTGAATGCCCTGGCTGCTTTGTGGTTTGATTAAGCAGATGGAAGCAGAGATACACAATAAGGTCAAGAGATCCTTAGGTCTGAATTGCAGAGTAAGTTAACAAAATAATTTTAGTAGAAAATCAGAGAGCTCTTACTTATAGGAAAACAGAAATTTAATTTTTGAAGATAGATTATTAGTAATAAAAGTAAAATAATCCTCTTTGATGGTTATCCAAAAAAAAAATGAACCTGATGACGAATATTAAGAGCTAATTATTGCTCTATTTAAAAAAATGGGTTTGAGGACATTAGCAGTCACTTTAGCTCACTGCTTCACAGCTACTTAATATTTAATAAATGAATTTATAAACATATATTTACTTGATGATCAAAAATGTTGCATTAACAGCAACCTAAGATGCAGAAGCAGTGTTTAGTAGTAACTGGCTCAGAGCCAACTTTAAATCATTTAGTGCCTTAAAGTTGAAAAGGGGCATATCTTGCTTATATACTGATACATCACATAATTAGAATCATTCTAGCACAGGCAAGGCAAGGCCTTAAAAAATCAGCCTAAAAAAAGAAATCAGCAAGGAAAAAAAAATCAGCCTAATATTTCTTAAACAGAAATGGTATCAATACTAAATAATGGCTATTATTTATAGAGAATTACTGCTAGGCATGGGTACAAAGTACTTTATATATTGTTATTTTTTAAAAAGCCTGTAACAACCTTAGGAGCTCTATTCTATGATTAACCCCATTCCAGAACTGAGGAAGGGAGTTACAGCAAGGAGTAACTTGTCCTGAGGTCACATGTCTACTATGTGGTGAAACCACCTTTTGAACCTGGGGAGTTCCAGTCCTAAACTATAATTTATCCTGTTTCTAATAACTAATGTCTAAGACCTCTACTTAAATTTTTTTGTAACACTGATATTGAACTCTGTAGACACTAAAATACATTTAGTGGTTGTACATATATAATTTCCAGGTTAGTTTATTGAAAATTGTGATGACTGTATCTTCTTCAAAGTTATCTGACAGTATTTACACCTATTCTCTTCTATAACAAATTTTAATGACAAGGTATTATAAAATCAACATACACATAGTTATTTAAGTAAAATTGCTGCCCCCCCTCACATGACCTTTTTTTTTTTCCTTGTAATATCACTTAATAGTCAAATTCTTAGCTCTATGTCTTAAAAGCCCTGCTACTCAAAGTGTAGTCTCTGGAGCAGCAGAATAGGCATCATGTGAGAACACGTTTGATGCACAGAATCTTGTGCTGCACTCAAGATCTGCATTTTGGAAGCTGAGGTTGTGGCTCAGTGGTAGAGCGCTTGCCTAGCATGCGTGAGGCACAGGGTTTGATCTTCAGCACCACATTAAAAAAAAAGGTATTTAGTTTCTCTACAACTAAAAATTTAAAAAAAAAAGATTAAAAAAAAAAAGACCTGCACTTTAACAAGATCCCCAGCTGATTCATATGCAGAGAAGGACTGGTTTAAAGTACTAACATTTTTTATTTTAAGTAGCTGAACTTTAGACATCACATCAGACTTTAGTTTCTCCAAATGACACTATGGAACATTCTTGTTATTCAAGCAGACTCTAGTTTCAGGCTGTCTTATAACAGCACCCAAACCAGAACATTAGAAAGGTTTAAACTTGTTTTACTTATCTACCAATTGATATCTAGACTATTTGGATGACACTGATTTGTACCTATTTGAGTCTTATTTTATTTTTTAAGTGTTTTTTTCTCTTAAAAAAAAAAGTATAGGGGCTGGGGTTGTGGCTCAGTGGTAGAGCATTTGCCTGGCATGTGTGAGCCACTGTGTTCGATTCTCAGCACCACATATAATCAAAAAATAAAATAAAGGTCCATCAACAACTTAAAAAAAATGTTAAAAAACTTATATATGTTCCACTAATTAGATAACATATTCCTTGAAGTCTGGTGTTGATTTCACAACTGAACAAAAGTGCTCTACATTCAGAAACAGCTTAATAATAAATGTTGAATGACAGTCTTTAACATTTTTCACTAACAAGCAAAATATATTCAGTGTTCTGGCATCATAGCATCATAGGGTTCCAGAATCAGTTCTTTCTGTCTGTACTAAGTACTAACCTCTCTTAAGGATCAGGTCACACATTGGCAAATTAGGAGATTTTAGAACAGAATCTATTCCCAGGGGGAGTGTTAAGGGTTAATGGGACAAGGCATTTAATATACTTTCTAGCCCTCAGCCCTCAGCAAAGTTAACTATTATTTACTATTGTTATCTGTAAACTAGAGCTCATTAGTTCTACAGAGAGCTAAAACTTACTGATCCTTTTCTCAAAATAACTATTGTCTCCACAATATTTCCTTCTCCTATAAGAAGCTGTTTTCTTCTTTTTATTCATCCCACATTTCTAAATAGTCTAATGAACTTTCAAAAAAATGTTTTATACAAATCTAGGTTTTAGGAGTATTTGAACGTCTCAACTATAATGATACATAAAGATATCTTTATGTTTATACTCAATAGGATATCTGAAAACATTTGCCTAGTTTTCAGGATAGAATGCTTAAGTTATTTTCATTAAAAGACATATGCTTTAATTCTACATTCATACCTCTCATTATTCAGTTATAGGTAAGGGAGTGAGTTCTGATAGAATACTCATTATAGTTATTTAAAGCAAGTAAATGAAGGTCAGCTGTTATTTTAATTTGTATATATTCACTCAACATCTTTGGCTCTGGGTCTCTATCTGCAAAAACTGAAAGTCAGTTAACAGATGCTCTCTATGGTTTCTTATAGTTCTGTACTACTAGTACTATGATCCTGAGTAAAAGGTAGATGTTTATTAGAAACTTAATTCAGGAAATTAAGGTGTTAGTAGATATATATTACATTCAAATGATAAAAATAATAGGGCATGGTGGCACATGAATGTAGTTCCAGCTACTCAGGAAGCTGATGTGAGAGGATTGCTTGAACCCTGTAATTTGGAGTTTATAGTCAGCCTGGCACTATACTTAATGGCTTCCATCTCAAAATACAAAAACAAAAACAAAAAAACCTGTGTGTGTGTGTGTGTGTGTGTGTGTGTGTGTGTGTGTATGTATACAATTAGGGCTAAGGAAATAACTCAGTGATGGAATGCTTGTGTGAGGCCCTTTGAGCCCCAGAACACACACACAAATGAAGAGAAACAACTAGTAAGCTACATCAAGTATCCTTAATCAACTACCACTACTTTTAGATCCAGTTGTGAAGGTTCATTTTTTGGGGGAGGAGATTATTCAGTATTTAAGATAAATCATTAAGTATTAATTCCTTTCAAATATACAGAAATAGTTACACACACAAAGAATGTGCTCACTGCTTCCATGAAAACTCCAAACTTAATAAACAAGAACTTCTCAGATGTTACATAAAAATGGGAAAACGATCCTTCTCATGGATCATTTCAACTATAGTAATTTCTATGGATTCCTTTTTTCTTCTTTGAACTACAAATTCACTGAACCGTCATTTTAGCTGATGTCTAAATTAGTTTTGTAAACAGATTTCCAAGTACTTATTACCAAATACTTCTACGATATTTAAGCAAAATAAGTAATTGTTAAAATAAATTTAAATGTTCTGAGAAAAATTCTATGGAAAGAGACAAAAACAATTAAAAACATTTTAAACATTTAAAATTATTTATTACTATACAATGTTGAGTATTATATGTTTTAGGAAAACTACTAGTAGACAAATTCTCCTGCCTCAGAGTCCTGAGAAGCAGGGACTACAGGCATGCACCACCATGCCTAATTGGATCCTTCTCTTTAAGAAGGAGGGAGAAGGGCAACACAGGATAACTTTATAGTTACTTTCTTGTTATTATTATTTTGTGGTGCTGCAGATTCAAACCCACATTGAGCTAAATTCCCATTCCTAGTTCATTATTAATCTTTTAAGCACAAGCTTCATATGTTGTAAAACAATACTATCAATTCTCAGGGAAAAGTTTAAAAAGAAAAAGGAAAGCAAGCAAACCCAAATTCACAGTAGAGAGGAGCAAAAACTCAATGCCCATAGCACGAACAGGAGAAAAGAGATGCTGCCTTTTGTCCTAACTACTACATTTCTCCACTGTCCTCTTCATTCAGCCCGTACCTGCTAAATTATCCTTTCTCCCTCTCTAAATTTCTTCTTGCTTCAAAGTGCTCACACTAGTTATCCTCTCAACCTGGAATAAACTTCCTTCATAAGCTTATCAGTTCACATGTTTATTGTCTTGAAGATCAATTTAGGCACTGAATTGAGAAAGTCTATACTTTGGTTTTAGACCACAAACTTCATTTTGTTCAAATGATATTTTCAAGGTAACTGATTTTAAAATAACTCAAAACATATTTTGTCATTTAAAAATAAAGTGGTAGAGCGCTTGCCTAGTATGTGTGAGGCACTGGGTTCAATCCTCAGAACCATGTAAATAAAATAAAAGATATTTGCCCATCTACATCTAATACACACACACACACACACACACACACACACACACGAAAGAAAAAAAAAAGTCCTTACCTCTTTCTCTTTTCTGTCGATAGCATCTCGCTCAGCTTGCAGTTGCACTTCTAGAGACAATTCTGCTTTAGCTTCTAAGGCTCCAAATTGTTTCTGGTCCGCTACCTTTAAATATATAAGAATGTTCTCAAATTTTCAAACATTAAATACTGATTATTCAGAGTGTGTGTGTGTGTGTGTGTGTGTGTGTGTGTGTTCGTGTTTCCTTTTGGATAAGTAGCAATTCTCTCTGACCAGTTAGGAGGACAAACTCTACATTAGTGAATATCAAAAAGTTACAGATATTCAGTCTTGAATACATTCATAGAGTCAAACAGGAACTTTTGACACTTAAAATGCATTTCTCAGATAAAAATGAAGGCTCTTTCCCATCTGCCCCCACCCTCAAGCTTTCTTATTCAAGCTCTGATGTTTGTGTATCAAACTTTTCTTCATTAAAACACTTAATAAAGTTAACTCAAAATGTCACACCTTTTGAAAATTGTCTGTGCTAACAAGTAAGGCTTGTTCCAGTTCTCTCACTCTGAACTCTAGCTTTTCAATTTCTTCATTCCTCTCTTGTACATCTCTCTGAAGCTGTTCTTTTGATAGAAGCAGCTCACTGCACTTGTCTGTTTTTTCTTTTAGATCATTTGTTAACTGTTCAACCTGAAAATATAATAAACAAAAAAAATCTAAAAATTTGAAAAGTTCGTAACTTTTAATTCATCTCAAAAATCATTTTTTTCAAAAAACATTTTGAAATGCTATATTAATTTCATTTTTTATAAGGATAGCAACTATTATCTCAAACAAAGGTTGATAGTTCCCAAGTTGATAAGAACTAGGCAGCACTAGTAAACAACAAATATTGCTTTTGCTCAACCCTTTTTAGAAAAATTTCTTTCTCTTAAGACTAAGACTTTAGCTAGGAAGAGGGGAAAACCACATTTTGAATAATGTTGAATTATCTAGTAATGGTACAATCATACTAAGACCTATGACCTTAAAGATGGCAAATTTGTAGAGTACTTACTGACTTGCTCTCAGAATGTGAAGTAAGATAACCTGAAAAAAAATCTTTCATGAATTATTTTTTGATAATAGTTATTTACAAAGCACTTTCAATCTATACATTGCACCATCCCAGAATAGAGATGAGGATGGGTGGTAAGAGAGAGCTGTACATTTAGTGTCTTAATAGTTTCTCCTGCATCCAAAATAAATGATGACACATCCCAGAACTTATCCCTGAAGACTGATATGCAAGTGCCTTCAATTCAGTGGCTCTGGGATAGAAGAATACAGGAAGGATTAATAAGATAATTTATGAAATTAGTTCTGATCAAGAGGGAGAGGAAGTTCCTAAAAAGATAAGTGATGGTAAGAAATAAAAGAATACTGCCTTTATTCAGTGAAATACTTGGAGGCAATTATACAAAATGACAATCATTATTCAGAACATTAAAAAATGCAAGCTTAATTATAATTACAGGATTAAATTTTAACAGTAATAAAGCTACTGAGAATAATAGGTTGACTAAGTTTTGGATTAAGTTCATAAGAAAAGGCTATAAAACAGGTACAATGAAATGGCATATTATAATGTTTTCACAGTTGGAATTTTTGGGTCTTCAGAAAAACAGAAGCTGGGATTAGTTCTGGCAGGGTAAGCAGAGAACAAATGGGTCACAATGTTCCTGAGGAAACTCAAACATACCTTAAAGTTTCATGAATGAGATAGGTCAACTTTCAAATATTTTTTAAAAAATTATATAGTAGAAAATGGCAGTCAAAGTTCTAGATCTTGAATTATCTTTTGAGTTTCAATGAATAAGTCACTGTTTTTCAAAAGCTAAAAATACATTTGTTAGAAATAAGGGCAATGACTACAAACAAGGGGAATGATGACTTTTCTGCTATTCTAGCAGATTTAAAATTTCATTACAATGAACTTATAGGCATTTTATACTTCATTGAGGTACTTTTAAGAGAAATGAATCAAGTAAACTTCTTAGAAATTGTAGATAATTTTCAGCAATAAAATTATTTTCAGAAATAATAGTAGTTGAATTTAAGTGTTAACTAAGGGCCACACTAATACTGCTATGCAGTGGGAGCTATTACTGTCTTTATTTTAGAAATGAATAAATAGATTTAAAAGGTTAAGTAGCTTAGTTACTGTCACACATCTACTACATAGCACAGCCATGATCCACACTGGGATTGCCTTATCTCAAGCACAATCTCTTTATAACCGGGATAAGCCATCTTTAGAAATATATATAAGTGATATACGTATAAATATGCATAATATTTCCCATGTAGCATTTGTTTAATAAATGTAGAGTTTTCTGTATGAGAAAAATGGACAGTGGGAGTGACAGAGTAGAAGCAGGGAGACTGGTCAGGAGGCTACCTCACACATATAGGCAAATAATAATGACAACTAAGACACAGGAAAATGAATAAAGGTGAAAAGAATAAAAAGATATAGTATAAATCTGATCCATTAATGGTTTGGGATCAGGGCTGAGAAGGAGTGGGACTGAGGAAGAATTCTAGAACTTAGCAAAGAAGATGATTTAGAAGGCACAACATTTATTGAGATGAAGAAGGAATAATTTTATTCTTGTCTTTTTGATAAAGGCTATTCAGGAACCAAGAATATGATTCCTGGATATGTTAAAAATGAGACATCTACGTGGAGACGGAGTAGGCAGTTGAAAATTCAAGTACAGAGTTCAACAGAGATGTTAGGAATAAAGGAACATCTGTGGGGCAATTTACAGATGACTGGGAAGAAAATGTAAAAACGGAAGAACGAGGACTCTAAGACTAAGTCATGAGGTACCCCTCATTTATTTTGGGTAGGCAGAAGACAAATAAATACTGGAGGAGAGAGACCACACTCTATAGTAGGTGTGTCACAGCAGTCAAGAGAAGGCGATACTTATAGAAGACTGTAATGAGTGTCTCTAAATGGTTGAGTAGTATTAAAGACAGAGAGGTGATTACTAGATACAGCCAAGAGGCTTTGGGTAACCTTCATAGGAACAGTTTAAATATACTAAGGGGTATAAAATTCCAAGAAAAAGATGTTGGAAACTTCATTGTAGTGGACTGTAAAAGAGAAGAGAAAGGGAAATAATTAGTAAAGAGTGACTACAGAGAATTATCAGTTTAGTTGGGATGGGAGTAGAGAACTAGGCAGAGAAGTTTATTTAATACTAGAAAATATATAAAGATGGAAATAATTCCAAATTTAAGTACAACATTTTTATGTTTTGTTTTTTGTTTTTGATGGTGCTGGCATCAAATCCAGGACTTCAGGTATGCTAGGCAAGTGTTCTACCATGAACTATAACCCCTAGTCCAATATAAACATTTTTTTAGGGTTAATGAACTCCTCACATTTAAGTAACATTCAATGTCCTGATTTTTAAGATTTATACCTTATTCACTTTTAAGTTTTTCATAATGTAACTCTTACTTCACACTCAAGATACAAATAGGCAATACCAATAAAGTTCTTACCTCTCTAGTTTGATGTTCACCAACGGGCTGGATTCGAGGCACAACCTTAAGTTGTTGTTCTAACTTCTGTATTTCTTGTTGGAACACATCTCTCTCACGTTCTCTGTCAATGGCTTGCTCCTGAAATTGAACAATAATTGAAGAAACAATATTTATTAAACCGATTATCTCTCTTTAGTTATAGGTTAAGTTTGTTTGAAAAGAAAGGACTGATGACCATGGAATCACAAAGATTCAAAAATATTTTTGGTATGACACATTACCTATTTGGGTTCTTCCACAAAATTTAAATACTTAAAATTTATTTGAAGTACATTTGTTTTCATTTAGGTAATGTTAAACTCAGAATGAAATAATTCTCCTCCATCAATGAATGTACTTGTACAATGGAGAAATTACACTGCTAACTCAGTCATTAAGCAAATAAACAAACTGTCTGGTAAATCAATTTCTTATAATCTTAAGTTTTATACCTAAAATTATAAATAGTATAAGACTCTAATTCTCTGATATGTGAAGAGAAAATCTGGCTTATAAGAAATCTTAAAGAAGAATATCCATGTGAAATTAAAGATTTAACATCTTTTTGGAAGAGAGCAATGGAAGCTTGGCAACTATTCCAGTCCAAGTGCCACACTGTTGTTACCTGTGTTCACACCTTTTGAGGTGGACACAATGGTAGACAATTAGCTCTTGGAATTCTTACCTGCTTTGACTACTGATTAAATGAGAGACTAGTAGAAGATTAACTATGAATTTTGGAACGTTAACTAGTAGGGCTTATTCACAAGCTAGTGGCACAAGTTTTGTTGTTGTTTAGGTTTTTTTTTTTTTTTTTTTTTGGTGCTGGTGATTCAACCTAGGGCCGGCCTCATTTCATTCATGCTAAGCAGTACTCTACCACTGAGCTACATTCCCTGCCCTAGTTTTACTATTTTCATTTTGATTGTTACATAATAAATTATTGGAATACTCTCTCCATTGGTGGAATACACACATAAGCAAAAATATTAAGGGTCCCTATAATTTAAAGTTAAAATAATATAGAACAGTATCACATAGTATTGTACTGAGAAAAATCAATATCAAATTGCAAATACTTACATCTAAAAATTTTCTCATTTTTTCTAATTGCTTTTCCAGTGCTTGGTTTTGCTGTCTTAAATCCATTACTTCAGCATTTTTTTCTTGTTCCATCTCTATAAACCAACTGACTTGCTCTTCAACATCTATTTCCAAAGCTTTCATTTGTTTTTGAAGTTCATCATGTACTTTCTCAGCCTGACACTGCAATTCTAGCTTTTCCTTCATTAATTTTTCTGTCTCATGTAGTAATTCTGTTTATAAATGCAAAAGCATTCAGAGTTAATTATAATTAATGGTGCTTCCAGTAAATTTTACCTTCATGAAATAAAGGCTGAGAAATATTTTAAGTCCATATTAAAAAGTAAATATTCTCTTATAGAAATAACAAAATATCTTACTGCTACACATACATAAACTAGTATTATTAAAATTATGCAGAATTAACAAAAAGAAAGTCCCGTCACAAAAACACCATTTTTGTAAAAACATAGCAAATGACAAAAAAGCCACTTTTCACTATTAAGAATAGAACAAAATTGAATGAAATTTAAGCATAGAAAAAGAACATTTTTATTTACCTCACACAAAAATTAATTCATTCCAAACCCATAAATCACTTTCATATGTATACATAATATACACAAAAAATCACTGTAAATCTTTAAACAAGCAAGGAAGAGTTGTAGAAGAAGAAATATGACTAGACCCAGAATTTCCTGTTATTCTTACTCCTTATTAGATCCATATTACTGAGTTGTTTTTGCATGCTCACATGTATGTACATCAAGGGAAAACTGACACGTGAGAGGCAGTGTGGTTAGCACTAAAAACAGACTATATCTTCAAATCCTAGCTTGCCTCTTTTGTTTTACATGATATTCAATATGATGATCCTTGGTTTCCTTATATGTAAAATGGGAACTATATCATTGCCAATCTCTTACAGCAAATTTGGAATCAAATGAGTTAAAATATGTAAAACAATAACTGTAGTATAGTAAGCACTATTGTGTTAGTATCATTATTAATATAATAATAAAGTATAAAAGAAAAAGTAAACCAATCCTCTAATAAAGAAAATGGAAAGAACTTATCTCTAGAATCTTTATACTAACTGATGTACCAACACTATACTCAGGACAAGGAATCAACAGAAAAAAATTTTTCCTTTGAAAACAACACTGATACTAGATGTTAACATAAAGTAAATCAATCAGAAAGCCTCTTACTAAATTCCATTGATCTTTTTACTACCATCATCTTATAAACTTCCTGACTTAGAAGAGGATTCTGGAAAGTCATAGACTACAAGATTTAATATATTTGTTAACAAAAAAAAAAACATTTTCTTTGAAAAATTGAAATTGTTTTAAGTTTCATGCATAACAGATAATAAGATGATGTCATTATCAATCTCAGTTGTTAATTTCAAGTGAAAATGTGAACTTTTATAGTAAGACAAGTTGTTTTGTTGTTAAAGAGAACAACTTTAAGAGTGAATCACAGCAGCAAAACTGCGAAATTAGAGACATGTTAGTTGGTTGAAAATCCAAGTGTTACTCAAAATTTGCATCTAAATCTACCACTCAAAAATAGTCCATGCAATTGTACGCACACACCTGCTTCAGGTGCTGCATCGACTGCAGCATCTATTAGTCCTATGAAAATAGAAAACAAGACAAGACACAACAAAAATATTATACATATTCTATTGGCTAAAATAAGATAATGCATGTGCCCACATATATATTAGAAAGCAGACGCTGAAGCCACTGATTATTATCACTGGAGATTTTAAGAAGTTCCAATATTTCTTGAATATTTTACATGTATGACACAAAGTTTTTCCCCATTAAAAATTACAACCCTAAACCCATGTTAGACTAATTTCATCATTTTACAAAAAATGTATGTTGTATTTCTTAATTGATCAAATGAAATTAGACAAACAGTTTATAATTCCAACTTATGTTTACTATAAAAGTGAGGACACAATAAACTGAATTTAAATTTTTACTATTACAAAGATTGACATTTACTGCTAAACAAACTTTAACGTCAAGATATTATTTAATTTCTTATTTAAGGAAAAATTAAGGTTATTTATAAATTTAAATTCTCTTTGAACTCCTATTACACTAGATGTCAGCCTGCTTCTAGCGCCATTGACCTTTTCCATCTATTTGGCTTGCAAGCCCCAGACCTGCTTATTACTAAAACAAGTTCTTAGTTATTTAATCCGACAATACATTTTTGCTGTCTCTTTTCTATTAAAAAGCCTAAAGCTTACACAATTTATAAAATATTCTGCCCCATTATTTGTAACCTTCTCTTGAGGCAGATTTTTGGGGTTAAGTAAAGAATTGTCTTTTCCTGTTAACAGTCAACATCTGCCAGAGATTAAAAAAGAAAGAAAAGAAAACCCTGGTTCTACTTGGTTGTCTAAGACAATTACCTATAGGTATGTTTGGTTATAATTTTTTTGAATATACGTTTTTTAGTTGTCAGTGGATCTTTATTCTACTCATATACAGTGTTGAGGATGGATCCCAGTGCCTCCCACTTGCTAGGCAAGTGCTGTATCACTGAGTCACAACCTCAGCCCACTCTGCTATTATTTTTCAAGTTCCTATATGGTATATGAATAATGGCATTGAAAAAAAGGGGGAAAATCACTCTTAATGTTTAAAGAATATAAATGAAAAGAAAAGTGTTCCAAAGTCTGAAAATACGTACGTTGTACAACTGGACTTGCTTCTGCTTTCATTGCCGCCTTCTGTCTTGACAATAATTCTTTTTCTGCTTGGATTTCTTGTTGTTCTGCTTCCAATTCTTGCAACCCATTACCTGCACGTAACAACTCCTGCTCAAGGTGATCTATTATATCAGTTTTTTCCTGAATTTGCCTTTCAAAAAGAGTTTTTTCATCTGCGTAGCCATCAATGATACCTGTAAGATAAAATGAACAGGAAATGGAATTACAACTCATTTAAATTTGAACATTAATATGTTTTAATATGAACAAAAGAGCTGTTAGCAAAACTTTAAATCATTCCAACCTATTAAGAGTCTTGAATGAATTTGCTATTAATAGCAGCAACTTATTGACTTTTTTTTTTAGTTGAAGATGGACACAATACCTTTACTTAGTATATTTTATGTGGTGCTGGGGACTGAAGCCAGTGCTTCATGTGTGCTATCAAATGTTCTACCACTGAACCACAACCCCAGCCCTTAACTTTTAATATGTACATTTGATTTAGTCGTCGTCTTCTTTTTTGAGTACCAGGAATTGAACCCAGGGGTGCTTTACCACTGAGTTACATCCCCAGTTCTATTTTATTTAGAAACAAGGTCTCACTAAGTTTCTTAGGGCATTGCTAAATTGCTGAGGCTGGCATTGAGTTAATAATCTTCCTGCCTCAGTGTCCCTGGGCATGTCACTGGGATTACAGGCATGTGCCACTGTGCCTGGCCTAATGCAGTCTTCTTGTTTACCAACCTGACATTAATGTAAAATTTCTCTAAACTTTCAAATACTTTGCTATACTGAAGTATCATCACATTGTATATGCGTAATTCACTTTAGTAAAAAGATAAAAATAGACAAGTTTCTAGCTTAATGTAAATCAGATATTATAAATCGAATCACAATTCTAATAGAGTAAAGAGAATGGGAGAGGGGAAAGAAGACGGGAGGGAAAAGAAGGGGATCATGAACTGAAATTTATTTCCATGCATGTATGAGTTTGTTGAGATGAACTCAGCTACTATGTATGACTATGAAGCTCTAACAAAACATTTTCTCTCAAGTTGGTATTTTAATTCTAGAAGGTTAAGGTCAATACCACAGCATGGGGGAAGAGGCAAAGCCCAAGGCTTTAGAGGCTTAAAGCCTATGGTCACTATTTAATGGTTACCTTAAACAATTCAATAACATCTTTACCTTCGGTTTTCTCATTTTTAAATTACAGGCATGTCTTAGGATGGTGGGATCATGGTAACAACTCTCCACCATCCATTTCTCTATTTTCTAAAATTCCTTTATATTTTCAGTAATTCTACAAGTTCCTTTTATATTTAAATGTGTATATGCAGTTTTAAAAACTGCTTGGAAAAACTCTGAAGACAAACTACAACTACTTTCCAATGGCTGCTCTAAATTAGAGTAGATTTGTTTCTGAATTTGGCTGTACATCAAAATCTCTATTTTAAGATTGAAGTTCTGCTACTCTGACTTGCCAAAGGCAAGGTACTTACCCTCAGCCTTACTGAGCTCCACTGCCAGCTGTTCTCTGGCCCTAGACTCTTCATGAAGGCGCTCTCGCAGTTCTTCTTGGCATTTAAGGAACTCTGTTGCCTGTTGTTTCTGTTTGAATGACTCACGCATCAATTCTGTTTGTGTAACTTTTGCATGTTCAAGCTAAATAAGAAGGGAAAGAATACATAAAGGAAGATGAAGTGTTGGAAAACAAGTGTCATTTTTCATTAAAGTAAGGATTTCAAATAAAAGACATATTTCTGACTTACAGTCACTTAAGACATTCTAATGCATGTTAACATTTGTGGGTAGGATAAGTCAGTAGTAGACTCCACATTTGTTTTGAACACTTTAGAATTCGGAGGCATTAAAAATATAGCCTTCTTAGAATGCTATCATTGGCATATACTAACTCCATTTTTAAAATAGTTTTTAAGATGGTAATACACACTTGAAGCCAAAGCTCTCAATCGCCATAACTTAATCATTTGTGTGAAATTACAAAAAAGCACTAACTTTGCTTTAGTTATCTGAGCTTTTATATGTCACCATCTACTTATCTGTTTTTTACTAAAACAACTACATGCAGAAAAAAAAAAACCTCCACAAAAAACAAAAAAACTGAGCTCAAATGTTTCCAGTACTTAGCCCCAGAATTTTAAGAAATAATTGTATGTATTGACAACAGGCTTACAGCAAGTCTCTTAAATAAATTTTGTAAATTTACATAAGTTTGTGTATCAGAAAGACATTACTGCCATGTTTTAAGCTTAAAATGATAAAATGTAGTGGTTTCTAAGGTTTGTAATTAGACATTAATAATGTATTATAAAATTGATAATATTTAAAATCTTATTCTTAAAGACTTCTGCTCCTCACACCTGAGTGTTATTGCCAAACCAAATCAATTTCCAAAATATTCAGTATACAATTATTGTTTTTTAAATTTAATTCATTTTTTTATGTTGTAGATGGACAAAATACCTTTGTTTTACTTATTTATTTTTATGTGGTGCTGAGGATTGAACCTAGTGCCTCACACATGTTAGGCAATCACTCTACCACTGAGCTACAACCCCAACCCCAATAATTGTTGTTTTAAAAGAAAGTTTAAAATTTATTTATAACCTATTATTTAAAAATGAGCATAGATATAAGACTCATAATGGAAAATTAAACATAAATTTTAATTTGTAACTAATTTCCTAAAATATCTGTGAAAATATATTGTTACTTTAAAAAGGAAAAATTTTATGAACATGTTCACTTTTAACTACCAACAGTATTTTCCTTTAAATGTGGATAAATACTATATTTTAATTTTTACTATAAAGAAAATGACCATGAAGTATACATGCTGTACACAACTACTCTCCTGAATTTAGTCAATACATTTTTTAAAATACATCAATTGCTTCAATATGTACATAATTTTTATTATATACTAATGACCTAGAAAATACATGAAATATAGAGTTCAAAGTTATAACTAAAAAAAGATGAACTATTTTCCAAATTTACTACATAAATTCAATAGAGTATTTACAATAAAATAAATATTTGCTTTAGATAAATTTGATAAGTCTTTGCCTCTATGCTCCATTTCACGACAAGATCTAAACCACCTTCACATACATTTAGATATTTACCATGAAATCATGAAAAAACCCTTCAGTTTTAGAAACAAAGCAAAAACCTCAAGCAATCAAATAAGTAAGACTAATATATTTTATTTACAATAGCAATTGGGATCCACTGCATTTGGGATAAGAGTCCCCCTTAAAATTCTCATTTACATACTTTACACAATACCTTCTATCCAGTTAAGGTATGATTTACTCCTAATATCTATAATAGTATGAATTATATAAAAATTTAAACTCAATATTTTCAAAGTATTTAGTAAACTCACCATTATACTTAAAGTATGGATAAGCTTTAGTAAAGATTATGACACTTAAAACAAAAGTTGTAGAAGGGGTAACAACACTATTCTAAAAACCATCTGGTTTGTTAAATATTAGCTAGCATGTACAGTTAAAGTCACCAAAGTTATAAAAAGTGCTGAATAACTTATAGTCAATCATTCACAACATATTTGAGAATCAAACCTGGAATACTGAATATGCAGGTATCTTTATGCTAAACACCTTTAGCAATGTTTATAAGTTTCACATTAAAAACAGAAAAAAGATATTTCTCTACAGAATTAGTTGACATATAAAAAACTAAAAATAAGTTCCTTATGGTGTAAGAAAATCTAGAATCCAAGTTTGCTTTTACCTTGCCTGGAACTACTGTCAGTATGTCATGGATGTAAACAATTCATTTAGCTGGTCTAGGTATCACAATACCTATTCTCTCAAATATAATCATTCCATTTTTATTCCCATTTTTATTCAGGATTGGATTCATAAACATACAAAAACAAGAATCTTAAAGACAAGCAGAATATTTTTAAACAATTCACCTGGCACTGGAGAAGTGTAATATTATCTCATTCTGCTTTCTGGAATTAAGAACACAGCCAAGTTGGGACTTTTAGATCAAATTGAGCCCTTTGATACATTTAGGATGAATGGGCAGCAGTATATACCAAACAATAACAAAATAAGGTTCTATTCCGTTAACCTTATTAACAATACTTAAAATTTCATTTCTCATTATACTTATTTGTTAGTATATTAACAACATAAAGCATCTGAGTTTTAGTTTTATTATTAAACAAAAGCATAAATCACTTTTTTAAAAAAATTAGTTTTTAGTTGTAGATGAACATAATACCTTTATTCATTTATTTTATGTGGTGCTGAGGATCGAACCTAGTGCCTCACCCATGCAAGGCAAGCACTCTACCACTGAGCCACAATTCCAGCCCATAAGTCACTTTTTTAAAAAAAAGTATTTTTCTTACTTATAATTCCAAAACAACATGAAGTTAATTTATTACCACCATATATGTTATTTTCCAAAAGGAAACAGCTACTTACCAGATAGTTTAGCTAAAATCTAATTCTAACAGAGAAAAACAAAATACTCAAGATTCTTTATCCACCCCCTCCAACCCCCACCCCCTCCACTTTTTTTTCCGCCCATACTAGAGATTGATCCCAGGGCCTCACACATGCTGGGCAAGTGCTCTACCACCAAGCTACATCTCCAGCCCCTTCTCCTAATAAAGTTATAACTCCTGATATTTTATAATGGGGAAATAATATAAACAACAACAACAACAACAAAAATATATATATATATATATATATAAAGTTTATAGGGCCAGGGTTGTGCGCCTCAGTGGTAGAGCATTTGCCTAGCATGCATGAGGCACTGGGTTCAATCCCGGGAACCACATAAAAATAAATAAAATAAAGGTATTGTGTCCATATACAACTACAAAAATATTTTTAAAAATTAAGTTCACAAAATAAAAGACTTTTGCCTATTTAATTTTTATTCATTGGTCATCATAGTATTATAGAAAACTGCTTATTCAGAGAAAAATTATAATAAATTTTATTTGGAAATAAATACTATACATTTATGAGTTTCTCACTCATGACAAGTCAATAGGTTCTATGAATACTTCAATCCCTTAAGATACTAATTAAAATCATTCTGCCTTGAACAGCTACAGCTAAATTAGTTTTCATAAACATTTCACAAGTTTTGCATTACATAAAAAGCTGACAGTTTTATTTGAATACTCCTCTGAACAAGATATATCTATCGTGAACACATAAAATAAATTTGAAATTCAGATAATTTTAAAAGAAGTAGAATTTATTGTTTTCTGATAAAGGCTGCAATTAGTTGGGGTAACAGATCCTCAACTAACAAGAAAAAAGAATTAGTATATAGATAATAAGATACTTTGAATTGTCTTCTTGAATTTGTAGCAATTTCCTTTTATGTTCTTACATTTAATTGAGCAAATCTTTTGGCCACAGGTATTACCTAGTTATAATATAATTAACCTTCAATTAGTTTAAATAAAATTAACACAGGTATAATTTACAATGAGAACTTAACATGTACTATGTCCATAAGACAACCAAGAATACTATAACCTGACTTATTTTATACTTCACACCAATAGTTTCACTTAATCAAATACCTTATAATTAATAAAACACATTAAAGTCAAGACTGGACTTCATACTTTCATTCTCTATTAATCAGCATTATTGCTACTGTTTTAAACTGAAGATATTTTTATAAGTTTTTCTTTTTTATATTCAAAGAAGCATACTTACAGATTCGCTAACTATAAATGTTTTGTCTTTGGAAAACATTTCTTCTGAAATAGTTAGTTGGTGGACCTCTGATTCTACTATATCATCAAGATGATCACTGTTTGGTAACAGAACTTCTCCATCTTCTCCTAACTCTTTACTAAGTGGCTTAAATTCTTCTTTAAATTTCATGTCCAATGCATCAGAGGTCTGAAGATCAATTTGATCCTGAGATAATTTCATTTCATTAAAATAATGTTTTTCATTTTGCTGACAGAAAGTAAGTGCTTGTTTTGATGACATAGTATTTTCTGTTCCCTTTGATAGTCTAGATAGTTCAGTTTGGTGAGCAAATGCAACGCTCATTGACACAATGACCTAAAGAAATCAATCAATCAAACAAAAAGGATTAGATTTATAAATACCAGCTGGATTTAAAAAGTGGGTCATTATTCAAAATTATATGAAATAGAAAAAAGCCTGGCCTCATAGTTTTAAAAACAAAAATAAATCCTCTGATAAAGTGATACAGAGATAGGCTATTTTTCAATAAATTTAACAAAGTGTTTTACTGCCTGCCTTTTAAAATAAAACAAGCAAAATTTTTCTAACTATAACATCAATAAATGCTCAGTAAAAAAAAATAAAAAAATAAAAGTCTTTATATTTCTTCCTTCCAAAAAAATTCACTTGGCCATGAGTGATAATGTTCCGTGACAATCCTCCATCAGTATCTGTAGTTATTATCTAACATTACAATAATTTATCAGGGTAATACAACCACTTTTTCTCTTCATAACTTTTCCCTCATTTTTAGAATGCCAAACTCCTTCACAAGGTAACTATTTACAATGTAACACATATATAAAAACTTGTGGCATTCTGAAAAATTGTAATTACTATTCTATATCAAGAAAAAAATGTTCTTCTCGATGAAAAGCACCGCAAAACATTCTATGAAGCAGCAATTATAGTTGATGCTGTTATACAACTGTTTGGTGGACTATATATGAAACTTACAAATAAAAACAAAGTACATACCATCAATAAAATCTATGCTTTTTTTTTTTGACAGTTCAAAGATCAAGAAAATCTATAAACCAAGAAAATCTTCCAGATAAACTATAAACTTACCTTAGCTATTTCTTCTTCTAATCTTTCTTGGTATTGTTTTTCCAACAATTTAACCATATTTGTTTCTTGTTTCATTCCACATTCATTAGAAAACTAAATTAAAGGGTGAAATATGACAATTTACACTGATTTTATACCATTAATTTTAAGGATGTACTCATTATTCCAAAAATATCACTGTTTTTGGACACTTTCAAATAAAAATAAATTTCAGTTATCTTTAACTAAAAATATTAATCTAATAATCCTACGAAATAATTACACTTATTATAAACTTAAAGATGCAAAGAGAGAAATATATTTACGTATCTGTAATTATTAGCATAAATTCTAGGGTGGGTTAAGGATACTTAAATATAATTAATAAGACATATATATATAAATGTATATTTATTTTAAGTAAAATGTTAACAAGTGGCTATGTTTGATAATGAAATTATGAGCAAATTTTCTTCTTGGTATTTATTAAAAGAACACAATTTTCCACATACAAATTATTTTTATCAATTAAAAAAATAAATCTTCTTTTAGAAATGTAGATATACTGTCAACATGAAAGTATTTGTTTATTTACAAATTATTTGAATTTCATCCAACAGACATTTAATAAGGGATGAGTGTGGCTCATATCTCTTCTTAATATCCAGAATGAGAAAGGGCAATAGGCAGTGATTTTAATTCTTACTAGAATTTAGAATTATTGAGTGAAGATGAAGATGCAGTTGGGGGTTTGAAAAAAGTTTTGAATAATACAATGTTGAGGAGAGGCAGAGAGTGGTTCAGTGGCAAGCACAGTAAAAAAAAGGGCTTTTCTATCATTACTTCTGTTGGAAGATGGCCTGATCCATTATTCCAGCCCTAGCACCTTGGATTTTAGGGAATCCTATACACCATTCTGAAGATACCCTCTGCTTCCATAAGAAGAAGAAAAGACTATGTTGGCCATGGTACTGAAGCTGATTTATTACACAGTTCATAAAGAAATGTTACAAAGAAAAAATTTAAACTGTAACAAGGATCCTTCTAAATTCTCAAATTTAACTTTCTCTGTGTTTTTCCTATGCTATGAAAATATTTCTATAGACATTCTGAATCTTTTACATAAGGTATTATCCTCATGCTTTATGCTTAATCTTAGCCAAATATTTACTACATAATTACAAAACTGAAGACATAAAACTGATAGTAAGAAAAAAGTATGAGTGTACATAACTGTTTAAAAATGAAGATTAAAAATAACATACCTCTATTGCATGATCAATATTCTTTTTTAGACAACTTCCAGGATGTACTACTGATTTCTGTACATCAGATTCTTTAATTACCACTGAATCAACAGAGAAGCTAAATATAAATGAAAAAGTATAAAAAAATTAGTGTTATGTGTTTTATCCAAAGTTTCTACCATGCATAATGTGTACTGAGGCAGTGGGGAGACAAAAATGATAGTTCCCCCAGGGTTACAAGTATTGTAACTTAAAACATTTTTGACTAAGTTTTCCATTTAAAAGTAACAATGAATATTATGTCATTTAATGAATTTCAGTATAAATGTATGATAAAAAATTTATTATGTAAAAAAACATTTTTAATAAGTCTTTTAAAAATAACATCTTAGATATGCTTATATAGCAACAGTGTACATAATATAATATACTATATACACTGATACTACACACTACTTATATACCTAAGATATATGATACATATTATTCATATTACATGGATATCTAAATTACACAGACACAAAACATATAATAATATAGAATAGATTATATTGGATTAAATATATTAAAAGAGCCAGGTACAGTGGTGCGTGCTTGCAACTCCAGAAATTTGGGAGGTTGAGGCAGGAGGATCAAAATTTCAGGACGAGCCTTAGCAATTTAGTGAGACTCTCTTTCAAAATAAAAAAAAAAGGGTTGGAAATGCAGGAAGATGGCTGAATAAAGTATTTGCTTCCCTGACAGATCTGTGGAGTGAACCAAGAAAAGCAGAAAGGCCACTTTTCAACAAGATGGGTGGGTGAATAGTCCAGAACTAGGAAGGACTTAACTGGAATTTAATACTGGATACTCAAAACAGATCATGGACTCAAGAGATCTTGTATAATAAATCTGTAAAATAGCTGGAAGTACAAACCAGAATAATCCCTATGTGAATGTAGTAAAGCAATAAAGGAACTAAAGGAACCCCCATTCCTAGGAAAACGGAGGTGTTTTGCAGTATGGAGAGCTTAAGAGCTCAGAGATACTGCTCAAAAAACAAAAAACAAACAAACAACCTCAGTAAGCTGTGCTGCACAGCATCTGTGTACAGGAGGGAAGCCACCAGCTTTCTTGGCGTCATGCATGGAGGACAGCAGAAAGAACCATTGCGAAGCAGTGGATGGGGGGCCTGCAGCTAGGTGAGTCAATTATTGGCAGACCAAAGTCTGGCCCCCAAAATGTGCAAGGCAAACCTATGCTGTGTGATAGAGAGTGTTCCAAAGTGAGAAAATCAAGCATGGAGGGATATTTACACAGGAGAATACTGATCAAGGAAACCCACCTGGCTTTCGCCTCCCCATCCAATCAGCTGCTTGCAGTACTGGATGGAAGAGAAGTGCCTGACTGTGAATTTGAAAGGACAGGCAAAGGAGAGATCAAGTTTGGAGACCAAATGACGACCAGGGTTCATGGGGTCTGCAGGCAAAGTAGTGGGCTAAGAACAGATTCCTACATCACATGTGTAGAACCTAAAGGAGGTTCCCAAGGTGCGGTCTTCCAATGTGGACAGACAATTGCTGAGCCTTGGAGGTGTGATGACTTAAAATCTTCAGACCAATAGGCACGCAGTGAAGAGATTGGAACGTACCTAAGCCTACACCTTGGCTCTAGTAGTTCCGCTTCCGCTAACCCTCTCACCCTAGCAACCCTAACTACCCTGAGGGTGGAGCTAGCATCAAACTCCAGACAACATACCTAACTGCTCAGAAGAGAAGCTGAGAAACTTTTGAACTGCCATGGAAAAAAGTGTTCAATTTTTCATCCAGATTCCTTTTTTTTTCTTCTCTCACATGTCTACCATTTTTGAAACCAAGTATTTTTCATGGATCAGTTTACTGAGGACTGGGATATCTGAATACTACATTATAGTTTTGTTTATTATTTTCTTTTAAAAAATTTTTTACTATATATATATATATATATATATATATATAAAATATATATATATTTATTTTTCCCTCTCATTTATCTGTCTCCTTGGATTCTCTTTCTCACTTTTCTCTTGCTAACACCCAACCTCTATTAAGTCCTCCCTTCATTCTTCCTATAATTTTTTAACTTCTATCTTTTCTGATCCTTCCTCATAAACATCACACCCTACATGACTTTTGTTCTCTCTTTGTCCACCAATGGAAACTGTAAACTTTTTTGCAAACTTACTGTTTATGTTGCAGACAATAATTGAACACATCATTTCAGTTTAATGGAACAAAACTGTGGATGCCTTAATAGGAGCTATTTGGTTTAAGGCTGTATATTGTTTGTATTGGGTGCAGTTATTATTTGTCTCTTCCTTAAAGGCGAGGTACTAGAAATCTTCAGGGACACTATGAATCTACAGGGTAGAAACTGTACTGACTGAAATCCACACTGCTAGAAGGGCAGACATAAGAACAACATGAGAAAACAATGGAACAAAGTGGCCCAAACAAACCAAGATGATCCAATAATTAAACCCATAGACAACACAGTAAAAGAAATGTAGAAAAGGAGTTTAGAAAGTACATATTAGACTGACCTGGTACATAAAGAACGATATAGGGAATAAAATCAGAGATAAATTTGAGGAGGTAAAAGATCATTGCAGAGGCAGAGATTCTCAGAAAATGACAACAACAACAACCCCAGAAATATTCAAAATGAAAAATCAATAAACCAATTAAAAATTCAATGGAAAGTATTATCAATAGACTACACCATTTGGAAGATAGAACCTCTGGCAATGAAGACAAAATATATAATTTTGAAAATAAAGTTGACTACACAGGGAAGATGGTAAGAAACCATGAACAGACCTTCCAAGAATGATGAAATAACAAGAAAAGACCAAATTAAGATTTATCGGGATACGTGAAGGCATAGAGATACAAACCAAAGGAATGCCCAATTTTTCAATGAAATAATATGAATAAATTTCCAAAATCTGAAGAATGAAATGGAAAATCAAATACAAGAGGAGCTCAAATGTACAGATCACAACAGACCCACATCAAGACACATCATAAAGAAAAAGGTCAATTATAGAAAATAAGGATTGAATTTTAACGGCTATGAGAGAAAAAATATCAGATTATATATAGAGGGAAACTAATTAGGATCTCAGGTGATTTTTCAACCCAGACCCTCAAAGCCAGGAGGTCCTAGAATAATATATACCTAGTTCTGCAAGAAGATGGATGCCAACCAAGAATTCTATATCTAACAAAATAAAACTTCAGATTTAAAGATGAAATAAAAACCTTCCATAATAAACAAAAGTTAAAAGAATTCACAACTAGAAAATCTGTGCTATAAAACATCATCAACAAAGTATTCCATGAAGATGGAAAAAAAAAGTCAAAATCAGCAAAGGAAGGAGCCATACAAAAGGAATAATCAATCAAAGGAGAAATTAATTCAAAGTAAAAAGTAGAAATAAACTAAAATGACTGGGAACACAAATCATATCTCAAAAATAACCTTGAATGTTAATGGTCTAAACTAATAAACCCAAAAGACATAGATTGGCAGATTGGATTAAAAAAAAAAAAAACCCAAAATCTGTTGTCTCCCAGAGACTCACCTCATAAGCAAAGACATCCACAGAGTGAAAATGAAAGGACGGGGAAAAAACGTATCACTCACATGGATTGAGTAAACAAGCAGGGGTTTCTATCCCCATGTCGGATAAAGTGTACTTCAAGCCAAAAGTTAATCAGAAGGGACAAAGAAGACATTTCATACTGCTTAAGGGAATTATACATCAACAAGACATAATACGTTAAATATTTATGCCCCAAACAATGGAGCATCTACATATATCAAACAAACCCTCCCTCAATTTCAAGAATTAAATAGACCATAATACAATAATACTGAGTGACTTTAACAAACCTTTCTCACTACTGGATAGATAGTCAAACAAAAACTAAACAAAAAAAAACTATAGAACTTAATAATATAATCAATAATTTATACTTAACAGACATATAAAGAGTATTACATCCATCAACGAATACATGTTCTTCTCAGCAGCACACAGACCCTTCTCTAAAATAGATGATATATCTTATGCCACAAAGCAACAATTATGAAATAAAAAAAGAGATAATACCCTGCATTCTATCAGATCATAATGGAATGAAATTAGAAATCATTGATACAATAAAAAATAAAAACTACTCCAACACCTAGAGACTAAATAATACGCTATTGACTAACCAATGGATAGAAGAAGAAATCAGGGATGAAATTTTTAAAATACTTACCAGAGATAAATGAGAACTGATACAACTTATCAAAATCTCTGGGACACTATTTAAGCTAAATTCATTAAAAGAATGGAAACTCAATGAGCAAATGACCTAACATAAGATCTCAAAGCCCTAGAAAAGAAAAACAAATCAACACCAAAAGCAGTAGAAGACAGGAAATAATTAAAATCAGAGCTGAAATAGATGAAATTGAAATAAATGGAACAATTAAAAATTTAACAAAACAAAAAGTTGGCTCTTTGAAAAAATAAATAAAACTGATAAACTCAATTGTGCTAATGAAGAGAGAAAACTCAAATCACTAAAATTCATAGTCACCAAAAATATTACAACAGATACTGTTGAAATACAGTAGAGAATCAGAAGCTATTTTGAAAATTTATACTCCAATAAAAATGAAAATTTTAAAGACATCAACAAATTTCTAGAGACAAATGAGCTACCCAAATGGAATTAGGAGGACATACACAATTTAAACAGATCAATATCAAGCAATAAAATAGAAGAAGCCATCAAAAGCCAACCATTTAAGTAATGCCCAGGACGAAACAGATTCTTAACCAGTTCTACAAGACCTTTGATGAATTAACACCAATAAGCCTCAAACTATTTCATGAAACAGAAAAGGAGGGAACTCTTCCAAACTCATTCTATGAAGCTAGTATCACCTGATATCAAAATCAGACAAAAACACATTAAGGAAAGATAACTTCAGACCAATATCCCTAATGAACATAGATGCAAAAATTCTGTATACAATTCTGGCAACTCGCATATAAAAACATTAAAAATATAGTTGTTATGGTTTGGTTGTGAGGTATCCCCCAAAAGTTCACATAAGACAATGCAAGAAGATTCAGAGGAGAAATGACTAACCCAATCAGTGAATTAATCCCCTGATAGGAATTAAATGAAGTGGTAGGGTATGGCTGGAGGAGATGGGAATTGAGGGGATGGCTATGGAGTATACATTTTTTATCTGGAGAGTGGAGTCTCTGTATGGAGTATATATTTTGTATCTGGAGAGTGGAGTCGTCTCTGTCTCTCTGTTTCCTGATCACTATGTGAGCTCCTTCCCTCTGCCACACTCTTCTTCCAGATGTTCTGCCTTACCTCAAAGCCCAAGGGATGGAGCTGGCCTTCTATGGACTAAGGTGTCTAAACACCATGAGCCCTCAAATAACACCATGAGCCCTTTTCCTCTCCTAAAATTGTTCTGGTCAGATCCTTTAGTAACAGAAATAAAAAAGCTGACTAAAACAATAGTGCACCATATTCAAGTGG
The DNA here is from genome assembly GCF_964194105.1 of Spermophilus citellus. Classification (NCBI taxonomy): domain Eukaryota; kingdom Metazoa; phylum Chordata; class Mammalia; order Rodentia; family Sciuridae; genus Spermophilus; species Spermophilus citellus. The sequence goes on along the minus strand of NC_138196.1, from coordinate 12,503,581 downwards.
GATTCAAGGTTGGTTCAACATACAGAAATAAATAAATGTAATTCACCACATTAATACACTTCAAGAAGAATCATATGATCATTTCAATAGGAGCACAAAAAGCATTTGACAAAATAAAGCACCCTTTCATGTTTAAAACACTCTAAACTAGGGATAATAGAAACATATCTCAACACTGTAAAAGCTACACATGCTAAACCCAACACCAAAATCATTCTAAATGGAGAAAAACTGAAGGCATTCCATCTAAGAACTGTAGTAAGACAAGAAAACCCTCTTTTACCACTTTTATTCAATATAATCCTGGAAACTAGCCAGGGCAAGTAGACAGAAGAAAGAAATTAAAGGGATACGAATAGAAAAAGAACTCAAATTATTACTATTTGCCGACAATATGATTCTATATTTAGAAGACCTAAAAAATCCACCAGAAAACTTCTAGAATTAATGAATGAAATTCAGCAAAGCAGCAGGACATAAAATTAACAACCATACATCAAATGCATGATACATCAAATTAGTGATAAAGCCACTGAAAAAGAAATTAGGAAAACTACCCCATTCACACTATAGTCAAAAGATAAAACAGAATATTTGGAATCAATCTAACAAAAGAGGTGAAAGACCTCTACAGTGAAAACCACAGAACACTAAAGAAAAAAAATTGAAGACCTTAGAAGATGAAAATATCTCCCATGTTCTTGGATAGGCAGAATTAACATTGTCAAAATGGCCATACTACCAAAAGCATTATATAGATTTAATGAAATTCCTATTAAAATTCCAATGACATTCTTTGTAGAACTAGAAAAAGCAATCATGAAATTCATTTGGAAAAAAGAGACCCAGAATAGCCAAAGCAATCCTTAGCAAGAAAAGTGAAGCAAGAGGCATCATGATACCAGAACTTAAATTATACTACAGAGCCATAACAACAACAACAACAAAAAAATGGGATGACACTGGCACCAAAACTGACACATAGACCAATGATACAGAATAGAAGACACAGAGACAAACCCATATAAATACAGTTATCTCATACTAGACAAAGGTGCCAAAAATACTCACTGGAGAAAAGATAGCCTAAAAAATGGTGCTGGGAAAACTGAAAATCCACATGAAGCAAAATGAAATTAAACCTCTATCTCTAATCTTGCACAAAACTCAATTCAAAGTGGATCAAGGATTTAGGCACTAGAACAGAGACCATGCACTTAACAGAAGAAAAGTAGGTCCAAACTCTACCATCTCAGCTTAGGAACTGACTTCCTTAACAAGACTTCTAGAGCACAAGAACTATAAGCAAGAATCAATAAAAAGATTCAAACTAAAATGGTTCTTCACATCAAACAATCAATAACATGAAGAGAGAGCCTACAGAATGGGAGAAAACCTTTACCACATACACCCCAGAGCATTAATCTCCAGGATATATAAAAAACTCAAGAAACTTAACACCAGGGGCTAGGGTTGTGGTTCAGTGGTACAGCGCTTGCCTGGCATGTGCGAGGGACCTAGGGTTTGATTCTCAGCACCACATATAAATAAATTTAAAAAATAAAGGTTCGACAACTAAAAAAAAAAAAATTAAAAAACAATAAAAACACCAGAAAAACAAACCAATCAATAAATGGGCTAAGGAACTGAACAGACACTTCACAGAAGACATACAATCGATGAACAAATATGTGAAAATATGTTCAACATCTCTAGCAATTAGAGAAATGCAAATCAAAACTACAACGAGATTCCATCTCACTCCAGTTAGAATGGCAACTATCAAGAATATGAGCAACAGGCCTAGGGACATAGCTCAGTTGGTAGAGTGCTTGCCTCGAATGCACAAGGCCCTAGTTCAATACTCAGCACCACAAAAAAAAAAAAAAAAAGAAAGAAAGAAAAAATATGCAACAATAAATGCTGGCAAGCATGTGGGGGTAAAGATACACTCATACATTGCTGGTGGGACTGCAAATTGGTGCAACTACTATAGAAAGCAGCATGGAGATTCCTAAGAAAACTTGGGATGGAACCACCATTTGACCCAGTTATCCCACTCCTAGGTTTATACTCAAAGGACTTTAAATCAGCATAATACAGTGATGCAGCCACATCATGTTTATAGCAGCTAAATTAACAATAGCTAAACTAGGGAACCAACCCAGGTGTCCTTCAACAGATGACTGGATAAAGAAAGTGTGATATATATCTCCCCAATGGAGTATTACTCAGCCTTAAAGAAGAATGAAATTATGGCATTTGGTGGCAAATGGATGGACCTGGAGAATATCATGCTAAGCTAAATAAGCCAATTCCAAAGAACCAAAGGCTGAATATTTTGTCTGATATGTGGATATTAATTCACAATGGGGTGGGGGAGATAGGGAAGAATAAACATACTTTGGATTAGACAACAGGCAATGAGGGGAGGGGAAGGGTTATGAGGGAAGAAAGGATAGTAGAATGAATCAGATATTATTACCCTAGGTGCATATATGATTACATCACATTTTCTACATCATGTACAACCAAAGAATGAGAAGTTATACTTCATTTATGTATGATGTCAAAATGCATCCTACTGTCTTAGATAACTAGTTAGAAGAAAAAAAATTGCTAGAACTAAAAAGAAATAATTAGTTATTGAAACTACATATATAGAAATAATAGTTCATTAAATTTGATTTCTCTAACATTACCCAACTGGTATGTGGTAGATCTGAACATGAGTTATTTTAAATAAAAACAGTAGTTCTGAAAAAAAAGAAGAGGGGTGAGGATGTGGCTTGGTGATTAAGAGCCCCTGAATTCAATCCCTGATACTATATATATATATATATATATATATATATATATACACACACACACACACACACACACACACACACAAACACAAACGTGTGTGTGCGCGCGCATGTATGTATATAAAGATATATTTAAGATATATTACTGAGTTTAAAAAAAGTTTGTAAATTCTCACTTGCATTAAAAACCTGTTTTAACATATATGTCTATATAAATAGGAAAATGTCTGAAAGAATACATATCAAAAGTAACAGTGATTGTTTATATTGGAAATGAAGTGTGGCAACAGTAAAGAGAAGATTCTTAACTTACAGTTAGTTTAATTTTAACTTACAAATAGTTTAATTTTAATTTTATCTACCCACATATCTTTTGGTATGTATGTCTGAATTCTGTATTGTTATATAAGCATTCAATACTTTGTAAAAATGTTTTCTTAAAATGTCTAATCTTATACAATAAGGTAAGATTAGTATTTAGGAATCATGTGGATTTAGAATATATCAGTGACTTAAATAGACAAAGATAAGCTTAAATTCCTAGGCTGGGGTTGTGGCTCAGTGGTAAAGTACTTGCCTAGCGTGTATGAGGCACTGGGTTCAATTCTTAGCACTGCATGTAAATAAATAAATAAAATGACAACTAATAAAAATATTTTTTAAAAAGGCTTAAATTCGGGCTGGGGATGTGGCTCAAGCGGTAGCGCGCTCGCCTGGCATGCGTGCGGCCCGGGTTCGATCCTCAGCACCACATACCAACAAAGATGTTGTGTCCACCGAGAACTAAAAAATAAATATAAAAAAACTCTCTCTCTCCCCTCTCTCACTCTCTCTTTAAAAAAAAAAAAAGCTTAAATTCCTTAATTGAAGACAAACAAAATGAAACAATACTTCCTCTAAATTTATATACATTTGGATATATAAAGTGCATACATACATTATTTATATATACACATACATGCACACACACAGTGATTATAATGTATGTGTACATATAAAACAAATAATTTTAAGAAAAAATGAAGTAGAAAAGTAAGACACAGACTCTTTGGGGACAATTTCAATTTATGTAAGAACATGACATCTAAGTAAAGATCCAAAAGGAGATGAGGGTGTGGGCATACAAATACCTGGAGAATAATCATTCTAGGTAGAAGAAAAAGCCAATGAATCCCTAAAGCAGAAGCGTACTGATATGTGATATATTTGAGGATCACAGTGGGGTTGTATGAGGTTTTTTTTAATCTTTTAAAATTGTTTTTAGTTGTCAATGGACCTTTACTTTGTTTATTTATATGTGGTGCTGAGAATCAAACCCAGGGCCTCACACAAGCCAGGCTTTACCGCTGAGCTCCAACCCCAACCCCATGGGATTATATGGTTTGAGAATAGTAAGTGATAAGAAAGACAGTAGGAAATGAAAGTAAAAGATGTCATGGTCCTCAGGACCTAGTGAGACTGTAAAGAGCAGAAGAGGATTAGAGTAACATGATGTAACTGAAATTATAAAAGCAAAGGTTCTGGCGCTTGTGTTGACTATATAGAGAACAGACTGTAAACAGAAGTTGAGTAATCCAGGTGAAACACACAACAATGGCAGGGACCAGTGGAGCAGTAAGGAGTGGCACAGTTTTGATGTACTTTGAAGGTTAAAAAAAAAAACGAAGATTTTTTCATAGAATGGCAGAGTTATGACAGAAAGGAGTCATGATGGATGAAGATGGCTACAGAAGGAGCAAATTTTAGAAGATCCTGATCCAAGAAAACATAAATAGTGGTAATTCAAGATCATTTCTTCTCTCCTCATAGATCAGGGTTCTATTTGGGACATGATGAATTTGAGCAATTAGACAATCAAATGGAGTATGCTCAAGTCATAGTGGAATGATCATACTTAGACTATTTAAGTATTCACCACATCAACATATCAAAGCCTAGGCATAGAATAAACAAGTAAATGTCTACTACCTGACTTATTTTAATTCAGAAAATAGATTAATAATAACATCTTTATAAGAGTATAAGTAAAATTCCTATAATAAAATGTCTTTGGTTTATACCAACATTTATTTCACACATTTCAATGTTACAGAATTATCTCCTGCTCTTATTTCTCAAAAATGTTACATCCTATCTCTTTGTTAAAGTTATATTTTATTCTTAAAATAACCATTCCAGATGATACTATCATTGTTACTAAGCTACAAATACCGCTGAATGAAGTTTTAAGTAAATAGATACCTTGGGTCCACCGTGGCCTCACTAATGGCTTGAAGCTTCTCCTGTAGAGAATAAATTTCTGCCCTATGATTTTCTTCAGTTTCTTTCAATTGTTGGCGCAAAAAGCATATGAAGTTTTCTAATTCTTGAATTTGTTCTTCAAGTTGTTTAATTTTTTTGGTATCTTACAGAGAAGATAACAGGAAGAGAAGACAATACACATTTCAATACAAACTTCTCAGTGAAATAACAATCATTTTATTTCAATGTATAAAAATATTTATTCTTTGAAAAATGTTTTGAGTGAAACTCAGGTTTTAATTTGACTCATTCTGACTGATGAAAACAGTGTGATTCAACATCATTTCTCCTATCCTTATGGTATAGTATCTCTAAATTCAACAATTTTATATCATTAAAACAATTCAGAAACATGAAACAAAAGAGGTGTTGAAAAGGGACCAGAGGAGAGTAGTTCATACCTTTCACTTTCCTCTTTTATTTTTAGTTCTAAAAAATGCTGATAGTTAATCACTAAACTAACTTTTTTGCCAATTAAATGAACCATTAGTTAACATGAAATTTGGGAAATAGTGGACAGACTACCTCAAGAAGATATCAATTAAAAAACTACAAACTTAAAATATTACTATATTCAAAGAACCCCTGAAGTGAAAAAGCATGGTATTATCTGATATGCTTGAAATTCTATTCTGTTCACCAAAGCAATTCCAATAATAAAACTCATTCCTAAAAGCAAAAGTAAAGGCCTAGAGATACCTTGAACACAAGAAGTCTAGTTAACTGGCCAAATATTCATGAAAGAAAAACATTAACTGTGACTAATTGTTTATGGTTCATTGTATGGTCCCTTAACATTGTTGCTTTCCATTATGCCATCTTGGTCTTTTAACTCACTCTCTAGTTTCCCAGGATAACTCATTCTTGTCCTTGACCTCTTGTCCTTGACATTCATGCTGATTATAAATCTTTGCCTCATACTTAAAATTTTTCTCCCAGGTTTCAGACTTCTATTTTCAACTAACTCCTATATATTTTTTCAAAGTCAGTAAGTATTCTATTCTTAACTCAATATATTTAAAACTGAATTTATTATTTTTTTCACAAATTGGTTCCTTTTTATGACTAGAACCATACTCTAGTTTCTTAAGCTAGAAACTTGGGTATCATCCTTAATTTCTGCTAACATTAACGACAAACTAAAACCTAACTCTAAGTGTTGAACTTAACTTTCTATCATACTCAATTCAATCTGGCTGGTCTTCCCATCAATAATTTCATCCTTTCCAACTGATCCTAATGGTATCACCGTAAAATAAAAATCTTATTGTTACTCCCACTATTTAAAATCCTGCTGTAGGTCTTATCACCAATAGCATAAAACATAAACATGTTTCATCAGGGTACATAAAACCTTTCCTGATCAAGCTCCTTCCAATCTCTCCAGTTTTTTCTAGCTAACACGACTGAATTCCCAGTTCTCCCAAATGGATGCAATCTTAGAGCTCAATGCTTAAGACTCCATAGCCTTCCCCAAATTTCCAACCTAATTACTCTTGTCCATACCCTCATCCTAGTCATCTCCCCAGGAAAGACAAGACTCTTTTTTCTCCCTCCATTCATTATATTTCAGAAATTTTCAGTTTATTTTATATATGCTTTCCCAATAGATTATGATTTCCTATGGGAAAATGACTCAGTAATTTTAGTTTTCTCTAGCACTTGAATGAATATCCAATGATTATATGAACAAATAAGACTAGGGCTTAGATACACAAGTCACCTTCCCCTGTGAGTTCTAAGGACAGAATTATGAAATGGTGGACTCTAAGTGATGCTTCATGGTAATTATAAGTCAGAAACTATTTACCTGTTTCTTGTGTTTTTACATTCTGTAGTTCTAACTGGTATATTTTCTGAAGTTCGTTGATCTTTTCCTCTTGAGTAGAAATAAGCTCCTCTTTAAGACTGCAAAGAGCTTTATCTTTTTCATTTTCCATATATTCATGAACCTGATCCACATGAGCTGAATAAACCACTGAAAGGCATATGCGCTGAGCTTCCATCTGTAGCCTTAAATCATTCTGAAAGTGAATATATATTAGAAAAATTTAAAATAATTTACTATAAAATAATTTATTTTTTGCATATACTAAAACAAGAGGAGAAATAAATTATAGTTTAAAACTTCATAAGAGAACCAATGACATTTTTTTCTTCATTCTTCATTCAGTTATACTGAGCTACTTCTTTTTTCAAGGAGAGTAGTATCATTACCTCAATTTTATAGCAAATTTTGATATTTGGTATAGCTTATAATTTGTCCATATTGGAGAGTCTTTATTCTGACTGTCTGGGACTGCTCCCTACAGGAACAAGTTGTCTCTGCAGGAAACAGCCTAGAGCCTCAACATTTTAGGATATTTAAAGGCGAAAACCACATCCAGATTGACTTGGCAACCAGCAAGCAAGCAAGCAAGAAGTAGTACAGAAGCTGAATAAAGACATTAGCGAAACAATGCAATGTCTTAATCAAATTTTCATCTCATTCATTTCTCCTGGGATTTTTTCATAATCATAATCAAAAGAGAAATGGATCAAAGTGACCCTAGTTGAATACAAATTAAAGAATGACTACTAACATCTAATCAATTATTCCCCAATTAGATTATAGTTCCAACTAAAGATTAATGGAATATATCCAGTTGTCAGTCTAGTTATAATTGAGAACCTAATTAACATAAAACCATACCAGGGTTGGAAAAAGTAGGGTGTAACTGCAGGTTAATTTCTGCAAAAATACACCTGATAAGACTTTTTAGAATTTTTAAATAGAGACAGGGAAAAGTACAAAGAAAATAACAGCAAGAAACTACCCAAGAAGTATAAATTAAATTCTTGATTAACATAACACTTATTCACTAGTTTTTCCAGTATGAATAAACAAATGGCTTTATAACAGATTTGTTCTAGAAAGTGAAAAAATTTAAAAATTCATTATAAAAATCGAGTAAGTCTTGTTCTACTTGTAATACTTACTTGTTGGAATTGAATCTGCAATTTTTGACTTTGCTCCGTCAACGCTAAAAATTCTCTCACCATTTCATCCCTTTCCCTTCTTGCCTGTTGTATATTGGCGGTGAGCTGTGTGATAATAGCATCTCTTTGTTTAACTGCTGCTTCAAATTCTTGTAACTAAAGGAAATCAGAGAAAAGAATTACATTCTAGGCTTATATTTTACATAAAACTGATTATCATTATTACAAGCAACTTTTTAAAAAATATGAGATTCAAAGCACATTAGTGGAATTCTTACAATTTATATGCTATCTCCCACATTTGAAAGCTATGAGCTTTAAGAAATTTGTTTTACTTCCAAATCAATCTCAAAGAAATTAATGTGCACATGCAAAAAATTTTCACTTGTTCTGGCTTTTCTATATATCTAATTCTAGAAGCAAATGCCTTTATATTGGGGAGCTCCCCCAATTTGTTACCAGGCAACACCACAAACTTGTTTTTGGAGAGGATGAAACTGAAATCTATTCTGTCATCCTCATTAATGTCCCATTTTCATCTTGAGTTCATAACTGATTACTTAATACAAGAGATGTCACTCTAACTGCAGAGAATATTTACAGGGACTTGCTGATATTAATGGGTTTAAGTCATCATTTTAAAAAAAAATGTGATTTGTACCACAATTTTCTTTCAGGCTCATTAGAAAAACATCTATCCTGAAATCACTAAAGTTATTTTACTCTATCTTATTAAGTTAAATAAACAAAGTAACATACATGTTACCCCTATTAGTTGAATTCCAGTTGTAAAAAGGGGTTCTTAATACTATGCGCAAGAACCCCATTTTTTTCATGAATGAGATAATCTTAAGTTAACACCTGTAATTCTCATTAAATACATATACTATCATTAAAATTTCCTGGAGGGCTGGGAATGTGGCTCAAGTGGTAGTGCCTCGCCTAGCATGTGTGAGGCACTGGGTTCGATTCTCAGCACCACATAAATGTAAAATAAAGATATTGTGTCTACCTAAAAAAAAAAAAACTAAAAAATAAATATTTTTTAAAAAAATTTCTTTTTTGTTTTTGTGAGTAGCAAACAAAGGCCACAGAAGGTAAATGTACCTGATGCAATCCTTCAGTCCCATAGGTGGCCTTCATTTCTTCCAGTTCTCTGTTCAGTTCTTCGGGCTCATGTTCAGGTTTCCCAACTAATTCGTTTTCTATCAACTCTAGGCGAGTCTCACTATAGTGTGTGCCTTGTTCAGAATAAGAATCAACGACACCAAATTCTTCTTCCTAAATCAACCCAATATTTTTAATAATTCAGTACTAGCAACATTCCTGAGAGAGGAATTCAAATATTGAATTCCATAGCAAAATCCACTTTAAAACATCACTCTTCACTTTGAAGTTCACTTCTATAGCAATCTGGTTTGCTATTAATGTGATATTACCTTAAAAGCACCTAAACAGCATATCTGCAAATTTTGTTCCAATTCCATGTTATAATGAAAATGAGGTAACTTTGTTTTGTTAAGCAGTAAAGAAGATCTAGTAACTTTTAGAAATCACATACAGAAAGAATTACATACAGGAGAAAGCTTGGTTAGTAAGTCAAATGGTTTTAAATAATAAAAAACATTAGTATCATGAGTAGTTTTATATACTGTACCATTAATAAATTGGTAGGCTTTTCTGTTTTCACCACATTACAGCAATCATTTACCTGTATAAAAAATTTCCTGATATATTATGATAGACCAAATTTTATTTACCTAACAATAATATTTCTACTAACTGTATCTTTTACATCTAGGGAAAATGCCTTAATAGCAAAACAAATATGGTGATTATATTTAACTGACGTATCTAAGAGGCATATCAAATGTCAATCATTCCTCAAACATCTAAGTTCTTACAATGCAAAAGACACTTTCATTTAAGTAACTGAAGTTCTAAGTGCAGTTCCTATTTAGTCTTCAGAAAGATAACTAAAAGCTTCAAGTTACTAGATCTTCTTTTACAAAATGCTTCCTTAAAATTAGCTAAATATATTTTTAAAATTAAGCCCTATTTATTTTCAAATAAAACCATTTACTGGTATAAATTTAATTAAAGGCTAGTAAGCAAACCAAGGGAAATAAAGAGGTAAAGAACACTCCCCTAAGAACTTTCCTCTGGGGATAGTACTACTGCTAGTCACTTACATAAATACTTACATCAACAGAAAAAACTTGTTCATGTTTAAGCATTTCTTCATTGTTTAGAGTTCTCATTATTGTGGATTCAGGCATCACGGCCGATCCAACACCCTGAGAACTATTTATGAACATCTCCTCACTCTTTGATTGATCAATATTCAAGCCATGAACATCATTTTTATTGCTTGAGGTTTTCTTCTTTTTTGGCTTCTTATGAGGGTTTTGTCCATCCAATCGAGCTCTTCTTTCTCGAAACTCGGCAAGCTACAGAAAAAAGTATCATTAACATCAATGATAATTTTTCTTTGGGATCACTTTCTTTAAAAGATCAAACTATCATCAAATTAAAATGATGATAATAATATAGATGACTTCACAGTTTCAGAATAACTATTGGATTGAATATTCGGGTTGTAAAGTTTGTAACACTAGGTACTTGTGAATGAACTTATTAAATATTGAGGGGTAAGAAATGAGCATGAACATGTCACCGCCTCCCACCTCTGGCCCGGCGGTCCCCTGCTCTCCTACCTTCTTTCTACCAGCTTCTATCTTTCTCCTTCTTTCTTCGTCCTCCATGGCTTCTGCCTAAAGAAGAGGAAATTAGCTGAGTTAGGGGAATAACTATTCTATAACTAGAATAGGGGAATAGAGGGACTCTCATTCACAGTATAATCTCTGGATTTAAGATTATATGAAAATACACACAAAAACAAGGAGCTCCAAACACACTTGTTCTGTTCTACTACTTTATACAAAAAATATTGTCTATAATTATCTTTTATACAAAAAAGATAATTAGCCTATTAGCTATACAAATGCTCACTGCAGCCATATTTATAGTGGGAAAAACTTACAAGTAACTTAAAATTTTAAACAGCAGTGTTTTATCATTTGTCTGTCATCATCAGAATTTGTACCAAACCCTAGTCATCGATACGTTATCATTTACTTAATATATTTTAAACAGTGTATTTTCTTTAAATTGAAAGTTAATATCACTTGTTATTTCTTTTAAGAGATAAATTGAAAATAAAAGAAATGATAAATCTATTATTGAGATTTTAGTTAGAGGTTGCTGAAGGCTATGAAAAAAATGGACAAAATAAAAGACTGTTAAAGACAGACAAGCATCAAACAGATTTTCGTTATCATAAGCAGAAAGAAAACTGAAAACGGTAAAAACTTTCTTACAATACTATCCAAAGTTTTTTAAGACCTAAAATATTTTCTTACCACCTAAAATCAGAAGTACACATTATATACCAGGTAACACTAGACTAATTATGGTGAACTTATATTAAAAATACCAATGCAAGCAATTGCTATTAAAGACTTTGTGATACAATAGCAGGTATAAAGTAGTATTGTAGCATATCTATTTCTTTTCATGAAAGGAAATTTATACTTCATTTTTAAAAAGATAAGGCAAGTCTCAGGCTCATAGCTTTCAATGATTATATCCAGTATGAATTTAAATATCATTATATTCATAGGCATAGATAAATTCTGGAAAACTACAACCTTAACAACTTTTGTTTACATTTGGAGTTCAGATTACAGGTATTTTTCCTATTGCTCACTTACATTTTATTTATTTATTCTTATGAATTTTTTTGATGGACACAATACCTTTATTTTATTTATTTTTATGTAGTACTGAGGATCAAACCCACAGCCTTGTACGTGCTAGGCAAAGGATCTATTGCTGAGCTATTACTGTATTTTTTAAAATAGAGTTAAGTTTTCTGATTTTTATATAAAGCAACTACTGACAAAGACTTCTTAAATTTAATTTGAGCTCCTGAATCACTCTTAAGAGGAGAAAAAAGAAGACCACATGTAAGTTCCTTTCTGCCTTAAAAAGAGGAAATATATGCTTAGAATTACCATAACTATTAACCAGACCAATTACAAAGAGAGCAAATAAATTTCTTATTATCTAAAGTATTAAAGCAATCTTGCTAATGTTACTATCAAAATATGTGGCAAATATATTATTTATAAATAACATTTTATACTTAAATTATCTGCTGTAGATGAAGAAAAGCATATAAACATGTCCTATTCCCTTAATTAAGATATTTAATTCATAAGTCAAAAATAGCTCATGATTATACTTACAAAGTATAAAAATATTTCACATTTAACATTTTCCCCAGTTATTTAGTAACTACCCAGTGCGTTGAGGAACAGGTGCAAGAACAGTTGCCTCTATTTGCACATTATTAAGCTGCTGGAATGTACTTGAACTACTTGAAGCATAGCAGATCATTCTTAAAAATAAACTAACTAGAATATTGGCAAATACTTTATCTATAAATAGAATCAAAAATCCAGGAGCATTATTTTAAAACATCCCTTAGAGAGAATGCAATGCCAAAAAATAAATACTAATAATGAGATTTCTAATATACTCAATTTCAGAAACTTCTTGAAATATCATGTTTCTGCGTTAGAATATATTTAGTCAGCAAAATTTATCAAGGCAAAGATGAAGATTTTGCTTAAAATTCCAAGTGTCAGATTATATCAATAATTTATATCTAATATTTATTCAAATGTCAAATATATAACAAAGGAAAAAATTATTAACTTTGCATTATAGAAAGAATGACTTAGGTCTGGGGATGTGGCTCAGTGGTAGAGTGCTTGCCTAGCATGCACACAGGGCCCAGGTTAAACCGTCAGCACAAAATGAAAGATAAATAAATAAAGAATGGAAAGTTTGATTTAAACAACAACAACAAAAACCCTCCAAAATAAGAATATCTGTTACTAAATGCAAAAAGTAGCACACAGATATGGAATAAAAAGTACAAGTAGTTCCATTATAGTATTTAGAATGAATCACTTCTACAGACATAATTAAAAAGATAATGTTCTAGGCCTATATTACTCATTATATGAGTTATATTATTTTTTCAGAAAAATTAACCAGAAGGTAAACCCCATGAGGGCAAGGACTTTTTTTCCTCCCTACTTCTATATATTAAAAGCCTAGAGCAATATTAAATAAATGTATGTTGAATTTTTTATCTATTTTTTTAAAAGAGAGAGAGACAGAGAGAGAGAGAGAGAATATTTTAATATTTATTTTTTAGTTATCGGCAGACACAACATCTTTGTTTGTATGTGGTGTTGAGGATCGAACCCGGGCCGCACGCATGCCAGGCAAGCACGCTACGGCTTGAGCCACATCCCCAGCCCCTATGTTGAATTTTTTAAAAGGAAAAGGGACAGGAGGGAGGGGAGGAAACCCAGACCCTGCAGCACCTCCCTCCGAGCGCAGCGCACCCGGCTGCCGCAAACTCTTTCCCCAGGCCTCCTCCCACCCTTTCCCGGCCACCGCCTCCCACCTCTGGCCCGGCGGTCCCCTGCTCTCCTACCTTCTTTCTACCAGCTTCTATCTTTCTCCTTCTTTCTTCGTCCTTTACGGCTTCTGCAGGGTAGGCAGGGAAATAAAGCTAAAGGGAAGGCAAAAAACCAACTTTTGTTAACACATTATTGCAATTGGTGAAAAACCACAAGAATGTAGGAATACTAATTCTAGATATAAAGTCACTTGTGATAATTTTCAAATTATAATACTTCTAAATTTCAATTAGTTTTTCATGACTCAGAAATGACACATTCTGATTTTAGTACACACTAAAATTTCTATTTTGAAGTAACAGTGTAATAAAATGAATATTTGTAAATATCCATCAAAGATCATGTCAAATATCATGTTATCAGTATTACATAAATTATTTATCCAGTATAATAATTATATCTAATACCTCTATAGCAAATATTCAGTTAGTTCTCCTCTAATTCAGTTTAAACATATTTATAATGCCCCACAATGAGTTGGTTAGGATCTATCTCCTAGTACTTTCTGGTCATCATGTTGCCCACTGTAGAGTTGTCTTGAAGTGCCTGGACTGTTATGATCTGCTCTGAGTTCGCTGTTCAGCCCTGAGTACCAGTCACAATGCAGCAGGTTGAAGACAGCCTACTGGAGGATTGTCACAACCTTCATAACTAAGATTCTCAACTTCTTATCTAAGATTTCTTTCAAGTTTGCAGAAGAGTTCTCAAACTTCACCTCACTCCCCTCCATTTCATTCTTCTCATCCTCATCTTTAGTTAGTTGCAGGCCTTCCCACCAAATTCCCCAAGCTACAGCATGCAATACTCACCAATACACAACCTGAAAGCCCTGTTTCTCCACTCCACAAAAGCAGAGTTGCTATCTGATCTTTGCTCTCTTCAGTGATGAGACCTGAGTCTCCTTCAGGCAACAGACATTTTTGACAGAAAAGTGATCTCACCTCCAGACTGGGAGGTATGATAGTCAAGCAGCTCAGAAAGGCATCAGTAGTTATTGGGAGTCCTCAGAGCTTCCAGGTTTTAGAGAGTTTTAGAGAATGCCTCTGACATTTTTTTTCCTGTAGTTTTCTTTATTTTGTGCCAGCTCAGAAAAAAGCTCAAGGCAAATTTTAACAATGTCTTTGTGAATGACTTTCAAGATTTTGCTCTGCTGGAGCATTTTCTTGGGAGATGTTCAAAGGCAGGTCCTCAGAGTCAACCACACCATGGATAAAGTTGAGATAATTCTGGTTTGCAAGTACAAGGCTAGCCTGAGCAACTTAGCAAGTCAGTTTCAGATAAAAACAGCTGGGAATGTAGCTCAGTGGTAGAGCATCCCTGGGTTTAATCCCCAGTAACAAACATACACCCACACCCAAACAACAAAAATAAAAACTGTAATATGTTAATTTAAGAACATAGTTTTTCGAGCTGGGATTGTGGCTCAGTGGTAGAGCGCTCGCCTAGCATGGGCGGGACCTGGGTTTGAGTCTCAGCACCACATTAAAAAAAATAAAATAAAATAAAGGCATCGTGTTGTGTCCATCTACAAAAAAGGTTCATATTCATTCTCTCTCTCTCTCTTAAAAAAAAAGAACCTAGGTTTTCTATTAGAAGCCTACAATAAATTCAGACTTATGAAATATACTAAGTTGCTTAAACATTTAGAGTAAATAATAATTTTCCATGTACTCTAAATTTGGGAGCAAAGAAATGACAATCATATCTAAAAAGAATAAGATAACAAAGTGATACTTATTGCAAACATATAAAGAAGGCAGGTATTTCTTAAGAGACCAATGCCTATTTTACAGTTTATCACCTAAAATAAAAATCATCATTGTCAGGCATGGTGATGCACACCATGCATCAGGAGGATCACAAGTTCAAAGATAGCCTGGGCAACTTAGTGAGAATCCATCTTAAAATGAAACTGAAAAAGGGCTGGGAATGTAGCTTGGTGACAAAGTGCTTTCCTAGCATGTACAAGGCCCTCAGTTCAATGCCCAGTAACACACACGTACACACATGCACACATACACCACACTACAGCAACATTAATTCCAATAAACACATTTTATTAAACTAGTATTCAAACATTTGTAAAAAGCATTACTATAAAAATCATACTAAATTATAAAAATTTTACTGTGCTAAATGGCTATCTTAAAATGGTCATGGGTCCTAGAAATGCAGACTCACTTTCCTAAAAACCAAAATAGGGCTGCTATATAATTAAGGATTAAGCAATTCAAACAGTTAAGACTTTAGCTAACCACTGGAAAAAGATACAGCAGTAAAATATAATTTTCAGTTTTTCAATCCATTTATATTATATTATGTTAAGTTATATTAAATATATACAGAAGCATATAATTTATAAGAAATAAAGTACCAACAATCAATAATTTCAAAAAAATATCAATTTTATCTATGACATTTTTAATTGGGATATGTTAGTCTTACCTCCGAAGTGTAATCATCTGCTGTGGTTGAAATCTCACTTTCCAGCTAAAACAAAAGTAAAACATGATTACAATTATGACATTTTTCCCCTGCTAAATATCATACTTTACAAAAAAAAAAAATCCTGCTTTACTAAGACATTGCTGTTAGTAACAATGATAGAAAATTCACAAAAATACTATTAAAAAACTAGTAAAAATTATCCAAATCTTTAAAAATTTCATTTCATTATGAATTACAATGACTTATAATAATGCATATAAAATTTATCACAAGGCATTGTTATAAATACAAAAGTACCAAGAACTTTTACATATATAGTAGATGTCATCTGTAAGCCAAAAGCATCAAAGACACCATTCCTCTAATTTATGTAACTCTTTTAAATAAAACTAAATCCTTAACATGCCATCAGAAAAATTCAAGTTCTTTAAAAGAATTATCAATTCTTGATGCTAAAAAGTCAATGACTTTGTCAAGCTTCCCTCAGGTGGATGCTAATGACTTTTCACTGCCACTACTTTCTAGTTAGAGGTAGAATGTTTTAGAATCTGGATGAATACTTACATCAACAGAAAAGACTTGTTCATGTTTAAGCGTTTCTTCATTGTTTAGAGTTCTCATTATTGTGGATTCAGGCATCACGGCCGATCCAACACCCTGAGAACTATTTATGAACATCTCCTCACTCTTTGATTGATCAATATTCAAGCCATGAACATCATTTTTATTGCTTGAGGTTTTCTTCTTTTTTGGCTTCTTATGAGGGTTTTGTCCATCCAATCCAGCTCTTCTTTCTCGAAACTCGGCAAGCTACAGGAAAAAGTATCATTAACATCAATGATAATTTTTCTTTGGGATCACTTTCTTTAAAAGATCAAACTATCACCAAATTAAAATGATGATAATAATATAGATGACTTCACAGTTTCAGAATAACTATTGGATTGAATATTCGGGTTGTAAAGTTTGTAACACTAGGTACTTGTGAATGAACTTATTAAATATTGAGGGGAAAGAAATGAACATGTCAAGTCTAAAGAAGAGGAAATTAGCTGAGTTAGGGGAATAACTATTCTATAACTAGAATAGGGGAATAGAGGGACTCTCATTCACAGTATAATCTCTGGATTTAAGATTATATGAAAATACACACAAAAACAAGGAGCTCCAAACACACTTGTTCTGTTCTACTACTTTATACAAAAGATATCGTCTATAATTATCTTTTATACAAAAAAGATAATTAGCCTATTAGCTATACAAATGCTCACTGCAGCCATATTTATAGTGGGAAAAACTTACAAGTAACTTAAAATTTTAAACAGCAGTGTTTTATCATTTGTCTGTCATCATCAGAATTTGTACCAAACCCTAGTCATCGATACGTTATCATTTACTTAATATATTTTAAACAGTGTATTTTCTTTAAATTGAAAGTTAATATCACTTGTTATTTCTTTTAAGAGATAAATTGAAAATAAAAGAAATGATAAATCTATTATTGAGATTTTAGTTAGAGGTTGCTGAAGGCTATGAAAAAAATGGACAAAATAAAAGACTGTTAAAGACAGACAAGCATCAAACAGATTTTCGTTATCATAAGCAGAAAGAAAACTGAAAACGGTAAAAACTTTCTTACAATACTATCCAAAGTTTTTTAAGACCTAAAATATTTTCTTACCACCTAAAATCAGAAGTACACATTATATACCAGGTAACACTAGACTAATTATGGTGAACTTATATTAAAAATACCAATGCAAGCAATTGCTATTAAAGACTTTGTGATACAATAGCAGGTATAAAGTAGTATTGTAGCATATCTATTTCTTTTCATGAAAGGAAATTTATACTTCATTTTTAAAAAGATAAGGCAAGTCTCAGGCTCATAGCTTTCAATGATTATATCCAGTATGAATTTAAATATCATTATATTCATAGGCATAGATAAATTCTGGAAAACTACAACCTTAACAACTTTTGTTTACATTTGGAGTTCAGATTACAGGTATTTTTCCTATTGCTCACTTACATTTTATTTATTTATTCTTATGAATTTTTTTTGATGGACACAATACCTTTATTTTATTTATTTTTATGTAGTACTGAGGATCAAACCCACAGCCTTGTACGTGCTAGGCAAAGGATCTATTGCTGAGCTATTACTGTATTTTTTTAAATAGAGTTAAGTTTTCTGATTTTTGTATAAAGCAACTACTGACAAAGACTTCTTAAATTTAATTTGAGCTCCTGAATCACTCTTAAGAGGAGAAAAAAGAAGACCACATGTAAGTTCCTTTCTGCCTTAAAAAGAGGAAATATATGCTTAGAATTACCATAACTATTAACCAGACCAATTACAAAGACAGCAAATAAATTTCTTATTATCTAAAGTATTAAAGCAATCTTGCTAATGTTACTATCAAAATATGTGGCAAATATATTATTTATAAATAACATTTTATACTTAAATTATCTGCTGTGGATGAAGAAAAGCATATAAACATGTCCTATTCCCTTAATTAAGATATTTAATTCATAAGTCAAAAATAGCTCATGATTATACTTACAAAGTATAAAAATATTTCACATTTAACATTTTCCCCAGTTATTTAGTAACTACCCAGTGGGTTGAGGAACAGGTGCAAGACCAGTTGCCTCTATTTGCACATTATTAAGCTGCTGGAATGTACTTGAACTACTTGAAGCATAGCAGATCATTCTTAAAAATAAACTAACTAGAATATTGGCAAATACTTTATCTATAAATAGAATCAAAAATCCAGGAGCATTATTTTAAAACATCCCTTAGAGAGAATGCAATGCCAAAAAATAAATACTAATAATGAGATTTCTAATATACTCAATTTCAGAAACTTCTTGAAATATCATGTTTCTGCATTAGAATATATTTAGTCAGCAAAATTTATCAAGGCAAAGATGATGATTTTGCTTAAAATTCCAAGTGTCAGATTATATCAATAATTTATATCTAATATTTATTCAAATGTCAAATATATAACAAAGGAAAAAAATTATTAACTTTGCATTATAGAAAGAATGACTTAGGTCTGGGGATGTGGCTCAGTGGTAGAGTGCTTGCCTAGCATGCACACAGGGCCCAGGTTAAACCGTCAGCACAAAATGAAAGATAAATAAATAAAGAATGGAAAGTTTGATTTAAACAACAACAACAACAAAAAAAAAACCCTCCAAAATAAGAATATCTGTTACTAAATGCAAAAAGTAGCACACAGATATGGAATAAAAAGTACAAGTAGTTCCATTATAGTATTTAGAATGAATCACTTCTACAGACATAATTAAAAAGATAATGTTCTAGGCCTATATTACTCATTATATGATTTATATTATTTTTTCAGAAAAATTAACCAGAAGGTAAACCCCATGAGGGCAAGGACTTTTTTTCCTCCCTACTTCTATATATTAAAAGCCTAGAGCAATATTAAATAAATGTATGTTGAATTTTTTATCTATTTTTTTAAAAGAGAGAGAGACAGAGAGAGAGAGAGAGAATATTTTAATATTTATTTTTTAGTTATCGGCAGACACAACATCTTTGTTTGTATGTGGTGTTGAGGATCGAACCCGGGCCGCACGCATGCCAGGCAAGCACGCTACGGCTTGAGCCACATCCCCAGCCCCTATGTTGAATTTTTTAAAAGGAAAAGGGACAGGAGGGAGGGGAGGAAACCCAGACCCTGCAGCACCTCCCTCCGAGCGCAGCGCACCCGGCTGCCGCAAACTCTTTCCCCAGGCCTCCTCCCACCCTTTCCCGGCCACCGCCTCCCACCTCTGGCCCGGCGGTCCCCTGCTCTCCTACCTTCTTTCTACCAGCTTCTATCTTTCTCCTTCTTTCTTCGTCCTCCATGGCTTCTTAGGGGTAGGCAGGGAAAGAACAGGGAGGGGGTCGGGGGTAGAAAGGAAAAACCGGTTCAGACCAAGGTGGGACAGCTAGCTCTGGGATCCAGGCCGCAGAGCCCGGCCGGCCGGGCAGGAACAAAACCAGTCAGTAGCTGCAATCACTGGCCAGTCGTCCTCGTCCACACCAGTACAGCAGTAGTCACCACCATCTCCGTCTCCAGGTAAACACAGAGTGAGGTGGGAGTCAAGACACGTCACAGCATGCAGGCGCCTGGAATGCCTCGTTGCCTGGCAGGTGTGCCCGCGGCCCCGCCCCGGCGGCCTCGCGGGGCTGAATGTTCTAACCCAGTCCTTAGTGCGGGCTGGGGGGCTCCAGCCTCCTGGACGACCCCCACCGTTCAGGGGATTCAGTGCTTCCAGAACAGGGCCGGCCCCCGCACCGCCGCGGCCCCTCCCCCCTGCGCTGCAGCGGCCTCCGGAGCGGCCTGGCCCCCCGCCGCCGTTGCCCTCCCCCCGCGCCGCCCTCCCCCCGCGCCGCCCTCCCCCCGCGCCGCCCTCCCCCCGCGCCGCCCTCCCCCCGCGCCGCCCTCCCCCCGCGCCGCCCTCCCCCCGCGCCGCCCTCCCCCCGCGCCGCCCTCCCCCCGCGCCGCCCGGCCCCCGCGCCGCCCGGCCCCCGCGCCGCCCGGCCCCCGCGCCGCCCGGCCCCCGCGCCGCCCGGCCCCCGCGCCGCCCGGCCCCCGCGCCGCCGCTGCAGGCCCCCCCCTGTGGCCTGGCCCTCCCGTGGCCTGGCCCCATGGGGCCAGGCCCCCTGCGCCGCCGCGGCCCGGGGGCCCCCCCCCCCCCCCTGTGGCCGGCCCCCCGCGGCCTGGCCCCCCACCGCTGTGGCCCGCCCCCCCCCATGGCCGGGCCCGCCCGCCCCGCTGCCAACCTGGATTAAGGGGATACACTTTTTTTCTCAGCAGCACATAGATCCTTCTCTAAAATAGACCATATAATATCATACAAAGCAACTCTTAGCAAATACAAAAAAGTAGAGATACTACCATGCATTTTATCGGATCATAATGGAGTGAAATTGGAAATGAACTACAAAATAAAAAATAAAATTTTCACCATCCCTTGGAGACTAAATAATATGCTACTGAAAGAACAATGGGTTACAGAAGACATCAAGAAGGAGATTAAAAAAATTCTTAGGGGTAAATGAGAACATAGACAGAACATATCAAAATCTCTTGGACACTATGAAAGCAATACTAAGAGGAAAATTAAATGCATGAAGTTAATTCCTTAAAAATAAAGTCAACAAATAAATGACCTCACACTATATCTAAATCCCTAGGAAAAGAAGAACAAATCAGCAGCAAAAGCAGTAGAAGGCAAGAAATAATTAAAATTAGAGCTGAAATCAAAACAAAAGAAGCAATTGAAAAATTAACAAAAAGTTAGTTTTTAAAAAATTAATAAAACTGAAAGTCCCTTAGCTATGCTAATAAAGAAAAGAAGAGAGAAAACTCAAATTACTAGCACACATGATGAAAAAGCTAATATCACAACAGACACTACAGAAATACAGAGGATAATTAGAAAATATTTTGAAAACTTATACTCCAATAAAATAGAAGACACTGAAGGCATGGACAAATTTCTTCAGTCATACAATTTGCCCAGATTGAATCAGGAAGACATACACAACTTAAACAGACTAATATCAAGTGATAAAATAGAACACACCATCAGAAGCTTACCAGTCAAGAAAAACCTAGGATCGGATGTATACTCAGCCAAGTTCTACAAGACCTTTAAAGAAGAACTCCTAAATACTATTTCAGGAAATATAAAAAGAGGCAGCAACTTCCAAACTCATTCTATGAAGCCAATATGACCCTGATACTAAAACCAGGCAAAGACACATTAAAGAAAGAAAACCTCAGACCAATATCTCTAATGAACATAGATGCAAAAATTCTCAATAAAATTCTGGCAAATCAAATACAAAAACATATTGAAAAGATTGTGCACCATGATCAAATGGGATGCAGCCCATGGATGAAAGGTTGATTCAACATACAAAAATCAATAAATGTAATTCATCACATCAATAGACTCAAAGAAAAGAATCATATGATCACCTCAATAGATGCAGAAAAAGCATCTAACAAAATACAGCACCTTTACATGTTCAAAACACTAGGAAAACTAGGAATAACAGGAACATATCTCGACATCGTAAAAGCTATCTATGCTAAGCCTCAGGCCAACATCATTTTAAATAGAGAAAAATTAAAGGCATTTTCTCTAAAAACTGGAATAAGACAGGGATGCCTTCTTTCACTACTTCTATTCAACACAGTTCTTGAAACACTGGCCAGAGCAATTACACACATGAAAGAATTAAAAGGATACACACAGGAAAAGAACAACTCAAACTGGCACTATTTGTTCATGATATAATTCTATACATAGAAGACCCAAAAAGCTCCACCAGAAAACTTCTAGAAATACTAAATGAATTCAGCTTAGTAGGATACAAAATCAACACTCATAAATCAAAGGCATTTCTGTATAACAGTGAAAAATCCTCTGAGAAAGAAATGAGGAAACTACCCCATTTACAATAACTTCAAAAAATAAGATACTTGGGAATCAACAACAAAAGAGATGATAGATCTATACAATGCAAACTATAGGTCCCTAAAGAAAGAAATAAAAGAAGACCTTAGAAGATGGAAAGACCTACTTTGCTCTTGGATAAGAAGAATTATTATCATCAAATGACTATACTACCAAAAGAACTATACAGATTCAATGCGATTCCAATCAAAATCCCAATGGCATTCCTCATAGAAACAGAAAAAGTAATCGTGAAATTAATCTGAAAATTAAGGGACCCAAAATAGCTAAAGCAATCCTTAGCAAGAAAAATGAAACATCACTATACCAGATATTAAACTATACTACAGAGCAATAGTAACAAAAACAGCATGGTATCAGCACCAAAACAGACTGGTAGACCAATGATACAGAATAGAGGACACAGAGACTAACCCCCCCAAATTACAATTATCTTATATTAGACAAAGGTGCCAAAAACATGCACTGGAGAAAAGACAGCAACAAATGGTGCTAGGAAAACTGGAAATCCATATGCAACAAAATGAAATTAAATCCCTCTCACCTTGCATAAAAGTCAACTCAAAGTGGATGAAGGACCTAGAAATTAAACCAGAGACTCTGTGTCTAATAGAAGAAAAAGAAGGCCTAATCTTCATCATGTGGTATTAAGCCCCAACTTCCTTAGTAAGATTCCTATAGCGCAATAATTAAAATCAAGAATCAATAAATTGGATGGAATCAAACTAAAAAGTTTCTTCTCAGCAAAAGAAACAATCTGAGGTGAACAGAGAACCTACATACTGAGAGCAAATTTTTACCCCCTCACACATCAGATAGAGCACTAATCTCTGGGGTATATAAAGAACTCAAAAAGCATCAAAAAAAAAAAAATCAACAAATTGGCCAAGGACCTGAAAAGACACTTCTAGAAGAGGATATAGAGTCAATCAACAAATATTTGAAAAATTCTCATCATCTCTAGCAATTAGAGAAATGCAAATCAAAACTACTCTTAGATATCATCTCACTCCAGTCCGAATGGTAGCTATTATGGAGA
This sequence comes from Spermophilus citellus, assembly GCF_964194105.1. Lineage (NCBI taxonomy): Eukaryota > Metazoa > Chordata > Mammalia > Rodentia > Sciuridae > Spermophilus > Spermophilus citellus. The sequence goes on along the minus strand of NC_138196.1, from coordinate 12,479,927 downwards.
CAAACAACAACAGTGTTGGCGAGGATGTAGGGGAAAAAGGCACACTCATACATTACTGGTGGGACTACAAATTGGTGCAGCCAATATGGAAAGCAGTATGGAGATTCCTTGGAAATCTGGGAATGGAACCAGCATTTGACCCAGCTATCCCTCTTCTCAGTCTATACTCAAAGGACTTAAAAACAGCATCCTACAGGAACACAGCCACAACAATGTTTACAGCAGCACAATTCACAATAGCTGAACTACGGAGCCAATCTAGATGCTCTTCAGTGGATGAATGGATAAAAGAAATGTGTCATGTATACACAATGGAATTTTAATCATCAATAAAAGAGAATAAAATCATGGCATTTGCAGGTAAATGGATGGTGTTGGAGAACATAATGCTAAGTGAAGTTAGCAAATCCCAAAACAACAAATGCTGAATGTTCTCTCTGATATAAGGAGGCTAACTGATAGAGGGGTAGGGATGGGAAACATGGGAGGAATAGATGAAATCTAGATAGGGCAGAGGGGTGGGAGGGAAAAGAAGGGTCAGGGGACTAGCAAGGATGTTGGAATATGATAGACATCATTATCCAGAGTAAATATATGAAGACACAAATTGGTGTCAACATACCTTATATACAACCAGAGACATGAAAATATGTGTTGTATATGTGTCATAAGAATTGTAATGCATTCTGCTGTCATTTATTTATTTTAAATCAATTTAAAAAACACTGGCAAAAAAGAAAAAGAAAATGCAAAAAATAAAAATGAAAGAAAGAAAAAAAGAAATGAGAGAGTATATGCTAAAAACCAAAACCAAAACTAACAATAAAACCCCAGAATGCTTCCAGTAATCATACTGTGGAAGTATTGAAATTTTATTCTTTGACTGATATGTATTATATTTATGAGACATGGAAATTAAATTATTCCCTCTATGCTTCCAAACCAGAGTTAACAATGTGGAAGAAACAGTATTCAAAAAAATAAAGCCGATAAATAGAAGCTCTACTCTCAATTCAGTATCAATATACACATGGAAGTACAAAGTTCATAAGCATGTATGTATATACACACATAATATATATATACACATATAAAGACATGATAAATACGTAAAATATATACATATATACACACATATAAGATATAACAAGTAAATACTTATATATACACATATTAAAGTATATCCTCAAATCCTCCCATCCCCCTCCAGTCTCTCCCAGGTCCAGTGGAACTGAGGGGTTCCTAAGTGCTGACATATGGATGCAGTAGTCACTGTGACCCAGCATGCCTGGTGCAGTCAGCCGATGACTGCACCTCCTAGCAACCCTGGTGAGTGGTGCTGGTAGGTGGGTGAGAGGCCATAGGTCAGATTGGCCACTCCCCCCTGTAGACCCATGCTCCACTTCCAGTGGCTGAGAAAGTGAGTGTTGCATTTGTTAAAAATAATGTGTCTTTGGGCATTGGTCCCTACATCCATCCTCATACCATGGTAGGTGAACTGGTGCTTGTCTTGTATCTTCCTCTGATGTGGCTGGGACAGGAAGCTCCTTGCTTGCCTGCACAGGGTGAGTCAGAGTGCTGTCTGTCCACCCATCTGTGACGTGAGCAGATTTCTGGAGAGTGACCAGGATGCAATATTTCTCTTTTGCTAACTACAATAAAATTAAATATGTGTATTTATATAATCTAATATAGAAGAGTATTTTAAAGCCACAATTACATTTCAAACTTTTTTTCACTAAAATATATTTCTCCTGATACACATCAAATTTTGTCTCTTGTTATTATTATCCCATAGATTTCTTGTGTGGTAGATAAGCATTATGAACTTTCGTAGATTATTTTCACTTATATATCTTTTGCTAGTATATGCAAAAAATCATGCTAAGGTTTTATTTACATTGAAGCTAATTATTAGTTTTCTTTGGGGATGCACTCAAGTAATTTTAAATGATACAGAAAATTAAACTCCCACTGCCCTTAACATAACACTTTCTCTTCTGCTATTTAGTAAAAATGGATCATGCCCGTATGCTATCAAGTGCAAGTTAAGAGTAGAGCTAAAGAAATTTCTTTATTGTATGTGAAATGTGAGTTTTTTGGAAAGCGAATTGGCTAAAAGCAATTTAATGAGGTACCTTCTAAATTGAGGTGATAAGAGTAAAAAGAAGGCTTTGTAGTGCTGCAGTCTGGCTGGGCAAAATAACCGGGAGGTGAAAAGCAACTTGAAGGTTGAAGCCAGAACTGCTTTATTGAGGAGAAACTCAGCGGGAACTGAGCAGGAACTCAAGGTAGCGGGAACTCAAGGTAGCAGGCACCACTTTATTGCTGAACGGCAGAGGTATATATACCTAACTGATTACACACAGCTTGACTCAATTAGCATTATCTAGATACACCAGTCAGCCAATAAGGAATCCTTATCATCTTAATGGCTCTGTGGCGTTGCCTCACAAACCACTCCTCCTGGCAAACTGCCAGATGCCATCTTGACTTGATTTGTGGTCCCCAACATTGTAGAAGTTGTGAGAAAGTAATTTAGATGTTCCTGATGATGTCTAAGAGGCCTGGGTGCCTAGAATCAATCTAAATCTGAAACTACTTCAAGGATATTGATTAGGAACACTGTGTTGTGTACCATTTTTGTATTTATCTTTGCTTGTTGATCTGCAATCACTCTTAAGACATTAATTATTTATTGTACTGTTCCATTTAAAGAGTCAGAGAATGAAGACATAAATCTCCAAAGACCAAAGTGATGTTCCTGAACAGGAAGTTTCTCTATGTATCCTGTATCCATGACTACTTTTTAATTTTTCATTATATTTCAACTATAATTGGAAAAACTCTCATATTACTTTCAGGTCTATATTCATGTAAGTTTCGACTTATCTCTTGAATGTCCCAACTTCAAGAGATAAGTCAAAACTAATAAAAATAATTTATTATTTACCAAAGACATATTTAACCTAAACTTCTATGATAAATATGTCTTTGGTAAATAATAAATTAAAACACCTCATTATGTATAAAGCCATAAATAACTTTCCGCATCATTTATTATTTACTACCAGCAAGACATCTGTTAACAGTTTACACACATTATCTAATTTAACACCTATGGTTCCTAATAGGCTCCATTTAAAGATGCTCAAAGATCACTGACTTTTCCAAGTTTTGAAATATTAATGGAGAAAATGGGCATTTTAACCCAGTTCTTCTCAGGCTGAAAATTAAATGAATTATTGTTTAAAATATTAAATACAAAATCATAACTGTGTGAAAAATTTAATGAGCCAATTTTTAATTTTACATTGAACTGGCTTTATATAGAAAAGGCTAACGTAAGAAAGGGTAATGAGAGATTTGATTGCAAAATTATTTTAAATGACTTCACAAAAAAGAATCCATAAATTGCAAATAAAATTAGTATTATATCTATCAAATAGTAAAAATTTACATGAAAAAGTGATATTATCAATTGAAAAAAAAATAATGCTTGTACAATTAGGAAGAGACAGGGCACATACCTTACTAAATAAGAAATACAGAGGCAGCATTAACATATAAGAAATGCTAAAACACATACTAATATGTAAAAATTTTTAAGGTAAAACATCATTTTAGAATTTAGAGATGGGCAATATTTTTTTAAAAAAAAAATTAAAAATATTTGTTAAAAAAATTGCTTTGAAAGAAAGAAAAGAGAATTCCAGGTTTTAAATATGTTGGAAGGAAGAGAGAAAAAAAAAGAAAAAGGAAGAGTAATCAATATGAAAATCACTCAAATCAGTCAATATAATGAACCCCCCCCCCAAAAAAAAACAAATAAAAAACACCAATGCACAACAGAATGATCAAATTTACTGGATTTTAAGTCCACTACTTATGGTGAAAAAAGATAAATTTATTACCACCATATATTACAAAGGTAATATAATATTTCCTTAGACTAGAAAAATGAAGAATAGTGTTACTTTATTAGATAATTAACAACTTGTGCAAATGCCTGGAATTTTATTGAGTTTGGAGCTGAGAATTAAACCAAATGTCACAAAGATTTACAGATTATCTCATAGTGATAACATTTTTTTTTAATTTTTTGCCTACTAAGAGTTGTTTCAGAGTAATGTCTTTATTGTTTCCACAATTTAATAACTGAAAACTGTGTTGTAAAAGATGGAGGACAATGGGAAAAGTTTTAGCTTCATTTGGACTAATCAAAGAGCAAATTAATGTACTTCTGATTTTAAAAAATACTAAAAAATATGAACACCTTTTAGCTCATGAATATTCTTCCAAAATATAACAAGTTATATATATATATATATATATATATACACACACACACACACACATATATATATGAACACTACTTGTATATGAAGATTACTGTGACATTGTTTATAGCATCTGAAAATTGAGTGTAGCTTCTACAAGTCTATATAAAGAAATGGATTTAATTTTAGCATATCCATTACGTGAAAAAAATTATTAACTTAAAATTATTTACTCTAATAATAGGTATAAAAAGGTAATAAAGTTGAAAAAAACATGTTTGATCCTGGTTTTGAAAAATGCTAATCCAGTAGTAATGATTCATAAGATTATACAGAAAATATTAGCCATAATCAAGAGGATAATTCTTTTTTATTTTACATTGAACTTTATGAACATAAAAAATTGACATCCTATTCCTAAAATATTGTTAGATGTTTGACAATAGGTAGAAATAATACAAAATTAGAGAATGAGTACTAATGCTAAAATTTAAGCTACAACTTTATTCCCACCTATGTGAATAATGAAACATTATTTTTAAGTGTTCCTCATTCTTTGGTCATTTGAAAATGTAAGGCTGTATATGAATATATTTGAACATGAAATAATATTTATAAAATTACTTTTTTTTCAGAATAAAGTCTTAGAACTCTAAATTTTCTTATGCTTCATAAAAGCACTATTGTGGTTCTTACCAGGCGAATAATAATAACACTAATAATAAAAAAATTTTTCAAGGCCGAGATTTCCCTTTCATGCTCAGAAGATAAACAGACAATTGGCACCAAATTATAGATTTGGGAAAAGAAAACCTTGATCTGTCAGTACAAGTAGAGAAAGTGAAGCTCAAGTGCTGAAAAAGGATTTGATAGTACAACAGTTTGTTTGTTTGTTTTGGTACCAGTGATTGAACTCAGAGGCCCTGGACTACTGAGCCACATCCCAGCCCTATTTTGCATTTTTTTAGATATTTTTTAGTTGTTGATGGACCTTTATTTATTATTTATTTGTATGTGGTGCTGAGAATAAAACACTGTCACATACTTTGACAAGTTTACACACACACACACACACACACCCCTTACCAAAAGCCATAATTAAATAATTGCACCTGGAAGTAACAAACATAAAGTTTCAAAGGTCTCATGCAATATTAACCCACAAATTCTAAATGTACTTATGATTGTGGAATCCCATTTTTAATTACAACATAAATTAACAAATCTAAATAATACAACTACCATAAAGCTAAAATTCTCATTTATGCGGCTATGAGTTAAAAGAAATATAATACCAAAATCTATTGCATTTTCTGGCATGGAAGCAAAAACACAATATAAATTTAGGCTTTTCTATCAAAATTACAAGAACTAACCTTCTACCCAGAAGAATCCAAAGACACACAAAAGCATCTGCATTATTTTACATATGAGGTATATGGAAAAAAGTCTCTCCCCAAAGTAGTAAGAAACAACTTCTAATTTCCTAAGAAACTTGCATTTTACATTTGTTTTTTTTCCCTGAATCACTTACACAGCCACAAAGAAACTCAGATATTAAAGAACTATAGAAGTTAAAAGATGTCCTTTTCAATAGCCAACAGTCACCAAAGACTGTGACAAAAGAAAATAGATATAAGTATTCCATGTTACTGTGCACAAGCAAGCCCAAAGTTTTACTGCTTCACTAGTTAAATCACTAAATGTTAAGCATTATTTCATGAACTTAAATGAAATCTGGCATATAAAGAGAAAAAATATGAGATAAGTGAAACTTACTTTCTATTTCACAGAAAGACTTTACTCCATCTAAAATAATCCTGTGACCTTGTGGAAACAGTCCTGGGTTAAACACTTAAAGTACATTCCTTTACCAAATGTACCAGTACATTACTGCTCTGAAAGCATTCAATATGTCCACTATGTTCTCTAGATGTACATTCATACACTGGTTTAAGCCATTTGCAGAAAATCAACAGAAACCCTTAAAAACGTTTGACCTGACATGCAACTTTAAGACATGTGAGTTTTAAATTGACAGATCTTTACATCTTTCATAATGGAAATTATCAGAATATACTCTGAAAGTCAAGTGATTCTTCCACAGAGCAAAGTTAACTTGACCTCCTAAATGGTACAGATTTGACACACCATTTGGAAGGCTAAAAGAAATACTGATTTACTTCTTCTCTAAAGCAATACTGTTCAACAAAATTATAATGCAAGTTACACACGTAATTTTGAATTTTCTAATAACTATGCTAAAATGATAAAAATACAATTTTTAAAACACTTACTAAACATGCCAAATATTATTTCAACATGTAATAAATATCTTTAAAATATTTATTCTTTTACAAATTGTACTAAGTTTTCAAAATCCAGTATGCCTTTTCACACTTTCAGCATATCACACTTTCAACTAACCACAACATCCTGGTCCACAGTCAGAATGTGGCAAGTGGCTACACTATTGAGTAGTATACTTTTTAAGTAATATTTTGAGATCTGACATACCACTCTATTTATAATTAGTTCACATTTATGTCTCCTTTTTAAACTGAAATGGCTGCGACTACAAATATGAGCAAAACTGTTAGTTCACTGGATAAATCAGGATCAGATCCCCCTTATCTGGGGATCTGGTTAACACACACAATAAGTAGAAAATGGATTATTCCTTATTATGTCTCAAGTAGTCTTCAGAGATGGTGCTGATCAACATGAGCAAACACAATTTGTAGCAAAAACACAAGTTAAACACCAAAACATTTTTATATTAAATCATAACACTGCTTTAATTATAGCATCCCTTCCCCTCTCATTCTTGAGCACATACTTCTATGCAATTTATTTATAATATTGCTCTTTAAATTTGACAAATTTTGTCAACCATACAGTCACCATTCAAAAATAAACAGAACACTATATAAGGCACAAATGAAAAAAAAAAATCAACCAGCTACTTTTAATACAATTTGTCAACCAATCTTAAATTCTGAGTTCCACTGAATTTGATTCTTCTCACAATTCCAATTAATTTACTGCTAAGAATTTTCCCAAGTCATTGGGATATTTGCTTAAAATGTAAATAATTCCAACAATGTGTTTTCTAGAAAATAACAACTACAACCATAGCGTAGCACATAAAATTTGTCCTTTAGGCAAGTTACTAAATAAATCAAACAGAAACAACTATACTCCTGTTTAATGCTTTTACATTTTGTAACACCATATTCAACAATTTCTAAATTTGGAAAATCAGTTCAGATTGCACACAAGCACTAACTTTAAAACTTAAAACCTTACAGGTTTCTACAAAATACTTGTGAATAAATATATTCCACAGAAAAACAACAGAAAAATCAACACCACTCAAACAAATCTCAGCAAGAAGCACAAGATTACTATACTCATAAGTACAGAATATATGATACATGCTAAGAGTATTTTTCTCCTAATTTAATTTAATTCACCTAGGCAATTTTTGTTTAAAGCATTTGCAAAGCTTTAAGGAAGCAAACATAGCTAGCTAGCCTCTTCTGCTGCACATACATTCAAGGATAATACATTCATCTCCTGATATTGTTCCACAATTTAGAAATCAAAACAACAAAATTTGTTTCTTACCTGCAGTTAGGAGAGGATTAAGGGTTATTTCAGCTAGATCCTTCTGAATTCTGTTAGTGAAATGGGAACAGAAAAAAAGGATTTGAGACAGTCTACAGAATAACCAGAAAATCAGAATGCCCTCTACCATCATGCAGGTAAATGCAAGGCTGGTTTTGCCTTCAGTAATGCTAACATGGCTGCTTCCTCTTTGTTCTTAGAGGCATAACTCAAACTCCTTAACAGAAAATTGCAGCTTTTTTCTCACTTGCTGCTGTAAATAGGTAAGTCATTTACATCTGATTTGAGAAAGTCCTCCACTACTACTCAACAAAAGGATATAAAATCTATTTTAAAACTCTTTTTACCAAAGAAATTCTCTTTTCAAGCTTATATGCAAATGAGACAAAACGCAAGGAGGAAAAGCACTAGAATATTTTTGACAATGACTTCAATCCACTTTTACTGTGGTAAAAATTAGAAAGCTATTGCAAGAGCACACTAATAGTTTTGTCAATATTTCATCTGTTTTAAAAAAGTTTAAAATTTACAAATACCTTTACCAATGAAAAACTTCCAAGGACTATTTTAGCAATCTTACTTAAATATTTCTTTTCTCTGATCTTAGGTACAGCATGTAAATTTACATTTCATACTCTTGGAGGAAAGAGGGCCTTGAGGTAAGGGGAAAAAGAGCATTTCTCTGATTTTCTTGAAATTTAAAATGTTTTCAAAAGTTGTTTAATGTTCTCTCCACAAGATTACAACACACTGAGAAGAATTTTAAATTATTTCAAAGACTGCTGCTATTCAATATAATATTCTCAAGTTCATCAGTGTTTGATTAATGGTGCAATGACAGTGAAAATGTATAGAAAAATAAGAACATGAATCACTATAAAATGCAATAATTGATCAGTTTTTATATTCTCTTTTTCTTTTAGTTGTGATCAATGAAAAACAACAAAACATCAACATTAGGTAATGCTATAGGTACATTTTATGTTTGATACAAGAGTTTACTCAATAAAACCACTATCGATGATGGAGTCCCATTGATGGATTTTTTTGCCATCATACAAAATAAAAGTCAGCAGGAAACAAATAATCTTTCACTTACAACCAACAAAATGTTTTTTCCTGCTGTTGATTTTCACTACTATGTCAAGAACATCCACGAGTTTTAAAGATGTGCAAAGTTTTAACAGCAAAGTGACACCTGAGATTGTTAATGGCTACTTTTCAGTTTTATTTGTTCTCACAAGAAAGGAGGGATAACTACAAAAAAAATTATACCTATTATGCAGGATTTAAAGACTTGTTTGTAAAACTATGCAAATTTAAAATCTGCTTTCAAAAAAAGCCAAGTCCTGACATCAACATTTTTTTAACAAATATAAACTTTTTTGATCATTTCCTTTCATGAAAAGTGACACATTTCCTTTTATGAAGCTGCCACCACAGATGCCTGGACTGACACCCACGTGGACACGTGCTAAATTCACTCAAGAGTATAACTCACAAAAGGAAACATCCCCAATGTACCATCTAATTCAGTTTCACAAATTTTCCTTGCCAACTCCTTAAACTGTCAGAATGAGAATTCAGTCTCTAGGACTCTTGCTGAAATTACCAAAGTACAGAATAAGTTTGCTTAGAAGCATAATTTTAATGAGGACGTTTTCATGCTCCCTAAAGGATGACAATTCATTCAAGTACAAATAAATTGGTCATGAAGTATTTCTGGAGTATTGCTTGGAAGACAACCTGACAATGTTACCTTTTAGCACTAGTGGATAGCTTAGCAGTGGTTTTGCTAGAGAGTTTGGTGCTCTTCTTCCGATGGGTGGCAGAAGGTTCTTTCTTCATGATCTTCAGGCTCTGGAGCAGCAGGGTCTTGCTGGCCCGAATCTGAACTGCCACTGCTGGTGCTGGCGCTGTCATCATCATCGGACATTTGCTTATCACTGGCCATCTTCATGAAGTTATCACTTGGAAAACTTTTTTAAAGAGAAAATGGAAGAAATGTTAATCTAAGAAATCAATCAACAGCTTTTCCTTATCTTAATATCATTCCCAAATTGTATCTTTATAAAAAGGCTTCAAAAGTGTTCACATTCATTGTATGAAAATGTTACTGGGGATAGGATGAGTCTTACAATGCCAGCTCTCAGGGATTGTCCAAAATCACCCACTCACATTTTTTTCCATTCCTTGGATAATCTATCAATTGCCTACTTTCTCAGAAGGCATGAAAAAGATTTGCAGGGGAACTTAAGGAAAGAATTATTAACAACATATGACACACTGTAAGTAACAGATTTTTATGAAAAATGTTAAGTCACTACAGATCTAAGTAGTCACAGACTGACTATTTCCCGGAGGAAAACATTTCCTGTTAACCGCTCATATGCTTATTTAAGGTGAACATTCCTCTTCTATGCACGTAAAACCTTTAAACACAACACTGGGAAATTTAAAACTCAACTAACAAGCTACTCTAGCCTTTTCCACGGCCAGCAGTGAAGATTCATCCAGCCACCACCATGGGAAAAGCAGAATCCAAACTGCAATTTCTGGAAAAAAAAAAAAAAAAAACCCACACATCATCAAGGTTCCTTGCTCAATCTTTACATCACAGGGGACATTTTATCCAAAATTAACGAAAAGAAGGGTAAAAGCCCAAGGAAAAACAACAAAATCCCAAGAACTGCAACAAACCTCTGCGCCCTCATAGGCCAGCCGATGCTGCTGCCGGCGTCCACGCAGCTCCACGGCCCTTTGTGGGGAGGGCCGCCCATGGACAGCTCGCGGCCCAGCCGCCAAACAATAGGAGCAGCCCACAGGCCCCACAGCTCGCGGACACCGGTGGCGCGGACGCCCGCGTGCCGCCCTAACTGCCCACCCTCCAGGACCCCAGCCCCGCCGCCCTACCTTGCCACCTGAAGGAAGCTGCCACCGCTGCCGCCCCTACTGCCCCACACGCGGACCCCAGCCCCGCTGACTTACTTTGCGTCGGAAACGAAGCTGCCGCCGCCGCTACCGCAGCCCTAGCTGCCCCCAAAGCCGACCTCAGCGCCGCCACCTTACCTAGCAGAAGAAACGAAGCCGCCACAGTCGCCGCCCCGCCGCCCCGCCGACCCCCCGCCACGCCGACGCCCCGCCCCGCCGCGCGCCACGCCGACCCGTCCCGCCCCGCCCGGCCGCGCACCACGCCGACCCGCCCCGACCCGCCGCGCGCCACGCGGACCCGACCCGCCGCCGACCCGACCCGACCCGCTGACTTACCTAGAGGACGGAAGGAAGCTGCCGCTGCCCCTACTGCCGCACACGCGGACCCCAGCCCCGCCGACTTACCTCGCGTCGGAAACGAAGCTGCCGCCGCCGGTACCGCAGCCCTAGCTGCCCCCAAAGCCGACCTCAGCGCCGCCACCTTACCTAGCAGAAGAAACGAAGCCGCCACAGTCGCCGCTGCCGCCAACCTGGCTGCCCCCCCCCGCACGCCGACCCGCCCCGCACGCCGACCCGCCCCGCACGCCGACCCGCCCCGCACGCCGACCCGCCCCGCACGCCGACCCGCCCCGCACGCCGACCCGCCCCGCACGCCGACCCGCCCCGCACGCCGACCCGCCCCGCACGCCGACCCGCCCCGCACGCCGACCCGCCCCGCACGCCGACCCGCCCCGCACGCCGACCCGCCCCGCACGCCGACCCGCCCCGCACGCCGCCCGGCCGCGCGCCACGCCGACCCGACCCGCCACGCGCCCCGCCGCCCTGACCCGACCCGCCGCGCGCCACGCCGACCCGACCCGACCCGCTGCCTTACCTAGAGGACGGAAAGAAGCTGCCGCTGCCCCTACTGCCGCACACGCTGACCCCAGCCCCGCCGACTTACCTCGCGTCGGAAACGAAGCTGCCGCCGCCGCTACCGCAGCCCTAGCTGCCCCCAAAGCCGACCTCAGCGCCGCCACCTTACCTAGCAGAAGAAACGAAGCCGCCACAGTCGCCGCTGCCGCCAACCTGGCTGCCCCTCCTCACGCCGACCGGCCCCTCCACGCCGACCCGCCCCGCCGCGCGCCACGCCGCCCCGCCCGGCCACGCGCCACGCCGACCCGCCCCGACCCGCCGCGCGCCACGCCGACCCGCCCCGACCCGCCGCGCGCCACGCCGACCCGACCCGACCCGCTGCCTTACCTAGAGGACGGAAGGAAGCTGCCGCTGCCCCTACTGCCGCACACGCGGACCCCAGCCCCGCCGACTTACCTCGCGTCGGAAACGAAGCTGCCGCCGCCGGTACCGCAGCCCTAGCTGCCCCCAAAGCCGACCTCAGCGCCGCCACCTTACCTAGCAGAAGAAACGAAGCCGCCACAGTCGCCGCTGCCGCCAACCTGCCTGCCCCCCCTCAGGCCGCCCCGCCCCGCCCCGCCCCGCCACGCCACGCCACGCCACGCCACGCCACGCCACGCCGACCCGACCCACCCCGCCACGCCGACCCGACCCGCCACGCCGACCCGCCCCGCCGCGCGCCAAAAGGTTAAAAAAATAACTTTTGGGAAAAGAAGTAGAAGGGTGCACTAGTATTTGAAATAAGGTAATAATAATTTTTTACTATAATTAGTTGTTTCTGGGTCTCATTTCACTCTTTTCTTTAATTATCTATCCATTTTTTAAGTACCCCTATAGGTGTTATTGGAAAATATTGGCATTCAGTGAATAATGCCACCAATTTTCTGTTCTGCAATATCAAAGAACTATTAGAGATTTATTGCAATGAATAGTTTTATTTAAAGGTAGCAGTGGGTTTTCAATGTAGAAATTACTAAAATAAATTTGGGAATTCTCAAAAAGTCTGTAACAACCATATTTGATGAACTCTGTGTCATAGTGTATAAGAAAAGTTGCTTCCCTACCCCAAACCAGACATAATTGGAATAACCTTGTGTAGGATCAGCATATACAAGTTTAGATGAGGACTTTTGAATCTTTTCTTTTTTTACTTCCCACCTACAACATGGCTTATTTTTTATAAGCAAATTTCTATACTTGTGAAACCTCTCACACATCTCAAAATTCACTAGGGATCCATAACAATCTAGAAACAAACATATGTGAGATAGTGTATAGATTAACATATGAAGAAGTTCAAGAAAATATTGATCTCCTCAGACACGGTGCAGCAACTATATAAAAAGCTAAAAATTGAAATTGAAAGATAATACTCCCAAGAATTACTAAGAATCATGTAGTCTTTGGAAGCAGATTGTTTAAGTAGGAAGCTCTTGAGACTGATGTCCACTGCATCTTTCATATGAATATTTGCTCTGGTTTTGAGGGCCACCAGATTTTATCCAGTACACTTTTGACTTTATATAGCATATTCAGAAAGCCCACCATTCTCTTTATAAACCTATGCATGGTTTATTATACATCCATTGAGTTTTGGCACAGACTTTTCCCTTCTTTTAATATACCTAGTCCATTAGTCTTGTCACATTCAAATTTATTCAGTCTTCATGAAGTAGTGTAATTAAATTCCCTATTGTCTTTAAAATGAAATCTCCACCTAAAATAATTTCTATATTCTAAAGCATTTTATTGTAGTATCTAGAATCTTTATAATTACAAACAAATGACATTCTGTCTCATTTTTACCATTGTGTTTCTCATATTACTTTCATTATGAATTGAGTATGTTCCACTATTCTACTGTTTTTGTGTGTGTGTGTGTGTGTATGTTTGTGATACTAAAGATTGAACCCAGGGGTTGCCCTGCCACGGAGCTACATCCGCAGTCCTTTTCCTTTTTGTTTTGATACTTTTTTTTTGGCTTACTTTAGGCTAACTCATTTCATCTTAGTTCTATAATTATATCTTTATTACTCACCACCAGTCTAGGCAAATGTCTCTAATTATTTAGCTTTTTTGATGTTGCTATTGGCAGATTCCTCAAGAATGGCTCATGGGCATAATATTTACTCAGTTTTTGTATGTTAAGGTAATTGTTTCTATGTGCCCTTTGCACTTGAAGTCTAGATATAAAACTTTGGTTCATATTTTCATTTCTTGGATATCTTAACCATTCATTTCTCTTTCATCATAGTCTTCCACATATAATGTGATAATAATCTCAGTTTCTTTCCCTTGAAAGTTTTTTTGCGCTATTTTTTTGTCCATAAGTAGTGCTGAAATCAAACCCAGGGCCTTATTCATATGAGTCAGCTTCTTTACCTCTGAGCTATATTCTCAATCCTCTTTTTGTCTATTAAGTCCAGAGGATTTTTTCTTTTAAGTTATAATTTACTAGAATATTGGGGCTGGGGATGTGGCTCAAGTGGTAGCGTACTCACCTGGCATGCCTGCGGCCCGGGTTCGATCCTCAGCACCACATACAAATAAAGATGTTGTGTCCGCCGAAAACAAAACAATAAATATTAAAATTCCCTCTCTCTTTCTCTTAAAAAAAAAAAAAAAGAATATAACTTAGTGGTGATTTTTATGGGTCAATATTATTTGGTATACAATATGTGCTTTTAGTACAGAATTTCAAATAGTTTCTTTATTTCAGATTTTTTTTTTACATTATAATTTGTTCTTTCCCCTTTTACATATTTTCTCCGGTGATTCATATTATATATGTTGATTTTTCTTTGCTGATCTTCATTGTTCATCCTATTCTCTTGAATGTCTTTTTTTTTTTTTTTTTTTTTTTTTTTTTTTACCAGCAATTGAACTTAGGGGTGCTTAACCACTGACCCTCGCCCTTTTTTTTTACATTTTATTTTGAGACAGGGTCTTGCTAAGTTGCTTGGATTCTCATTAAATTGCTGAGTCTTTGAACTTGTCATCTTCCTGCCTTAGACTCTTGAGCCTCTGTGATTACTGTGTGTGCCCAGCTTTTTTTCTTTTTTAAATTTAAGAAAATTGCTTTTGTTTCTTTATTTCTCTGTCTTGTGCTTGGAATCAAACCCAGGGCCTTATGCATGCTAAGCATGCACTGAGCTATACTCCCAGCCATTATCTCTAACTTCTTTTTTTTTTTTTTTTTAAAGAGAGAGGGAGAGAGAGACAGAGAATTTTAATATTTATTTATTTATTTTTTTAGTTCTCGGCGGACACAACATCTTTGTATGTGGTGCTGAGGATCGAACCTGGGCCGCACGCATGCCAGGCGAGCGCGCTACCGCTTGAGCCACATCCCCAGCCCCATTTTTTGGTTTTGTTTTTGTCGTGTTGGGGATTGAATCTAGGGGATCAGACATAGGGCTTCACACATGCTAGCCAAGTGCTGTAACCTTGAGCTACTCTTAGTTTCTTTTCTTTTTTTTTCAGTACTGGGGATTGAACCCAGGGGCACTCAACCACTGAGCTACATCTCTAGCCCTTTTTATTTTTGAGACAGGGTCTTGCTAAGTAAGCATCCCAGGCTGGTCTTGAATTTGTGATCCTCCTGCTTTAGCCTTGGAAGTTGCTGACATTACAGGCATGTGCCTCTGTGCTTGGCTGAGCTACTTTAATTTAAATCTTTACTTGTTGTGTTTATTTTCATATTCTTTCTAGCTTAGTTTTTATTTCTAAAATGATTTTTTTAAATCTCTAAAATTCTTTCTTGAGTTTTATCACCTCATTTGTGAGTTTTTCTAACTTAAAGTTATTTTTTATGTCTTGTAATATCTTTTTTTTATTATTTTGTTGTAGATCGACACAATGCCTTTATTTTATTTATCTATTTTATATGGTGCTAAGGATCAAACCTAGGGCCTCACACATACCAGGCAAGCATTATACACTGAGCCACAATCCATTGTATTATCATCTTAATACATTTTAACTTGTTTGTAATAGATTACATCTTTAATCTATCTTCTGGCTGTATATTTCTGACATGGTTTTATTGCCTCTAGCTATATTGTCCAATATGGTAGGCCCTGGCAATGTGTGGCCTTTTAAATATAAATCAATTAAAGTTAAATAAAAAAAATTACCTCTTCACTTGAACTTGCCACATTTCAAGTGCTCAGAAGCCACATAAGGCAAGTAGCTACCACTTTGGACAGTACAGATATAGATAATCGCTCTCTCTTCTTTTTTGTGGTAATAGGAGTTAACCCAGGGATGCTTTACCACTGAGCTTCATCCACAGCCCTTTTTTTAAAAATTTGAGACAGGGTCTCATTAAATTGCAGAGGCTTGAATTTAGGATCTTGGTGCCTCAGCCTCCCAAGTCTCTGGGATTATAAATTTGTGCCACTGTTCTGGGCAGATGTGGATGATTTCTATCCCTGTAATTTCTGTTGTATAATGCTCGTCTATAAATGTTAATTCTATTTCTTTTTATGCCCTTTACAATGTTTTTTTTTTAATATTTATTTATTTATTTATTTTGGTTTTTGGAGGACACAACATCTTTGTTGGTATGTGGTGCTGAGGATTGAACCCGGGCCGCACGCATGCCAGGCGAGCACGCTACCACTTGAGCCACATCCCCAGCCCCCCTTTACAATAGTTTTGTATGGGATTTGATATAGAGACTTCTCTGCTCATTTTGTTGTGAGATTAGTTTTTCTTAGCTATTAGAAATTAACATTGCTCCCCCTGCTATTGATTTTATATGGTGTTAAGAAAATACAATGGCTTGTTGTTTGAGATCTCATTATTGTTCCCTTCCTGCATCTTTTTTTTTTTATAACCTTAGTGTTTTCTTTTTTAAAATATATATATATATATATATATATATATATATATATATATATATATATATTTTTTAGTTGTAGATGGACACAACACATGCCTTTATTTTTATGTGGTGCTGAGGATCGAACCCGGGTCCTGCCCATGCTAGGCGAGCGCTCTACTGCTGAGCCACAATCCCCCTTCCTGCATCTTTATTTGGACCTTCTCTTCCATGGTTTGTGTGTATCTAGCCTCCTCAAGTTTTCAGCAGTTTCTCCTTTCAGTGGAGCTCTGTCCTGAAAGAGAGTCTTGGCTCATCAGTTTTGAGACATTATACAGAGTGGCTATATCTCCCCAGCCCTTTTCAGCTTTACTACTGATGCTTCATGCTCACCTGTTGCTTAGTTGGACAGAAATCATTGGGCCACCTTCCTTTCCATTGAGAAACTATTGTCTGTTTTGGAGTTTTGTTGTTCGAAGGATCTTTACATCCTCTGTTACTTCCCACTACATGACCTCTGCATGTTTGCAGGTCTTATTGTATTTTGTGTCATAGAAATGTCTTCTCATGGAGCTTTGCTGTTTAGTTACTCTGTTTTTGTGGAGTAAATTAGGAAGATTGAACAACTATGAAGCCATTTGTCATCTTTGCATAAGATTTTAAAAAAAGTATGATAGTGGTATATTTTTAAAAAAGATCTCTCTTATTGATATAAACAAGAGACTTTATAAATAAAACATTATAAATAAGTTATTTGGGAATTGTGTCAAAGTGGAGTATGGTGGAAAGGTGGATGAAATAAGATTGACAACCAGTTGATATTTACTGAATTTGGGTGATGGGAATGTGAGGATTTGTTATATTATTCTTTTTTTGGTTCGTACTTTTTTAAAAAAAATAATTAATAAAAATAGAAGAATGTAATGAAAACGTTAATATTTTCAGTTTTTTATAACAGACTTTCCATTTCTCCCCGTCTTTCTCAATTATTTGTATTACATATATAGAAAAGGACATCTTAACATTAGTATGTTACATAGATGATACGAGTGTACAAACCAGGGCTTGTCATTATATCTTTTCCTTTTCCTATCTGTCATACAACTCTTCAGAGTTCTTCTCCTTAAAGTTGCAGTTCATTGTCTCTTTTATTCCTTTGGTGTTAAATGTGTTTCACCCACTCCACACAAAAACTCATGTCTCATTCAGCCTTGTTCTTGAATATCTTTGTGCAGTGCATATAATTTTCCTTTCCATCTGAAGGGCTTTTTTTTTTTTTTACTCAATTAATTTTTAGAGTCTGTAATTCTTCCTATTCAGTGAGGGGCTTAATGTTAATTTACATATTATCTTTAATTAGAACAGCATAATTATACCTTGGCACTTAAAATTGACATTTTGAGCTTCATTTTTTACATTTATTTTGGAGAACTACTAGCACCTACCTCCTGATGTGGGAGGAACTGAGTGTATACGAAGAGCACTGGCCTGGAAACCTCTTACTTGCCTGGCTCAGAGTGGGTGTTGAGTAGATGTTAGTTTTGCCTTTATTGGTGATATCTTTTTATAATTTAATCACATATTTAGAACATACATGTTTTTAACTTGACTTTGGTAAGAAGCTGTAAAAAATTATCGATATTGTCTTCTACAACAGATAGCAGCTAATGAGCCTCCACCAGAAGGATGTGATTCATTTTTTTCAGTTCATGGAAAGAAGACCTGTGATTTTCATACTTTGGAGACTCTTCTACTTACAGCATCTGAGAGGTAGATTTTGTGTTTTTTAATTTAAGTGTCATGCATTTTTTTGTGTGTTTTTTTTCCCTGTACTAAGTCTTCCTTCTGATTTTTCTTTTCTATTTTATAGTCTATAGGTGTAATAGTTTATAGTGTGGATTCTGAAACCAGAGTTACTGGATGTGAATCTTGTTTCCATCACTTAAAATAATTTTGCAAAATGAAGCAAAGTACTATCTTTCCTATTCTCTCTTCAAAATGGAGATAATAACAGTATAAATATTCCTGTTGATTTAGTACTACTGTCTGAGCTATATTAACTTATTGTCATTAGCTTAGCAGGAAAACTGTGTGTATAAAATCTAGTGCCTAAAGTGATAGTATTAATGATAA
The DNA here is from genome assembly GCF_964194105.1 of Spermophilus citellus. Lineage (NCBI taxonomy): Eukaryota > Metazoa > Chordata > Mammalia > Rodentia > Sciuridae > Spermophilus > Spermophilus citellus. The sequence continues at coordinate 12,461,234 of NC_138196.1, read as the reverse complement.
TGATCTCTCATGATATTATTAGCTTAAAACAAAGTAAAAGATAATTGCAACCTGATTTTAAAATGAAATTGGTCTGGAGGTATAGCACAGCTCAGTGGTAGAGCTCTTGTTTATTATGCACAAGGCTATAGGTTTGATCCCTGGTACTGTAAAAAAAAAATCAAAACCAACCTCCACCCCACCAAATTTGGCTTCTTTGCCTAAAGAGGTTTAGGTTTCTGTAATAAACAACAATAATGAGTACCTACTTTGCTGTCTGGCGGTAGCAGCAAACCCTCAGTACCTCCTCTAATGCTGCTGTAAATATAATATAGTGGAGGTCTGCTCTATCAGAAATGCTAATGACATTTTTGGTGGTGTGACTCTCCTTATGGACATTGTGTGCCCAGCTGTGTCTGCCCACCAAATGACATTAGTGCTCTTAGTGAGGTGACAACCGCTGTATTAAATGTATGTTCTTGGTAGCTCAGGGTCAAGTCAAGAACATTCAAGAATGGCTGCATAGTAAAATGGTGCTCTCTTGAGCAAACGAAATTAATAACTTAAAATTCTTTAAAAAACTTTAATCTGTTATAACCATAATGCAGACCTTTATAAAGAGAGCAATGGTGTCTCCTCTTCTGAGAGGCTATAAGTATTTTTCATAATTTGGCATTTATCCTATTAGATTTTTTTCATGGTAAGAGGCATCTTTCCATTTGGTACATTTAGGTGTACCTCAGTGTTTTAAACACAGGCATAAAACTTTTATAAAAATGTCTTACTGATGGTTTTTCCATTTTTTGTTTTTATTTCTTTCTGCTCTTCTAAAAAGGCTACAATGAACAACTTCATTCATACATCTTTTCATTCTGTTGAATGCATCATAGTAGGGATTAGTAGGTAGTACATTAAGATCTATTAGTATCATGATCACCCTTAGGGATTTTTTTTTTTTAGAAATTTTAAAACATGTGAGGAAACAGAAATGTTAGATCCATTAGTGGAAAGACTGTAATAGTTGCAATGGTACAGGAGAGACTTGCTATAATTGGCATCAACTTTGAAGCTTTTTGCAGTATTTGTACTTAGGTTTTTAGACAAAAGAATGATCATTTTTATATGGTAAAAAATATCCTGCAGAGTTAGTACTGAGAGATTTGGATATGTATTATTTTTCTTGCCTTTACCCCTTCTCTAGGAATTGGTACAATTATTAATCTGTGTTTGTATTTATAGTTAGTATTTATATAATGTATTTTTATTTTTTGTAATCATGAACAAGTCAGGCTTGCACCTTACAATATTCTTACCAAGTGAAGACTAAGACTGTGATACCATTTATATAAAGATTCTTATAATCTTTACTTAAGTCATTTAGCTATACTTTACATTTTGTACCTTTTTTAATGTTTAAAATCTTTTTTAACTTGATAATTTTGAGCTTTCAATATTTATTTCCAGACCCAAACCTTTGTTGTTCAAAGGAGATCACAGATATCCCTCATCCAATCCTGAAAGCCCAGTGGTGATTTTCTACTCTGAAATTGGCTATGAGAACTTTTCTAATTTCCACCACCAACTTATATCAAAAAGCAATTTAGGCAAAATCAATTATGTATTCAGACATTATTTATCTGTAAGTATTGAATTAATTTTTGTATATTAATTTGCCTTCCATGACCTTAGAACATAAGCTCATAATTTCCCTTTTTATGAAATAACTTAGGAGCTGGGGTTGTGGCTCACAGGTAGAGTGCTTGCTTGCTTAACACATGTGAGACACTGGGTTCAATCCTCAGCACCACATAAAAATAAATAAACAAAATAAAGGTTTTGTGTTCATCTGCAACTAAAAAAATATTTTAAAAATAATTTAGTTATTTGAACTTCTTTTTGAAAAATCAAATAATTTTTATCAGATCTATTATTTGTGCATAGACATTGCCTGGCTTACCTTTTTGAAGAAATATAAAACAATTTTACTAAAAAAGTGGCTTAATAAAGTGTGCATTTTATTTCACAATTAATCATGTAAATAATCTTCGTTAAATTTAATATGGCTGTCATACTATGAAATTGATTCTTGAATTCAGTTCCTTTACATACCTTTTTTATTTTCCTTTTTGGCACCTTTTCATTTGTAGGAAAAGGAAGATTTCTAAAGAGGTGAAATCAGGCAGAATTGATTTAAAATTAAGCTTTTTGTAACATTTAGCATTTAAAATATTTTTATGTTAAGGTTGTTAGCCTTCAAGGTTTGTGTATAATGATGAGTTTGGTGAACATTGGGTGCTAAATCTGTACCATTAAAATAAAATTTTAAATGAAAATTTAAATGAGCAGAAACAAATTTTATCAAAGCCGAGTTTTAAACAACTTTTCTCCCTCTTTCTTCTTGCTAGACCCTTGTTGGTTTTGAAATTTAGACGTCTGAAGGGGCTAGGCATGGTTCTGCAAGCCTATAATCCTAGCTTATGTGGAGGTTGGGCAGGAGGATTTCAAGTTTGAGGCTAGCTTGTGCAACTTATTAAGACCTTGTTTCAAAATGAAATAAAAAGAGCTGGGGATGTAACTCAGGGCTTACATAGCCCTGTGCAATGTCCTATGTTCAAACCTTAGTACAAAACAAAACAAAACAAGTTTAAAAGGACCATCATTTATTAGGATGGTGGTGAGCCTGTGGCATTTTGTTAGCTCATGCCCTGCCAGAAGCATTTAAATTTAGTAAAAAAAAAAGGCCGGGTGTTGTGGTGCATGCCTATAATCCCAGCGGCTCAGGAGGCTGAGGCAGGAGGATCTCCACTTCAAAGCCAGCCTCAGCAAAAAGCAAGGCGCTAAACTAAACTCAGTGAGATGCTGTCTCTAGATAAAATACAAAATAGGGCTAAGGATGTGGCTCAGTGGTTGCATGCCCTTGAATTCATTCCCATTACCAAAAAGAAAAAAAAATTCAGTAAAAAACATACATATACACATACGGTACTAACAAAGCCCTTCTGGGTTTGAGACCTCACCAGTTTTCAACCCTGCTCTGTATGTAGGTTCTAGAGCTACTTGTTTTCATTCTCCATTTTCTCACATGGTTTAGAATCTTTGCCCTTTTAACTGTCCATTCATCTGATTTTTGCTTCTACATTGGAATTTTAATTCTCACAGTCCTGGAGATGCAATATGTAAAGGAGCCTAGGATTTTCTGGAGAAACATAAAGTTGTAATTGATTTTTTTTTCCAAAAATAGAATGAATATTTTAATGGTAGATAAGTGCTTTTATTACTGTTGGTATGTAGCAAACTCTCTTGAACACACAGTTAATATCCTTAAAAAAATAAGCTAAAGATATTTTAAGTACATGATCTTAAGTGATATCTAATAGATGCAATGTTAATGATGTACAGTCAAGTGTGCTGTGACACATAACAAACTTTTTTTTGGGGGGGCTGTACTGGGGGTTGAACTCTTCCACTCTACCACTGAGCTATATCACCAGCCTTTTAAATTTTTATTTGAGAAGGGTCTTGCTAAGTTGCTGAGGCTGCTCTCCAATTTACTATCTTCCTGCTTTAGCTTCCCGAGTTGCTAGAATTACAGGTGTGTGCCACTGCACCTGGCTTATAACAAGCTAGGTAGTAATGATGGAATGCTTGCTTTATCTGCAGAATCCCAGAAGGGAGCCAGTTCATCTCTCTGGTTATGGTGTGGAATTGGCCATTAAGAGCACTGAGTACAAGGCCAAGGATGATACTCAGGTGAAAGGTGAATTTGTAAAATTAAGACCAATGTGTTTTCTTTAAATATGAACTAAAAGGGAATTTGTTTCCATATGAAAAAGAACAGATTTAGGAGTCATTACTGCTGTTTTCTTTGTCCAATAATTCTTTGGAGGTTGACCTTAAAACAACTTCTCTAGGTCCTAATTTTCTCTCACTGTAAATGCAGGTGATGACAATATTCTTCTTTAAGTATTTTGGATGAATAAATAAGTAAAGAATTTAGCATAGTTTTTTTGCACAGAAAGTTTAATAAGTAGTAGTAGTAGCTGTTTTTTTGATGTTATGATTTGCAAATAACCGTTAATTTGTGATTACAATGTGAAATTTTAAATATACTTTAATGAACAGTTTTATGTTCTTTATTATTTTCTCAACTTACATGGTTTACTCTGAATTTTTCTTGTTCTAATTTTGTGGGATTTTGAAATCATTATTTCAACCACAAGTTTTACATGCTGTCTTTTTTTCTTTTTAAGCATAAAAGTTACCAGTTTGGGTAGTGAAGCAAGTAGAAAATAGCCTTGTACTCATTTTGGTTTTTCAATAATTATATTTAGGATTAAGTTGCCTAATTGCAGGTTCTTCAGAATTTTTATTTTGAAGAACCCTTTGTTCATAATATTAAAAGCTGTTAATTTTGAAATTCTAGCATCTGAAATTTTTTACAGTTTATGGGAAAAATATTCTTTTTGATCACAGGAAATGTTAAACACATTTTTTAAAGACATTGCAAAATGTTAATTGGGGTATTTACATTTTAAGTGGTTTTATTTCAGGTGTTTCTGACTTTTATTTTTACATTACTCAAATTTTATCAAATTATAACATTTGTATTTCTAATCTGAACCATTAGACATATATTTACTGTTTTTATAGGAACTGAGGTAAACACTACAGTAATTGGTGAAAATGATCCTATTGATGAGTTTCAGGGATTCCTCTTTGGAAAATTAAGGTATGTATGTATATTCTATTCATTTCTAAAAAAAATGTCCTTTATTCTCTTTAAATCTTCAGAGTTCCCTGCATTCCTAGTGTCATCTTTTTCATGATTATTTAAGTACAGATCTAATAGCACTTTATATTTGTAGTCTAAACTGGAGAAATGCCCACTTTGCTTCTAATTAAAAGTGAGCAATTTTCAGTTACTGTGAAATTTGTTAATTTTATTTATTTATTTATTTTGCATTACTGGGGATTGAACCCAGAAGTGCCCTACTATTGAGCTACCTCTTTGTTTTATTTTGAGATATGTCTCAGCAAGTTGCTGAGGCTGGCCTTGAACTGGAAGTCTTCCTGCCTCAGCCTCCTGAGTAGCTGGAATGACAGGTGTGTCCCATCACGCCTGACTAAATCTCTTTTTTCTTAAATGACCTGCCTGTAGCTTCAGTTAATTTTCTTTCCCTCTCAGTTAATGGAATAAAGTTAAATACCAGTTTTTGATTGAATAATAGGGTGAACCAAATTGTTTTATTTAATTTTTTTCTCATAGATGGGTGTTTAACTTGGAGTGATTGTAGCTATTTGCTTATCCTAAACATAATCTGAAAAAAAGTAAAAGATGTATAATAGATTTTGTACTTGCTCAATTAAAATACATTTTATTAGACTAGGCTTTATGAAAGGGGAGAGAAATTTTTCATTTATTTTATTTTTTTGTACTGAGGATTGAACCCAGGGGTGCTTAATCATTGAGGCACATCCTTAGCCCCTTTTTTTTTTAATTTTTTATTTTGAGACAAGGTCTCACTGAGTTCTTAGGAACTTGCTAAATTGTTGAGGCTGTCCTGGAACTTGCTGTCTTCCCCAGAGTGTTTGGGATAAGGCTTGCACCACCATTTCCAGCTAGAAAATATTCTCTTTTTTTTCATACTGGGGATTGAACTCAGGGGCACTCAACCAATGAGCCACATCCCCAGCCCTATTTTATATTTTATTTGCTTAGCACCTCACTTTTGTTGAGGCTGGCTTTGAACTTGTGATCCTACTGCCTCAGCCTCCCAAGCCACTGAGTTTTACAGGCATGTGCCTGGCAAGAAAATATCCCCCCCGGGCTGGGGATGTGGCTCAAGCGATATCTCGCTCACCTGGCATGCGTGTGGCCCGGGTTCGATCCTCAGCACCACATACAAACAAAGATGTTGTGTCTGCTGAAAACTAAAAAATAAATATTAAAAAATTCTCTCTCTCTCTTTAAAAAAAAAAAAAGAAAATTTCCCCCCCCGCCTTTTTTTAAAAGAAATGTAAACAATTTTTTAAAACATTTTTTTAGTTGTAGATGGACACAATATCTTTATTTTATTGTTTATTTATTTTTTAAATAAATGTAAGCTTTTTAAAAAATATACCTTTATTTTATTTATTTATTTATTTTTTTTTTTTCTTTTTTTTTTTATTGGTTGTTCACAACATTACAAAGCTCTTGACATAACCCACTTCATACATTGGACTGAAGTGGGTTATGAACCCCCAATTTTACCCCAAATGCAGCTTGCAGAGTCACATCGGTTACACCTCCACATTTTTACATAATGTCCTATTGGTAATTGTTGTATTCTGCTACCTTTCCTATCCCCTACTATCCCCCCTCCCCTCCCCTCCCAGCTTCTCTCTCTACCCCATCTACTGTAATTCATTTCTCTCCTTGTTTATTTTCCCATTCCCTCACAACCTCTTGTATGTAATTTTGTATAGCAATGAGGGTCTCCCTTCATTTCCATGCAATTTCCCTTTTCTCACCCTTTCCCTCCCATCTCATGTCTCTGTTTAATGTTAATCTTTTCTTCCTACTCTTCCTCCCTGCTCTGTTCATAGTTGCTCTCATTATATCAAAGACGACATTTGGTATTTGTTTTTTAGGGATTGGCTAGCTTCACTAAGCATAATCTGCTCTAGTGCCATCCATTTCCCTGAAAATTCTATGATTTTGTCATTTTTTATTGCTGCATAGTACTCCATTGTGTATAGATGCCACATTTTTTTTATCCATTCATCTACTGGGGGCATCTGGGTTGGTTCCACAGTCTAGCAATTGTGAATTGTGCTGCTATGAACATCGATGTGGCAGTATCCCTGTAGCATGCTCTTTTAAGGTCTTCAGGGAATAGTCCAAGAAGGGCAATAGCAGGGTCAAATGGTGGTTCCATTCCCATCTTTCCCAGGAATCTCCAAACTGCTTTCCAAATTGGCCGCACCAATTTGCAGTCCCACCAGCAATGTACAAGTGTACCCTTTTCTCCACAGCCTCTCCAGCACTTATTGTTGTTTGACTTCATAGTGGCTGCCAATCTTACTGGAGTGAAATGGTATCTTAGGGTGGTTTTGATTTGCATTTCTCTGACTGCTAGAGATGGTGAGCATTTTTTCATGTACTTATTGATTGATTGTATATCCTCCTCTGAGAAGTGTCTGTTCAGGTCCTTGGCCCATTTGTTGATTGGGTTATTTGTTGTCTTATTGTCTAATTTTTTGAGTTCTTTGTATACTCTGGATATTAGGGCTCTATCTGAAGTGTGAGGAGTAAAGATTTGTTCCCAGGATGTAGGCTCCCTGTTTACCTCTCTTATTGTTTCTCTTGCTGAGAAAAAACTTTTAAGTTTAATTAAGTCCCATTTGTTGATTCTTGTTGTTAACTCTTGTGCTATGGGTGTCCTATTAAGGAATTTGGAGCCTGACCCCACAATTTGTAGATCGGATCCAACTTTGTCTTCTATCAGATGCAGAGTCTCTGGTTTGATATCAAGTTCCTTGATCCATTTTGAGTTAACTTTTGTGCATGGCGAGAGAAAGGGGTTCAGTTTCATTTTGTTGCATATGGATTTCCAGTTTTCCCAACACCATTTGTTGAAGATGCTATCCTTCCTCCATTGCATGCTTTTAGCCCCTTTATCAAATATAAGATAGTTGTAACTTTGTGGATCAGTCTCTGTGTCCTCTATTCTAAACCATTGGTCCACCCGCCTGTTTTGGTACCAGTACCATGCTGTTTTTGTCACTATTGCTTTGTAATATAGTTTGAAATCTGGTATCGCTATACCGCCTGATTCACACTTCCTGTTTAGAATTGCTTTTGCTATTCTGGGTCTTTTATTTTTCCATATGAATTTCATGATTGCTTTGTCAATTTCTACAAGATATGCCGTTGGGATTTTGATTGGCATTGCATTAAACCTATACAGAACTTTTGGTAATATCGCCATTTTGATGATGTTAGTTCTGCCTATCCATGAACAGGGTATGTTTTTCCATCTTCTAAGATCTTCATCAACTTCTCTCTTTAGGGTTCTGTAGTTTTCATTATATAAATCTTTCACCTCTTTTGTTAGGTTAATTCCCAAGTATTTTATTTTTTTTGAGGATATCTTGAATGGAGTGTTTTTCCTCATTTCCGTTTCCGAAGATTTGTCGCTGATATACAGAAATGCCTTTGATTTATGCGTGTTGATTTTATATCCTGACACTTTGCTGAATTCATTTATTAGTTCCAGTAGTTTCTTTGTAGACTCTTTTGGGTCTTCTAGGTATAGAATCATGTCATCTGCAAATAGTGATAATTTAAGTTCTTCTTTTCTAATTTTTATGCCTTTAATTTCTTTCGTCTGTCTAATTGCTCTGGCCAGTGTTTCGAGAACTATATTGAATAGAAGTGGAGATAGAGGGCATCCCTGTCTTGTTCCGGATTTTAGAGGGAATGCCTTCAACTTTTGTCCATTCAGAATGATGCTGGCCTGAGGCTTAGCATAGATAGCTTTTACAATGTCAAGGTAGGTTCCTGTTATCCCTAATTTTTCTAATGTTTTGAACATAAAGGGATGCTGTACTTTGTCAAATGCTTTCTCTGCATCTATCGAGATGATCATATGGTTCTTATCTTTAAGTCTATTGATGTGGTGAATAACATTTATTGATTTCCGTATGTTGAACCATCCTTGCATCCCAGGGATGAATCCTACTTGGTCATGGTGCACAATTTTTTTGATGTGTTTTTGTATTCGATTCGCCAGAATTTTATTGAGGATTTTTGCATCTAGGTTCATTAGAGATATTGGTCTGTAGTTTTCTTTCTTTGAGGTGTCTTTGTCTGGTTTCGGAATCAGGGTGATGTTGGCTTCATAGAATGAGTTTGGAAGAGCTCCCTCTTTTTCTATTTCCTGAAATAACTTGAAAAGTATTGGTTTTAATTCTTCTTTAAAGGTTTTGTAAAACTCCGCTGTATATCCATCCGGTCCTGGGCTTTTCTTGGTTGGTAGTCTTTTGATGGCTTCTTCAATTTCATCCATTGATATTGGTCTGTTCAAATTGTGTGTATCCTCCTGACTCAGTCTGGGCAAATCATATGACTTAAGAAATTTATCGATGTCTTCACTATCTTCTACTTTGTTGGAATATAGGTTTTCAAAATAATTTCTAATTGTCTTCTGTATTTCTGTAGGATCTGTTGTAATATTGCCTTTTTCATCCCGTATGTTAGTAATTTGAGTTCTCTCTCTTCTTCTCTTCGTTAGCATGGCTAAAGGTCTGTCGATCTTATTTATTTTTTCGAAGAACCAACTTTTAGTTTTGTTAATTTTTTCAATAGTTTCTTTTGTTTCAATTTCATTGATTTCCGCTCTAATTTTAATTATTTCTAGCCTTCTGCTACATTTGCTGTTGTTTTGCTCTTCCTTTTCTAGGGCTTTGAGGTGAAGTGTGAGCTCATTTATTTGTTGGTTTTTTCTTTTTTTGAGGAATGACCACCAGGCGATGAATTTTCCTCTTAAAACTGCTTTCATTGTGTCCCATAGATTCCGATATGTTGTGTCTGCATTTTCATTTATCTCTAAGAATTTTTTAATTTCCTCCTTTATGTCTTCTGTAACCCATTGATCATTCAGTAACATATTGTTCATTTTCCATGTGATGTAGGATTTTTCCTTCCTTCTTTTATCATTGATTTCCAGTTTCATTCCATTATGATCAGATAAAATGCATGGTATTATCTCCACCCCTTTATATTTACTGAGGGTTGCCCTATGGCATAATATATGGTCTATTTTTGAGAAGGATCCATGTGCTGCTGAGAAAAAAGTATATCCATTTGATGATGGTTGATATATTCTATATATGTCAGTTAAGTCTAGGTTGTTGATTGTGATATTGAGTTCTATAGTTTCTTTATTCAATTTTTGTTTGGAGGATCTGTCCAACGGTGAAAGAGGTGTGTTGAAGTCACCCATAATTATTGTGTTGTGGTCTATTTGATTCTTGAACTTGAGGAGAGTTTGTTTTATGAATGTCGCAGCACCATTGTTTGGTGCATAAATATTGATAATTGTTATGTCTTGTTGGTGAATGGTTCCTTTTAACAGTATATAATGACCTTCTTTATCCCTTTTGATTAACTTAGTCTTGAAGTCGATTTTATTCGATATGAGGATGGCCACTCCTGCTTGCTTACGAGAACTGTGTGCGTGGTATATTTTTTCCCATCCTTTCACCTTCAGCCTGTGTATGTCTCTTCCAATCAGATGTGTCTCCTGGAGGCAGCATATTGTTGGATTTGTTTTTTTAATCCATGATACCAGCCTATGTCGCTTTATTGGAGAGTTTAGGCCGTTAACATTCAGAGTTACTATTGATATATGGTTTGAACTTCCATCCATGTTTGAATGTTTATCCTTTTTTTTTTTTTAATATTTAGTTTGTTTCTCCGTGATTATCTTTCCCCTCGCCCTCTGTCTTTACTGAGGCACTTCCCACTGATGGTTTTGGTTATTGTTTTTCATCTCTTCCTCGTGTAGTGTTTTGCTCAAAATGCTTTGCAATGCAGGTTTTCTGGCTGCAAATTCTTTTAGCTTTTGTTTATCATGAAAGATTTTTATTTCGTTGTCGTATCTGAAGCTTAATTTTGCTGGATACAGAATTCTTGGTTGGCATCCATTGTCTTTCAGTGTTTGAAATACGTTGTTCCAGGATCTTCTCGCTTTCAGTGTCTGTGATGAAAAATCCGTTGTCAACCTTATTGGTTTACCCCTAAATGTAATCTGTCTCTTTTCTCTTGTAGCTTTTAATATTTTCTCCTTGTTCTGTATATTGGATAGCTTCATAACAATGTGTCTTGGCGTTGGTCTACTGTGATTTTGTGTGCTCGGTGTCCTGTATGCATCTACAATTTGTATATCTGTTTCCTTTTTTATTTCTGGAAAGTTTTCTGTAATTATCTCATTCAGCAGGTTATTCATTCCCTTGGCATGAATCTCTGTGCCTTCCTCTATCCCGATGACTCGTAAGTTTGGTTTTTTTAAGTTATCCAAAATCTCTTGGATGTTTTTCTCATGATTCTTAACCAGCCTATCTGAGTTGGCTAGACTCTTTTCAAGTTGATATATTTTGTCTTCATTATCTGACGTTCTGGCTTCTACTTGCTCCACTCTGTTAGTGATACTCTCGATTGAGTTTTTAATTTGGTTTATCGTTTCCTTCATTTCTAGAATTACTGTTTGATTATTTTTTATAATCTCTATCTCCTTATAAAGATGCTTAACTTCTTCTTTTAGCTGTTTATGTAACTCATTCTCAATGTGTTCTTTCGCTGCTTGAATTTGCTGTCTCGTATCCTCTTTGAGGTTCCATTCCATCTGTCTAAGGTGTTCCTTGAGGTCTTTATATGACCATTTTTCTGATGACTCTAGGTCCTCCTGAGTATTTAGGCTGTCCTGCATTGCTTGTACTCCTCTTCTTCCTTGCTTCTTGAAGCTGCTCATGTTGCTTCTTGTTCTGGTTGACTGCTGGGTTACTGTTATTTTCCTATAAATTTATTTGATGCTAGGGAGGAAAGGTATTAGAAGGGAAGGGAAGGAGTCACTAAGGAGAATGAGAGTAGGCAGGTAGAATTCAAGGAAGGGGGGATAAGAAAAATGAAAAGACAAAAGAAGAAAGAAATAGGAACTGCTGCAGCAGGCTTCAATGAATTTATCTCCTCCGCCGCAGTCCTGCCACGCCAGCCCTCTGTCACAGTGGTGTCCTCAGCAAACGGCTGCAGTTCGCCTCCCCTTCCCGCCGCCAACTTTCTCCTCTCGCTATTTCGGGATGATGGCGGGGTGCTGGCTCACTCTCTCCGGTCTCTGCTAATTTCTTGCTGTAAATGAGTTCTCCTTCTTTTGAAACGTTAGCCTCAGAGCAGCGCCCAAGAGTGCAGGAGGAATCGGTGTCGCGCTACTGGCGCGCCGCGTCGGGCCAGCCGGGGGAGTGGCGCCCAGGAAAGCAACAAGAGGGGTGGCCACAGTCGAGCCCCTAGCTGTAGCAGTGTCTATTTTATTTATTTATTTTTATGTGGTGTTGAGGATCGAACCCAGGGTCTCACACGTCCAAGGCAAGCACTCTACCGCTGAGCCACAACCCTAGCCCTGTTGTTTATTTTTTATGTGGTTCTGAGTATTGAACCCAGTGCATCACATGTGCTAGGCAAACGCTCTACCACTGAGCCACAGCCCCAGATCCTAGAAAACATTCTTCTTCTTTTTTTTTAAGTTGTAGACACACACAGTATCTTTATTTTTATGTGGTGCTGAGGATCGAACCCAGTGCCTCACGTGTGGGAGGCAAGCCCTCTACCACTGAGCTACAGCTTCAGCCCCTCCTAGAAAATATTCTTTAAAACAAAAAAATTTTTTGTGTTTATTTTTTTAGTTGTAATTGGACATAATACCTTTATTTATTTACTTAATTATTATTTTTTTTTATGTGGTGCTAAGGATCAAACCCAGGGCCTTGCATGTGCTAGGCAAATGCTCTACCGCTGAGCCACAACCCCAGCCCCTAGAAAATATTCTTAATGATACTATTTAAAGTTTCACAATTCCAAACCATTTTTATGAAAACATCGTAGTATTTTATAAAGAAAAGTCTTCTTAGACATTATTTTATCCTTCTATCTATTTATTTTGGTTCTGGGAATTGAATCCAAGGGCATTCTACTACTCAACTACATCCCCGGCCTCTTTTTTTAAACTTTTTATTTATTTATTTATTTTAATTATATTTTCTTTTTTTTTAATTATCAAGGCTCAAGTTCATATAGGTTTTTTTTTTTAAGAGTGAGTGAGAGAGGGAGAGAGAGAAAGAGAGAGAGAGAATTTTAATATTTACTTTTTAGTTATTGGCGGACACAACATCTTTGTTTGTATGTGGTGCTGAGAATCGAACCCGGGCCGCACGCATGCCAGGCCAGCGCGCTACCGCTTGAGCCACATCCCCAGCCCCTAAACTTTTTATTTTAAGACAGGCTCTCACTAAGTTGCCCAGGCAGGCCTTGAACTTGGGATCCTCCTTTAGTTTCCCAAGTCATTGGGATTTCACCCATGTGCCACTGTGCCCATCTTCTAGAACCTCTTTCAAGGGAATAAATCCCATTTATGAAAGTTCTGCCCTCGGGCTGGGGATGTGGCTCGAGCGCGCGCCGAGGTGATTCTGTAATCTGCATTTGGGGTAAAATTGGGGGTTCATAACCCACTTCAATCTAATGTATGAAGTATGATATGTCAAGAGCTTTGTAAAGTTGTGAGCAACTAATAAAAAAAATAAAAAAATAAAAAAAATATTTACACTTCAAAAAAAAAAAAAAAGATTGTGCTGAGGATCAAATCCAGAGCCTTATGCATGCTAACCAGGTGCTCTAACACTGAGCTACCGCCCAAGAATAACATTTTGATTTTTTGTTAACATTGCTTTCTATTATTAAGATTATTTAAAATTGTTTTAAAAGCCAAATTTTTAGAAAGCGTTGAGATAAATGGTTGCCTGCTTCTTTCTTGAGTCACTGCAGTGTTTTGACTTTTGATGTGAGATGCTTTATAAATAAATTTGTTTTTTACTTAAGTGTTGTTGGTCTAGCATCCTACTTGAAGATAAAGATGGAGAATTCCACCTTCACCATAAGTGCTTAAAGAGGATGCACAATCTGCTGCCTTAGTTATTTAATATTATCTTTTAGTCTGTGAGCAGTAAAATCATATATAGGAGCATGGTACACATTTAAGTAAGAACTTGGAAACAACTCCACTTGTTTTAAAGTACTGCTATTTGCTTCTTTTTGTTTTGTTTTGTTTTGTTCTGGTTATTTATATTTTATTTGTTTTTCAGTACTGGAGATTGAACCCAGGGCTTTGTGCATGCTAGGCAGGTGATATATAGTGATTTAAAATTGGACATGTATGAGAGTAGAAGTATGTTTATCAATTGTATAGGTTTAAAACAGCATTATCTGATGTTTCACCCTGTTGAGTTCCTAACATGTTCCCTAACAGCATTTCATACTATGTTTACCTCTTCTTAGAGCATCCACTTTCAACTTTTAGCTGATTCTTCAGATAATTTTCTTCAGATTTCTAGTATGCCTAAGTTGGTATTTTATTTTTTAGCTTTCTATTTCAAGGATGATATTTATCTTTCTTCCACTGTCAACCCCTTAGTGTGCCATTACTTCTCCATATTGGTACTTGTCCCATTTCCTCAGCCTTCCCTATTGCAATTTTATCCAGTTTGATCACTCAAATTTGGATAAATTGCTTTTTATGTAAAATGTGTACAAGGCATCCTGGGGCTTTCCTTTAACCGCTTTTCTCGGGTTCCATGTCTTCTTTGTTTTTCCTCTCTTATTTTGATACAGTATATCCTTCTATGTGAGAAAGTTGCAAGGGAGGTCAATTTTATCCTTTGTAACATAAATTTTTCACTTGTTTTTATTGATCGGTTGCTAGGTATGTGGCTTTAGATTGGGAGTCAATTTAGAAGTTTGAAGGATTACTTCTTGAAATTTTGATGTCCATTGTGGTCGTCGAAGTTTGAAGCCTTTATATGAGACCTCTTTATGCTTCCTGGAATTATTTGGAACCTTTTTTTTGACCCTAGTAATTTGAATAAACTGATTAGAAGCCTTAAGGATGAGACTTTTTTACTATAGGGTGTTCTGGTGTGGCCATTTCCTAGGGTACCCTGATTTGTAGAGACTGCCCAGGCCTATCAGATTCTTAGTGCTTTGCACTTCAATATGAGCAGTTAGCCACTTATCACTAGACACTTGAGGAAAGTCTCCAATACCAAAGACAAGAGACTGACATCCCAAACAGGCTGCTTTAGAGGAAGTGAGCTGGGCACTGTAGTCCAGCCACTAGAGAGGCTGAGGCAGGAAGTTCATTTGAGCCCAGAAATTCAAGGTGAGACTGGACAACATAGCAAGGCCCTGTCTGGAAGAAGTGGGGGTGGAAACAAAAACAACAAAAAGAAGAGGAAGTAGGCATCGCAAAGAGAAGAAAACAAAGGCACTCTTTTCATCCTCAGAGAGCCATGAGAATACCAGCAAAGAAGAATTCAAGAGCATGAAAAACTCCTGGAATTTAAAAATTTGACAGCTGTAGGAAAACTCTCATCAAAGAGACTGATCAGTCTCCAGAAGATTTGTGCATTTTCTGCCTGGAGGGTATAGTCTGGCTGCCAGGGTTATAGAAACCTGGTAGGGAAGAGCATTTGGAAACATCTTCAATCTCCCATTTTCAGCAGGGACCCCTGTGCTTATCTAATTTCCCACAGCCCACAGATTCTCTGTTTTGCTCTTTCTAGGCCATGAGCCTCCATTTTTCTGGAGTGTAGGGTTCAGTGACAATAGTCACCGGGCTGTGTGGGATCAACAGGAGGGCCATGTCTTTTTTTTTTTAGAGAGAGAGAGAGAGAATTTTTAATATTTATTTCTTAGTTTTCGGCGGACAAAACATCTTTGTTTGTGGTGCTGAGGATTGAACCCGGGCCGCACGCATGCCAGGCGAGCGTGCTACCGCTTGAGCCACATCCCCAGCCCAGGGCCATGTCTTAAAGAGGCTTTCTGCCAGCCTCTTTTATACATGTGTCCTTTGGGCTGTGAATTCTTGAGTCTTTGGGTGCTCCACAGGGTAACTTGGGTTTCTTATTGACTTTTCCTACCTTCTACCTAGCAATAAGCTTTCTTGGAATTGCTAGTCCAGTTATTACTCACCCCTTTCCCTTCTGCTTCCAAAATTTGTTGGCCTTTTTCTTTTCTGTTCTTTTTGCCCTGTGAACTCATAACTAAAAAAGGTTCTTTTCCTGGCTTTTCAGTACAGTTTCAGGAGGGAAAAAAATACTTGTGTTCAATTCACTGCCTTTACACCAAATTTCCTTAACTTTTATGTGTAGGATACTAATTAATTAAATAGTTCTGAGAAATAAGCAAACCAAGTATTTCTCAAATATTGACTGAATTGACAAAACTATTTAATTCAGGGGCAGGAGATATAGCTCAGTTGGTAGAGTGCTTGCCTCACATTTACAAGGCCCTGGGTTCAATCCCCAGCATCAAAAAACAAAACTATTTAATTCAAATTTCCAGAATAATAATATCAAATAATACTTAGGCTTTCCCCCACCAAGAAGACAGAACATTAAATTGTGCAGGATATATTGGTGTTTCCTGGGTTCTTATTGCTTTTGAGTAAAACATTTTATTAAAACATAAAGTACATAAAAAATGCATCCCAAAGTATAAAACATACAAAAATGTGCCCAGATCCCGAATCTTCAGTTTGATTAATTTTCCCAAAGTAAACTCATCTGTGTTACTAGTGTCCGGATCTAGAAACAGATAAAAACTGTATTTACCAGCTGAGAGTTAGTTTTTCTGACTCTGGAATAAGTGGACGTGTGTAGTTCTTCTCTCCTATGGAAGAAATGCCAATTCTCAATTGATGCAACTCTGCATTGTCCCCGTACCCCCCCCTTTTTTTTTTAAATTGGGAAGTATGTATTCGTGGTATACAACCCAATATTTTGAAATATATGTGTATTTTAATATTATCCCCTTATCTTGCTTACTACTTAATCCTGATGGCCATGAAGCAACAGCTATGGCTTCCTCATTGTTTTGTTCTTTTCCCATGTGACACTAGATCTTAAAAGTATATTTTTTCTTAGTCTGCTGACAATTAGTGGGTGAAAGGAGCTCAGTGGTTCCCTCTCCAGCTGTAGGTTCCTAAGGGATTAAGTTTTGCTTCTGGTATCTAATTTCTTCTGGTTTCCACTATGTGGCTCAGTTTCCTGTGGTATAGAATATACCAATAATAGTTTCTTTTGAGAGAAAGAGGAATTGAATGGAAAGGTCATTATTAACAGATACTTCAAAATGAAATCAGAGCAATTTCCATTGGCTCAGGCAAATCTCAGGGACTGCATAGCCACCTGAGTGCAGGGCCGTCAGCATCTGGGGACTGGCAGGTGAAAGACAGCATGGAGGCCAGATCTAGGCAGCAGGAGGCGTTGTTGTCCCCAGCACAGCAGCTTAGTTTTTTGGTGTGCCTTGGTTTGAAGGAAACCCTTTTTGGTGTGATCCCTGAACTTCATCAAGAGGGTTCAGCTGTTATTATTGACTGCTGTCACAGCCTTAATTGATATCACAGATAGGGAAAACAGCAGAAATGTAAAAAATATAAGGGTAGAAAGCTTGCCCACTATTGTCTGGCACTGGTGAACGAAAGTAAGAGTCTTTGGGTGCTCCACTGAGTAACTTGGGTTTCTTGTTGACTTTTTTTTCAGACAGGTTTTAGAATTTCCCTTATCAGCATTAGCATGAGGGAAGGAGGAAATGGAAGAAAGGTGTATGTCCTATGTATCAGCACTTTCATTTATTATATTGAATTCAAAGAAGATGTGTGAGAGTATATGTGAGAGTATATGGAAGGAAATCTTAACCCCACCTTAGAATATCAAGATTTGTACAGACAGTAAACCCCAGCAATGCAGAAGGGTTTGTTCAACACTCTTTCACCATTCTCTAATAATTTCCTTTTTCTTTTTCAGTATTTTAAGGGAACTTTAGGATTACAGCCTGGAGACTCTGCTCTCTTCATCAATGGGCTTCATATTGATTTAGATACACAGGATATATTCAGGTACAGATGATATTTTTTTTCTCATTTTGTAAGTTTTTATAATGTGTATGTAGCTCCTTGTGATGTGTTCAGATTGTTGTCCCTTCTTACTGTGGCATGAGGCAAAGACAACTTACCAGGCTGTACTCCCTAACCCCAAGGGTGTGGAGGTGGGCCCATGCTGTCCCTGGGGTGGACATTGTGATCTAGTGCCATCTTGTAACATAATGCATGTTCAAGGACTCTGTTTTTCAAGGATGCCCTTTTAGAGCTAAAGTTTACCTGTTAAGGATAGCATCAGAAAAGACCTCTTGCTTTTGGAATAGTGCGAAGGGGTTTATTCAAAATGCTGTCTCTGAAGGCATTATTATTTGAAAACCTACTTTTTTGTTATTCTTAAAATGTAGTTTAAAACTATTTAGCCCCAGATTATCTTTATGATTTTAGTGGGAGGGGAATGGATAGTCAGGTAGAATTCAGATTTTTTCCTTGGAATGAAAATCAAGACAGTTGTCACTGGCTTCCTAATTGCAAAAATAAAAAGTAATTGTTAATACTTCAGAAGTAGTTTACACAATAAAATATTTTCATATTAGTTATTTTAATTAAACATTTATGCCTATTTATTGCATTATGGAGCTAGTGATAAGTCAGTTAAATGGATATGAATACTTTAAAAAAATTGTTTTTATTGAATGGTTTATTAAAATCATATACAGTTCTTTTTAGTATATTAAAATGGTGTACTTGCTCATTAAAACCAATGCAAAATAATACAGAGATAAGGGAACTAAGAAGTAAAATTTCATCCCATCTTATTTTATCCTTTCTTCTTCCCCAGCAATTCTCCAGACTTTTTTCTGTGGTCATGTGTGTGTGTGTGTGTGTGTGTGTATGTGTATACATGCCTGTGTCAATTAATATTGATATAAACATTAAAGATATATAATTTAGTATCTTTGTGGTGTTTTTTTAAACTTTATTTTGAGATAATTGTAGACTCACATGCAGTTGTTAGAAATAATGCAGGGAGGCTAGTGTACTGTTTTTAAAAACATGCAGTGTAGTGTAGATTTAGAGTTATTTCATCCTCAAATTGTATTTATACTTAGAGATAATCTATATATACACTGAGAAGTGTAAATAAATAGGAGCCAAGAAGCATGTTCTACCCCTCCTGTCTGCACACTTTGATGGGATAAAACAAGGGGAAAAGTTCCCTTGTTGAGTTTCTCAGTTTAATTTGGTACTGAGTTTGACCTGATGAATCTTCTTTTCTTTTTTTTTTCCCCCACAGCAAGGATCTAAATTTTTCTTACTAAATACCTAGGTTTGCTTTTTTAATTTATTTTTCCCCCTAGTTTGTTTGATGTATTGAGGAATGAAGCCCAGGTAATGGAGGGTCTGCACAGACTGGGAATAGAAGGCATCGCTCTGCATAATATTTTGAAGCTGAACATCCAGCCTTCTGAGGCCGACTATGCTGTAGACATCAGGAGTTCTGCTATTTCAGTGAGTATTCCTTTGAGGTATCAAGGGGAATTCTAGTCAGGCATCTTAATTATCTAATTTGTCTTTTTTGAGAGTTCAGCTATTCCCACCATCTTTTGTGTTGCCATCATGTATTTGCAACTGTTTATGTGGAACTATGCATATACTACAAAGTAGCTCTTAAATGCTCCTAAAAGTTGAGTTATTGTCACTGCTTTGGTTGATAATGATCTCTGTCTACATCGTATCCCTAGGATTCAGCTGAACACCTCTCAGGAAGGAGAGTCTAGTTTGTGTTTTATCAGCTACATATGGTCCTATGAGATTTTGTGGCAATGTGTGTGATTTAAAACTGCTAAATAATTCAGAATTTTGGAGGGGGGAGGGCTAGGGAAGAATAGAGTTACTTTAGATTAGGTAGAAGGGAGTGAAGGGAGGGGAGGGAGTATGGGAATGAAGGATAGTAGAATGAATCAGGCATTATTTCCCTATGTACATATATGACTATATGACTGGTGTAATTCTACATCATGTACAACCAGAAGAATGAGAAATTATACTCCATTTATGTATGATGTATCAAAGTGCACTCTACTGTCATGTATAATTAGAACAAATTTAAAAAACTAAAAAAAAGTATGATGTTTCGTTAATAACCTTCCTTTCTAGTACTTTATTACCTACTATGTGATCTCTCTGAGCCTTTGTCACCTTTAAGAAAGAATGTGGGGAGTAGTGTCATCGTAGATGGTCATGGTAATAATAAGATTGGAGTAGACCTCATATGGCTAGTACATTTTAGCACCCTAGGAATTTTGATAGAAAAAACTGTTATGTATTTTCATGAATACTGTTATGGCATTTGTTTTTATGATTAAAATGTTTTACTTATATTATGAGTAAAGAGAATAACATAAATATGACATATTTATTAATAAAGGGGTTAACAACTATATGAGCCATCTATATACTTTCTAAATAATCATTTTGTGTCAAATCTCTGGGAAAAAATATTTCAGTATTTCCCTTCCCAGTTTCACTTGTTTCCTCCATGGAAATAATTATTCTCTGTAGTTGATATGCATTCCCCTGTCCCTTATTTTATTATGTTATTTCCTACTAAATATTTTAAATATTTGGATAGTCTATTCCCCTATCATTGTCCTTCATCAGCTTCCTTTTTTAAGCAAGTTTTTTCAAGACTTGTAGGTTGATGTTGATACATAGTTTTTTATATCATATTTTATGTTTTACTTTTTTAAAGAAAATCTTTTATACATTTTTAGTTTTAAAATATAAAAGCTTTATGTAGTGCAAATCGTTATCCAGCCATCAGTTTTCTCCTCAGAGTCAGCAAGGATCAGCATTTAACTTACATCCTTCCAGAAATACTCTATGCATCCATGAACAAGGAAATAAACACATAATTCCTTCACCCCTACTCTTTTTAAAGAAATGATAGGTACATAGATACATACTGTTTGTTCATTGTTTTCTCTATGGATATTAAGTCATTTCTAATTTTACTATTGAAACAGTGCTTTAATGGCTCTTTTTGTACATCTTCCCTTGAGCATGTGCATGTGAAATGTCTTTGGGGTAGATAACCTAGATCTGGAGTAATTAGGGGTAGGGTACGAATCAAGTCTTCAGCTTTATTAGGTCTGTTTCTCTAAAGTGAATGTTCCAGACGCAAGCATTGGGTGAGAGTTTATATTGCTGTACATTTTTGCCTGTTCTTGGATATTGACAAAGTTTGAATTTGTTTTCAGTTTAATGTGTTGTTTTAGTTTATATTTCCCAGATTACAATTGAGGGTATATGCTTTCCTTGTATTTATTGCCCATTTGGATTTCTTCTGTAAATTACTTTCATATTCTTGACACATTTCCTTTGAATTGCTTGCCTCTTTTTTTTTTTTTTTACTGGTATTTCATGACTCTAGCCCTTTATTGTTTTTATTGGCTGAAATAATTTTATTTATTCTGTGGCTTGTCTTTTAGGCACTTATTTTTCTACTTGATTCTTATGTCTTTGAAAAGGGTCTTGTTCCGTGTAATTCTTCTCAAAATAAAGTCTTAACTGCAATTTTAGTAACTAGTGACTAAAGTATATGTGCCATGTTGTGTTATTTTTTTCTAGTGGGTCAATAACCTGGAGGCTGATAGCAGATATAATTCATGGCCTTCTAGTCTACAGGAGTTGCTTCGACCTACCTTTCCTGGTGTTATTTGGCAGATTAGGAAAAACTTGCATAACATGGTAAGTGAAACTTCTACTTATTGTTTGCCTGTGAACTCTGTTTCTCCCTTCCCCTCTTCCTATCTTTTTGTCCTTTACTAGTTGCTTCCCCACAACTACTACCATCATCAGTTCAACTTCTTGTTCAAACAGAAAGGGCTTTGGAATATATGGATCTTTTATTGTGCTGAGATGCTACATCAGCATTGCAGCCTGTATCAGTATGTGAGGAAATGCTCCGCATGTGTAACACAAAGCTTTATATTTAGGCTACATCATTTTAGTTTTTTGTTTGTATTTGTTTTTGCAGTGCTGGGGATTGAACCAGACCTCACATATATGAGTCATACATTCTGCCATTGAGCTCCAGCTCCAGCCTCTGGTTTAGTTAACACTATTTTTTAAGAGCAGTTTTAGGTTCATAGCAATTTAAGTTTTAAGACAGTTCTCCTTTTCACTTAGAAGATGCATATTACTACTGGTTTTCTTTAATATCTTTTTTTTTTTTCTGGCAGTACTTTTGATTGAACCCAGGGTTGCTCAATAACTGAGCTACACACTTTAAGTGTGTGGTCTTTACTAACCACATTCTTTGACAAAGATGGATACAGCTGCTGGTTGTCTTAATTCCTCTTTTATGTGGTTCGATAATAGATACAAAAATCTTGGCTAATTTCTGTTGGCCCAGGAACATTTGAATAAATGTCATTTCATGGGTTCTTTTCCTTACCCTCTCCCTACAGGTTATCATAGTTGATCCTGCACATGAGGCCACAGCAGAGTTGATTAACACAGCTGAAATGTTCCTCAGTAATCATATACCATTAAGGTAACACTAGTATTGATTTGATAATCTCTCTAATTTAGCTGAGGTTTTGTTTGTCATTCCAAAGTATAAATCTGGGTGCTACTGAATTGTAGGGTAATTAATAGTGAGGATCATTAATGGCAATTTTACCTTCTACTTGGAACTGAAGCCAGTATCTTTTGGGGCTCAGAATTTGATTCTCAATGAATAGGAGCTTACCACCATTGAATTATTAATAAATACCTATTTAAAAATAGTTCGTGGTTTCAGCTTGCTTTCCAGTGCAGGAGAGTTTTCCTAGGTTGAGTGACCACATCACAAAGCCAATTTCCACTTTCGGCAAACATATAGAGCTATGCCATAGTTGCTGTCAGACCATCAGGGACTAAATGTTACAAAATGTAACACAGCCTTTTATAGTGCAGACAGACACATTTATTTCAGTCATATTGCCAAATTTTCCAAATTTCTAGTTTTTTTTTTCAAGAATAAAAAATGTTTAAAGTTTTACATTTAAGTGTTAAGATATTTTTACTTTTATTCTGAATGCTTCTGATAATTTTACATGTTGATGAAATTTGTATTCTTAGAAAATCAAGAAAATAAAGATGGAAAGCACTGTTTAGCCAGCAAGTATTAGCATGTGTTTCGTGTCCAACACCAAACTGTTGTGGATGTTTTAAAAGCTGTATTCCTACCTTCTTGGAAGAAATCTTCAAGTGTATTTTCAAACCCTTAAGACTTCTAGAAGATCAAGTGCTAGATTATATCATACTAGCTATAAGTGCTTTAGAATTCAGGGAAACAAACAATAGACTGAGAAGTTTGGCATGCTCAGATATCTCAATCTGTGGAAGAAGTTGTTTTTCAGAGAGACTTTGAAGAAAACAGAATTTCAAATGCTAAGAAAGCAGAGATTTTTAGTTCAGTAAAACATTTCATATAAAACGCGAATGTACTTGGTAAGATGGAGGAATAAATTACTGAATCACAACCAGAGCTATATTTTGATTAAAAGGGACATCTAAGAATATGGAAGTGGACTCATGGTACACAGTGGGCACTGATGAAATATTTATTGATTGTACTGAGGGACAGGAAAAAGGATTGTGATCTTCAGTTGACAAAGGTAGATAAGAATAAGGCACCCAGACTCTGAGGTAACGAAAAGTGTGATGTGAACAGTTTGGGGGGAGACGTGAGCAGGCAGGCTTTACTTTTGCTCTTGGTGTGAGTGAATGTGGTCCTGCACTAAGGTTTTGGCAGGGGAGAGGTGCCTACAGGTTTTCAGACTACCTCCTGATATCTGTGGAGGGAGGCCCAGAAGATAATTCCTGGCCAAGCTAACAAAAAAGCCTTTGAATCCTGTACTCCAAATTGGAAACTCGGGAATGAGGAATTAGTTATAAGGAGATAATAAGGTTCTGCTGCTCTAACTTGGTGTTAGCTCATATGTTTGCTTACATAAGAATATTAGACTGCTTTTCATGATTTCAATCAGAAGTGGGATTAAAAAAAAAAGACAGTTTTCAACTAAAAAAATCTTTCTATCTCTGTCCACATAAACATCCACCTCAGCAGAGCTAATCAATTTTAACAATTTGATATTTAACTTTATATTTTCCTCTGTTTTTAAGCTGTAACCCCTCTATTCTAAAATTAAAAAGATTGCTTTTCCAGAACTATGTTGATTAATTAATTAATATTGGTACACTAATATTAACTAAACTTCAAAGCTTCTATTAAGATTTACTGTTTGTGTGGCACATGGTAAGGGGTTTTGATAAAGGACAAATTTGGAATGTCAAGTATCTGTATTATAGTATCATATGAGTTCAAGTCACTGTCCTAAAAATCTACTGTGCTCCCCATGTTTGTTTCTTCCTCCATTATCCCCAGAGCCTTGGCAACTATTCATCTTTTAACAGTCTTCATAGTTTTGCCTTTTATAGAATGGCACATAGTTTCAGTCATGCAGTATATAGTATATAGTCTTTTTTGAATGAGCTTCCTTGCATTGAAGATTCTTCTGTAGCTTTTTTTTTTTTTTTTGGTGCCTGGGTTTGAACCCACTGAGCTACATCCCCAGCCCTTTTTTATATATTTTATTTAGAGACAGGGTCTTGCTGAGTTGCTGAGGTTGGCTTTGAACTTGCAATCCTCCTGCCTCAGCCTCCTGAGCCATTACAGGCATGCTCCACTGTGCCTGGCCTCCATTTCTTTGTGGGTTGATAATTTCGTGTCTTTTAATCCCTTTTATGGATATATCACAGTTTATCTCTTCACCTGTTGAAGGACATCTTTGTGCTTCCAAATTTGGGCAATTATGAATAAAGCTTCTGAAAACGTCTGTATGAAGGTATTTGTGTGGACACAGATAACATTGCTAACATTGGCTAAATACCAAGCAAAATTTCTGGATTGTGTGATAAGCGTATGCTTAATTTTGTGCCCTCTCATTGTTTATCATCAAGGCTGACTCTTCACCACTTTGTACACCATCAGAGATACAACTTGTTGTGGCCATTTGTCCCTATGCAACATCCCTCATGCACCAAATCCAAGTGGGTTTTTTGGTATATGTAGCTTTTATCTCGGTATTCAAGTCTTCTATCTTATTTGATTGGGAAATGAGCACAAATCCACTTATCCAAGGCAAATCATGATTTAATTCCACATGAGTACTAAAGAACACTGATGTTATTAACCTTAATATTAAAAGGACATCTGGCAAAATCATTCCTGTGGGCAGGTATTTAGTTTGTATGAATGTATTGTGTATTTTCCAGAGGAAGAGAACATTTTTGGCTCATTTTAATTTGTTAATATGCAGGTAAATATTAGTGTTCCTTGTTTCAAATCTTCCATTTAGTGCCTGCGATGACTAAAAGCAGTTAGCCAGAATTCACTATTTATTCAAGTGCCTGTACACCTCAAATCAAAGGGCTGGTGTCTCTGTTGGTCTCCAGTCACATAAAACTCTTCTGGGATGCTTTATCCCACCTCCAACCTTTTTTCTCTTTTATTGCCAACCTCACTCTCAAGGATTCTAAAACTAGCCCCCAGATGACTCTCTCTCTGAAACCTATACAGAGATCACAGAAACAGTATTGTGGCCACTGTTAACATTTATTTTGCTCCCAACGAGGCACCAGCGTTCCTCCATTAAAATGCTTCATTAGAATTAAAGAGATATTTGATGGGAAATGTAGGGATTGTTTTGCTAGAGTCTCCCTTCATGGATATTACTTTAGGATGGGGCCAAGGAGAGAAGAAAAGGACAGGAGTGAGGAAATAAAAATAGCAAAAACAAATAAAACAAAAGTGTATGCTTAGTTGTCTTACAAGGTATCTGCACTATTTTGCATTTCTTCTGGCAGTGAATGAGAGTTCCTGTTGTTCCACTCCATGCCAGTATTTCGTATTGTCAGTGTTTTTGTGTTTGGCCATTCTAATAGACGTGTAGTAATATATCATTATTGTTCTAACTTATAATTCTGCAGTGACATAGGATGTTCCGCGTATCTTTTTTGGTAAAGTGTCTGTATAGATCATTTGCCCATTATAAAATTTGGTTGTTTTCCTAATGTTGTTTTCAGAGTTGTTTTTATATTTTAGCTACCAGTCCTTTATCACATGGGTATTTTGCTAAGATTTTCTGCCAGCCTGTGGCTTTTCCTTCTGCTTTTTATAGAGCAAAAGTTTTTAATTTTTTAAAATATAATTTTATTTTTATTTGTTCTTTTTAGTTATATATGACAAATAGAATGTATTTTGACATATTATATATGCAATGGCGTATAACTTCCCATTCTTGTGATTGTACATGATTTGGAGTTACACTGGTCGTGTATTCATGTATGAACATAGGAAAGTTACATCTGATTCATTCTAGTATCTTTCCTAATCCCATCTGTAGATGCATAATAGCATTTTTCTTGTGGTTTATGTCTTTATTTTAAAATGTAATAAACTTAACCTTGGTTGTGGCTTTTTGGTATAGGACAATTATAAATTTTTATCCATATTTTCCTTTTATCTATATTTCTGATGTTGCTTGTGTTAAATCTCAGAAGCTATCCTTGTTTATTTTTAGTGTCCAAAAGCTTTCATTTCTCCAATTTTTTGTTTAAAAGCAGAATAAAATTTCCATCTAGAACTAAGTAAGTAATTCCCTTCATGTCAGTAACGGAATCTCTGTGTGATTAGAAACAGCTTGCTTTTACATTGGAAAAGCCTACAAGAACCTACTCTTATTTTTGTATGTGAAGTGTGACTGCCTCTGTCAACTGGGTTAGAGTGGGGTGTGAACTGTGCTTTTCACTTACTAATTGTATCCTTATGTTATCTGCAGTACCTGAGGATGGGATACTGTTCTTTTCAGCTGGTTTTCATTCTTTGAGATGTTTCTTCTTCTTTCCCCTCTGGAATTGGTTTTGTATTTGTGGTTAATGACTCTGAAGATGTTGATGGGATGCAAGATGCCGGAGTGGCTGTTCTTAGAGCATATAATTACATTGTCCAAGAAGTGGATGATTATCATGCCTTTCAAACTCTGACACATGTATGTTTTTGTTCAAAATGACATATAGTTTTTTAAGATTTAACTTGGTGTAAAGCATAAAATGTGGTAAGAAGGATTTTGTTTTTCTGTAAATTATTCACATAAACTATGTGTTTTGTATTTCAGGGATTGCTTTTACTATATTGATTTGCTAACATCAATATTAGATTGCTAAGATTTCATCCAAGATGAGATTCTTTAGGAGCCCTGCCAGAGCATCTTAGTCATCTGCCATTTGGTGCTTTGAAATCACTGGTTAATATCTTCTATCAAATATGATAGTCTCTACTTGTTTAAAAAAATGTTTTCCAGTATTTCATCTTTCTCTCCCCTCTTTCTTCCCCCTGTTCCCTTCCTTTTATTCTATTGATCTAGAAATGGTCTAATTTTTATCAAATAATGGAATATAGACATTTTGATAGTACAATTTGTGAAAAAAATATTTTCTGAAATAGGAATGAAAGAGTTATAAATATGTTAAAGCCAATCATAAAAATAGAACACAAATTCTAGTATATAATGAAATCCTGTATTTTAATATACAAGATAAAATTCTCTATTCTTTTTTTTAAAGATGAATGTAATTTGATTTTAGCTAAACCCTTGGTAATTCTTCAGCACATAGGTAATTGATTTTTTATTTTTCTGAAATATTTAGCTTTTAGTTTTATTTTGGTAGAGAATGAAAAGTAATTTCTTCTTGCAAGAAGAAAGACTTTTAATTCATTATAAGAAACACTAATTATTTTTAGACAAAAAGATAGCCCACTATCCAATTATATTTTAAATATATATTTTTATATAAATAATCATGCACATTGCAGTAGTATTTTTTAGGGTGGTACTGGGAATTAAATCTAGCCCTCACATATGCTAATCAAGTACTCTACCACTGAGCTATATCCCCAGCGCTGTAGTAGTATATTCAATGCTTAAATCTTTGAGATGTAAAAAATTGTACAGATTTAATGTCTACTTAGTATTCAGTATCATATGAAAGTATTCTTAATTATGCATGATCCTTTAGTATTGAACTAACAGCATCAATGAAAGGAGGCTTCAATAAGGATGTTCTGTACATTTCACTTCTAGTAGTTGTTTTTGAGAGTTAAGTTTTTAATTTAACATAAATAAATTATTTATATTAAATATTAGTCATCTGTTAAAAATGGCTGAAAGTTATAATAATAATTAATAAATATTATATTTTATATACATTAAGACAAATTCTTTTTTATTTTGTGTCACTTGCATTTTCCAAGTTTGTCATATTTTCCTGTAAGTGAAGTAACCAAAGCAAATGACTCATTAAATAGTTTTCCAAAGATTCCTTTGTATGTTTATTTAATAAAGAGTCATGTAGGCTGTCCTATTTGTTTCAGATAGTTTCTTATTTTGATGTCCAAAATAGTCGTTGTCCATTAATTAACAAATTTTTGAGTGCTTATAATTAAAAACATACCGGTTTATGTTGGGAGAAACAAAGTATCAAAGAATAATAAATCAATTTTCTCAACTAATATTTCTTATCTGAAGATATGATAATGGAAAAAATTAAAATCATATTTGTGCTGTTTTCCCAAGCTTTTAAAATAACATAAAAATGTAATAGATTAAAATAAAGGATGAGGCTTCACTGGCATACATAGATGGTATATTCTGTCAGCATTACTATTATTTCTACTCTATATTTTTCATTTTTTATTCAAACTTCGGACACAGTAACAGGTAAAAAATTAAAAAAACATAAACAAAATATTTCCTATAATTATATCAAGAACCCTCTGTTTTTGCCCTTAATTCTAACAAAAATTAAAATCTTTGAACAATTGCTATTATTTTCAATAAAAGATAAGGAGAATTTTACTAGGTTGAATATATTTATATTATAGAATATAAATAATATTTTAATAGAAGATCCAATTAAAACATTATTTTTTTTAGTTTTAAGTAAAATGAAGATATTCTTGCATTATCCACATTTGCCCTGTAAAAATAGTTATTAGCATATAAAAATTAACAAATAGTAAAGAGAATATTTTAAGAAAACAGTAAGATTGAAGGCTACATTGAGATAGATTGAGAAAAATAAATAACATAAATAACATTTAAAGGTGTAAGTATGTTGACGATATTTTCAATTTAACTGTGGATTTGCAATTGATATTTTAAAAGAATTTAGAAATTATCTTACTAATTGACAAAAGAAATTATACAGAAATATTTTTTTCTGTGACTTGAGGGGAAGTGGTTATTAATATTCTGTAAGAAAAATTCAATCATAAAACAATGAAAAAAGACCTATTCTAGCTCTGTATTGTACTTGTCTTTAATAAAAAATCTGGAAATTATGGAGAGAAGCAGAAAGATATAGAGTGGGTAAACTTAACTAACATTTATCTGTTTTATGGTCTTTATATATCACATCATTCAGTTCAGGTTAGTTTCCAGAGCTTTGTCTCTCACCAAATAGAAAATAATTGGAAATCATAATATGAAAATAGGGCATTCTTATATATTGTTTTATTACAACATTTAAAATAACAGTTGTTTTATAAAGATTTCCAAAAAACACAGTGGGGCCTTTAATTCTTTTGAAACTCTCTTTCTCTGTCTCTCTCATTTTCTCTCTTTCTCCATGTTTTAAATGAAATGAGTAATACAGCATTATATTGTTTTTATAATCCATAAGTTTGCCCAATAGAACATCTCATTAGCTTACAATTCAATCAAGATACAGTGTAACATAAATAAATATATCTTTTACTAGGGTAGCCACTCCACTCAGCAAAATTCAATCATATCACCCCTCTCCCTCTTTTTGAGCTACTGGAAATTGAACCCAGGGCCTCACACATGCTGAGAGAGTGGTCTACCACTGAGCTGTTCCTCAAGGTGCTTATCCTCTATTTTCTTAATCATGTCTATGATTCTTCTCTTAACTTTCTCCAATTTATTTGCAATTTACCTCAGACACTGCTGCTGTTTTTTAATGTGAAAAATAAATTCAACCACGTGTTTATATAAGGAAATTTTATTTGTATTGTTAATTTGATAAATGTATTTTAGTTGTTTTCATTTATGTCTCATGTATCTGAGGCTATATTTAATTCTACTTAATATTCTACCTTATTCTAAAGAGAATTAATTAATTAATTAATTAATATTCTACCTTATTCTAAAGTAGCTTACAATGATTCAAGCAGTAAAACAAGATAAAATACATTGAAAATGAGTTCACAAAAATAAAGCAAACACAAAAGAAGGAAATTAAAGCTAGCAGGCCTAATCAAATTGGTCAAAAACTGGCCTTTCACCTTATCTAGACAAAAGTGAAAGACACAAGCAAACAAACACACACAAAGAAAACAATAGAATCATTTGCAAAGGTAACAAAACAATACCATTTTTGGTAGAAAATCAGAATTATTTCTGAGTCTGATTTCAAATTAAGAGAAAATATTGTTATCGTATGGGTTAGGGTAGAGAGGTGACCATAGAATGTAATGAACCAAATGCTAAGGACTATGGGTAGTAGTAATTGGGTTATAAGCTGAGGAAAGTCCCTATAGGTTTATAATAATGTAGCAAAGAAGTTAGGAATACAGTAAAACCTGTATTGTGTATTCTTCCATCAGTCCCCAGTGACTTGATTCTTTTAGGAAGGCTTTTGAAAAATATTGACAAGTTCCTGGAGTGGAGATAGATAGTGCTACTAAAATATAAACCATTTACTTCAGCAAAAGTCTAAGCATTAGAGTTTACAATCATGGAACCTTAAAAATTCCTATTGTTAACACAAATGTAACATAGCACTCTATTTGTTGGGTTATGTGTATTTAGTAGGTGTTTTCTAATTAACTCCTTCTACACACTCTTTAAGTTATGTGTGGGTAGTGTTCCCATTCTGCAGAGGTATGCCCTAAAACTGAGAGATTGTGTAATTTCTAGAAACACGGAGATAGATAAGAGTGGAAGTTAATTTGAATGTGTATCTATAGACCAGCAGTAAACTGAGTTCTCTTTGCTGCATTAATTCTCAGGAGGTAAATCTGATTTAAAATTTAACCTATTTTTCTTTAGAGTGAGCTGACCATGCAAGGTCATAAATTCTCATGAAAATGATACTTTCACTTTATTTTTCATTAGTACTGATGGGTAATTTAGAATATGGATGTTATAATAATTTTAGGGTAAAAAAATGAAAGTTAAATCAACCATAAGTAAATATCTGTCTCAGCTATGCAATTATTTTAATTAAGACCTTACACTTTAGTTTTGTATAATGCAATATATGGCTGAATCCAATTGAAGATGCATGTATATATGAAACTGATTAAGTTGATGCTGTAAATTTAAATTCAGGGATAGGTACCTAAAATAACTTGGTTCAAGAACAAGAGAGCCAGTTTTTATTCAAAACCTTAGTTCTGATTTTAAATAAAGGAATTTTCTTAGGAAAAAAAGTTAACATGTTTTTCAAAGGTTATTCTAAAAATCTGCTTAAAATTTTATATTTTATATAATTTAGAATATGGTAGCACACTAAATATTTTCCCATAACAAAGCTTATATTATTTATACTGACATAGTTCCTTAGAAGTTTTCAGTTTTAAAATGCTTCTAAATAGTACATAGTTATATAAATATTCTGGGTATGTTGTAGATCTTCTAAATCATAGTGTAATGATGAAACTCTAAATTAAAATTTGATTTTTATTCAATAATTATTGCAATTATTCTAATTATTTTGCTAGTTTTTCACTTCTTAGGAGATCAAGTAAAGCCAGTTCTTTTGTTCTGAGGAAGTTTGCCATACTTGGACACTATTCTGTAATATATTTGACTATAGTATTTGTGTTTTAAATAAATAAGTTGCTATCAACAATGTAAATTCAGGGCAATTATTTTGGTGGTCAGCCACCTTTAATTTATTCTTTTATAGTAAATATAATGGTTATGTTGTCATTTATTTTGTTTCTACCTGAATCTACATAATACTTAAATAACCTAGAAGTAGTAGAATGCACAGTCCACACTACTGTGTTTTTCTCTATACCTGCTGATGAAAAGGTAATATTGTTGATTTTTTACTATGTTCAACAAATTCATTTATTTTAAAAGTATATATACCATAGTTTCTTCCTGTATGTGCATAAAATAAAAGCAGTAGAACTAAGAAAAAAAAGTCCTGTGTACCCCATACTGGATAATTAATGGTATCAAACAACTGGCAAAGGTTACAAAATTTTTGAAGTCAATTAATTTTGCCATTGTTTATTGCTACATTCCTACCACATAAACCAGTACCTTATAAACAGTGAATATCATATTGTATATATATATATTTTATATAATTTAGAATATATATATATATATATATATATATATATATGTATATGTATATATATCATAAATAATGAATAATGCTAAATGACATTGTTCCTGATTTTAACTTATTTATTTCTAGGGATTTTCCACACCCAACTGTTTTTCACATATCCAAATTTTTTTTTTTTTTTTTTTTGGTATTAGGGATTGAACCCATGGGTGCTTAACCATGAGGTATGTACAAAGTCCCTTTTTTTTAAAAATTTTGAGACAGAGTCTCACCAAGTTGTCAAGTCTAGCCTTGAACTTGCAGTGCTCCTGCCTCAGCCTCCCAAGTCTCTGGGATTACAGGCATGCACAACTGTGCCTGGCTTTTCCAAACATATTTTTAAGAGTGATATTTCCAACATGCTCTTTCTTTCACACAGAATTCATTTCATTAAATGTATTCTACACATTGTGCAATGGAAGACTTCATCTTCAAAAATTCTTTCAAATAATAAATGCTCTTTTCTTCCATTTCAAAGCTCCCATTGCCCAGAACATTTTATTACACACAATTTTCCAACTTATCTTGTTCAGACTTTGAATATCTCATGTTTTTGGTGCACTACTATTTTCTAATATCAGCAGGTTATTTTTAATGAATTTTTAAAGATTTTTTGTTGTTTTTAGAGTAATTTTTGGTTCATAGTAAAATTAAGAGGAAAATACAGAGATTTCCCCTATGTCTCATGCCCCACACTGCATACCCTTCTTCATTATCAACATCTTCCCCTTATAGCAGTACATTTGTGACAGTTGAACCTGTATAACACATAATCATTCAAGAGTCATAGTTTGAATTAGGTTATTTCTTGGTACTCTATGTTATCTGGATTTATACAATGTATAATGACATATACCCCATTAAAATATCACACAGTATTTTCACTGCCTTAAAAATTCTCTGTGTTCCATCTGTTCATCCTTCTCCCACACAATCCCTAGCAAGGCTCTCCTCTGAGTCTTGCTGTGGTCAGAGGTCAGGGCTGAAACCTGTTTTTCTTTCCAATTTCCAGTCAAACAAGACAGGCTTGTCCAGACTTAAGATAGTGTCCAGATTTTGGGAAAAAGTTCAACAGAATCACAGGAGTTCCTTTGTGATTTAGAAAGAGGATAGGTGTTTCCTTATCAAGAAGATAGTTGGCTAGTTCTTCTGGTCTCTGAGAGCTGGTCTGAATAAAGCCATATAGTAAGCCTCTGCTTCAGAGGCTCATATACACATGGCTCATATGTGCAGCAATGAGTTTTTTGGAGCTTAGGATCCAGATGGTACCACTGATTTAAGTTTCCCCAACCATCCATACAATAACATTTATTTAGTGTTCATTATGTTCTAGGCTTCATGATAATACTTAGGAATAAAATCATTACAGAAATACATCTCATCCTTACTTCCAGCTTGGAAAGCTGACTACAAATAAACAAACAAAAATCCTCAGAAACTGAAATCGTAAGTTGAGATCACATCCAAAATGATCAAACACAAGATTCAAAGACTAAGATAAAGATATGCTAGCAGACATTGGTAAGGGTGATATTAAAGAAGGGCATGGATTTGAAATATTCTTGAAGGGGTTTCAAAAATATTCAGGTGTTCAGAGTTTTCAGGGAAATGTGACTGAGAATGGATAAACAGTGAGAGAAGGTACATGGTGGAATTCTAGTATTGTGGTGGCCAAGATAGTACACAATTGGCAATCTCCTCATTGGTGGTTGTAAGGGGTTAGCTATCACAGTCTCCTCTATTTGGTAGGAGAACATACAGCTATTAATAGAGAACATTTACACTCAAAGGAAGGAAAGAAATCATAACAGAGGCTTACCTGGTTACTGGCACTCTAAAGCTTTGGGGATCCTGACAAAAGAGTGGATCTGAACATGACACTGGTTTTCACTTTAAATAAAAGAGCTATTAGAAATGCTTCAGGTCTTGATCCAGGATATGGGAAAATTTCTGCAGTTCAGAACCCCTTCAGGCCATATCATTTGGAAATGAATTCCCTACTCACTTCATATTTCTCTTCTCTATCCGCCTCTCTGGGAAGGGTAGACAGCCCCACACCCATTTGTTCCTTATGCTTTCTCAAAGAGAGATTAACTCTTTACTGAAATGTTACTTTCTGGGAACTCTCAGTTGCTTGATTTTTTATTTTAGAGAGAGAGAGAGATAATTTTTAAAATATTTATTGTTCAGTTTTCGGCAGACACAACATCTTTATTTTTATTTTATGTGGGGCTGAGGATCGAACCCAGCACCCTGCGTATGCCAGGCAAGCATGTTACCACTTGAGCCACATCCCCAGCTCCTCAGTTGTTTGATTTTCTACCATGCCACCCTCTCTGGATGCTGCCAGCAGTGGCTCCCATCAGGGAGTCACCAGTGGGTGGCCTTCTTCCTTTAAACTTCTTTCCCTTGGAGAGACAGTGTTTTTTTTTTTTCCAACTGGTCCCAGCTACCATTCAGCCAGAGCAAGTAAATAAAATGGACACACTGAGGAGGGAGTCGGGGAGTGTGCAAAAGTGACAGTCTGAACAAAGGCAGCAGTGGAAGGGGGACAGGATTCTGTGGGTGGGAAAACTACCTCTATGGAAAGTAAGATGAGCAAGAAATGGTCATGGATTTGTTCTGAAAAGCAAAATGATTAGCACCAATGAGGTGTCCCAAGTGAACAGTATGGGAGAATGGGTAGGCTTTGGTGTGGCCAACTAATATAGAAAAATCAGAGTATAGGAAAGAAGGGACAGATCAGTTGAGGTAGATGGAGGATTCTCTCTCAGAATTCTAAGATGGAAGTTCCTGTAGTCATCTAAGTGGCAGAGGGCACTAGGAAATGCTACATATATATATAATGCCTGAAGCTCCTGGACCAGTGGTAAGTTTTATCACTGTAGTACTCAGTCTTGATGAGGTTGTGTATCAGTGACACATGACCCCAAATTCCATTGGCTACAAAATCAAGCATTTATATTCTCACTGACAAATATAAAGGTCATGGAATCAGATTTGGCTTTGTCCAATATCTTTTTTATTCTAGAACCCAGTCTAAAAAAAAACATCCACTTCAGCTTTGTTAAGGGAAAAGAATGATGATAAATTTACAACATGAGTCAAAGCTACTACTTGGACATTGCACATGTCACTTCTGCTCACATTCTGTTGACCAAAGTGTCACACAGACCCTGATATCCATTAGGTATGAGAGAACTCCCCACTTTGTTAGTAGTCATAGGGCAGTGGAGAGTGAAGTGGAAGGTGAAGAAAATATTTGGTCCTAATAATACAATTAATTATAAAATTTGGGGGATTCATACAACTTCTTTTTTTGGACCTAATCTGTAAAAAGAAATGATAGTAACACCTCTTAAATTTTTAAGAGAATTAACTTGGTTCATATATGTAAAAGATTCAAAATGGTGCCCAACTCAGTAAGAACTCTTAATTTAGTGGAGTACAGGGGAGGGGAAAAGAGTATTATTGGTAAAGAGTTTTAGTTGGGTAAGACAACAAAATTCTGAAGATAGATGGAGGCAATGATTGCACAACAATGTAAAAAAACTTAATGCCACAAGAAGGACACTTAAAAGTGGTCAGAATTTTAACAAAATAATCAAATATATAAAGTTTTGTATATTTTACCAAAATTTAAAAACTGTGTGATAGCATTATTAGGGAGGAAAATGAAAAGTATAAAAGATGATGGGCAGAAAGAAGAGAGCTTGAAAACCAGCTGTGAGGACAACAGCATTGAACAAAGATCTTTTAGAAACATTTGGGGCATGAAAAGAAAACCAGAAGATGATGTTTCCCCAAGTATGAATATTGAGTTTTCCGTAGGGAGGAGTGTTGGACTTCCTGAAGATATTCATGTCACTTGACTTTGAACCAAAACCTTAGCCAACTGAGCTAAGGTTTCCTTTGGTACATTGATTTTTGTTGTTCTGCTTCACTCTGCCAGTCCTCATGATGTCAATTCCAGCCACCTTCCACACCTGGCCTAGTCTACCTCAAGGCAAAATCTTGGTCAGGTCTCCTTTCCTGGTTCCCTCCATTCTTTCAATCCAGGCCTATTTGTCCATTGTTAATATTCTGGTGAGATAAAATTGTTCTATAATTAAAAAGACATAGAATATAGGACTTTTTTTCCTTATGTCATTATTATTGGTGTATGTATATTTTATACCCTGAACAAAGGCAGCAGTGGGATAGAGGAATAGAAAGAATTGATAAATTATTGAAAATTATTGAGGCTGGGTAAGAGTTTCATTGGGCAGGTCATACTGTTATTTCTGGCTTTGGAGAAATTTCCAATTTTCTATTTGCCAAATTTCTATTTGGAAAGAGATCATTGCTATTGTCCAGGGCTGCCCCAGGGGACAGTAGAGCACAGTGGTTGAAAAATGGTTTTTTGCTTTGATAGACCTGAGTATGGGATCAAGGGGTTATGTTTCCATATATAAAACTAAAGGCTGTGGTTTTGTCTAGAGGTAGAGTGTTTGCCTATTATGCATGAGGCCTTGGGTTCAAGCCTCACCATCACATAAAAATTAAATAAATGTATTGTGTCAACCTACAACTAAAAAATAAATGTTTAAAAGAAAAAAATACTAAATGATAATACTGTCAAAATAGATCCCATGCCCCATCCATGCCAAACTGCCTTTTAGAGAATCACGAAGCTGGGTATTGGCCTTACACCAGCCTGAGAGGCAGGCATGACTTCATGTCCTACTTTTCAGACACAGGGAGTTTCCCAAAGTTGCCCCTGGAAAGGGTCAAGGTCTCTTCCCCTATCAATGCTTTTTTCATTGCCCAGGTGCTAGGAAAACCCTGGCTGTGAGTGAGTGAGTGAAGGGGACTGTGCGATCCACATCAGGCTCCAGCAAGTGATGGCTGCATCACAGGCTTACTCTCTCTGGACTTCCAGGTCTCAATATGTAAACAGTAAACATCAAGAGAAGTCTCTAGGAACATGCCGGAAAAAAATGTTGCTCCTCAAAAACAAAGTGTCTCAGGTGATATCTCCAGGATTCCTTACAGAAACCCCATGGAACCCTACCAATCTGAAAATATGGAAAGTGCACTGCATCCCATGAGAGGGAGGAACAAAAAAGGCTGTGCTGTGGCATCTTCAGCCTCCCTCCATTGCTTCAGTGTGTAAGAGGGTAAACTGAGGCCCCTGGTGAAGCAGACCCCGAGGTCACATTTCTATCTCAGAGCCCAAAGACCCTTCTTCCCCACTGGGTCAACAGTGACTCCTGACAGAATTACTGGATGCCTCTCCTGACTCCCTTTGCCTCCTGTGGATGCACCCACCATGCCCTCTGCTCCTGCATCACTGCACCTCCTGGTTCCTGGGCTGTGCTCACCTAAGGGGTCCCGGGTGGGATGCTGCTTCCAACGTGCTTCCCCTCCCTTCTCCCCATCCACTGTTCTTATGGGTTGGGCTCCACTCACCCAGCCTGACTCTGCCTCACCATCTCTGCCAAACAACCAAGCCCCACTATGTCCTCTCCACTTTTTTTCATAGGCTCCACCCAGCATCTGGCCTC
Source organism: Spermophilus citellus (assembly GCF_964194105.1). Taxonomy (NCBI): domain Eukaryota; kingdom Metazoa; phylum Chordata; class Mammalia; order Rodentia; family Sciuridae; genus Spermophilus; species Spermophilus citellus. The sequence continues at coordinate 12,423,541 of NC_138196.1, read as the reverse complement.
TTACCTGCACTGTTCTGCAGAGCCACACCCACTCTACCCATTTGATCTTCTACATTTTGTCCATGTGGCTCATCTTCCACTGACATATTTAACACTCTGGGATTGCAGGTTTTTCTCTCCAGCTCTGGAAACTTTGTAGTATGGCTTGTTTGATATAAGAATACCTCAATATTGTGATTAACAATGTGTCTCAAAAGTTAAAAAAATAACATTAAAAAATCTGAAGATGAGGTTCAGTGGTTATGTTCCCCTAGTTTCAAACCCTTGTACCAAAAAAAAAAAAGAAAGAAAGAAAGAAAAAGAAATAAAGAAATAAAAAGAAAAAGAAAAAGAAAGAATAAAGAAAGAAAAATAGGCAAGTAAGAAAAAAATGTGGTTCCTTTTTCTTATGTGTTACAAATTTAGCATTAATTTGTACCTGTTGTGGAGGCTGTGAAAAGTCAGTCTTTCATACATACGTCCATGCCCACACCTGACATTTTGTTGTCAGGCTATTGCTTTATGTCAAGGTCTATACTTTACCTGCCACCTCACTTTAATTGGAATTTTTTTTTCAAATCCTAGGTTTCTCTGGAGACAGGGTTCTTCTTCAGTCCTTGGACCCTGGCTTCTTCCTTCAGTGCTCATTTAGTTTCAAGTCTTTTTTTGGAGAAGACACACTTGAAAATTGGGGACAGTAAAGCTTGCTTAAAATCACTTTCCAATGGCCCATCAGTGCAGGAATTGAGATTGGGACCAGTGTCAGCCTGTTGTGTAATAGTTCTCAGGAGAGCCATGGGAGCCCTGAGATTTTGGACTTGAGTGTTGGCATCAAGAGGAAAGGTACTCACTCTCTGTGAACATTCTGGGGCAGATGAGGGACCCTGGAGATGACTCAGGCCTAACTCTGCCCCAATGGCTCAGATTAGGTACTATAGAGGTTTTGTGTTGTACTTTCCTTCCATCCCCAGAAACCTGAAAAACAATTGGTGACAAAGATGGCTGGTTCTCTTGACCTACATTGTTCCTGAACCTGAGGACAATGAACAGAAAGCAGAACAAGGAGGAAAATCAATGCATCTGTCTTTCCAATACTAGAAAAATAAATCCATCAAATACTGAAAAATATTTCCTTTTACTTGAAAATCAAAAAGCCCAGTGATTGGTAGTCTGGGCTGCTATGGCTATCCAGCTATTCCATCATGCCCCAGGGCCCTTCCTGTTTTTCATTATGCCATCCATTTAATACAGCAATCAGGGGAAAAAGAAAAAGGAAAAAACAAAGAGCTAGAGGCCCAGTTGCTTCCAATGTTATCTTATTGGCCAGCACAGAATCACAGAGACCCCTACCTGCAAAGGATATTGGGGAATACAGTTGTTTTCACTTTTACTTTGGGTTTGTTTTTGTATTTGGTTGTGGGGACTGAATCTATGATTGCTTAAGCACTGAAAAACCGTCCCCAACCCTTTTTATATTTTAGAGACAGATTGTTAGGGCTTTACTACATTGCTGAAACTGTCCTTAGACTTGTGAGCCTCCTGCCTCAGCCTCTATAGTCACTGGGATTATAGGCATGTGCCATTAGGTCTGCCTGTGTTTTTTTAGGTGCTGGAGTTGGAACACAGAGCCAGGCACATGTGAAACTTGTTTACTACTGAGCTGTACGTTCAGCCATAAACTTGTCATTTTGAACTGTTAGCAACCCATTAAAAAATAAATATAAGGTCCCAGTGGAATGAATGAGGGATACCTGCCACCTGAACTTTAGCAACCAGTTGTGCTGGGGTGGCATAGTGCAGGTCCAATGCATACTCACAGGGTGGCATGAAAAGATGGGCATCAAGTGAGGAATGGGTTCTGATGGGCTGTTAAAGGAGAACTGCTGGATAGGTGGCAGGCTGAGATATTGTTCTTTCATGTGTTGTGATGGGCATCTCGCGTGGAGAAGGGGTAGAGGGTGAGTGCATTTGGGTGGTTACCCACTGAGATACATCCCCATTTTTTAAAATATTTTTTTCTTTGTTGATAGATCTTTATTTTGTTTATTTATATGTGGTTCTGAGAATCAAACCCAGTGCCTCACACTTGCCATGAAATTGTGCTACCACTGAACCACAGGGCCAGCATCATCCCCAGCACCTTTTATTTATTTATTTGATTTGGCCATTATTGGATTAAACTCTTGGATACTCCACCATTGAGCAACATCACCAAACCCATTTTGTATTTTATTTAGAGACAGCCTCACTAATTTGCTTATTTCATCACCATTATTGAGGCTGACTAAGAACTCATGATCCTTCCACCTCAGTCTCCTGAGCCACTCAGATTACAGATGTGTGCCGCTGTGTCTGGCTCCCCTTTTCTTTCTTTTTTTTTTCTTGTAAGTTGTTTATTTTATTTATTTTTATTTTTTATTTTTTTATTATTAGTTGTTCAAATCATTACAAAGCTCTTTTCTTTCTTTCTTGTTTTTTTTTTAATTTTATTTTATTTTTTTTATTTTGAGACAGGGTTAAATTGTTTCTCAGGACATCACCAAGTTAATGAGACTGGCATTGAACTACCAATACTCCTGCCTCAGCCTCCACATCCACTGGGATGTCAGGCCTGCACCACTGAGCCAACTCTTATACAATTTTTAAAGTTATTTATTCCATGGTAATATGGATCTATTTAAACTTACAATATAAAAACATACTTAAAATATATTCACTTATTATAAATAAAGTTATAAGAATTAGTATATGTCATTTTTATAAAAATAGATGTCACAACACTTGTTCCTAGTGACTAAATATGACCCATAAAATGTTAAACACATATGGACATTTGATTTATATATTTTATTCTTTTTCCATATTTATTATTGTAGACAAGTTCAAAACACTGAATGAGTGAATGCAGAGAATTATGCCAATTTCCCTAATTATTAGTTGAAAATAATATTTTATTTTTTCTAGTAGTGGCATTTATTTTCCCACAAACACTGCATGTGGCATTTATGTGTTGAAGCTGAAAAGTTGATCATACAGAAACTGAGAACAGAAATGCTTCCCAGATTTATGATAAGAATGAGAAAGTGACTGATTGTGTGTAAGGAGTGCAAAAAACAATTAAGACCAGAAAGTAACTCTTAGGTTTTAGAGCACAATAAGTGATTACATTGTATAATAACTACTTTAATAAATCAAAATAGCCAGAACTTAGAAGGTTTCAAACACAGAATAATAATTTTAATGAGATGAAAATTACCCTGATCTGATAATTACACACTATGTACACATGCCGAGTTATTTTTTTTCTTAAAATAAATTTACTCTAATCCAACTTAAAACATACAGCCATTATCACAGATTCCTTGGAATGAAAGGAAAACCTAGGGGTTTTCCTCCAGTCTAGGCTAGATCAGTTTTAGAAACAATTAAGTAGAAGGTTTTCAAATCAGGTCATAGGATTTTCTAAGAAGGGAAAGTTTATAACATATCCCAATAACTTCTTTTCCATTTTGACTATTCAGGGTGTGACTATGCAGTAATAAGATGTATTTCCATAAGCCACTTGAAAAATCTCTCATATCATAGTCATATTTCACAGAGGGAGTTTCTCAGGTTATACACCTAATATCTTACTTTTCACATAATTTTCTACAAGATGTTTAAATAAAATTTTAATGAGCTCACTGTCTATTATTTAACCTCTTCCTTATTTTCTTTTAGTACATTTCAACAAATTATGTAAACTTAATCTTGAAAAACTTATTTGTTTTGAATTAAGAAATTTATTCAGTCTGCTTTTTTGCTACACCATGAACATAATAGATAACTTTGCTGTCTATATGTCTTTTAAAACATCCATATTCATTCTCTGATGTAGCAAACACACATAGGGTAGAGGATGATTAGTCCAAGATCAAGAATAGCTGGAATATTTTGCTGAAGAAATACTAACTGAATCAATCCCATTAGGAATTAAGTAGGAATGCAGGTTTAGTAAATCCCAACAGTTTTATAGTTTATTAGATGAACATTCCTTTTCAAAAGAACTCATAAACATTTTGCTTTACAAAGAATGCTTCTCTTCCTGAATTTCCTTCATGTACTCCTTAAGAGCAATGCGGTTTTGTTTAGTATGTAGTTATCTACCAGGCCCTGTACTCAGGAACACAGGTACAAAGATGAATAAAACAAGATCTGTATCTAGCAGAAGCTGGTATCTTTCAGGAAACACCAACACAACAGCATTTCTGGGAAAGTTTCCAAGTACCATGAGGGTCTCTGCAGGGCTTTGAACCATGCTACATTGAGGGCCATATTTTCAACACTTGAGCTTTTGGGGGACATTCCAAATCCAAACATAACAAACTATGCTGGTGGGGCTAAAATCTGTCTTTCAGAAAGTCCTCTCAGAACCAGAGAGGATGCACTTGCAGAACTTCCAGCTGTATTGGCAGGCGCTGTGCATGTTGATTGGAGTAAGACTCCACTTAAAGGTATTTTGTGCTGGAAACTCGATGATGATAACCGGCCAGGTTGGAAGTGTGGAGGCAGATAAAATTTCCTTGATCGAGAAAAGCAGGTAATCTCAGAGGCAGCCCTTTGTGCAAATGACCATAGACATTGCCTTCCTTTTTTGGGTACCAACTTGGTGGTGGGACTGCAAACTGGTGCAACCACTCTGGAAAGCAGAATAAAGACTCCTCAGAAAATCCAATCTAGTTACATATTTTTTCCAAGAATATAATTAGAATCTGCAAGTAGAGTTATTTACACATCCCATCAAAGAAAGACATTTGGTGTGATCCCAGGAAACCTTGACAGGGACATGATTACAGCTAGCCGGCCGCGGAGGTGCGCGGAGATGGCGCGCCGCAGGGCCGGGGCCTCCCGCCGCTGCTAGACGCATGCCGGGGGAACGCCGGGCTGGGCGGCGTGGGGACTGGCACTAGGCAGCCGCCGGGCTCCGGGCGCTGCCGTGTCCTCAGCGCCACCGAGTCCCCAGCCGCTGGCTGGCGGGAGCTGCGCAGTTGCGAAACTGCTTGGATATGGGTCTCATATCCAAGTACAAAGAGTAGATTCCAGGTAAAAATTAAAATAAATAGAAATAAATTTTTTGATGTTTTAGCCAAATATCTACATTACCTCAGATTTTTAAATGGTATCCTATGTTCATGAATGTTTCACTGTTTTGGTTTCCCTTACTGTCATGTCTTTTAGATCTGCAAGGTCTAAAGAGTCATGGAATGATTTAGACTTATTCACATGGATTTCTCATGACTGTTATTTTTTTTTTCAAAACTTGTTCACACTTTATTTTATTATTTTATTTTTATGTGGTGTTGAGGATTGAACACAGTTCCTCACATGTTCTAGGCAAGCACTCTACCACTGAACCACAATCTTAGCCCTGATGACTGGTATTTTTTAATATGTGGCTGGAAACAAGCTAAAATACATACCTACTATTTCAGGCACTTGACTTAAAATACAACACGCCTTGTATAAAAAATATTCCATCAGATTAACATCAAATTTTTTGTATCAATTTTATGCATGGTTTCTTTACTGGAGAAATGCATTGCTTACTTCAAGCAGATGAATATTGTGACTCTTATGGAACTTTATCTTTTAGGCTTGGGTCAAATTCGTGTCCTTTAATTAAAAACCTTACAATGGAATGACTTTGAGTCTATCTGAACTGTGACTTTAATTACACCTTTATTCCAGATGACTAAGGAGAAAACAATAATAATATATTTCTTTTTTTTAGAGAGAGAGAGAGAGAGAGAATTGAGAATTTTAATATTTATTTTTTAGTTTAGAGAGAGAGAGAATTGAGAATTTTAATATTTATTTTTTAGTTTAGAGAGAGAAAGAGAGAGAGAATTGAGAATTTTAATATTTATTTTTTAGTTTAGAGAGAGAGAGAGAGAATTGAGAATTTTAATATTTATTTTTTAGTTTTCAGCGGACACAACATCTTTGTTTGTATGTGGTGCTGAGGATCGAACCCAGGCCGCACGCATGCCAGGCGAGCGCGCTACCGCCTGAACCACATCCCAAGCCCCAATAATATATTTCTAATGATATTCAATAGCTGGACTTTGGTCACTTAAGATAGTTTTTCTGGTCATGATAATAACATATATGCAAGGTGGATAGCTACGTTGGGAATTCAAAGACAGGCCTAAAATACTGCCAAAGAGCTTTCTACACATATTGCTAGAATATTTTAACATCATGAAAATAATTTGAATCAACAACATATGTAGCCATTATGAAAAGAAAAGTTTTAAATCTATTAAATCACATAGATGAAGTACATAATTAAAAGATAATGGCCAGCATTTCTACTGAGTACTTTTTATTTCAGAAACACATCCATATTTGATCCTTGTTCTTCTTTCATACACAATAGCTCTAGAATATATGTAATAATACTCCTTATATGTAATACAAGATTTAGCACCAACATAACACTTGAACTCGATAAAAGACTATAAATACAAATTAAAAAATCATCTTAGAGGACATGCTTCTCAGTATCATCTTAGATGATATATTAAAGGCATTACGTCTGACAATAAATGGTCAAAAGATAGACTTAAAAAATACATGTATGTGCACACCTACTACATTGAGATTCATCTTTTGAGAAGGTTGCAATTCCTTACTTTTGTGCAATCATTCCATTTCAATTCATTGAAAATTGTAGAATTTTCAATATATTCTTACTGCTTAATCAAGAAGAGAAAGATGAAATCAACATACTACCTCAGAAAATCTCAAAAGAAGATAATATCAAGAAATATTTTGAGGGCTGGGGATGTGGCTCAAGCGGTAGCGCACTCGCCTGGTATGCGTGCAGCCCGGGTTCGATCCTCAGCACCACATACAAACAAAGATGTTGTGTCCGCCGAGAACTAAAATAAATAAATAAATTCTCTCTCTCTCTCTCTCTCTCTCTCTCTCTCTCTCTCTCTCTACCCCTCTCCTCTCTCTTTAAAAAAAAGAAAAAGAAATATTTTGAGAATATATGGTAATTCTGAATCTATAAGAAAGGCTTTGTACAGTGGGAGCACAGCTACTATTACACAATCCAGACATGATTTGGTAATAATATTCGAATGGCACCTGGAGAATATTAGAGGGAGTTGATAACTGAAGTGGGAAAAATGTGTGTTGGGTGAATCCACATATATCCCTGGTAATAGGATAGGCTGAGATTGATAAAGATGACACTATTTGAAATAAAGGTTTCTGCTCATTTTCTTCTAAGATATATACTATTAATATGGAATATGAAAATAAAGATCAACAAAATATAATATTTTATTAGTATAAGAAACATTTCCTCTGAAGTTCATCTTGAGATCTCAGCTAACACCATAATTTTCTTCTGCAACTTCACATGCCTTTTCTAGCAGAAGATCTAACCCAAGAACTTTACCATTGGTATCTTGGACCTAATATATCTAGGGATGCTAATAATTATGGGGTTTATAGTTACAGATGTTTTTGTCTCAGAATTTTGGAGATAACATCAAATATAAATTAATAATCTACTTTCACAGGTTTGGAGGGGGGATTCTCCATTTTTACCATCTGCCTGCTGAGTGTTCTCTATGACATAACCCTCAGCCCCAGAAGCTCCTGCTTGGCAAAATTCAACCATATATTCTCACATCAGAGCCTGTGGTTCCTTGTTTCTTGTGGGTATTCTGCATGTTCTTGAATGCTTGCTTCTCATTTTCTTCTACTGCCATCATCAATGTGACGTGATATGATCTTATATTTATTACTGTATGCTGAATAATTATACAGATGCATTACTTTCTAAGGCATTTATTTTAAATATTTGGGATGTTTCAGGAATTATTTTTATAGGGTTCATATCCTCAGGTCTTTCTAAAATTCAATAAATAGATAAACCTCTAACTAAAAAATAAATAATGTTATCACTATTAAAATATGAACATTAAAATAAATAAACAATATTTAAAACTCTCAGCCCATAGGTATAAGGACTTAGATTACAGAGATCAATTTTTTGGGAGACACAAACTACCAAAATGCATTGTGTCCTTGGTGATCATTGTACTGGGAAGAAATTATTGGTTTCAGCATTGGACTCTCACCAAGCCATGGATTTATTAAGGGTAGGACACTGCTGTTTTCTTCTGTAACCATGACATGGTATCAATCATATGTAAAAAGGAAAAAAAATAACAGAAAGAGAAAATGGTTCCCTCAGAAAAAGAAGGCATTACCAGCATTCTGAAATAGTGCACAGAATATCCAAAATGTGGCCTCTGTCTACTGGGGCATCTACAAAAAGCATGAACTTGTATACCTTCTTGGAGAAAAAAAATGTTCTAACCTTCCAAAGAATTGGGCTTTATTATTTGAAATTATAAAAAGTAGCCATTGATAAAGCAATATTTTTTGCAGGACTGAACATTGAATGTACATTTGCAAGAATATAAAATAGATTCCCAGAGCTATTCAATACAGAAATATTGTTAATAAATAAAGTTCAGAAATAGCCCAAATGTCCATCATTTGTTTAGTTCCAAGTTTGGTCTACCTACACCATGGAAAGGTAAGATTTTTGCATATGTGGGGTGTTTTCCAGGTTGTTTCACTGAGTAAAAAATAAGGGGCAGACAGGATATACAGGAGCACTCCCTTTTGGGTAAGAAAGAAATTTACCTAATAACTTATTATTTTTATTGACTCCTACCAGAACAAGAAACAGTAAGAATATATGCTAGAAACAATTAAAACAGATGTTCATGAAGGGCAATAGGAAAAGATTAGTGGGGATGGAATACAGGTGAGTCTTTAACATGGGTTTATATTTAAGCCACATAAACAACAACCATGTTCAAAACATAGAATTAAATCAAAGAACAAAAATCAAGCCCAACAGGTAAGAAGAGTCTGACAACCCAAACATGAACCATACTATTCTGTGACTAATTTCTTTTTCTTTTTTGAAGAGAGAGAGAGAGAGAGAGAGAGAGAGAGAGAGAGAGAGAGAGAGAGAGAGGACTTTGAAAAAAAAATATATATAGTTTTCACTGGACACAACATCTTTATTTGGTGCTGAGGATAGAACCCAGTGTCCTGCGCTTGCCAGGTGAGCATGATACCACTTGAGCCAGATCCCCAGCCGCTAATTAGTTTCTTAAGCTTGCATGATTTCCAGGATCTTTTTCTCCAATGTGAACAATATTTTACCTAAATTTTTTAACACACACTTGTTGTGATGTAATATTTACTGATCAGTAATTGGAAATAAAGGATCCCAGGATTCTTATGCAATGTTTAGTGTCAGTGCAGCAAGGGAAAACATGGGTTTTATGCTTTGTCCATTAGACTGGAGTTTACAATGGAAGGGGCCACTTCTTATCTTGAGTGAGCAGCCTGGTGAATACACAGATATGACTATTAATATGCACTGAAGAATTCTTTGAAAGTTTAATGCCAAGAACACAGAGAGGACTTGACAGTTACATCCAGGTCCAGATTTCAGAAGCTTGGCTATATGCACTTGGGGCAAAATGACCAGTCCTAAACCCTGTGTGAATATGTATTTTAATATTGTGGTAGTTTATCATAAGCCTAGGCAGAAAAAGGTTGGGTCTTGAAGGTTATTCAGTCATGTGGGTAGAGTTATGGAATGGGATTATTGTCCTTTATTAAAAGAGAGCTGCAAAGAAACTTCTCAATGTATCCTGTGAGGACACACATGGTGCACTTCCTTACTCTCATCAAGCTGCTATAATAATCTATGGTAGACTGGGTGGTTTATAAGCCACAGACACTCATTTTTCACATTGTATAAGATCAAGGCACAAGGCTATTCAATGCTTGGTGAGGAAATTTCTAATGGGTAGAAGCTTCTGGCTGTGTCATCATGTGGTGGAAGAAGCCAGCTAGCCTGTAGCACTGTTCATTAGAGCATTAATTCCACTGGTGAAATCTTCAGCCTCAGAAACTCAACACCTCTCCAAAGACTCACCTTCTAATACCATCACCTTAATGGAGAGGAGTTCAACCAAGATATTCAAAGGGACACAAACCTTCATATTAAAGATTTCTATATAAAAGCCAGAATAAAAATGTATGATATGTACTCAAGACCTTGGTCCATTAACATTTATTTTATACCAATCATAACATCTAGGAACCTCCCTGCAAGCTTAATAAATTCAATGCTTGAGAGTACTCCCCAGAGATTTTTGTTTCACTGATTGGAGCTAAAGTCCAGGTAGCAGGGTAATTGACTCTAATGCTCACAATTAGGAATGGAATCACTTTTCTATTAAAAATCAGGGAAGCATAGACAAAGAGATTGGATTCACCTGCTCAATATTGTGTGTCAAGTCGACAGGAAAACCAAGGTGTGTGTATGTACTTCTGTAGCTCTCCAAAGAGCTCTCTGTGGCTCCAAACAAAAGAAGACTCCACAAAGCAGGGGGCGGGACACAAGCCAACCCCTCTGCCACAACTCACCCCACAATACTCCTAGAGAATAAGTGTACATATAGGAGACAATTCCAGATGGTACCTTGGTGATCAATGGGCAACATGCAAAGAAATAGGGCACAACCAACTTTAGCAAAGGCAGAGGTGTGGCTAGGCCAGGATGGGGGCTGGCCTAGAGGATAAACTTTTCCAGGGCACATGAAGCCCAGGGCTTCTTCCTCCCCAAATTAGCCTTGCCTTGTCACACATATGCTTGTTCAACTATTTATGCCCTTCTCCTATTTTATATTTCTCTTGCACATGGCTTTGGAGGTCTTATGCTTTGGCATTTCTTATATTTTTAATGCATCTTTCAAACTACCCCAAAATCAACCATGTGGAATATTACCTGTACAGGTTACAGTTTTATTTTATTACCATTTAGCTCAAGTTTTAAAATCTCTCTGAAATACACTTTTTTAGTTTTTATGATACTTTTATTATCTCTTTACATATTGACAATGGTTGTGATAAAGCAGTATCTTCTGATTTCAACACCTGGAATATCAGTGACCTGCTTAAAATGATTGCACTTTCTTTTAATTCTCCATCATAAGCCTCCATTTAATTGTTTTACACTATATATAACTTTATATATAGTACAGACAAGCCCAAGCTAAAATTACATGGTTTCTCTCAGAGAAAGGGCAGGCCTCCCCTCTGTCTCCATTAGTGAGTATGAGGGCTCATCACAGCTTCCTTAGTTTGGCCTTCCAGCATGGGCTCTGACTCAGCTCCATGTTAATCTTCCTGTGATCTCCTCAGCCTGTGGCCTTCAGCTCATCTTCTTCTTCTTCTTTTAAAATTTTAGTTTAATTTTAATATTTTACAGAGCCTGAATCACAAAAATGCCAGTTTGAAAATGGTGGCATACAGAAAAAAACACTACCCAGAAACCAGGTGTTTCATGTGGGAACAAGCCAGGGAAGAGGACCCTATCACACATGATAGAGAGAGGACCCTCAGAGCCATGGTGGAACCATGGGAGGTGCCTGAAATCCCTCATCCCAAAGTTGAGGCATTGTAAATTGTTTAATGGGACTGAACTAATTTTATCATATAATCAGAATAATAGCAACTGTGATTGGTACATGATTCCAATTGAGATGCCTTTCCAAATAAGACCATAAAAATGTTTGGAGACCAGCTCTCCCAGGATTGGTGTTATCCACCAAAGAAAAAAAGTAAAATTAAGAGACATCTGACATATTACACTGGTAAAGCCACAGTTCTGTGTTTTCCAGGGGGATATTTGTCATCTTTCTGTAGACATTAAAATTATAGGCCTGCAGAGAAAGAACTTAAAGATGTCTTTCCTTAAAACATGCAACTCTTTATGCTATTACCTGCAACACATCCTCCCTGGCCTCATCCATGTGGATATGTGCCTCTACATTCTTAGATTCAGAAGTAGTGTGCAGTTGGGTCATGGAAAGGCTGTGGAAGAAGGGAATTTTAGCATACTGGTGAGGTTTCTTGTAGCTGCAGAAGAGAGACTTCAGCTCCAATAGTTCAAGGCAGCCCAGAAAACTGTGTTCCGTATGGTACATTGAGGATATTTTCTTCTAACAATGTTTGCTTCTTTAATTCATATCCTCCAAAAATGAGTCATTTTTTAAATAGGGAATGATGATTAATTTTAGTGTCTCATTTGTTCTAAGTTTAATGAGTTCTACTGATACAACTAACATATAGAATGTCATCTACAGATTTTAAACATTACTTATTTGTATACATATTATAAAAGAAGACATGAGTTTTAACTTGATATTTTATAAACATTTATTTTATTTACATGTGGATCTGAGGATCGAACCCAGGACCTCTCACATGCTAGGCAAGTGCTCCACCACTGAGCCATATCGCCATCTGTAATTTAGCATTTTTTTATTTATAAACTTGCTTCTGTAATATTAATAAATAAAATAAAACTACTATTGATGTGAATTCTATAATTTTAGTAATTATAAGTTTTTTATAAGTTTTTAGAAGGAAATGAGATTCTATGTTCAAAACTTCATTTCGTATAGGGCAATATCACAATGCCATAAACTACATATATTTCTTATAAAGTCTTTGGACCCAATTTAACTCAAATAATTAAAAATTTTCTGACCCTGTACTCTCTCAGTTAGGAAATGACAAATGAGAGGATCATAATACAAGGGTTTGGAAGCACACTGAAAATTTTTGAAAATCAAATGAACATGCTAGTAATTTCCCAATCCTGGATTTAAAATACACAGGAATATAATTTCCAAGTTTAGAGGAGGAATATTGGTGTTGATTAGTTATTTATGTATTAGTTTTATGTGTGTATATATATGTGCCTATATACACACATATGTCCTTTCCAATTTCTATTACAATGGAACTGTCTGACTCTATTTTTTCTTAAAGAAACATTTAGGTCAGTGGAATCTCATCCTACCCTGATCATTGTATTTAAATTTCTGATGTTTTCACAAACTCAAGTTATTTTTTAGTTGTTTTTTTTTTTTTTTTTTGCTTGTTTATGGCTTCTTTAGCATGAACAAGTAATTGTGAACCTATCTCCTTCTCTGGTCACTGAAACACAAAGAACAAGATGACAGAGAAAAGCCAAAGTTGTGGGGAAGAAAAGCAGGACTTGAATTTTACATAACTACATCAATCAGAGAGACAGACTGCCCTTTAGGAATCCATGGATATCCCAGTAATGAAAGCTTGGCATCTGTGAAGAATCACTCTCTGGCTTCCTCTTTCTTTACTTTAAGATTAAACAGATCTTAACTTTATGAACCATATAAATTCATTGACCATCAACTATATGGAAAATTTAAGGCTAAACTCTTGGATGAAGAGTTCTTTAAGCCACTGTGCATTTTCTAGCTTTCATGGTAATTGCTCTCTAATTTAGAAACTGTGATTAACAAGAATTTCTAGAAAATTCTATAATTAGAAAGAGGCATATAATTTCAAATTACTCATATAAGCATATATTACATTAATACATCTGAATAAATGAAGCATGTGAGATCACAAAACAAAAACATAGACCTAAAATTCCCCACACAGCTATGAAAAGTTCTGTAATTACAAAGCAAAATAATTGTCTTTTAGGTCCAAAGCATGAGGTTTCAAAGTCCTATAACTAATAAATGTCTATACCTTCTTTATTTCAAATTTATTGCTGTGCATGCATTATTATAATTTGTTTGAAGGATCATGTGTTGATCTAGTGCTTCATTTCAAACAACTTTCTTAAAAGTACTAAGAATTTTTCTTCTAATATCCATCACTAATAGTATTAGTACCATAGTTATATGGCGATTTTTGAGCCTAAAGGAGAAGTATACTTAAAATTTAAAAATTATGTGTCACTGAAAAGATAGAAGATATACTATATTAAAGCTGACTTTATTGTCTAGGAAATAGAAATATGCCAAAGGAATTATTTCCAGGTATTTGGTCATTTTTGATGTACTGATCTGTGTATAATAAATAAAATTTAATTATATTTGCAGATTTATGGAACTATGCTTCAAAATAAATGTTCCTTGAGAAAGAATATTAGTGTATTTAGCTTCTACATCTACGTCTAGAAAATTTACATAATATCACAAAAATTACATGATTTGTGTAGAAATTCTATTCACTGTATATAATATTTTGAGGAGATTCATGGATTTGGAATTTTTGCTTCAAATATATTTTGTCAAAAATAAACAGAACTTGGTCATAAAGCTTTTGGTTTTATATTATATCATTAATTTATGGTGACATTATTATTCTCTTTCAAGAACAACTATATATAAAAAATAGTGATTCTTTTTCTTGGTGCCATGTCATCTTCCATAATTTTTATACTTTGTGGAAAAAATGATAATTTTGTAGTGCACAATTACATGCTTATAAAGCCTATATTATTTCCTCCAATTTTAATCATGGATCTAAATTCATATTAAAATGTATTGAACATTTTTGACTGTGTATTATAAACCCATAAACTAAGCTAACTATTTTACTTAGAGACCTGGATCTTCAAATATACGATTCTATTTTACCCACAATGAATTAAAGTAACAGTAAAAGAGAAGCATAAAATGAGATAAACATCAATAATGAAAAGAGGAGGTGATCTCCAGTGACAAAAGACTTCAAAGAACTTCTGGAAAACAGAAAGTCTGGAAGCAGATGAAGGATGCATTTGAGTTCTAATTAGGGCTCCCCAGGAGGGGGATTAAGACCATGACTAGGCATCTTGGAAGTCTATGAGGTAGGGTGCTTCAGATCAGCACAATGGAAATAAAGGGAAGGAAGCTTGTTTGGGCGCACAGAATCTGGGTTTGCAGTCTATCTCAAAGGAGGCTTCTGCTTACTCCAAGTGAAATTTTGGAGTTGTCTTGCACTCTCATATTGGGTCCTACTTGAGACATGGAGTGTGATTTACATGAGTCTCAAACAGTCTTGATTGTAGGAAGACTTGAATGGTCATAGCCAGAAAAACTCTCTTCTACTGATGAAAATATTTTGAAAAGACCGCTTTCAGAAATTGTCTGGGAAATGAATCCTTCTGTTCTTATGGTGCCATAAAGCACAGTTCCCTATAGTGACACCACAAAAATTCACTTTTCAGTCAAAGTTCTGTACTTAGTTTATGGTACTGGTGAGAGTCTGTTCCTGAAAAAAAAAACTTATAAAAAGGAAAACAGGGCAATTAATTACAGTTTTGACAGCTGTGTAGACTGAATGTCAAATTAATGTCATCTTGTGTTTTTTCTGCTGTTCTTTTTAGATCCCCTAAATGGACTTCTTTTGGTCTCTACACTTAGCTGATTGAGTGAAACTCATACATATGCCCAAATCATTTGAGCCTCCTCACCATAATTTTCTCAAGACACAACTACTTCACTGGTCTTTTTACAATTCCTGTATGGAAAGTGAGTACTAAAAAGAAGAGAATTGGATCATCTGTTTTCAAATTGAAACATCTGATTTTTATCTCCATTGCAACGTGGGATCAATGTCCTTCTGATAAGCAGAGTGAATTGACCTAACTAGGATTGTACTTTCTCCTCTTGCTTTCTGTTTTTTTTTAGTACATAGAATTTAGAGTCCTTGGGGGCAGTTTAAATTTTAGTTCGAATCTTGTTAGACATCCTGTTGGAAAAGTGTCCTCTTAAATAATTAGGATTTCTAAAACTGGAGGATGCGGAGGCATGGTGTAAGAAAATATAATTGCCAAGTGGGTTAATGGGAGTGATAGAGAGTGAAGACACTTCAGCTTTGACAGTCTAGCTCCTGGATCTATGTAGTCTATCTCTTGGTAGCACAACCTTATATAATGTTATGTAATTTAAGAAGTGTAAGCAACATCATCACCTGTTCCAGAATTCTACCAGGCCAGTACCTTTTTATTTTTTCTGTAGGTGAAAATACAGTGAATAACATGGTCATAGACCCATATAATATCTTTGTTTTTGTTAACTGTGGTCTGATTCACTTTTATGCATGGTCCATTGGCACTTTATTAGTGGTGCTTGCTTAGGATTTATTGTCCCTAAAAGCAAAATGTAAAAAAAAAATGTTTGGGTTTTTCTGGTTAAAATTATTTCTTCATTAAAAGAGGTCCACTTGTTCATTTATGATGAAAGAATGATGAAAAGAATGATGCTGTCACAAGAACCTAGAGATAGACCTCTCTTCCTAGCTGGCTGGATATTTATAAGAAGTATTTGATAGATAAAATGCAGTGACTGTAAACCACTATGGTACTCAGTCCTCATTCATCCTGTGCATCATCAGAGGCTGGATAAAAACAACTAGCCAAGTCAAGGTGTCACTCGGTTGTCTTGTACAATGTCCATGATATATTTGCTTTGGTATTTGATAGCATGAAATCTCATGATATTTACACTGCATTATCTCTCTCAGAGATCCATCCTGATTACTATACCCCCAGAATTTTATAGTCTTCAAAATTTCCTTCTAGACTCTTGACAAGTCTTGATTTCTTCCTATAAGTTTATGTACCTTCTTACCTGAGGTAACTTTTTTTTTCACGTGTAATTAAGGATGAAGTGTGCTGCCAAGTATTCTTCTCTTTAGAAAGAGCTTTTTTCACTTTTTATTTTTCAAGGCTAACCCTGAAAGATACTGTACAATGGTGCTATTTTATTTCCATTTACTTCTAAATGAAGCTAACTCATATTTATTTCAAGTAACATTTTGTTAAAAGATGGCCAATTTCTCCTTCTATCTGATTCATAAAGGGACCTTTTCCCAAAGAAGGAAATTAATAGGTGTTGTATCAATTTTTTGCTCTGAAAGTTATTGGGGTTTTCTGAGAAATGTGTAACTTCGTGGCTATCTTCTTGATTAGTTATTTGCTTAGTTATTGGTCACACTCTACAAGTGTGACCCTAGGTGAAATGCCAAGGATGATAAATAGTAAAATAAGTAGAAGCTATAAATTTATTATGCTTTTGTAACTGAAGAAAGGTTTGTAAAGTACTTTATGACTTGCATATCTCTCTGCCTTCCATTTAAAATCAAAAGATAAAATTCATCTTTATTTTTTATGTTTCACAAATAAACTTCTAAAAATAAAATTTACACCTATTTTTTTCCTAATCCTGTTCATGATTATTTTTTCCTAATCCTGTTTCATTAACAGCAGTTTATCAAACTACACTTATTAAGAACAATTTTAACAATAAAGTTATAGTTTACCTCACCAGTCTAAACTTATTGCTTATGGTTTCACTCACCTGCTATGACTGTTTTTGGTGTCTGAAAAACATACATATTATTTTCCATATTTAATCCAGTTTCTTACATGTATATACTGGAAAGAAAATCAGGTCTGGAAATATTCCATTTTGATTGAATGCTATAATCAAGAAAATAATATTTAAACATGCTAAATATATCTACAGAATTTCTCAAGTAGCTATGCTTAAACCAAATAGAATATCCTTAAAAGAAAAACTATGGTCAGCTTCAATAAAACAAGAATAGAACCCAAGTATTTATCATTAATGATGCATTATAGATGATACATACAGAATAACCCCAAGATTTAAAGGAAAAATAGTATTCAACCTGGTATTCTAAACTGAAGCAGACTGTCCATTAATGATAAATAATAATAGATTTTCATTAATGATAAAATTCTAAAAAAGCAATTTTTTGTGCCTCATTTCAAAGAGAGTTACTCAATATAGAAGAAAAATAAAACAATAGGAGCAGAGTTTGTGGACAGAAATAGTGGCTCTAACTACAGAGCTCAAGAAAGTTATGCTGATTCTGCAGTAGACCTTGAAAACAGTTTTGTTAGCATACCTCAGTCCTACCTTTAAAATGATGCTTTAATAGAAATGTTAGCTAGTAAGTAGTCAAGTGATTGAATATAGCAAAAGTTAGAAGATTCTAGTGATCTATTTTTCACACCACACACAAAAAAATGAGTATTAGAAAACATAGGAAAAACAAAGTGATAAAAAAGAAAGCAAACACCCACTAAACAAATAATGGAAAGTCAAGTTCTGCATATGAAACACAGTAAAATGTGCACTTTTTGTAACATTTGATGGGATAGAAGAAAGTAGTATTGATTGTTCTTGATGAGAAGAACATCCCTCCATGAGCAGCATTCATGTCCTGATATTGGATGTCAGAAAGGCTAATAAATTAAAGAAAGCATTCTTACTTCTTGTGTGTGTTTTGTGATGAAATCTATTTTAAAGTCAAATTTGTGAAAATGCTTACTGGTTTTTAACCTTCAGAAATTTTCTGTAGACAAAGAGTGCAACACATAATTATTTTTAAAAGGGAATAACTAACTGAGGAAGCATGAACACAGGGACTTGTAACTATTAAATAATAGAGTGGGGTGTGGTGGTCTGTACAGATGCTGATACTCAAAAATAATAAAGTGTCCAATGTAGATTAAGCAAGACATCACAGAATGCATATCATTATGATTACATAAATGATAATCAATTAAACAGTAAAGCCTTTTAATATTTGATTCATTAGTCCTGAAAAGAAAGAAGTGGCCCCATAAGCTAAATTGGTTTTCCTCCCTCTCTCATTGCAATTGGAAAAAAATAATGGGAACACCTAATACATTGTGAAGGGTCTTCTATGTATATATTTCAAGATTATGGGCAATATCAGACAACTAGTAGTATGTATGGCTAAATTTATTGCCTTTTAAAACTTTACGTGGTTGCAGATAGAGTGAAGGATGCTGATTTGGGTCTAAATTTTGGAAACTACGATTTTATATGGTACTGGGGATTGAAACCAGGGGTGCTTTATTATTCATATATATTCACAATTCTTCAATATTTTATTTTGAGAACTGGTCTCTCTTAGTAACCAAGGCTGGCCTTGAAGTTGTGATCCTTCAAGGCCTCAGCCTCTATGATTTTTGAGATTACAGGTATGTACCACCACATCAGGCCTGGACATTACATATTAATTTTTACACGCATCTAATAATCAAAACTATTTTAAATATTCCTGCATTTTTTTATATAAAATATTCAATATTAACTTTCTGACAGTGCTGGAGAGGATCTGCCCCTTCCCTCACTCCCACTGTGCTTGGGGCACACACAGAAAGAAACCAGAAAAACTGGTTTCAAAATGTACTAAAAGTCACTCTACAGCCATTCGTATCTAAACAGAAAAAAAAAAAAACTAACCAAACAAACAATTATACTGAAGCCAGAGACAGTGGCACAGGCCTGTCATCACCAATAGCTCTGGAGGCTGAGGCAGGAGGACTGCAAATTGGAGGCCAGCCTCAGAAACTCAGCGAGACTCTGTCTCTAAATAAAATATAAAAAAGGCTGGGGACGGGGCTCAGGAGTTAAATGCCACTGGGTTCCATTCCTGGTACCAAAAAATAAAAAAAAAAAGAAATGCAGACTTCTTGTGCTCATGCTGGACATACCTGGAAATGGATGATTACAGCAAAGACAAAGATGGAGGCGATGAGGTTCATGAGGTAGAGGAGATTCTGGTGGGAGAAAACCTCTCTAAGGGCTTGGACTTTGTCTGTGTGCGTGGCCCAGAGATGGAACAGTGCAAGATGGCGCCCTCCAATTCCATGCCTGTTGGCAGAGGAGGACACAAACGTGAAGGGAAGAATAAAGGGCTGGTCTCCGCTGGGTCTTGGGCCTCCTCCTTGCCAAAGCAGAGGCAGGAGAACAGAATCAGCCAGGAGACTCACGGCACCAACAGTCACAGGGTCACAGTCTGGATTTTTTGGCACCAGGGATGGAACCCAGGGGCCGTTGGCCACTGAACCCCACCCCCAGCCTATTTGTATTTCATTCACAGACAGCATCTCACTGAGTTGCTGAGGCCTTGCTGTTGCTGAGGCTGGCCTTCAAGTTGATATCCTCCTCCCTCAGCCTCAGCAACAGGCAGAAAGGGGCCTGGCCTGAGGAAAAGGCAACAGACCAGCCAGGGACACTGCAGCACAGGGCTCCAAGGACTGAGCACTTCAGAAATGGTGTGAGACTGACTTTAGAACACGAACACAGTGGGGAACGCTGTCACCATGGCCCCTGCTGCCCAGGTCGGTGCCTCCCTAGACGTGGCATCTGTGGGCAGAGTGGCTAATAGCTGGGGACTCAGATGTCCCAGTCTCTCCCTGGGACTGCATTTTCCTGTCACCCCAGAGTTGGCACAGCAGGACTTTCGTCACCTTCTGGATGGCCACTCAGATGGGCCATCTGTCCTGTAGACCACATGGACAGGATATCTGTGACAGAAACGCTGTCCTAGCTTTCCCTGGCCCCTGGCATCCCCGTGGTGGTCTTCTGACAGCCCCTCTCCCTGCCACCTCTGGCTGTGTAGGACAACCGCTGATGTCACTGTGGTCAAGAATCTGGAGACATGAAAGCTTGCACATTTTGTAAAGGAGGAAGTTCAGCAATCCCAGGGGGAGAGCGTAGGGACTTGTCCTGGCTACTCTTGCCACCAATGACCTCTCTGAACTCCCCGCACTTGCTCCGCTGAGCCACAAGTGGACCCTCAAACACACCAGCTCATCTCTTCCCCAGTCACCCCATCTTCCTTCTCTGCTCTATTCTGACCCGGGGCCCTGGGATGACACTGACGCTCACACACCTTACATTCTATCCCTTTGTATTCTTAGCACCCACAGAAGCGCCTAGTTCTTAACAGCACCTTACTGACAAATGTCTGGAATGAAAGGTGGGTGACATCAAAGGCAGGGTGAGGGCCTTAGAAGCTTTCTGAATGTTTAACATGGTCATTTCTTGCAAATCACTACCCTCTGATCTCTAGGAACTGGGTTGTTTCATGCACTAGTGTCACCGGGGGCGAGAGCCATGTGACGTCTGTACTGTCCACCTCCCTCCCAGCCTGGACTGTCCCCCACCTCAGGGAAGAAGGACCAACTGCACTCTCCACCCTAGGGGCCACACCCCACTTTCCAGGTCACAAGCTGAGCCTTGGTGGCACTCCTGAAAACAGGAGACCCTTCCAGCTGCAAGCTACCTGTGCCGGCTCCACCCTCTTCTTGCCCATCCTGGGGGTGTTCCCGTGGTTCCACCATTTTGTCTCCCTACAGCACCACTCAAAGCCCCCCAGGTAACCCCTCTGCCCCAGCCAGGTCCCAGAGGTGGCCAAGGGCAGCCACCTCCACGTCTAGGTTTTCTGTGGCCTCCCTCTCTCGCTACATCCTAAGGCCCTCACTCTGATGTCACACTGGCTGGCTCAGGCTGGATGGCTGTGCCACCTTGCCAGCCATTTTCTCAGCCTGTCTCCCAGGGACAGCAAATAATTCCTTCAAAAACTGTCCCCTCACTCACCATCCTGCTCCAGAGCAAAGTGATCCTCTGGCTGGCTGCCATGGCCCAAGCCTTCGCTGACTGGTCCCCTGTGACCACCACTGCTCCCACTAGTTTTGAATGCAGCCCCCCCAAAGCCAGGAGGTCTTATCAGACTCCTTAACTCCTACCCAGATTTCACACCCACATCCACAGCTGGGGCCCAGCTGCTTTGCACCCCCAGATCCTCAATTCACCTTAGATTTTCCGAAATTCTAGGAAGAGTCTGGTGTCACCTTTGCCTACTCTTCTGTAAGTGTCGCCGACCCTCCTACCTGAGGTCCATTCTTTCCCATGGGATCTCTCAGGCACCCTGCAGGGACTCATCTGCAGTTTCCTCAATTTGATGATGTGGCACTGGAAGCCAAGAACCAGTTCCACAGTCAATTCCAAGAAAACACGAAAATGCACACAAATATTTTCCATGAGAGACTCCCCAGCAAAAAACAGATTCAGGGATCAGAGGCCAAAAGAAAAAAGAAAAGAAAAAAAATGTCAATTTCCCTCTCCTAAGAAGTCTCACATGTTTTTCAATTTTTATTTTATTAAAATTTGTAAGCCAGGTGTCATGGTGCCTGCCTGTAATCCCATTGGTTCTGGAGGCTAAGGCAGGAGGATTGCAAATTGGAGGCTAACCTCAGCCAAATTGGGGCTCTAAGCAACTCAGCGAGACCCTGTCTCTGAATAAAATACAAAAGAGGGTTGGGGACGGGGCTCAGGGGTTAACTGTCCCTGAGTTCAATCCCCAGTGCCTTCCTCCCCAAATTGGCAATACTGCAGGTTGAACCCTGGAACAGTCATTCTACCCATGACTGTTTTGAGATAGGTCTCACTTATTTGCCAAGGCTGTCCTTGAACTTGTAATCATTGAACTAACTGCTCCTTGCCTGAACAAGTGGTTTGGTGTAGAAATTTCATTTTTAGAATCTTATTCGCTAAGAACAACTGCCAAAATATGTGCAGATAATTGCCCAGGGATATTCACTTCGATGCTAACTGTGACTGAGAAAGGACTGAAATGTCCACCAGAAGACAATTGACTAAAATCAACACTTCTTTATCCTTGCAGTGAAGGTTCCTGCTAAGAAATTTGAGGCAGGATTACTCTATGGCATGTTAACTGATCTTGAAATATTCTTATAAGACATGAAATTTTAGATATCATTTTGATTGTAAGTGTTGTTGTTGTTGTTATTGTTATTATTATTATTATTATTATTATTATTATTATTATTAGGTACTAAGGATTTAACCCAGGACCACTTAACCTCTGAGCCTTGTCCCCAGCTATTTTTATATTTTATTTGGAGACAGGGAGTCACTGACTTGCCTAGGGCCTCACTAAGTTGCTGAGGCTGGCCTCCAACTCGTGATCCTCCTGCCTCAGCCTCCTGAACTGCTGGGATGACAGGCTTGAGCCTCTGCATTCAGATATAATTTTAAACATTTGCACACTGAAAATTCAGAAGAAATGATTATGAAACAGTCATTTTCCCCCAGAGGAATACTCTACATATATGAATACTTCCTGCAGAGGTGCCCAACGGGAAGCAGGGCCCTTACCTTGGTCGGTGTTGATGGTGGTGGGGTAGAAGGCCTTCCCCAGGATGGTTTCACAGATGTTGCTTGAGATGGAGAGAGAAAAGCCAGAGCCCAGGCCGTGCCCTTTATAATGAAGCTCATCCAAAAGGAGGATGATCAAGCCTGCCACAAAGAACTGCAGAATTAAAATAAATTAATTAATAAAAGTGGACTCTGCATTACTGGCCCCAGCGCCCTGGTTCCTTCCATCTTCAAAGACAGGGCTCTCTGCTATGAGGGCCAAATAAGAGACCCTTCTCAATCTGCCTCATGGGAATTCAGAAGCCAAAGCCAGGGTCTTTCGATTTTCTATTATTTTTTTAAATTTATTTTTTAGTTGGAGGTGGACACAACATATTTATTTTATTTTTATGGGGTGCTGAGGATAGAGCCCAAGGCCTCACACGTGCCAGGTGAGCCTCTACCACTGAGCCCCAGCCCCAATATTTTTTTTTCTTAATTGTTTTGGGGTTTGCAGGTGGACAGCATGCCTTTATTGATTTCAATATTTCTCGTTGTAGATGGGTGCAGTGTCTTTATTTAATTGATTTCTTTTTGGGCAGTGACCAGCCTCCAACCCGGGGCCTGCTCAGGCCAGTGTTTAGCCTTGAGCCCAGCCCTGAGTCTGGCCTGGCCCCAGCTCTGGCTGAGTACTGCTGAGGAGGAAGAGGGACAACGGGGTCACTCAGGAAGTGGAGTGAGAGTGGGGGTTCACCTGAGTGGTGATCAGATGGCAGATTCCAGAGCCCATCTCTGAGGGGTCCCTGTCTATGCCTGTCATCACATCCACAATGGACTGGCCGATGGTGACGATCATGCCAAACACTAGGGTCCTAAGAAAATATTGAGCAGAGTGTGGCAGGAACACAGATGACAAATACTGACACTGCCCATGGGAACCTTGGTGTGGAGTGTCCAACTGTCACACATCAAAGTGCATGAAAACTCAGAGGCTTTCTAGTGAAAGCACCTTTCATCTTTTTTGTGGCTTTGGGGATTGAACCCAGGGCCTTGCAGATGGTAGGCAAGTGCTCTACTAAACCTCAGCCCAGTCATCCTAAATTCTTTTTTAAAAAAATGATCTTGAATTCTTAATATGGAAAATCATTAAAAAAATTGTCAAGGGTAAGGAGAAAACTTCTGGGGCTATAGGTCAGTGGTAGAGGCACTGAGTTCCATTTTCAGGTCTGCAAAAAAAATATATTAGAAACAAAGAGAGAAAGAGAAAAAACACCCAATTTGGGCTTTAGAAAAATAATGCAAATTTTTTGTTTGTTTGTTTTGATTTTGGTACTGGGGATTGTACTCAGGGGCACTCAACCACAGAGCCTCATCCCCAGCCCTATTTTGGTTTTATTTAGAGACAGGGTCTCATGGAGCTGCTTAGGGCCTCGCTGTTGCTGAGGCTGGCTTTGAACTCACAATCCTCCAGGCTCAGCCTCCTGAACTGCTGGAATTAGAGGCGTGCACCACTGCACTAAGCCAAGTATATTTTAAAAAGTCAAAAATAAAAATTAAAAAAAGAAAACCACTTGTGCTTTAGAAGGATAATGCATTAATTTAAGGCATTGAATAATAAATGCATTACTTAATATTTAATAATGCATTACTTAATTCATTGATGATTAATACATTAATACATAAATATATTCTACAATTTTGATTTGTGTCTGAAACTCACAATTTAAGTTAGATGGATTTCTCACTGAATTATTTAACCTACTAACTTAAGATCTCTAAGACATGCTATATGGAAGTTGGCAGAGTAGAAAATTGTAAATATTGTTTTCTAAATAACACATTCCAGTTAACAGAGGCTAGGCTTGGCTGACTCTGAGGCTGGTCCCCATTATTGGGGCTGCCTATCATTTGATACAGCCAATACTCTTAACCTAGTTTAACAACATGTAGAAACTGAGTCTCTAGAACTATTATCTAAATTTCTTCCACATCAAAAAAACTAATCAACAGCAGAGCTGGACTAAGAGGATCACCTTTTTGCTCATTAAATCCTTTTAAATACAGAAGAAAAATAGCACTTGATAAATAACTACCATGTGTTAGGCACTGTGAGAGTGATTATTTAATTTAAACCTCTTTAATTTTTTTTTGATACTGAGGACTGACCAGACGTGCTTCTCCCCTGAGTCTCATCCCCAGCCATTTTTTATTTTATTTAGAAACAGGGTCTCACTGAGTTGCTTAGGGCCTCACTAAGTTGCTGAGGTTGGCCTCCAAATAGTGATCCTCCTGCCTCAGCCTCCAAAGCTGCTGTAATTAGAGGAATACTCCACAGCATCTGGCTTTGATTGAATTCTTATGACAGCTCTGAAGTAGATGTCACCTCCCTCATGAGGTACGGAAATCATGGCTGGTGAAGGGGTGACCTCCATGCGCTGATTCTTCAAGTTTATCCTCTGGGGCATTCCTGCCCTCCCCTGCTCTGCCTGGCCTTCCCCCATACCCAGCACCTCCCAGAAGTGCTCACTCACTAACAGGCCATGGAGCACCTACAGGGTCAGCAGGCAAAGCACACAGGCCAAACTGGGCTGTTTTAATGCTCCCAATTTTAGAGCAAATTCAAATTTTCAACTAGACACCAGAAATGTACCCATGATCTTTCTTAAACTTCTGGGCTCCCGTTGAAGAGGGCTTGGTCTTTTGGGGTGTCACCCACTTCAATCATCTTGGCGCAAGCCAAGAGCTGCATGATGAGGCCCAAGGTGACCATTGCAGAGATACCCAGCTCCATGAGTGTGCCTAAGGAAAGGGGCAGCCACAAAGCACCTGTGAGTTCAAGAAAGCAAGACATTATTTAATAAAATGAACCTACAGAATTAAATGTGACCCTTTCTCCACATTAAATGGGCTTCAGGTTGCTGGCAGCAATTATAGCATAACCCGCCAAAATCAAAGATAATAACACAACTGAGTTCCTCTGTCAAGCCCACCAGACCCCATGCCATTCTGTTTGGAAAGTCACGTACTCCTCAAGAGCCTGCTGCATTCCTATCCCCATGGACAGATTCATTCTGGCTGTTCAGAAGACAGAGAGGCCCGTCCTTCATCAGTTCATAAAACTGGAGAACATTTCAATCATTTCCTGAGTCTGCAGATGGGGCTGGCACATTTGGATCTAGTTGGGAATCAACCTTCCCTTTTCATCATATTCAGATGAGCTCTGATTCTGAGTGACTGGAACCTCTTTGGAACCCCATTTTTAAACCATGTCCATCAAATGCACCATCAACATACACAAGAAAATCGTTTCCAGACCCACAGGTGACTGGTTAGAGTCAACCCTCCACTTTCACTCGTGGTTTTGATCCATATATTTCACCTGTAGATATGAAAAAGATGCAGCTGAGAAACCAATAGAGAGTTCTAGAGAGTGTTCTAGGTGGACTCACCATATCATTTCAGGGATTTCAAACACTCTAGTTTTTTTAAGTTTTCAGAAATTCTCAAGCAGAGACTTATCTTGCTCTTCCAGGTTTTGTATTGCATTCAAACCCAACTCTAAAGAAGATGGTGTTGCCCAGGCTGAATGCACCATTGATCAGGCTACTTGACATGGCACATACAGACTTTCCAGGCCACAGAGCTGCCCATTCTTTGAGCTCCACAGAAAGGCTGTCATTCAACTAAATGGTGCTGGTCCAGCAGAGAAGAGGCAGAATGAGTGTGAGCCTCCCTCTGTTGGAGGCCAGAATCCCTCACATCCAGTAGAAAGGGTCCACAGAATCTGAGGCCATAATACCAAACAAAGGATCTGGAAATGAGTAGAAACCAAAGGAGTGGCACATGGTTCCCCCCTCTCCCCCTTACCCCAACAACAGCACAGGAAACCATATTGACCTGACACTAGACTAAGAAGATGAAAAGGGGGATGGCTCTCCACAGCACATTCTCCTTCAACTGGATCTGCAGAAGAGGTAGAATCAGAGGACATGAAGTTTCCCAGTAAATCATTAAAAATAGAGTCCCACAGACCCTTTCTCTGATCACCAAGAAAGGCCAAGGTGGGCTGGGGGCACAGCTCCATGGGGAAGCACTTGCTGAGCATGCATGATGTTCTGGGTTTAGTCTCCAACAGACAACCTCCCCCAAAAAAAGAGAAGAAGCCAAACCATGCACCAAGCAGAGTCCTGAAAGGTGAGTCTCATGCTTTATGTGGACAAAGCCAATGTGAAGATGTCCGTAGGTGTCACGTCTGGGAATGCTCATATTATACAGCAGCATGATCTTCCCACTGCTTAGGTGAGTTCAATGGCAAAGCTGTGCTCTTAACCATTGACATGAACAGTTTAGATCCTCAGGCAGAGGCAAGAGGATGGCAAGTTCAAAGACAGCCTCAGCAAAAGTAAGGCACTGAGCCACTCTATGGGACCCTGTCTCTCCAAAAACAAACTAGGGCTGGAGACATCTCTCAGTGAGTGGTTGCTTCTGAGTTCAATCCTAGGGATAAGTAAGTAAGTAAGTAAGTAAATAAGTAAGTAAGTAAGTAAGTAAATAAATAAATAAATAAATAAATAAATAAATAAATTCTTTCTGTTGTTGATATTTTTAAAATAATATTTAATCTTTATTTTATTTACATCTTCTCTGATGTTTAGTATTTTTTCTTCTACTAGTTTTGGGTCAGGCATGTTCTTGATTTTCTACCTCCTTGAAGTGGAAGTCTTGGTTGTTTTCTTTTTTGATGTAGGTATGTACTGATCTAATCTTCTTAAAATTGCCTCTGCTCTATGCTATAGGGTTTTTTATTTTGTGTTTCTATCATCATTTTTCTCAAGAATCTTCAAAAATTTCCATTCTATTTATTCATTGACTTGGCTATTTGAGAGCTTGTTGTTACATTTGCAGACATGCAGGATTTTTCTGAAGTTCTGCCTGTTGTAGATTTCCAGTTTTATTACATTGTGTTCAGAAAAAAAAGTTATTTCAAATGATTTTTAGCTTCTAAAATTTGTTAAGGTTTGTTTTATGACTTAATCTGTTGTCTATTCTGGAGAATGTTGTTGGTACTGTTGCGAAGAATTTTTCTTCTTTTGGTTTTTGTTGGAAAGTTCAGTTAAGCCTATCTGCTCTGCAGTGTACTTTAAATCCTGTGTAAAGAAAGAAGAAGAGACAGAAGCAAGATGCAGAGGCAGAATGACAGTATGGTAGAAAGTTTCCTTGTCCAAGCTGCCATCTTTACTTATAGTAGTAGGTTACCTTATGGCACTGGCATCAGTAGCACACTATTGTTCACTGTGCCATTAGACTACAGATTTAGCAACATTATGCAGCTTCTTTGATAGTTACCTACTAAGGTTGCAATATGCAATGTTAGGAGATTTGTGTAGCTCTCAAGTAAGTCCATTGTTTAAAGTTACTATTATGTGGACAGCTTCAGGTGCAGCAGAGCTTGGCAAAACACTGTGGTTGTCTAAAAAGAGAGTCCCCCGCAAAAGCTAAGTGCCTAAGGTCAAGGTCGAGGCGATAAGATTCTAGCAAAGAGCTTCCTCATGCAAGGCATTGCCACAACAGCTAGGTATTGCACATGTATTAGTTATCTTGCTGGTTTCTGAAAGAAACTGCAGAATATTCCAAACATAGGAAACAGGGTGCCTGTTACCTCCTGGGAGTTTGCTCACCAGAGGAATGCTGTCCTTATATTTCTATGGTCAAAACACTTACAATCCTCTGTCTCTTTTTTGATGTTTTTGGATGAAAGATCCATCCATTTTTCAAACTCTGTTATTAGAAGTCCTCTATTAATATACATTGAAGTCTCTCTCTCCCTTTAAATGAAGTAGTGTCTGTCTTATGTCTGTGTGTTGTAGTATTATGTGATTTTATATTTATACTTATATTTTCTTGCTTAATTAAAACCATTTGTCATTATATAACTACTTTAGTCTATTTTTTACTTTTGGTATTAAGGTCTATTTTTTGTGATTTAAGAAAAGCTACTTCTAGTTTTTATTTCCATTTTCTTGAGATATCTTTCTATTATTCTTCACTTTTATCCTATGTGTTTTTTAGAGGTGAAATGAGATTCTTCTAGGCAAAATAGATTTTTTTTTGTTCTATGTATTATAGAACTTTATGTCTTTTTACTGGAGAACTTACCCCATTAAGGTGGTTCTTGACAGGTGAATATTTACTAGTGCCATTTTGGTTATTGTTTACTCCTTGTGCTGTGTGACCATTCTTCCTCTCTTACTGTCTTCTATTTTTGTTATCTTGTAATACATAGATTTGTACCACAACTCTTTCAGAGTTGAAAATTAAGTGAATATGTAAATCTAATTGATATAGCATGTGCACAATCAAATAATTAAAAGGTCTGAAGAGGCTTAGGTTTTTTACCTGTGACAATGTCTACCCTCCTGACAAATACTATTTATTCTTTTATGTTTGCTTTTTTCTTTGCATATTATTATTATATTATTATTATTATTATCATTTTATTAATCTTTATACATCTTAATACTATGCTTTAAAGAAATATGCATTTATTTAAAATATGTTATAAGTAAATAACAGTGGTTATTTAGGGATCAGAACACTAACCTATAAATCAGTTGAAATAAGAAAAATCTGAATTTAAAGCTTTATATATCAAAACAATAACATTAATATAAGAAGAAATGAACGTTTTGGTTATTGGGGTAACTGGATATGATTGAACAGTTAAAATAATTTTTCGTAATTTGATTGAATTCCAACTGCATTAAAAACTAAAGTCAGCCGAGTGTGGTGGTTCACACCTGTAATCAGAGCACTTCAGGTGACTAAGGCAGAAGAATTACTTGGTATTAAGGTGTAATTTTTGTGACATAAGAATAGCTACTTCTGTTTAATTTTTGTTTCCATTTGCTTGAGATAACTTTCTCTTATTCTTTGCTTTTGTCCTATGTGTTTCTTTTGGAGGTGAATTGAGATTCTTCTAGGCAAAGTATAGATAGTTTTTATTCTATCAAAAATCAGTACCTTGTGTTGGTTGATGCTTTTTGAAGTGCAAGGATCTCACATTAGATTTCTTGGTTCCTCTTAAGTAGAAGGGAAGGGGGGACTTGACATCTCTTGGAATCCTAGCATGCAGAGCAGGAGGTCACAGCTACAGGGTGTGATGATCACCCCCAAATCTCTGTCCAGCCAGCTGTCTGTGCACAGTGTTGACTTAGATGAGCCATTTGGAACTGGAGTCATACTGGGGTTGCTGGAATTTTGATTTCTCCTTATGTAGCTTAAAATTTTTATGATGAACACCAATCCTTAGAAATAAAAATATTAAAGACTTTTGAGGGGAAATATCCACTAGGTGTTCATCTAGCTGTTCCATCTAGTGGGACAGAGAACTGCAGGATGGGGACCCATGAAGGTACCCCTTGACAAGCATCTTCAGAGCCTCAGGAAGTGGTCCAAGCCCAGGCTTTGGAGTCAATGGCTTTGACCACAAACAGGCTGTGGGATCATGAAAGTTGCTAAATTGGGCCTCCACTGAAACAGCTGTCAAGTGGGAATAATGACAGGTGTCCACTTCAAGGACTCAGGTTTCTAATTTTTGAAATGTTGTTCTCCTGACAGACTTTTAAAATGATTCCTCACTCCTGATATCTATGTATGATTTTATATAAGTCTGTCTATATACGTGTTTGTGTTTGTGATTTTAACAAAATCTTTTCATAAAATAAGGTATAGATGACCGAATCACACAAGATGTTCCTGTGTTCTTTCACTTTTCAGTTAACCCTTTAATAGAAGGAGAGGAAAAGCTAACACCAAATGGCAGTGAGGAGGGGCAGCTGCACTGGCTAGTTGCAGAGGTGCTGCATGGCCTGGTGAGGACCGGCCGGCTGCTGCCTCCTTCTTCTCAGCTCAGGTGAAGTATAAGCCCACTGGGAGACACAGCCTTATTCATGCCTCATGAACCATGATGTGCTGGCTGTCTTAATCAGCATTGTGTTTTGGTTCCATGGCCAGTGGTTAAATATTAACAAAAAGCAACTGGGTTCATCAAATTGATTGACAGGGTGGCCCTCCCCTGTTTCATTAGTGATTGCTTCCATTTGGATCTGGGTGGTCCCCAGAGGCCAGGTGTTGATGGGGTTCCTAGTCTGGTGTTGATGGGGTGGGGAACCTTTGGGGACTTTGCAGAAGGTTCTAGATAATGGGCCTTGAGGGAGGCTGCAGGAAGCCAGCTCCCTCCTCTTCTTTGTTCAGGGAAAGAGTGAGTGGACATTTTCTCTAACCCGCGCTCCCTGCCACAGGGTGCTAACTCACCACAAGCCCCCAAACCTGACCACAGTCTAAATCCTCAAAAACTATATGCTAACAAACCCCTTCTCTCTGCAAGTTGATGTCTCAAGTGTTTGCTCCAGTAATGGAAGCCAGCGAACTGTCACCATGTTGCCTGGACTACAGCAGCAAAGAAAAATCTCAGAAGGGAGCTGGGGATAAATTCCAGATTTCCAAACATGGTCACATTTCCCAGTGCACATTGCACCAGGGCAACAGCATGGGGAGGGCATGTCCTCTGCAGAAAGCCTGGGCTTTGCTTCCCCTCTTCCCTGTGGACAACAGAGCCTCCCTCTGCCCATCCACAGTGCTCAGAAAAGGAAGGCTTTGAACTATGGGTCCTGGTGGCTCACCTCCTGTGGTCTAGGTCCAACAGCTAGACAAGGCAGGGAAACACTTGCCCCCACTGGCCAAAGGCATGTGGCTTCCATGCAGAGAGCCATGTCCTCTGTCTTGTTCCCTTGGCTTCAGCTTATGTGTTCTGAACCTTTCCAATTTGCTTCTTTTTCTAATCTTTTCTCTTTTGGCAACACAATCCTTTGTCTTCTGGTTTCATCTTTATTACTCACATTCCCTCAGGATGAGAATTCATTACAATATTTTAAACTAAGACCGGCAATGCCCTCCTAGCTGTGTGCATCAGGGCTCCCCACACAACACGTGTAATTCTTATCACAGGATTTCCTGCAGTTTGTACATTATATTCTTAAAAAAACTCAGTTCCACTCAAGGTTGTCACAACCCAGGGATCACAGCTTCCTGCCGGATGATGTGCTGAGATACATTCACACATTACTGTTAGCAGCAAGTTTCCTCCACAGGCCTGTGTTTCACATCTCATTTGATATCACAATGCAACAGAAGGCATAAAAAAGAAGCAGTTATTTATTTACATTATGGAATGGATTCTAGAGGGATACTAGATAAGAATAAATTATCACACCATAGCCACAATCCCTGCCCTTCTTCAGCCCAGGGGAGGAGGGTGTGGCCAGGAGCTGTCAATCACACAGCTCTTTCTCAGTCACTTCTAAGAACTGCAGACTTTGCTCTTAGAAAACAACAGTGACAACCACCTCCAAGAACTTGTGTGGTTCTCTGCATTTGAAACATTACCGTTTGACCAAATATTTCAACAAAATTTCCCCTGCATGGAACCTGGACACCATCACCTACCCAGTGTCCCAGGATGCAGGGACAGATGGCACCCACAGCATGCTCTGGGGGTATCAGGACCCCTGACACTGTGGTGACTGTCTGGCTCACTGTCACTCAAGTCCCCATCAGAGTCCATGGCCCCCAGATCCCCTCCCACCTTCCATCCCAGGCCTTCAGCTGAGGTTGATGGGAACCCCTGACTTAAGGGCTGGCTATGGCAGTTGCTTAGGGGATCACATGTCATAGTTATATCCCCAGGGTCAGGGATGACCAGGACCTGTGCTGGGCCTGTCTGGGAAGAAAAGCTTCTATCCGAGTGACGACATCAGCAGATGGATGCAGATGTAGTCAGTTTCCACCATCCTCCTCCAGGATGGAGAGCACCTGAGAGGAATACAACCATGGGAAGATGGGGACAGGCTCTGAGGAGAAGGTTGGAGCCCCAATCCAACACTCCTGGTGCCTGTCCATCATGAACCCCACCTGTCTGAAGACCTTCATTGTTACAGGACCAAATGGACAAAACCAGCTGATAAACCAAGCACCTGAGAGGAACTTTTCCACCAGGAATACACACAGCAGTGCTGTGTGTTATGGTTTGGGTCTGGAAAGTCCCCCAAAGTCTCATGCACCTAAAGGCTTAGTCCCCTGTGCAGCAATGTCCAGAGGTGGGACTCATAGGAAATGACTCCATCCCCAGGTGCTGACCTCCTCAGTGGAATAATGCACCAGATGGATTGAAGATGGGAATGGATTATTGGGAGTGGAACCCTGTTGGAGGAAGGTTATCACTGGGGATGTGGCCTGAAAAGGTTCCTCTCATCGCCAGCTCCTGCATTCTCCACTCCCAAGGCCTGGGGCTGAGCAGCTCTCCCCACAACAGCCTCCAGCTATTATGTTCTGCCTCACCTCAGGCACAGAGCAATCTATTTGACCAACCATGAACTGAAGCCTCTGAAATGGTCAGACAAAGTAAAACTTCTTCCTCAGAGCTGTAGGGGTCAGGTATCCTGGTCACAGTAATGAAAAGCTGCATCACACACTGTGCAAAACAGAATAAAGCCACAGCCCTTGACGGACACCAACTCTGAAGAGTACTATCTGCCCCTCTCCCCTCTTCATTCCCTGATGACAGAGACCATCTCCCACTAAAAATCCCAAAATATTACCCAACAGGTACTTCCCAAGAGCACCTGCTTCTTGGGCAAAGCCAGAGATCCCACAACTTACTGATGAGCTCTGAAGGGAAGACTCCCCTGGAGACTGATTGTAGAAGACACTTAGGACAAGTCCTGCTCCTTTTCAACCCTTGAATATTTCTGAGTGAGTTTTCAATGCCTGGAAGAGCTGCAGCCATCTTGTGACCATGAGGAGATAAGGCAGAGGATGGTAGTTAGTTCTCTGGCTGGAATGGAGTAGAAGGACAGAAACACTGAGCAGACATGTGGTACCAGTGTGTCACCAATAACAAGACCAACTAGCTATGAATTGCTTGTGATGTGAGATGACCAAATTCTTTTGTAGCAGCCATCTCTGTGCAGATGATCTATTACTTGCAGCTGAATCCCCTGAGATAATATTAACCATTCAGGAATTTGCTGGGCTCAAGACTTGGGGTGCTCAGAATTTGGGTATGTTCAAGATTTGGGGATGCTCTGGACTTAGGGTGCCCAGAAATTGGGGGTGCTCAGCAGATAGACATAGATTTACACGGACATTGTGGTCACCTGAGGCTGCTGGAGTGAGTTTGAAGGGAGAGGTGTCCAGATCACCCAGACAGTGGTTCCTAACAGGCTTCTAACCAGCACTCATCTGAGCCCCTCTTTCCCCTGAAAGAGCAAGCAGAGGGAACACCAGCTGATGCTGTCAGGGTCACAAGGAAGAGGCAGCCACACCATGCCACTCCAGGGAACAGGCTGTCCCCACCACCCACAGACCCACCAAAACTCCTGTGCCTGTGGTCCTCAAATAGTCTTATAGAGAAGAAAGGAAAGAGAAAAGACTATGACAATGCAGGGTGACAGAGCAGTTGCCCAAGGGGCTCGTGTGCCCAGATGAGGAGCTGGTACCTAACCCAGGGTGAGGCTTGAGCTGTGATGGTGTCTGCACAGCTGTTGTAGTCATTAACCTGAATAACTTTGCTCCACAAGATGAAGATGCTTGCTCCACACATGGCAGGGGGCAGGGGCCGAGATATCAGTCAAGGGATCCTGTCACCCACCAGGTGTCCCCATGCAACATCAACAGTGAGGACCTCTCTCTGCAGCATAGCTGAGCACAGCCCACATATCTGAGGTTCGAGTCCCAGCTGGAGAAGAGAGGCTGCCAGCCAGCAGCACCAGGGACCTAGCTTAAGACCAAAGACATGCACCAGTCCTCAGGTGTAACATCAGAGCAATGACTATTTAGGTGGTAAGGAACAATGACCAAAAGCCAGAGCTTCCCTCTGTCTGCCATAAAATGTCCACTTTCCTCTTGCCTCTTATGTCAGTTCTGCTTTTCCCTCTACCTTCATCAACCCCTTAGTTAAAAACAATAATAACAACAATAATAAAGATGATCTGAAACTAGATATTAAACCCTGCACCATGATAAATGTGAAGTCAGTGGCTCTGGACACCATCCACCTCATTAGGCCTTTGTGCATGAAGAGCAAAAGGACCAAGCTCTGCCCCATGTGTCCTGCACCACAGCCCTTCAGAAGCCAGGCTACTGGGTTGGGAAGGGCACGACTCCTCAGTGAAGCTGCATTGGTCTAGATACCACATCCAGCCCTGGGTTCCCACACAGTCCCCAGTCCCTAGACTGCCTTGGGCCTTGGCCCTCTCAGCATTCACCTGCCCTGGGTGTCTGGTGGCCCAAGCAGGCCAGGGTAGCCATCATCTGGGTGCTGCTATGGTCCACTGCCCACTGGTCTCCATTGCTGATTCTCAAGGCTGTGATCTTCACACCTGCTGCCACCTTAATTCTGTGAGGTAGGAAACAACATGTATAAGAACATGTATAAGAAAACATCCCAGGTCGACACTGCAGGCCACAAACAAAAACAAAACAAAATTAAAAATCTAGGAGTCTACCAAACACTAAATATGCAGATTTTATCTCAGGTCTCACAACAGTCATCCAAAGTTAGAAAGGTAATTATCTTTTTTTAATGGAGGTAATTATCCTCATTTTCAGAGGAAAACACTGAAGTTCATGGAAATTAACTAACCCAAGGACACATGGCTAATGAATAGAGGTTAGAACACTATATACTATCATGCTGTGCGAAATAATCCAATCCCCCCAAAACAAAATACTGAATGTTCTCTCTGATATGAAGATACTAACACAAAATAAGACAGGGGGAGGGAAGAATAGACACAATTTAGATTAGACAAAGGGGAATAAAGCAAACAAATGGTGATGAGAATAGGTAAGACAGTAAATAAAATGGACATGACCTTTTTATGTTCAAATATAAATAAATACATGACTGGTGTATCACTACATCATGTACAACCACAAAAATGGGAAGCTACACTCCATGTATATATAATATTCCAAAATACATACTACTGTCATTAGTAACTAAGAAAAAAAACAAATAAAAAATGAGATTAAAAAATATTAATAGCAATGACTTTCCCAGATAATAAGTGCACCTCTAGGTGGTGAGGGGCAAACACTTGTGCAGCATAGTCATTTAATTATTCAACAGTTATCTTTACCTTATTTGTATAGTAAAATGCACACCATAGCAGAAAACCTAAGGTGGAGACTTAAGGTGGAAATGAGATATGAGATATGGGAACAAATGAAAAGGCATGCTGAAGAAGGATGCAGAAACACTGAAGTTCTACCACTACATTTTATAACATTAAGAGACATGCACATATATCTATATGCATACAGATTTTTTTGGAAAATGATATGAATTAATACTTACATGGAGGTTTAGGAAAGATTTTAATCACAATGGAAGTTAATTGACTTTTACACGTTTCATGGCAGGGGGTAGAAACAACGTAAGCAGGCACATTTAAAGCTTCAACTCATACATAATATCTATTTACATTCCAAAACAATGCATATGAGCACTGCCATTCAGAGACACATAAAGTCACATAACTAAGGGTCAGGATGCACAATAATCCCATAGGGGAGAAAGTGGATATCTGGAAATAGAAATACAATCTACCAAAGACAGCTATCCATGTCCTATAATTGAGAAGATATAGCACACTCTGTTCCTGTTTACCTTCAGAGATCATATCTATGGGCCATGCAAATGGAGAAAACACTTTGCCTGTGGACTTCCCAAGCGAATGAGATTATCATGGAACCTCAGTCATGAAGGATGACTCTTGATCTCTGGAGTCATTGCTGCTGAGATGCAGATAGTTGGGTGATCTCCGTGTTCATTTCCTCCAATGTGTTTTTGTCCTTCGCAATATCCTAGAAATTCAAATTTGTGTTTAGTTTCTTATTTTTTTGTGAAGAGTAATTATAATTAACCTTTTCTAAAAGAAAAGGAATATATAACAGTAAATAATAGATTAACAATTGAAACTCAAGTCTGTTTCTTTTTACTTGAAGCATAAAGCAGAGACAATACTTTGTACCAGGTTAACATGCAACTTTTTTGTTTTAAATATTAATGTACATATCAAACATAGAAATTTACCAGTAAAACTTTGTCATTACTTCTCAAACTACCTTGACATTATTCCTCCACTTCATAATCCAGAAGGTCCTATTACTGGTCATCTGGCCAACTCCTTACATTTCTGGAGCCTGACATTTCAGTCAATTATGGGCATAAGAACGTTGATACAAGTATAATGAAGTAGCACATCTGCAAAGCAGCTGATTACACTGCTTTACCAATGAAAAGGTCCCTGCTCCAATATGCCTGCTTCCTCCCTTCCTCAGAATAAACATAAATATCCTCCAGCCATCCATGAAGCTGGAAAGAGAAGTCCTGAAGCATTGTTTCCTAGACATCTAACACATCTGCACTGAGGAAATACAAAAACATCAATTTTGACACTCTCATTTCCTGGAATATTCCTTCAGTGTGAAATATCCCTAGTATATAGAGAAACAGTTCATAAAACAGCAGAGAGGTAAGACAAACTTTCCACCCCTTTTTGCATGCAGACCTCAAGTGAAAACCTTTTGTCATACTGAAAATTTCAAGAAACAAAAATTTTCAAAAGGCTTTCTAACTTGTCAGTATTCAGAGAGTCAATTTGGGGTAGCAATTGTGGTGGGAGTTATATAAACAGGCTAGTTGGAACACATTTTTACTTAGGCTCCTCTGGGAAAATATGATAAGAACAATATCTGCAAGGATTTGTCATATTTTAAATCAATACAATTAGTAAAATGTATTTTGTTCAGAAATTAAAAATTTAGTATATACTTTTCTCATCTCTAGCAACCAAAAGAGCCCTCATTAGCTATAGCTGCCTCCTCAATGCTGTATCCTGGAGATTAACATAAAAAATATCTTTAAAAGTGCTTTGCAGGTTATCACCTTATCTCATGGAACCTAGAGAGGCACAATATAAGAAAAGGCTACTCCAATCTAATGAACTAGAATTCTGTATAACATCAATGTAAGAAGTTTGGGGAAAGGGAATAGTACACATTAATTTAAAATAAGATACACATTTCATTTTCATGCAAAATGACTTATAAACACAATGTAATGTACATTGCTGAAAATACAGTCAAGCTTTTCTCTAGAATTTACAGTTATTTTATGGTCAGTTTTATAAACATGGAACAATATACGAGAAATGTATTGATTTTATCAAATAGTTTGGTTAAGCACTATATAAACAAAGGAAATGAAATGACTGTACACTAAATCTTTTGACACTCAAAACTGCTAACCACTAACCGAGAATGAAGAGGCTCTTACATAAGCAACAAACTCTTATTTTGAGGTCTTCAAATATAAACATTATTTTTTTTTGTTAAAACTGTTTAAAAAACAGGAAGAGTTCAGTTTTCTAATTGCTGCATTAACGAATGACAAGGTCATGAAAAACTGTTAAGAAAAGATAAAAAATAATTTTGCTGATGCTCTTTTATTCTATGCTTGATGAGGGTTAGGAGGATATCTTTAAATTTAAACCTTTTTATTCAAATAAAGCATAAACTGTGACTTAAAAACCCTCAGGTCTGTGTCATCAGTAAGACAAGCACATGCAATACCATATAAAACATATAATTTATTAGATGGACTTAAAAATCAACACAAATCAATTTTAGGCACTACTTGGATACAGACTATGGGAATTTTCTACCAAAGAATGGCATTATCTAGTATATAATACCATAAAGATTTAAACTTTAGCTTTCAGAACAACATGTAAAGGAGGAAAGGCTACAAAATCAATAAGAAATATTGCATAACTAACCCAACTGTATCCTATTAATTTCTTCAAAATTTCATACCATTTTAAGGTTAAAGAGAAGCAGACACTTTTTAGCAAAGTGTTCTATTCTAGCTTGCCTTCCTTGACTCCATATCATGATCTTAAAATAATCTTTAATACATTCTTTTGTGTAAGTGGAGCTTCAAAGTTTAAAGGCCTTTTCATTTTTTATACCTGCATTTACACAGTCAATACATAGTGGTTGATTATTCTAATGTCTTTTAAAGTCCATCCCAATAGGCAAATTATTTTGTAAAACTAAGTTTCTTATTACAAATTCCTTTAGAAATCTAATATTGATCTTTGTTCTTTAAGTAAACATGAGGGGGGAAAATGGAGAACGAAGAGACTCTTGGCCACCAATATCCGACATTAGGAAACGTGTATTATTAATCACTCTCTTCTACATTACTTTCTATTGTAGGGGATGTATGTACAACTTCATTCATAGAAAATTGGTAAAGGATGGTAGTTTTTCCTGCATTATCCAATCCAACAATGATAACTTTGTGCTCCTGGTGATTGAACAGTCTCCATAACCTGGTGAAGAGAATTCCCATTCTGGGGCAGCGGACCCCCTCCAGCCACCCAGGCTGCCTGGCCTCCCTTGGCTCAGGCTAAAGGGTAGAGAGACGCACTGAAGCCTCCGCCTCTGCTGCTGCTGCCGTTCCCGCACTGGCCACCGGCCCGCTTCCAGGGAAGGGGGGGGGCACAGGCCGCCCTGCAGTGCGCGAGCCCCCGCCGCTGCCGCCATGGCACTCGCCTGGCTCGCGGACATCGCCGCCGCGTTGTCTGCCTAGTTTCTTATTTTTAAAAACATGGTTTCATTTAGTGTTCATAGCCAGCTACCAATGACCTCACTATGAATTACAATGCATCATGGGCCATTCAGAAGCACTCTCAGATCTTTTAAGACATCTGATGTTGAAGATTATTTTTCTTGCCATTTTTGAGCAGTTTTGGGTATCAAAATTGAAAACATACTTGGCTTAATGTTATAACTGTTCCTAGAAATAGAGATATATATGCAATAGGCATGTTTATTTTTCAAACCTAATACCCAGTCTTTATCACATTAGAGTATAAGATGGCTTTGGATTCTTATCAACTCAGAAAAAGCAGAAGGTCAGAGACAGTTCTTTGGATTTCAGTGTAGGCTGAATCATGAGGCACACTGAGGCTTCCTGTAATTTTATTATTGAGATAACATGCTCCCTATGTAAAAATTTGTCAGAAAAACTAAATTCCAGCACTAGTAAACTCAACAGCTTCAGGACATATCTAGGAAAACTCTTATAACTAACCAATTTAAAAAGACCAAGAGGTCTTATCTGTTTTGTTCACATATAACCTGATCCTAGAACTTGAGTCAGTAGAAGACACTCTATATATGGATACAGAAGGAAGGAGAACATAGAAGTTGGGAGAAAATTGGGGAGGAATGAAAGCACTGTCTTTGGGCAGCCAGGGCAATGTGGGAGACCACAATGTGTGGATCCTGTTTGCATTTCTGGCTTAATATTTTCAAAGTACTCCTGCTCTTTTCCATCATGTGCCTTGGTTTAATTGATTTATGTTCTTTCCTGACTTATTTTTTGCATTACATATTCAGTTACATAAATATAGAACTTCATTGGTTGTAAACTCCTGAAGTAATTGAATACTATCAATTCCCTTGGCAAGCTCACTGAGGCTTACCTGATATTGTTCTAGGAATGTATGAGTTTTGTACTATGTTGAAAATAGTATAATTTTCTTATACTTTATTTATACAGCAATTATATATGAGTATATGTTCTCTCCCTGTGGTTGTGCAAACTTCTTTGTTGTTTCTAATGGGGAAACAATGGGATCAAGACTACCTTCTTGCTTTTTTCCACATGATTGTGCTCATTATTTATTTCCAGAAAGCTTATATGACAAGGGACCTTTTCAGAAACTCTGTCCCTTGTCTGTTTTGAACAACTGAAAAGAAGAAATGAAAAGGTACAGAGTAGATGCAGATAAACTTGTGTTATTTATGTTAAGATATTTTTCTAGATGATGTGTAAAATATTATGTCAAAATCTTGTCATAGTCAATGATATTATTCAAGAAAACTTGAACTGAAAAAGTGTAAGTAAGACCCAGGATATAATGGGGGAGGATCTAATGAGTTTTATTATTACCATTCTGCAACTTGAAGGCTGATGCTCATTTTTAATAAATTTTGCTAATCTAATAGGGAAACTGTCCTTCTCATATTCACATAGGAAGTAACTAAAGTGAGAAACATCATTACATTTTTAGTTAGCCTAAGACACTCTTAGACTTGATTATTCTCCCTGCTAAACGAACTTACCTAGAGGTTTAACCATTATTCTAGGTGATTATTCAGAGTCCCAGCATGTTTTCTATGAGCAGCACCTATTGAATGGTGTCTGCACAATGCAGTTTTTCTATGACATGCACATACCACCTCATGGCTCTGGCATTTGTTTCACTGATTTTTTCCTTGGATTTAGATTTTTTCCAGGACTTTCTTGTGTAACATATTCAGGGGACAAGGAGGAAAGAGCCCGTTTTTAGTAAGATGTAAAACAGGAGTCACACTTTCATGTGCTGCTATCTATGAGATATTCATTTGTTTCTCTATAGCAAGAGTTATTAACCTCTGTCCTTAGATGTTGTAGAATTCACTGAAATAATATTTAAATTTTTTGAGAGAACATATTTTACTAGGAGGACAGTCTATTTCAACACAGTCTCAAAGAGGGACTGTGACCAAAGTAAAGGATCATTGTGCTTCAAGTTAGCTAGATATATCTCCCTCTCTTTCCTGGTAAATCAAGGGGGAAGCTTCCTAACTGACACTTCAGCTGCATCTTTGTTGATGAACAGAAGGTGGCAGGCAGGCAGGGGAGCGGGTTTCATGTACAGAGACATCATGTCTGATAACTAGAGGATAGGAATGGAGGATGCTTAATTCCAGACTCATTTTATATTCTTGTTTAAGCTAAGACTGGGTAACATTAAGAACTTCCACTTAACCATAATTCCCTTCTGTTTGTATGATAGTGCTGCTTATAGAATTCATGCTTAGAACATTTTTTTTACTTAGTAACCAAGCTAAAAACGTTGATCCTGTGATTTAAGAAAGTTAATAAGAACTAAATAACTAGCTTATAAATATTGGAATTTATCAATACCTCTCTTTTTATTTTACAATTTTTTAAAGTTTTTTGGTACCAGGGATTGAACCCAGGGTGCTTAGCCACAGAGTTACAACCCCAGCCATTTTTATTTTTTATTTTAATGTAGCATTTCACTAAGATGCTTAGGGCCTCACTAAGTTGCTGAGGTTGGCTTTGAACCTGTCATTTTCTTGCCTCAGTCACGCGAAGCTGTTAGGATTTCAGGTATGCACTACAACACCCTGCAATGCCACTTTTTAAATGTGTCTTCCTAAAATTTTCAGATTTGCTTGAAATATGCACCATTTCTAATGTTGTGAGTATATTGTACTTTGTCAGAATCTGTAGTGAATATGTCAAAGTCTTGTCTTACGTTTTTTGGTATTTGCCACTTTCCTGATGTATCTGCTCTGTCTTCTTTTGATCCTGTTTATGCATAAGCAGGCATGATGGGAGTTCTAACCTGTATTCATTAGCCATGTGTCCTTGGGTTAGTTAATTTCCATGAACTTCAGTGTTTTCCTCTGAAAATGAGGATAATTACCCCCATTAAAAAAAGATAATTACCTTTCTAACTTTGGATGACTGTTGTGAGAACTGAGATGAAATCTGCATATTTAGTGTTTGGTAGACTCCTAGATATTAAATTTTGTTTTGTTTTTGTTTTATTTTGGTACTAGGGATTGAACCCAGGAGTACTCTACCACTGAGCTACATCTTCAATCCTCTTTATTTTATTTTAAAAATTTGAGACAGGATCTCTCTAAGTTGCCAAGTATGGCCTTGAATTTGTAATTTTCCTACCTCAGCTCCCATAGTCTCTGGGGTTATAGGTGGGTGCCACTGCATTCTGTCTAGACACAAGCTTTATTACATTGTAACTTGTATAGACACCTTTCAGGACTGTTGTTTTGCAATTTTACTGTAATATAGCAGCCTTTTCCTGGGAATAACAAAGTAGCAAACATTGCTATAAAATTAACTTTTCTAAAAGGAAGTTTGAATTATCCTTCCAATTAAACTATTTAAACTATATTTTGGTACTGGGAATTGAACTCATGGGCAATTTACCACTGAGTTGCATGCCCACCCCTTTTCATTGTTTATGTTGAGGCAGTCTCACTAAGTTGTTCAGGCTGGCCTTGAATTTGTAATCCTCCAGCCTCCCAAGTATTTGTCATTATAGGTGTACACCATCGTCTCCTGTATGTATCTTTTAAAAAATATTTTTAGCTGTAGCAGGACACAATACCTTTATTTTATTTATTTTATTTATTTTTTTTTTTGTGGTGCTGAGGATTGAACTCAGTGCCTCACACATGCTAGGTAAATGTTCTGCCACTGAGCCACAAACCCAGCCTCACTTTATGTATCATTAGTATTCAGAAGGTTTTGTTCTCAAAGTGCCTTATCAATATTTGAAATATTATTTTCCTCATCCAGATTGTTTTGAATGGGTTTCTGCTTTACTCTTATTTTGAAGTATTAAAGACTAGGTTCTAGATTTTATGATTTCATGTGTATTTTTTTACTTAATGTACATTTAAATGAACATATGATATTACTTTTCTTAAGAAAAATATAATACGCTTTTCCTCATTTTCACTCTTTGTACTTTATTTCATTTTATGTCATGTCACATTAATTTTATGTCATTTTATTTTATGGTGCTGGACATTGAACCTAGGGCCTCCACATGGTAGGCAACTACTCTACTATTTGGTTATTGCCCTAGTTGTTTTTAACATTATTATAATTATTTTTATTT
Organism: Spermophilus citellus; assembly: GCF_964194105.1. Taxonomy (NCBI): domain Eukaryota; kingdom Metazoa; phylum Chordata; class Mammalia; order Rodentia; family Sciuridae; genus Spermophilus; species Spermophilus citellus. The sequence continues at coordinate 12,379,770 of NC_138196.1, read as the reverse complement.
CTGGGGAATGGGTACTATGGATTGAATGCAGGGGTACAAAACCAGTCCTCTTTTGTGTTTTTGTATTTTTGTGAGTAATGGTCTCACTGGTATGCTTAGCATCTCACTTTTGTAAGGCTGGCATTGAACTCACAATTCTCATGCCTCAACTTCCAGAGCTGCTAGAATTAGACATGGTCCTCCATGCCCAGCCTTTTATTTTTTTTAAAAAAATATTTATTTATTTACTTTTTAGGTGTAGATGAACACAACAAAATGCCTTTATTTTTTTTTATGTGGGCTGAGGATCGAACCTGGGTCCCACCTGTGCCAGGTGAGTGCTCTACCACTGAGCCACAATCCCATTCCAGCTTTTTATTCTTAATATCCAACTTAACTCTTTTGAAGTCACTTTAGGGAAAGGAAATATTGTGAGAGTTACTGGTATAACCAGGACAGTACATCATGGAGCTACCTCATGAGGGATAAGATGCATAAAGATATCCATAATACAAGTTAATATATGGCAAATCTCAAAAGATAATTAAACTGGGATATAAATGTTGTTGTATACTTTACATAAATTATACCATTTAAGTTTCATGAAAATGTCAGTAGGAAGGTATTATCATTCATTTTACAAGTGAGGAAACTAACAGATTAGGTATCCCAGTAAGGCAGAGCAGATATTTGAGCAGACCCAGCACTTGGTGCTATGGTTCTTCTTTTCAAGAGAGATTCTCTAAGTATCTAGAAACACTGGAATGTCACCTTGTTCAGAAAAAATACATTTTTATATCTCAATCTGTTGTGAAGAAATTTATGGGTGGATATTAAAATTATATTATTAAAGGGACACTTATAATGTTGACTCATAGTAAGAATCCCAGCAACATACGTGTATTCTTCCAGTATGCTTGTTAAGGTTATACTTTTTTATTAGTATATTGTACATTCAGAAAATAGCAGGGAAATGTGATAAAAATCTATGAACTAAAGAGATATGTGAGAGACATTTAAAACTGCATGTTACCACTATGAAAAATTAGGAATCTTGGACAAGAGACAATAGACTTGTGAAATCATTGAATCAAAAGGATCAGGAGTTCCCATGTTGGACTCTCCATTTTGTATTGGAATTCCCTATACCTCTTTCTCTCCAGAAAACACTCTTTAATTTCTTTTGATGAGTTATTCAATCCACTTTTATTCATGGAACCAAAATCCACCTCACTTAGCCTTTTTCAGTGCAAATAAGAATTTTTTACATGTTTGTGTATATATAAGCCTGGATCTAGTCCTTCCAAAGAAATAGGACCTAATCTGTTTTCAATGGCCCTATACTATGGACAGGCATGACTTTATGTCATAACTATCGTCCAAACTCATTGGGACCCTATCTTCTTGTAATAGTTAAATGCATTCCCTACTTATGCTACTTAGTTCTCTCCTTAGACTTCCTGCCCTATCTTTGCATTTCCAGATCACTCTTCACATGCACCATTCTCATTTGATAAATGGATGAAATTACAGAAGATAATGCTAAGTGAAGTTAGCCAATCCAAAAAACAAAACAAATTCAGAACGTTTTCAGAATTTGCCTATAGGCACCAATTTTCCTCTGAATTTTCTCTGTAGCCTCAGAGAAAGAAGCTTTCCTGTTTGTAGGACAGCCTCTACAAAGATTTTTTTAAAATTTTTCAGTAACTGTCTTTCCTTACTCACTAGTTTGCTTGACACAAATAATTTTACAAGTACAAAAATAATGCAGTGGGATTCAATAATGTTTACAAATAAAATTAAAAGTTAAGAAGGTTATAATTTCCACTTTATTAACATTTTCATGATTTTTACATTGTAAAAGAAGATATTCTTTATAGTTATTATGTAAGTATTTTTGTAGCATAGTATTTCTCAATTTATTGTCTATTATATTGTACTTAGTTATTTAAGGGTTTTTTTTTTTTTGGTATTTGAAGTAATGCACCTAGAATATAAACAAATGTTTTTGTCTTTTTTAATATTTTGGATTTTTTTCTTTATTTATTCATATATGACAGCAGAATATATTACATTTTTATTACACATATAGAGCACAATTTTTCATATCTGTGGTTGTATATATAGTATATTCACACCAATTCATGTCTTCGTACCTGTACTTTGAATAATAATGATCATCACATTACATCATCATTAATAACCCCATGCCCTCTCTCTTCCCCTCCAACCCCTCTGCCCTATCTAGAGTTTGTCTATTAAGCCCATGCTCCCTTGCCCTATCCCACTATGAATCAGCCTCCTTATATCAAAGATAACATTCAGAATTTGGTTTTTTGGATGTGCTACCTTCACTTAGCATTATCTTTTGTAACTCCATTCACTTACCTGCAAATACCATGATTTATTCTCTTTTATTGCTGAGTAATATTCCATTGTGTATATATGCCACATTTTCTTTATCCATTCATCTATTAAAGGGCATCTAGGTTAGTTCCAGAGTTTGGCTATAGGGAAATGTGCTGCTATAGATATTGATGTGACTGTGTCCCTGTAGTATGCTGTTTTTATATCTTTTTTGTATAGACCAAGAAGAGGATAGCTGGGTCAAATGGTGCTTTCCCATTTTTTCAAAAAATCTCTATACTGCTTTCAATACTGTCTGCACAAATTTGTAGTCCCACCAGCAGTGTTTAAATGTATTTTTTCCCCACATCCTGGCAGCACGTATTGTTGTTTGTCTTCATAATAGCTGCCATTCTGAATGAAGTGAGATATCTTAGAGTAGTTTTGATTTGTTAGAGATTATGAACATTCTTTTTATATATTTGTGGATTTATTGAATATTCTTTTCTGATTAGTGACTGTTCAGTCCTTGGCCTATTTATTGATTTGGTTATTTTTGTATTTTGGTGCTTGAATTTTACAGTTTTTTATATACCCTAGAGTTTAGTGCTCTATCTGATATGTGAGGAGTCAAAAATTTGCTACCAGGATGTAGGCTCTGTATACACCTCACAGATTGTTTTTCTGTTTGTGTGTTTGTTTGTTTGTTTGGTGAGGAAGAGACTTTTTAGTTGAATCCATCCCATTTATTGATTCTTGGTTTTAATTATTTCTTAATCGTTTCTCAGACCTACATATATTGTAGAATTTAGAAGGTGTGAGTAAGAATTCTGTGAAGTGAAGTTTGTAGTTCAGGTAGAAAATGACCAGTGGCAGCATCAGTTTGCTTTCCTAACCTAATTTTCAGTTACAGAATGTGTTGTGTCCTAGATAAATTTAGCAGCTGCTTCCTGTCCATAGTGAACTGTCACTCTGGTCAGAGCCATGCAGTTTGATTGGGTTGAGCAAGAATTGTTTTGAGAAGATAGAATTTCCACAGACTTAAATGTGGACTTTTATAAGAGAGAACAGCTTGCTCTCTCTTGTGTGTGCATAATGGCTTTCTAGAATTCAGCCCTGGTGGCAATATTTAATCTTGTTGTGAATGTGGCCAATAGTGTTTGAAGGTACACCAGTAAATTCTGAGATTACTGTGGTTCCATATGTAGTGTGACATCAGGACAGGAGTCAGAGAAATGGATCTGGAATCAAGGTTGAGGCCTTAGATATCTGAAAAAATACACAGTGAAGTATGTTTCTGAGCCTTATTTTGTGTGGGCCAAGTGTAAAAGATAACCAGAGCAGGTTGAATGTAAACAATACTAAATTTCTTATAATAAAATTTTGGCTTACCAGTTACAATAAGGTAAAAGCTTCTCATACATGGGGTCTATACAACAATTGTATTCCAAAATTATTAATTTTTTCTGATATTGCCTATAATTCATTAAGAACTAAGTTTACAAAAGCATATGGCTGAAAACAAACTATGGGAACATAGTACACTCTCAAATATAGAAATACATTTTTCCAATTTAATTCTACATGAAACATGATAAAAAATATGTTATATGGACAACATTTATGTCCCCAAACATGACTGAATGACAGGCAAGCTCAATTGGGTTTACATACAAGAACATACAAAAAAAATTGTACAGATTTAAGCAAGAGACTACTAGTGGATATAGTATGGCTAAAGAACAGGGAAAATTTATATATAATCAGTTTGAGTAAATTGCAGTAAGAGAATAAACCATTTTGAGCAAGGACAACCTTTGAAAGAAAAAAGAGTCATAAATGGAGTTAGCAATGATTATTAAATCCCATTTGTATGCTGTGTGATACACTCTGAAATATTTCTGCAGGTTTCATCTTAGTCAAATTGGGAAAAAAATCCAGAAAGATAAAAAAAAGAAACAAAAGAAATGTATTGCTCCTCTTCTTTTAGAAAGCATTGCTCCTCTGGTTTTAGAAGCAAATGAAGGAATATAAAGAGGTTTACTGAGCTGGATAAGGTCACTTTACTAGTTACAGAAACTATCAAAAAATAGAACCCAGTTTCCCAAAATCTCAGTATAATGTATTTCAGCCTTGCTGGCTTCACAGGGAATTTTTGCTGAACAAAGAAATTCTTCTCTTATGTACAACTTAAAGAACATTGCTGTTTTTAGCCAGTCTTTTCCATTAATAACAACGATGTCAGTTTCTTTGTCTTTGGCCAAAAATTTACATGATCCCCGAGGACTTCTGGTTCATCCTACATCTATCCTGCCACAACATCCCCCCAGTAAAGATCATATTAATCTTTTGGCTGCTCCATAAAAACACTTTCTTCTATTAATCTTAAGATCAAACATAATACTTCAGAGAAAAATATGATGCATGTTACAACTTAGTTTTACTCAGAAAAGTAAGATTTTTTTCATAAAGGATATATTCCAAATGCTTTATCTTTGGAGTGCATTATAAAAATAAGAAGTAGCTATAATGTGTATTGTGACCTTAGGCAATGGGTCTTAAAATAACCTTAAAATAATTTTAAAAAATAGGTCATATTTATTTTCAATACAATTTTTAATATAGCAAACATTCAAATCAAATTGCAGAGCAATCAGCGCTAGAGGAAATGAGAAAAACATCTTTAGTTTGGTTTTTCTTCACAGCCTTTCAATACCTGCTGTTGATCACTTGTGGGTTCCACTTATAATTGACAGACAATAGATTTTCACATAGAAAGTTGGTGAAATGAAGGACAAAATCTCTTGCATTTTTTTGCTGGGAAATTCCTCCTACTTTGAACAAATGAACCCCAAATAAAAATATTTTTACTTTACATTCTAATTATGTTAGTTCTTAATGTGTTTAGCACCTGCGTACATATGTGCACAAACAAACAAAATTTGCTTTCTTCTGGATTAGTATCTCAAGCCCAAAGAGGTATAATGTGAATCAAGAGAGCTGTTTTACATTCAAATACAAACCTGAGTTTGCACTTGAACATGTTTCAGCTTTTGAAGATCTTCATATCTCTTTCTACACTGTTATTATAATTGATTTTGATTCATGTTAATAAAAGTAGCTTAAAGAGTAAATACATAATTTAAAGTCCATTCACTAGTAAAAATACACACAACTTGTACTCTAGTTGAAGACTCAAACTGCTGGCAAAACCTAAATTTGTTTAATTATCAGCCTCTTTATTTATGGTTTTCTAACAGTTTTGATCAAGTCAATTCAGACCACTTCTGATTAATGGGTGCCATCAAGATCTAGCCCATAAATGCCACTTTGCTCTATAATCAGTAGCAAGTGGACAGTGCATCACATTATATATCAGAATATTCATGTAGAGTCTTTACTATAATTTAAGAAGTCACCATTCCTTTTGCTTATTGAGCAAAATCACTCCACATATTTCAGTTTCAATGTAAATGGAAAGAAACTAATCTAAGTACCATGGGGAATATAAAAAATACAAGATACATCTTCTGAACAAAAAAATATGAGATTCATAAAAAATGAGCCTTTTACCATCTGATCTACAAAAGGTCTTTTAAAATGTAATCATAGATGTCCTACTCATTGTCATAAATGAGAGGCCTGGGACTCAAAGACATTTAATCACTCACTAAAGATAACTCAGTGAATGCAGAACAGATCTTTTTCCAAATATTTTTTTTTAGAACTCCTGGTAATGCACTGCAGTGTCTCCCCAGAAATTATTTTGAGAAATAAGACACAGAATTTTTTCTAGTCTGTGTTATACTTTTATGCAAAAATACCTGAGGCAGGCCAATGCATAAAAATGAAAAAAATGCATAAAAATATTATCTGAGTACATAGTTATGAAGATTTAAGAACACTTTCCCAGCATCTTCTCAGCTTCTGTGAGGCCCCCTTCACCTGCATCACACATGAGAAGACATGATGGTGACAGCCAATTCAAGAGGGAGAGAGACGATAAAGAGACAGGAAGCAGACAAATTTGGGACAATTGCTCTTTTTGTAGCATCATGCTTTAGTAAAAATTAACTTGAGTACCATGAGAGCTACATTAGTCCTTTTTAAGGGAATTTTCCCAAATGATCTAACCACCATCTACTAGTGAACTCTTTAAAGTTCCACTATTTACAAACTCTCTTACAATGCAAACCAAGCTCCCAGCACATGATCCTTTGAACAATGTATTCAAATCATAATGGAAGTAATATGATAGAGACACATGGTACAAATGAGACGTAGAAGGCCATTACTTAGTGGTCATGAAGATACTAGATACTTCAATAAAAATACTTGAGAACCTGAAAAATATTTTAGTGGACAATTTTTTAAAGATCCTATGGGATTTAATTAAACTACTTTTTAAAGGATGGCTAGATTTGAATAGGACAAGAATAATGGGCTAGTTGTATTAAAAGACGTAAATAGTCAGTGAAAAAACTCAAAGGATATTTAGGAAATCATACGTAGGTTCATAAAGAAAATTCTGGGTTTTTTTTTTAATATGCTCTATGGAGACCTCAAAAGTGTTCTGGTTAAAATCTGGTGACCCTCAGAATGAGCAAATATTCATATGAAAGATGAAGTGGACATCATTTCCAATAGCTTCCTACTCAGAATATCTGCTTTCAATGGCTACATGATTGTTAGTGATTCTCAGTATTAGTTGTCTTTAAATTTCAGTTTTTTGATCAGTATATAGCTACTAAATTATCTCTTGGCCAGATCAATAAGTTTTTGGAAGTTTTATATGTTAATCTATACAGTACCACACATATGTTTGGCTCTAGATTGTCATGGATATTTTACAGTTTGTTCTGAGGTTTGTGAGAGGATCAACAAGCATAAAACTTTGCTATAAGAAATTAGCCAGGTTGTAGGTGGAAGAAAGGAGAGAAAAATACCAAAGTCTCCATCTATAATACGATACACTGATTCAACAAATGACATTTTAATGAGGTCTAGTTTTGGTGTATGGAAGCAACATTTCATATAGAGTATAACATAAAGATTAGCAAATATTGTGTTAAAGATTTCTTGAGTACATCCAGATTTATCTTAGTAATTTGTACATTTGGAAACTACTATTACATGGAAACAAACCTAATTTTTTCAATAAACCTGAAATAGCTTTTTAGTACAGCATAACAGAATGTTTGTGGAATTATCTACTAAATGCCAATATTTCCAATTGACATCTCAAAACACAATAAATTAACCTTACATATTTTAACATCAAAGGGGTAATTAAGTCAAAATATAATTGATATGTCATTGCAGTAAAGGGTGAAATAAGACCCAGAAATAACAGATTATAGTCAAAATTATTATTAGATTATTTAAAATACTAGTGCACAATTTATATTTTCTTCATTAAATTTTCATTTAATTGAACCCCCATTTGATGTAGCTCTCCCTCTCCTTGGTCTAAACCTAAAGGACTTAAAAACAGCATACTACACAAACACAGCCACATCAATGTTTATAGCAGCAAAATTCATAATAGATAAACTGTGGAACCCACCCAGATGCCCTTCATTAGATGAATGGATTTTTAAAAATGTTGCATGTACACACAATAGAATATTTATCAGCAATAAAGGAGAATAAAATCATGGCATTTGCAGGTAAATGGATGGAATTAGAGAATATAATGCTAAGTTAGAAAATCCCATATAACCAAAGGCCAAATGTTTTCTTTGATATAAAGAGGCTGATTCATAGTGGAATAGGGAGAGGGAGCATGAAAGGAATAGATGAATTCCAGATAGGGCAGAGGGGTTAGAGGGGAAGGGTAGGTGCATGGTATTAGAAATGATGTTGGAACATGATGATCACTATTATATGTGTAATAATAATTACAATACATTTTGCTGTCATGTATAAAAAATCAATTTTAGCTATTAGTATGATATGTCTTCATTTATCTAACATGATAAATAGCACTATTTTTTCATATGCATTTCTGTAATACATCTCAAATATCTTTGCATACCCCACATACTTAGCAGATTTTTATATATAATAGTCACTATAAGAAGAGTAGTTACTTCTGAAATCTACAATGCTCTTCTCAAATGAAGTCTTGCAGTTTCTTGAAATATCTGAAATAATTAGGATGCACTTCATGCCAGTTAGCCTATAGTAAATCCCTGATATTTTTTTAAAAAAATAATGAATGAAGAAAAATAAGTGCTTTCAATAATCTGTAAAATGTGGTATGTGACATTTTTGGTTTTGCCTATAACTCATTGAATATTGTAACAATTTTACTATGTGAGTAAAATATGACCCACTTATAATAGATAACAAGTAAATTCTGCAATGTTAGTAATTCACCATATTTTCAAAAACAAGCACTTTTACATGTGTTTTTTTTAATACTATATTGTGAATGAATAGATTTCAGTAAATGAATAGTTAGAAATACATACTAACTTATGGTGCCTTATCACTCATTGTTAATAAAATCTTTAGCTATAAGAAATTTTGTTAGTATACATCATATTGTGATTTAATAGAATTTTGATAAAGTATACTTTAATAATGCTGAAGTCTCTCATTGAGTCTATATCAGTGTATAAAACAAATAAGTCATATGTGATTTCCTCAATTCTAAGTATCCTATCTTTTGAGAAACTATATGGACAATGCAAGTTAAAGTCAGCATGCTGATACTAGTAGCAGCAGCAGCAACACAGGAAAGTTTAAAACAACAAACTGGTAGATTTTGTCATTATAGTTATAATTTTCCCAACATCATTTAAAAGTACCTCACACAATATGAATAGCAAATTTAAGAAGCAATCTATTCTCATGCTGAATGTGAATGATGCTATTATATAAAATGGAAACAATTGAAATGCATCAGAAATGTATTATTAAACATTAGTTGAAAATGCCATTGATTGATCTGTTATCTCACCATGTTTGTCCCTAGCAAATACCGTGTTCTTTGGCAAACTGCCACATATATAATTTTTCTCTCACAGCTGTAAATTATGTCTAGTTTATTCTATATTTAGATTGTTGAAAAATTATTTGTTCATGAGCTGACTAGTGAAATATTTGAAGAAATACAGATCTCAGAATTGTAGAAGAAAGCAATACATAATGATTAGAAGCATATTTAATACTCTCAGTGTGTTTTCTTAGATTCCAGTTTTTACATCAAATAGTGCCTGCTAATGGGGCTGACTATGAAATGTCTTAGAAAGGGCCATTTCAGCAATCAGAAGCAGAAGTTGATATAACTGTTTAAAGAATATGTTTACATGTAAATTAATTAAAGTATTATCAGTTGTTTTGAATATCTTGTGTATTAAATATTTTTATATGTGTATATGCAAGTGAATACCACGAGTTCAAACATTTTTAAACAGACATATAGAATTTTAATATTGAAATGTGCAATGATAGTGAAGATTTTTTTTTAATTTACTATTTGAACTCAAATTGTTCTCTCTCTGTAATTTATAGGTAAATATTCAAAGTAATTCAGTGTTGAACTTCTAGTGGTATCTTCTCATTTCTCTTTCCTGGAGTGTGCCCTTAAAATATAAATATTTTATGATAGAAAAAAATGCAGAGAAGAAAACTTATAAAAATCTGAAAAATACTATAGAATTTTGGTGAATAATAAGCACCAAATATTTTAATATTAAATAATTGAAGACACTTGCATCAAAATAATTCTTTAAATAATATTTTTGAACAAAAATGTATTTATGATATTTTCCCCAACTCTGAGTGTCTTACTAAAAGAAGCAGTGCTGTAACAGTTTTATATTTTAAAACAAAAGGTGAACAGACCACCCACAAGAATCACAAAACCTTTCACTGAGAAATGTTAATTTTACATGTTTTTTACTATACACATAAAATGATATTTTATGAAATATGTGGTTTAATTGTCCTATAAAATTAATAATTTTTGTATATCAATACATTTTAACAAAGGAAATATTTTAATTATTTACCTTTACTTTAAGCTTAATTGAAGTGCATATTAGATTAAATCACTATTCAACATTTTTGAGAGAATTAAACATTTCCTACACACTATAATCTTGATTTTTATTATAATTTTCTGCATTTTCAACTTATTTGTAATTTCATGTAATATTCAAAAAGGATTAGTTAACACTTAGATTGGAATAAATTCTTTTAAAATTTCTTGTTTATAGGCTATTAAAAATAACCAATAATCAATTTGAGTAAAAAAAAAACCAAATTATTTACTATATTTATTATGAAGCTGTTTTGTTTTATAATTGAAATGCCCTCCAAAAATCTTATGTGTTGAAGACATTGTCCAGTGAAAGAATTTTATGGGGGTGAGGATGTGGATTGCGAGGCTCTGACCTCATCTATGGTTTTATCCATTGCAGGTTCATCCATTGAGTATTCATAGCTAAATAAACTATTGGAACATAGTTGAAACTGTAGGAGGCATGTCATTGTTGAAGTTGGTGGGCCTTTGAGGGTACATCTTATATCTTTTGATTTTTTGATGCTACAAGGTGAGTGGTTTTCCTGTGCCACATTCTTCTGATATGATGTTCTGCCTCAACTTAGAACAAAGAAATGCAATTTTAGGACCATGAACTATAACCTCTGAAATCAATAGCCAAAATAAATTTTTTCTCCTTTAACTAGTTTCTCTGTTATTTTGATGCAGTGACATGGCTTTGAATAGATAATACACTTCTCATTTGGGTAAGGTTTGAATTAAGCATTATGAAACCTGAAATTACCTAGAATTTTTAAAATGAACTTTTGTCATCAAGGAAAAGTTACTGAATTTTATGTGCTTCTATTTAATAATCATGTAATTGGAAAAGTACATCAATATTTTTCTATAATCTTCACTAAAATATACTCTATTAGTACACATATTTACTTATTTATTTACTTATTTATATTTTTGTATGATGGGTTGAATTCAGGGGCACTGGATTAAAGGTTTTAATCACATTACTTTTTGTAAAACAGAGCTATATACATACCAGAGAACAACATTAATTTGAAACAATAGGACAGAATGACATTAAATAGAAGTATTGCAAGTTCAAGAGCAGCCTCAGCAACTCTGTGAGATCCTTTCTCAAAAATGGTTCCATCCGGGCTGAGGATGTGGCTCAAGCGGTAGCGCGCTCGCCTGGCATGCGTGCGGCCCGGGTTCGATCCTCAGCACCACATACAAACAAAGATGTTGTGTCCGCGGATAACTAAAAAATAAATATTAAAAAAATTCTAAAAAAAATGGTTCCATCTGTTTCACTGAAAAAAAATGTTGAGGATCTAGCTTGGTGATAGTGGCCCCTGGGTTCAATCTCCAGTGTCAGAAAGAAATGAATTAAAAATAAATGAAAAAAATAACCAATTAGTTGAACATGTATGTTTTCGAGATAACGTATTAAAGGTGTTTTTTTTTTTTTTAATTTAGGTGGAACAAACAAAAGGAGAATGTTATTTTGTACTAATCATATTATTATACAACTCATAGGATTTATTTTGGTAATTTTTAAATTACTGAAAAATTGAAATACTAGTTTAATTATTTTTATTTCTGTGTGTTAATAACTAGTTAGAAACTAGTTGTATCTAGTGTATAGTGGGCATGGTTTGACCACCATTCTTTGAAAATATCAATAATTTAATCATAAATATGGCTTAAGAATCCTAATCTGGAAGCTTAATGAGGCTGGGGTGTGAGTGGCAAATACTGAAGTATGAAAATAATAACAAGGACTTTGGAAAATGCTTTTTCCTCTCTCTTTCTCTGATAGTGAGATACATAGACATAGAAAAACATGCCACGTGCAAACGACTCACTAGAAACAGTCCAATCCAAACCAAACAAACCAACTTTCCTACATATTCTCAGAACATGAGAAAAAAACATAAATTCAAACACACACCTACAAAGGCACCTCCTTCCCCCAAGTAGGTGTGTGAGTATCTGGAGTGCCCTTTGACTAGTGGGCATACTATGTTCCGAGCAGAGGCCTGTGCTGTCTCAGATCTGGTCTCCTTGGCCAAATCTGTGAAGTTATCAGGAGCCAGTGATGAGCCAATACCTTCTTTCTCAGGAAGCGACCCTGTTCAGAAATTTCCTGGCATTTGTCCATCCTCTCATCAGTAGGTATCAAGAAAGACTGTCACTGTCCTTGTTAAATCCAAACAAGTGAGCCCAATGGGACCAGGACTGGGACTGTCTCTGGGTGCCTCGCTACCTGGATCCCAAGTTCAGAGAGTTCCATCACCAAGGAAGTGATGTGAGGTCACTGCCTTCAAGGAACTGAATGAGGTCACTGCCTTGGCAACCACTTTTTCCCTAACAATTGTTTCCAAGTGTCCCATGAGATAGAGGCTGCCCCATCTTCCTGTGACACATTCACAAGTTAGAATGGTATATAAACCATAGGCTCCAGGGAACAGCTAACAACACAGGCCTGGTTTGGAACATCTTCCCTGCATTGAAAATAGAGAGGCTGATTTAGACACATCCCTTCATCCTGACTGGGTTTTTTGCCATGGAAGATGACTTTTGCTCTCTCAGGTCCTACATACCTGCCTACATCTTCTCCAGAAATCAGTTTTGCATCTAGCTTTGAGGTTCTCAGCAGGTTTAGGATCCCCTACATTCCTGTATTGTAAGATCAACTCTGTACCTGCTTTTCTGTAAAGTTATTTGAGGAAACAGTGTATGGTTAGGGTTAATATCATGTTCGATTTGGGTTAGGAATAATTGTGCTGGATGAATACTGGTATTAAGAACCTGCGATATTTATAAGAATATATAGGTGAAATGTAAGTATGAAAACAGAAATCTAGGTAAGATTTGAAGCACAGAAGGGCATTGGGCCCTTGATTGGGATACATAGGTTTGAATTATGTTCTCCACAGCTGTATCATATAAAACAATATACAATGGCATAGGATCTTGTACCTCGGATTATTGAATGTAGAAGAGAACATCCAGTCAAAAAGGGATAGTTGGTAGGATTAGGAAGATAGTCAATAGGTTTAGGAAGAAGAGTGATCATAGGATTTGGACCAAAGGTTTTTTTGCAATAGGGTTTCGGTTAGACAGTGAATGTAAATATCAGCACATGTGAAGAGTCAGTCACATTAATGAACTGGGGAAAATATGTAGGAAAGCAGATATCAATATAGACATTAGTAAATCAGGCAAAGTATAAAGTGAGTGATAGGATTAGACATTTGCAACAGGGGGAGGTTGAATACAAAATCTTAGGAAGAAACAAATATGTAGTCACCCGATAGGATTGAAATTTGAAAGCATTAGGCTACATGGACATGGGTGTTTTAGTAATCCATGCTCACCTTCAATTTAGGCTTTGGTACAATCCTAAGTGTGATCTTGAATTTAGTGTCAAGAGTATTACTGTGATGAATTGAATATGTAGATCAGGTGACATGTGTATTTCTTCCACCATTTCTGTAAGCAATATTTTGAAGACCTGTAAATCTGTATTGGGGATACAAATAGGTGTACCCTGTGTCTATAAATATAGAGATGATGCATGAATAGACCATACTGTGAATAAATAATATAACTGGTTCCAACTTTAATGGATTGAAATGATATCTTAAAATATACATGAAATCTCATATTGATATACATACATTCATTCCAAACAGTTATACATCTAATGGTAATATTAGGGTTACTGTTCATCATGAAGATGTGTAAGATTTGCTTCAAAAATGATTATGGACATCGAAAATAATGTATTTGGAAAGTAATATAATGAAAAGGCCAGTCAAGAATATGGAGAAATACATGTGTTCTGATGCAAGAAGTAATTGAAAGTAAATCAAATGTCTATAATTTTGTGAACTTGTGGAAGAAAGCATATATTTCATGATGTACATAAACTGAAGAAAATGTAATGTACCAATGTTGAATAAAAAATAATGTCACAATACACATCATGTCCCATAGGAATCTACTTGTGTTGATGTTAAACTGGGGTCAGTTACTGTAGAAATATTAGGATTTGTATGCACCATTCACTGAAGTTAGTATTCAGTAGTAGGAAACATATATGTATTTCAGGAAAATGAATATTTCTGAGAATAATCTTATGAAAAGTTGATTATATTTCCACATGCATTAACATAAATGAATTTAGGGAGTGTATAATGAGACACATATACTTCATATTTTGAAAAATCTCGAGTGTGTGTGTGTATATATATATATATATATATATATATATATATATATATTAAAAAGTAGCAATATACATGCCTAACAAAATTCATCATGGAATATATATCATTCCTAGATCCAAAAATATTCATTTTTCTGAACATGGATTTATGTATAATGTTCTTCAACTAGGAAGTTCACCAATAGGTTAAATTTTCACTTCGATAAGCATTTAGGGGATGTGATCTTACAATATGTATCTGCCAAAGTCAGTGATCTCACAAGAATGTACGTGGGATACTAGGTAGGATTCTATATATGCATATAAAAGTACATGTTTTGAATAGGCTACAGAAAAAGGGAGACAGGAATTTACATATTTGTTAACTTTCAAAACTCATGCAGAATTATTACAATGAAAAGTTGACTAGATTTATAACACATAACCTTGATAAAGCAAAACGCAAGTCCAAGTATACACCAGGCCTCCTATGAACTGCCTGTACTTCTTTTCTGTTAGGTTTATTTTTCTCCATCATGTTAGGATTAGTATTCAGAGTCTAGTACGGTATGGGTTGGTGTCAGGGATTAAGTATTTCAATGTAAAAGAGGAAAATGAACCCAATGTGTATGCAAAAATGTGCTACACAAAAATCTTCCAACTATTATCCAGAACACTTCCTTGACCTTAACATCACCCCAAGTAAGACAAAGTTATAGGAAAAGAGGAAGAAACTCTGTGAAGATATATCTGGAATGGAAAATGCTCAGGAGTTCACAAACTTGGAGGTGGTAGAGGAGATTTTAAAAGTAAGGGAAAGGGTAAACACTCCACAAACATGCAGCTCTACAGGCTTAATGACTTCTTGAGAAACTGCCTCTGAGGTTGGGCACTTGAAATATATGTTGTTGTCAGGAGCTTTAGCTTCCTTTGTAGTGAGACCCTCAAAGGTGGGTCTGCATCTATGTGACCTGGAGGACATGGTTTCTGATTTTCCAATTAACATGAAGCTGCAGTGCTGAATCCTCTCTTTGTAGTTATACTGTGGCCACTGGGACTTAGTGTCTCCCTGTGTGGACTGTGAAGCCATTTGGTCACCTTCCATTTTTCATGGTGTTTCGTCAGCTTTACTGTGAATTTAGTATTTATTTCATGAAATACAAGGAGTACAAAAGAAACACAGGGCTTCAGGAAGTTCTCTCACGTGTGCTGGGTCAGAGTCTACAAAAGAATACACCAACTGGGCTGCTTTTCCATACAGCTTTCCCCCTTGACCGTAGCAACCTGATGCTAAACATTGACCTGAAACCTCTCCACATAACAAGATGTCGTTACATATAAAAGTCTGCTGGCTGCACCATGTCAGTCACAAGTCATTTGGAAGCCAATGGCAGATCCCCATGGCCCCACTGCAGATGTTTTATCACACACCTCCACTCCACTGCTCCAGGCCCACTTCTTAGCAGGCTCCAACTTACTGGAATCTCTGTTCTACACCATTTTGATGAAATCCAGTCAATCAAGGCACTGTCTGATACATTCATGATCAGCAACAGGGCATCCAAAGGTTCTCCAGTGCCACCTGCTCATGGGAATATCAAAAATTTCATGGTATTTATCTAGCCATATTTCAAGGATGAAGGAGGAGGCACTGTGGGTTTCAATTCATACAGGAACCATTAAATGGTGAGGAATCTCCTTTCAATGAAAGCTTTGGAGAACTCTCACAGGCAAGGCTTCCCAAACAGTGCCCAAAAGGTCACATGAAGCCAGTCCCATTGAGGTCTACAATGTGAGGTACATGTGTGTTTTGACTCTCAACTATGCCTGCCAAGTCTTAAGAGTAAAATTATGTGATATCCTGTCTGAGATTCCCAGTGCTATGTGGAAAGCCACACTGGGCCTAGATCTCAGTTTCCAAGGGCGACTCATGCATGGCCTCCTAAAACTCCAACACAATCATGGCAATACTTCTCTGAGGTAAGTTCCAGAACTCAGTCTCTAAGGGGGATCACACCAGAGTTTAAGATGTGGTTGACCCAGTCATGTCTTCCAACCACCACACAAAAGACAACAATTAAAACCAAACACTCCCACGTGGCCCTCATCTTCTTCCATATACACATTTATCATAACCTCTGGCTAGAATTTTCCATGAGGGGTGTAGCCCAAGACAGTGTCCAAAATATGCTCTCATGCCCCTCATTTGCCTAAAGTCAGGATGGATTGCACAACCTTCCTGAGAACCAGCAGAGATCAAATAGGCCTGCCCTTAATACTGCTCTGCTACTCAAATTTGAGGCCTACTGACTGTCGGGTTTGATTCTTTATGTGAATTGCAGTCATGAGAAAACCCAAAAACCTATGGGCTAGCCTCTGCAGGGCTTTGAAGAAGTAATTTGACCCAAAGGATCCCTATTTTCACTTCACGGAGGTCAGGAACCTTACAGAGGAAGGCGAGAGACTTCATCCACAATGACTGCTCTTTTGGCCATTTTTGTTTTGGATGCACACATGTGATCTTTATTTAGTTTCATCAGGTGCTGAGAATCTAAGCCACAGCCTCACACAGAGTCAAGAGGCTGATTCAGACACATCCCTTTACAAAGCAGTTAACCAAAGAGCCACAGGTAATGCCCCTTCATTTCCATTTGGAAACTGTTTTCTTTAGGCTTCACAAAGGGGTGGCCTGAGGCAAAGACCTTCCTGACATTCAGGGCAACAGAACAATAGGTAAGAAAATGTCCTTAAGCAAAGTTTCTCCACTGAGACTTTCCTGGTCACACTGATATCTGAGTTTTCTGAGATGCTAAAGTTTGCTGTGTGCACAGCACTTCATGAGCCCAGGGCTCCCAGCATAAAGTCAGAGCACTTTGATAAACATGCATCCCTACAGCTCACACATTATGACATACAGTTTTTGCCTGGATCTGCCTTACATGTTCTGTCTTATTGGTGCAATTGGCCATATACAACTCCTACCAATCCCTCACTCTTAACTAGACACAATGAGCATACCTGGCATGCTTCTGCTCCTGCATTTCTTGGCTGTGAGCACTGAGCCTCTCACCTCTGATTCAAAACCCTCCTCTGTGCTGATTCTCAGAAAGCATTTGTAACTGCTCTCATGGTACTGAATTTCCCCTTAGCAAGTCTTAGTACATGTTCCCCTAGACTATAAAATTATGAGAACCAGAACTGTGTTAGTCTTATTTACCTTTTTTTCACAGAGCTGCTAATTTAAGATAACTTCAAATAAATAGTTCTAAACAAATATGAATATTTATTATGTGAATTATTTAATAAGTGAATACAAATTAAGACCTAGATTCAAATCTCAGTTCTGCCACTTACCAGTCTTTTTGACCTCAGAAATGTCAACCTGTTGGGCATAGTGGCAGGTGCCTGTAATTTCAGTGACTTGGGAGTCTGAGGCAGGAGAATTGTAAGTTCAAGGCTAGCTTCAGCAACTTAATGTGGCCCTAAACAGATGTGTCTCAGTATTGAGACACCCCTTGGCTCAATCCCTGATTGAAAAAAAAAAGTGTCAACCTGTTGGAACCACTTTTTTTGTAATCAGAATGCAAATCATCATCATTGTCATCATCACAGTGGCCACACAGGGTTGTGAAACTACCAACTAAATGTATAACCATCCTGCTTTCTCTCTTTGAATTTTGTGTAGCATTCTAAGAATCAAAGGCTGAGTTTTGGTCATGGTTATGGGAATCAGTGAATATATTATTGCACAACCAAGGACAGTGCTTTTTCCCTTCATGAGTGGAACCCATCTCTGTAGGATTGTCTCTGAAAACTTCATCTGCTTTTTCCCCCAAGTTTGATCAAATTTCCACCACACAGTTTCCCAGTTCCTTTCCTATGAACATGATATTAAAGCCAGTAACCACAAACAGTGGGCCATGTCCCCAGGGCTGGCCATTGCTGACTATTTTCAGGGACAGGAAGAGTTCTGCTATTTGTAAAGGTGAAAGGCAAGGTCATTTATGAAATCTGATTAAGGGAAAGAGGAAGAAAAAATCAAAGCCAGGATCCATTGGCATTCACACACCAGCAGTATCACTCTGAAAAGACACTTGACAGGAATAAAGAAAGTTATAGTGCTTCACTAAAAAGGGTGATTTCAAGTTTCTGCCCTGGGGATATTTGAAGGTGAGGCAAGATTGAACTCAGGGCACTCAACCTCCACCCACATCCCCTAAGCCATATTTTTATCTTATTTAGAGACTGTGTCGCACTGAGTTGCTTAGTACCTCACTTTGCTGAGGGTGTCTTTGAGTTTGTGATCCTCCTGTGTCAGGCTACTGAGCTGCTAGGATTACAGGTGTATGCCACCATTCCTGGCTTCCATCATAATTCCATTACGCAATATATATTGACATTTAGTGCCAAGCATAATCACTTGCACAGAGTTGGCACTGGATAATATTTGTGGAATAAATGATAGAGAAATACATATAATGTTGAAGAAATATTTGAATGTCTTTTTGGTACTTAATAGTAATATTTGAGGAATGTTATTAGATGATGGACAAACTTTGTGAGAAAGAAACAAATTAGGTACTCCAGATATAGCAAATCACTTCTGTAGATGCACCCTGAGGGATGAGGAGGAGTATGTCTGTGAAATCTTCTGCTCCCCAGCAGAAGGGAACTGACGATTGCTGGAAGGAAAAATAAAAATAGAAAGCTGAGCATGCTGAAAGACATCAAACACTAGCCTGGGAATTGTGCCCAATTCACCAGACACTATAAATTTCCAGAGTGAAATAGGGTAAAGCACCTCAATGAGAAGCTGTCTCTAAATGAAATATAAAAAAAGGTTTCACCAAGAGTTCTCACCTTCACTCTCCTCACTCACACTGAACAAGATAAATTGACAACTATTGAGTTCAAGAATGAAGCAGGGCAAAGACCTTGGCCATTTCTGACTCATCCCCAGGAAGCCACAGTCACCACCGCTCCACCTGCAGCTGCTGCCTCCTCCCCGCCTTCAGCCGCTGCCCCGGCGGCCCCGCCTTCTGCTACCTTTGCCTCGCCTCCCGCCACTGGAGCGACCGGCCCACCTGCAGCCAACGCTGCCTCCTCAGCCTCGCGCGCCACAGCCGCCGCTCCACAGGCTCCAGCGCCCGCTGCTGCTGCCGCGGGCACCACCGCCGCTCCACCTGCAGCTGCTGCCTCCTCCCCGCCTTCAGCCGCCGCCTCCGCAGCCCCACTTGCCAGCGCCCGGCATCCACCTCTGCTACTCCGCCCGCTGCCGCTGCGGTCGCCGCCCCTGAGGAGTTGTAAGGTAGGTGGTGCCTGGCACGTGCCCGGAATCGCCTGACTCCTGGCAGTGGGGCTGGGATGAGGCTGCGTGAGGGGTGCGGCCCTGCCTGGATTTTTGCAGAGCTTGATCCCTCTGCCCTGGGCCAGGCCCTGGAGCACGCGCACCATGGTCCTGCCCGGTAGCGCCAGGCTCCTCAGAGTGTCTCCACATCCTTCCGAGCTCTTGGGGGCACCCCACAAAGGGAGATGCTTCCTGGGATTTGGGGGAAGAACTGATTGTTCTGCTCCTCTAATTATACTCATGGAACCAATAATTACTGATACCTTGATACTGAGTATCCAACAAAGTTCTGGAAACTGGAACGGATTTGGACCCTACCTGCCCTCAAAACTGCTCTAAGATTAAGAGATGTTGGACCTCTGAGAAAATTGCCTCCACAGATTAAAAAAGAATAAAAATAATTAGAAAGCAAAAATTCCAGAAACTCCTCAAAAACAAAAAATTCTAGAAACTCTCCAAAAGCAAAACTTGAAATGACTGCATCCTACATAACACCCTAAATGCACACACGTGAAGTATTGTGTAGGCACTCTATTGGATGTTTTATAGGTGGTCTGGAGATGATTTAAATTATATGGGAGGTTGTAGGTGGGTCCTATGCAAAGTCTATCCCATTTTATGTGAGTGTTGAGCTTCCACAGATTTTGGTATTAGGTTAGGTGGGTCATGGAACCAAACCCATATAGATACTGAGAGACAACTTATGTTGGTTCAAAGAAAATCTGATATTTCAGAAATGCAGAAAGTCAACAGCAGAAGCCCTACTTCATTTTTGGGTCCTGTGAGGTACATCTTTTCCTAGCTTTTCGTCTAAGTATTGAAATATGTATGCGTACATGTGTTGGCTTTTCTACAAATATATTTATCATTTCTACCTCATCCTTCCACTTGGGTCTTTCCTTATCATGACAGTGACTGTGTGTGAATGTGTATGTGAAATGAGTCTCATTTCTTTCTTTCTGTTTTTGGTACTGGGGATTGAACTCCAGGGTGCTTAACCACTGAGCCACATCCCCAGCCTGTTTTAATATATTATTTAGAGACAGGGTCTCACTGAGTTGCTTAGGGTCTCTCTTAGGATTCTGAGGCTGGCTTTGAACTCTTTTTACTCCTGCCTCCACCTCCTGAGTGGCTGGGATTACAAGTGGGTGCGTTTTTAATGGTAACATAGAATTTCCACATATGCATGTGCCATAATTTTGTGATCAATATCCTATAGGTGAATATTTGGGTTATTGCCCAAATTTACTATTACATATAACAGTGCACACTATTTGATGAGTTACCATGTGGTTTAATTGGGTCAAATGGTGGTTGCATTCCAAGCTTTCTGAGGAATCTCCATACTGCTTTCCAGAGTGGCTGTACCCATCCAAATTGATTTATTCTAAGCAAGTGTCTTCCCATGTTCTTTAAGTTTAGAGGCATGGGGTTCTGTTTTCAAGGATGTCATGCCATTGTTTAAAATTGTTGTTGAAACTCCAAATATGTGTAGCTTTTCATCCACCCTTCCCACACACAAGTAAATGAATATCACAGTATCTCACTGGATCTCCAGTGCCCATACGTGTTTGCAGCTGATGGCAGGGTTGAAGTTTTGTGGCAGAGATCAGACAGCACAGGCTCAGAATATTTCTCTCTTCCTCATTTCCGGTCCTTTTATCATTGGAGATGGAGCCCAGCAGCCTGCTTGAATCCTTAGGTAGTGTGAGCCTAGAATATCGGTGGCATTATTTCTCCTCTCCATTAGGCACCAATAGCGAAAAAGCAAATTGGGAGCACACTTATAGCATCTGCAGTAAGTCTGAAGTTTGTGTGCATCTGTTGGGCTGCAGTGATGAGATGAATCCTCTTTGTTAATATGTGACTTGCAACTTGAAGCCTCCCCAGTCTCTGGATTATAAAGCAGGTTGCTCTGTGGGCAGCCTTTCAGCCAGAGAACTCGTGGAACAGAGCAAGGGTGAATCCTGGGAATGCAATGAGCACACTGGAATTTTTTTCCTTTCCCTTTTGGTGGTGACTTTAGGTAATGGCTGCGTCAAAACCTGGCTGATTCCATAAAGCCTTGCAAGCAAGGGCTGCTAGAAATGAGAGCACACTGAAGTATGTCAGCAAAAGAAGAACAAGGGGTGCCGCAGTTTTGGCTGGGCACAGAATCACGAGCCACTCAAGCAGGAACAAAACTTTATTTTGAAAAAGCCGCCAACACTCTGTCAGCGCCGGCAAGCCAAACCCCGGCAAGCCAAACCCGGTCCTCCCACGCGGGCGTCTACCGGAACCGCGCGTCTCCTGGAACCCGGGGTCCCCCCGGACCTCCCCTGGAATTTCCTCTTATTATCCTTCCCCAACCAATGGGAACTCTCCAAGAGTCCGGTAACATGAGTCCGGTAGCAGGCCAAGGTGAACAGCGGGAGTCCAATTTCCATATGAATGTAAATCTTAACATAATCATCTCAGTGGCTAGCTGGCGTCACTTTACAACCAAAGGTGCCATACATCGTATATTTGCTTGTGGCTCCTAGCAAAGGGGCTGCTCTTGTAACATGCACTATAGTACCTTGACCCCTCTCCTAAAAAATATAGTTTCCAGTCAGGCGTGGTTGTGCATATCTGTAATCCTAGTGGCTCTAAAGGCTGAGGCAGGAGGATTGCAAGTTCAAAGCCAGCCTCAGCAAAAGCAAGTCCCTAAGCAACTCAGTGAGACCGTGTTTCTAAATAAAATATGAAAAAGGGCTGGGGATGTGGATTAGTGGTTAAGTGTCCCTGGATTCAATCCCCTGTAAAGGGGGGACTTTTTGTATATGCTAATTATATAGAAGAGTGGGTTTTGTTGTGGTATATTTGAAAATGCATATACCATAACTGTAGCATAGACAAAGGGGTCAGAGGGAGAGACAAAGGGGTGCAAGGGGAGGGTACCCTGAATGAAATATATCAGTCAGACTATCATGAATCCTATAAAGAAAGAAACTTTCAAGCCTGCCACTGAACTAAGACTCTGTCTACCACCAACAGATGGAGCTTATGTCATGTCCCTTTGGCTTGGAAACAAATATTTCTTAACACCTTTTCAGAACCTAACACATAAATTAAGACTGAAATAGAAACCAGGAACTTATTATACTTGATCATGACCTGTTGTCATATCACTTAAGATTTATTGATTCTCTTCTTCTATAATTCCATAGTCATATAGAAAATTGGAATCATTTTGTTAAAAGGTAGAATGCTAGGTAGTGCTTGCCTAGGAGAAAATGTACCAGAAGTTTGTGCCTCAAGGAGTGGAGTGGAGTTACAGCTACAAACCTGTTTTCTCTGATATCCATTTCTAGTAAATTGTTTTCACACTATCTGAGCAACTCTTAATTAATTGGTAAAATGAATTTCTGAGCAGAATTGTACTGTGGTCTGATAAGCCAGAAAATCCCCTCTTATTCACCCCTCACAAACACTCTGTTTAGCATTTTTACAAGGATTCTCCCCTCTTCAAAGTTGAAGAATGATTGTTGTTTATATTTTATCAACCCACATATTTTAAACAAGTTTTTTTTGTTTTGTTTTATACCTGAAATTGAACCCAAGGCACTTAACCACTGAGCTATATCCCCAGCCCTTTTTCTATTTTATTTAGAGACAGGGCCTCACTAAGTTGCTGAGGCTGGCTTTGAACTTGCCGACTTCCACTTACCTCAGCCTTCACAGCTGCCGGGATTACAGGTGTGTACCACTGCACCCAGCTAATCATAACTTTTTAATTCCACTTCTACACATGGGTGTATAAAGTCAATGTGACCTCAACTGATGTAACCTGCAGATTAGCCACGGAATGCTAAAAACAAACATGATTGGTGTCTATTTAAGCAAATGTTTAGACAGGTTATCACTTTTCACAGTTTGTCCTTGATTAGCATATACAGTTTCAGCAAGAATCTTGCAGTTTCTGATGTAAGTTCTTGCCATGAATTTTTATTGGGGGGGCAGGGATAGGAGCTGGGATTTTCACACTAAAGCCTGCTGTCTGTTGTGTGGATAATCCCCAGTTTTTTTTCTTTTGCATTTGACTGTGCAGATGACATAAAACATTTTGTGAATTGGAAAGTATGATCATATCCCCCTCAGGTTTCATTGGGGCACAGATTCCTAGTGAATCTAGTTTGTGCCTGCACTTTTTTGGAGAGGTGAAGTATTTTTGCTCTGAAGGATATTTTTGCTCACTTTTCAAGTGAGAAAAAAGTCATCTCTAACACATGTGAAATTTTTCACTACCTAAGAGGAAGGGAGTTGGAAGACAGCCTTTTCTTTTTCTTTTTTTTTTTGTTTTTCTTTCTTTTTTTTTTTTTTGTACCTGGGATTGAACTCAGTGGCACTCAACTACTGAGCCACATCCCAGCCCCGTCCCTTTTGTATTTTATTTAGAGACAGGTTTTCCCTGACTTGCTAAGGGCCTTGCTAAGTTGTTGAGGCTGGCTTTGAACTTGCTGACTTCCTGCCTCAGCCTCCTGAGCTGCTGGGATTACAGGCATGCCCAGCTAGGGAGCAGTTTTAAGTCACAGAGACATTTGATCTGCATATTTGTGTGAGTTAGTGTCTTACTAGAGACATTTTAAAAAATACTTTTTAAGTTGTAGATGAACTCAATATCATTATCTGGTTTATGTATTTTTATGTGGTGCTGAGGATTGAACCCCAGTGCCTCACTTGTGCTAGGCAAGCACTCTACCACTGAGCCAAAACTCCAGCCCACAAATTAATTTATTAAAGCTCAGCTTTTCCTCCTGTCAAGTGGAGTATTACCAATATACTTCACAGGGTTGCAAAAAGGAGTTAGAAAAAGTGCTTAGAAGAATATATTCTCTATAATCCTTAGATGTTGTGATTAATGTATAATGCATGATTTCAAGTAGCTTACATTATAAGTACAGCTAAAAAGGGTGAAATGAATATCTCCCAGTGGTAGAAAGTGGTAGAAAAAGCACTTTGACACATTCTGGAGTCCTGATACATTCTTACTCAGATCGTGAATGGGGTTCTGTGTGCCCCTCCTATGGTCCATGATGGTTTTGCTAGGTTTGTATGCAGTAGGCGTACAGGTAGAGCACCAGATGACACAGCCTCAGGGCCAGGCTGTATTTATCCACATTGGGAAAAGACCTGAGGTTCCTGGGGGAGGAAACAAACACTAGCTTATAAAGTTTGGTGGTACTAAGCATGATTCCAGACAAAGAAATTCTCCTCAGCTAGCTGGTGACAGATTCCTGCTTGCTCTTCCATTAAGCTAAGAGATGAGCAGAGGTTGATGGGCAAGGAGTAGGGGTGAGTTTGATTCTTCCTCATGGCTTTATCTTTGTGAAATAGGTTAGGGAGATTGTTATTTGGACCTTCATGATATTTCTGTACCCTATAATGAGTGAGTCTGTGCTAGACAGATTGATAGCATAAATAGATAGATAAATAGAGATGGCCCCCACCTTACGATGGGTTGACTTAAAATATTTCAACTTTACAGTGATGTGAGAGCAGATCTTGGCAACCACTCTTTTTTTTTTTCACTTTGAGTTCAATATTCAGTGAATGCCATGAGCTTTACCACACTGTGTTATAAATTGAGCTCTGTGCTGGGCACAGGGGTGCAGGCCTGCACCTGTAATCCCAGCAGCTTGGGAAGCTGAAGCAGGAGGATCACAAGTTCAAGTCCAGCTTTACCAACCTGGTGAGGCCCTAAGCACCTCAGTGCAACTCTGTCTCTAAATAAAATACAAAATAGGGATGAGATGTGGCTCAGTGATTGAGCGCCCCTGAGTTCAATCCCCAGTACCCCCTCGTGACAAAAAGAGGTATGGTGTCAGTAATTTTGCTCTGCAGTAGACTCACACCACTGGACTTTGTTTAAGGCAAGCTTGGCTGAGATTTGATATTTGGTGGGTTAAGTGTATTGAATGCATTTTCAATACAATGTTTTTAACCTCCTGTGGACATCTTTTTATTGTAGGTTGAAGAGCACGAGTATTGGTTGGTGGGTTGAGGATTGGGGGGCAACCTCTAAATGTTTATGTCATCTATAGAAAAGCAAAGAATTGAAATAAACCAGTCTGTGCTTTAGTTATATATTAAAAATTCTTGATGTGCCTTATGCTGGTAAACGTATAACAAATTATTGCTGTAATGACTGATAACACTCAGTTTGGAATTGGGGAGACATGTTAGCATATGACTCTTTGGAGCCAGTACAAGCTTATAAACTCACAGAACTAATTAATACCACTTGTGTGCTGGGTACTGTGCTAAGTGGTTTAGGTATATTTGTTCATTTAAACATCACTGTAACTTTTTTTTTTTTGGTACCAGGGATTGAACCCTGGGAAACTTAACCACAGAGCCACATCCCAAGCTCTTTTGTTAAAACCACAGAGCCACATCCCCAGATCTTTTTATATTTTATTTAAAGACATGGTCTTGCTAAGTAATTTGCTTAGGGCCTTGCTAAGTTGCTGAGCTGGTTTTAACTTGCAGTCTTCCTGCCTAAGCTTCCAGAGCTTCTGAGATTGCTGGTGTGTCACCATGCCTGGCATAGAACCTCTTTTGAAAGGAGAAAACTGAAGTTCATAGAGTTCAAGAAGCTAGGCCAAGGTTATGTGGATTGTAAGTGACAGAATTTCCATGGGCACCCATACAGCCTGGCTTCAGGGTTCATGCTGTGGACTCAAAACTATACTGTCACCTCTCAGCAAAATTTCAACATTGCTAATTTGAAGTTTCCTTAAGTTAGAAAAAGTCACACAAGAGCACCGTCTAAATCAGAGCTAAACTTGACTAAATCCTTTGCTCTGTCCCATTTGCAAGCAGGTGCAGCTGTAGGTGGGGGAAATAGGTTTCTTCCTCCCTTTGAGAGTCCAGAATTACCCCTTAAAAGCCACACACTCCTCCTGGCTGTGTCTTCTCTCCCACAGGCATCCCTATTTCCCCAGACTGTGCCAAGCATACATCACTCTTTTCACACAGGAGTCTCCAAGGGCCTCCAAAAGCATAATTAAGTTTTACCTTATGGCTGATTTTCTCCCTGGAATCAGCCACTGTGGAATTCTGAGGAACCGAACACTTGTCTTTATCACATTGTTTACTCTATATAAGCCATTTTTTTATTCTTGTACCAGGGATTGAACCCCATGGTGTTTAACCACTGAGCCACATCCCCAGCCATTTTCTTGTATTTTATTTTGAGATAGGGACTCACTGAGTTGCCTAAAGCCTCACTAAATTGCTGAGACTAGCCTCGAAGTTGCCATCCTCCTCCTTCAGCCCCCTGAGCTGCTGGAATTACAGGTATGCACCACCCCCCTAGCACATCCCCAGCCCCCTCCATCACTCAGACACTCATACTCCACACCAACTGTACACTTTTGAGTTATTTCTCAAGCTACCCCCAGGGCCCTCTTCTTCATAGGAGTGCTCCTTTTGTCACCAAATAATGTAGATCAGTGCCTTGAAAATGAAAATGTCTTAATTTGAAGATTATTTTTTCCTTTCGTCATTCTAGGCAAAGAAATGGCATTTCTTCTCACTGTGAACCATCAGGATGCTGCAATGTAGGAAACATTCTTTGTTGATATTTTGTTCTCTCAGTGGGATCATTGTAGATATTTCTGCCATGTCATTCTGGGTTGTGTTATCCATCTGGGATACACTACTGAGGATGGACATGGTCAGGAAGAAAAGGGCAGCCGCGTCCATGGCTTATCTCTGCCTAATGGTGGACCGTCATAGTGGCCTGAAGCAAAGGGTAGAGCTATTGCACCCCTGAAGTGTTCACAGCTGCCTACAGATTGACCTGTGACCATTTCTTACCCTGAAGTGTACAGGGTAGACCAGACACAGTGGTGCATGCCTGTCATCCCAGCATATCAGGAGGCTGATGCAGGAGGATCACAAGTTCAAAGCCAACCTCAGAAACTTAGTGAGGCACCAAGCATCCCAGTGAGACCCTGTCTCTAAACAAAATACAAAATAGTGCTGAGGATGTGGCTCAGTGGTCAAGTGTCCCTGAGTTCAATCCCGGGTTACCCCAGTCCCTCCAAAAAAAAAAAAAAAAAGAGCTGCTGGAAAGGGTTTGGCATCTTTCTCACTCTGGGTAACGTGACTGTCGTGTCAGTACTTTATCCTCACATCAGTGATGCCCAGGTAGCTTTATCTATTGATGGTCATCTTGCATGTCCCCAATTGTAGCCTGTCTTCTGTCTTTTGCATAGCTCAGTCCTGCACCATCAATGCTTCTTGATGTTGATATTGACCATGAAATAATAAGAAGGTCGGGCATGATCTAGGTGGGTACATTCACACTTGGTGGCTAAAAGTTTTCATGGCTCTGTGTATATTCATAAAGGACCATGAAGGTGTCAAGAGCATTGATTTTGAGGTTATAAATTAAATATGGTGGGTAGGAAAATTTACACACATATAAACTATTAATAATGAAGATTGAATGTCTGTCTCCCTGTGTGTGCAGCTGGAAAGAAGAACCACTTTTGTGATGCAGTTAAAAATCCCTCACCTACAAATTTATAACACTTTAGCTTTGGCTAAATCTCTAATTTCTCTTATCCTTCTGTAAAATGGAAGGATACTATAGGGATTTATGAGCATTAAATAATTTTATGACCTTAGAACGGTAGGTAGTTGATACATATGTGTGTCCCCTGCATAGATAGTATTATTTTGGTGGATGTGGGTGGTGGTGATGGTGACATGAGCCTTGGAGACATTAAGCATCACCCTCAGCATCCTAATATTGAAAGGAATAATGTTTCTGGGTATTCTGGTTTATTTTTCACTCAGTACATACTATAATAACTATTTGGAAGACCATTGTGAGCATTCAATAAAATAACCTACTGGATAGATTTTGGTCATCTTTGAATCCCAATACAATTGGGAGCTGTTTCACAGTCATAGAACAGTATAGATGATGCTTATCATTTTCCTTCTCATTATAAGTACCACCTAGGTTATGTAATTTTTTTCAGTATTGAGGGTGGAACCCAGGGCCTTGCATGTGCTAGGCAAGTGATCTACCACTGAGATGCATCCCCAGCCTGTTCTGATTCTCCTTCTTCTTCTTATTATTATTTTGAGACAGGGTCTTCCCAAGTTGCTGAGGCTGGCCTGAAATGTGTCATCCTATTGCCTCTGACTCCAAAGATGCTAAGATTATAGGTATGTGCCACTGTGACCAGCAAGAAACACAAGTTTTTTTTTTTTTTTGTACCAGGAATTGAACTCAGGGTGCATTTTATCCACTGATACACATCTCCAGTCCTTTTATATATTTTATTTAGAGACAGGGAATTGCTGAATTGATTAGGGTCTCACTAAGTTCATGAGGCTTGCTTCAAACTTTCAATCCTCCTCCCTCAGACTCCCAAACTGCTGGGAATATAGGTGTAAACCACTGTGCCTGACAGGATATAGAAATTTCATGGATGTTATCTTTCCATGAGAATTTTAAAGTTTCTCACTACTTGGCATATTATAGTACTTGTTAATAGTGATTATCAATATTTTTTATTATGCCAGTCATTCATGATAGAGTTGATTTGTCTGTAGGGAGACATATGGCAACGTTTTGCTTGTCACAATTATGCATAGGTGCTACTACCATCAAGTGAGTAGATGACAGGGACACTGCTAAACCTCCTGCAATGCACACACCATGCCTCACAGCTGGGACAGCCCAGAATGTCAATAGTGCCAGGGCTGAAGCACTCTGCACTAACTGAAAGCTCATTGGAAGCAGCACTGTGTCCAACTCCCTGTCCTGAGCCCTGGCATGGATCCCTATCAGATCTACCTTGGTTCCTCAGGTACCTCCTGAGTTACATAGTCTACAAATACACTTAGCCCCTGGGTTTAGCATTTCTGCAGATTAAGGTTGTGACTTCTAGATTTCAGGATTCATCCACAGCCATTTTTAATATTTAATTCAGGACAGGGTCTCACTGAATTGATTAGGGCCTCGCTAAGTTGCTGAGGCTGGCCTTGAACTCATGATCCTCCTGCCTCAGCCTCTTAGATGCTGGTATGACAGGTGTGTACCACTATGCCCATCTCTCTTCTGCTTTTATTTTACATTTTTGATGACAGGGATTTAACACAGGGCCTTGGACATACACATATAGCATACACTATAAATATAATTTTATCTTTTTAAAAATATTAATCTCATAATATAACAGACATTAGGGGAAAAAAACAGTATAAACACAGCTCAAAGCACTGTCCGTGGACTGCCCTCGGTCTCAAAACTGTTGGTCCCCAGGCAAGCAAGTACAGAAAGTGAGAGAGTTCAGAAACTTGGGAAGCCATGGGCCAGTGCTTGGTGGTTTCTGTTCTCTGTGGGTATCTTTCTTCACTATATTCAAGAATATGAATTTCTTTTACAATGTATGACCTTTTAGTATTTAAACTTTGCATAATGGTTAAAATTGTTGGATAATTCAAAGACATATTTTTACAACTTTTATCATGTAAATGTTAAAATGTACAGAGAAGCTGAGGTAATTGTATAGCGAACAATTATAGAACTACTTAAAAAGTGGATTGGGTTGCCATGCTGCTGCTTACAGGTCCAGCCAGTGTGGAAATGAAGCCTCTGTTTGGAAGTGAACTTCTTCTGGAACAAGCCCTGCCCCTTATTTCATGTATTGTTTCTGCCTGCTGCCGTACCACTCAATCAGGACTGAGTAGTTTCTACAGAGAACTTTAGGCACTGCTCCTCTACCCAGTAGCAATACATGGTTGTTTCAGAATCACAGAGAGCCCACATTTGGATCCCCAGTTTTAGCAGGTATTGACATTTAGGTGTCTTAAGTGCACATTTATGTCTCTTTCCCAATCTTACCCTGTCACATCCTACCCCCAGTCTTCTGCTTATTTTATGGTTTTCTCCTTTCATTCACCTTTTGGTTTATTCTGATCCAACTTCTTTCCTAAATTTATTAGAATTTTTGGTAATTTTTTTGTCTTTGTGTGTGAATGTGGGAGTGTATTATGGGTTTTTGTTTTTATTTATTTGTTTTATTTTGGTGGCAATAAAAAAGATATCCAGAGACAATTACAATAATAGTAAAACAGGAACACTTAAAAGTGCCAGATGCAAGGCATAGTGAACAATTCCTTATATCAGAGTGAATATGTCACACCCTATTTTTTGTTTATACACTTCAGTGAAGGAAATAGAGATATGTTTGATGACTTCCATTACATTTTTACCTTACAGAAAGTAAGATCATTATGGTAATAAAAGAATTTTTATAAAATCCAGGACACAAAAACACAAATTTCTCCTATTCATATTTAAAGCTTGAAAAACATCAAGTGTGCTGTATAACAGAAAGGAAGTTTCAACAGGGTGTTTTTTTTTTCTTTTTTTTTTTTTTAAAGAGAGAGTGAGAGAGGAGAGAGAGAGAGAGAGAGAGAGAGAGAGAGAGAGAGAGAATTTTTTTTTAATATTTATTTTTTTAGTTATTGGCGGACACAACATCTTTGTTGGTATGTGGTGCTGAGGATTGAACCCGGGCCGCACGCATGCCAGGCGAGCGCGCTA
The DNA here is from genome assembly GCF_964194105.1 of Spermophilus citellus. Lineage (NCBI taxonomy): Eukaryota > Metazoa > Chordata > Mammalia > Rodentia > Sciuridae > Spermophilus > Spermophilus citellus. The sequence goes on along the minus strand of NC_138196.1, from coordinate 12,348,275 downwards.
CCGCTTGAGCCACATCCCCAGCCCTCAACAGGGTGTTTTTAACCATTTAAATTTTTTTCTTTCTGTAATGTATATTGTGGGAAGGGACACTTCAACAATTGCTTTCTGGTCACACATAAAACAATTCCACCTGTCTTCTATGAGGGGAAATGGGTTGTATCAAAGGATTTCTTGACACATTTATAAGGACCTTTCTTTCCCGAAGAATTCATGCCAAGTATTTTCTGTGGGACAATAAAAATAGTTATCACATGTTAGGTTTATTTGTTAAGAAGCTAATTATGATGAAATGATGAAGATAGTTGTGTCTTAAGTGTAGTTTTAAATTGATTTTTTTTTGTAACAGGCATCAAACCCAGGGGCACTTAGGCACTGAACCACATATTCAGCCCATTTTTTGCTTTTTATTTGGATACACAGTCTTTCTAAGTTGCTCAGAGCCTCAATAAGTTGCAGAACATTGCTTTGGACTTGCAATAGTCCTGCCTCACCCCAGAGTTATTGCAATTGTAGACATGAATCATTGTGGCTGACTGAAATTAATTTTGATGAATCCTGGGGTCTTTTGGAGATCAGAAAGCTAATATATCTTGCCTAGTAAGTCTCTCCGTGACCCCTGAGAAAATTCTCATACTTCTATCAGCACAATACTCTTTGTTTTAAGATAGCTTTAGAAAATGGAACATCAATGTTTATTCTTAAATTGCAATTTTCACAAATGCACTGGGTTGAAACAATACAAGTAAAATATCTAGTAATTTTCATAAAGATCCTGAGTTATAGTAAAATGCTATATCCACTTTCTCAATAATTAGAAAAAAATTGAGTAAGATGGAATATATTGGTTTTGTATTTTTTTTAGAGAGAGGGTCTCACTGAGTTTCTTAGCGCCTCGCTTTTGCTGAGGCTGGCTTTGAATTTGCGATCCTCGTGTCTCAGCCTCCCAAGCTGCTGGGATTACAGGTATGCACCATCATGCCCAGACAGAATATACTGTTTTAAATTAGTTTTAAAACTTCATTTTTTTCTTGTTAGTGTAAGCATGTGAATCAAAGCGAACACTAGCAACATGGGAATAACAAGTCTGTAGTTGCATTAAACAAATTTTACATTTTAGCACATTTTTCGCTGTGGCAAATTTCTTTAAGTATTCCAAAAATGTTAGACTACAATGAATTTTGCTGATAGGTGATGAGCCAAGTTTCAGGGTCTTGGTAATATTATGTGTGTTTGCCTCCAATTCCTTCTGGAAAACATCTGATAAGAATTTAACTATTAACCAAATAGAAGTATCTATACAAAAAAATTAATTTTCTTGGTCCTATCAATTTTTTTTTCATGAGGAATTTTAAAATTTTGAATATAAATGTTTATCTTAACTATTTTAATTAATGTTCTAACATTTGATATGTTTTTCTCCTCACTTTTCTAATTTATCAGAAATTATTTCATACTGCTTATGGCTATTTTCCCCAGCTTGATAGAATTTTATATATTTGTGGAGCATATTTACCACAGTGTAGTAAGTGGAATAACTTGATATTTTCATTTATTTCAAGAATGTATTCTCACCAAACTCTAGAATATTCAGTGGAGCAGGGAATAAATTATTTTTCACTACCCAATAGAACGGGAAGGTATAAAAACCATAAGAATGAAAATTTACTTTTTAAGAAGGAATGGAATTTTTTTAGAGAAAAGGTAAAAAATTTGTCTTAATGAATATAACAAATGAATGATTATTATTTAAGATAAAATCAGGTTATGTTTTTGAATAACATTTCAGAAGACTCCTCAACTTATGCTACTCCCATTTTGGGGGGTAATACTTTTAATTATGTAACTATACAATTTTACTATTCAGTATTTTGTATAAAACCAGTAATAATATACCATATTTTCAAATCAAGAATATGTATAAATCTACATATATATGCAAAGTTTACAGGCCATTGTAAAACTGTCTTCAAAATGTGGCTCAAGTGGTAGCGTGCTCGCCTGGCGTGCGTGCGGCCTGGGTTCGATCCTCAGCACCACATACAAACAAAGATGTTGTGTCTGCTGAAAACTGAATATAAATATTAAATAAAATTCTCTCTCTCTATCTCTCTCTCTCAAAAAATTAATAAAAAAATACTTTCAAGAAAATCAACATTCAATCAGTTTTGTCAGCTTTATTTTTTTTATTTTTTTTAAAGAGAGAGTGAGAGAGGAGGGAGGGAGGGAGGGAGGGAGAGAGAGAGAGAGAGAGAATTTTTTTTTAATATTTATTATTTTTTAGTTCTCGGCGGACACAACATCCTTGTTTGTATGTGGTGCTGAGGATCGAACCCGGGCCGCACGCATGCCAGGCGAGCGCGCCACCACTTGAGCCACATCCCCAGCCCAGTTTTGTCAGCTTTAAAAGTATGATAAGAAACATTTAAACAACAGCAACAAAAAATCAAAACAATGATCAAAGACTGATTAACCATTTATTTTTTAAAACCAATAATCTGTACATGAATGCAGATTAGATAATAGTCTGCATATTATTATTATAATACTGCATCACTCTTCTGACAGTTCTTTCATGTGATAAGGAGGTAATTTCCTTCAGAGTATGGGCAAATTGTCCCATGTTTTAAACACACCCCATAGTAATTGCATGTAGACACATTGTGCATTGAAATTAAAAAGAAATGGAAGAGCAGCAGTGAGCTTCACTAGAACATTTTAGTTGACAAGAACTATTCGTTAATTGTTTTTTGTGTGAGTGTGTGTGTGTGTGTGTGTGGTGGAAGTTTGGTAATCATTGCTTTTTAAATGCTATAAAAATAAGAAAAAGAAAAGAAGCAGCTGGTTCCCTCTATAAAACACCAAATAAGTGCACTGCTCATCTGTCATGGATGGCAATTCAATAAAAGCAAAGACTCAAGGTACTCTTGGCACAAGGCTTCCAGAAAATTTATAGTCTGTGTGGCCTGTATGTCTGCTTCAAGCCACAAAAGCACACAATAGGACTTCATGGGAACATTGGGAATGCTTCTGAGACTAGTCTGCACAAAAGCTAAACAAACCTTAGTAAGTAGTAGCAAGGTGAGTTTGGGGCCAATGGGGGAGTTGAAAAGGCTCAAGCTCATAACTTGAAAATTCTACAGAAAATTAAAGCCACCACACAGCACAGGCAAGGGTGCCTGTGAATGAAGCATGGCTTACCATTAACCCTTTTTATTGTTGAGAACAGTGTTCTAGTGTCTTTTATACACCATGAGTTTCTCTATGCTAGAGGAGCACACCTTTTAGACACAGGTCTGGGTCTCTTCCTGATGGTTGATGATTTGAGTGAAGGGCACCTATGAATATTCATTTCTAATTTTAATTCCAGTGGAAGTGGTTTTGGCGTATATTTTAAAGTATTTCAGGCCCATGCATTACCACAATCACTCTACCTGAAATGTACTCCTTCATTTTCTATAGAAGGAACATCTTCAACTAGACTCCAAGTTATAATCCTTGAAGATTTGTGTATTTTGTGGTTTCCGGTTGGATGGAGTTTGCTCTTATTTGTTGCAGAAGGAACTTTCCATGTGTCAGACCCAGAAATTTTCTGGTTCATACACATATACCCAGTAAGCTTAATCTTGTTGCTATAAAATTCTTTTGACGTAATAGCACTAGTCATCTGGGAATCTGAAGGAATGTGCCTTCAACAAATCCAAAGTGTCCTCTGACTAATTTAGTGAACTACTTACATACAGGGGTTTTTAGCAAGAGCCACAGTGACAGTGATTTTAGCTGGAAAGTTGAGAAGCCAACCCAAAAAAGCAACTTAGAGAAAAGCACTGTGGTTACCAAAAGTTTTGACCAAGTCCCCAGATGTCTGTGCACTATGAGGGGCCAGAATGTGGCATAAGCCAAGGTGTAAAGAACATATACTCATTCTGCTGCAGGACATAACCATCTGCTGCAGATGGGCATGTGGATTGGGATCCACTGAGATTAGTTATGGAGGACTTGGCCTTTACAAGAGTCACCCTGAATCACAGCAGTGAAGTCCTGGGCACAGCTCAAGTGTTTAGCATTTTCTCAGCATGAAACAGCACATGGAATGGTCCTCCTTCCACCCAGCTCTTAGCCTTTTTTGCCCCAGGGACAAGAATCCACTGCTTTCCTGTGATCTAGTTCCCAGGTTTACGAAACTGGCAAGATCCTGCCCGCTCAGAGTCTGCTACAGAAAAAATTGCCCATAAATATATGGGCATCTGACTTCTGCCTTAGTTCCCATTAATGTCATGTTTCAATCCAAGGACAATTTATCCTGTCTTGCTATAACTTTGAAAAAAGACAGCTCTGTGCATTCAGTTTTCCTCACACATTCCCCTTGTCTTTGAAGAAGAGCATTGCCTGGTGTTGCCTTCCAAAAGGACCTCTGTCCAGGATTCAGATTAGGAGAGGACAGCATGGTTATGATGGATGGATAGTGTTCACTTCTTAGGGAAGTAACCAATGTGGTCACAAAATATTCTTTAATTACAAAAACCAGTTTTTTTAGCAGCATATGAACACTTTCTGTGAACATTGTGCATCACGCATCACACATCTGGCTGAGTTCCAGGAAGGTTAAGGAAGAAGGCACTGAACAATTAAGTGCTGTCACTGCCAACAACTGAAGGTCAAAATTAACGACTTTCACTGGAATGTCCTTAGGGTGATTACACAGAAATAATAATCCAAATTGGTACAGGAAGACCCTGATAACTATTGATGTTGTTTCTTTTTAAAGCCACCATAATGTGGGATTGCTCTTTGCAGAGGCAAAGCCAACAGTGAGTGTGTATGTGTGAGTGTGTATGTGTGTGTGTGTGTGTGTGTGTGTGTGTGTTTTCATACATGGAAGAAAACAAAATTTTAATTTTACTGACTGGGATACCCAGTAATGCATAGCCTTCTGATACTTAGGTCCCTAAGTAATATCAGAAAGGAAGTTCCTTGGCACAAGGCTTCCAGAAAATTTATAGTCTGTGTGGCCTGCATGTCTGCATCAAGCCCCCAAAGCAGACGATAGGGCTTCATGGGAACACTGTGAATGCTACTAAGACTAGTATGCACAGAAACTAAGTGGAAAACAACCCTGAGTAAGCAGTAGCAATCATCTTCCAACTTAGAAACCAGTTCAGCCTCCTAAGTTTTGTAAAGTTCCCTGGCAAGTTTACAGTGCCCAATGTACTACTTGGTGTTACAATATGAAACAGTGTTTAAATGTCATTTTCAAAGGTTCTATCTTGTAAAGCAGACTTTTGTGAAAGGCAATCAGTTGAGTACTTCACATAGTGAAATTCACAATATTTCAAAGAGAAAAGGCAGAATGGTTGAATTGAATAGTATCCCATTTGGAAAGATCCATGGCAGGAGCATCTGCTGGGGTCACAGTGTAAATAAAAAAACAACATCAAAATCCCTCATTAGATAAACTTCTGAGGGCCATCAGTGAATATGATTATCAGCAGAAGAACAAAATGCACCACACAGACTGGGCAATACTCTGGATGGTGAAATGTGTGCTACTTTCACCTTAAAGTAAGTTGATAACAGTGGGTTTTTTTTTTTTTGTGGTTTAACTCAGACAAAAGTGAGTCAGGCCCTTCATGACATTGCTCAAACGTCAGACTCTGGGTTACTGAAACTCTAGTGGATCTTTTCTTGTTCAGATAAATTTCTAAGGGGGAAAGAAACTAAAGCATCTGAAATTTTGTTTTGTTCTGAAAGAAATTTTTCTAAATCTTGTCAGAGTTTTCTATTCCCAGATTCTTTCTTCAGTTCTGATCACAACTTTTTATTTCATGCAACAATATTAGTACTTGTTAAAGAGGGACTCCTAAAAATGCTTTTCCTCAAAGCAAATTACTTGGTTGTTTTAATAAAGTTATATTCAAATGTTTAAAACTGTGAAGTGTGTAATGAAGAATTACTATGTGTAATATAATGTTAGATTTTGATTGTATTCAGCTTTTTCAAGGCCCCAATTCTATCACCTTGTGGAACTCCATTTATTATGTCACCATCACTACCTTTCTCAGGTTTCTGATTGTCTTGATTTTCCACACTGCATGTTGAAATACCACCTAAGAGAGGTCTGGTGAAGATTGATGCTGCTTAGTGTGTTCTATTCTTCTGCCTCTCTAACTTTTGCTAAATATGGTTCCTATCCAGCAAAACACTGGTTTGTTACATGACCAAAACCTTCTGCTTAGGCCTGATCTCTGAGCTGGGTCTACAGATTTGGACCCAGGAAATAGTCTCAGCTGCTCTCTTCCCATAATGCTTTATGGTGTGGCCTATCGGAGTGGACATTAGATCAAGGCAGACTTTACCGTGCATGGAAATGGCACCTTCCACATTTTCATACATACCCAGAAATTATTTTACAATGGCATCCATTGGGGAGCTATCATCCACAAAAAAACATGGTGATCAAAGAGTTTAGCAACAAATATTATTTTATTTAGAAAAATACCTATAGAAACATTTTGAGTCTTACTATCAGGATAATATTGTGTTTCTTGCATAAATTCTGCAGAAGGTGGTCTGATAATTTCCATTTTAAATCTCAATTTTTTGCTATTTCATAGTGTTTGTATTTATCAATGTCAAGTGTGTTGAAATTTAAGAAACCATAATGTGTTGCCTTCTTCATTATTTGAGAACAGTCAAGAAAGTAATATAAAAGTTGAAACTTCCATAGGCAGCAACTCTGAAAGAATTAGAGGATGTATTTCCATAGATTGATATTTTATGTGCATTTTCTGGACTTCTCCCAAATATAGAACCATATCCCATATGACAAAGAAAGCAGCAGTAGCTTTCCTCTGATCAGAGCTAGTAAAATGAATAATTCTCCTCCTTATTCTTGTAATGCAGTTGAATTTCTTATTTTTGTTGCAAAATGATCTGTAAACCATTTCTGAATTGAATAGTTTGAAGTCTGCATAGAAGTCCTCATGTTCAAGTTTATTGCCTATGAGGAAAAAATGTCTATTTAATTACTTTTTTGGTCTGCTATAGAAAATGGCAAAGTGATGGCAAATAGTAATGCCCAGGTATAGATCATTGTGAAGGTGATGCATGTTCTGCAATATGGAGCTATAACTCTTCTTCACACTCAGGAATTTCAATCAATAGTGCCATGAACAGGGGCATGCAGTGGCCCAACTCATTTGCCCATCAATCCTCCACTTCTTGGACTTATCCATGGCCCAAAATAGAGTAACAGCCATGGACCCATGCATATGCATGCCCAGGAGGCCTATACCAGCCCCAAGCGAGTGCTAGTGGGCGAGTGTGAGATGCTTCCATGGGGACATGGGGTGCCAGCTGAGCCCAGGGAAGCAGCTTAATGTATGAAAGTCCCTTTTGAGGACATATGTTTGTTGTTAAATATATCTCCAAAATATTTTTGGAATTATGCATTTCCTCTAAATAAATGAGAGTATTTGGTATTGAGCCTAGTCCGTGCTTCAGATAATTACTGGAATAATTGGAAATGTATCATGAAGTAAATATTCACTTAAATATTTCTCTAGACAAGTGAATAAAAAAATGAAAAGAACAGTACCCACCCCTACAAAAGATGCCTAGCTGGGCAGGAAGCACATGACATTAAATTCAGTTACTCAGGAGACTGAGGCAGGAGGACTACAAGTTTGAGTTCAGCCTCTGTGACTTAAGAAGTCCCTGTCTCACATTAAAAAAATAAAAGGTTTGTTCAGTTGTAGAGTGCCCCTGGGTTTAATCCCTGTCTTCATACATGTGCGTGTGTGTGCACGCATACACACACACACACAGCCTGAACTTACTTTATTTTCTAATTGGCAACTATGCCAAAATAGTTGTGTGCTGAAATGGAATTTAGATTTTAATACAAGATACAAAACCAGGAGGCTGAGGCAAGAGAATTGCAAGTGCCAGGCCAGCCTCAGCAACTTGGCAAGACTTTGTTTCACAGTAAAAATTAAAGGAACTGGGGATATAACTTAGTTATTGAGGGTCCCTAGATTCAATCTCCAGTATTGTACAAAAAAGAGAGTGGAAGTTAGCAAAACAAGTGCTCCAGAAGGCTACAAATATGGAGTTCTGCATACCAGGAAATAGTAACACATCTATGAAATGGCTTCAGATTTTTTTTTTGTTTTGTTTTGTTTTTTTTAGCTCGTAAAATATCACAAATAAAACATGCAAGACTCTTCCTTAGACAATGTGGTAGAGAGAACAATATATCACATTGTTCACAGTAAGGCAATTCTGGAGTCAGCACTGGTATGAGGACTTTTGCAAAGTTTTCTTTAGGGATGGAATTTAAAAACATATTACAGTTCCTTTGCCTTTATTAACATAAACACATGAGCAGATAATGTAAAAAGAAAACAGTTTTTATTCATCATCAGTACTTTCAGTTCCTGAAACTGTGATTTTAGGGAAGCAAGGGAAGACAATTCAATGAAACTTATTTCCAGATACACACATAAATAGTTCACAGAGTAACACTTCAGTTTACATCCCCAGCACTTTTTATATTTTGTTTTGAGATAGGGCCTCACTAAATTACTGAGAATGGCCTCAAATTTGTGATTCTTCTGCCTCAGTCTTCCAAGTTGCTGGGATTACAGGTGTGAGCCACCATGCTTAGGGTAGGACTAATTATTCTTTCCAGTATAAGCTAGAAAACTGGAAGAGAATAAATAATCAAAATTTTGACTTATAACAAAATTCTGCTTAGTACAACCATCAGATAATTTAGTTAAATTGTTAGGAAAATAAAACATGAATAATATCTACACATTTAGATGCAAAACCATATAATACCCCACAGAACCATACAATTGAAACTTTTTGGGTTGCATTTTAGTTATGCATAGAAATTACTTGCGACTTATTAGTTGTCCACAGGCTATCATCTAACATCAGCCTGGACCTAAGTCGGAAAGAAATAAGTTAGATAAAGTTTTCTTCTCATAAACTCTAGGATAGTACTGTCAAATAGAAATATGAGATAAATGTATATAACTTTAATTTTCTACTAACTACATTTTTAAAACTTTAAAAAATAAGTGAAGTCAGTTTTTTAAGAATCTTTTTTATTAATTGTAGATGAACCTTTTTAAATTTTTTTTAATATGTGGTGCTGAAAACTAAATTATACTAATATATTAGTATAATTCAATTATATATATATATTAGTATAATTAAATACTATATAATATATAAGTATAATTCAAATATATATATATATTTATTTAGTATAATTCAATTCAGTTCTTCAGTTGTACCAGCCTCATATTGAGGGCTCAACACCCACATGTGGCTACCATACTGGAGACATCTATGTCCTGGAGCACAAAGATTTTCAGGAGATCTTGTAAATGTTCCAATACAGACTACAGAAAAGGCATGTGGCAAACTTGTTGCCTCAATTACAAGCTTTGTATAGATTTTATTTTAAAAAGTGGATTTGAAAACAGTGATATGGCAGTTACTAAAAACTCTGGGGATGAGGATCTGGAGCTAAATTTAGTTTGCTTTGGGAAAACAAAAACAAAAATGATGTGCCTTTTTAAGCTCTGCAGCAGTATTTACTAAACAGCAGTCTAGAATCTTAAGTGTGATTGTGGCTATTTTGTGAGACACTTTATTGTTCTAAGCAGCAGCATAATGGAGCTTTTAAGTTCAACTACACTTCACTTTCTGCCTTTTTTATTCAGTTCTAATTCATAAAGCTGCGGGATGATCTGGACGCAAAAGGACACCTGTGCTTGGCAAAAGGATGGCTCATGTACCCAGACCCTTCCTGTCAGTGGACTACAAAGTTACATGTTAGTGAATGAGAGGGATGCTACAATTTCCTTTGGTCTATTTAGTGAAGTGAATTAGTAATTGTGACAGTTTGGCTTTGTCTTATAAATTCAACTAGGGAGAAAGTGATCAAAAACCTTTGTGTTTTAGATGAAAAATCATGGAGTCCTTTTGCCACAAGTTACAGAAATTCTAATCAGTGATTGACAGCTGGGCTAGGTAATTTGCATATGTTGTCTTTAATGCACAATCAACTCTCTAAAGGGATTATCAGTTCTCTAGTAGAAGCAAACCGTGTCAATAAGTTTATGTCATTCAAGCATTCAAACTCAAGTTTAATTGACTACAAATATTTTGATATTCCTACTATTTTTTTGCCACCTCCTAGCCATACAGAAGAGAGTGGTCATAGATTTAAGAGCAGATTATCCAAATGATAAACATCTTTGGGGTCAATTTTAAATTCAACAAATGTGGTTCACAAAATAGACGATGGCAGTCCCCTATATATGTAAAACCTCTTGTTATATGATGGGAAGTCTTCTAAATGCTTTGGAGGTAACTAGTCAACTTGATATTTACAATAACCATACAAAGCAGATGCTACAAGAATTTCCATCTTATCAGATCTATAATATAGTTAAGAAAACTGAAGAACAGGAAAATTAAGCTACTTACCCAGAAATGATGAAACCAGGACATTCTGGCTTCAGAGCCTGCATTTTTAACACCTCCACTAAGAATCACTCATGGGAAATGTGGAAGAGAGAAGTCTTAACGGTGTAGTAGCTGAATCCAATCCCTTAAGTCCTTACCAGCAATATGATCCTCAGAAACTTGGATAGAGGTCCAAGCAGAACTGTCACAACACATTAGCTTTACCCTTCACAGTGTAAAGTGTAACAATTTTATTCCAAACATGAGCATTTGTCACTTGCTCAAAGGAAAGTCACCACAATTCCGGGTAGATGTTCAGCAAGGCTTCATTGACCACCTAGTTTGGGAGGTACTCCTTGAGAGACTCTTGGTCTCTGGAGTATTTGAGTTCTTCTCTCTGAGTCATGTAGTAGTGTAGATCCCAGGCATTGATTTTTTTCATCATATTCAAAACATCTTTCTCTACATTCTGTTTTTTTTTCAAATTAAAAATAAACTCTCTTTCTGCCTCACCCAAGGGTTTTAATTTATGGCTGAAGTTATCTGTGAAGGAATTGGAAAAGTTAGTGGTCTACTGCTCTCTGGAGCAAGCCTGTTCTTCCATATTGCCAATATGTTAACAAGGTGCTAAACATGAGAAATCAGCAGGAAAGAAGAATGAAATCTCTATTATAGCAGCAGATTTTACTCGTTAGGGTGATTAACAACTCTGCCTTTTTCCTTAAGCACCACCAAAACCCGACGATGACTCCCTTAGAGTACCAACAAAGGTGATGTTTACCTCAAAGAACTCTAACTTGAGGTTGTAATCCAGGGAGCAAAGTAACAGTGAAACTAAACTCATGTGCACAATTATTCTTCAGTGAGATTTAGCTGTTAAGAAAGCCAAGGGAAAGAAATCAGATGTGACCTGTGGTCAGTATTATCTATAAATTGTTCAACATATCTGACAGTCATGAGTTTAGTTTCACATTGCCTATTCCTACAAAGGAGATTGATTTGGATATAGCAATTCTACATTTTAGATGGAGAAACTTCTGGGCATCAGGCTTTATTTTCTACTTTCAACTGTTAAATACTTGTTTTTTCTTTGGGTAAATGGGTTAGTGCTTCTGTATTCGTTTTTCACAATTTGTTACACATGTTAAGATAAAAGTATGCTTGGGTTTGCTAGGGATATGGGAATTTAGAGGTTGCCCCTCACTGTGAGATTGAGGCAGTAGTCTGAAAAATGCCATGAATAAAAAGGAGGACACTCATACAGGATACAAAGTGACATAGTTTTGCTTAGGCCTGTTAAGAGTTAGATATGAAATGTTGTGCAAAGGCCATGTGCTAAAGGCTTGTTTGCCAACCTATGGTCCTATAAGTAGGTGGAACAACCTTTAGGAAGTGGGGCCTAACTGGAGGAAGTAATTCACTGGGGAAGGCTTTCGAATGATATATTTTGTATCAAGCCCCTTTCTCTTCTGTGTTCTCTTATGTGCTCATTCTCTCTTTCTCCCCCCACCCTTCCTTCCTTTCTTTCTGGCTGCCATGAGGTAAACAGCTTTGCTCCACCTTTCACCATGATGCTCTTATTCAACACAGATCCAGAAACAATGTATAAACATTTTCTTCCTTAAGTTGTTTTTCTCAGGTATTTTTTAACAGTGACAGAAAGCTAACTAACACAGTTTGTGAGAGAGTACATAAATGCAGGCTGAAACAGGACAATTCACTTGAAAATAAGCCAATTTCAAATTAGAGGGAAAACAATGTTAAAGGAATTAAGCTAGTCAGATTTGTGAAGGAGAAATGTCAGCATATGTAGTCACCACTAAAAAAAAAAACCTCAACAAACATGTTAAGTTCCTGAACCAATCTCTTATATAACATGGATTATATGGCAATATCCTGCTCACATCCCTCTTGTTTCCATTAGGTAGAAACACTATTGAAGAAAGGACTTGTATTTCTTTCTACAATCCTACCACAGTATGGTATTATCTACTAGGTAATTATTTCATATATGTCTCACCAATTAATAAATTATATAACAATAAATACCATTTGTGGAACACATAATTCATATTTCATGGATTTTAACCTATTTATGTCTGATTTTAACACATCATTCTCCAACCTAATTAAATTAACAAAAGGATTTCAAAACAAAGATGAAATACTTTGGAATGTGGATGAAGGTGAATGACATTTGAAGGGGTTAGTGGGGAGAGAATAAAAGAAATCATACTTTGGTTCATTAATTAGAGATATAATAACAACAACAATATTAATATATTGTGTCTGAATAATTCAACCATTTTAATCATGATGAAAGAGAAAATAAAGAGAAAAAAATAATCATTTCTGTCTTGGAATGGGGACACTAAGACTGAGAGGATAGGGGAGTAAGAGAGTCCCAGAGAGTAAATGTCATGGATGTAAGAGCCATGATTTGTACAAGATTTATGAAAAAAATTACTTAAAATGGATGTGAATATAGCATTTATATAATAGTTTTGATGTATATTATTTTATATTACTTTCATATATTGACAAATGGTTCCTGGAGCATAAAATGTTTACATTTTAAAATATATGTTGTTTCTATTTATATCATATATGTCAGCTTATTTCATGCAAATTCATAAGTAGTCAAGTTATAAATACTCTATATACTACTAAATATGTAGTGGTAGTGAATAAATGCAGTGGGTTAACACTGTTTAGATGTCATGTGAGGAATCAGTATAAACATTCCAAACAAAATGCAAGACAGAATGAAGGAGAATGATCGTAATGTAATAGTAATGTAAACTATGAGAAGCCCCTAGAATAAGTACACTATCTAATATAAGAACTGATCAATGAATCTCTTGAACTAATAAAAAATTGGATGTCCTCAAAGAGATATTTGATTCTGAAACTTTAAGTTGACATGATATGGCAAAATATCAGGGGGGGAATGGAAACCATGTAACCATTTTTTTTTAAATTATAAGAAGTGATTTAGAAAGGTTTTCACATAGCATGTACTCTTGGCAGTATTTATTTCAAGGACAAAGTCAGCATGTGTATTGTAGCCAAGTAGCCTGGCTACTTACGCCTTCAGTGGCAGTAGTTGCTGCAGAATTGGGTTACAGCCTTAACCTAATCAGTGAATTACTCCTTGATGGGATTATCTGAGTGGTGGATGGACGTAGGTGGAATTTGGGTTGAGGAAGAGGTTTGTTGAGGACGTGGCTGTGGAGTCTATATTTTGTATCTGGAGAGTGGAGTTTCTATCTCTCTGCTGATTTCTCATCATGTGAGCTGGTTCACTCTTCCACACTGTTCTGCTGTGATGACCTGCCTTAACTGGAATCCCAAGGAATGGAGCCTGCTATCTGTGGACTGACACCTCTGAAACTGTTAGCCACTAAATAACCTTTTTTTCCCTAAAATTGTTCTAGACAGATTGTTTAGTTACAGTAGTGAGAAATTGACTAAACATGCCTCTAATCCCAGGGGCTCAGGAGACTGAGGCAAGACTATTACAAGTCTGAAGCCAGCCTCAGCAAATTAGTGAGGTCCAAAGCAAGCTAGTATAGAAACCCTTTCAAATAAAAAAATAAAAAGGGGTATGTGTGTGGTTCAGCACCTGAGTTCAATCCCTGGTACACATCCCCCATCCCCCCCAAAAATGTCAGATTTGATCATTTCTCTACTCAGAATCTTGCAATGTTGCAATGACTCCTCATGTTACTTAGTCATTGTTACTGTTTCTCATTTGTTTTCTGCCAAATTAGCTTCCTTATCATGAATGCACAAAATTCTTTTGCTTTTCTAACATCATCTCTCACCATGTTTTAGCACTCAATGTGTTCCAACAAATTCTCTTGTCCTACACCAAAAATAAATGAAGCACCATCCACCATTCAATAGGCTATACATTTTACTTATTGTGTTTATCTACCTACTTCTATTAAGTGTAAACTATTATACTGTGGACAGTGATTTGTTTTCTGTTAAGTTTACTTCTGTTAAGTTTCCATGTCACCTTAGAATAGCATCTTACACAGAGTAGGCACTTGGTAAATTAGCATATATGAATGGATATTTAAAACTGACCTATAGTCTGCTTTATTTCTCTCCACCTTTCAGAATCTTCTTGTTTTCATTTTGTATATAATGACAAAGGTGTCTAGTTGTACCATTGTCCCTCAGTATCCATGGAAAATTGATTCCAGGAACCCCCGTGGATACCAAATCTGGATGTTCAAGTTCCTTATATAAAATGATATAGTATTTACCTATAACCCATGCACATCCTACTGAATATTAGTATACAGTAATATACCTAATACAATGCAAATAATATGTAAACTGTTGTTAAACTATATTGTTTAGGGAATAATGGCAATACAAAGTTTGTACGTTTTCAGTACAGTTTTTTCCCCCTGAATATTTTCTATCTATGATTGGTTATTAAGCCTATAGATACTAAGGGCCGAGTGTAGTTAGATGGAGTAATGAGGAAAAGTACACCTATGTCCTCCTCCTGAAATTTTATATAGCATTTAATGTCATATCTTCTTCTTGCTTAGTGTGCCAACTAGTATTTCTGGAACAGCATTAGATCATAACAGGAAAAACATTTATCTTTCTCTCATTACTTACTCACTGGGAATACTTCTAACATTACCCCCATTAACGATGATGCTCAGTGTTGGGCCATAGTGTGAGACATTAAAATACAGTCAGTATAGTTAAATTCAGTTAAAAAAAATTTATTTAGCCAGGCACAGTGGCACATGCAGCTCGGGCGGCTGAGGCAGAAGGATTGCATGTTCAAAGCCAGCCTCAGCAAAGTGAGGTGCTGAGCAACTCAGTGAGGCCCTGTCTCTAAATAAAATACTAAAAAGGGCTGGGGATGTTGCTCTGTGGTTGAGTGCCCCTGAGTTCAATACCTGGTACCAAAAATAAATGAACAAATAAATAAAATTATTTAGTACTTACCTTGTACTCTAAAGCTAGGAATATAGCTAGCAGGAAATGATGGCATAATTGTTTCCTCTTGTATTAGAAATTATCTTATTTAACTACAAGACCCACTTTTGTATTAGTACTATATTTTCCTTTCTTTTAGTCCACTTTGAACTTTTGGGAGAGTAGGGTGCGAGAGTGAACAATGTTGTTTGAAGTTAGGTAAGGGGAATATGAGGTGTATTAAGTTATATGAAGTTTTAAAGCCTATCTTGGTTAAGACTTAGTGGCAAATAACATAGATCAATTCAAACCAATGTAAGAAATCAGGGAGAACTACCGTCCATTTGTTCAGATACAAGATCATCTAGCAAAAAAAAAAAAAAAAAAAAAAGAGCATCTAGCAAGGTCCATAAATAAGCCATGCTGTAGGGTCTCAGGGCTCAGAAAGCATCAGAACCAGGATATACCAGCACGCTTCATAACTGTGTTCTTTTCTTCTCTCCATGTCCCCTGCCTCCATGTCTCCTGGGAAGTCAGCTTCATTCCTTCACCTGCCTCAGAGGTAGCGATGGACACATCCCATCTTCCAGGTTCATGTCCAGGTGGCAGTAGTTCCCCTGCAATATTGTGATGTTTAATAAGATGTATTCTTGGATAGTTAGTCTTCTTCCAGTTGTTCTGACACATAGCTGCTAAAACCCATGGAAACCCTTTTGTATGCTAATACGATGCTGGGTGGGTGGTTCTGGACATCTAGACAACTTCAGGATAGGGGCTGGTCAAGGAAAGACCGAGGCATGATGAGCAGGATGAAGCTTTCCATCCCTCCCTGACCAGCCAGCTATTGTATTCACATTGCACAAACATGACTGGTAGCAGTTCATCTTTATATTGGGGTGGGCAAAGCTCCCAAGGTTGGAGTAGATATTTTCCTTACACTACAGGACTATATAGCAATTACAGAAAACTACAGATACTACATAAGGGATCATTTTATACATGCAATGGTATAACTGCACAGAATAAATTTCCCCATACATTGTGCCTCCAAATTAGAGCCTCTGTGAATTGCCATGAGAAGCTTTGCCCTGGGTTGTGCTGTTTCCCAGCCACATGGTGCTCTTATTGCTAGTGGATCCTTTGCCTTGCCTTGGGTCATGCTGTGGCTTATGGCAGACTCTTTGTCTCTAATTTATATGCACCTTCACCTCTGCCTGGGCTTATAGATAAAACCAATACAGAAATTGTTTTGAATATAAACACCTTTGAGCAAGGGGAGCATATTTTCTAACCAGCAACATTAAGCCATGAATTCTGCTCTTTCAGGGTGAATCTAATCCACGCCCCCTCCAACTCTTTTTCTTTACTGACTCTTGTTCTTTTTCTTACATTGGTGTAGTAAAAGATGTTTGGTGTGAATGGGAGTGTTACATGCTTACCTCTGCCTCATCCCCAATTTTCATATGCAAACATATCCTTAATTCCCAAAGGCTGCAACTTGTTGTCATTTTCCATTCTTTTTCGCAGGGAGCATGACTTTGCTGCTTCTTTCTTTTTTGTTTAAACCAGTATTATTACACATTCCACAGTTACAATCAAAACCCTTTTCTCCAGGCTGTGCTTTTAGCATTCAGACGTTCTAAGTGACTTCCTTCCTCTACACCTTTCTGGGTGCCTGACCCTAACTTCACCCAGCTAGAATTACATGAAGTTCAACTTCAAGGGCCCAGAGACAAACAGAAAGCCTCACTCTGCAAATTGGACAATCTACAGAATCCAGTGCAGCCTAGGAACAAATGATGTCATGTGTTTTCCAAGGAATTTCCCACCCTTGTCAGTGAGAATAGCCCAGTCAGCTAGGCAGTCCATTGTGTACTATTCTCCCAGTCTCTCAAGAAGTAAATGTCAATCAAGATTTCCAGGAGACCCAGCCAACTGATGTATCAGAAACCATTAGTTGAAACATAACATTATGTTATGTTTAATTAAAACATAATGTTATGATTGAACAGCTCTCTCCCAAACAGGTCAAGTGGGAAGATTTTCATAAGAGTTAGATCATAAAAGAGCTACAACTGAAGTCCAGTGGTATAAAAAGAGGTGACTCAGTATTGAAGAATAACAATCCTTCAGCATCTGTTATGGTTATTCCATTGCATTTTGAGTGCAAATAATTAAAAATCTGCCTGTACTACAATGCCATTGCTGAATTTCCAGTTTTGCTTTCTATAGGGATAAGCACCCTGTGAAGATAAATACTTTTTTAAGGACTTAAACTTTCAGGGGGAAAAAGTAACCCAATTAATATATTTTAAAATTCCCCCATCTCAGTGAGGACAATCAATGAATAAAATTCCTAAACTGATGAGTGAGTCTATTAAAATGTAATTATATAAAATGTCCCAGTGCCATTAGATGAAGTTTTCTTACTCTGTTTTGGCGTTACTTCTCTAGGGGTCTGAGTTGCTGATATAGGATACCTTTGTTCCCTGTCTGATTCTGGATCCAACCAAGGAGAGAAGTGGGAATCAGATAGATGGAAGTAGAGTATCATCATCAACCATTGCAATGATGATATATTAAAAATTCTGGGCCAGGCACAGTGGCACATACCTGAAATCCCAACAGCTTGGGAGGCTGAAGCAGGAGGATTGGGAGTTCAAAGCCAGCCTCAGCAACAGTGAGGCACTAAGCAACTCAGTGAGACCCTGTCTCTAAGTAAAAATACAAAAAAGGGCTGGGGATGTGGCTCAGTGTTTGAGTGTCCCTGAGTTCAATCCCTGGTAACCCATCATCTAACCCTCCACCCCAAAAAAAGTTCTGGCCAGATATCAAGGCCAGGTGGCTTCTTTGACTCCCTGCAGCCAGTTTAGACCTTGAAGCTGTTGTCGGAAAACAAGTTTGAATTTCTACAGTAGACTCACTTAACCAGGATTACTGCTCTGAACTACTCCAGAGGAAGAGGGTATTCATTACTCATAAATGTTGACAGATTACCTCCAACCAGTTAAGAGATATAGACCAATGACTGTGACCAGCTCTCTAAGTACCCTACTTAGCTGAGACAAATAGGTTAAGGGCCTGGAGTAATTTGGAGAGAAAATTTCCTCTTGGGAACCAAATAAATAGGGCACCCAAGTTTCCTAAAGGATGTATTTATCTACTTAATGCTGTCTCCGAATCCATGATGGGCTCCAATAACCCTCACCTCCTAGTCTTCAGATCCTTGTGAGATATCCTCCCATATTGTACCAGGATCAGTCTGTATGACATGTGGAAGAAGCGATGGTGTGTTATGTTCAATATTAGGTCATAAAAGAGACTGTGGGATCCACCAGAGGGGCTCCCTCTTGCTTTCCTCCTTGTTTATTCCAAGGGAAGCTGGTTGCTATGTCGGCAGCCATCCTGAGGAAAGGACTATTCAGAGAGGAAGGGAAGCCTCCAGCCAACAGTCAGTGAAAAACAGGCCAAACAACAGCTTGGGAGTGAGCTTGGAACAGGCCTGTCTGCCCCCAGTCAAGCCTTCGGCTCATGAAGCCCCAGGCAATAGCTTGATTATATCAGAGAAAACCGAGCTAGAAATATCCAGCTAAAGGGCTCCCAGATTGCTAATCCTCAGAACCAGGTTGAGATAAGACATCTGTGTTGATTTAAGCATTTTTGGAGTAACTTCTTATGCAGAAATGATTAACTAATGGTTATTTATATATTTATAAGTTTTCTCCATGTGCCAAGGACTATGGGAGTCCCTCTCCTCAAGATCGGCTATGCTGGGGGGAAATTGCAATGTGTATAGGCTTGTCACAAAGCTTCCTATGACAACTTTATGAAGCCTATGGGCTGGTTTTGAGTTTCTAGTAGAGAGAACTATGGCTCAGAGATTAAACATTATATTCAAGGCTACAAGTTGGCCGGTTATGCCAAAATCACTAATAAAAGTTAACTTTTATCACTAATAAAAGTTAAGTATCATTAGTTTCTAGATATGCAAGAGAGAAAACAAGACTTAAATTGGTATTCCACTGGGAACAAAGAAGTAGTAGAGTTTTATTGTTGTAGGATCCAGGGTGACAGCCCAGCATGTGTGCCTTGCTTAGCCTCTCTCTTCATTTTAGGATAGCTTCTGGGGACAGTTGTCTCATCCTTGCCTTCATAGGTTATGCCTAGGGTAACAAGAGGTTTTTATTGTTGTTGTTGTTCAGGGATTAAACCCAAGGGCGCTTAACCACTAAGCCACATCCCCAGCCCTTTTTTATATCTTATTTAGAGACAGGGTCCCACCAGTTGCTTAGGGCCTTACTAAGTTGCGGAAGTTGGCTTTGAACTTGCAATCCTCCTGCCTCAGCCTGTAGAGCCACTGGGATTACAGGCATGCAACACTGTGCCCAACTTAACATGAGGTTTTGACTGGGGTAGCCCCATGTTAAAGCACCCCTTATTTAAAGATAGCCGTGGCAACTGGAAAGGGTCCAACCACTAGCTGTCTCAAGGAGATTGGCTATAGAATGGGTAGATCTGATTTAGCATTGTTTAACTTTGATCACGTTTTATCACGCTCATTTGTTAATGTGAAGGTTGCTTTGTCTGTTATTGTTTTTTAATGAATAGCAATATAAAAACCATACATTTTAATACATAAAATTTTAAATACCATTAAATGAGTAGAACTTTTTTGGAGGAGTATCATAGTGACCACTAGACATGGGTGTATTACCATACCTGAACAACACCATGCATCATTAATTAATGAACTCTTCAGTTCCGGACCACAAAACATAGTAATTTACCCAAGTTACCAAGGTAAGAAATCTTATCTTCACCAAATCACAGAAAGTATTATAAATTAAGAAAGATTCATTCCTTGCCACTGAATAATAATTGCATTTAAGAATTTTTTAAGGTCAAAAGAATTTAAATCTTTAGGCAGACAGTTACATCAGGTTTGATTATCCATATTTTTACTATGAATACATTTATTTATGAATAAATAGGTTGTATCAATTAACACTATAACAGCTGGAACAATAAAAGTGAAAATTAATGTTTTTGCATATGATCTTTTTGGTCCCAGTTGGCGTTTTTGTGTTTTTGAATTCATATTCCAAATCTCATGTCTTTGGTTATGGTAGAGGATGACAAATACAGCTGATAATCTGCTGTAAAGGGGAAGGAAGAACAGAGTTCTGAAAGCTCATGTAAGTAGAGATTAATGCTATGAACTAGAGCATTTTCAGATGAATGTCAGTGCAAATTAATAACCATAAAGAAGGATCAATACTCCTACTGTGTGCCCTAATCCCACCCCATACCTTAATATCAATTCTTGTTTTTTGCTCTACTAGGGGATACCCAATCTCACCGGGTATTTTAAAAATGAAATTCAGAAATGCACAACCTGTGCCGCTCAGAATTTTGTAAGGAAGATGCAAGCCGATGAAGACAATGCTTCTTCAATGGAATTGCCTGAGGGTTTTCTGCTGAAAAGATTCAGAGTATATGGCTTATGAAAAATATTTTTAAAAAATCAAAAATGTTTTGGAAATTTGTATCAGATTAAGATTATCTAAATCTTTTCTAAATTCAAACACAGTTTCCCCCCCACCCCTTATCTGAAAAGGATGCATTCCAAGACCCCAGTGGATGCCTGAAACCATGGAGAGTACTGAACTCTTATATACACCATACTTTTAAAAAAAACTTTATGTACATACTTATAATGAAGTTTAATTTATAAATTAGGCACAATAAGAAATTAATAATAAAATATAATAATTATAATAATATAATAAAGTTTCCAAATCTCTACTCATGCTGTTTGGGGTTATTGTTAAGTAAAATAAAGGTTATTTGAACACAAGCACTATGATACCACCACAGTTGAACTGATAACAAAGATGGCTAGTGAGTGACTAATAAGTGGGTAGCATATACAGCACGGATACACTGGATAAAGGGATGATTCATATCTCAGGCAAGATGAAGCAAGGCAACGGAAGACAAGACAGAGCAAGACACTGCTCAGAATGTTGTGCAATTTAAAACTTATGAATTGTTTATTTCTGTAATTTTCCATGCAATATTTTTGGACCACAGTTGACTGAAAGTAAATGAAACCTTGGAAAGTAAAGTTATGGATAATGGAGGGCTGCTGTTATGAATTTTCATGTTCAAATCCCCTATCCTTTGGGAATTAGTAGTTCATGTGAACGCTTAACAACCTGTGATCCATAGCAATAATGGTATTTCCATTCATTCATTTTTTTTCATTCATTTAAAAACACTTGTTGTATATTTATTATGAGTCATATCTGATTCTAGGAAATTATATTCTGCAGTTTTTATAGGGACCGAACTAGTAAAAAAGATGATTTACAGTGCAGGAGATTTGTAATGATTGTGAACAGACCATAAGATCATGAACCCAGACTAAGTTGTGGGTGGATTCCCTGAAGAGTAGTGCCTACACCGAGCCTTGAAGTTGGGGTGGAGTGGAGATTACCAAAGACAGGAGATGAGAATGCTGGGTGGGTGGAGCGTATCTCACAATGGCCCTTTCAGTGAGGCTGGACGGGTGGGCAGAACCAGATCAAGCTAAGGAGTTTCTGTGTGATTCTGAAAGCAATGAATGGGGGAGCCACTGAAGATGTTTAAGGAGTAAAGTGAAACGATCTGTTTGGTGTTTCAGAAACATGGCTCTGGGGGACTTCCATTATTGGCAGTTCAATAGATATCATACACTGGCAAACGTTCCCACTGGAAACCACTAGAAACTCCAGATGAAAAGTATTTTTTTACATAAATCATTAAATGAATTAATAAGGTAGCAAGAAAATAGAAAGCACTGAAGCAAAAAAAAAAAATATTAAGTGAAGACAGGAACTCCGGACATAACTGGGATTACAGGCAGGGTCACCATGCCTGGCTTAATTGTCTTATTTTAAAATCTGTATCCAATAACTAAAGAGTAAATATTCTTTTCACACACATTTAAAATATTTCAAAAACTGGGCTTGGGTTGTGGCTCAGTGATAGAGCACTTGCCTAGCACGTGTGAGGCACTGGGTTTGATTCTCAGCATCATATTAAAAAAAAGATATTATGTCCATCTACAACTAAAAATATTTTAAAAAATATTTCAAAAATGGTAATCTATGGAATCCTAAGTTTTGACTTCATATAGATTCTTTTTTGCACATAGTAAAATTAAGCTAGAAATCAACTAGAAAATTCATCATATTTTTAGAAATTTAATTATTTACATATTACTATCCTCTCTGTAATATCTGTAAGATCTACAATGACTCCACTTGTTCATTCCTGCTGGTAGTTATTTATGCATGTCCTTTTTTATCTTTTGAATTTACCCATTTTATTAGTCTTTCCAAAAAATTGTTGCCTTTATTGATTCTCTTTATTTTATGCTGGTTCTAAATTTCATTTCTGCTTTTCTATTTATTTGTTATTTCCTTCAACTTTCATTTTGTTTAATTTTCTCCTAACTTCTTAAGGTTGGTGCTTAGTTTGTTGATTTGGGGTTCCCCCTAATATATGCATTTAAAGCAAAAATTTCTCTCAAACATAATTTTAGGAATACTCCAATACCCTGATGTGTTGTTTGGTCTTTTCATTAATAAAAACATTTTCTATTTTCACTGTAATTTCTTATTTGACCTGGGTTATTAAGAATTTCTTAGATGTCTTATGATATCAGAAAACATCACTTATGATTTCATTTGGTATCTGTTGAAATTTGCTTTAGTGATTGAAAGCAAGTCAAGTTTGTTCATTATGTTCAGATCTGTATACTTTCTGGTTATTTTTTTGTCTGCTTATTCTGATACTGAGAAGTATGTTAAAATCCACCATGACTGCCTATTTATTTACTTCCCTCTAGATTTCCTTTAAACTTTGTTTCATATATTTCTGAATCAGTATTAATAGTTTCATGCACATTCAGAATGGATTTCTCTTCCCCATTAATTGATTGTGTATCATATGAATTTTTCCTATGTATTTGTGGTAATGTTTTCGCCTTAAATCCTTTTGTGAACTACTAACATCATTATAGTTACACAGCTTTCTTTTATTTAGTGTTCGTAGGGTTTTATCTTTATCTATCGTTTTTTTTTTTTTTTTTTTTTTTTGCCGGTGCTGGGGATTGAACCCAGGGCCCTGTGTGTGCGAGGCAAGCACTCTACCAACTGAGCTATAACCCTAGCCCCTGGTTTTATCTTTTTGTACCCTTTTACTGCCAACTTTTCTGTATCATTATATTTTATTTATTTATTTTATTTTTTTCCATATTCTTTATTGGTGCATTATAGTTGTACATAATGGTGAAATTCATCGGTTCATATCTATACTTGTGAGCAACATAACAATATAATTTGGCCAATATCACCCCCCCACACCCAGGGTTTCCCTTTTTCCTGCCCTCCTCCTCCTTCCCCTGGTCCCTTTCCTTACTCCATAGATCTCCCTTCGATTTTCATGAGATCTTCCTGCCCCCTTACCCTCTTTTCACTTTGCTCCCCCACCTCCTTGCAGTTCTCTTTTCTTTTCCTCTCTAGCTTCTGCATATGAAAGACAACATAGGATCTTTGACTCTCTGGGTTTGGCTTATTTCATTTAACATAATGTTCTCAAGTTCCATCCATTTTCTGCAAATGACATAATTTCCCTTCTTAAATGGTTAGATAAACTCCGTTGTGTATATTTACCACATTTTCTTTATCCATCCATCCATTGAAGGACACTGGATTTGTTCCATAGTTTGGCTATTGTGATTTGTGTGGCTATAAATATGGGTCTGTGTGTGTGTTATCCTTACATTTTAGATATAACTCTTGCAAATCATTTATGGTTATATTTTCAAGATTTGCTTCCTGTTTGTCTTCTAATTAGAGAATTTAATCCATTTATATTTTTCCATTATTGATATAAATCAGGATTTGGGTCTGTTATCTTACTTAATATGATTTTTCTGCATGTTTTATGTCCCTCTTCCTTATATTCTTTTGATGATTCAAAAGAAGATTTTCTATAATTCGATTTCCCCTTCAGTTAGCCTGCATGTTGTATGCCCTTTTAAGCATTTTTAGAAGTTTACCTTTCATTGTTTAGGATATATATATGTGTGTATATATATATATATATATATATATATATATATATATATATATATATTTGACTTACATAATCCTAATATTAATTAATATCTTTATCTCCTCCCAGAAAAAATTCAAGGATCACAGAATTCTTTAACTTTTGTCCTGTTACTAACTGAAATGCCCTAGTTGCCTAGTATTTTAATTCTATAAGTAATGTAACCCCCAATACACTATTATTCCATTTAATACAGGTAATATTCATTTCTATTTACCCACATGCATATTGATTTTTGTTTCTTTTTCCAGCTCCCAGTTTCTACTGGGTCTATTTTCCATTGATCTGAAAAACACTCTTTAATACTTCTTTCAGTACAACTCTAGTGTTTGATTCTTCTAGAATCTTTCTTTGTACAGAAATGTTTAATTTCATCTTTATTTTTGAAAGTTATTATGAAGTACACTTCTAGCTGTTTTTTTCTCTTTGCTTTTAGTTTAGTCATTGTATTAGGACGGGTTTTGGTGTGGATTTCTTTGTACTTATTCCCACTTGTGTTCTTAGAGCTTCCTCAGTGGATGGCTTGATGTTTTCAACAATTTTGAGAAATTCTTAGTCATTGTGATTATGCTCTCTCTTTTTCTAGGACTATAATTACTGGTATGTTAGACTTCTTTCCTGCCTCCCTTATTTCTTACTCTCTGAATTTTCCCAATCTGTTATCTCTTCATGCTCAAATTTCATTTTTTCTGATTTACCTTCTAGTGCAAAAATTCTCCTTCTATCTGTGTATAGTCTGCTGTAAAACCATCATTGAATTCTTAAATTGAGTTATTATTATTATTTTGGGGGGGTTTAAAAAACTTTATTTGTTCTTTTTAGTTATACATGAGTTATTATTTTTTTTAATTTATGAATTTCTTTTTCTCTCTGTTTAATTTCCAGGTGATTACTAAAAATTTCAAATCTTATCTTTCATCTCCTTGAACATAGTGAGTACAATTATTTTAAAATCTGTGTGATATAGTTTTAGTATCTGCAGATCTCATATGTATGTTTCTATTATTTGTTATTTTATTGGTTATAATTCATATTGTTTGTTTTCTTATGATCTAGTTATTTTTTCTTGTGTTTTGGACATTGTTATGTGCAATATTTTTTATAGAAAATGTTGAGGTGTAGAATCCTGTTAGTTTCCTCCAGAGTGGATTTGCTTTTGTTTCAGCCAAGCAGCTGGAGGACATTAGCTATGGGGGACCACTTTAATACAATTTGGAGGCCTGAGATGACTTGTATTGGAATTGCGATTCCTGTAAGAGCCTCGCTCTGGCTGAAGCCTATGCCCAGGATACAGACTTTTGTCATGTTATGCCAAATTGATGGGGGCTTGAGAGTCCTCTTTCCACATGGCAGCCCTGAACACCCTACCATCTCAATTCAAGGGTGTCGCTGAAAATTCAAGCAACAAAACACTTCATGCCTATCATATTGTCAAAAAATTTTAACAACCTTACAAGCTTTGGAAACTGATTGGAGAAACAAGAAGTCATCCTATAAGTCAGAGTACAAATTAGAAGAGCTAATTGTGCTCCGGCTGGCAGAATCTACTGAAAGTTGGATTTAGGTTCTCCTTTTGACATGATCATTCTAAACATATTCTTTCAGGTATTCTTGAACATGAACACAGGAGACTTATAACAGGGTCTTCAGTGCAGCACTATTTGTGGTCATAAAAAAATGGGATTGACTATCAATAGGAGAATTAATTGCAAGCATTAAAATCCATTTATATAAAATATTAACATACAACAATTAAAATTATTAAACTAGATCTATATGCATCAATGTGGATAAATCTTGAAAATGTATGGATGAGGACAAGGACATATTGAATGGTATGACATAATGCAAAGTTTAAAAAGGCAAATAGTTCCTATATATGCTGCTACAACAGAATGTCTGAGACTGGGTAATTTATTTATTTATTTATATTTTCAGTCTGTCTTTCCTTTTATTTTATTTTATTTTTTATTGGTTGTTCACAACATTACAAAGCTCTTGACATATCATATTTCATACATTAGATTCAAGTGGGTTATGAACTCCCAATTTTTACCCCAAATACAGATTGCAGAATCACATCGGTTACACATCCACATTTTCACATAATGCCATATTAGTAACTGTTGTATTCTACTACCTTTCCTATCCTCTACTATCCTCCCTCCCCTCCCTTCCCATCTTCTCTCTCTACCCCACCTACTGTAATTCATTTCTCTCCTTGTTTATTTTCCCATTCCCCTCACAACCTCTTATATGTAATTTTATATAACATTGAGGGTCTCCCTTCATTTCCATGCAATTTCCCTTTTCTCTCCCTTTCCCTCCCATCTCATGTCTCTGTTTAATGTTAATCTTTTCTTCCTGCTCTTCCTCCCTGCTCTGTTCTTAGTTGCTCTCATTATATCAAAGAAGACATTTGGTATTTGTTTTTTAGGGATTGGCTAGCTTCACTAAGCATAATCTGCTCTCGTGCCATCCATTTCTCTGCAAATTCCATGATTTTGTCATTTTTTAGTGCTGCGTAATACTCCATGGTGTATAAATGCCACATTTTTTTAATCCATTCATCTATTGAAGGGCATCTGGGTTGGTTCCACAGCCTAGCTATTGTGAATTGTGCTGCTATGAACATCGATGTGGCAGTATCCCTGTAGTACGCTCTTTTAAAGTCTTCAGGGAATAGTCCGAGAAGGGCAATAGCTGGGTCAAATGGGGTTTCCATTCCCAGCTTTCCCAGGAATCTCCAAACTGCTTTCCAAACTGGCTGCACCAATTTGCAGTCCCACCAGCAATGTACAAGAGTACCCTTTTCCCCACATCCTCGCCAGCACTTGTTGTTGTTTGACTTCATAATGGCTGTCAATCTTACTGGAGTGAGATGGTATCTTAGGGTGGTTTTGATTTGCATTTCTCTGACTGCTAGAGATGGTGAGCATTTTTTCATGTACTTGTTGATTGATTGTATGTCCTCCTCTGAGAAGTGTCTGTTCAGGTCCTTGGCCCATTTGTTGATTGGGTTATTTGTTATCTTATTGTCTAATTTTTTGAGTTCTTTGTATACTCTGGATATTAGGGCTCTATCTGAAGTGTGAGGAGTAAAAATGTGTTCCCAGGATGTAGGTTCCCTATTTACCTCTCTTATTGTGTCTCTTGCTGAGAAAAAACTTTTTAGTTTAAGTAAGTCCCATTTGTTGATTCTTGTTATTAACTCTTGAGCTATGGGTGTCCTATTAAGGAATTTGGAGCCTGACCCCACAATATGTAGATTGGAGCCAACATTCTCTTCTATCAGACGCAGAGTCTCTGATTTGATATCAAGCTCCTTGATCCATTTTGAGTTAATTTTTGTGCATGGCGAGAGGAGGGAATTCAGTTTCATTTTGTTGCATATGGATTTCCAGTTTTCCCAACACCATTTGTTGAAGATGCTATCCTTCCTCCGTTGCATGCTTTTAACCCCTTTATCAAATATAAGATAGTTGTAACTTTGTGGATTAGGCTCTGTGTCCTCTATTCTGTACCATTGGTCCACCCGCCTGTTTTGGTACCAGTACCATGCTGTTTTTGTTACTATTGCTCTGTAGTACAGTTTGAAATCTGGTATCGCTATACCACCTGATTCACACTTCCTGCTTAGAATTGCTTTTGCTATTCTGGGTCTTTTAATTTTCCATATGAATTTCATGATTGCTTTATCTATTTCTACAAGAAATGCCATTGGGATTTTGATTGGCATTGCATTAAACCTATAGAGAACTTTTGGTAATATCGCCATTTTGATGATGTTAGTTCTGCCTATCCATGAACAGGGTATATTTTTCCATTTTCTAAGATCTTCTTCTACTTCTCTCTTTTAGGGTTCTGTAGTTTTCATTGTATAAATCTTTCACGTCTTTTGTTAGGTTGATTCCCAAGTATTTTATTTTTTTTTTGAGGATATTGTGAATGGAGTGTTTTTCCTCATTTCCGTTTCAGAAGTTTTGTCGCTGATATACAGAAATGCTTTTGATTTATGCGTGTTGATTTTATATCCTGCCACTTTGTTGAATTCATTTATTAGTTCTAGTAGTTTCTTTGTAGACCCTTTTGGGTCTTCTAGGTATAGAATCATGTCATCCACAAATAGTGATAATTTAAGTTCTTCTTTTCCTATTTTATGCCTTTAATTTCTTTTGTCTAATTGCTCTGGCCAGTGTTTCGAGAACTATATTGAATAGAAGTGGTGATAGGGGGCATACCTGTCTTGTTCCAGATTTTAGAGGGAATGCCTTCATTTTTTCTCCATTCAGAATGATGCTAGCCTGAGGCTTAGCATAGATAGCTTTTACTTGTCGAGGTAAGTTCCTGTTATCCCTAATTTTTCTAATGTCTTGAACATAAAGGGATGCTGTACTTTGTCGAATGCTTTTTCTGTGTCTATCGAGATGATCATATGGTTCTTATTTTTGAGTCTATTGATGTGGTGAATAACATTTATTGATTTCCGTATATTGAACCATACTTGCATCCCAGGGATGAATCCCACTTGATCATGGTGCACAATTTTTTTGATGTGCCTTTGTATCCGATTTGCCAGAATTTTATTGAGGATTTTTGCATCTAGGTTCATCAGAGATATTGGTCTGTAGTTTTCTTTCTTTGAGGTGTCTTTGTCTGGTTTCGGAATCAGGGTGATGTTGGCCTCATAGAATGAATTTGGAAGAGCTCCCTCTTTTTCTATTTCCTGAAATAACTTGAAAAGTATTGGTATTAATTCTTCTTTAAAGGTTTTGTAAAACTCCGCTGTATACCTATCCAGTCCTGGGCTTTTCTTGGTTGGTAGTCTTTTGATTGCTTCTTCTATTTCATCCATTGATATTGGTCTGTTCAAATTGTGTGTATCCTCCTGACTCAGTCTGGGCAAATCATATGACTTAAGACATTTATCGATGTCTTCACTATCTTCTATTTTATTGGAATATAGGTTTTCAAAATAATTTCTAATTGTCTTCTGTATTTCTGTAGCATCTGTTGTGATATTGCCTTTTTCATCCCGTATGTTAGTAATTTGAGTTCTCTCTCTTCTTCGTTAGCATGGCTAAGGGTCTGTCAATCGTATTTATTTTTTCAAAGAACCAACTTTTAGTTTTGTTAATTGTTTCAATAGTTTCTTTTGTTTCAATTTCATTGATTTCTGCTCTGATTTTAATTATTTCTTGCCTTCTGCTACATTTGCTGTTGTTTTGTTCTTCCTTTTCTAGGGCTTTGAGATGAAGTGTGAGCTCATTTATTTGTTGGTTTTTTTCTTTTTTTGAGGAATGACCACCAGGCGATGAATTTCCCTCTTAAAACTGCTTTCATTGTGTCCCATAGATTCTGATATGTTGTGTCTGTATTTTCCTTTATCTCTAAGAATTTTTTTATTTCCTCCTTTATGTCTTCTGTAACCCATTGATCATTCAGTAACATATTGTTCATTTTCCATGTGATGTAGGATTTTTCCTTTCTTCTTTTATCATTGATTTCCAGTTTCATTCAATTATGATCAGATAAAATGCATGGTATTATCTCCACCCCTTTATATTTACTGAGGGTTGCCCTATGGCATAATATATGGTCTATTTTTGAGAAGGATCTGTGTGCTGCTGAGAAAAAAGTATATCCATTTGATGATGGTTGATATATTCTATATATGTCAGTTAAGTCTAGGTTATTGATTGTGATATTGAGTTCTATAGTTTCTTTATTCAACTTTTGTTTGGAGGATCTGTCCAATGGTGAGAGAGGTGTGTTGAAGTCACCCATAATTATTGTGTTGTGGTCTATTTGATTCTTGAACTTGAGGAGAATTTGTTTTATGAACGTCCCAGCAACATTATTTGGTGCATAAATATTGATAATTGTTATGTCTTGTTGGTGAATGGTTCCTTTTAACAGTATATAATGTCCTTCCTTATCCCTTTTGATTAACTCAGTCTTGAAGTCGATTTTATTTGATATGAGGATGGCCACCCCTGCTTGCTTACGAGGACCGTGTGCATGGTATATTTTTTCCCAACCTTTCACTTTGAGCCTGTGTATGTCTTTTCCAATCAGATGTGTCTCCTGGAGGCAGCATATTGTTGGATTTGTTTTTTTAATCCATGTTACCAGCCTATGTCGCTTTATTGGAGAGTTTAAGCCATTAATGTTTAGAGTTACTATTCATATATGGTTTTGTACTTTCTGCCATGTTTGATTATTTATCTTTTTTTCTAATTTAGTTTGTTTCTCCATGATTAGCTTTCCCCCAGCCTCTGTTTTTACCAAGGCACTTCCCACTGATGGTTTTGGTTATTGTTTTTCATTTCTTCCTCATGTAGTGTTTTGCTCAAGACGCTTTGCAATGCTGTTTTTCTGGCTGCAAATTCTTTTAGCTTTTGTTTATCATGAAAGATTTTTATTTTGTTGTCGTACCTGAAGCTTAATTTTGCTGGATACAGAATTCTTGGTTGGCATCCATTGTCTTTCAGTGTTTGAAATACGTTGTTCCAGGATCTTCTTGCTTTCGGCGTCTGTGATGAAAAATCCGTTGTTAACCTTATTGGTTTACCCCTGAATGTAATCTGCCTCCTTTCTCTTGTAGCTTTTAATATTTTCTCTTTGTTCTGTATGTTGGATATCTTCATAAAAATGTGTCTTGGTGTTGGTCTACTGTGATTTTGTGTGCTCGGTGTCCTGTATGCATCTACAATTTGTATATTCGTTTCCTTTTTTATTTCTGGAAAGTTTTCTGTAATTATTTCATTGACCAGGTTACTCATTCCCTTGGTTTGAATCTCTGTGCCTTCCTCTATCCCGGTGACTCTTAAATTTGTTTTTTTTTATGTTATCCCATATCTCTTGGATGTTTTTCTTGTGATTTTTAACCACCCTTTCTGAGTTGGCTAGACTCTTTTCAAGATGAAATATTTTGTCTTCATTATCTGACGTTCTGACTTCTACTTGCTCCACTATGTTAGTGATACTCTCATTTGAGTTTTTAATTTGGTTTATAGTTTCTTTCATTTCTAGAATTATTTTTTTGATTTTTTATAATCTCTATCTCCTGATAAAGATGCTTAACTTCTTCTTTTATCTGTTTATGTAATTCATTTTCAATGTATTCTTTCACTGTTTGAATTTGCTGTCTCGTATCCTCTTTAAGGTTCCATTCCATCTGTCTAAGGTATTCCTTGAGTTCCTTATATGACCATTTTTCTGATGGCTCTAGGTCCTCCTGAATATTTAGGCTGTCCTGCATTGTTTGTACTCCTTTTCTTCCTTGCTTTTTCATGCTGCTCATGTTACTTCTTGTTCTGTTTGACTGATGAGTTACTGTTTACTCCTATAAATTTATTTGATGCTGTTGCCACTGGTTTCAATGAAGTTATCTCCTCCGCTGCGTTTTGGTGACGTCAGTTCTCCACCATGGTGGTATCCCGTGCAAATGGTGACAGTTCGTTCTCTTTGCCGGGTGACCAATGCAATGGGTGGGTCCTGACTGTCTCTACCAAACCCCGTTTCAATCCTGTAGCCACTGCCTATGAAGGCTCGGTTGGCATTTACTTCTGTAGGATCAGAAGGGCTGACCAGTTGTTTCGGCGGGATCGTTAGTGCTGAGTCGTAGCGGTTTGGCTGCGAGAAGAAGGTGAACGAGAGCTTGAATGCAGCCGATCCCGGCTCGATGTGTGTTCTGAGAGGCCCGGACTGTTTGCCCCAGATCCACATCAGCTCTGCATTGCCTAGTGATCCTGAGCAAACAGCATTTAGACAGTTTACGACTCCCTATGCCCGTGCAGCTGAAGAGGTCAGAGATTTGATCTCTCCGCGCCCGCCGCCATGTTGGATCTCAGACTGGGTAATTTATAAAGTAGAGAAATTTGTTTTCTCACAGTTCTGGAGGCTGGGAAGTCCAAGGTCTAGTCCCCAGCAGGTTCAATGGCCTAGAAAAGGCTGCATCCTCTGGAGGGGAGGGATAGTGTGTGGCCACATGGCAGGAGGTAGAAGGACATGAGAGCCCAAGGCTTCATGAAGCCTCTTTTATAGTGACCTTGATCCTGTTAGTGAGGGAGGAGCCCTCAGGGGCTTATCACTTCTTAAAGACCCCACTTAAAACTGTCACACAGGCAGCACCTGCAATTTGGAGAGGACACATCCAACCCAGAGTGCATATGAAGACTGTAAAAATATGACAATGTGAACAGAAAGCATAGACAACAAGTTCCAGTTATCTCTGGGGGGGAGTAGGGAGGAACAAAGGGAGGAAGTGTGAGCTTCACCTTGGTGCTAATGTCTTACTCAGCAAAAACACCAGACAAGTAACCTGAAAGAAATATGGAACTAATGTTAAGATTTTTGTTGAGTTAAAATATTAACGAAAAAGGCATTTAACAGGTTTGAAAACGTGAAAACCATTGAAACAAAAGAGGAAGAGGAAGAGGAGAGAGGGAACGAAGGAAGCAATCAAACTCAATGGGTGTCCCTAGGTGTCATGAGCACCTGTGGGACTCAAGTTGGTGACAATTACAATATCTCACATGGAAAATATTATTCTAAGAATGAGTTCCAGCCTGAGTGAGGGGTGATGTCCTGACCTGTGTGGGGAGCACTGAAGGAGACACAGGGAAAGAGATGAATGGCCTGAGCCTTCCTGATGGTTCTTTGGGACAAAAGGAGGGTCACCCATCTTGAGTCTCTTTATCCATAATTGGGTATGGGCAGAAGATAGAAAACTCTGGGCTTGGAAAGAACATCAAGCAGCTTCACTGGGCTGTGGGGTAGACCAAGAATTGATGGGCAAGGCATGGGGCTGTGGCTCCGTGGCAGAGTGCTTGCTTAGCATGTGTGAGGCATTGGGTTTGATCCTCAGCACCACGTGAAAATAAATGAGTAAAATAAAGGCATCAAGTTCACCTACAACTAAAAAAATATTTTTTAAATATTAAAAAACAAAGAATGGGTGGGCAAGAGTGGGGAGGATCCCCTGAACTCTGAGTGAGCTCTGAGTGAGACTAACCCTCAGGTGTCCCGGACCACTGTGCCACTGAGGACCAGGCTGAGAGCCTAAATGGAAGGAGGCTCGCCTTTGGCAGACACCCAGTGCACTAGTCAGCTTCTTGTCAATATAAAAAAATGCCAGACACAGGCTACTTATGTTGCAGATGTTTATTTAGCTCTCTGTTTGGAAGGTCCATGATCTAAGAGCAATAGCTGAGGCTTTGTGGTGAGAGCCACCTCTTAGCTGCATCACCTCATGGCACAGATAGCAATGGTAGGCATGCCTGCCAGAGAAAGCAAGTGCTTGCATGGTGAACCAGAAGCAAAGAAAGGACAGGGGCAGGGGGCTGAGTACGCTCCTTTTATAACAACCATCTCTGGAGAACACAAGGGTTCACATGAGAACTACCTTCCAGGGGAGGCATGAGAACTACCTCATGTGACAATGACTTAAGGACCTTCCACTAGGCCCCTTTAAGGTTCCACCACCTCCCAGTAGCACCACCCTAGAGACTGAGCCTTGAACACATGAACCTCTGGGGGAAACAATTGAGCCATGTCCAACCCACAGCACCTAGAGAGGAAAATGTGTGTTTCAGGCCTGGAATGAGCCAGGTAGGAAAGGCATCTGATCAGGTTCCTGAAGTTTTGTGCAAATATTCTTGTTCATGGAACTCTGCAATGGAGACTGTGAATGTTCAAGAGAGGAAAGACTAGGATCAAGGGAAGGAACTCCAGGTTGTACAAGCTTTTTCAAGGTTCTGTCCTTAAGTTGGTGGTGCCCAACAAAGATAAGAAATGGACTGAAAAATTTTTTATTTAAGTTACAAGACCTTGGACCCAGCCTTGACCTCTGAGCTGGATGAACTGTGTGTGGATAAACCCACACCCTTGCTAGGGACTTCTTTTGGACTTGGGGTTGACTTTGCTCTCTTCCTCTCAGGTAAGATCACACAGCAAGCTCACATCAAAGACAGTTTTCCATCCAAGTATCCAGATGTCCAAATAGTTGTGAAAATTCCTGTTTTTCCAAAGTATTAAAAAAAATAGTCAGGGGCTGGGGTTGTGGTTCAGCGGTAGAGTGCTCACGTAGCCTGTGTGAGGCACTGGGTTCGATCCACAGCACCACACAAAAATAGATAAATAAAATAAAGATATTGTGTCATCTACAGTTAGAAGAAAATATATATTAATAAAAATATGATAAGACTTCTTAAACTCAGCTTATGTGTTAATTAAGCAATATATCACTAATTGGTTTCTAGATGAATAAAGAAGCATTGGTTGAATATCTATTCTTAATTTCCTATTTGTGTGGGAAATACCTTATCTTTCAGTTAGTTGAAGAGCCTTCTGATTTCCAAGGATGTTGTTATAATTGAGAATGAGATGCTGCTTTGCATGCTGTTGTTCAAAAATGTTTTCCCCCTCCAGTGACATTTTTTAAAGTAAATAAGTGCCATTATTTCCATTCTTTATAGACAGTATAGTCAATTTTTTCCTAAATCTTGTCTATCTTATAGCATGTAAGTTTGTAATCGATGAGAGTTGGAAGGGAATTTTTTTTACATGTTGGGGAGGGTCTACTACAACAAATTAGAATTTCTCTGTGAGGCCTATAAAATAGTTAAAATATGATAAAACTTCTACTAAATAGTTAGTAAAAGGGTTCAAGTGAACTGATACATTGGAATATCTTTGTTGAATATTCTTAAAGTCATTGATGGTTATAGATTGTTTATCTTGACTCTGACTTGAAGAATATAATGATATTGATTAACACATATGTACTAATTGCATTTTCCCAGTTATGTGTAAGTACAATGAATCAGTAAGTGGACAGTTCACATAATAGGAATTCATTCTAGCACACAAAGGTGGGCTGACATCGTAAAGGGAAAACGGCAGTCCCCCATTCCTGCTCTCCTGTTCCTCTCCAAAGCCTTCATGGTTCACTGGCAGCCAAGGATTCATGGGATCTTTGCAGCTAAGAGATAACAGCAGACCAAAAATTTCCACCCTATGGGAGAGAAGCACATTAAGATCTTAAGTTAATTTTTATCAAACCTTTAGAAAAAGGAGGACTTCCAAAGTTATGAAAGGGTAGCAGTTATTATAATGGAATATTTTGTTAAATTTAACTATATACTTTCCCCCTTTATCTCTTTCATCTTTCTTTTCTATCCATCCACCACTGCCATTTAGTAAATGCCATGGTCATCTTCCACCAAAATATGGAGGGATCTAAAAACAACATAACCAACCAGCAAATCTAAGATTTCAAAGCAGATTTTACTCTGGGTAGGACAGGGAGTCCCTAGAGTGTTGGAGTATGGAAGGGTCAGGGCCCCACCCCGTTGATCACAGGCCCATTTGGCTGCTGTGTTGAGGACAGACTGTAGGAAGTCTGAGCAGGGAGGCTGGGTAGGTACTGAAGCTGGCCCCTGCTCCATGTGGAGGTGGTGAGGGGAGGACAGAAGCTCTTGAGTTCCAGATAAGAAAGAAAGTACAAAGTTGGAAAAAAGATATTCTATGCCAACAGACTAAAGACATCATTGGGAGATAGAAAGATGGATAGGCCTCCGGTGACCACTGGTGACCAACGTGAACTTGGTGCATTATAGGTGTCAGACGAAGGAAATATATTTTTTTTAACTTTCATTCAATCAGATCCTCTGATCCGTTTATGAGGCCAGGCATTTTGTTACAGCAGCTCAGAGATAGGGCCATGCTGTGTCTTGGCCCTGTGCCATCCATTCTCACAGGAGCTGGTAAAGCTCATAGCTCCCAAGAGAGAAAAGCCCCCAAATCACTGAGTGTGCACTACAGAAAAGGCACAAGACCTCAGCAAGAGAGCCACCCACTCTTCTTGGGGAGTTCATTTGTCCTCTTCTTTGGACATGCCTTAAATATTGACTGATCACCTACTATGTGCCAGGCACTTTTCTAGGCATGTAGGTTCTATGCTGAATGAGATCGCCATGAAGCTTGCATTCTGGAGCTAAAGAGGAAGTGACATTTAGGAACTTTCCCCTAAAGAAGTGAATAGCTATCTGCAGACAAATAACAAAGAGCCAGGTGTCTCTGGCCAAGGGTGCAGCAGACACAGAAGCACAGAGCCAGGAAAGCAGGGCCAGTGCATACTTCCCACTGGAGCAGTGGGGCTGGGACAGTTCTGTGGACCTAGCTCAGGAGTCAGCCCAGGAGTGACCATCTCTGTGTTAATGGAATCTACTGTCTGGGAGACTGAAAGTGCTACCCTCCCACCCTTTCCCTTGAATGCCTCTATGCCCTCCCTCAGACCTGAATGCAGCATCCCTGCCCAGAACCATTCTCCCGGGGCCTGGCTGTACATGCACTGTGTCACCGGTGAGTATTTGAATAGTTATCTTTAATTCCACAGCCCATGTGGCTTTAATCATGGAGCCAAGGGTTCTCAGGAACAGAAATCTCTTTGCTTCACCCTAGGTGCCCTTGAACTCCTAGCTCTCTCCTCTGGGGATGGGAGTCTGGGAGAGCCTGAGGACTGCCTTGTTTTCTTCCCTGCAGGGTGCAAGCACCAGAGAGCAAAGACCACGTTGCTCCTTACCTTAGTCAAATGGGACCTTCTTGTCCAGAGCAATGAGTTTTTGTTTTGAAGTTATGATGTTTGACCCAGAGGGGAATCTTCTACCTGAATCTCACTAATGGAATAAATACACTGGGAGAGAAAGCAGGTAATTCTACAGAGATCGTGAAATAAATATTTCCCTCATTAAAGTTTCCAGGTGAAATATCCTTTGTTCACAGATAAAAAAAAAAAACACCTGATTTTTGCCAAATTGTAAAGCAAAAATTGGATGACTGAAACTGTTTTCCTTTGAATAACTGCGTAACCGTTGAAAATGAGTGAGGACGCCCGTCAGTGGTTTATGTGTGTCTTAACTCTGAAATCTTTAAAAAACATGAAGAGCTATGCCTCACATTTTCTCTAGTCTGCAGATTAATATAATAAACTGCTGTTCCTGTTACTATTTTCTGCCAGGCCCTTATTTAAAGCACTTGGCATAGTCGCATTTTATTCACAGCAACATTATGAAGTAGGATTGAGTTTTCTGCTTGAAGCTGTGAAGAAGGCAGATGACAGCCTGAGACTAGGTATAGAAGCAGGAGCTACCACAGAAGTTTATTTTCTCCCCTTAAGACCCACATTCTTGGGCTGGGGTTGTGGCTCAGAGGTAGAGCATTCACCTAGCATGCATGAGGCACTGGGCTCGATCCCCAGCACCACATAAAGTAAAATAAAGACAATGTGTCCACCTATAACTAAAAAAAATTAAAAAATTAAAAAGACCCACATTCTTTCCAAAATATTATTCCATCTTTAAAAAATGGGAATATTTTTCTATTTAATGGACTTTGTAAAATACTTATAAAAAGCAAATCAGCAGATACAGAGGCCAAATGAGGGAAAAATTGATTTGGGGGGCAGGGAGAATACTGTGGATTGAACCCAGGGGTGGTTTATCACTGAGCTACATCCCTAGACCTTTTTACTTTTTTATTTTGAGTCAGGGTCTCATTAAGTTGCTGAGGGCCTCATTAAGGAGTGAAAGTTGGCCTTGAACTTGTGATTCTCCTGCCTCAGCCTCCCAAATCACTGGGAATACAGCCCTATACCACTGCACTGGGAAAGAAATCAGTTTTTACAGAGCTGCCATTATTTTCTATCCTACTGACTCCTTTAATAGCCCAGTGGGGAGATGTTGGTGTGCTTTATGGATTAGAAATCAAGGCACAGGAAGGTTAAGTAGCTTGGCCCAGAGCCCTGGCTTAATGAAGGAGCAGATCTATAGACACCATGTCTTTAGACTTCTTGGTCAGTGCTCTTCCCAGCCTACCAAGCAGCTCAGGAGTAGGTTTTCTGAGGACCTTCTCCCACATGAGTGGAGCCCTTGGACTTGAGGGTGAAATGTGGGGAGGCCAGGGGAGGGGTTCAGGTTGGGTCTGCTCTGTCAATGGGTGCAAGTTCCCAGATGCCGTGGGCAGGGTGAAGGCTGTTGTTTCCTCTACCCCTTTCTCTCCTTTTGCTTCCCCATTCCCACCCTGTATCTTGGGTCTTCACACCAGCCAATTGCTGGCTGCCAGGTGATAGGATTGAGCCTGGGAGGTGGAAGGTGGGAGAACCAGGAGATAGACAACCAGGGCATCACCCCATGGGAAAGAAATGGGTGATACCCTGGTTATCCGGGTCCTGACATTTCTGGGCAGTTTCTGAAAGGTTTACACAC
Source organism: Spermophilus citellus (assembly GCF_964194105.1). Classification (NCBI taxonomy): domain Eukaryota; kingdom Metazoa; phylum Chordata; class Mammalia; order Rodentia; family Sciuridae; genus Spermophilus; species Spermophilus citellus. The sequence goes on along the minus strand of NC_138196.1, from coordinate 12,309,402 downwards.
TCATTAGGAGCCAAAGTCTGTGAAAATGGTTTCTTTGGCTGGTGCAAGGTACTCTCCGGCTCCTTAAGGTTGACAATGTGACTTCAGAATCAAACAGGGGGAAAGAAGAAGATCGTTCATTGGTGTCTTAGTCTGCTCAGGCTGCCAACAGGATCACAGACTGAGTGACTTAAATGACAGAAATTTATTCTTCACAGTGCTAGAGGTTGGAAAAATCCAAGGTCCATGCTCTGGCCAGGCCTCTCTTATTGGCTTGCAGGTGGTGCCTTCTTGCTTTATCCTCACAAGGCAGAGAGCTGGAATTCTGGTGTCTCCATAGGAGGACACCATTCCCATCATAAGGACCCCACCCTTGCGACCTCAGCCAAACCTAATTATCCCACAAAGTTCGCATCTCCAGATACCATCATATTTGGAATCTTTGACACATGAATTTGGAGAACATACAGTTCAGTCCATAGCAGTGGGCTTTTCACATTTGAGCAAGTCCCCTAATCTCTTAAGTATAAAGGACATTATTGTTGGGAGTCACCCTGGCTCCAAAGACTAACTTCCCTATCCCCCCGAGAAGAGCCATCCAATGGTGAGCCCTGCTGGCTCACATGATCCTTACCCACCAATCAGACTAGCCCTGCTGGCCCACATGATCCTTACCCACCAATCAGATAGCACCCCATGCCAACTATCAAACCATTCAACCATTAAACTCTCATAACTGTCAAACCACCCCCGGCTCTATAAATATGCAGAGCTGTTCCTCAATAAACGGGCATTTTCTCTGATGATGAGCCTTGATTGTTCTTTCAATTATGATTCCAAAGGGATAGCCCTGCTGTCTGTTTTATTTTTCTCTCAATATTTTTAGAGGCCCTTTGGAAGGTTCACATCCATACGTCAGAAGAGGCCCATCTCTCCTCCTGAGAAAAACAGCTGCAGAGAGGCCAAGAACGTGTACGTTGTTTCCCATGTAAGTTCACTGTGGTACAGGGGTTGGGGAGGGGAGGCCATCATTCAAGTCTGGATACCTGGAAACCCAAGGAAGGTGGTTACTGCCCCAACTTGAAGATCATACCATTGATTAAGTGGCCTGTTTATCTTTTATATGTTTCAAAATGCCCTTTCTTATCTAGAGAGGATAAAGGGAAAATAAAGGTGGGGATCTCATGAAAATCAAAGGGACATCAGAAGAGTAGAGGAAAGGGACCAGGGGATGGGAGGGGAGGAGGGAAAGGGAAGTACTAGGAAATGATATTGGCCAGATTATATTGTTATATCATGTGCATTGTATGAATATATGACCATAAATCCCACCACTGTATACAATTATAATGCAACAATAAAAATATGGAAAAAATCCAAATGAGTTCCCTTTTAAACCTTCAAAGTTTGAATCTTGTAGGTTCAGGTGCTCAAAATGGAGATTTTTATAGAGACCTGTGTTATTCAGCTTAATATCACTGTAACAAAATACCTGAGATATATTACTGTCAAGGAGGAAGGGTTTATTTTGGTTCACTTTTTTGGAGGTTCCATCCATGATTGATTGGCTCCATTGCTTTGGGCCTGTGTCGAGGCCGCACATCATGGTGGGAGCAAATGGCAGAGCAAAAGTGTAAGTTCACGGGCAGAAAGCAAGAGAATGAGAAGGGGGCTGGGGTCCCACAACCAACTTCAAAAGTATGCTCCTAGAGACCTAAAGACTCCCCACTAGGCCCCACCTCTTAAATGTCTCACTATCTCCCAGCAGCTCCTCCCTGGGGAACAAACCTCAGACACGTACATGCACCTTCAGAGAACATTCAAGATCCCAACTATAACATTTAAGGCCCTTGCCCTAATTTCCGATAGATAGATTTAGCTTGGTCTTCCTGCCCTAGCCTCCTTCCCTTCTATCTTTAAGAAATCCTAGAAGTTGACCTTTCTTTCTGGGACCCAGCTATTCCATTATTGGTGGGACTTGACTTTGTGGTCTAGATGGAGACAGGTCCAAGTGGAGGCTCAGATGACCCATCCCTGTGCTACCTGAGGTGCTAGGCTCGTACCATGGGTCCAAGTGGTGTGTCCAAGCCCCAGGACTTCTCACTGGCTCAAGAATTCTGGTGGTTGACTTGTAATTGTTTCTGAACAGCCTAACCCCAGGCTTTCCTCTTGACTGCATTGCAATCCTAGCTTCTGGTTGGAAATATCCTCACCGCCATTTTGGGTGCCCCAGAACCACTCCCATACTGCTCCTGGCCTCCCTAAGCACACCTCTGCACACACACACCCCACTCCCACATAGGATGTGAGCAACTCTCTGGGGCCTTCCTGGGACCTGCATTTTCCCTCCCTGCCCTGCAGGGACACACCTGCCAAGTGGCCTGTGGGAGAACAAGTCAAGCCCCGGCGAGCACCTCAGCAGAGCTGCCAGTGTGGATTCTCTGGTGTGGTCTGGAAACAAGGTTTATAGGATTGCTTGGAAAACCATGTGTTCTCCCAGAGCCTGGAGCTCCATGGTGGGATGGAGGTGAGGGATGGGTTCAACCCACGATGATGAGTTCACACACAGCCCAGTAAGGAAAACCAGCACTTTTTGTTTTGATCGTTCATCTTGGATATGATGGCAACAAAGCAGCTGAATCCGGCTGGCCCATGTCAGGAGCCACTCAGGGACAACCCAGAGGACTTCAGGTGTATTTTCTTAGGTTACACTGGCAACCACCCTGTGAGACAAATAGTGCTGTCTCTCTGAAAATAGAGACAGAGGTGTTAGGTAACTTGGCCAGGGTCACATGGTACAACTGACACAGGGTAGGATTCAAAGCCAAACTTGCTGAGTCCCAGGCTTGTGGGGGCACTCAGGCTGGCCTATGTCCCTTGTGCTGCTTTTACACACATGCTATTGCAGGTTCAGGATGGAAGGAGACAAGTGATATTTTAGAAGTTATCTTTTTTTTTCTTCTTTGAAAAATCTCTCTTTCTACAATTCAGCAAGCATGGCTGCATGTCACAACTTTGTAGACCTCAATAAATGCAGAATGCATGGGACAAAAGGGCCTGGCTGGGCAGGTCAGTGAACTGACAAAACTTAGCAGGGGTGGTTCTCCCCTGCCTCCGTGCCTGCAGCTGCCATCTCCTCCCCTCCCCCCTCTGAGACTCTGCTGATGTTCATGAGTGCTGTGTCCATGCAGAGATGGGGGTGGCCAGCAGACAGACCTTCAGCTTTGCCAGAGCGAAGCCATATATCCTAAGGAGTACCACTGCTTTAAACAGCACCAGGGTGCTTCATTCTGAAGGAATAATATCCAGTTTCAGAAAACCCTAGTGTGACAGGGCAGTTCAAGATCCTGGAAGAGGACCTCCCAGTTAGGCCTCTCCTAGGACAGGCAGAAAGCTCCACTCTGTAGCCTCTGATCTGGTGCACCTGCCACCCCCCATCCCCCTTTCAGCTACCCAAATATTGTTTTCTGCAGAAAGAACACCAAATCCCAGGCCTTCTGATTGCTGGCAGCCACACAGATTCAGCAGCCCCTGCACTGGGTGAGAGGACAGGCTCCTGAGAGCGGCCAGCCTGTTGAGACTATGGGGCCTGGGGATGGCAGCCATGTCTGATTGAAGTTCCTGTTTCCCTTGTACAAAGGCAGCATAATTAATCAGGCAGTAATGAATTCAGATGCCACCAGCTCATCACCTCGAGAGATAGGCTATCTGAGAGGGCTGGAATTCAAAAGAGGGAATCAGGTCATCATTAGGTTTTTTAATATTAAATGTTAATATTAAGTGGAAGGCATTCAAATTGGACCAAAATTTGTTCTGTTGAACTTCAGGAGCCCCCTGCCCCTCTCAGGGCTCTTGGGACAGGGGGACTAGGGGTGGTTGAATTTCTGGCTGCATCTGACTCTCTCAGGTCAGGGATGATGCTCATGAGGACCCTACACTTGCAACCTCAGCCAAACCTAATTATCCCACAAAGTTCGCATCTCCAGATACCATCATATTTGGAATCTTTGACACATGAATTTGGAGAACATACAGTTCAGTCCATAGCAGTGGGCTTTTCACATTTGAGCATTTGTACCTATTTGTACCTATTGCCCATTGTCCTCTGAGGGCCAGGAATACAGACACTGGTGACAGCAGTTTGGAGCAGGGTGCCATGGCTGAGCCCTGACTGTGCCAGCCTGCACATTCCTCAGCTTCCAGAGCAAGCCAGCAGGAGCTCAGCCAGGGTCACAGGCATGGCAAGCAGGCCAATCTGAGTTCAAATCCTAGTCTCCCCAAGGCCCTGTGGGAGATTTGAGAAGAGTCATGGAGCTGGTGTTGGCACCTACCAGTGTAGCAGGGTTAAAGGAAGTAGTGACGGTGCTTGCTTAGGGACTGTACACAGCCCTCAGCTGGTGGAGGTTCCTGAAGGTGGAGCTCCAAAACTTCACACCCTGGGCTAAGGCCAGGGCTCAGACCATGGCCTCACAGCTTTATGTGCAAGCACTGTATAGTGGGCACTGAGATGGGGTGTGTGCTGAGACTTTAAGGGGCTCCTGGTCACTGCCAGCTCATGTCACAGGAAGGATCATCAATCTCCAAATGCCATAGAAACACTGGAAAGCTTTCACAGAAGAGGTGATTAGTTGATCTCTTTCTGAAAAAAATCTATGAGGGCCACAGATTCAACTATGCACATCAACCAAGTGTATTGTGGGTTTTGAGATCCCACGTGTCCTGGCCACTGTGCATGCTCAGGCAGGGGAGCAGTGCTGGTTTGCAAAGACTCACTAGACATACCAGCGGCCACCAGGTGTATGTAAAGATGTATGCAGTTTAACATCACTAAACATCAGAGAAATTCATATCAAAACCACAAGGAGATGTTGCCTCACAGCTTTAGGGTGGATGTTATTAAAAGTAAGATAGGGTAACAGGTGCTGGTGGGATTCAGAGAAAAGGGAACACTGACCTGCTGTTGGGGGTGGGGTGCAAATTAGTGCAGCCATTATGGAAAGCAGTGTGGACACCTGACCTCTGGCAGCCTCACCCTTCACACCTGGACCAATGGGACCCCTGCCTCAGGGGATCCCAGGGCTCCTAGCATCTTCCTTGAATTTTTTTAAGTCTCCCTCTGGTGACAGGGACCAGCCAGGTCTGGTAGGGAAATCTGGACAGGGTGTAACAAGGAGGGAATTATTAATAAAGGAGCCACATTTCACAGAGAACATTGTAGGAATCAAGAAGTCCAACTCAAGTTTGGCACAGGAGAGATTTTGGAATCTTGCAGAGAAGACATCTGAGTTGTAGAATACCATAGTTCCCACTTACTTATCTGCAGTTTTTTTTCCCCCATGATTTTAGTTACCCAGGGTCAGTCATGATCCAAAAATATTAAATGGAAAATTCCAGATATAAAAAATGTGAATTTTAAATTAAAGAAATAAAGAAAGAAGAAAAGAAAGAAAGCAGTATAGAGGTTCCTGAAAAAAACAATTAAAAATAGATCTACCATATGAACAAGCAGTGTCACTTCTGAGTATTTACCTAAAGAAATTTAAATCAGGATCTCAAAGAGACACCTCTACTCACTCTCGTGTTCATTATAACCTGATTTATAACATCCAAGATGTGGAAATATCTAAGTCTCCACTAGCAGATGAATGGACGGAGAAAAGGTGGTGTACACACACAACGGGAATCCATGCAACCTTAGACGGCAGGAAACCCTGCCACCAGGACAACATGAATGGACCAAGGGGGGTGAACTAAGGCAGGTACAGAAAGACAAGTACTGCCTGACCTCATTGGAACCTAAAATAGACATAAAAACAGGGAGCAGAACGGTGGCTGCCAGGGGCTGGCAAGAGGGGGAAATGGGGTTCATGGTCAGTTATACCACCTATAAACAGGTTCTTCCATCCACCGCACTGCACAGTAATGGGGCTAAAAATACAGTATTGTGTGCTCAAAATGTGCAAGGAGGGTAGAACATGAAGTGTTCTTACCACCCACACACTCAAAAATGATAATAATAACAATAATAATAAAGGGGAGGGAGGAAACTTGGGGAGGTGATGGATGTGTTTATGACCTTGATGGTGCTGATGGTTTCATGGGTGTACACTTATTCTCACCCAGTTGTGGATTTGGTTCTGTTTTGTTTGTTCTAGGGGTTGAACCTAGAGGTGGTCTACCACTGAGCCACATCCCCAGCCCTTTTCATTTTTTAAATTTTGAAACAGAGTCTTGCTAAGTTGCTCAGGCTGGCCTTGAACTTGCAATCTTCCTGCTTCAGTCTTCCAAGCCATTTACCATTGCACTTGTCCTCATCCAGTCATATACAATAAATATAGTTTTTTAAATGTCAACCATACCCCCCCCAAAGCATTTTTTTTAATTTTAAAAAAAGTACTCAATCTTTTTAAATAACAAAAGAATATGAACAGGAAATTCACCCTCATCATGAACATTCAAAATGAAGAGGCATGAAAAATGGCTTGTGAATTTATCAGCACCCCCCTCAAAAAAAAAAGCTAAAAAAGGAAAAAGTCAATCTTATGAAATCCTAAGAGAATAGCAAATAAACTAACATTTATCACCCACCAAATTAAAAATCTGATAGTATCAGGTACCTTCAAGGATGGGAAGATACTTCCTCTCAGAGGCTGCTGGTGGGCCATGGATGGGGGCAGCTGCTCAGAAGGGTCTAAAAATGTCTTTTAGGACTAGAAATGCACCCTGCAACCCAGCCATTTCCCTTCTGTCTTATCTATCCTCAAGAAACATATATGTGCACAGAAAGAACATCACTTGTAACAGCAGAAGTCTAAATGCCCATCAATATCAAAATGCCTAAACAGATTGGAGCATCTTCACAGCATGGAGTTTCATACAGCAATTTTAAAAACTGAGTTGGACCTATATATATGCAAATAGATCTCTAAGAGGTATGGCTGAGTTTAAAACACAACAATTTGCAAAACACTATATATGTAATTTGTGAAAAAAGCAACAACAAAATTCATCAATAACAACTAATACTCCATAATTCTAATGGAGTCCAATGTGTGTTGCAAACACAGGGGGAAAAGGGGGAGAAAAAGTATACACAAACTCCATGTTTACCTCTTGGGGAGTTAATGTGGGTCACCATGGATTACGAGTCCAAGGGGGAATTTATCCTTCTAGATGTTACAGGCTCTTTGGAAGCACGTATAGTAGATGCTAATTTTTTAAAGTTCTGTCTGGGAGAAAGCCGCAACGCATCTCGGGCTTTTGGCAACACACAAAATGAAAAGCTGAAAGAATGCAGATGGGAGGGACTCTGAGCAGACACCCTCTAGGAAAGCCAAAGAGCCTGGGTACCACAAGAGAGAGAAGGTGAAAAGCCAGATTTGGCTGGACTGGGTACTGGGGACTATTTTGTCCTTGTTCTGGGTAACATTTTGGGAGGCTGGAGCACAGAGCTATGCTTCTTGATGCTTAGTTTTCCAGCTGGGACAATCAGCTCAGGTGCTTCCCACAATCCTGCTGATCCTCCCTTTAAGCTGGAGATCTGTTTATCCTGCTGCTCATTAAAAGGTGCCGGGCAGGATTCAGGACAACTGAGACCTACTCCCAGCCCTGCTGCCCGTGGACTGGATGGCCCTGGCAAGCCCCCCTCATCTGAGGCCCTTCTACAGTCTGTCAAGGGTGGGAGATGCACTAACAGAGGTCGAAATTTCTTTCCAGTTCTGTCGATGAGGCTATGAACAAAGAGAACCATCCTGAAGCTCAAGCCTTTAAAGAAATGGAGGCAGTGGGATGGCTCTGGGACCATGCTTGCCATTCTCTCCCTGACCAGGACCATGGCAGTCCTGACCCCAGTGAGCCTCTGGTTGCCGGAGTCATGGAGATGGAGCTTTGGGGACACCATGGCAAGGGCCCTGTGCGTTCCTTACTATGTGACTCCCTGCTAGGCCAGTACATGCTCTCCCTGGAAGGTTCTCTTCTCACTTACAGGTCACATTGACCTCTCCCCCAGCCTCTCCTTCCCACATGTCCTCACCAAAATGCCCGGTCTTCCTGCATCCAGCAAGGCTGCATGCACTGCGCTGTGTTTTTGCACTGATACTTCTTCTTTGGGGTTTCTCATTTTTTTCTTACTATTGTGTTTTTCTGAAGGCACAAAAAATTTTCAAATTCCACCCATGAACAACTGTGACCAGCATGCACCTCCATTTCCAGATATCTAACTGGTTGATCTTGCTTCATTAAACCATTTGGAGAGAAGACAGAGGATGATAGTTAAGAAGGTCTCCCCACGTGGATTTGAATCCTTGCTCTTCCCCCATGAACCTTGGGCAAGTTGCATAAGCTCTTGTGTCTTGGCTTTTTTCATCTGTGAAATGGAAATGTTCAGAGGACCTCCCTCTTGGGGCTACTGTGAGGGTGAAAGGTGTGGCAGGTAAAGCTGAAGAAGTGTGCCGGTCATATTCTGAGTACTTAACCAATGTCAGTCCTAAGGACTAAATTCTGACACCCTTTGTATCCCAAGACAGCACCATCAATGATATCACTTCTTAGCCTCCTCTTTGTACCATAAGCTACACTTCCACTTGAATCACTATTAATGGTAAGAACTGACACTTCCAAGTTTATTCTCTTCTGTGGTCAAATTATTTGCATCGACCTCCACATTTAGCATAGATCCATAAATGCTCTGAAATGAATGGAATGCAGATTTTTGACATTACCCTGCACCTTTCTTGCCAGCAGGCAGCCACCAAGCTCCCCTCTGCTTAGTTCCTGGTTCAAGAGTGAGTCATACACATCTTCTCTAACTTGGGTTCTCAATTTTGCTCTAATCCATTGTTACTCTGCATATTTTTTCTCCCTCTGCTCTCTGCCTGCAAGTTTCTGGCTGCTTTCTTTCACAAGATATTTTCACATACCACACAGCCAAAGCTCTGCTTCTTTTTCCATTTTGTTAACCCTTCCAAGAATCCACCCAAAAGAAGGAGTGGAGAAACAGCTAGCTTCCGACCATGCATACTCAGCAAGCGTGGCTTGGAGTCCCAGTCCATCATTAATGTCCTCTTGAATCCAGCCAAGTGTATCTATGTTTCTTATGGAAACAGGGGACCTTGGTTCCTCTAACTAAACAATTTTGACCAACTTAGGTTGAAGACTCTCTGTGCATCTGGGTTTTCTTCCAATTTCCAATCCCTCAGGTAGAAGGAATTTTGTAAACTCATAGACAAACCCCTGTCACCTTCATGTCCAAGTCCCTCTCGCCCAAGCAGCCCTTCTAGACCTGCCTGGTGCTTACCTCCCCTGGCACTCAGAGCTGTTTCTCCTCCTCTCCCTGCCAGGCTCCCTTCTCCAACCCCACCCTTGATCCACATGGGATTACCTGGCAGCTCTGAAAATGTACTAAGGTGTCTCAAACTTCTGGCTTTGCATATGTGCTCTGGGCCCTCCAGGTCTGCCAGAATCACTCCTGATTGCATCTTGGCTTTCCGCCTCCTAGAGGTCTTCTTGGTTCCCTTCCCTTCTGCCCTCTTTCACACCTCACAGCCCTCAGAGCAGGCACTCTCCTCTCTCTTCCCCGAGCCCCATGTGCACCATCTTCTTGTCACACACTAAATTAGAGTGGTTTCTGGTATTCCCTACTCCTTATTCAGCATTCTGAGAGCAGAGCCGATCTCTTCTATCTCTAAATTCTCAGGCCCCTCCACAGTCACAGACTCTCAGTGAAAAATTTCCCGACTTGACTTCAAACAAAACTGAGTTGAAAAGAAGTAAATAGATCCCTTGAATTTCTTTTGCAAATGGGAAAAGAAGAACTCAAACTATCATTATTTGCCAACAACATGATTCTATACTTAGAGGATCCAAAAACCTCCACTAGTAACTTTGAGAATTAATAAATGAATTCATCAAAGTAGCAGGATACAAAAATCAATACCCATAAATCAAATTCATTTCTATATATCAGTGATGAATCCTCTGAAAGAGAAATTAGGAAAATTACTCCATTCACAATAGCCTAAAAAAATACTTGGGAATCAATCTAACAAACGAAGTGAAAGACCTCTACAAGGAAAACTGAAGAAAGAAGTTGAAGAAGACCTTAGAAGATGAAAAGATCTCCCAAGCTCTTGAATAGGCAGGATCAATATTGTCAAAATGGCCATACAACCCAAAGCACTGTACAGATTCAATGCAATTTCAATTGAAATCCCAATGTCATTCCTTATACAAACAGAAAAAGCAATCATGAAATTAATTTGGAAAAATAAGAGACCCAGAAAAGCCAAAACAAACCTTATCAAGAAGAGTGAAGCAGGAGGCATCACAATACCAGAACTTAAACTATACCACAGAGCAATAGTAACAAAAACGGTATGATATTGGCTCCAAAATAGACAAGAAGACCAATGATCCAGAATTAAAGACTCAGAGACAAATCCACATAAATACAGTTATCTCATACTAGACAAAGGTGCCAAAAATATACATTGAGAAAGCCTCTTCAACAAATAGTGCTGGGAAAACTGAAAATCCATATGCAGCAAAATGAAACTAAACCCCTATCTCTCATCATGCACAAAACTCAACTCAAGGTGGATCAAGGACCTAGGAATTAGACCAGAGACCCTACTTCTAATAGAAGAAAAAGTAGGCCCAAATCTTCATCATGTTGGATTAGGCCCTGACTTCCTTAACAAGACTCCTAAAGCACAAGAAATAAAATCAAGAATCAATAAATGAGATGGATTCAAACTAAAAAGCTTCTTCTCAGCAAAAGAAATAATCAGTGAGGTGAAGAGAGAACGAACATTTTGGGAACAAATTTTTTGCCACTTGCACATCAGACAGAGCACTCATCCCCAGGATATGCAAAGAACTCAAAAAACTTAACACAAAACAACAAACAACCCAATCAATAAAGGGCTCAGGGGCTGAACAGGCATTCTCAGAAGAAGAAATACAATTGATCAACAAATACATGAAAAAAATGTTCAACAACTCTAGTAATTAGAGAAATGCAAGTCAAAACTGCTCTAAGATTTCATCTCACTCCAGTCAGAACGTCAGTTATCAAGATACAAGCAACAATAAGTGTTGGTAAGGATGTTGGGGAAAAGGCACACTCATACATTGCTGGTGGGACTGCAAATTGGTGCAACCAATCTGGAAAGCAGTATGGAGATTCCTTAGAAATTGGAATGAAACCACCATTTGACCCAGGTATCCCTAAAGACTTCATAAGTGCAGCCACTTCAATGTTTATAGCAGCACAATTCACAATAGCTAAACTGTGGAACCAACCTAGGTGCCCTTCAGTAGATGAATGGATAAAGAAACTGTGGTATATATACACAATGGGATATTACTCAGCATTAAAAGAGAATAAAATTATGGCATTTGCAGGTAAATGTATGGAGTTGGAGAATATTATGCTAAGTGAAATAAGCCAGTCTTAAAAAAGCAGGGCCCAAATGTTTTCTCTGATAAGTGGATGCTAATCCATATGGGGGCAGTGGGTGGGGGGTGCATGGAATAAGTGAAGGAACTTTGGATGAGGCAAAGGGGCAGGAAAGATGGTGGAAAGAGATGGACATTATTACCCTAAGTACATGTATGATTGCACGAATGTTATGATTCTACTTCATGCAAATCCAGAGAGGTGAAAAATTCTGCCTCATTTGTGTATAATTAATTGAAGAGCTTTCTGCTGTCATGTATAATTAATTAGAACTAATAAATAAATAATTAAGTAAATAAATAGATAGAAGTAAACAGAGCTGGATTTTTCTGCTGGCCTAAGAACTAATGTAAGAAGAGTTTAGGCAAAGCAAGCTTTAAGGAGGTGAGAATCAGCAGGTCCAATGCAAAGGGACAACACCTGACTCTCGCCTTGCACTCTGTCTTCTCTACTCCCTGGTGGCCTGGAGAGCTACAGATGCTTAGAGACCAAAGACAGCTGTGCCAGGAGCTACCTACGTGCAGAGAATTGCACACAAGTAGAATTAAGGAGGAAGCACAACGCCAGGCTCAGGGCTTGGGTGCAGTTCACCTCAGCAGTTCAGTGGTAGGGCATTTGCCCAGGATGGGTGAGGCCCCAGGTTTGATTCCCAGCACTGGAAAAGAGGGGAAAAATAATAAAAACTCAAGTTTGACATGTCCTGAGATTATGAGGCTACTGTTAAGTTTTTGCAAGCCAATAGAAGTTCTGGACTTATCTGCAAATTTGCATTACAATTAGGGGTTAGAGATACTATGCAACCTAAGGGGGAGGGTCTACAGAAGTGTCTACTGATCCTGTGCAAAACTCCCCCCATCCCTTTCCCACAGCTTTCTCCCTCGACTCTTCATCTTTACTTGTGTTTGGTTTACTGGCCAATTGCAATAAGCAGAGCTATGAAAAACCCCTAAGTTCTTCTTCTGCATCCTAGTTATTTTTGGCAAGGTGGTGGTGGGGGGTCCCTGATACTGTGGAATTCCCCTATTAAGATTAAAGACAAGTGGCACACCAGTGATTACTGGACAAATGAGCCTCTCGGAGGATAAAGAGCCTCATATAAATAGAGCCAGGCATGGATGCACAAATATCTAAATGAGATTAACAAAACAAAGCTCACACGCATAGTAAATGCTCCAAATTTATTCAAATTTCCTTAGATAGGCTCCTCGGAGAATCCTATTCTTTAAATCATCTAGAGAAGAAAAGAGCTTGTGAAGTAAGAAAGATGCTAAAGGCACAGATCACCTCCACAACCAAATTCTAAGAAACTGCTGATGTGGCTTCTGGTCCTGGCTCTAGCCTAGCAAATGTTAGACAACTATAGCATCCTAAAGGCGAAGAATGAAAGGATCCATGTCCCCACTTTGGGGAGGCTGAGAATCTAAACCAGGGGTTTTCTCCTACAGTACAAGAGGCCAGGCAACACCAAGCCCCTTGTATAATAGAATATGTAGAAGGTTTCTAGACCACAGCTATAACTGGAGCTCACCAGAGTGAATGTGATAAATCAATTGTGACTGGGAGGGAAGAATGAAATGCAAGCAGAAAATTGGCTATGATTTCTAGCGAAAGGTGACAATGGAGGGAAAGAATGTGGACAAGGAGGATTAGGCAATGTGGATAGTCATGGTACACGTCTCTCAGTGTAAGGTCCTCACCCTGGTATCTGTGGGCTTCTTCAGGAAGCACAATGACCACTCAAGGTCATGACTGGGCCTGTTGGGATGGAAAGATGGGTGAGAGGTTGAGATCTCACTACATTATAGTATCATTACCCAGGGATTCTGGAAGTCTCACAATGTCTCAACTTCCAACATATTTCTTCTTGCTTCAGGCTGTAACTCTTATGCACAGTTAACATTTATCAAGTGACTACTTAGGTCAGCCTTGCATTGATTTGTCTCTTTGGCCCTGCTGAGAACACACTGATGTCAGGATTACTAAACTCATTTTACATGAGGAAACTGAGGCACAGAAATTTTAAGTAACTCACCTAAGGATGTACAGTGAGTGTAAGAACAAGGATTTGGCCCCAGGCCTAACTGACTTCAAAGTCTGCACTCAACTCATGGGAATAGAAAAGTAGCCAACCTGGAAAAACTATTCTAATGAGCCAACCACAGGAAGACATGTACACCAAGGGTCAAGTTTAAACAAAATCAACTATATTATCTAACTTTTGTCAACCAAAGTCATAATTGCATGATGGTTGCCTGAGGAAGCATGTAGCGTGGTCACAAAATGGAATTTTTCTCTAGATGAATAAACTGGCCCAATCAGGAACACAAGTACTCATCCCTTGGCTGGAAATAGAAGATATGAGTTTGGGGAATGGATGGGGAGGAAAGAGAAAAGTTCTCTATTCTGTCTTCTTTTTCATTAAAACTTTGCAGAGAAAGTACATCAAATCATTTCCTCCCTCCTCAGTAACAAACATGGGGCAGAGACCACAAAATAATCAAATCCATCCAGAAAATACTTTCCAAGGGAAATAATAATCTCAAATCACAGAACTTTGGCAGGCAGGAGAGATTTGGAGGAACATCAAGAAAGATCTACGGATAATGATATTGGTCAGCAAATTAGATACAGCACTGCAATCCAATAAGAAAGCAAAAGCCAATGCTAATGTGACTGGCAAAATTTCCCAAGCCAAGGTATCCAGTGCACTGTAGGTCGGGAGGCAGGGGAGTTCCTGCTCACAACCCAGGTGGGTCCCACATGTAACACAGCACCTGGTTTGAACCTCAGTGCTGCCGAGTCCTCAACCTCAAAGACCCCGGGAGGAAGAGAGATGCAGTGGGGAACAACATGAGGAGAAGAGATGAGAGCAGAGAGTCAGCCATGGCCATGAACAGGGGTAGACAGGTCCTGGGTGAGGTGGGCCAAGGAAAGGAGGCTGAACATTAAGGACACAATAGCAACGGCAACACGATTCTCTGAACTATAGAAAGGATAAGGCAAATAGGCGACGAATGGCCAAGATGCACTGGGAGCTTGCAATGTCACTCTGCCCAATCCCTGCTCCTGTCTCGAGGTTGTACCCATGTCCTCCTAGACAGAGGAATACCATTTCACTTCCTTAAAGGTTTTCTTTGAAAGCAATTTTGTACCTTTGCTCAGGAACTTAAATGAATTTCTTATCATTCTTAAATACAGAGAAATGCTTTCTTGGATCAAACTCAAATCCTTCCTTCTCAACTTAAACTTTTCTACAGACTTGCAAAGAGAATTGTAGATCCTTAGCATCTTTCATGTAAAACAAACAAACAAACAAACAAAAAACCTCCATTCTTAATTAAGCGACCATTTCATTTGTGCTCTCTCAAATGAAACAATCTTTGTTTCTCAACTTTCTTTCATGCCCCTGGCTTTCCAACTCTCTGAATATTTTTTTTCTTTGTTGAAGAAGAAAAAAATTTTTTTCGAAAACTTCAAAAAAATAAATAAATAAAGGAACTAAAAAAGTTGTATAGCTCTGCCATTAAGGACCAAAACATGTGTCCAAAAAATGAACCATGACACCCTTCTATACCACAGTTTCTTAGCCTACATACTGTTTACACTTTGGACCAGATAACTCTTGAGTCTGTGGGGGATAGAGGATCATAGTAGAATGTGTAGCACCTCGAGCCACCAGGTGCCAAGGGCACTCCACCCAGTTGTTACAACCAAACAGATCTTGAGATAATGTTAAATACCTCCTGAGGTGGGTGGGGGGTAAAGTCAGAGTGAAGACTATCTAGTGCAATCTGACTCTTTCCCCTGATGGTGAAGCCTCCGGTATGTCCAGGGCCTAGCAGGGCAAGGTCCAGAGGGACTTGTCCTCCAATTCCAGCACAGAGCACTTCCAAGAGAGGTGGAAAGAGCCACACTCCCTCCATTCACAAGCCTGGCTGGAGGCCGACTGGGCAGGCCAGTGCTCTGCAAAGAGCAGAGGAGAGAACCAACAGAGCTCTTCTTCTTTCCTGCCTCTGTAACAATATGGGGCCAGATTGACCTTTCTCTTTCAGGGGGCTTGTATTCTCTAGCAAGCTCACTTGGGGAGTGTGGATGTCAATGTCAGGAGGGAAACCCTCCCCACCAGGCCTGGGGCTTGGCCCCTCAGTCCCTGCAGCACCTCACTGCCATCACTGGCCCAGCCCGGCTCCTCAGGCAATTACTAATGAAGGTGATGCTGGTGCCATGGAGCACTCCTGTAATCCCAGTGGCTCAGGAGGCTGAGGCAGGAGGATGGCAAGTTCAAAGCCAGCCTCAGCAAAAATGAGGTGCTAAGCAACTCAGTGAGACCCTATCTCTAAGTAAGGGTCTGAAGGTGCTAAGCATCCAACACTTGCCACAATTAAATTGTTCAAAATAGAGTGCGGGCATTCTCAGTGCCATGAATTAATTTCCATCAGCGTCCACAGGCTGTGTGGCACTAAACTCACTACAAAAAGCTCTGGCACTGGTGGCTCTGCCTGAGCTGTCACAGGACCAGTTTCTTGCTCTAGAAAGGCTCAGAGTCTTGCTAGATGGCACACCAAGAGAAACAACAAAAACTAATCAGTCGGGCACTACAGAACCACACGGGGACTGTCATCACCGACGCCAGGAGTGGAAAAGGGAACTCTGGCCTCTGCCTCTCACTCACTCGGTCACCTACAAGCCTGACAGTTAAGAACACCACATCTCAGCAGAAACCTAAGACTTGACATTCAAACGCAGCCAAGTACCACCAACCCCCGTCAAATACGAAGAAAATTCACATTTTACTGTTGCTATTAATAATGATGAATCTGATTAGTAAGGTGCTTTTTACTCTCAATAACCTTTTCAATTTCCCACCCAGGTCATTCATCTAAACAGAGTAGAGAAAACCTGGGTTAATCATCATTTCATAATTTGAGGCAATTACTAATGAAGGTGGTGCAGGTACCATGGTCACGCCTGTAATCCCAGTGGCTCAGGAGGCTGAGGCAGGAGGATCGAAAGTTCAAAGCCAGCCTCAGCAAAAGTGAGGTGCTAAGCAAATCAGTGAGACCCTGTCTCTAAAGAAAATACAGGGCTGGGGATGTGGCTCAGTTGGTAGAGTACTTGCCTTGCCTGCATAAAGCCCTAGGTTCAATCCCCAGCACCACCAAAAAAAAAAAAAAAAAAAAAGAAAGAAAAGAAAAGAAAATACAAAATAGAGCTGGGGATGTGGCTTAGTGGTCAAGTGCCCCTGAGTTCAATCCCTAGTACACTCCCCTAGGAAAAAAAAAAAGAAAAGAAAAGAAAGAAGAAAGAAGGTGATTACCTCTTCAGGATTATAAGTGAGTCTTTGGTCTGGATGCCTCACATTTGGTTACTCCAGTGAGGACCTACTGTTTGTAGTACATGTTCACACACAGTAAATGAACACACCCTTGTGATTTCCAGTGAGAAATAATTATCAGACATGAACACACAACACAGCAAGGTCAAGAGCAAACCCTAGTTTTAGATGAATTCCTTTACAGTCCCAGATCTTTCAGCACTGCTTTTAAGAAGCTTTTATTCAGTGTGTAGGAAATAATTTCTACAGACACATTATTTTCACCAAAATATAAAATAGATTTCAAGTCACTTCCCTGGTGGGAAAAATTAATCCATATGTCTTTGCTTCATTGACAATTTAATCACCGGCGAGTGTTTTATAAACCATCATTTGGAGATGATGGGCCTGTTCAGTCTTAAAGAGCTTGGGGAAAACTTAAGGCTTTCCTTTTTTAATATGGTAATTTCTGTTTGGAAGTAATGTAACCATTTATTAAGGTTCAGAAAAAAAGAGAAAAACACACATAATCACATAATCCTAACAAAACATTTGGGGTTATCCCCTTCCAGTGGTGGATGGGCATTTTTAATAAGAAATGCTTAGTAGTAGCTGGAGAAAGTTAATCTAATAAGAATTTCAGGAAAAGGGCTAAGTGCTTAAGTCACCAGAGAAAATCAAAGCATGAAATAGCCCAATTTGGAAGGCACATTTTGAAATTTAGCAAGACCCCACTGGCATCCCCTCTGTTCTGCCCATAGCATAGTAAAGAAAGTCTCCCCCACCTCTGTTACATACTCTAACTCCCTCTTATCTCTTCTTTGGCCTGACTTTTTTCTTCCTTTTCCTCCAGCCTGTCCCATTTTGACTGTATACGATCACAAGACCCACAGTAGGTGTTTGAGCACACCCAGGGGTCCCTCTACCCTGCCTTCTGCTGCCCCCACCATTGCTAATATTGAGAAAGTGCAAGTTCCCAGGTCTTTCCAGGGTTTAGCTTTCCCCCAAGGCAGGATGCAGAATAAGCCTTGCAGAAGTCTCTTCTACACAGTACAAAAATTAAGTCACCAGTTGGCCACTGAATTCACTATAAACAACTATTATAATAACTGAATCATCTGGAATGAAAGCCCAAAAGATAAGGATGAGCTAGGGATAATCCATCAAAACAATCCAAACCTGTCCTTCCACACAAAACCAACACTGATGTCCCCCAAGTCCTTTTCAATTCTGTATGCCAACATGAACTGGCTGAGTAATGTCCCCATGTCCATCCAGGTCTCCACCCTCCATCTTAGCAAAAAACAACCTCAGACATGAATTTCCTTTCTTCTTCATTCCAGGATCTTCTGTCCACCGTGCTTCATTCCACAAAATAAGAAGATAATAATATATGGCAGAAGAAATTAGAACAGTCAGACCTTTCTAGAATGTGTTTTAGATCCAAGGATATATTGTTACACATGCTACCATTATTCCAGCCACTGCTACAAACAAAGTCTGAATCCCCAAATATGTTGGGGCTGATTGCCTGTCTAGACTTAATCTACTTCTCTCCCTCTCCTCTCCTCTCCTTTCCTCTCCTCACCCGTCTCCCTCTTTCCAACACCCCTCCAAACATATTTTTTTGAAAATAGAGTGGAAATGCCAATGTGTAAATAAGTACAACATATGCCTAAAAATACTCGGGGATTTAAATTTACAGAAAGGAGTACGTAATCTGATATTCCAATAAGTGAAATACCACAATTCAGCTCTCTGAAAAGAACAAAGATCACATTGTATTGAGGTTTTCATGACCTTAATTATTCAAAAAATGTTATCAGATATATCTCCCTTGACTCTGTCATCTCTGAGTATATTCCCCAAGCCCTTCTATCTGTACACTCTTCCTCCAAAAATATCAAAGACCCTATATTCTTGGAGTGCCCATAAATTGCCTCTTCTGGTTCCTGACTAATCACTCAATCACAATATTCTCACTTGTGGCAGGTGTTGGGTGCAGGGAGACAGAGGGAGGGAACCACAGAGAGTTTTACATTTTTCTACAGTTTTATATCATTTCTATTAATATTTTAATCTTGTGGCTATGAGGCAGTGTGCACAGACCAAGAATCTCTAAGAGGTCCAGTCTCATGCTCCATTTTCAGATGAGAAAACATTCTACAGAGCAAGTGCCCTGTCCACGGTCACATCTACACATCCCTCCTAACTTTCATTCTCCCCAGCCCCAAGGTACCCCCACCTTGCTTAATTAATCAGCCATAAAAAAATCATGAAAGAAATCTGATCACTCACAGAGACATGGATGAACCTGAAGGACATTACATTAAAGTGAAACAAGCCGGATACAGAAAGGTTAGTGCCACGTGATCTCCCTCATGTGAAATCTCACTCACAGCTGATCTTGTGGAAGTAGAGAGTAGAAGGTGGGGAAGGGTGGGGAGAGGGCATGGAAGAGGGTAGTCAACAAGCACAAAGTCACAGGTAGGAAGAACAAGATACTGTGTTTTTTTTGCATATGAGGATGAGTTACAATAATGTATAGAATATTTCAAAATAGCTAGAAGAAAGGATTTTAGATATTCTTATCACAAAGGAATTATAAATATTTAAGGCAATAGATATGCTAATTACCCTGATTCAGTCATTACACAATATATATGTGAATTGAAACATCACCTTGTATCCCAGAAATATGTACCATTATTATGTGTCAATCATAAATAAGAAACTGGAAAAATGAATTCAAACCCCACAGCTGCAGAGCTGAGATGCTTAGATTGTATTTGCAGGACTGTCAGTCCTAAGGAGAACTGGACAGGAGGTCCCCTGGTTCGTTAACCCAGAAGTCTCAGCTGAAAAAAGGGGAAAATAAATAGCAACCAGAGCAGATTTGCAAAACCTTTCCCTGTGCACAGGATTTGCAGTAGGCAGCTGGGCTCATCAGCTTGGAGAGTTCCACAGCAGGTGCGCTGGGTGCTTTTTCTCAGGAATCTGAATCAGCAGACTGTTGGGGGAATATACATTAAATGGAATCAATGTACCCAGTCACTCTGACAGTTCAGAGATCAGGGAAACCCAGGTCCTGGAAGCAGGGACTAGCACTCCACAGGCTGGTCCTCCACTTTAAAGGCTGATCCTTAATTAAAAAAAAAAAAAAAGACAACTCTGCAGTCCAGAGCTGGGACAGCAGAGCTGCAGAAGGGCCGAGCTGCCTTTCTTTCTGCTGTGTTTGCATTAAGCATGGCGAGGAGTTTTCCCCAAAGGCCTGGTTGATAGGAACAAGGATGAGGAGAAGCTCTGGTTAGGAAGTGATGTTAAAAACTATGAGCTGAGGAACTCGGCATGGCAGAGAGGAACTCAAAAGAATCAATGGCTGGCAGAAAACTCTTCCCAGTGAAGAATCTGGAAGAGAAGCAGCTGAGGGCCTGGCTCTGTGCATTTCAGTGTGAGAATATTCCCAGGTGATCACAGTTCCCATTTCCGGCCCCAGTCCCATTCTTTTTCCGGTTCATGCCTGCACTGGAGCATCTATGGCAGGTCACTCTGGAAGGTCACGTGTCCTGCATTGGTGCATCTATGGCAGGTCACTTCCTCACCCACAAAACACCCCCCCAGGTACAAATAAGGGACCTTAAACCCTGGGCAGTCACTCTCTTCCCAGTCCTCTCAGGTCAGGCAACAGGAAACTGCCCCTACCGAAGGGACCACTACCAAACCAAAGCGTCCTTCTCTACGGGGACCCCAGATGCAGGGGAAAACTTCATCAGAAGCCATAGTAATAGTGGCTCCCACCCACTGAGGACTGACAATGGACCTAAAGTGTGTTAAGTGCTGTGTATCTTTTGGCTCATTCCATCCACACAAGGGCCCCCCAAGAAGTGGGAATTAGCCCTCGTGGGGGGAATGAGGGGAAAGATGTTCATCACAATTAAATAATGGATCCAAGGTCAAATGCAAAATAAAACTTGAAGGAAAATAAGTGTTGGCAAGGATACACAGAAGATTGAACTATGTCACCAACAATGCAGCTACTTTGGAAATCAGTTTACATTTCCTCAAAAAAATCAAACATTGAGTTATCATATAACTCAGCAATTCCACTCCTATGTACATACAGAAACAGAAAAAGTTCATTCACACAAAAATATATACACAAATGCTCATAGCATGATCATTGATAATACCAAAAGTTGGGACCAACCTGAAAGCCCAATCTTCCATTGAGGAATGGATAAGCAAAATTACATATATATATATTCCCTACAATGGAATATTATTCAAATATGAAAAGGAATGAAGTATTGATACACACACCAAGTTACCAAATACAAACTCTGGAGAAGTCATGCTAAGTCAAAGATGTCACACACATAAGGCCACATATCAGATGATGCTATTTATATGGAAACTCCAGAATAGGCAAAGCCATAGAAACAGAAAGTAGGTTAGTGTTTGCTTAGGCCTGAGGGAAGGGGGAATAGGAAGTGACTGCTAGTAGACACAGGATTTGTTTGGCGGGTAATCAAAATGTTTGGGAATTAAACAGTAGGGATAGTTGTACAACCTTGTTAATTTACTGAATACCACCAGTTGGATGCCTTAAAGAGTGAACTTTATATTATGTGAATTTCATTTTTGTTATGGTTTGGATGTGAGATGTCCTCCCAAAACTCAAGTGTGAGATATTGCACTAAAGTTCAGAGGGGAAATGATTAGGCTGTGAAAGCCTTAACCTAATCAGTGAATTAATCCCCTGATAGGAATTAGCTGAGTGGTAGGGTGTGGCAGGAGGAGGTAGAAATTGGGGGCGTGGCTTTGGGGTATACATTTGTATCTGGTGAGTAGAGACCTCTCTGCATCCTGATCAGCATGTGAGCCACTTCCCTTTGCCACACTCCTTCTCCATGTTGTTCTGCCTCATCTTGAGCTCCGAGCAACAGAGCCAGCTGTCTGTGGATTGAGACCTCCGACAACAGAGCCAGCTGTCTGTGGATTGAGACCTCCGAAACCATCAGCCCTTAAATAAACTTTTCCTCCTCTGCAGTTGTGCTGGTCAGGTCCTTAGCCACAGCAGCAAAAAAAATTAAAAAAAAATAAATAAATAAATAAATAAATAAATAAATAAATAAATAAGCTGGCTAAAATAATTTTGGTAGACAACATTTAAATGAAAAAGAGTAAGGTGGTACCAAAAAAAGTGTGGGCAGGAGGTATGTCCAGGTCCCTTCTCAATCTAAAAACATAAAAAAGCAATGTAAAACAACACTCTAATAGGCTGTGAAATCACTTTCTGAGTCAATAACTATTCAATGAGTGTCTACTGTGTGCCAAACTCAGAGCTCGGGTGACAGACATGATCTAAACAGATGTGATCCCAAAGCTCTCAGCACTTAGACTCTGGCGATGAGTGCAAAGAGAACTGTTTGAAAGTGCAATGAGAATAGACCCTTAGAGTGCTATAAGAATGCAAACAGGGGCATCAACCCTCGTGGGGAAGGGGATCAAGAAAGGTTTGGGTAGAAGGTGATGATCTCTGTGTCTCCTCACGATGAATCCTAGGTAACTGGGCCAAGATGCCAGAGGGAGTAGAGTTAGACTGATCCCTGGTACGTAGCAGGAGCTCAGTGGAATGTCTCAACCAGGTGAAAGCCCAGCTGCGCACACACTATCTGGTAAGAGCAGAACACAGAAGAACGTCCAAGTAGCGTTTCTGTGACTGAATCCAAAGATGTCGGGTCCTAGGTAAGTAGACGAGTTGAGGCTCCTGGGGTAAGGGGCATTGGTAAACCTGTCAAAAGGAGTTTGGACTTCACCATAAGGCTATGGGGAATCACCAAAGGGTCTTGGCTGCTTGTTTCTGTTAGGGGTTTCTGAAAGACCAGATATAATCAAAGAAGATCAAATAAAGTCTCTTTGGAACATTCAGGTGGGCTCACGAACAATCCGGAGATGGCTGAAAAAAGGAAGTGACAAATACTTATGGCCTCTAAGATGAGCAGCCTATCCTTTCCCTAGGCGGGGAGCAAGGGCGTATAATCCAGAATACCAGGCTACAGACAACCCAGGGCATTTCCCAGGACCTAGGGAAACCAGCACTGCTTTACCCACTCTAATCTGACCGATCATGGAAGCCCAGCCTTGCAATGTGTCTCTTCTGGTGTCTGACTCAGGACAGCATGTGTCCTTCCAACAGGCTGGCTCAGTGATGGGCAGCTGTGCCCACTGACGGACATGGTCACAGAGTGTCAACTGGTAGGATCTGTGGACCCATCAAGAAGAGAGATCCTAGCCAGGCGCAGTGGTGCATGCCTGTAATCCCAGTGACTCAGGAGGCTGAGGCAGGAGGATCGAGAGTTCAAAGCCAGCCTTAGCAAAGCGAGGCGCTAAGCAACTCAGTGAGATCCTCTCTCTAAACAAATACAGAATAGGGCTGGGGATGTGGCTTAGTGGTACCCCTGAGTACCCCTGAGTTCAATACTTGGTCCCCCCACTAAAAAAAAAAAAAAAAGAAGAAGAGAGATCTGGGGGCACAGAGCTCTGGGCAGGAGGAAGGAACCTGGTGTCTCCTGTGCAGCTACTGAGGGCCAGGCACGCTGCTTCCATCTTCTCAGCCACTTTCTGGAAAGCTATTTATTGTTCTCTGGAAAGCTATTTATTATTTTCATTTCACAAATGAAAACGCTGAGACTTGACAATAAGTCATTGTGTCAGAGTCAGGGACCAGGCTCAAATGGAAACTGTCAGCCCTCTGACTTTGACTCTTGGGGCTCTCTCTCATGGCTTACCTTTCTTTTTCTGTTTTCAGATTTGGGGTCCGAAGAGTAGAATACATATAACACATGTCTCCATTCAATGCATTCTACTGTCAAAAGTCACTGCGAGACAATTCTATTGTACTGTTATATGTGTGTGTATATGTGTGTGTGTGTTCTCATCTTCATCCTTGATCTGACTTCCATTTCTCTATTTTTACCCCCCCCCCATAGAACCCATTCTAATGTGATGGATATATTTGCTTGGATAACTAGAGGTCCTGACTGGTGTGGAGGGCTGGGGTTACTTACTTTAAATTAATAAGCAACACATATAGAGCTTGTGTTTAAGGCAAGGGGTTGCTGTTAAGAACCACGTGCGCTACTGCAGGACAAGTGGGATACCCGGATTCCTGCTTGGGGGAATAAGCTAGGTGACACTGCTTATTGCTCCACAACTACTGGGAGTCAAATTGGCAGGACAATAGGTTTTGTTCAAAGCCAGCTTTGAAGGAAGATAGAGAAACCTTTTGTTTCTAAAGGAAGATTTAGAAACCTTTTGTTTCTAAATTTCCATCTTCCTGGCTTTGAGATGAGGAAAGCTTTTAAAAGAGAAGAGAAGGCAAAATGGGAAAAAAGGCAGAAAATACGCATATGCAGATTTCTTTAGCCTGAGCTAGACAGGCCAGCAGGGGGTGATCTCCACTCAGCTCCCTTGGCATCTGTCAGGGAAGGGTGGGAAGAGGGTGTCATGGTTAAAGCCTCTATCTCAGCAGGAGGAAGTTGTCCTGGATTTCAGAGGGGCCCTTAATTTCAGTCTGTTTCACATGCACTAAGTGCCACTTGTTTGTTCCCACAGCAGTGACACCTAGGCAGCCAACTATCACAAACAACACTGCGATGGACATCTTCATCCACATCTCCAGACGGACCTGTGCAAGAGCTCTTCTGGGGTGGGAACACAGGTGTGAGACCGCTGGTTGTGGTGAGTCTACTGTACTTAAATTATTACTCAAGCGGCCTGCACCCATTAAGCATGCGTGTTCCTACTTCCCTTCATCCTTACAAACACTAAATACTCTCTAAAAAGATAGGTCTAAAGCAACCTGTCATTTAAATTTTCTTTTCACTTTTCACATTTTTATTAGTGCTTTATAGTTGTTCATATTGATTTGATTTGTTGTTATATATTCACACATGCACACAATGTGGCAACATAGTTTGAACATTATCACTCCCCAGCACATCCCCCTCCCTCCCCTTCCCTTACCCCTTGGTCCCTTTCCTCAACTTACCTCCCTTTGATTTTCATGAGATCCCCAACCTTTCACACACACCTTTCTTTTCCTTTTTCCTCCCTAAGCTTCCACATAGGAGAGAAGACATATGGCCCTTGACCTTCTGACTTTGGCTTATTTTGCTTAACGTAATGGTCTCAAGGCCCATCTATTTTCCTGCAATTGCCATCATTTTATTTTTCTTTATGGCTGAATAAAACTTCATTGTGTATGTTGATGGGCACCCAGGCTGGCCCCATAATTTGGCTATTGTGAATGGTGCTGCTAACATCATGGCTATGCATGTATCACTGTAGTATAATGAGCTGAATTCTTTAGGATAAATACCCAGAAGTGGGCCATACGCGGTTCCATGCCTAGTCTTTTGAGGAACCTCCATACTGATTTCCATAGTGGTTGTGCTGATTTACAATCCCACCCACAGTGGAGAAGTGTTCCTTTTTCTCCATACCCCTCTGGAATTCTCTCATTTTTAAAATCTGCATTTCTTTGATTACAATTAGTAGATTTTGACAAACATTTGCTAGCCATTAACCTGTTTTCCACTTGCTATTTCTTCCTCTTGACTTTGTGTGTGTGTGTGTGTGTGTGTGTGTGTGTGTGTGTGTGGTGCTGGATGGAACATGCTACGCCAGTGCTTAACCACTGAGCTACATCCCCAGTGCCCTCTTGAGTTCTTAACTTTTTTTCTGGATCAATCACCTCCTTGATTTTCGCTGTTCAAAATACCGTCTTCCTATCTTTCAGGGGCCTGTTAACTAGTCCGTGGAGTATGCTGATCTTATTCTTTCCCTGTAACCTATAAAACAATTTAGTTCAGAAGCCAGTTATTACAAGTCTTGATCCTTTGGATTTTGAGAATAAAGTGAGAAGTTAGGCAAATGTTGGCCTGTGGGTCTTCTGTTGCCTTCAGCAGGTCAGTGTCAATAGCCTGGCTGTCTTTATGTTCCCACAAACCCTTTCAGTAGAGAACCAGGACATGAAGAGCAAGTGTGGACACAGGCTGCAGTGATGAGCTCTGGATTCAGTCTCTGCAATCCAGGCTGTTCCCCACCCTGCTCAGCATATACCCAGCAGGGCAGCAGGACAAATGACCAGGTGATGCGGTACTTGAATGGAAGGCTTTCCTGAAAAGTTACCATCAAAAACTGGGTCAGGTGGACAAGTGCTGAGGGAATATTGGCAATGACCACCTGTGAGTAACGAATGTCATGACCTAAGATTGCTCCACACAGAGGGGACCTTGAGACAGAATGTTTAGACACAATCCTGTTGCTCAAAACATTTGCATACCCTTAGTGTCAACCATTCCTTACAATGTCCTAGGAACATCCTACTTATTCTCACCATCCTACTTATTCTCACCTTTCTCCCTCTCAGGAGTCTTCTCATCCTGCCATTGACCTCATCATCAACAGCTGACCTGATGGATACTCAAATCAACTGTCCTTTCCTGTCCACTCACACAGTCCATGTTCTATGACTGGCCCTCAGATTCATTGCCTGGGTCTCTGGGGATGAGCAATTCCATGAAACTAATTCAGAGGAACCATGACAACCTGGAGAGAGGTGGCATCATTGAGAGACTGTTAAGTATTAATATTAATGAGGTCTATAAAGACCTCATACCAATGTGGCCTTTTGTATGGGTGCTCATGACTTTATGCCCCAGGAATTTTTATCACCTGACTTAATTTCACCATGAGGCCTCTTTTAGGGGGCTGGGAACACAAAACTTGTCACATTCCATTATTTGCTTAAGAAAAACAGCACAGTCCTGCTGTCATCTCAAAGTACAAGTATCAGCAGCCACCTTTTCATAACTTAATAATCAATGATAGTTGTGTGTGGGAATGTGTGTGGGGAGTGGTTCTGAGTAGTTTAAGATCTTCACATTTTGAGGTTTTATTTTTCAAAAACACATTCTGGTATCTCTGTATTTGACCCAGGGCAGCAAGAAAAAGAAAACATGGTTTGTTCAATTCAGTAGTATTCACTGAAAATTTTCCATGAGCCTGGCACTGTTGGGTGTGTTTTAGTCAGCTATTTTGCTGCTATGACTAAAAGGACCCAACTAGAACAATTATAGAGAAGGAAAAGTTTATTTGAGGGCTCATGGTTTCAGAGATCTCAATCTATAGAAGGCTGGCTCCATTCCTCGTGGCTCAAGGTGAGGCAGAACATCATGGCAGAAGAGTGTGGCAGAGGGAAGCAGCTCACATGGTGATCAGGAAGCAGAGAGGAGACTCCATTCACCAGATACAAATATATACCCCAAAGCCATGCCCCGATTCCCACCTCCTCCAGCCACACCTTATCACTTCAGTTACTGCTCCATTAGGGGATTAAATCACTGATTGGGTTAAGACTCTGATAACCCAGTCATTTCTCCTTTGAACCTTCCTGTACTGTCTTACACGTGAGTTTTGGGGGGACACCACATCTAAACCATAACAGGGTGCTGGGAATTTAAAGTAACAAAGACAAGATCATGGTGTTTGATGAACTTACAATCCAGTGGTGGAGAGAAGCATGTAAATAAGTCACCAAACAGGGAAGGGACTGATGCTATCTAGGGGGAATAAACAATTATATCTTCTGCAAAGAGTGATGATTAGGGAAGGGTTCCCAGGGAAAGAGATGTTTCAAGCTGGCCTAAAAGCACACTGGAGTTCTGCAGATAGAGAAGAGAAGGAAGTTGTTCTAAGCAATGGCAGCCACGCAGACAAAGACAAAGAGGTGTGAGAATGCAAAGTTATGTTCATTGAGGTCACAGATGAGCTGAGGCCACCTCCCACTGCTGCACCAGCTGTGCACTGCCCAACTGCAGGGGAGGACAGTAAGGCAGGACTGGGATATGAATGATGCAGCCCAGAGTCAGGCAACATGGTGGCCTGAGAGAAGGGTGGGATAGGAGTGTAGTGACAAATCATCAGAAATTCCACATCCATTTCATTTGTTGCCATAATCATCAATATGCAATTGCTCAGCAAACACTGACTAAACAACCATTGGGAATTTGGGGGTTTACCTTACTTCTGACATTTTTAACTTTTTCACACACAAGGGCTATTGAGGACCGTCTAGCAAAATGTCAGCACTCTTCAAACCTGAGAGACACCACTCACCCACATTTCAGTGCCAGGTGGATTAGTCAGTGGAACTGGGCTAGCCCCCTGGCTCATCTTCATGCATGGCCAGTTCAACACTCTTATCCTATAAATTAGGAACTGAGGGTCCAAATAAGACTCCCTCAAAATCAACAGCTGGTAAGTTCTAGAGCCTGAACTAGGACCTATATCTCTCAACTTAGATCTCAGTACTCTTTGCACTAAAAGGATAAAGAGTAGTAATTGAGGACTCTGTATTTATTCTTCCAAGAAGGGAGGATTGTGCCTATACCAGCCAGCTAAGTAACCCCAGTTGCTATTGATAGGTGACTTTGAAATCCTGGTGTCAAGAAAAATTCAGGTCTGACCCTCATCACAATCCAATGTGGGCTGGGGAGCACAGGGGTCTAGCAGTTACACAGGGGAGCGGGGGCTCTGTCTTGTGATAGGAAGGATGGAGAACAGACACCCACTCTTAGGTGCTTCACCTGGCTCACATCATTGCTGCTCCCATCCCAGTGGCGACAACAACCATAGAGTGCACTTAGAAGCCAGGGGGCTGAGAAAAGCAGTTTAGCTT
Source organism: Spermophilus citellus (assembly GCF_964194105.1). Classification (NCBI taxonomy): domain Eukaryota; kingdom Metazoa; phylum Chordata; class Mammalia; order Rodentia; family Sciuridae; genus Spermophilus; species Spermophilus citellus. Next base: position 12,280,905 of record NC_138196.1, on the reverse strand, counting down.
CATACCAGGAAGTTGAGATGGCCTCAGTGAGCATCCAACCAACCCATGCCACAGTTAACGTAGGGCAAGTCCACGTCGTGGCTATTATCCCAATGAGAGCAGCCTAACAGCAGTCAACTGAATGCCTACCTGGTGTCTACCCCAGAGCCATCGCTTCCTTCCCCTGGGCCTTCCCCATGGCCCATTGCAGAGGTAGGAACTGAGACCCAGAGACCTATCCAGGGTCTTAGCCAACCATGCAGCTCCAGAACCTAGGAGGTCTAGACTCCAAGAAGCACCTGCGGGTAGAGGAAGGTGTTGACAGCAGCACGTCTTGGCACTAGTTGTTTGCAGTGGCAGAAGATGGCAGACAGGCCTCTGGGGAGGAGAAGGGACAGGAGAGGGGGAGAGTCCCAGCTGTCTTTTCTCTATTGCTCCCCTGCCTGCCAGTCACGCTTTCCTCTGACTCCGTCATGGAATTGTTTATTTTAATTGGCACAAGCTCCACCACTCAGAATATTTGTCTGCAAGGAGAGAGCAGCAGGGACGGATTCTGGGGCCCGGGGGTGAGTGGGCCTGTGTGTGCGCTGTCTCAGGTATGCATCTGCTCTTTGGTTTAAGCTTAGCTTTCTCCAAGGTGGAGAACACAAACCAGTGCTTCTTTCCACCTCCAAGCGCTGTGGATCTCCAGCTGGAGAGGCACAATTGGGAAAGAGATTCGAACATTCAGCTTCTCCCCCAGGTCCAAGCTCCTAAGGCCCCTGAAACAACCTGATGCCTTCAAGCCCTTCCCTAGTGTCAGGTTGGGCTCTCCTGGGGTTGCTCTGTCCCCAGAGCAAATCTCCCAAAGCTCTTCATGTCACCACCATATCCTCCAAACATTCCTATAGTACGTCTGCCTCTTCATCAATCTACCTTTAGTGTTTTTTTTTTTTTTCCGAGGGGGAGGGAACCGCTGAGCCACATCCCCAGCCCTATTTTGAATTTTATTTAGAAACGGTCTCTGAGTTGCTTAGCGCCTTGCTTTTGCTGAGGCTGGCTTTAAACTGGTGATCCTCCTGCCTCAGCCTCCCAAGCCACTGGGATTAATGGGCATGTTCCACCACACTCAGCTACATTTAGTGTTTCTGTAGGTGACATGAACTCCTAGCTATGGAGGATTTGATTCAAATCAGAAAACTATAGCTATACGGCTGGGATTGACTCAATCAATCAACCCACTGTTGATAAAGTTAATGCCTCTTTAGAAATCACATTAGTTCCTGGGATTCCCCAACCCCTAAACTTTAAGCATTTTTAAACTAGTATCCTTGATTTAGGTTGTTGAACTACAGTTCAATGGAGATAGGCAGGCAGGCAGGGAGGAAGGCAAATAGATTGACGGATGATTTTTTGAGAAAAAGAATAAATTTCATGAGCTCCTTGGTGAGAGCTAAATGGCACAGTGGGGGGAGCTTTGTGCTAATTGCTTTCATTTATCTTATTATCTCATTTAATCTTCATAGTATGATGTGGTCACTTAGTATAAGAAAGGCATCTCATTAGACACTGCAAGGGTCAAAGTGATTTAAAAATGTTTCTGTCTCTCCTGGAGCTCAGACTGGTGGCCATCATGGTTTACCACCACTACAGTCACTACCATTAGTAGCAACATGGTGGGATGGTCCTCGTGATTGGCTGAACTCATGTTTATGCCAGTACACAAAGTACTGGGCAGACATCATCTCATTTATTTCTCTACCACATCTAAGGGACAGGCATTATTACTGTTAAACCCATTTTATGGTCAAATAACTCAAGTCTCAGAGAGATTAAGTCACCTGCTGAGGCACCACACTTGTAAGGAATGAGCTCAGAAGTAATAATAACTGGCACAAATAATGCAAACAGAGGCCAGAACCCTGGAAAGGGCTACACCAGAGTCACGAATGAAGTTCCCAGGAAGGCAAAGTGTCATTCTTATGGAAGAGCCTGGGAGAGTTATCTGGATGAGCCTGAAGTTGAGCTGGTCCCTAAAACTATAGCAAGGCCCACACAGGTAGATGCAGGAGGGAGGAACTCTGGAGAATGTGACTTTGTGAAGGTGAAGACTCTGCTTGAGATGGAACCGTAAGCAGCCCACCTGGGCTGTGGGAGGAACCCATTCATGTTTCCCCTCACTGATCTTGTCAGCTCTTTTAGGTAGGGTTTCCCCAAAGATATTCATGTTATTATAAAGAGCAGAGTTATTTCTTCCCATTTTGCCAATGGGAATTATTAAGCCCTGCTCAGAATTGGTAAGGTCTAGAGAAAACTCCCAGGCATAGAGCCCAGGGCCCACAGGAGAACTTAGCCACATGTTCTCAGAGGGCTCTGCCTGCAACAAACTGGAGAACCCTGGAGCAGCCTGGGTCTGCTCACTCCCTAGAGGGAGGAGAGAAGTGGGCATGTCCAGGAAAAGATTCCAGAGCTTTCTCCTGCCAGCTTACTTTCCGTCCACCCTCCATTTCTCCTTTAGCTGTTGGCTCCTCCATATGACACCGAATCTTCATATTGTAATCTCAAGTGCACTTGAACCACTGTTCTAGATTCCCAAGTGTCTTCTCTGAAAGCAGGTATAGGACCAGATGTGGAGATGCAAGGTCCTGGCGTCCTGTCCCTCACCTTTCTGTCCGTCAGCCCTCTGACGGCTCTGTGCCTGGTTGTGTGCCTAGGACCAGCCTCTTGCCATCCTACAGCAAAGCGGCTCAGGGCTCCTTTCTGAATATAACCAGAAATGAGCCATAAAACAGCCAGTGACTCACTGTCATTAAGCAGATGAAGTGTTATTGAAGTAGTGAGGCACTGAGGATGAAGCAAGCATAATTTAGCAGAAATTATTTGTAGGAGAGATGGAGGGTGGGCCACAGGGAGGCCTACCAGGCCGGTGGGAATATGAGGCTGTTGGAACAGGCTGATGGGGCGGTAGAGGTATCTTCTCCAGTGACCATTTATGACCAGGACAGACAGACTTGTCAGGTTACAGGAGGTGAGGGTGGTAAATCCAGAAGGCATATTCTTCATTGTCAGGTGTCTTGGGGACAGTATTCTGGGCTTCTAGGGACATACCCTCAGGTCTCACTGGGCACCCAGTCACTGGGGATCTTGTTCAAATGCAGCCTGTAGTTCAGATACTCTATGAGGCCTAAGGCTGCAGGATTGTGTCTAACCAACCCTCAGGAATGGTGGTGGCTGCTTCTGGGCTGAAGGCTATACATGGGGAATGAGGTGACAGGGAGGCCTCCTCAGGGTTCCCTCGGAAGCAGGAAGGTTTACTTCTCAGGCGTGACTTTTCAAATTTGTATTTCATACAAATATCCTGAGGTGTCTCTCTGGGAGTGGAAGAGGTGAGGCCCAGGCCTGGAAGTGTAGATTCTGCCTGTGTGAGGGGATTCCAGGGCTGCCTAAGGGCTTGGTTCAACAGATGAGCCCTGGTGACCAGCCATTCCCCAGCAGGAATCCTCTGACTGCTGGTCAGTCATGGCTGTACATCAGGAGTCAGGTTGGCCTCAACTCCAGAGGACCCAAGGCATGACCTCATGGAGTGGGGCCGGGGCAAATAGTTCTTGTTTTACTTCCTGGGGACATGAATTTCCTGCTTCACTTACAAAGGTCAATGGGGTCTTGGAAGAGCTGGTATTCGGAACTCATGAGAAATTAGATTACAGAGCTTGTCAATAACTCTCCTTTGGAGACATCCAAGAGGTGTGTTCCTGATAGCCCCCAAGACATCTGTTCTCATAGATATCATTCATCTGCAGCCAGCAGACAAGTGAGCCAAGGAAGTACATGTGTCAAGTGCTTGGCGGCAGGGTGAAGATCACTCCTGGGGCCATCTTGTTTATTTCTAACACTCATCACAAAGCTACCCCCCTTCAGCTGAGGAAAAGAGTAAATTTCACCCCAGCTGGGCCTGTTTGTCAACCAGTGCCAAATCATGAGGGCCCAAACAACAAAACACCCAGAAAATGGAAAGGGTCCACACCATTGATTTCCAACCCATTTCTCAGGGTGGGGGGCTGGAAAGTTATTCTGGGAAGATGGCACTCAGGCTGAAGGGCTGGGAATTGGTCACTGACCTAGCTCCTTGAAATCCCCTTACAGTCCGTATGCTTCTCTGGGCCAAACCATGTGCCCTGCAATAGTGATCTAGCAACCTCCACGGACCCTTGACAGCCTCTGCTTATGGACTCCCATGCTCTGTGGTGTTCCCCCATGCCCTGGACTGGTGGTTCTCAACCTGGTGGATTTCTCAAGGTCTACAGACATCTTTTGCTGTCACAGCTGGGGCAGGCGTGGTTGGCATCTAGTGGGCTTTGGCCAGAGATCCTGACCAATATCCTACACTGCACAGGGCAGCCCCTACAAGAAAGGAAGATCCAGCAAATGCTGGAGAAAGCCTGCTCTAGGCAAATACTCAGGGGTCTGGACCTGTACTGGGAGAGCCAGATAGGCAGGAAGCCAGGATGAGACTTATCGGAGTCCTTGCCTTAGGGCGAGACACACTGGCTTCATTCTTCCCCTTAAATCCAGGATGCTCCACACCAGGCTCTCTCAGCCACCTGTTTCTGTTATTTGCCTTTCAAGTTATCATCAGGTCTTTCTTCCCACATCTACATGTTTTGGGCGGGTACCGGTGATTGAAATCAGGGGCACTCGACCACTGAGCCACATCCCCAGCCCTATTTTGAATTTTATTTAGAGACAGGGTCTCACTGAGTTATTTAGTGTCTTTTGCTGAGGCTGGCTTTGAATCCGCCATCCTCCTGCCTTAGCCTCCCGAACTGCTGGGATTACTGGCATGCACCACCACACCAGGCTCAAGATGGTTTTAAAATGTGGATGTGATACAGCAGGAGAAGCAAGGGAAAGCCAGGGTCTTCCTTGTGATACTTTCCATACTCACTGAAGATGGCAATAATCACAGGTAGAGAGAGAGTCAGGATTGAAACTAAACAGAACCAGTTAGATCTTGACTGCATGTAGGTAAATCATCTGTCCATCTATCTACATGCTGGGTCTTGGATTAAGGTCTGAGCCAGAGAATGTTGAGTGAGGATGAGGGTGGCAGTGCAGGTGAGTGGGCTCACAGTGAGTGTGCCTCACTGGATATTATGGGCACCATGGTGGATGCACGTGTTCATGGCTGGGTGTGCAAGACCAATCAGTCAAATTAATTTGATTCCCAGAGCCTATACAAGTGCTTTGAAGATTAATCTTGTTTTGTTTTTCATTCATCTTAGTCTGCATTAGAAATAAACATGCTGGCATTACATCAACACTCTGCTTTTATTCATTTATTTTTCTTATCTGAGACAGGCAAAACTAAGGTTTTACATGATGTAGATAAAGGTATAGGTCTAAGTAAGAGTAAATATATTTGTTTATTGGGACTGTAAGTTGTGTATTGCTGTAGGCCAATCTATTCACTATGATTGATCATCTTGTTTGTCACTGAGCTTTTTACCAGCCAAGATAAAATAGGAAAGAGGATAAAAGTTACATAACAAAAATATTCATAGCTGTCTTTGAATAACAAAGTGGACAATTTTTCTCAACCATAATTTTACAGCACATGCAGAACTAACTTTGTCACACAACAAATCTTGATTAAGGCTGAAGTCTAGCATTAAGACACAGTTTAGGGTGACAGTTCTGTGAAGCTCCTGAAGGGCCATTGGTTTTAACATTCACTTGGATATGGCATCATAACATCCAGAGGAGTACATATGTCCCTGTTCCTTATGTTCTCTTCCCTAAGTACAATTTCTTTGGCTAGGTTTTTCAGCAGGAGTTCTTTAACAAATCATCTAAGATAATACTTCCATACAAGGGCCCAGATGCTGGTCTTCGATATCATAAGCAGATGGATAGCTTGAGAGAAGTGCTCATTCATGCTCCGTGTCTATATGTACATTTCTTTATTTACTCATTTATTTTTTCCCATTTGTTCTTCTTTCCATCCACCCATTTGTAAAACCCTCTCCTAATTTGGGGAAGCAGAATGAGAGGACGTAGTAGTTGACAAATTACTTGTTTAGAAGAGTTTAGATGACTGCCAGTTAGAGTCTTCCATCCTCCATCCCCGTAAATGTCAGTGTCCAAACCTGGAGGTGAGTGCATGGGCCTCATTGTTCAGCAGGAAAGCTGTCAGTGACACAAGGACAGGTGAGGTGTGGGAAAGAAATCAGAAAGGCCACCTAGGGTATGCCCAAGTAGCTAAATGGGTTTACAAACTGAGAGCCATGCTGCAAAAAAAAAAAAAAAAGGTGTATGGAGCCCCTTTCATAAAGGACAACAATCCACCCCATGTTTCATTCTCAGTTACCCATTTGTATTCGTGACCATGCCTGTTTGCACAACCAGTTCTATGGGCACAAGTCAATTTATTTTTGTTTTTGGCACCATGCTTTTCAGTTGCCAAAATAGTTTTTGATTTGGGGCAAGGGTTGTAACTCAGTGGTAGAGCACTTGCCTGGCATGCATGAGGCCCTGGGTTTGATCCTCATCACTACATAAAAATAAATAAATCGAATAAAGGTATTGTGTCCAACTACTACTAAAAAATAAGTATTTTTAAAAACTAATTTTTTTTAGTTGTAGATGGACACAATGTCTTTATTTATTTTTATGTGGTGCTCAGGATTGAACTCAGAGCCTTGCACATGCTAGGTGAGCACTCTACCACTGAGCTACAACCCCAGCCCCCCAGAAATAGTTTTGATTTAAGAAAGTTTGCAAAAATATTAGAGTTCTTTAATACACTCACCTGGTTTTCCTTACTGTTGACACATTATTATGTCCATTTGTCACAATCATAAACCAACATTGACTTGTTATTATGGACCATAATGCTACTTTACTTACTCCCCAAGTTTTACTTACTACCCTCTCTTCATTCCAGAACACTCCATTCCATTTAGATGACAGGCCTCCTTAGGCTCCTCTATACTGTGCTCAAAACTGCCTTGTTTTTGATGACCTTGACAGTTTTGAGGTGGTCAGGACGTCTGTAGAATTTTCCTCAACTTGAGATTGTTGGTACTTTCTCATGGTTAAGCTGGGCTATTTTTTAGGGGTGAGTGCCACAGAGGTAAGGGACCTTCCCGTCCTATCACAAGGGTACCTATGGTCAGTATGACTTATGGCTGTCAATGTTGACCTTGGTCACCTGGCTGAAGTGGTACTTGTTGAATTTTTCCACTGCAGTCACTCTCCCCCCTTTCCATGCTGTAAATTTTGAAAGGAAGTCGATCTATACCACCCACTTAGACAGTCGTGCTCCGTCTCCTTGAGAAGAGAGTGTCTGTATGAATTATTTGGAATTCTTTTGTAGAGGAGAGTTCTGTTCCATCTCATTTATTAATTTATTCAATCATTTATTTATATCACTATGGACTTGTGATTTTTTATGTCTTTTGTTCTAATAGTAGGTTATTTATTTTATTGCTCAAATTTGTGCACTATTTGATGGCTCCTGTGTCCCCTTGACACATGCTTATTCAGAGAGCACTTCCTTACTCTCTGGCATTACAAGAATGCATTTTTATTTGGTAACCAGATTTAATATAATTGGAGAATTTTTATATAAATATATACACACATATACATGATATTAATACAAAGAGCAAAATATATAAGTAGAATATATAAATAGAATATTAGCACATATTCATCAATACTAAAGATTTGCATCTTGAGTTGTTTTGAGTGCAATATCCTATTCACATCTTGCATTCAGCTTGGTTTAGAAATCAAGCAATGATTTTTTTTGGTAACCTTAGATATTATATGTAGAATGAGAGAATCAAATCAATTTAAAAATACACACTTTAAAGAGGAAACTAGGGTGTTATTAGTGATAATTAGGGGATTATTAATTCAATACATTTACATCCTAAAAGAGGCAAGTTTATATTATAAAAGGAGAAAACTTAAGAAGCAAGAGACCTTCAATTTACCTTTTAAAAAATAACTTTTTATTTATTTATTTAATTTAATGTGCTGTTGAGAATGGAACCCAGGGCCTCATTCACCTAAGACAGCATTCCACCACTGAGCCACAACCACAGCCTTCAATTTACTTGTTTTTTTTTGGGGGGGTGGGTACAGGGGATTGAACTCAGGGTCACTCAACCACTGAGCCACCCCCAGCCTTATTTTGTATTTTATTTAGAGACAGGCTCTCACTGAGTTGCTTAGTGTCTTACTGTTGCTGGGCTGGTTTTGAACTCGTGATCCTCCTGTTTCAGCCTCCCTAGCCACTGGATTATAGGCATGTACCACTGTGCCCAGCTTCAATTTACTTTTGAACAAGAATAATCTGTAGATTAAAAAATTCTAGATCTGGGGCTGGGGCTGGGGCTCAGTGGTAATGAACTTGCCTGGCATGTGTGAGGCACTGGGTTTGATTCTCAGCACTATGTATAAATAAATAAAATAAAGGTATATCAATAACTAAGAAAAGATTTTAAAAGTACTAGATCTACTTTAATAGATAACAAATCCCCTAAATCCTAAGGATTAGAGAAGGAAAAGACATAATACCAACTTTCAGTTCTCTAGTTCCGGAAAAGTAAATTAGGTGAAATGATAGGCAGCTGTCCAAATATCTACATGATCAAGGAGTTTTAACTCTCAAATTTCTAAATCTCTTATGTGTATTTATATTAGTTGGATGTGCTTTTACTTGTTCAAATTTATCCTGTAGTTAAGAAATTGGCAACAATCCAAACTTAAAACCGTTGCACAGCAGCTATTTGTGACTATACCCTTGACTGGTACTTCTAGTACCTTTCCCCACTGGAGTTCAGGGTGCTAGACAGTGACAGTTTCTCATGAAACAAGAATAGCAAAACTTCAGCAGATGAGAAGACAGAATCGCCAGCAGCTCTGGGACGTAAACCCAAGTTCCTGCTTTCTATTTCTTTGCTCTGTTTTTCAGAACTACATAAGAAAAGGTGGTATTAGAATATTCCTACATTTTAGACAAAACCTCTTTGAATTCTTACTACTAGATTCTACTTGAAGAAATGAGAGAAAGAGTAAGAGGAGACAAAACACATTACACTTGTAGACTTCACTACCATAGTTGGCAACTACTTTTTTCCTAAACTAAAAATCTGATTAGATCCAATCTAGGAACTAAGAGATCAAAAAAGATAGGACAGCTGCTTTAAAAAAATTCCAGTTTTCTCAACCAAGTAGAACCCATGGGTAGATGTTAAATTATTAAAACAACCTATGAGCTTAGAAAATTGAAAGTAACTTCTTTATTAAGAAAATAAAGACATGTTGCTTAGGGTAGGGAGCAAAAATGACCAGTTATTAGGATAGTGAGTAAAAAAAGATGTCTTATGTATCTGTATGTCTATCACAGACAAACGACTATTTCTCTTCTAAGAAAATGTATAGTTTTAATATTAAAAACAAAAATTGAGCTTTCTAAATAGAAAATCAAATCCTATCAGAAGAATTACATGAAGTCAGTCATTTTTTTAAAAAAAATTTTAGTTGTAGGTGGACCCGAGACCTTTATTTATTTATTTTTATTTGGTGCTGAGGATTGCACCCAGTGCCTCACATGTGCCAGGTGAGCGCTGTTCCACTGAGCCATAACCCCAGCCTGAAGTCCGCCATTTTTTTAGATGCTGATTTAGGATCCCCACCATAATATTTGATGATCAACAAGGCCACATGTCTGCTAAGGACATCATATAAAGATGACTAAAGAGTGCCTGAGCTCACAGTCCAGGAATTATTGGAAGGAAAGATTGACAGATTACAAGAGGAAGGAGCATGAACCAACACAAATGAGAAGTCAGGATTTCATTGTAGGAAAAGGTGAAAAGAGGATCAATGCTTCTGAAAGAGAAATAAAGGTAGCTTTCTGAGCAACAGCGGAGTGATGGTGCTCAGTTTTGTTAGGTCTGGAAGCCATCTCTACCTGGAGCTTCCCAGCAGAAGCCAGGGCACTGACAATGGGACATCTAAAAATAAGCCATGATCACCGCAGAGAATGACGGCCAGCATGGACCTGCCCACGGTCACTGCTGAAGCTGCGGAATCACTCTTCTCCATCACCCTTGTCTTCATGGGCTTCCTGATACGGTCATCTGTGGAAAGGATGGTTTTTCGAGCCCCATCCCACTTTCCAGGGCCCTGTAGACGAAACTGGGCTGGAGTACAAGGTCCCAAAAGTAACTGTAATGCTAGCTTGGGGTCAGTGAAGGCCAGAGACAGTAGACTAGGCCTGACTCCCACCAAATCAGCAATCTCTTCCATGCTATCAATGTAGTCTCCCTGAATGGTATGGCGTTGGCTTTCCACGTACCTAAATCAGAGAAGACAGAAGCCATGGCCTATCAAAAAGGCGATTAAGTAGTCGATTAATCAACATACATATTGTATTGATTTTATACTGGGCACATTGTACTGATTTAAAAAAAATATTTTACTTGTTGATGAACCTTTATTCATTTATTTATATGTGGTGCTGAGATTTGAACCCAGTGCCTCATACATGCTTGGCAAGTGCTGTACCACTGAGCCACAGCCTCAGCTTGTATTGATTTTAAATTAGGCTACAAACTGTAGTAAATAGTGAAAAAAGATATTTGTCACCATTCTTAGAGATCTGATAATACACCAGAAGAGATAAGATTGTTGTATAAGTAACAGAACATACAAGGGTTTTGCTAAATATTGTGGGTTTGACTGTTAAATAGAAATTTTAAAAAGGGTAGTTAAAAAAGGGCTACAGGGCTGGGGATGTGGCTCAAGCAGTAGCACACTCGCCTGGCATGCATGTGGCCCGGGTTCCATCCTCAGCACCACATACAAAGACGTTGTGTCTGCCGAAAACTAAAAAATAAATAAATATTTTTTAAAAATTCTAAAAAAAAAGAGGGCTATAATAGGTCATTGAAGATTTGAAAGATATAGATGAGAACAAAGAAAAAGTATTAAAAATCAGGGAACACAGCCAGGTGAAGGAATAAAGCAGGAATGGGCATAAACGTCTGTGGTCGTGGCCTAAGTCAGCAGAAAACAAGAATGGACCACAGCACTCCAGACACAGAGGACTCTGGCGAGAAGGAGGGAGTTCACCCCAAATCCTCAAGCATGGGATTCTATTTTGTGAGGCCAGGGTGGTGAGATGGGTAGGGGGTGTCCACAGATCAGGGCTTCCCAGCGAAAATGTTAATTTGGATCCTGAAAGGACCAGGGAGGGTGACTTATCTCACAAGAAGAAGTGGCCCTCGCAGTGGAGCCAGATGGAGTGATGGTACCAAGTGCAGATTTGGAGAGCTAAAAAGACTTCTTAGTGAAAAAATAGTTGACAGTAAAATATGTGGAAGAAGTGTGACTAGGAGACTTTCACTTTTTATTTTCTATAATGAAAAGAAAGAACAATGGAACACAAAGCAAATAAGAGGAAAGTCTTTAAGCTAATTGAGAAATCCAAAAACCAAGACAGGAAACAAGGATTAGAAAATGAATTTTTGGTAGAATTCGTGAGGTGGAATTCTGGAGGAACTGATAGGAACTGATAGTACCTTATCAAAATGGGGCTGGAATTTTGAGGAGAAGAAACAGGAAAGAACCTGAGAGCTCTCCTTCCTGGGGATTATATTAACTCGGGCATCGGCACACGTGCACTTACGTATCTTATAATAGTAGGTCAAGTACTGGAGTTTTCATGAGGTTTCACAGCCTGTGGGGTGGTTAAGAGGATTAAATAAACCCCATGCCCATGAAATGCTGAATGTGAGCAAACTGTCAACCCTCAGGAAAGTTCAGACTATGTCCTGGGGGACTACTCACAATCAAAAGGTGGTTGGACAAGCTTAAGTGAAAAGAAAGAGAGCAGGAAAGTCCAAATAAGAGAGTTTGGTGCCAGAAAAGAAGAGAAAGAAAGCCTTCAGGAAGGGAAGATGCTTAGAAGTGCCAGCTCAGGAGTGAGAGCAAGGCACCTGGTCATGGATGACCTTCAGGGGAACAATGTGGAGAGTAAGGAGGAAGTTGGGAACACAGGGACTCGGGGAAGCAGAGGAGAGGCCTAGAGCAGAGGACGTAGGAACTTTGCCATAGACGTGCAGCAATGAAAGGGGAGGAAAATAGGAGAGCACCAGTAAGGACAAGAAGATGGAATGAAAAGTCACCTTCTCTCCTCCAAGACAGGCCAGAGCCATGCTTTATAGTCAGTGGCAGAAACCACCATTTGGGGTCTGCAACAATCGATTTCCACATAAAAACAACCTGGGATTTGAGCTCAAGTTCTGAGATCCAGACTGCCACATCATTGTGTCCACAGAAGCAAAGCAGCCAGGGGATGTCACTGCTTCACTAGATCACACTGTGACCTGCGTGTGCGTCCACCTGATGACAGCCATTGAAGCAGCCATGTCAGGTCTGTAAGTCTACTTAGAACTTTAAATCACCATTGATTCACCACACCCCTCCTTCCTTTGCAGCTCTATTAATACTTCAAGTAACCTTCCCCCAAATAACATACCTGATTTTTTTCTCAAGGAGCTTTTTCCTGACTTTTAAGTCCTAAACATAGCCTTTATACCGCCTTTATACACTTCCTTGAGTTTTCTCTCCTTTCCCATCCACATTAAACTGCTAGTGCTATTTCCCCATTCTGTTGTCACAACTATCATTTCCCTCTTATCACAATATAACCAGGATTCTCAAATTAACATGACGAAACTAAATGTAGGAGAATATTTTTCTTATTAAGAATAAGTAGAAAAAGTTACATGCATCTTCTTGGGAGAATTTCTTACCTTCTTGCCATTTCCTCTTGAGTCTTAGATATATCTGCCATCATTTCACTTTTTGAGGGCAATTTCTTTAGCCCTAAAGAGAAAAATTTTAAATTTAAGTGTAAATTACCTCAATAGAAACAATGATCCTATTAACAATTACTGTGCTATGGAGAATTCAAAGAAATATAGGATGATGTTCTATACTCAAAGAGATAACAGTTTGCTTGATCACCTGATCTTGCCATGAACAAAATATAATAAGTTGAGCATACCTCATCACAAAAACAGAAATCTTAAATGCTCCAACATTTTGTCCATGTTCAACACTCTTTGAACATGGACAAAATGCCCCAAGTAGAAAATTCTACACATGACCTCATGATAGGTCATATCAAAACACAGGCACAATTTTATTGTATAAAATTACCCTCTGGCTGTATTGTGTAAGGTGTATATGAAAACTAAGTGAATTTCCTTTTTAGACTTGGGTTTCATCTCCAAGATAGGTCATTATGTATATGCAGATATTCCAAAAATCTGAAAATATATTAAGTTCAAAATACCTCTAGTCCTAAGGAATATTCAAAGGTATCAGTACATGTAGTTTATTCTGCTTTGTCTTTGGAACATATTTACTGTATTCTGCCTTCCAACAATATCTGCCTCCTCCCTAACATAGTCTTTGAATTGGTAAATTAAATTTGGACACAAGGAAATGACAAATGGCCTTAAAAGCAAATGAAAAGTGAGGTACAAGGTCAAAAGGCAAGTCAGGTCGTAGTGATGCATGCCTGTAATTCCAGCACTTGGGAGGCTGAAATTGGAGGATACCGTGGATCTAAAATTTCAATCAGCTTGAGTGATATAGTAAAACCCCAACTCAAAAAAGGGAGGGGGTCTAGAGGAACACCTGCACAGGTATCTTAATAACAAAAGTATTTTATACAAGAGAGAATAAAGGAAGTAAACATAAACTCTAATCACATTTTATGCTAAAATCCTATGGAAAATAACCTTCACCTTATAACCTCTTTTATTTGATAAGAGTTTGTGTGTGTCTGTGTGTGGGGGGGAGGTAAGGCCAAAGGAACTCATATACCCAATCTTGACAAATAAAATTTAAGCATTAATATAAAAACAGTTTCTGTACTATGATTTAAAACCAAGGACATGACTAGACAAAGGCAGAATCACATTTAAGTCCATATAAACAACTCTAGCTCAAACAATTATCCTTTTGCCCAGATATATAGCCTTATGCCCAACCAGATATGTAGGCACTGTGCCATGTACAAAATTGAGCCACAATCCTAAAATGTTACTCTATAAAATTGTAGAATATAGAATTTCAGAATGGGAATGTGTCTTAGTACAATCCTTCTCTCTACAATACAATATCAAGTGGTCATCTCATTCTTCCTTAAAAGTATCTGGCCTTGCAGCTATTATGAAAACAAGCACAATAAGTGTTGGCAAGGATGTGGGAGAAAAGGCACACTCATACACTGCTGGTGGACTGCAAATTGGTGCAGCCAGTATATAAAGCAGTATGAAATTCCTTGGAAAACTTGGAATGGAACCACCATTTGACCCAGCTATCCCACTCCTCATTTTATACTCAAAGGACTTAAAAACAGCATACTACAGGGACATAACCACATCGATGTTTATAGCAGCACAATTCACAATAGCTAAACTGTGGAGCCAATCTAGAAGACCTTCAGTGAATGAATGGATTAAAAAATGTGGCACATACACACAATGGAATATTACTCAGCAATAAAAGAGAATAAAATTATGGAATTTGCAGGTAAATGGATGCAATTGGAGAAGATAATGCTAAGTGAAGTTAGCCAATCCCAAAAACACAAATGCCAAATGTTTTCTCTGATATAAGGAGGCTGATTCATAGTGGGGTAGGGAGAGGGAGCATGGGATGAACAGACGGACTTTAGACAGGGCAGAGGGGTGGGAGGGGAAGGGAGGGGACAGGGGATTAGCAAGGACAGTGGAATGTGATAGACATCATTATCCAAAGTACATGTATGAAGACATGAATTGCTGTGAACATACTTTATATACATAGATATGAAATATTGTTCTATATGTGTAATAAGAATTGTGATGCATTCCGCTGTCATGTATTTTAAAAGAAAAAAAGATCTCTGGCCTTAGAGATCTCACTCCCTGCTAAGGAGATGATATAACTGACTGATGTGGTTGTTGGAACATTATTTTTTGAACTGACCCCCAAATATACTTCTATGCAACTTTTATCATTGGAACTAGTTCTTCCTTCTGGAGCCACACAACTAAGTTTTGATACTTGACAGGACTTAAAATGTGAAAAGCACCTGTCATGACTACTTTAAGTCTTCTCATTATCAGGCTGACCAGCACGGGGTCCTACTATAACAGGTGTCATGTTCTCTGCCATTCTGGTGGCCCTTTTCTGGGCACACCTGATACACCTCTGAAACACAGAAGTCAGAAATTCAACACTCAGAGCCTACTATGTTTTTTAAATGTGTTTTCTTAATTTATGGGAATTATGACTTACAAATCAACAAGGAAGCATGGGAATGTTTCCTTTGAGATTAATCACAGGTCTTTAGGATGCTCAAGAAGTACATTTGAGAGCTGATTTCCAATGACTTCTTACAGGGTACAGCCACCAGTCTGCAGTTATTAGCTGAAACTGTATGGAGGAGGAGGAGGCGGAGGTCTATTTCTTGGTGGTGAGAGGCAGTCAGTTCATGAACTATTAAATTTGATGGGCAGATAAAAGATATCTACAACATTCTTTGATGAAGTTCTCTTTGAATTTATTAAATTTCAGTGTTACCTTGTTTAGACACATATTGTATCATATTTCTTATCTCCCTCCTTCAAATCATGCTCCCTTTATATGGACCAAAAAAAAAGTCTTGTCTTTTTTTTTTTAATGTTAAGCTGATATTATGCAACCTTCAAGATTTCATTCCTTGGTTCTAGCTTGACTCTTTGCTCTAGTAAGTAAGTCTAATTCTTATCCCATAGGTATCCCTTCAAATATTTGAAGGGAACTCTTAGATCTCCCCCAGACCTTAACCTCTTTAGCGTAAACTTCTCCAGTAACTTCATTTGTATTTCAAATGATATGTTTTCACGTTCCTTAAACCATTTTCTCTCTCCTTATTCAGTGAATTCCAGGTTCACTCTATAATGTCTTTAGGTGGTAGTCTGACCATTTAGAGAACTGTCACGAGGTTCTGAGACGGTGCTAGATTGAATGAAGCCTTTTGGAACCCTCCTCACCTGCTGGCTCCTACTGAGCCTACTATCCCAAAGCTCAAAGTTGTTTTCCCTCAGGTACTCCTGGCCAAAACTCTAAGGGGGGACATGCAGGGACACAGGGTAGTAGGGATGTGAGGATTTGAATGTTGAATATTTTATATTCTGGATTATCTCCTACCAGGTGTTAACTTATTGTATGAATTAAGTCGTACCATTTCTATATTTGACATTCTCTGTAATGAAAGATGAAATTCTTTTACTTCACAAATACATACCAGTTGCCTAAAATTCAGATGAGTGGATTCTAATCTGAAGTACACATTGGAATCTTCTGGGGAACAATTTTGTGCCTGCCCCTCCCAGATTTACTGAATAAGTATCACCATGGATGAGATCAAAGCATGCCTAAACTGGGAAATACCCAGGTGATTCTAAGGTATGTCCATGGTTATATTACTACTTAGATTCACTTAAAAATAAGTTTTCTGGTACTAAGTTTGTGCCAGATATTATGCAACCCTCAAGATTTTAGTCAAACATACTGCTATTTAAAAGCAAGCACAGAAACATAGTCAAACATCACCAAGTAATTAAGGAGTGAATTTTTATTGTCACTTACCTTTAAATACTTGAGAGGCCCAGCGTCCTTGGAGCTCTGCAATCAGCATAATGGCTCCTAAGGGCTGAATCAAGCCTATGATTGCAAGAGTTGGCTTTTCTAGGTTGGGAGGGAAGAACTTTTTATATAGGGATATCTTATTTTTGACCACTTTGATAGAATCTTCCAGAAAAGGAAAGGCGAAGCTGTAGCCTGTGGCAAAGATAACAGCATCAATGTCATCCTCCCTAGAGCCATCCTCAAATATGGCAGCTGTCTCTGAGAATTCCTTCACGTTTCCCTTCACCTTCACCAAGCCAGAGATTATGCGATTGGGCAGATCGTCATTTACTGTTGGATGCTGGCTCAGAGCTCTGTGAGTGGCCATGAAGATGAAGAGAAGGAGAAATGAGAGGGACCGAGAGAGGGAAAGAAGGGGAGAGAGAAATAAACCCTGTAAGTAAATTTTTGCTTTGGTGGAGGTGGTTAAACAATAATACCTCAACAGTGTCCCCTCGGTTTACCCATAAATTTGGAAAGTCCCACTTTACACCAGTTTTACTTTATATCAGCTTTTCAGGGCTCAAGGCTGAATGGGCTGGACCCTGTAAGTCACTGAAGGGGAAGGTATTGGAGAAGTGAAGGATAAGAGTTTTTTGGAGGAGTGCATATGTGGTTGTTCATGTGATAGTAATGCTCCGTGGTGTCACAAGGCCACAGGACAGTCGTTCCTGTTCACATATCAATCAGTCTGACAAAACTTGACTATTAATGTCCTGATCCATTTCTAATTCCAAAGAGGTAGACTTAGACTTTCATTTTCCAAACTGTGGAATAAATTACACATGTACAGCAAGTTAGAGTTCAAATTACATTTCCATGCATTAAGTTATTTGGCAGTCACATAAACTCTATGAAGGGTAGGTGTCATTATCCAGGTTGTGTAGATGAAAAAACTGAGGTCTAGAGAAGTTAAGTGACTTAACCAATGTTCTACAGCCTAGGATTTTAGGATTTCTGTAAAAATAGTTTTCTATACTCTCTTGGGATACTTTGGACCTAGAGACAGCATGGAATAAGGGTATCAAAATAAATAAGTCAGGTTTCCAGTATCTTGAGTCTGTAAAAACAAGTCTTGATTCCTGAACCTTGGGTCAGCAGGCACCGAGACCCCTCTCCCCACATCTTCCTGGCCTAGCCTCAGGAGTGTCATGTGTCTTACGACAAACCCGACTACACCCGAGCTGTGGAATTCAATTTGCTTGGATTCAAACCTTCAGGAAGACCGTGTTCTGCATTCCAGCCTCATGGCTTCATCTTTCTCTCTAACCTACTGCTTTTCACTAGCACGCCACCATCCACACAGTTGCCTAAGCCACAGAACTGTCTCCTGTCTGCTCACTAAGCCTGTGTTCTTCCTCCCTTAAAAAAGAAGTCTTCCTAGAATAGTTTTGTCTACTAACTGTCTCACCTGAACAACACAGTTGTCTTTAGGGCTCCCCCATCTCCCCTCTATACCATTTGCCTTAGAATAAGAAGGGCAAATAAACATGATTTTAGGATCCTTGATTTAGAAAAGAAAAAAAAAAGGTATAAAGAATATTGTTGGGTCAGTTGCAGTGACACATGCCTGGTCATTCTAAAATAGATTTATTATAGACTTATTATTACATCACTCGCTTGCTTAAATTTAACACGTCATTCACTTGAATGGATTTGCTGTCTTCATTCCAAACTTTTTGGTTTTTCCCCTGTCAGGGCTGAGGGCCGAACTCAGGGCCTCATGCATTCTAGGAAAGCACTCTGCTTCTGAGCTAAATCCTCAGCCCCCTATACTTTTTATTTAGCAGAGCATACAAAAGGTTTCATGCCTGATAGACCTAGAGATGTATTCAACTACTCTTCTAGCTTTGCCATATAGTCTAGCTATACCAGGCTATATGCAGGTCTCAGGACATAATGTGCCTTTTGCTATTCTAACATATTACAATTAGAATGCTACATGCTGACCGGATTTGCCTACCTTTTATTATTCAATAAAACCTCAATTTGTTTTGCAACTACAAAACATATTCATGCTTAAATAATTCAATGAAAAGTTGTTGGGGAACACGGTGTCCAGGTACCATCCCACTAATTAATTTCAAGGGGAAAACTATCTTTGTACTAGAGAAACCTGGTACATGCCACTTTCTACCCACAGTCAAATTTAGCATCATTAATATGAAATAAACTGACATCATGTGTGTCCTGATGGGATTCTCCAAGAAGATAACATCCCTTAATGTAGTATATATGCCAAGATACAATGCAACTGAAAATTTAGAGATAGTCTACAAAAACCATGCCTTAGAAAGAAGAAAGAGGAGGAGGAAGAGGAAATAGGAAGAGGAGAGGAGGAGGAAGAAAGGAGGAAAAAGAGGAGAAGGAGAATAAAAGTCCATGTTTAAAAAAAATGAATGGCTAGGCATGGTGGTGCATGTCTATAATCCCAGTGACTCTAGAGGCTGAGGCAGAAGGGCCACAAGTTAGAGGATGCCTCAGCAACTTACTGAGACCTGTCTAAAAATAAAAAAAAAATTAAAAGAATTAGGGATGTAGCTGAATAGTAAAGCACTCCTGGGTTCAATTCCTAGTATGCAAAAAAAAAAAAGGGGAGTAGAGAATTAGTATTTTGGATTAAAAAAGACATGACAACTAATGAAATGATGTGATTAACATTTTTTAGAATAGAAAAAAAACTTATTATAAAGAAGACTATTAGGTTGGTTGCAGTGATGTACACCTGTAATCCCTTGGGAGGCTGAGACAGGAGGATTTCAAGATCTAGGCCAGCCTCAGCAATTTAGCAAGGCCCTAGGCAACTTAGTGAGACCCTGTATCAAAAAAGTAAATAAATAAATAAAATAAAATAAAATAAAAAGGGCTGGGAAAAACTCAGTGATAAAGTGACCCTGGGTTCAATACCGAGTACCAAAATTAAAAAAAGAAAATATTATTCGGATATATGTAGAAATTTGAATATGCCAACATTTTAGAAAATTATTTTATCAATGTTAAATTTCCCAAATGTGATCATTGTATTATGGCATGTAGGGGAATACCCTTTTTCTTGGGTATGTTTTAATGATTTTTACTTACTTTCAGAAAAAAGATATGTCCTTAAGTATGTGTATATACTACATATTGTTTAGATCTATATTCCATGAGGGAAGAGATAAAAAGCAAATATAGCAAACTCAATGACAGGTGAATCTAGGTAAAAGATATGACTTTTCTGTAGACGTGAACATTTTCAAAAATAAAAGGCTGGAGAGAAAAGTCACATAGAGTCAGTACACAGGAGGCTTTCACATGCCCTCCTCTGTACGAGAGCCCACCCTCTACTCCCACTGCATCTGTGCATCTCTCTGTCATGTTCTCTTGTCTGTCTTCTCATTTGTATATTAACGTAAGATCATTTCTGAAGTCTTCCATCTGTTACTCATGTTGATCTTGGGCAAATGACTTAGTTTCTCTAAGTTTCGATTTTTTATGTCTGTAAAATGGATATAAAAATGGCATCAACCCATAGGGCTGTTTGGAGGATTAAATGAGATTACACACACACACACACACACACACACACACACACACACACACACATTACTGTGCTTAACTTTAAAATGTCTTTGAAAAAGGCAAGGTATTATTTTTATTATTATGTCTTTCTCTCTGTATTTTATGCCCAACATAATGCCTTGCTCACAACAAATAGGTGCCCCATGTTTGTTGACTGACTGAATGAGGCACTGCCCTCTACTACCTTTTTATTGTTGTTGGGCACCATATAAAAAAAAAAACTGATACCCCACAGAATAAGGAAATGGCTAATGCCAATGAGAATGAGTCACACAAACTTTAGACCAGCAGGTCTTGTTCTTCTGTGGTTGATAAGGTAAAGTGGCATTCCAGATTCTCTGGTTTCCTTAATGTCTGGGTGGAGGTAGCTGTCAGCCTGAGTGAACAGTCCTTGGGCCTTGGCCTTGACCACCCCATTCCCATCTGAGCACATACCTGTGTTTAGGCTTCAGGCCAAACATTTCATGATCAAATCTTTGATTCAGATGTTTTTCCAAATATGCATTTGTAAATGCTTGACCGCATATCTTTGATAAACGATGCTGAAGTCGAGAAAGGTGTGCCACATCAAAAGGATATCCATGGTCCGCTACACGATTCAGGATCCACGTGCCTCCTGGTGCTGAGGAACACCTAAGGCGTGGGAAACATGGTTTCCTGTTGTCATTCTGGCTCACACTCAGAAGCACGCTCACTTTCTTCACCATTAAGTTCATACTCACTAGTGTGGCACTTTAGTTCTGTACAATCTTTTTAAAATTTTCCTTCCCCAACGCTGTCCTAGAACATGCCCTGCTGCTGTCCAGCACTGCACTTCTGTTCACAGCCAACGCGCCCATTCATGTGTAAGATCCAGATCAAGTCCGCGTCCTCCATGAGAACCACACAGGAAACACTGACCTTTCAGGTTGGTAATGCTCTCTTCTTCTGAACTTCGCTAGCACTTACCACCTATGGACTCAATAAAAATCATGGAATAGGGGCTGGGCTTGTGGCTCAGTGGCAGAGCACTTGCCTGGCATGTGTGAGGCACCGGGTTTGATTCTTTGCATCACATACAAATAAAGTAAAGGTCCATTGACAACTAAAAAATATATAAAAAATCATTCAACAGACCGGCTGCGGCGGCGTACACCTTCAATCCCAGTGGCTCAGGAGGCTGAGGCAGGAGGATGGTGAGTTCAAAGGTAGCCTCAGCAACTTAGCGAGGCCCTAAGCAACTCAGCAAGACCCTGTCTCTAAGTAAAATAATAAAAGCTGGGGGGCTGGGTTGTAGCTCAGTGGTATAGCAATTGCCTTGCACATGTGAGGTAGTGGGTTTGATCCTCAGCACCACATAAAAATATATAAAGTAAAAAGATATTGTGTCTATCTTAAAAAAAAGCAGGGGGTGCTGGGGATGTGGCTCAGTGGTTAAGTGCCCCTGGGTTTGTGACAGTCAAGCCCAAGTGGCTCCAGTTTGTAAAACCACCATGCCAAGTAGAAAGGTCATGCCTGGCACAAGATGTTCTTTTCCTTTTGCTATAGAAATCCTTAAGAACACAGAACTACCTAATGGGGCTTTGCTTCTGTAACTGGGGTGGCCTGACTGCACTCTCCCACTTCTGTAACCTGGCTGGCTTTCATTGGCTGGATCCCCAAACATCCCTGGTGCGGTTTTCAGGTTTATAAGGAGTGCCCCTGTAATTGTCTGGGGCTGATCAGGGGAACAGCTTTATGTTCGGTCAGTTGCCACTGGTGTGCTTCAATAAAGGCTTGATTCAATTATATATGAGTGGTCTGGGTCAATTTATGAATCCTCGGGACAGTGTTTTAACTGTAACAGGTTCAATCCCCAGTACCCTCACCCCCCAAAAAATCATGTAATGATAAAACTGAAAACAACTGGAGATCATTTAACCCAAAACTCCAGTCTGTTTGTCTTTGACATTGTTGCATTATTATGAACTATGATTTACCATTTATATCATTTATCTGATGTGAAACTTTCTGTGCTCATAATCTGTCTCTCCAGTTGTGTCCAATGGTGTTCTCCACAGTGGGAGGGTTAGACTGCACCTCTCTCAGTCTCCCCAGCACATCATCATTACTTTCCTTTACTGAGACTTATGACCTGTAATTCCATATACTAAGTCCTTTGTATTCTTTTTCTGAGGAGCGGGGGATCAAACTCAGGCCGAATGCATGCTTAGCAAAGGCACTACCACCGAGCTACATCCTTAGCCCTTTTTAAAAAAAAAAAAATCTTATTTTACTTTGATATAGGGTCTCTCTAAGTTGTTCAGGTTGGCCTCAAATTTGCAAACCTCCTGCCTTAGCTTCCTGAGTAGCTGAAAATACAGGCATGAGACACTGACTAACCATTTTACAATGTTAACACAACAACCCCTTGAGGAAGCCAATATCATCCTCATTTTATGGGTGAGGGACATCAGGAAGATGAAAAATTTGCCGAAGATCATATAGCTATTAACAGGCAAACTGACGTTTCAATGCACATCTGACCAATTCTAAATCCTGTTAAGAGATGTTCTATTGATTATTGAATAGGAAAAAATAAAGATTGCTAGTAGAACTACAGGAGATTGTTCAGTACTTCTTTGTTCTTTCCTGGCTAAATGTACATGTTCAGAACAGATTAAGGCTGATATTCAGTTACCTGGCAGAGGTATCAGGACATTTTCAACTTTACACAACCCCGTAAGAAGTTTCTGGTAAGTAAGTTTTTACGGTAAATAAGTATATTGTTTCATAGTCTTTATCTAAGCTCTCATGTAAAAAGACGTCTGTCTACAAAGTGTGATTCGTTACTTCACACATATATCCTCATAGAGAGGAACCTTCAGCACTATCAGAGTTAGGTGCTTTTACCTGTCACAGTGGAAGTACCTACATGGTCTTGGGATCCATATGATTTAGGGTGAAGATTATAGCCTTGATTAAAAGGTTCCCTATCGATGAGATAGTTACAACACATCCATCCCAAGACCGCTGTGATGATTTTTATAGAAAAGTGTGGCATACCATAAACACTGAATAAATGCTTAATGGCTGTCATATTTATTTTAGCTTTTCCATCAATGCCTCACACATACTAGGCAAGCACTCTACCACTTATTTTAAGCAAACAATATATTTATAAATCTGGCTTATAAGAAAAACATAAGAAAAATGGTTAAGTCAATATAATCGTGTATGAAATCAACCTGATGAGAAAGGGATGCTTTCACAAAACCATCCTACCACAAGGGTCATACCAAAATTTCCTTATGCACTGAGATTAATAGATCCTCTTGCAAATTTTGACTCCCAAACTTTCCTACCAAAATTTCCTTATGCACTGAGATCAATAGATCCACTTGCAAATTTTGACTCCCAAATTTTCTCTTAAATACATTTTAATATGTAAAGCAAAAAGCTGGAACTCAGCAATTAAATTTCTTCAGTTTGCATTAGTGCTGTAAGGGTTGCCCCCTATGCAGATGTGATTTTGTTGTTTTCCCAGGGCTTTCTCACAAACATGGCTGCCTTATCTCCACACCCTGAATATTTTGTTCCTGGGAAATTTTAATTCCACAATGCAGATTAGATCAGCTCCCTTAGAAATGACCACTCGACAAGCCAAGATATGAAAGAAGACTTTTGCATGGATCCCCAATACCTACAAGGTACATCCTTCAACCACGTGTGTTTTTTACTCTTTCTTGTTTATATAATTACTTCCTAATAAGTGTTTGTGGAATTAATTCATGGAATAACATATGAGATCACTTATATATTGATAGATGAAAATAGTACTGAGAAGTTATTGGAAACATGTTGCTGGACAAGGGTCATTTAACAAAATTGTGTCATTAAGCCTGTGGGTTTTTTAAAATTTTTTTTTAGTTGTAGATGGACATAATACCTTTATTTTATTTGTTTATTTGTATGTGGTGCCTCATGCATGCTAGGCAAGTGCTCTACCACTGAGCACAACCCCATGGTATTAGAGAAGCATAGCATAATTAAAGTTTCTGAAGAACAACCAGGCATTTACATATTGCTAATAAAGTTATGATTCAATGAAGACAAAAAAATGTAATAATGACATGCCTTTTTCTAGGATTTTACAGTGAAGACAGTTTCTTCAAAGCTCAAAATCTATGATACAGAAACCAAAACAAACAAAACAAAAAACCAAGGAGATAGAACTTGATTTGGAGTGACTCTCCTTCTGTGCTACCTAACTGCAGGCAACAGCTGGCACAAGCTGTCACATAAGCTACTACACAGACACTCTTTATGCTGATGTCGACATTGTTTTTGGAAAGATTTAGATTGTTTCTTTTTTTCCCATTTGGGGGGCAAAAAGGAAATTCACCCACCATCCTGTTAATGAAAAGTTTTCAATGACCACAGTGTGCTTTCCACATGTGTATATGAACACATTTCTTCTGGCCAATGGACGATTCACACTGTCAGTGTTGCATTCTCACAACCTCTTCCAGCAAATACTTGGCTTCATCAAAGCCAGGGAAAGGCTAACTGGGATTGTGAGTGCAACCTGAAGCTGTGAATTTATTCCTTAGTATGAAGCCAAGTGAGTAATGGAACCCCAACCCTAACCGCGCCTCTCCAGTAGCATCCATCATAATGTCAACGGAGGCATGAAACCAAGCCCTGTATTTGTGGGCAAAGTGCAGCTGACACATGCTGTGGGTCTATCTCCTGGGTGAGGCTGCAGATAGAACGGCTCAAACCTGCTTGGCTGTGTGGCTGATCTCTACAGCCAGATCCCCTCCGGAATTCCCAATGCCAATTATGATGACTTTTTTCCCAGCAAATGCCTCGGGGTTTTTATAGTCTCAACTGTGGAAATACTGTCCTTTGAACTTCTCAATTCCTGCAAGAGAACAGAAAATAATTATTGGATAATAGTTTATAAGTTGGATATCATTTGTAAAATCTTTCTTTTGTAGAATTTAAAGTTGAAGCACATATTCTCCACATATTCTCCCTTTATTCAGCTATTTTGTCTTCTTGAATACTTTGGCTTATTTTTTTTCTTCCATAGCCTTGGAATAGTAATTTGTGATTCCTGTATCATAAGTAGTTTGTATTTTGGATTTGTAGACCCACAGATTCAAACTGCTGCCATTCTCTTTTGTCTTTCATTCCCTTAGTTACATACTCCCACTTCAATTAGAGTATGTATGTTTTTGTATACTCTAGGAGATACATAAAGTACATTTTCTAAAAAAAAGTTCAGGCCCCAAACTGAAACTAAATTATTCAAGCTTTCATTTAAGCATTAGAAACTCAATATTTGTTTGTTTCCTCAATTACTGAGAAATTCCATATCTGAACCAATACTGAGTAAGAGCTCCACAGTCTTCTTTTTTGATCCTAAGGAAAGATGGTGGAATGAGATGGACATTATTACCCTAGGTACATGTGTGACTGCACTTGGTGTGATGCTACATCATATGCAACCAGAGAAATGAAAAGTTGTGCTGTACAATGAATCAAAATGCATTCTGCTGTCATATATACCTAATTAAAATAAATTAATTAATTAAAAAAGAAAACCAAAGTCATTATGAAACTAAATACAATCATGTGCCACTTGAAAGAAATATATACATTCTGAAAATGTTACTGTAATTTTGGTCTCATCATTGTGAAAAAATCACAGAGTACTCACACAGCCCATATTGTATGGGCCAGTCCCTCAGTATAGCCTCTTGATGTCATCAAGACCCACAATAAACAGGAGGCCTGTGAAGCTATCGCTGGTGACATGGCAGACAGTTGTACAGTAAACTTTCCTAGAAGTAGTAGAAGCACACACTAAGAGAAATGTGTAGCTCAGTAATACATAAACCATGACACAATTGTTTGTCAGTATCACGTACCACACACACAATTGTATGGGCTGTGACCTTGCACAATGGACTGCACACAGGGCTTTGTGCATCAGTGTCACCACGGTGTGGTACTGGTTAGGATACTACTCAGCAATAGAAGATTTTCAGTGCCCTTATCATCTTATGGGATCATCATTCTATACATATTCCAACCTTGCCTGAAATGTCATTATGTGGTGGCATGATTGTTCACAGACCTCAATAGTCTAAAATCACCATTAACTCTAGTCCCCAAATGGCGATGATACAGGTTATTCCATCCTCAAGGGAATATGCCTAATGAGGGTCTTACTCCACCCCAAGGTAAAAATCACTCAGACCACAACCCTTCTATTCCTCAGGGTCACAGGCCTAGCTCAAGGATCACCTCCTTCCTGGAAGGTCACTCACCTGGAAAGCTTTCCAGGGGCAAGTGAGCATTAGTGTGATGGCCAGTGCAAACCATGACTCCATCAAAGACATCAACCTCCTTTTTTCCTTCACACTCGGTGACCACCTCCCATTGTCCTGAAGTAGAGAAATCAGGCCGTTTCTTCAGACTGCACACAGTGGTCTGAAAGAAAAGCGACATACACCGGGCACTTAACCACAGCCTGTACAGTGGATATCAGCCCTGACATGGCTTTTCCTGCAAAATGTTACACCACGGGCTGATACCATAGTGCCATCTCATCATTAGGGTGCTTGCAGGAATATCTGATTTTCATACTCCACAAAGAACAGCCTTGTTTGGGGCCATGGTCTGAGTGAGAAACCATAAGGCAGACAAAGTAAGCAGAGTTGACAGACCAATGTACTCTCCTCTGCTTCCAGAAAAGTAGAAATTGGTAGGACTCTTAGTCTCTACCTTGAGGCATGGTAGCACCTGAAAAAGCCTGGATTTTTCCTGTACTTCTGTGGCACTCTGCACTAAACACCTGTCCTCCCTCTAACCCCAGACTCCCCAAACTCTCTGATGTCTTCTTACTCCCAAGTCCTGTTCTCTTTGGCCAGACTTAAACTTGTGACTATGAGGCTACCTTTCCTGTTAGAGCAGGAATCTATCTCAGTGACTCTTATTTTTTGTAAAGGAATCTCTGCCTTCTAAATATGCCCACTTCACAAGTTATTCTAAAGAAATAGGTTGTGAGATAGAATAGTCAGTGGAATAATTTTTAGCTTTTCAAAAAAAAAAAAACACAATAAATATAGGTGACTCTGCCCAGCCAGGGAAACATCAAGAATACATTCCAGTGTGCTTCTAGGGTCTGGCTATGATGTCTTGGTGACCGGTAGAAGCACTGACTAGGCTTCAACCATCCTGTGCCATTTCCAGTCCCTGCCATGTGTTTTTACACAAGCTGGTGCTTCTACTTGGTCACCCTTTTATTCCTTCTTCATCTGAAGACTGCTTCCTACTGAAGACTTGGCTTGGACACTGTCTTCTCCAAAAATCTTTCCTGGAACTTGACTCCTCGGCCCTGATGGGCTAAACACCCCCCTTCTGAACTGCAGGTGTAGCCTCCATGGTACTTGTCACTTGGTTTGTTCCTTCTATGTATAATAATAATTTCCTTCATTTTTCTGCATCCTTGATGTAGACTGTTAAGTTACTTATGGTTTCTGTCTTTGCATCATCACTGCTTATTACAGTGACAAACTTGTTCAACAAGTGTCACCTAAACAAGTGAAGAGATGCACCACTGGGCTATGAATAACTGGCTTTGGAAATTGTCACCAGACGTTGCCACTTTGTTATTGTTGATAAACATAAAAAGGTGGAAGGTTTGGACTCTGGGCCAGGTGATATAATATGGCCACGGTTATAAACTATGGGAAAGTCACAGCAGACTTTAGAGAAGGAAGGAACCTCATACAGTACAATCATCTTCTTTCACAGAAAAGAGAATCAAGATAAGTTCAAGTTGAGAAATTACTAGTCTTAGGTCACTAATGAGGGGCAAGAACAAGGGCCAGAATTCAGGACTTTGTTTCCCACTTCAATATTCTACTCTCTCCACCTGATTCAACTCCTGTGCTTCCTCAATAACTTCCCAGTCACTAAGTACTTCACCAGGTTGTTGTGATGATCACATAAAATAATATATTGGAAAGTGCTTCAGAAGAATTAAGCAGGAATGGACAGGTTGTGGGACAGGAGGGTTTCAAGTTCCCACACTTATTCATTCCCCTCATCTCCTTGATTGTAAGCAGGGAGTGTGGAATGAAGGCAATGAAAACACTCTGGCAGGTATCTTTCTGAATCTGCAGCCAGAATATGTAAAAGAGAGCTTTCCATGGGCATTTTAGAGAGAGGAAACCGTGAGTGGAGTCTTTATACTTGAGTATATCGCTCCAGTATTTACATGTGCTACTGGTTAATGAAACCACGTTCTTCACCTACTTGATGAACAACTTCAAACACCAAGACACCCACAAACTGCCTACCTTGAACTGGATATACTTTAAAAGGTTGAAGTCCTTGGCATACATCCTGAAGTACTCTAGGATCTGGGAATTGTGCATGAAGTTAGGGTAATGATCCGGGATGGGGTAGTCACTGAAGCACATCATCTCCTTAGAAGTGTTGATGATCACTGATTTGTAGATACTGGCTCTTCCTTCTTCAGGATTTTCCTGTAGTAAATAAGAACAACTTGAGAATTAATTTCATGATTTATAAAATAGCCAATGAATAGTTGAAGAAATTTCCTGAAATAAATGACAATTCAAACAAATGACACACATACATGGCCTCCACACCTCCCCCTGTTCTTGTGCCCCTGTGTAGTTCTTTCCCCTTGAATCTCAGTTATCTTTATGACTTGTTTTTGACCAACAGGATACAGTCGAAATGGCACTGAATGACTTTAAATTGTAGTCATGCTTTTTTCCAGAGTATCTAAAATTACAAATAGCCCTCAATAAATATTTAATAAATGTATGTCAGATTGAATTGAGAAAGGAATGCATACAAAAATCAAATTTAACATAAAACATAACAAATTTATGAAATAAATAAAAATTTATTTCAAAACAATGTGAATGAGACATATCTGTCTCATTTTTGAAACTTTTAAAGGAAAATTGTGGAATAATATAAAAGTCAAATGCAAAAAGATACCACTTATATTATTTAAGTTAATTATCATTTAATTAAGTTTGTATTAGTTAATAGTAACTTAAAACATCCCCAAATCTCCGAGTGGTTTAGTTATGTTACAGTATCTCAACATGAAGTACAATCTATCTTTGACACTATTCCACAGGTATCCTGCTGAATACAAAGAACATCCGGTTACTCCACTGCTCATTGGCTTCTATTCCTTCTGGAAACCAACCTATTTATTCTAAAATTTAGCACTTTTCACATCTAGCCCACTATGGCTTTTAATCTTCATTCAGTGTTCCCCTTAACAAATCCCATATTCCTGAGTCATTAAATTATTAGCTGAAATAATGTAGGCTCTTTCACAACTTAAAACTTTTGTGCATATCACTACTTCTTGAAAAATTCATACCTTCATTCGAGTTATATCAAATGTTACTTTTTTGAGGAAGACTTTCCTGTAGTTCCATTGATCCTCCAAGTCCCCAAACCTTTCAATTCATATTGCTATAAAAGCAATGTAAACAGATTATATCTTTCTGCATTTGTTTCCATGATTGTAAGGGATCTGAGGGTAGTGTACATGCCTTATTATTCTTTATATTTCTGTCAACAATGCAGTACCTGATATATAGTGAATGATTAATGAATGCTTAGGAATGAATTAGTTATATAATTATGAGAATGAATCTAGAGAAACCAAAATTATGATGTCATTTCTTCCTAACTTGATCTATAGATGCAATGCAATCCCAATCAAATCTCTGCAAGCTACATTTTAGTCATCAACAAACTGATTCTAAAGTTTTTGTGGGAAGACAGAAGTCTAAAAATAGCTAATTTTGTTCTTAAATATAGGCTGTGCATAATAAGCTTTCTTCAAAGAGTTGAGTATAGCAAAGCAAGAGAGATAAAAGGGATAAAGTTTACTCTGGCAAAATCTGACAAACTCCACTTTAGGGAAGGCATCGCTATTAACAAAATAATGATAAGGCTTACTGACAGAATGTATCTTTGAAATGATATAATGAGAGTGGTATTACCTTTTCAGTACTACTCTCAAAAACCCTATAACCTCAGTAACCATGAGAAAACAGCAGACAAATCTCAATTGAAAGATAATCTAAAAAATACTGACCAGTGCTCCTCAAAACTGCCAAGTCATCAAAACCTAGGAAAGTCTAAAATAATTGTCACAGTCAAGGGGAGCATAAGGAGACATGATGATTAAATGTAATGTACTGTCCTGGATGGGACCCTGGAACAGAAAAAGGTCACTGAGGGAAAAGTAAGTAATTCTGAATGAAGAATGGGCTATCAATGGTGCTATTGGAATGCTGTGGGGAAGATACCTGTGGGTAGCTCCGAGAACTGAAAGACCAGCCTCTGTGGGCACCATGGCTCCAAAGAGCTTCTCCCCAGTCTGTTATAGATTCCATTCTATTTCCAGACTGACTCAGCATGGGAACCTACCTGTCAGTGAAAAGTGGAGCCTAAGGGGCCGGCTGGTCTGGGGTATTCAAAGCACAAGTGTACCAAGAACAAGACAAAAATGATAAAGAAAGAAAAGACCCCCTCAAAAACAAAAATCTCCACCAGAAGACTTCTAGGACTAATAAATTAAGCAAAGTAACAGGTTCCAAAATGAAAACACAAAATTAACAGTTTTCCTACACACCAATAATGAATTAACTGAAAAAAAAATCAGGAAAACATTTCCAACAATAGCTTAAAAAAAAGCAAAAGCAAAGAAAAACAACTCTAGGAATAAATCTAACCATGAAGGTAGAAGAGCTCCACAGTGAGAACTATAGTGCACTGCAGGAAGACATGGAAGACTGAACTGCAACACAGAAAGACCCCCGTGTCCTGGGTGGGATTCATGTGTTACATGGTCATATTCCCAAAAGTGAGCTACAGATTCAGTGTGATTCTTATCAGAATACAATGACACTCTTCACCCTCTAAATTCATGTACAAGAATATAAGACCCAGAATCTCTCAAGTAATGCTTAGCCATAGATCCATGCTGGAGGCACCATAATTCCCAAGTTTCAAATCAAACCTCCTAGCTATAATTTAAAGATAGTGTGGTATGGCGTACAGACAGACATGGAGGCCAGGGGAACAGAGAAGGAACAGACAGACCCACACAGATATGGTCAGCTGATATTTGACAAAAGTGCCAAGAACACAAGTTGCAGGAAAGACAGCCTTTAAAAAAATGGTACTAAAAATACATGATGTCCAAATGTAGAGGAATGGAACTAGATCCTTATCTATCAGCTGCACAAAAGGGACTTGAAGTGAACCAGAAACTGAGGAAGAGGTCCAATAACTCTGTAACTACTAAAAGAAAGCATGGAGTCAACACTCCAACATAGGCTCAGGCAACAATTCCCTCAGATTCCTTGGGAAACACCCCAAGAGCTAATACGAGGGAGGACATCCAGTTTCAAAGACTTTTTACGTCATAGGGAAAAGAAGTGTGAAGAGAGAGCCCACGGAATGGGAGAACATCTTTGCCAGCTACTCTTTTGGCAGAGGATTAACATCCCAGATATATAAAGAATTTTAAAAAACACCAAAAAATAATAACCCAGTTAATAAATGGGGAGATAAGCTAAACAGACATTTCTCAAAAGAAGAAATACAAATGAATAACTAATGTCTGTAAAACTGTTCAAAATCTTTAGCCATCAAGAAAATGAAAATCAAAACTACACCAAGATTTTGTTTCACTCTAGTTAGAAAGGTATTCATCAAAAATACAAATAATAATAAATGCTTGCAAGAATGTGGGGAAAAAAGAAATCTTTATACATTGTTAATTAGTACAACCACTAAGAAAATCAGTATGGAGTTTCCTCAAAAGTGTAGGAATGGAATCACCATTTGGCTCAGCGATACCACTCCTTACTATTTATCCAGAAAAAATAAAGTCAGAATACTACAGTGATAGACACATACCCATTTATTGCAGCACAATTCACAATAACCAAATTATGGAATCAGCTTAGGTGTCCATTCACAGGTGAATAGACAGAGAAAATGTGGCAGACATACACAATGGAGATTTATTCAGTCATAAGAAAGATGAAATTATGTCATTTGTAGGAAAATGGATGGAACTAGAGAAAATCAGGCTAAGTGAAGAAAGTTAGACTCAGAGTCATGTTTTCTCTCCTGTGTGGAAGCGGGAGTGAAAAGGGGAGGGAAGGGAGTAGACCAGTGTGGTAGAAGAGGGGAAGGCAAGAGGAGGTACAGGGGAATGAAACTGACCAAATCATGCTATGTGCAGGTGCAGATACATCACACTGGATTCTCACTGTTATGGATAATTATAATGGTCAATAATTTTTTTTTTCTGTTTCTTTTGTGGCACTGGGAATTGAACTCAGGGCCTTGAACACGATAGGCAAGCACTACCTCTGAGTTATAGTCCCAGGTTGCCAATTTAAAAATAAATAAATAAAGGGCTGGGGATGTAGCTCAGTGGTAGAATGTTTGCCTAGCATGCCCGAAGTGCTGGGTTCAATCCCCAGCACCTCCAAAAGCAAAACAACAAGAAAACCAGCTATGCAGTATAAGAGTATAATATGGATATATGTTATACATTTACGCAAACCCATAGAATATGCAAAACCAATAGTTAACCTTCCTGTAAACCAAGAGCTGTGAATGATGGATAATCTGTCATTGATCATCGCAAATGTAGCACACTACAGGGGGATGACGATAATGAAGCAAGCTGTGCACCTAAAAAGGCAGAAGCTCAATTTTGTATGAACTTAAAACTTATCTAAAAATAAAGCATATTAAAGCATTAAAAAAAAAAAGAGGAAGGAGAGGACATGAGTGAGTTGGAGCTGAATGGGCTGGAGGGGTAGAAGGTACAACAAGGGGTAAAACGACTCCCACTGGGTGGGAGGAATGAGGACAGCGTAGCCTTCTGTTTCCCTGTGGTGCTCCACAAATCCCACACACAGGCGCGCTGTTTAAACGGCACTTCCCAGTTCTGGTGTCTGCACACTGAAATCAGATTGAGAACTTTTCAAGAAACATAGAGCCTGGGCTCTCCTCCTAGGAATTCTTCTGAGTGCTGCCTGTGTAACGTGACGACAAGTCTGAGAACTGCCAGTCAGAGGCAGTGTGCTGGCCCTGGAGAGCTCACAGCTACTCACTCCATCAACTGCAAGTCCTTTCTGCAATCACCCTCAGCTA
Organism: Spermophilus citellus; assembly: GCF_964194105.1. Classification (NCBI taxonomy): domain Eukaryota; kingdom Metazoa; phylum Chordata; class Mammalia; order Rodentia; family Sciuridae; genus Spermophilus; species Spermophilus citellus. Next base: position 12,247,416 of record NC_138196.1, on the reverse strand, counting down.
AACCACCAAGTGCCCGAGGGTAGCGGGAGGAAGCCAGGTCTCTGCATCTCCACACCCTCTAGGGACAGTCTCAGCCCAGAAATGTGTGTGTCATAGATTACCACTGGTCTGATTGTAAGGACACAACATCATCCTCATTTAAGACCTGGGAAAGCTGCAGTAGAGGCTGTAAGGCCTTCGCCTTCACATCAGTGTGTATTAGAAATACCTAGCAGAGAGCCCCAGATGAACACCCAGAATCTCACAAGTGGCTGACCCTTTCCTGTCAATGTTCCCCCAGGGATTAGCTCTTCAGTGTACAGCTGGACACTCCTCCCTCTTAAGTAAATTTTAATCCACTTATTGTCGTCGTCATCTTCTTTTGAGAAAGGAAGAACTATGAAATTTATAGTTTTTTAAAAACATTTCATTTAAGGATGTTTATTAATTAATTTTCTATTTTAAATCAACACTGATTAAACAGCAACATTTTACATTCCGTGGTGTATCTATTGTCTATACTTTATAACTTTATTATGTGATGCACTTAGGGCTTGTTAGAAATGTGGAATCTTGGTATACCCTAAATTAATTAATCAGAATCTCCAGTAATTCATGTGTACACTGAAGTTTGAAAAGCATAGTTTAGCATGCTTTAATAATTCTTAAAAATCCAGTTTGACCAAAAAATAGCAATGATTATTAGATAGTATGGAGTTAACTCCTCAGTATTTTGTAATAAATTTATTACTTTTTGAAGCTATTGCATTCATAAGGTAACATCAAATAAATGGATATATATCACATTAGCACCTACTTTCCACCATCAGTCTTATTTAATGTTAATGAAGAGGTCAATAGTTGACTGAAATTAATGTCTTGAGAACTTCTATGATTACTATGAGACAGTATTCAGCTGCACCAGGAGAAGGCTACAGCAGTTTGGTAGGTGGAACATGAAAGGAAAAGAGAGAGGAAAATACAAATGGTGGCATCTGAGAAAACACTTGTTTGGCAGATAGAAAACAGAAAGGAATCACGGTAGGGAAGTACAAATGGTACTATCTGAGAAGAAAATAAAAATATACTGAATCCAGGAACCTGTCAAAGAAAAGGGAAAACGGAAGCCCTGAATTCCCAGTATTCTTACTGAACATCCGGCAGTGGAGGTGGAATTCAAAAGTGCTTAGACCAATTCTACATACGAAACCTCTAACAAATTATAGAAAAGTTTTGAGGGGTGGAGAGACAGCTAGACTCCAAATAACAAGCAAGGGAGTGATAGAGAAGCTTGTCTCAGAAAAAATTCTCAGGTGACCACCAGCAGCACGTAAGATACTTCAGTCCAACATTAAAGGATGTTTATAATACCTTAGTCTCCACAGCTAATTAACTATGGAAAATGTGAGGAGGAGGGTCTCCAGCACGGTAAACATTTTTAGTAGCCGCTGATGACAGTTTCCTTCTCAGGAATCCACATATTAAACATAAATATATTGGGAAGCTAATATACACCAGGCATCCTTCTTGGTCTAGAATATAATGGTGAGCCCTATAGGCATGTCTGTGTTAAGAGAAGTCAGAGTGTTATGATGAAACAGTTTTTCCCCCCAAGGAAGCAGTTCATAAGGTATTGAAATTTTTCCAAGAAGATAATAATGAAAAAAGTCCCCATGCAGTATTTTCAGCAGGTAATAATTTTAAATCGCTGTAGAGATAAAAACCAGAAACATGTTAATCAGGCAGGGTAATGGCTACCCTCCCAACATCATCTCTGCCTCACCTGATTTCATTCCTTTTTGGTAATTGCCAAATCCAGCTACAATGTGGGGGTCCCACTCTAGGCCTGAATAATAACTGACATGTAGCACTATGCAGAACCAGCACTTTTGTAAGTGATTATTCATCCACTTACTCCCCAAGATAAATGTTTAAGGTGGGTATTACTATTATCCCTTTGTAAAGATTAAAAAACAGTGGGCACAGAGAGGTGTAATGATTTGCCCAAGGCCATACTTCTTGTAAAGGACATTCTTTGAATCTAAAGCAGTGCTTTTAACCTGCACACTAGGGTGTGACTGGATTCCAACAGTAGAATTTTCTGTTAACTAAAAACTGAATTAACAGGTTTTTCAGCCCACATCTGACTGATTCTGATAAAGGTATAGGGATTTGCTAAGGGGATCCATTCTAGATATGAATAAGAGTATTGTCAGATAGAATTAGTTCCCAAAATGAAGCCAAGATATAATACTTTTGTTCTACAAAGTAATGTCATAAGGCCACTTTTTAAATTTTATTTTTTTGTAGTTGTAGATGGACAGAATGCCTTTGTTTTTATGTGGTGCTAATGATTGACCCAGTGCCTCACACATGCTAGGAAAGTGCTGTACCACTGAGCTACAGCCTCAGCCCAATCTACTTTTAAGCAGTTGGCCAACACTGTGTTAGTTTTTATGATGGGAAATATATCCATGGCACCTCAATTCCATTCACTGGTTCATAAAATGAGTTTAAAAGCAAATCAAATTAGAAATCAGTGAAGATGACTGATATTTTTGGCACTTAATAGGTTTTTGTCATTTAAGTATATAATATTTTAAGTGGTTACTAACAAGTTGCAGGATTGGATGCATATTTAAACAATTTAACTTCAAAGCTGAGTATATGCAAGGACATGAAAACCAAATTGCAGGTGCTCTCTGCCCTCTGCCCTCTTCTGAAAGACAAAGGACTTTAAACTTCTCAATGCAAGAAGTTTAAAGCAAACAATTCTATCAGATTTTATATTTTATTCAAGGACTAGAATTGTCAGAGAAATAGCTGGATTTTCTTAAAAGGAAAAATGAGGTTGATGACTGAAGGTGGAGGGTGTTCCTGGAAGGAGTTGTTGGCAGGTAATTCTACCTCATTTATCTTTAAGACACATCAGAAGCCACCACTCCACATTTTCTAATCCCCATGTGCTTTCTAAGGTGTGTGGCTTCGTTACTCATTCTCCCCTCTTCTGAAAAACAGCAAAACTAATATAAGAAAATGTTCTCTGTGGATTTTATAAACAGTATAATAGGGAAAAGCGTCACCTGTGTGATGCTTTTGCAGCCCACAGAGGGAAAGAGAACCCTCATAAAAGGTCGGGTGGGGCTGTTAAGAAGCCAACAGTCAGAGCCCTGTCAGGTTTAGTCACTATCGAGCTCGAATATTACCTGACATGAGGTAGCATACTGCATGCACCCAGCTGCAAGGAGGGATTCCAGTACTAAGGGACACAAGACTTACCTGATACCTCCAGAGCCCACCAATGTCACCAGTCCTTTCAAAGCAAACAGGTTCCAAGTCTTCATCCAGACAGCACTTGATAGAAGAGAGCCCGGAGGCTCCAGCCCCAATCACAGAGATTCTTTTCTTGGTCATGGTCTTCAGAGATCTTCACCTGGCTAGGGCAATGCCACTTGTCCTGAAGAAAGAACAAGAGACAGAAAGCACACGTGTATCAACAGTTCTTAAGAAAGACAGCTGCCTTCACACTCAAATAAATGCTGTAACAAGAGGTGACTTTGGGTTGCCCTCTTTAGAAGGAATCTCCTGCAAGGCTCAGAGCTGAGGAGCACTGTGGTGTCATCTCACTCTCTCTCCTGAAACACCTGGCTGATCCTTCAGCTGAGATCGGAAAGTTACTCTGGCTTTCTGCTGTAAAGAAACATAAACTAGGCAAGTACCAGCCCAGCCCAGGGGCAGGCAGTCTGGCCCCACCTCCTTTCAGCCCACACCCCCACCCACTCATGGGCACCAATTCTCCCTCTCTTCACTGGAAGAAAATGTGGGTTGGATCTGCTTTGGAGAGGAAAAGTAATCGTGTACAACTTGTGTGGTTTTCAGCTGCGGTTGTGGGCGGTGCCCTTTTACTCCCTCTGGAGAGAGGTCTTCTAATCTCCAGAGCTCCCCTACTGGCTGCATCTACTTTCAACTTCCTGCTTTTCCCTTAAAGGGATACACTCCTACTACTGAAGCCAAAGTGTAAACAACTCCCAAGCAAGCATGATGTGAATGCCTAAATGCGGAACAACTACATTCCTGGGCATCCATCCAAATAGGTGATCCTACACTCTTCTCTGCCTCCTCCCCACCTCATGGCCTTTATCCTGGCTCTACCCTGCTGGTAGAAATTTACTTTAAAATCCCTATGCATGTTTTAAAATGCTTTTAGCTGAACTCTAGCTGGCTTCATTTTAACTCTTTAAAATCTGGTTAAAAATAGAATCTTTGACTTAGACAATCATTTAACTCCATCAGGAAGATGCCTGTCCAATATATGGTCTGAATTATATTAGAATACAGTTAGCACACAATGGTGAACAGATGGTCTCCACATCACCTCATGGGAGAAGGATAGAAGTGAGGATCAAAGGTGGAGTCCTGTGTGTGTGTGTGTGTGTGTGTGTGTGTGTGTGTGTGTACACATATGTATATACATACATATATGTGAGGGGGGGAGTTACCAGGGATTGAACCCATGGGTACTTAACCACTGAGCCACATGCTGTTATTTTTTTATTTTGAGACAGGGCCTCACTAAGTTTCTTAGGGCCTCACTAAGTTGCTGAAGCTGACTTTGAACCCATGATCCTCCTGCCTCAACAACCTGAGCCACTGGGATTATAGGTGAGCACCACAGCATCCAGCAGAATGTTTGTACTTTTTGATATGGTTCTGTCAAAACAGTTACTCATCAAAATATTCTTTATCTTTCGGTGGACACATCAAGAGGACCCCATCACATAATTCTTATTTTAAAGAGCTGCTATTAAATTTTGCTCTGGATTCTCTTCTCACTTGACTCCTGCAACACTTTATTAAAACCTTTATTTGGGCTGGGATTGTGGCTCAGTGGTAGAGTGCTTGCCTAGCATGTGCAAGGTGCCTGGTTCAATCCTCAGCACCACATAAAAATAAATAAAATAAAGGTCTTGTGTTTTGCTACAACTAAAAAATTAAATAAATAATTAAAAAAACCTTTATTTACTAGTGTCTGTCCTCACAGATTACCACCAAACAGAATGCTTTTTGTCACTAAGTACCTTCCATCTAATGCTACTTTCTCCTAGAAAGAGAAAGCAGTGTTCTCCCTCCCTCCCTCCCTCCCTCCCTCTCCCTCTCTCTCTCTCTCTCTCTCTCTCTCTCTCTCTCTCTCTCTCTCTTCCATTTCTTAAGTATCTCCTTTGAGGTTTCAGAAGAATTAGTTTCTTATTCCATCCCTCCAAAGACGTATGGTTCCATCCCTCCAAAGATGTATGGTAGTAGAAGGGCCCGGGGATGTTTAAGAGTAGGACATCTCATATGCAACCATCAATTTCTATTACTGGGCACTGGAGAAGGCAGGCAGGTGTTCTCCAGTTAATGAATCACTGGACCCCAAGGAGCTATATCTGAATCTGAGAGAGACAACTGCATGTCACCCAGACATACAATTTAAGTGGGGTGCAGTAGCCAGATGGGACTGGGGTTGTCTTCCTTGGGGTGGGAATGAGCATATCAATGAGAAGAATTAACCTGGAATTTTAGTGACTAGACAAGTAGCAGACACTACTAGATACCCATTAAAATGTTATCTCCTCCTCTTACTATATAATATATCCCTTTGGAATGGGATTTCCTAATGAGGAACTGTATTTTCCTGGTTCTTTTTGAAGCTATGCATAAATTCATTATTAAATTATCACCAAGGAACAGAAGAAGAGAAAATGTGAGCAACTTTGACCTAAACTTTTTAAAGAAAACATCTTGATCTAGTCTTCTACTCCTTCTCCTTTTTTTTGTTTGGAATGTTGATAACCAGAATTCTGGAAGCCAGGAATTGAAGTTGGTAGGTTTGAAATAGTCAGGGACCTCCATCCATGGAAAAAGGACCCTTTAGGACTAAGGGATAGACACCTTAGGGGAAATAAGACAACCCAGCTAGCTCTCAGTCTTATGGGGTTAACAGTTGTACTAAAAAATTTCAAGTTAAAAGTACACCAGTCTTCAAGACCATGGGAGTGAATAACATACCAGGAGACAGGAGGCTGGGAAAGTCATCTCAGCCTCCTGAGACTATGTGGTCAGCACATAGGCCAGCTAGGCCAGACAAAGCAAGGTCTGCACTATTCTGAAAATATTAATAACAGACAAAAACTTGAAAAAATGTTCTTCAACATCTCTAAAAATTACAGAAATGCAAATTAAAACTACGCTATGAGTCCATCTCACTTGAGAATAGTAATTATCAAGAATACAAGTAACAGTAAATGTTGGCGAGGCTGGGGGGAAAAAAGGTTCACTCACACATTGCTGGTGGGACTGCAAATGGGTACAACCACTCTGGAAAGCAGTATAGAGATTCCTCAGAAAACCTGGAATGGAATCACCATTTGACCCAGTAATCCCATGCCTTGGGTTAAATGCAAAGAACTTAAAATCAGCACATTACAGTGACATAGCCACATCAATGTTCATAGCAGCTCAAATTGAGAATAGCTAAGCTATGGAACTAAGTAGGTGCCCTTCAAAAGATGAATGGATAAAGCAACTATGGCAACTGTGGTATATACACACAATGAAATATTCCTGATCCATAGGAAGAATGAGATGATAGCATTTGCTGGTAAATGGCTGGAACTGGAGACTATCATACTAAGGGGAATAAGCCAATCCCCCAAAACCAAAGGCTGAATGTTCTGATATGCAGATGCTAGCACACAATAAGGCAGGGAGAGAAAAGAACAGAAATACTTTAGATTAGACAAAGGGGAATGAAGGGAAGGGAAGGGATGAGAATAGGAAAAACAGTAAAATGAACTGGACATCACTTTCCTATGTTCCTATACACATATATGACCAGTATAACTCCACATCATGAACAATCACAAGAATGGGAAGTTATACTCCATGTATGGATAACATGCCAAAATATATTCTACTGTCATATATAACTAAAAAGAACAAATCTTAAAAATAAATTTTAAAAAGAAAATATTAATGGCAGAGACTCTCCTAGGTAATAAGTGCTCTAGGTGATGAGGGCCAAACACATGGGCAGAGTGTCATTAATTAACCAACAGTTACCTTGACCTTATTCTCATAGCCAAATGCACACACAGCAGATGACCTAAGGTGGAGACGTAAGCTGGAAATGAGATATGAGATACAGGACACATGAAGAGGTGTGATGGAGACTCAGGCCCAACTGAAGTCCCACCTCTACAGGTGAGGACATTGAGAGACACACACATATCTATGCACATACAGATACTTTTTGAAAATGATATGAATTAATACTTACATGAAAGTTTAGGAAAGATTTTAACCACCATGGAACTTATTTGGTTTGTATAGTTTTCATGGCAGGGGGTAGGAACCATCCGATCAGGCACATTTAAAGCTTCAACTCAGACACCACATCCATTCACATTCCAAAACAAAGGACATGGGCTCTGCCCATTCAGAGAAACAGAAAGCCACATGTCTAAAGGCTGGATGCACAATAATCCCACAGGGGAGACAGTGGATAGTTGGGAATAGGAATACAACCTACCAGAGTCGGCTACCCATGACACTCTGTCTGTTTACCTTCAAGACCACAGCTGTGGGCCATGCCTGTGGACTTCCAAGCTAAGGAGATTACCACGGTACCTTGACCATGAAGGATAACTCTTGACCTCTGGAGTCTTTACTGGTGAGATGCGGGCAGGTTTATTTCCATCTAATGTGTTGTGGTCCTAGTTTCTGTGTGTGTGTGTGTGTGTGTGTGTGTGTGTGTGTGTGTGTGTGTGTTTGATGAGCATAATATGGAGCCTCTGATGATTTCCTTAGCAAAGAACAGGTACCATTTAAGAAACTAGAGCAGATCTGTGGGTTGAAGTGAAAACTCAAATCGATTAAGCAACCGTGGGGATGCTGTTAGCTCATGTCACCAAAGAATGGTTATATGTCAGGCTGGAATGGTCTGGAAGTAGTATACCTGAAACAAGGAAGTGGTAGTCCTTGGTGGGTGGGTGAGGGGTGAGAACTTAACTCCAGCTGGACCAGGAAGATTGAAGTGTTGCTAGGAAACCAGACGGATACCTAGTCTTCCCACTCAAGATTCTATAGGACATCATCTCTAAGAAACACCTTGTTTCTTCAGTATCCCTCTCCTTCCTTACCAATACTAGCCCTCCCCATCACATACGGGTTCTTTCAATCAAATGCCTATGTCCATGGCTCCTAGGGCTTCCTATTTATCTTCTCCTATCCTTATCACCAAGGATGTCATCCACCTGACCCCAGATCTTACTGTTGTACAGCATCCTTCCCACCGACTGATATTATCAAAAACAGGGCCTCAAATGGGTCAGTGGTCCAGCAGGTACAGCCTGCCCCCTGGTAGCTACCATGTTGTAAGGTCTTTTTGGTGTTTAGCTGGATATGGAAAAAGACTTGTCTACCCGCCAGCTCTTTGGGGTATGTCATAGCCAGAGTGGGTCCAGTCATATCTCCCATTCCACCCAGCTGACATGATTTGATCATCTTGTCAGTTTTCCCCAGGGTATTAACAGGAAAGACCTCAGGAATGTGAGGACCTGTGTGCTTGTCTGGAAGGTTAGAGAGCAGGGGAGCTGGAGTGATGTGCCCCATTTGGCAGCCAATCTTGGAAGAGGGAGTTGAAAAGGAAGAGTGGACGCTGGCTACTGGCATAGGAGAAAGGGGCAGCCAGCCAGGACTCCTGAGCACTGAGGAGAAAAGGACATTCGGTTTAAAGTTGGTGGTTACAAAGTGCTTTGGGGAATTTGAGAGCAAGACAAAGTCTGATCTGAGATAGACTCTGAACCCTTGGGGCTGAGATGGAACATTATCAGGGTACCCCAAAACCCAAGAAGACTCCATGGAGAATATGCCTTTCTCTTCCCTACTACCTGCAAAATTCCAGCCTTGCCCTACTCAGAGAACTTTTGTACAAAAAAGAACACTGCTCTAGACTCAGCCCCAGGGACCCTGGGTTTGGGGGAAGACATGCCCCACCCTGAAACCTTATTACAAAGGAATAACCCCTGGAGCAGTGTAGGAAGGCCCTAAGTGCCCTCAGCCCAGGAGTGGTTTAATCTCTTGAAAAAACCAGAGTCTTGGTCTGGGGTTGTGGCTCAATGGTAGAGTGCTTGCCTGACATGTGTGAGGCACTGGGTTTGATTCTCAGTACTACATACAAATAAATGAATAAAATAAAGGTCTATCAACAACTTAAAAAAAAAAGAACAGAGTCTTTAGTTGACTCTGAGCCCCTTGAGGTGGGACCTCATACTTTTAGCCACCACATGGATTGTCCTTTAATGCCTCTTACATATCTTAGGTACCAGCTATCACCTGGCCAGGATGATAGAGACTATTGTTGCTTGGCTACTAACATCTATGGCCTCTCTCACCCAAACTTCCCAGGTCCTGAGGTCTGGCTCAGTCATAGGTTTCTGGTGGTCTCTGCCAATATGGGCTGTGTTGGATTGCAGGTAGACAGAGCAGATAATGGCCGAAGTTTGCATCATTCCCAGGCTGCTGATAAAGCACAATCATAGTGTCATGTGTATGTGTGTGTGTGTGTGTGTGTGTGTGTGTGTGTGTATGTTTGCACGCATGCACAACCCCACTGGAAGGAAAGACTGCTGACTTCTCAAGTCTTTTATAGTACCAGCTTTGACAGGAGGCTGCCTGTGGCAGAACATCCCACTGGCACCATTCCCATGGGTGGGGCCCTGGCCAGGCAGCTTTCGCCTTAGATGCACATCTTGGCACATGCGGCTACATGCTCACTTGCACACAGGCTCATATACATGTCAGGACACAAGGTCCACGTGATAAGGTCGAGTCTGCCCAGGCTGGTTTCTCTATGTTGGTGCTGCCTGTTTCCCTCCCATCTTCCCAAGTGGCAGACCTGACAAGCACTATCCTACCCCTTCGGCTGTCCTCAAATGTAGCCTCCTGCCCTCTTAGTTCTGGACAGACTCTCAGAGCCTCCCTTATGTGCATAATCACAAGTGAGAGCAAAGGAGCCACTAAAGACAATGTCTACTTTTCACCAGGACTTACTGGGAGATCTTAGGGAGACCTCCCTAAGACCTTCCTATTAAAAACTGCATTTTGGAGAAATGGAGATACTATCCACCTGGATTTTGCTAGACCTTGAGGGTTCCCAGAGCTTTATAATGTCCACTGTCTATGAGTCCCTGATGGCTTTTGATAAGATAAATGAAGGGAGGTGTGGCACCCATCTACCAGCTTATTGTATACCAAGCTCTGGCTGGGTACCATGTGCCCCCAAAGATGAGAGGCCTCCTTGGCTACAAGGAATGGAGACTCTCAGGGAAGGACCAGTAGGAGGGTCCTGCAGCTCGGCTCACTACCCATCCAAGGCCTCCCAGCAACCTAGCACAGACCATGGAGAAACCTATTACCTGTCAGGCTTCAGGGTGACCAGGCCCCACAGCTGAGCTCTGGAAACTGGGTCATTCAGGGCCAGGGCCACTCCTGACCAGAATTCCTGATACCCCAGACAAGTCATTTGTAATGAATGTGACACAGCTGCATCCTGCATCTCTGCTTCTCTTTTGGTCTGACCATTTATCTTCCTGTTAACAATTCAGTAATTTTCCTATTTTAAATTCTGGAGAGAGAGAAAAAAAATTAGTTTGGCTAAATTCATTACCATTTTTCAAGTGATTATGGATGTGCAAAAAAAAATTATACCCAAACTTAGTGCCTTAAAAAAAGCAAAACTATTTATATGCCTATGGGCTTGCAATTTGGGCAAGGCTTGGTGGGGATAGCTCATCCTGCTCACCTGTGGTGCTGGGAGGCTGAGTGCTGGAATTGTCTGAAGCCTTACTTTCTCACATGCCACGCTGATGCTGGCTCTCAGTTGAGACCTTTGGACATTTACTAGGACACCTACAAATGATTGTGTTTAGCCAAGTCTTACTTTTCATATGCTGATGTTTTAATATTTTTCAAGTCTTGCTGACCTTGGAGATATTATCCCTTTCAGAGATGATTCCTGGCAAACAACTCTCCTGTGAGGGTGTCTTTCATATGAAAAGCAACCAATCCAGAGCTCACACTGAAACCACCTTCTTCACCAAACAATTATGTTCCAGGGACCCCTATATTCTTGACCTAGAAACCCCAGAACTGGATAATTTGGGACAACCCCTATGCCCCAGGGCTGCTGAAATGATTTAAACTTGCAGGTCCTGAATCTGTACCCTGTCTCACCTGTTCCTTCCTGTGGAAACTGCAATAAAGGCTCTTATCCTGATTTCCCCTCCTCTGGCTTCTGGATCAATCTTGATACTTCTTTCCTTGGAGGCCCCCATGGCGTGATGTTTCCTCTTCTTTCAGTGTGTAACATACTGTCTCTTCAGTGTCTCCTGTTTTCCTGTTGACTTCACCAGATCTGAATAATAACAATAATAAACACTACATTTTTAAATAGGGGTTTCTCCAGTGGCCTGAGCTTCCTCATGATCTGGTGGATGAGTTTCAAGGTGGGTGTCCTCTGAACAAGAGTCCTAAGTGGAAGCCATATCACATCTTATAATCAAGGCTCAGAAATTACTCGGTGTCATTTCTGTTGCATTCTGTTCACCAAAACAACCACAAAGCCCTGCCTGGGTTCAGGGGAAGAAGTAGCCTCCACTTCCTGAAGGGGTGTGGTGAGGTGTTAGAAGAGCATGTTAATTGAAATATTTGGTCAATTTTGGAAAATACAGTACAGTTCTCCACTATCCTCTCTGGGCAGAGCTCTTCATGCCAGCCCATCTCAGGGATCACAGGTCAGATGGTGATTGGGCTGTTTACAAATTAGGTGACTAATATGATCCCTAGTGTTGCTCTTAGACATGACCAAGGAGGGGTTCATTCAAGCCTTTGTCCTCTTCTTCATGGAATGAGAAATTTGCAGGATACTATGTGAAATTTATGCAACCACAGTCCTGTTATAGAATGCACTTTGGGTACCCAGACTCTAGAAGCTCCTATCCAAACAGCTCTGAACGCACTTCTAAGAGGGATAGGAATCTCTTCAGCAGATCTGTTTCTTGAAGGCAAATCATACTATGGTGAGGAGAGGTTAAAAGGTGGTTATTCTCAGAGTGGAGTGGGGTGAAGATGCAGCTTGAACATATCTGCTGTGGAAGAGCCTACCTGCATGAGCATAGACTCACATGTCAGAGAGAAGGGAGGCTGGTTGTAGACCAGTAGCTGGGCCTGATGCTCTCTATGTTGTCTCCCAGTGCAGCACTCTTAAGAAGTCTGATCATTTTAAGTTTGAACCTGGTCTTTCAGCCTCATTAGATTAGATGGTGGTGGGGGGGTCCCACTTAATTCTCTCGTGCCACAAATGACAGAGGTAGTCCAATCAGCATGGTTCAATCAGCTATGGGGAATGGGTGTAGGGAGTATGCTCCCCTGTTTTGGATAGATCCTAAGGCAGCTGGAGATGTATAAAGCCCTGTCATGGGACTCAGCCTTCAATACCCCTCTTGGAGACAGAGATGAATAATGACATTTTACAGATGAGGACACAGGCTTAGTGAGGTTAAGTGGCTTGCTCAGTCACACAACTGGCGTGTGGAGATGAGATGACAATGACTACCCTCGTATCTGGCTCTCCTTTCTGTCCAGGAAGCCGCTGCTCAAGATTATAGGGAGGTCTCTGGGAGACTTTCCAGATCTTGCCTCTTAGCTCCTGCCAATATTGTACATTTAAGTAGGTGGCGTAGAAAAGGATTCTACTAGATTTGTTTGAAGAAGGGATGACATTGACAAAAATCTAGAAAATTACTCTGGGATAAATAATAATAGCACCCTTCAACCTGAGTGGAGATGTGTTTATTTGGGGTGAGTAGCAGATAGTCAGGCTGAGATGCATCCTGAAAAAGTAGGCCTGAGACCCAAAATTTAGTATATATGTGCTCACTGGGCTTTGATATCCTCAGGAAGCAAAACTCACAACTCTAGACTGCATATCTGTTGAATTGTCCCCAGAGAAATATGAAGAGAGAGATCTGACAGGCTCAAAGTTATATCCATTGTGTGCTTAGTTCTTGGCATCTTCCTTTCCCTCGGTCAGGAATGCCCTTCCCTGCCTCCCAAGGCCTGGACCATCAGGGAGCCTGGTCTGTGCTCTCCTTGGGCTATGAGCTTGTTAATAAGCAGAAAAGAGTGATTGAAGGCTGTGAAGGGGGAGGTAGCATGAACATCCCTTAGATCAATGTGCAAACTTATTTAGCACCTCCTGGCTCTGGCAAATTGGGCTGCATGCACTGAGGTAACCATCTCAAGCTGCACAGGGGCCCTGAAGGAGGCCCTGCTACTCACCTGGGTTTTCTTTCCTCCTTGAAAGGCTTGATATGCCAAGAACAACATTTCCCTTTTCAATAATAAAAACTACTTTCCTTTTTTTCATAACTTTATTCATTTACTTTATAAGTTAAAGTTTCTTTTTCCACTTTATTTACATAAACATTTTTTTTTCTTCAACAGTGGGGCTCTGAAAGATTGGGAGATACCTCTCTAGCACTGTGTGTGTGTGTGTGTGTGTCTGAGACCAGAAACCAGAAGGGCAGATTGCTTGCACCTTTCTGAGGCAGCTAATGAAATGCAGGCCTTCCGTGGGGGAAGACTGTCTGGACCGCAGCCGCTTGTTTTCATCCCTGAGGACTGGAGCTGCCTTCAGATTTCAACTGCTTTATTGTCAAATTGATTATTTATATAAGAGCTGTCTCATCTTCCTCACTGATGCTAGGCTAGTTTAAAAGTTCCAGATGCAGCAAAGCATGCACTGGCAATAGTTGTTATCAGCAAGACTGCTTAAGATCAAATCAAGAAAACAGCTTGAAACCAGAGACTGCCACTGAAGCAAAATCCAGCCCAGCAGTCTGTGCTAGTGGCAGACATAATTTGTTGTTGTTCTTGTTGTTTTTTGCCTGTATGGTGCAGACTCTTACAGTGTTTTGTTGTCATTATTCTTTGTCGTCTGTTAGCAGAGCCTCAGACATGCTAGGCAAGCACTCTACCCTTGAGCCACACCCCTCGCCCCTTTTAACAATAATAATAATAATTACAGACGAAAAGAAACATTATGAAAATAAAGAATTCCTATAAATTTTAATTAGATTCCCCAAATATCAATGTTTATTCCCCCAGTTTATTATTGAAACTGCTTGAAAATAAGCTGTGGACTTACCCTATTTACTTCAAATTTTCCCAAAATACAAAAACAGCCTTTATATAATCACAATACAATTATCAAATCAGGAAACTGATGCAGTTTGATTATCTAATCTATAGACCATATTCCCATTTCACTAATAGACCTACTCTGTCCCTTAAAGCAATAGAGAAAATTGATTTTTTGTGGTTTAGGATCCAATGAGAGATTAGGTCGCCAAGTTTCTTTGTTTTCCTTTAATCTGTATTATTATTGTTATTATTATTTCTTCATGACTTTGATATCAGTTTTTAAAACTACAAGCTAGTTATTTTGTAGAATGTCCCTTAGTACGGGTTTTTCCATTGTTTCCTCAATCTCATGATGACATTGAGGTTGTGCATTTGGGCACAGACACTCAACAGTGTGTGTCATCCTCAGCATTGCGTGGTCCAAGGAGGCACACGTGTAGCTGTGTGGCACTATTGGTGATAATTAACTTTGATCACTTGGTTAAGGCAATGTCTTTAAGGTTTCTACACTGCAAATTCTGTCCCTTTGTATTCTGTCCTTTGTAGCATTTTCTAGGCATGGGGGAGGTACTTTGAGATCACACAAAAATCTTTGTTCTCATTATTCTTGCCTGAATCAGTTATTGTTACCAGATTGACCCAGTTTGTCCAGAGAAATTGGATCAACTTGGCTTTTGAATGTTTTTGGAGTATCCCCTTTCTTTTTTGAGTTCATCCTTACTCTCTGCTATGAGATGCTCTAAGCTCATATTTTTCTTTCCTTCTACTAACCCTGGAATCAGTAATCTCTCCAAGGAACCCCCATTCTGTTTGATGGAGAATAGTATTTAGAAACCAAGAGCTGGGTACTGGATATGCTCATGGCTACTGAAGTATCATTGATTCTAGGCTCACTTGATGGACACAGCTATGTAAGTTTATATATCATCTATCTGTGTCAATCCATCTATCTGTCTACATCTCTGTTAACCAATCATCTATCTATACTCCACCTCCTAAAACCAGGAATTTATAAAGACACCTCAAATTCCTATCCCCAAACATGTGGGATATAGCTACCACTTTTGCCATATTTGTAACTCCCTTCTGATAGTGAGAAATTGATCCCATTATCTATGGTATATTATTTATACATATACATGTATACTCAGTCTTACTTACAATGTCCAGAAAGTAGCTTCAGAATTGCTAACCCATTTCACCACATAACAAAAGCAAATCCAAAAAAAGTCAACTTGCCTTTTGTCAAAATAATGTATTCAAATGTTATTTGCTTTCATTCTTCTACACTTAAACTAGGGTAACTTTTTTCTGTTTATATTCCATTTTACACCACTGCCCCCAATCCTATTGATGATTAGTTTTCAGGTAATACAAACTTGATTCCAAAAGTGAGAGCTACACAGAAAGGTATTCCTAGAGAAGTGTTGTTGCCCTTGGACCTCAGTCTCAACCTCACCACCCTCTCTACCCTGCTTCTACCTGACCACTTCAGGCAACCAGTCTCATTAGTTTCTGATTTATCTTGCCTGTGATTTATTTTGTTGTTGCTCTTCTTATTTCTCATTTCACACATAAAAGGTAGCATACAATAGATATGTATTTGTGCCTTTTTCACTTAACAATACAATATAGCCTGCAAATCACTCCATTTTAGTCCAGAGGGATTTTCCTCTTTCTTTCTCTTTATCATTGCATAGCACATACTCCACTGTGTAGATTTACCATGGTTTATTCAACCACCCTTCCATGTATGACATTTTGTCTGTTTATCAAATTTTGCATTAAAAACAACACTGCAGTAATTACTTTCTATGTTGTTGGAAGAGGATCTTAAGGGTAAACTTCTGGAAAACTGGGTCAAAAGGTCAACATATGTATCTTTGCTAGGAATTGCATTTCCTCCAGACATGTTCTGTGGAGTGGCATTTTCACCAGCCTCATAGCAGAGTGCCACTTTCCCCATAACCTGTAGAATGTGTGGTTATGTTAATTTTTTGCCAATCTCCCGGGAAAGATTGGCAAAAGTTTAAAATTGCATTTCCCTTGTAATTTGAACCTTTTTTAAAAAAATAAGCTTAAGCCTACTTTAATCTTTTGTAGTGAACCACTGACTCATGTTGTTTGCTTATTTTCCTATTTCCTTTTAAAATCTCACCTCTCCCATTTTTGAAAGTTTTTTTTTTCCCCTATATTAACGATTTGGCCCTTTATCTGTAACATAGACTGAAAATATCTTCTTCCATTTGGTCATTTGACTTTTGATTTTGTTTATGGTGTATTTTGCCCAGAAAAAAGTTTTAGTTTTTTTGTGGTTAAATCAATCTGTTCCTTTATTGCTACTAGATTTGACTCATAGTTAGAAAGCCTTTCTCTATACCCAGATTTTTCAGGAATCCATACTAGTATTTGTACGTTTTCTCTTTTATAGTTAGATCTCTGTTCCATTTAGATTTTATGAGGTATGAATGTGGTTTTATCTGTTTCATGGCTACCCGCTGTCCTAGTACCACTTATTAGAGTAAGTCTTTGAGATTGCTACCTATATCGTATGCTGCTCTTCTATGTTTTTGGGTTGAGCTGTAGACTTTTTATTTTGTTCTGCTGTTCTGTCTATTCATGAACTAATACCATACTGTTCTAATTTTAGAGGGTTTAAAATATGTTTTAATATATAGTAGGGCTGGTCTCCTATCTCCATGGTAGCTTTTTTTTTTTTTTTAATTTCCTCTCACTATTTTTGTAAATATTCTTGCATATTTGTTTGTTCATACAAACTGTAGTATCACTGGTGGTGTGAAACTCCACATCATATAAAAACCACAAGAATGGAGATCTCAACTAGAATAAGTTATACTCTATGTATGTATAATTTGTCAAAGTACACTCTTTGGTCATGTATATCTAAAATGAACAAATAAAAAAAAACTTTACTGTCAACTTGTCTATTCTATTTAAAGAAATAAGTTGTCCTTGAAGTGTTTTTAAATTTTTAAATTAATTTCCAACATTTGAAATGGGAGAGACATCACATGGAAATCTGGATTTCTGGTTTTTCTTGAAAATTGAGAAGATCTATCAACACAGACCTTTTCTCTCCTCATGACCTAAGAGCGTAAGGCCATTAGCTGCTACAGCCCTCACATGGGCCTTGTGTCTTCTGTCCTCCAGTTCCTATGACTTCTCACCTTGATCCCTCACACATTTAAGGTCCCTCATGGCATCTGAATTTGTGACTCTGCCTTTAAATGATCGGGAAAGAATACTCCATGCCATCCTTTAGTCCTCCGTCTCTCTATCTTACAATACAAATGTTATAAAGGGGATTTGTGTAAGCTTTGTTCACTGCTGCATCTCCAGGGCCTAAGAAGAGGGCATGGGGCATAGTTGGCACTAGGTCAATATTTGTTCAATGACTCAAAGTTTATAGATAGGAAACAAGTAATGGTCAAATGTGTTCTATATCTATAAAGTCATTGAAAACATATCAAATAGAACCAGAACGCTATTGGTGGGAGTAAGTCAGTACAGCCCTTAGAGAAGGCAATTTGGCATTATCTGTCAAAATTACAAATGTATCAACCAGCTGTCTTCCCAGTTCCATTTTTAGAAATTTCTCCTAAAGTATGTTTGCACTCAGGTAAAATGACAATGTACAGGATTAGTTATTGAAGTAGTAACAAAAGATTGGAAAGAACATAAATTTTCCTCAAAAGGAGGCTGATTGCATAAATTATGGTTTGTTCACATATTAGAACAATACAATATTACAGTAGTGAAAAAGAATGATGATCCCTGTGAACTAAGAGGGAAAAACACAAAGTATAGAATAGTATACATCATAGGCTACTTTTTTTATATAAAATGAACACAGACCAAAAAATTCATATCATATTTGCTTATAAGTACATAAAGAAAATCTGGATGCATTCACAGGAAACAACAGAGAGAGCTGGGGGTGTAGCTCAGTAGTAGAGTGCCTGTTTGGCACACATGAGACCCTGGGTCAATGACCAGCACCCCCACACAAAGGAAACAATACGGAGAGAGGATGATGAAGAAACTGGGCATATGGAGACAGGGCGGGAGGGAGAATTCCAATTCTCACTCTTTCCATGGTTCTGAGGAGTAGGCTTTAAACCAAATACACACACACACACACACACACACACACACACACACACACACTGTGTAAGTACAAATACATACACCTATAACAACTGTTAAACTAAAGTGACACCAGAAGAAGCCATCAAACTCTGGAGACAACTATCCAGCTGGGACACTATAGACAACTAGATGATGGAGACTCTGAATCACACACTGGAATGTTCATCCACTCATGCTACAAGATGATATACTGTGCTTGCTAATTCTAGCTGGACAGAAAAGACAATGAAATATGTTTCCACTCCTATTATCTTGCATCAGATAATCCCAGAGAGCACTTTACAAATTGTCAGTTAATAAACCCCTTCACCCAGTGGAGAGAGAGAGAGCAGATTCCAAGATGGAATGGTGATACCCTTGCCACAGGGGATGGCCCTCCAGATGCTTTATGATAATAAAGGGAAATATCCAGCTAGTGAAAACAGCACTGGGAATTTAGCAAAGAAATAATTTATCAAGGAAATATAATTCTAGAATGATAGAAAGCAAGATTTTATAAACTATTGAAATGCAAATTTAAGAAACCTAAAGAGAATATGTTGTACAGAGTCTAGCACATGGCATATGATGAATGTAAAACAAATAAAAAAGAAAATTTATTAAATGGAGTGCCATTGCTCAAATAAATTAAGTAGATGGATCTGTCTCTGTCATAGCATATATAAAATATTTTAAATTGGAAAGCCCAGAGAATAATTAGAGTAAATATTGTGACAGATAATATTTTTGGATGTATGTATGTCTCAATAAATTTTGTCCTTTTGGAATTTATAATTTAATTTTCTTCTCGGATTGCAATAGTTCGTTTGGTGTTACTAGCTTTAAAAAACAAAAACTCTCAAATGTCAAGTCATACCTTTGCCATGGTCCAGTAAAAACAAATGTTAACATTTTTGGTAGGCAGAATTCTGGCATTTTAATTCATTATGTCACATATTAAGGTCATATTGTCAAAATAAAATATTTACATACAATCAAAAGTATTTTAAATGGATAGGCTCAGAGCACACAGTTAAGTATCCATACACACACAAACTAGATGTCTGAAGGAATCTGCACTGAGCACAACAAGAAGAATGTAAATAGCTGAGAATCAAAGTACATCTCTTCTACTTCATGAGATGCATTTAAAATTAACATTTTTAAAGTAATTCCAACAAAATTGTAGAGAAAATACTGCAAAGAGGTTCCCATTGATTTAAGGCATTTTGCCCATTGTTACAAGCAGATTAAGAATGAATCCCCTTGACAATGATAAAATTGGTGGGGAGGGAGCGGGGAAAATAGGTTTCACAATGGTATATAGAAAATGGTCTCTTTTCAGAATGGATCATATCTTACACTTCATCATAATTCTGCATTTCTCAAGAGTTCTGCAACTTGAAATGAATGCCCCATTTTAAATCTGCTTTTATAAGTTCATGGTTGAAGTATCTTATTCTTTTAAAAGATACTTGCTTTCTTTTCTTTTCCTGTTGCTACCACTAATTGCATAACTTCATTTTCTTGACTATTGTCCCTCAGCGTTACTTCACTGAAGTTTTAGAAAGTTAACCCATTATGTTCCATCGTCCTATATGTAGGACACCTATAAAAACATCTATAAAATTGCTCGATTTAAGTTTTTATAGGTGTCCTATATACAGGATGACAATGGAACATAATGGGAGAATTTCTGTTCCCATAAACACCAAACATCCATACAATTGGAAAAGATGCACTGAGGTGTCCTGGCCACCAGGGGACGGCTGATAGATTATTTAATTGATAAGGCACTGCTTTTGAACAGGCAGGGAGGTCCTATTCTTGCAGCCTCCTGCTAGCATCAAATATGAAGTGAAGGCCTGGGATGTTACCCTGGGAAGTCCTGAGCCCGTCCTGGATGGACACACTCCCACAGCCAAACTTAGAATAAACATATGGACTGATAGAGGATGTTTTACAGGGAAAGCCATGACAATCAGCAGCAACTTTGGTGGCCATGAAATTTGGATGCAGAGGTTTAAGGCCAGATACATCTGTTGCCGATGTAGAGGGCTACACCTCTGGAACTCAGATGCTGTGGTTAATGAGCCAAGCTCTGTATCAGACACCTCTTCTGTGTGGTCCTACAAGACACTTCTGTGGGCCCTTAGCTCATCAGTGTAGCTAGCACCTAGCTCTGGGTTCTGATGAATACTGCAGTGACTTTGTGAGGACTTTGTCTTGCTACTGCTGCTGCCTGTCAATGCTTTAGGACTTAGGAAAGCTTCATGACATAGGACATGGGATCTGACTCTCCAGCAGCTGGTAAAGGAGCTCATATCATCATTTACTCCCAGAGGATGGGAGAGTTAACTTCCAGTGAAGCAGACTGTGACCACTGGATCCAGGAAATGGAGGAGAATCAGATAAATTACCTCTATTTCAAATGCCCACTGAGCTCCATTGTTAATGCGTTGAGCAGTGGCCACCTCTGCTTATTGCTTTCCTTTCTTTGTGCCACACTCTTTTCCCTTCATGTTTGCTTCCCTGGGATCACACTCCCAGTAAAATGTTCACATATAAATCTTTGCCTCAAGTTCTCTTTTCTGGGGAATCTGGGCTAGGACAGCCCCGCCTCCACACGCACTGCAAATGCTCCCTTGCAGAGCTCCCCTGTGACTTGTCCAGGCTCCCAACACTGCACTACACCTCCATCAGCCAGGCATGCTTTCTTTAGACAGTGCAATTGATTAGACTGACCCTTATTTCATTATAACCACAAATCTGTCCTGATTCTCAGAGACCTATGTTAGCCTGTTATAGATAATTCCTTTAGTTTTATTATTTCTTCAGGTAGCTTATATTATCCTTCACTGTTGAGAGCCACAGCCAAAGGGGCCCCAGCAAACTTCCAGCTGCCAGCTGATGATTGGCTCACAGCGGCCCCAGCAACATCTAGCTGATTGGCTCCTCTGAGGTGATGTTCATTGGGCTGTTTCCCTGCCCTTCAGACTGCCAGCTGATGATTGGCTCACAGCGGCCCCAGCAACATCTAGCTGATTGGCTCCTCTGCGGTGATGTTCATTGGGCTGTTTCTCTGCCCTTCAGACTGCAAAGCTGATGATTGGCTCACAGCGGCCCCAGCAACATCTAGCTGATTGGCTCCTCTGCGGTGATGTTCATTGGGCTGTTTCCCCTGCCCTTTCAGACCACGGAGCTGCTCATTGGGGGACTTCTTTGGCTCCGCCCACGTGACCCAGCCAATCGGCCTCAAGAGCAGGAGGATTGTGGGAGGTGGTGAGGCTTGTGTGGGTGAGAGGCTTGTGGGAAGCCGGTGGTGACAGTTGGGCTCTGTGGGTTTTTTCCTGAGGAGCTGTTTTGTTTGGCGTTTGTAGTTCTAAAAATAAAGTTCGTTTCTTTTGACAAGTGGCTCCTGAATTGTGCCCAGCCAGACTGCAGCATTTGGTGGCTCGCACGGGGAGCGACTGAGGGTAAGTAAACTGCTCGCCCCTGAAGGCAGGGCAAGAGGATGGATAGCCATTCTAAGTTTCCTCTTTTGTTTTGCTTCATTTTTGTTTTAAGTTGCCTATCCCTGGAGATGAGTGAGACGGAAGAAAAACCGCTCACATCTGAGGAAAAACTATTTGCGTCTGAGGAACAGATAGGGAGAAAGGACGGATGCACATGTCAGGAGGATAGAAAGGCTGACATAATGAATTTTTGTTCCAATTTTATTTCATTCTGTCTCGGTTTTGTTTGGTGTTATCTTGTTGGGTTGTATTATAGTAGAAATACGGGATCAGCAATTAGTAAAAAACAAACCGAAAGACTGTTAAGTAAATTGTTAGAGGAAGGAGGCATCTCAGTAAAATCAAGAGCAGTCAGGGCATACGTTGATACAATACAAAAATGCAGCCCATGGCTTTTTAAGGAGGAGTTGTTAAATATATCACAGTGGGACCATCATGGTGAAGATTTAAAAAGAATAGAAAAGAACAACCCAGGGACTCTGCCAGTTGGCACATTGCCATTGTGGACGTTCGTATCTGGTTTGCTTAGTCCAAAGCCTTCAATTCAGACAAAGGTAGAGGAAGGAGAAGACATATTGATTCAAGTAAAAGAGAAGGTCTTTCGAGCTAGTGAGACAGAGGAAGGAAGTTTAGAGCAGAAAAAGCCATCAGGGGAAAAGTTACAACAGGAGACTGCTAATAACACCTTTCTATCAGAGAGTGTAAGTGTCCAACCAACAGCACCACCTCTACAGGAGACTGCTACTAACAGCATTCTATCACCAGAGGGCATAAGTGTCCAATCAACAGCACCACCTCCATATGCTAGGAGGCTCCCAACCCCCGCAGTTGATAGTTGGGATCCTGAGATAGGATCTCAAGTATTAACATGCCCTGTATTTGAGGTAGGAGGGCAGCAAATTTACCAGGGTTTAAATTTCAAAACAGTGAAGGAGCTAAAAGAGGCTGTAACAACCTATGGTCCTCAAGCACACTTCACTGTAACCTTGGTCGAATCCATTAACAACTTGAACATGACACCAGCAGATTGGGCTAAAATGTGTAAAGCTGTGCTAATTGGAGGTCAATACCTGTTATGGAAGGTTGCCAATGAGGAATTTTGCAAGGAGACGGCTAGGCGAAATGCAGCAGCTGGTTATCCTCAGAGAAATCTAGATATGTTGTTAGGAAAGGGACCTTATGAGGATCAGCAGCAACAAATTGCATATGATCCTGGCGTATACTCACAAATTGCTGCAGAGGCGATTAGGGCATGGAAGACTTTACAAGGACATAAAGGTTTACAAGGTCAATTATCTAAGGTAATACAAGGAGCTAATGAACCTTACGCTGAATTTGTAGATAGGATTATTCAAACAGCTACCAGAATTTTTGGGAATACAGAACAAGCAATGCCACTAATAAAACAACTGGCTTATGTCCAAACGAATCGTTGGTGCAGAGATATCATTAGACCATGGAAACAGGAAGATTTAAACACATATATTAAATTATGTAGAGACATTAATGAACAAGAGCAAGTCATGGCAGCTGCAGTAAACCAGGCTTTAGATGCCAGAGACATTAATGAACAAGGGCAAATTGTGGCAGCTGCAGTAAAACAGGCCTTATATACCAGGCCAAGAACATGCTACAATTGTCAACAAACAGGACATTTTAAAAGGAATTGCCCCATAGGAGGAGGGTTTAACAAAACTAGGTATCAAAGGAGTAGAATACTGGGTATTTGCCTACGATGCCGTAGAGGGAGACATTGGGCTAATGAATGCCGTTCTCAAACCACCATAGAGCGTACTCCATTATCAAAAATGAACAAGGACAAGGTGTTTATCCACAATATCATGGACAAAGGCATCGGGCTCCATTGCCAAAAAATGGACAGGGGGCCCCAATGCTCCGGGGCCCCAAACCACAAATATACGGAGCACTGGAGGAACCCAGCAACCCCATCAGGGTAGTGACCAGGACACATTGTCCATCAGATCCCTCATCAGACAAACCAGAGGGAGCGCAGGGTTGGACACCTGCGCCTCCGCCAGATCAGTACTAACTCCAAAGTTCATATGTTGAATACCCATGAGAAGAGCTCTCATGATTGGAATTATAAAAGAAAATCTAGAGAGATGCTTGTGTCTTTCGCCATGTGAGGACACAGCTAGAAGCCACCATCTACAAACCAGAAAGTGGGCCCTTACCAGACACCAAATCTATGAGTACCTTGAATTTGGATGTCCTAGGCTTCAGAACAGTGAGAAATACATTTCTATTCCTTATAAGCTGCCTGCTCTATGGTTATTTGTGGTCTTTTAGCAGCCCAAATGGACTAAGGTACTTGTTTTTCTCTGTAATTCATCCTTGAATTTAGCTTGGGCAGTATGTATCTTTTTCCTGCCTTTATATCCCACATGTTAGGCATTCTTTATCTTTGATTTCCTGATGAAACAGCATCTCCAGAGCCTCCTCACCTGCTCAGTAGGACTGCTTAACTCACCATAGTGTCCACTACACAGCCAAATTGGTTATGGTTCTTCCTCAGCACACTGGCCTTTTTCTAAAGAATTTTTGTGATTGATGATGTGATTGGCCTCCAGGTGGGTCTGACTTCTCCCAGAGATTTGAAGGCATTGGAGGAGTTAGATAAGAGAGTCACACAAAGAATAGGTAACTGCATTGTTATTTCAGGGTCTTCAGGTAAAATAGGAGTGGCCTCATCATACAGGGGCAGAGAAGGCTCATGGAATCCTCTCACAAATCTCTATCCCCAAATCCCATTCCCACTCATGGTCGAACTCATTTTTTTTTTAATCAGTGGCCTACATTTCACATGAAAGATCTGAGGACCTGTGGATTTAAAGAACTTTACAATTTGACCACCCATAGGATTCAGAGTCTAACTTTTGCCAACTTCAATCCTGTGGCTGCATGAGAGATTCTTTTAGCCCCTTCATACAAGTGTCTTGTTCCCTGAACTCACCCTGAACCAAGAATTTTGAATTTGAGCTGCTTGTTCATTTTCATTAAGTTGTCCAGGGCAATTAGAAATAACCAGGCTACCCTATAGTCTTTCAGATCCTGGCACTCTCCCTGGAGTTCAGGATAGTGGCCTCTCCAAGCCTTGCCTTCATTCCAGTGGGCTCCTATTTTGATAACCTGCTTCAGGCTTCTGGAACATCACCCTTTGACATCTAATGGATCCTAACTGCTTTCAGGCTCAAGATAAATAACAAGTCCAGATCCCCATCTCCCTGAGGGGCTATCATTTGGCATCACTCCTGGTCCTAGCCTCCAGGTCAGACAGGATTCTGAATTGCAACAAACAGAACACACTTCTGCTAGGTTAAGCACAAAATGATTGTTGACCCAGAGAAAGAGTCTTGATGGCTCCACAGATAGTTCCAAGACCTTGGTTACACTGCTGAAGAACTTGAGATTTTTTTTCTTTTGCCAGTGCTGGATTTGTAGTACTACTTCAGGAGCCTCTGCCATTGCCAACTCTGAAGGCTTAGTGCTTCTCCACCTTGACCCCTCCTTCCCTATCACATACTTCCACGTCAAAGCTTTTTACAGCTATATTTCACGGGCAGTGCCTGGGTCCTTCAGCTTTAAGAGAGGCTGGAAAAAGTGAGTATCTGGCTTATAATTTATAGAGGCAACATATAAGATGGAAAATCCCCAATGCATCATATGTAGTTGAAAATCTTTTTTTAACATATTTATTTGTAGATGGACACAACACAATGCCTTTATTTTTATGCGGTGCTGAGAATCGAACCTGGGTCCCTCGTGTGTTAGGTGAGCTCTCTACCGTTGAGCCACAATCCCAGCCCCAGTAGTTGAAAATCTTAACAAAATTTCTGCTGTGGTTTAGATTTGGAACATCCCCCAAAGGTCCACATGTGAAAGGCTTGGTCCCCAGCCCATGGTTCTGTTAGAAGTGATAAACCTTTAGGAGGAGGTGCCTAGTGGAAGGAAGATAGGCCATTAAGGGTATGCCCTGGGAGATAGTGGGACCCTGGCCCCTCAGCTCTCTCCTTTTTTGCTTCCTGATCACAATGAAGTGAACAGGCTTCCTCCTCCATACTCTCCCCACATGATGTGCTGTGATGCCACAGGCTCAAAGCAACAGGGCCATGAAACCCTGGACTGAAAGCTCTGAAATTGTGAGCCAAAATAAACCTTTCCTCCTTTTAAGCTGACTATCTCAAGTACTTTGTTACAGTAACAGAAAGCTGACGATCACATACTTCAAGGGCTATATCCTTCAGGTGGACTTATACTTGGATAGAATGATGTAGGTCTAAATTATTTGCTAAAATCACTGAAGAGCAGATAAAAATCTTCGTGGCCATCACAAGGAAACTGCTTAGCTAAATTAGGGTTCATTCACTCAGCGGAATACTGAGTAGTTGTAAACCGTGAGCCTGATCTCCAAGATATGGTGTTAAATGGAAAATGCATGGTGCAGGACAGAGTCTAGAGCAGGCAACTCTGTGAAGGAAAAACGGAAATGAAGAAAAGAATAACCATGTGCAGTCACTTATTTAGGCCTAGAATAATCTTTGAAAAGACCTTAGAAAACTGGTCAGGTGTGACCTCTGGGAGCTGAGGAAAGGGAGCATCTCACTGATGAAGCCACTGTTTACCATGATAAAGAAGCTATGGTAGTGGTCCTCACACTCTCCTGTGGGCCCTTCCATGAGGTTCTGGGACATGGCAGGTTTTGGAGGTAGTGAGGATTGTATTTCCACTGATCAAGGCTCCTCCTTTCTCCCTCAGGGCCCTGGTGGGTGTGGCCCTCCACTGTCCCTGGGTGCTTCTCTCCTGCTGGGCATTCTCCCATGATCTGTCTGCTTCAAAAGCTCATCCTCTCACCCACCCCTATGCTGTACACGTCACACATCTTCATGCCAACAGGTTTGGTCGCAACCTGTGACATGAGAGAATATTTGATATTGCAAATAGCCTGGGAAGGTCTTGGGTGGAGAGTCCATGGATAGCTTGGGAAACAGCCTGTAATTCTGTTATAGAAGGGCTTACTATGCATTTCAACATGTCTTAGAGCTAACACCTGTCCTGAGAATGTGTGGTCCATTTAGGAAGCTGGATCACTCCTTATACTTGGGTTATGTAATATACATTGTGATTCCCACAACTCAAAGGAGCTAACCTAACAGGCACCAAAAGAGGACAGAGAAAAAGTCTAAAAATGCAAACATAACCAGCAAATCACCTCTGCTTGATCTTTGACACCTTTCAGAGACCTGACCACCATTCACTAGTTGAAGAACAATTCAACACAGAAGCAAAATCACATAATCAGATAACTGTATTCCAATATACATACTCATTTTCAGAGGTCTAGAGCAACCCAATCCTTGTGGTCCTGAATAAATATTGTTATACTGCCTCAAGAACCTTCAAGGAACACTCAAGAAATTATTTGGCATTTATAAGGGTATACTTTCTTAACCCCGTATAGAGAAAGACCATACATTCGTCTGAAATTATGTATCTTTTTCAGATCCCACCCTTCTTAGACATTTCCAGTAAGTTTGGGTTTCCAATATTTGCTATGGCTACATGAGCACCATAAAAATCTATCCTAATAATTATTGCTGCTGATATTACACATTGACAAGTGGGATTTTAATTTATACCCTGTTTCCATCAGTTCATATGTTCACATGCATTTCAGCACACAATTAATCACAAGTGTAATATAAAATTAGTTTTACTACAGAGAGCTACTGCCAATAGCTACATCAAGAGCAGCATCATTAATAAAACCCTTCAACTAAAAGGCAGAACTCTAAAATGAAAAACCCAGAGGAAGCAAATAATTTTAGAAATGTTATACAGTTATTTCTCATCTTCTTTGTTTTGGAATCTGATAAAAATCAGTTTTTACACGTGTAAGTCAGAGTTTTACTGAGTGAGCTCTTAATAGGGTACATGAGAATTACTTGATACTAGAAGACATTAGTAGGTTTTCCTTTTATTAGATTAAAAAAATATGACATCTTCAGATTTATGGAAAAATACAGACTTTCAGCTCTGACTTACTTGCT
The DNA here is from genome assembly GCF_964194105.1 of Spermophilus citellus. NCBI lineage: Eukaryota > Metazoa > Chordata > Mammalia > Rodentia > Sciuridae > Spermophilus > Spermophilus citellus. The sequence goes on along the minus strand of NC_138196.1, from coordinate 12,219,461 downwards.
GAAATCATCTAAAAGTGAAAGATAAAATCTTTTATATTTTTTTCTTAAATTCCTGGTGAAATGGCAAGGAAATAAGACATCTCAAGCTAAGCACTCAGTTAAAGAGGGTCCCGGGTGGGGGTTGGAGGGGGTTGGTAAGCAGAATCCTAGAGCCAACTTCTGCCCTGGGATATTGCAGGACTGAGCAAACCCGAGCGTCAGTTTTCACATCATGGGGCACAAGGAGCTGAGATGCAGTCCTGGAATCACTCAAGGAGGGGAATCTTGAAAGTAGTCTCTTCTTTCCAGAGGGCTGCATCTTCAGTGTGAGGGCAAATCAGAAATAAGCTTCTTGCCACTCCACTTCCAAGATGCATACCAAAGAAACTGCCAAACTAGAACCCTGGTTTTGAACAGAGAGGGAATATCTCCTGAGAGAATTCGAAACCTCAAGCCTTCTCTGACCTCAGTCTTCAGACTGACTAAACATGTCCTGGGTGGTCTGAAAAACCTTAAGGCAAGAATTAAGTTGAAAATGGTTTCAGCTTATTAATTCTCTCAGGCACTTTGTAGAAGTAAATGAAAATCTTCTATGGAGAAAACTCTCTCAAATTCCCACAGATATGTTCTAAGGAAAATGAGCAGTTTATAGTAAAAAAAATTATAAAACATGAAAGGAACAAGGCACTGAGAGCCACAGAATCCAGCAGACAATGACCCCAAAGACATCAGTTCTTGGAAATAACATACATGCTGTAAAATAATTAAGCTTAATGTGCTTAAGGCAATAAAAGAAGGGCTTGGGTATAGAGTTCAGTGGCAGAGCACTTGCCTGGCACTGCAAAAAATAAAATAGAATAAAAAATAAATAAAAGAAAAGCTGAACACATGTGCAGGGCAGAAAAACAAAACAAAATAAAAACCCAAGTAGGGTAAAAAAGAATTGTTAAGTTACAAAAAAAAAAAAAAGCTATGATTGCATGAAGAACTCAAATGGATACATAGAAACACTGACATTCAGAGGAAACTACATTCCACCTGAAACTTACTGATATGCATAAAAACAACATAAATGAATCGGTGGGGAGAGGGATGTCTAAATCATGGCAAATCAAATATGATAAAATTTTGTTAGATGCTAGACGGTAAGTACAGGTGTTCACTGTAAAACTCTTTCAAATTTTCTGTATACTTGAAAATTTTTGTAATAAAGGAGATGATGAAACTAGATATTTGAAAAGTAGATATTAAGATTTTTTTGATTCAGGAATACAGGTAGACCAATCCCCCTAATAATATCAACAACCCACTAAAAATTAAGAACAGAAGATTTTAAGCCACATGTTTTATTTATTTATTTATTTATTTGGTAGCAGGGTTTGAACCCAGGGGCACTCTACCACTGAGCCACATACCCAGCCCACCCCCCTTAAAAAAAAATGTGCTCCTTTTCTGTTTGCAGCCTCACTTTTTTTTTTTTTTGGTATTGGGGACTGAACTCAGGGGCACTCAACTGCTGAACCACATCCCCAACCCTATTTTGTATTTTATTTAGAGACAGGGTTTTACTGAGTTGCTAAGTGCCTCACCATTGCTGAGGCTGGCTTTGAACTCACAATCCTCTTGTCTCACTTTTTTTTAACATTTTTTCTTTTAGTTGCAGTTGGACACAATAACTTTATTTTTATGTGGTGCTGAGGATTGAACCTCATACATGCTAGGTGAGCGCTCTACCACTGAGCCACAACCCCAGCTCATCCCCAACCCTTTTTATTTTTTATTTTGAAACAGGGTCTCACTAAGTTACCAAGGTTGACCTTGAACTTGCAATGCTCCTGCCTCAGCCTCCTGAGTTACTGGGAGCAACACATTCTTAAAAGCACTGAAGAGATAACAAAACTGAATTTCTCAAGCCAAAACCGGATGAAGGTGGCCATGCTGAGACCAAAGTGGAGAGCTTCAGTCCCTTTAGTGCTGAGCATACATCAAATCTACCAAAATTGAGGTTTGGTTTGCACAGCTTTGCAGGACCCAGGGGTCATAAAGTGCCACTATAAGTCTCAACCCCAAATAGACATGCCATTCTTGCCAGCACTCCTAGAGGACCAAGTGACTTTGAAGAAAGTTGCCTTGGTGCTGAGTCAAGGGTAGGTGGCTGTGGTGAAAGGAAATTCCATCCCTGGGAAGAACCCACCAGGGCAGGTCTTGACATGGATTTGTGGCTCACATTACGGGGGTCCATACATGCTCAAGGTTTGATGCCAGATGGGGACCTGGCAGAGGTGGAGGCAAATGATCCCTAAAGAAATACATTTCATCCCAGGCCTCAAAGAATTACCATGAATAATTTCCCAAGCAAAGCAAACAACTGACAGTAAATAAAGAAACAATAACCCACTAGGAACAAAAGGTAAGAAAGCCCCCTGAGTGAGAATCCTCAGGGAATAAAGATCTGAAAATAGACTCGCACAAACTTTACTGTGCTTATCCAGACACAAAAATAGAAACTATGATTATCATGTTTAAAGAAACAAAATTGAATGGAAATTATCAAAAGTGAGAAATAAAGCACAAAGAATTTCCAATTGTATTTGAAGGAGAACTAATTAGATCGTTTTGTTGTAAGAGTAAAATAATTGACATTCAAATATCAATAACAGGTCTAAAAGCAGATTTGACACAGCTGAAAAGACAGTCGATGCAAAAATAGGCCAGATAGTCCAGAATGCTGCAAAGAGAGAAAATGAGAAGAATTAGGAACAGAAGGTAAAGAAGCAAGAAGGAAAGCAATAATAGAATATTTAATCAGAGTGAGGGAAGGAGAGACAGTGGAGCAGAGATAGTATATGTTTATTTATTTTCATTTTTAAAAATATTTTTTATTTGTCCATGGACCTTTATTTTATTTATTCATATGCGGTGCTGAGAATCGAACCCAGTACCTCACACATGCTAGGTAAGGGCTCTACCCCTGAGCCACAACTCCAGCACCCAGAGATAATATTTAAAGAGATGAAGCAAACTGATGAAAGACATCACACCACAGTAGCCCAGTGAATCTCAAGCAGAATAAGTAAAAACAAATTCCAAGTGTTTATCCCTCTGCCTCGTTCCCCTCTTATTTGCTCTAGCTTCCACATATGTGAGAAAACATTAGACCCTTGACTTTCTGATCTTGCTTATTTCACTCATCATGATGTTCCCAGTTCCATCCATTAACCAGCAAATGCCATTATTTCATTCTTCTTTATGGCTGAATAAAACTCCATTGTGTGTGTACACCACATTTTTTGTATCCATTCATTTGTTGATTGGCACCTGGGTGGGTTCCATAACTTGGCTATCATGAATCATACTATCAGAAACATTGATGTGATTGTATCACTACAGTATGCACTGGAGTTCTTTTGGATAAATGCTGAGGAGTGAGATAGCTGGGTCATATGGTAGTTCCATTCCTAGTCTTTTGAGGAATCTTCATGAAAATAGAAGAGAGATCAGTGGAGTAGAGGAAGGGGATGGAGGGGAGGGAAGAGGCATAGAAAAAAGGAGGAAGGATGGGATAAAATTGACAAAACTAGCCTATGTACACATATGGATATGCCACAGTGAATTTCACGTTTATTAAAAATTAATTTGAAAAACTATAAATTGATAGAAGGAGTAGAGTATAGGAAAGGGAACATGGGGAGGTGAAGGGGAAGTACTGGGGACTAAATCAGAGAAAATTATATTCCATGCTTGTATAATTATGTCAAAATGAACCCCAATATTATGTATAACTATAATCTAATAATAAAAAATAAATTCTACCTAACACATCAGGGTGAAACTATAGTGATGAGAGAAAGAAAGAGAGAGAGAGAGAGAGAGAGAATGAATGTTTTAAAAAGCCTAAGAAAAATGACACATCTTTTTAAAAGAAGTGACAAATGGGCTGTCTGATGACTTCTTTTTTTTTTTTTAATGTGGTGCTAAGGATCGAGCCCAGGACATTGCATGTGTGAGGCAAGCGCTCTACCACCGAGCCACAACCCCAGCCCCTGTCTGATGACTTCTTAACAGTAAAAATAGGTGCCACAATGATATATCCCATCCACTGAGAGAAAACTGCTGGTCTAGAATTCCATACAAGCAAAGAGTCAAGAATACAGGCAAATTAAAGACAGCTTCAGATGAAAGTGAAACATTGTCCCTAGCAGAGTCTCACTGAAGGGAGCTCTAAAGCATATAATAGGCATGAGGAAAATGATCCCAGGAAAAATGATCTGAGGTGCAAGAAGCCATTAAGAGCAAAGAAAGCAGCAAATACATGGGCAAATCTAGCCAAACTCTTATTACAGAAAAACTATTAAAACAACAGTGTATGTAGCTTAAACATAGAATTTAAATACATCAAATGATAGCAATTAACTTTAGATTGTGGTCTGTTAAATAAGTGACTGTGAACCTTCAAGTTCTAGAGTATCTGGTGTCTGCTTAAAGAATAAGAGGAGAAGGAATAATGAAGGTGAGGAATTGAATGTGAAAAAAGAAGAGAGGCAGGGAAAAGAAACACAAAAAGATGAATGAAAGTAAACACAAAACAAGATAATAGAAATAAGTCAGATATTTTCATTAATAACAATAAATATAAATAAACTAAATATTTTGGCAAAGTCAAAAAAATTGTTAGAGTGGATTTTTAAAAAAATCCAACTATATACTGTTTACAAGTGACATATCCAAAACTTTAGAATGTAGAACTGGTATAATTAAAAGTATGGAAAAAGACATGTTGTGCAAATAGTACCCAAAATAGACTTCAAGACAAGAAAGTGCTACTATATATTAGGAAGGAAAACTGCAGAGGGATAGAATGATCAGTTTCATTTGTCAAAAATAACTAATTCTAAACTTTTGGATACACAATAAATAAAAGGCAAAAAAATGGAGAGGATTTAAAAAAAGATAAAGAAAAATCCATAGCAATAATGGATATGAACAAAGAAACAGGATTGTGGCTGAATGATCCTGAGAGCTCCTCAGGGCCTGGCCATGAGTTGAAAGGTCCAGATGCTCTGTTTCCCCCAGGAGGAGGGTATCATGGCCTGACTTCTCCAGACGCCAGTAAAGGGTGTTCTATTGTGCAATTCCCCTGAACATTTGTCTTTCAAGCTTGCTTCTACCTCCACTCCCTACTTACACATAGACTCTTGATGGTGCTGCAGAAGGCAGGTGGGTTTGTTCTCCAGGAGCACGATCCATTATTCTTTCAGCCACACCCAGACAAACATGTCTCTTCAAGGGAAGCAGAGAGCCTGGGAGTCTGTACATCCTCTGCCCTCGCTGTGCTATGCCCCAGGCCCTCCTCTCTCTTGTAGGTGGGAGATTTGCACATATCTCTCTGAGTAACTGATAGATCAAGCAGACAAATAGGATTTTGAAGATTTGTTGTAATAAGCACCTATAGAGCAATGCATCCCATAGTGGCAGGGTATGTTTTTTTTAAGTACTCATGGAACAAAGATGAAAATTGACTACATATTGGGTTATAAAGTCTCATTCCAAATGATTGCTGTAATACAAATTACCATTTCTAACCACTATGCAATTAAATAAAAATGGCAAACTAGATAAAACCATATGTTTTATGTTTAGAAATTAAGATATTTACTTCTAAATAACTCATGGAACAAAGAAGAAGTCAAAAGGAACAATTAAAAAAAAAACATTTGGAATGAGCATATCCAAATGTGTGGGACACAGCCACAGAGACATATGTAGCATTAAATACCCAATATAGACAAAAATATGGAAGTTGACGAGTTAAGCATTCATTTTAAGTTAGAAAAAGAATAAATCCACTAATTCAGCCAATTGGCACTGAGTACTTTGATGTGCCAAATGCTCCACAGTGTCCTGTGAATACAGTTGTGAACAAAGCAAGGTAGTGGGGTACACCAAGATGGGAGCCATCACCTGGCTTGAGCAAAGGAACAACATGGTGTGACTTGCATCACTAGGACCTGTTGGCTGCTGTTGAGAACACATAGAAGGAGCAGTAGCACAGAGACCACTGAGGAGGTTTGCAATGACCTAGCCAAGGGATGGCAGTGGCTTGGTCCAGAGCAGTCATGGTGGATCTAGTGATGTAGTTAGGTTCTGTCTCTATGATTACAGTAAATTTGGCAAGAATTTTCAATAGATGGGATATAGGGTGGAGAGGGATGAGTCAAGGATGACTACAAGGTTTTTGGCCAGAGCCACCAGGAGAATAAAGCTGCTGTTTCCTGAGATGGGGACAGAAGTGGCTCAGTTTAAAAGTTCTGTGGTCTGAGTGAGCAGTTTGATAAGTGAGTTGAGAGTTTAGTCGCAAGGGCCAGGCTGGGGACCCATATTTGGTGACAGTTCAGGCCAGGAGCTTGGGGGTGGGGATGTGTATGGAACATAGATAAAGAAGTCTTCAGGACTGAGCTGGGGTGTTCTTCCAACTTAAGAGACTGGGAAGAAGAGTAGGAGCCAGCTGAGAAGTGGCCAGGAAGCTCAGAGGGTGGGTGATTCTGGAAATCAAATGGAGAGAGTGTTCAAAAAGGTCAGAGTGTTTCCAGAAGAGGAAACCCAGACGGCTAAGAAGATGAAGAGATGTTTGTGTATGGCAACCAAAAATGCTCCAACCGAACTGAACTTCATACTTTATACACGGGACTGGCACAAAAGACATATAATTCATGTTGGGAAAGGATGTGGGAACAAGCACTGCTGCTTGGAGTGTCTACTGTATGGTCATTTGAGAAGGAATATAGCAGAAAAATGACACCTTAAGATGTAATACATGTCACATGTATCAAGAGAGATCCTGGCTCCATGTACCTGAGAGTCTCACCCCACATCTTCACCCTAAATAAAGGTTTTCCTCTTGCTTAAATCTTGCCAGACTTAAAGATTTAAAGGCACATGTTTAGAGCTTAGGGCAGCTATAGATTCTGAATATCTTGGTGGGTGTGGTAACTGTTAGTCATCTCCAATACGTACTCTCCTCTTAGTCTTTAATACATTGCCCACCCTCCTTTGTGCATAGCGCATCTATGATTAATTTCTGACCAATTTATATGCGACTCCTGGGAAGGCTAGTTAAAAAGAAGGGAGCACATGCTATTTTATCCTCCTCTGCTGTTGGCTTGAAATGATGGTTGGTGCCCTAGTAGCAGTATGGATGCTGGGCTCCTAAGAGATTTTACCTATCTTGTTCATGTCTGTGTCCCTGGACCTATAAACATGCTTGCACAACACAGATCTAACATAATAGATGTTTAATGAATAAATGAACAGAGAGAAACTCTGAACAGTGAAAATGACTAATTTAACCAGTCTAGCTCCTGCAATCCCTGAAGACAGAGTTTGGACAAACTCCACCCCTTGAACCCCTCTTGCCCCTCGTAAACCTTTCTTCTCCAAGTAGTTTTATCCTGTGCCACCCACATATGGTCAGTTTTTCCTCTGCAGAACCAACTCATAGCTCCTGATACTTTTAGCAAAGATGATTAACTGCCACTTCCTGTAAAATAACTAGTGCCAGTTTTTAGAAGGAGAGATTATGTAAAATACATCAACCTGTTCAGTGTGGCTATCTCTAGATTGTAGGATCTATTTCACACTTATTATGGAGAAAATCTAGAGAATTCTATTAAAAATGTTAGTTTCTACTTCATAAATATATATGAACATTTTCACCTATCATTAGACATCCTTCTACAACCTGATTTTGATAGTTTATACATTGTGTTCCACTGTACAAATATGCACTGTGCCATAATTAAATAACTGATGTTTACACTGTGTCCTTCAAAAATATGTGTCATAAGAAACACTCTACTTTGTTTATATTAGCAATGCTGCAAACAACATAGTTGTATATCAATATGGGACTGATCATACAAAGCAGAATATATATTCATAGCCTGGAATATTATATAGCTCCTAAAATGAAAGTTGAAGCTCCACATGTATTCCTAATAGCTAACACTCAGGTAAGATGTGCCAGGTACTGTTTTATATACTTTGCACATAGTGACGCATTTAACACTTACAGTAATCCTATGAGGTAGGGACTATTATTTTACCCATTTTCTAGATGGAGAAACTAAGACACAGAGAAGTTAAGAAATTTGCCCAGGATGACATAGGTAATAAATATTTGCTCAAACCCAGGTAGTCTGTGTTCCCAGCCTTGCTTTGCATTGCTTACTGATAATGGAGCAAAGCAAAGGAAAAAAGTGAGAAAAGCAAGGTATAAGTGATGCATATAGCATGCTGCAATTCATTTCTAAACCAAAAATTAAGTACATAAATAAAAAGCACATGCATGTGTGTTCTTATATACACAAAGAGTATCTCTGGAAGGATTTATAAATAACTAGATGCCTTCTGGGAGAGAACCTGGGGGAATAGAGGACAGAACTGGGATGGGTAATGATTTTTCACTCTATTCTCTTTCGTATCTTTTGAATTTTGTATCATGTATTAACAAACTACAGAAATGATCCCTAGAAAGCATAGTATTGCATCATGCTAAAATAATAATTCTGTATCAGGTGTCATACATTATACCAAGTGAAAATTCAAAATGCCAAAAATAACACTACAATGAGCATCAGTGCATTTCAGATTATTGCAGATTATCAGTGCATGTCAGATTATCTCTTTAAAAAAGAAATTCCTAGAGTACAAGGGCTGGGACCAAAGTCTTTGAATAAAAGGTCAAGTCTCTTGATGCCTTTGGGCAACGTTCCACCCAGACAGGCAGTACCAATGCATACTCCTCCCAGAGGCACCCCAATGGGAGCACTAGTACCCATGCAGAGATCAGACAGCCTCTACAAATCAAAAGGTGAACCTGGTGGCTCACTGTGGGTTTTTTTTTTTTTTTTTTTGGTACCAGGGACTGAACTCAGGGGCACTCGACCATTAAATCACATCCCCATCCCTATTTTGTATTTTATTTAGAGACAGGGTCTCACTGAGTTGCTTAGTGCCTTGCCTTTGCTGATGCTGGTTTTGAACTCACGATCCTCCTATCTCAGCTTCCCCAGCTGCTGGGATTACAGGTGTGTGTGCCACTGTGCCTGGCTCACTGTTGTTTTAATTTACATTTCTTTGATTGCCATCCAATTTCTACAATCTCTTGTGGCTTTTTTTTGCCATTTCTATTTCTTTTGAGAACTGTGCTTATATCTTTTTTTTTTCTTTTTTTAATTTGTTCTACTTAGTTGTACATGACAGCAGAATGCATTTTAATTCATCGTATACAAATGGAGTGCAACATTTCAATTATCTGGTTGGACATGATGTAGAGACGCACCACTAGTGCAATCATACATGTACCTAGGGTAATGATGACTATCTCATTCCACCATCTTTCCTACCTTCATAACCCCTCTCCACTTTCCTCTTTGCCCAATCCAAAGTTCCTCCATTCTTTCCATGCACTCCCTCCACCATGGATCAGCATCCACTAATCAGAGAAAACATTCGGCCTTTAGTTTTTTGGGGATTGGCTTACTTCGCTTAGCATAATATTCTCCAACTCCATCCATTTACCTGCAAATGCCATAATTTTATTTCTTTTAATGCTGACCTTTTTGCCTATTTTTCCCATTGATGGTAAGGGTTCCCTTGTCATGTATTAGAGGCATAATCCCTTGACTGTTCTGTACACTGGGAATAGTATCTATTTTAGGCTTTTAATTTTGTTTAGAGTGGTTATGGATGTACAAAAGCTTGAAGTTTTTAGGGAGTCAAATCTAACAATCTTTTAAAAATGGTTTCTTTCTATCCTAACATATTTATATTTTCTTTTGGTAAATATCTTTAATGTGAATATTTTATGTTTGGGATTTGTTCTGGTACACAAATTACCATTTTTTTTTCTCCAAAAGATTAATCCTAGTATTTACTGAGCAACTCACCCTCACACACTGATTTTGGCATTCCATCTACTCTACACTATTCTATTCTATTCTCTGCTTGTGCTAGTAAAACAAAGCTTTGCTACTATAGATATTGTTTTATACTTCATATCTCTAGTCCCCCTTTATTATTTTTTTTCAAAAATTTCTTGGCTAGTCTAATCCTCCAGAATCCAGATGAATGTTAAAGGTACTTCATTAAGTTCTTTAATACCACTGGGATTTAGCTGCATCAAACTCATAAAATATATATCTTCTAATGCTAGTTCTATTTAAAATAATTAAATGAAGGCGAAAGTGAAAAAGTTTAAAAAGTCTATTTGTTGTACCTTATGCTTAAAAAGATGATGAGTGGCCTTGTATATCAACCTAAAATAGGTGATTATTACTGTAAAACATTTTATTTAATCCCCATACTAATCACACATAGAAGATAAATGAAAGAAAATGAGAGAAATTAAATCATGTCATCACACACACACAAAAATCAATCAAACACAAGACAGAAAAAGAGGCAACAGGAACAAAAGAGCTGTAAGATAGATAAAAAACGATTAACAACATGGCAATAGTAAGTCTTTTTCTTCCAATAATTACATTAAGCATAAATGGATTAAACTCCCCAGTCAAAACACATTTGAATGGCTAAATGGAGGGGAAACAAGATCCAATTATCTACAGGAGACTTGCTTTAGACATAAGGGCACACATAGGCTGAAAGCAAAAGAATGGGAAAAGGTATTCCATGCAAAAAGTTCCAAACCAGAGTAGGGTGGCAACACAGATTTGACAATGGACATTATATGATGATAAAAGGACAAATTCACTGGGAGGATATAACCATTATATTTGCACCTAACAAATATAGAAGAGAAGAGAGAAGTAGCAACATATAATAGTAGATTTCGAAACCTCACTTTTGATAATGGAAAGAACATTCAGACAGAACATAAATAAGGAAACAAAGACATGAACAATACTTACAGACACACACAGGACATTCCAACCAATACTGATTATGCGTTCTTCTCGGATGCATGCAGAACATTCTCCAGGACAGATCACATGTCATCACAAAATAAGCCGTAAAGAATTTAAGAATGAAAACACACCAAGTATCTTTTTTGACCATAATAGAATGAAACCAGTAACCCACAGCAAAAACAAAACCAAACCTGGAAAATTCATAAATATGTGGAAATTAAATAACACATTCTTGAACAACCAGTCAAAGAAAAAAAATCAAAATAACTCTAAAATATCCTAAAAGAGTAACACAAGCCCACAACACACTGAAAGTTATGGGACGCAGCAAAACCACTACTGGGGGGAATTTTATAGCCATAAGTGCCTGCGTCAAACTAGAAGATTTCAAATAAACAACCTAACTGCATTTCTAGGAAGCAGAAAAAGGACAACCTAAGCCCAGAGAAAGCAGAAGGAAGAAATTAATAAAGCCTTAGGAAGCTGGGGGTGGAGCTCAGTGGTAGAGGTGTGCTTAGCATGTGTGGTGGGTTCAATACTTGGCATCAAAATAAACATCAGAGTACAAACAAATGAAACAGAGGAAAACAGAACAATAGGAAAAAAATCAATAAAACCAGGCTTTTTTGAAAAGATCATCAAAATTGAAAACCTCTATCTCAACTAGAGAGTGCAGGGAGACTTTAACAAATGAAATCAGGAAAGATGAGATATTACAATTTGTAACACAGAACCTAACAGGAACCAACTCTATACCAAGAAACTGGGCACTCTACTTCCATGTTGCACCATGATAAAAATACAGCCATTAGCTATGTTCTGCTCTCTATCTGGTCCAAAAATTGTTTGGGAACTGAAAAAAGGAATAGCTGCCTCAAATAATGTCTCAAAAATCCTCAATAAATCCTCCTCAAAGACTGACATCTCCTAGGCCAAAAATAAAATTAATTCTGTCATTAATGGTTTGTTTGCTAGCACTGTCATGGGGTCCTTGGTAGGGGTAGGAGTGAAAAAACTCACAGAGGTCCTTGTGAGGTCTGGAACCCTATGATCTTATCCACCTGAGCTGCTGCTCAGGTTCCCTGGTGTGGCTTAGGTTAAGGGCTTGAACTTGCTCAGCTGCTCTGCTCATTTGGGCTCTCCTAGTTTAGCCTTCACTTGTATGGTGACTTTCAATTTCCCCTTGTCAGCCAGCCTGCTGTCTCCTCTGTGACTTTCCCATGGTCTCACAGACCCCTCCCCAGCTACCACTGTCCCTCCTTTGGTCACCTCAATTGGCAGGACTATCCTTCCCACAGAGCAGAGAAGTCTTCCAGTGCTTGTTTATCTAGGGTTTACTGTGTGTCAGGGAGTGTTCTCAGTACTGGGGATCAGGGTACTGAACAAGCATACAAATATCCCTGTCCTCACCAAGCTCACATTCCACTGAAGCGAAATGATAAATAAAAACATAAAATGTTATGAGAGTATGTTATGTGGTGCTAAGTTTGGATCAAAGGATAGCAGGAAAGAGGTTCTAGCATGTGTATGTGTGTTGTTTTAAATAGGGTGTTCAGGGAAAACCACACTGACAAGTGACATCTCAGGAAAGGCCAGAAGGAGGAGAGGATGGGTTGTCTGGGGAAGGGTGACCCAGGCTGAGAGGAAGCTGATGCATATGCCCTGTGTGGGGCTTTCCTGCTGTGTTCAAGACCAGCAAGGGGGCTGGTATGGCTGCAGCAGAATAATCAAGGGACAGTGATAGCAGAAGAGGACAGCAGCAACAGGTCAGATAAGACCTTCAGGCCACTGGAAAGACTTAGCTTTTCTTCTAAGTGACACAAGATTGTTGGAATAGTGCTATAAGGCAGGATTATGATGGCAGGCATGGCTGATTAGGTCTAAACTCAGGTCCTGTGCAGTCACCATCCCTGAGGAACCTCCCCTCCCAGCTTTCAGTACAAGAAAACTGTCCCCCCTGCAAGGAATGTGCTTCACTACAGGTGCATCCCCTCCATGTCTTCTCTGAGGCTGCTGCTCACTCCCCATTGGTCTCCACATGTACTTCACCCAGCATCCCTTCTGTGACATTTCTCACCCCTCCCACCAGCACCTTCTCTGTTCCCAGGACTGAGTGTTTCATTTGTGGGATTCAGCATGAATGAAAATGTAGGTCCAAAAAGGTAGGGAGAATTTCAGGACAGTAGAAGCAGAGTATTAAACCAAGGGTGGGACCCTGTGTAAAGCACACGTGGCATGCCCACACAGCCAGCCCTGCTTGTTCCTACTCCACCTGGGAAGGCAGGTGAAGGCCAGGCCCTGTGTGTGCAGGCCCCACTTCCTCCAACCAGTCCCAGAGGGAGATTGAGGCTATCAGCTGCCATTGCCACATTCTACAGAGGGCTGCATGATCTGAGTAGAGGAAAAGGCCAAGTCCAAGAACCAATGCTGGGAGGGCATGTGGACAAGAACCTGATGCTGAAAGGGAAATATCTCCTAGGCACCTTGTTTGTGCTGGGCATTGAGGGAAAACAACAGATGGACAGTGCAAATATTCAGACTGGCTTCCCTTGGGCTGGGCACTCTCCCCAGGGAAATGGGACTACAGCTGAGCCTGGAAGGATTGTCAGTAGGGATAGGGAAGGATGTTACATAGGGAAAAATTGAAAGTTACAGTGTGTTTAGGAGACAATGAGGAGGCCGCTTTGGAAAGTGGTGTACCACCCAGGGAGATCACAGCAGTGAGAAACTTTGGCTTGAAGGTGGCAATAGGGGGACGTAGTCAGTGAATTCTTTGAGGAGGAACAGCAATAGGATGAGAGTTATACTCTTGGAAGTCAGCATCTGAAGGCAGATGGTGGGCTCAGCTCCTCATCATCTGGTGAGGGCAGGGGTGGAAGCCTACCAGAGTTACCCAGGCAGAGTCTTTCCAGTAGCAGCAGCAGCAGGTCTGCACCAATGAGCAGACACAGAGGGGGTTCAGCTGCACATTTCCAAGCAACAACAACAACAACAAGGAAGAGAGCTGCACATCTCTGAGACAAAGTTCTGCGGCAGGATGCCCCAAGCCACATGCATCCCGCAGCATTTATAATTTTAGAAACCAGACTGGAACTTATTTGACCAAAATAAACCTGGCCCCAAATATTTACTTTTGTCATTAGTTTCCAGTTGTAGAAGCAGGAAGATCAACATGAACTTCAGGGTACTTCATGTGTTACCCACCAGGATTACTTCTTATGGTCTCCTCTTGCACATCCTTGTTGGGAAAGATGGCAATTACTGTTTCTCAAATATCAACCACCTCTGGACTCCACAAACCTCTCAATTTCCTTTTTTACATGGATAAACAAGTCTTCCAATCATGGGACAGTAACCAAAATGGACAAAGGAGCAAATGGCAAGCCTAGAGACATTTATTTTCATCATATAAACAGGACACACAGTACTCTTTTCTGTTTAGGACAAATTATAGAAACAGCCTTACTAAGAATATAATGAATTCTGAATTCTTAAAGCAAAAATTTTAAGACAAAGAAAATCCCATTTGGGGATTAAGGATGCAGCTCAGTGGTACCCACTTGCCTAGCATGCACCAGGCCCTAGGTTCAATCTCCAGAATAGGGGTGGAGGGAATCCCACCTTGAAATAGTCTGAATGCTCTAAGACAGGAGGCCTGTTGTCTTTATTCCCAGTTTTGAAACACAGAAACACTTCCCTGTTATGTTTTGTTTCAACAAGAGTAGAAGAGTTTATTCTAATTCAGATAGACATCACCTCTTTTGAATATGCATAGATATTTGCAAAGATGTTAATTTTGAAAATGTCATCGGATTATATCTTTGTGTCCTTTTCTTCCTGCTATCACAGTTTTCTGACAGACTAAATGAGTGATTTCATATTATTTGGATATTTGTGGCATTGGTTTACAAGTATGTTGTTTTATTTTAAAAAACAGAAAAAGTATTCTAAGACATACTTAGAAGGCTTACATCAACTACCTAACAGGCTAATAATTCAGATGGAAATATGCATTAAAATGTCACCAACAGCCTATAGTTTTTAATCTGTATAATTTGGATTCTCATAAGAGTATGACATTTTAAGAAATGCTATAAAGTCATTTGTTTCTTAAGCAGGAATTTTCTAGGAAGTAATACTTTTATAAATGGAAAAATATATTAACAAATGACCCCAAGAAACCTCTCTAGATAAAATTGCATAAACCACATATTTCAAAATAGATACCACACGTTGGGACCAAACATGGCATAAGAAGTACCATGTGATTCTTCCTACACAGAGCCCCACTCTGCCAAGGAGATCAGATATTTTAAGAACACACTTGAACTATCAGTTGGGATGGCAGTTCTCTGGAAGTCTTCAAAGTATTTGCATGATTTTCCAAAAGAAGAGCTCAAGATTCCTCTCTCCAGCTGACAACTTCAATGTCACTCTAAGAACACTGAGTGTGGATGCCACCTCAGCTTTTCCTCCTGCATCCCCAGCAGCCAGCCACCAGGCCAAGGCTCTGTTCCCAGTCTGCTCTATGGCATCCTGGCCCATGCTGCAGTCCCTCCCTCCCTGGGATCTTTTCAACAGTCTGATTGCAGGTCTCCTCCACTCTTCTAAAGTAATGTTTTCTGAAGAGCAAATGTGGCTGGCTCCCTTAACAGCTTTCAACTCCTTGGTTTGGGCTGGGCTGTTGTCATGGGACCATACAGGGTGGGAAAGGACGGTTAGTGGCCTTACCCTTTACTGTACATGGTGGCAATGCTGCCCTGGCCTGTCAAATATCCACAGGCCTGATTATCCCTGCCAGGTGTGTAAGCCCAGGCGGAGTTGGGATGAAGCCTTGCAGGCATCCCTCATAGAGAAACACATACTTAGCACTGCAGGCTGAGCAGAATGTGTTCATAAGCCTTGCTTGCCAACCACTTGTTTGCAACCTGGAATGCTATTTCCCATAAATACCATGCGATAAAGAGTAATGAGGTGCCATGCTGTCCCAGAGGGGCTGATTAACCCATAACTCAACAGAGCCATATTTGCAAGGAGAAGGAACAGCAATCTCTTCAGTAAAGACTAATCTTGCACCTGCTGCACATAAACCTTGCTAGCTCCTTTAATAAAATAATGTTCCCATCTTCCCACCATGGGCAGAGGACAGAGCATCTCCCCTGAGATAGAGCAGGAGAAGGTCTTGGTCATTCACGATTCCTTAAGGAATCTTACTATCACTGTTGTCTCTGCTTTCAGGGCTTCAGGGCACCATTTCCCAGACTATTCAGGCCAGATCTGGGAATAGGCCCTACAGGCTCTATAGCACTTCAAGCCTTTAGGTGAAGGACAGCATCCAGGACTCAAACTCAGAGAGTAACTTATGGGGGCTACTAGACATGTGGACCTCTCCTCCCCACAGCAGAAGCCTTCGTTCCCATGACCTGGGACAAAGTCCTCAAGCACAATTGTGGAGGCAAGGGCCAAGAAAACAGGACCCAGGGAAAGCAAACAGTCTGTGTCCTTGTCCCAAGATGACCAGCATTGGTAATAACCTTCCCTATAGGAGGTCTGCTCCTTACCATAGGGGTTAGGACTCATAGACCTTAAAAAGTCACAAAAGGTCAGCATCAGCACAGAAGCTGCTCACACTGAATGTGTGTAAGCAGGGTGATAGGGCTGAGGATTCTCACACCTACTATGTGCCAGGTGTTGACCTAGGCACTGAGAGATTAAAAACAGTAAACACCCTAGCATGACCCCAAAATAGTGGAAGGAGACTGACACACATCCAAGGACCTATGATAGCCTCTCACTTGGGGGTGTTAACCATGATGTGGATTGAAGAAGTCTGGCAGTGCAGGCACTGTGCCCTACGCTATGAAAGTCACTAGGCCCAGCTAGAGGTGCCCCCTCCTCAGATGGGAATAGGGAAAGAAACTGGACAGCATGTACGCTCCAGAATCCTTTTCCTCAGGCAAGTCGCTGAGTCGGTCAGAGGCTAACCTGTCACCTGGTGGAGAAAAGACCATGGGCTGCCCACCTCCAGAAGATGGAAGAAAATGGTAAGACAATGGGTAAGAAAGTCCTAGGACAGCTATAATGGGCATGGGTGGAGGAGGATGGCTGCTCTGCTCTTTCTCTCCTGGCTTCCCCTGCCCCATGCTGTCCTGAGGGCACTGGCTTGCTGAGGCTCACACAGGCCCTGGAGCCAATGGTTCAACACCATGGCTGGCACAGAGGACTCAGCATGGCCAGACTCTGGCCCTCAGGGCTGAGGAAGTGCCAAGGGAAGTAGGTCTCACAGGTGGTTTGGAGGCAGGGAAGAACTGTGTTATTAGATCAGCTTACACTTAAGTGAACTAAAAAGACTAAACCATTTGTTTGCTCACTCCCTACAGCCAGTGGAATGCACCCACCTTAAATCCCCTAGAGTTTGTGAAAGTTATGCAGTAAAAGGGTCAAAGCGCATATAACATGTTAAACCAGATGCTATTCTTCCCTAACAGAAGGTCACTTTTTGAGAATACTCCTCTTTAAGATGATGTTTCAAATTGAAAATGCCCTTAGGACCTGGCTGTTCACCATCCATAGCCCAGGTGGGAAAGCAAGGGATTCCCTCACACCTCCTGCAGGGCACCTGGCAGGAGTCTCCAGCCCCCTCCTGGTATGAAACCATCAGGGCAGCTGTTGCACAGCCTGGAGAAATATGGTTACTTGGAGCAGAAGCAGACCTATAGAACAACCCGAGCTGTCAATTAAAGGAGGAGAATAGTTTCCTTTTTAAGCAGCTCTAGCAGCTCACACCCCTGCTCCCTGCCCCAGGCAAGCCAGTTGTGGAGGGAGCTGCACCCACATGCTCAGCCTCACCAAGACTTGGTACACACCACAGAACAGTCCATCAGCCGGAAGGAAGGTCTGGAGACCAATGGCAACAGGCCAGCTCAGTCTCCAAGACAGCGCACCCTAGCATGGCCTCAAAGAGCTCAAGCAGACATCATGAATCCCTCTTTCATCTACAAATTTTTACTTTGAACAATTTTAGGAGACTAAACCCCTCTGTCAGATGGTAGTCTGAGTAACACTTCCTCTCAAAGACAGCTACATCCTGACCCCCAGAACCTGTGAGTGTTGTTGTCTATGGCAAACAGAACTTAGAGATTTGGTTAAGGATTCTGAGAGGGGGAGATTATTCTGGATTATCTAAGTGGGCCCTAAATGTAATCACAAGGGTTCTTGTAAATGGGAAGCAAGGTCAAAAAGGGAAGTAGGAGATGTGAGATGGAAGTAAAAGGGTGAAGTGATGGGAGGAAGGCCATGAACCAAAGAATGCAGGAAGCCTCCAGACCTGAGTAAAAGGTAAGGAAATAAGATTATTCTGTAGTCTCCAGAAAGAGCTGGTCCTGTCCATATCTCAGTTTTAACTCATTAAAGCTGCCTTGACTTTGAACCTCTAGAACTGTAAGATAAATTTATGCTTTTTTAAGTCACTGAGTTTGTGGTGGTCTTTTCTAATAGCCAGAGGAAATTTAAGGCCCCAGCAAGAGAGAAGACTCACCCACAGGGCTTCCATAATTTCCCATCCTCTTAAATTAGTTTCTGGACCCCTGATTGCTCCAGCTAGCCCCCTTCTCCCACTGAGCTGCAGGTATGGGGTTCATGCTTGCAAACCAAACATCCTTCTCTGTCTCCCCCAGGGCCTCTGCCAAGCACTGTTCTTGGAACCCAAGAGAGGCCCCAGAAACAGACTCCATTCTCTTGAGTAAGGGGAGCCCTAGCTCCCTTTCCCATTTTACCCCTGCTCATCCTTCTTCAGCTACAGGCTCTGACCTGCTAATTAATTCTCCAACTCTTGCAACCACTGCTCCCACCAATTCCTCGACTTCTCTAGGACCTAGCTTTGTATTAGAAACAGTCTCCTTAAATAATCTGTCCAGAAACAGCTCCCAACACCTGCCCCACCTAGTTCCTATTCCGGTTTCTATCTCACACTTGAATTTTTAAAAAAGATGGAGGTGAAAATATATTCAGAGAATCTAACCTGTCATGTTGTGTTAATTATCAGCTTGAGGCAAAATTCTAATACTGTTTTCCCAGAGAAGAGAAAGCTTAAATTCTATGTTGGGGAAATCATTCTGTATGTCCACAAGCGAGGGCTCTCAACTCAGAACAGCCCCTGGGAAGCAGGTTCCTCTGTCCACAAGATCCCTAAAGGCCATTTCCCAAGGAAATCCACAGCAAAGTGTCTGTAATAGGAAAGAAGTTTTCAAACTTTACATGTAATATTTTTAATGGTAAATGATCCCATTGCTACAAATTCTAGTATAGTTGGAGGCCTCTGCTACTCCCCCAAATGCCCCTTATATTTTCTTCTTCTTTTTTTTTCTAAATTTATTTTTAGTTGTAGATGGACACAATACCCTTATTTTATTTATTTTTATGTGGTACTGAGGATCAAACTTAGTGCATTGCACGTGCTAGGTGAGCACTCTATCACTGAGCTACAACCCCAGACCCGCTTACTGTTCTTTTCTTATCATCCTATGGGGCCCAACTCCCTGGGTAAAGCAGGAACTCCGTTGGGGCAGGGAATAGTGTCTGCTTCACTGACTGACCTAACTATGAACAGAGAACCCAGATCACAGACAGTTCTTAATGTTTATTGGCAAATGAATCGATTTGTTTCCAAGCTGCAGCCACTGTCCTTTATTTAAGCCTATATTAAATGCAAACAAACAAAAACCAACCCCCACAGGGTATGGTGGTACACACCTGTAATACTACCCAATACCGACTAAGGAGGTTGAGGCAGGGAGACCACAAGTTCAAGGACAACCTGAGCAACTCTGTGAGACCCTATCCCGAATACAATGACTTAGTGTTACTGTAAGGCAGTGTAAGAGAACCATTAAGAGAACTGACTGACACTAAAACAATGTGACTGGAAAGACAGAATGAAAGGGGAGTGTCTCTAATAATGTCAGTCCAGATGACAATCCTAAAGACAGATAACATTTGTAGGCTCCAGGGCTCCAGGAAATATACTAAATGCAAGAAGACTTGGAAATATCTCACATGAGGCCATAAGGACCCCAGCTATCTGGAGCAGATAGAGGGTCTTATGAAGGTGGCAAAGGCCTTGACTGATGGCAACGGGGGCAGACTGGACCAGGGCAGAAGGAGTTCCAATAAATTACTCTTTGAGACATTTTCTGATGCCAGGTGGATTTTTGAGTTCCTTAATAAAGGCACAGAAAAACAAAGAAAGCTGCCCTGTATCAGAGCTGATCAGAGGCAGACAGTCGAGTATAACTTGGATCCAGGTACTGAAGCACATTTCTTTATTCAATGAGCAAGAATTCATGTAACTGAGTACATCAGCATCTGTTCCCCCTGGAGCACTCTTCTGTATACTTCTGGGTTCTTCCATGACTCTGCATCTGCTCCCCTTATCCCCTCAATTAGCACCCCCAGGCCTCCCTGGATCCCCCACCTGTTCTTCCCTCTTAAGAACTAGTGCTATGAAACTTGGAAATTTCTCCCTGAAAACCCCACCCCATGCTTCTCTTCCCTAGTTCCTATTATGCCCTTGGGCCCTTGGCTCATCGAGCTCTTTTCTTGAATATCTGCTATCAAACACAACAGCAATGAATTTTATACTTTACTCATTCATGTATTATTCAACACCATATCTCCAGTGCTTGGATGCTTAAATTAAGGTTGAATGAATTAAAGAATGAAGGCTTCATTGCTTACAGTTTGTCAGGCTGAGGGGCGAAACTGCCTTTACACCCCTCTGGAAGTTCTAAATAAAAATTTGATGACTGAGTGACACTGTGCACTAAATGGAAACATTTAATAGTAAAATTATATCATTTGCTGGTAAGGCTACATTTTCGATTTAGATGACATCAACTTCATAAGGTCTAAATTTATTCATCTATATTGGACTACAATTTAGAACATCAGATCAGCAGATAATTTTCCAAAAAATTACAATGAAAGTGTCTCTAACACTTTAGGGCAAAATATGTGCCATAAATATTAAACAGATATATAAATACTTTCTTACTTTTCATTTGTATATAAACCATAGGAAAAATCACTTTATATTTAGAAGGTTGTTCATACTCTGCTAAATTCTAACTTAAAAGCTAAAGTATTATGTTTCAGTGGTACAGAAAGAAGCTCAAGACATCCAGACTTTGCCAGCTCATGGCACCAGAGTGTTGAAGCCTCCTCTTTGAGCCTCTGTTTTTCTCTCTTTTTGGTACTGGGAAGTGAACCCAAGGGTGCTCTACAACTATATTCCCAGCCCTTTTTATTTTTTATTTTGAGATAGGGTCTCACTAAGTTGCCTGGGCTGGCCTTGAACAATCCTCCTGCCTTAGCCCCCTAAATCACTGAGATTACAGGCATGTGCCACAGTAACTGGCTATTTCTCTAACTCTGATCTCACCCAGCACTCCCTGCCCTCTTGCTTTCCTGCCAGAATATTTGTGCAGAACAAACAAAGTGGTCTATGAGAAAGTACTTTATACACTAAGAAGCACTGTATTAATTTCCTAGGTTTGCCAAGCAAAGAACCACAAGATGATTGACTTAAATTTACTGTCTGACAGTAGTTCTAAAGGATATAAGTCTGCAATCAAGCTGTTGGTAGGGTCAGGCCTCTTCCTCGTCTCTCCAAACCTCTGGTGTTTGTCTGCCATCCTTGCCATTCCTTGGCTTATAGGCACTTCACTCTAATCTCTGCCTCCATCACCAAAGGGCCATTTTTCCCCTGTGTGTCTCTGTTTCTGTGCCTCTTCTCTTCTTTTTGTAGGGACTGAAAAGTCACCTGGGATTGAGGACTCATCTTATTTCCAAATGATCCTACCTTAACCACTTACATCTGCAACAAACCTACTTTCAGACAAGGCCACCTGTTAAAGGACTTCTACATATCTTCTTGGAGGACACAGTTCAATCCACAAGTAGCATGGGATAAAAGCACCATATTTAAACCCCACTGAGAAAATGTTAGTCAAAGTAATTCAGACTAATCCTACTGGGAAGGAGAACAGCTTAAAAAAATTTAAAACTCTGCTTGAAGTTATAAAGAATTAACAGATAGTAAGGAATAATGGGGCCAAGATTAAGGGGAAGAGAGAAATCCAGAGACATGAGTATGATATTTGGAGATGCTGTTCCCATGGGAATGCCTGACACTTCTGGAAGGAATGGCTGAGTCTAAGAAGCTGAACGGCATTTCAAACAACTTGTGAAGCCATGCAGACTAAAACTGGAGTCCTATTCCCAAAGGACTATACCCTAAGCAGACTGGTTCTCACAGGTACAGAAGTCCTCTCAATCCCTAGATTGAAAGGCTAGATTATAGCCATACCAGTTTACTGGTACCCTAGGTGCCTGCCAGAAGAAAGTATAAATTCTGCTTAAAGGAAGATAACCTCATCAAGGCCTCAGGTTATGTCTATAAATTGTCATCTATGATATCTGGCACTTAATCAAAAATTACTAAATATATGAGGATATAGAACAATACAAATGTACTCTAAGTAAAACAACAGGTAATAGAAACAGCTCATAAGGGCTACAAATAAATGTGATCAGATGCTAAATTAAGGGGAAAAAGAGTTTGAAGAGGTAAAAAATAAAATTAATAAGTTTCTCAGGCAACTAGAGTCAGAACAGAACAAAAAGAACATACAACAATTCTAGAGCTTAAAAAAACTAAAATTAAGAATTCAATAGGTTTAATAGCAGTTTCAGTACAATTACAAGAGTAAATTAGTGAACTAAATGATAGAAATAAAGAAAATATATGGTTTGAAACTCAGAGAGACAGAAGGACAGAAAATAAAGAAGAGAGGTTAAGAGATACAGAGGACATAGTGAGAAGGAGTAACAGATATGCAATTACAGTCAAAGGAGAGAAAAGACAACTGGGCAGAAGAAACAGCAGCCAAGAATTTTTAAAAATTGAATAATACCACCAACCACAGATTTAAGATTTAAGTGAGTGAATCCCACATAGAATAAATAGAAATAAAACTAAATCTAGGCCCATCATGGCAAACTGCTTAGAAACAAAGACAAAGAGAAAATGTTAAAAGAAGTGTGTGTATATGGGATTAACAATAAGATCAACAAATGATTTCTTAATCAAAATACTAAAAGTCAGAAGGTACTGAAATATTACCAAAATATAAAGAAAATATCCAAACATTTAAAGAATATTACCAATGATAAACAAATTCTTTAGAAAGAAGTAATGAATTTTATACAAACTCTTCCAGAAAACAAAATAGAAGGTACTTTCCAACTCATTTTCTGACTTAAAGCTATGATCTAAAAACATAGCAAGGACATTACACAAAAGTAAAATTATAATAAAAAATCCTTTTCATGAGTAAAATACAACATATTAGGAAACCGAATCCAGAATATATAAAAATGATAATATATTGTTAACAAATCAGTTTTGTTGCAGGAATGGAAGTTATTATATTAACAGATTCAGCATGAAATGTTTAAAGTCACTTGCTCAAAGTCACTTATCTAATAAGTGGTGGGGGTGGTGAGTGAACCCAGGCAGTCTATACCCCCATCGTAACTACTCTTTCAAGAACATGAAAAGAACAGAAATGACTGATATATTGACTTTGTGGGAAATAAAAGTTTAATGTTTAATCAGCATTATGTTTAAATACTCTCAGTTTTAGTTCATGGGCACCACTAGTTTTGAACTGCAAGCAATGGTGATGTGCTGTCCCTTCACTCCCTCCCCATGTGTGGGACCTGGCGTTGTGGCCCTGCTCAAGGTCACAGAACCCCTTAACTGCAGAGTCCCTGGTAGAAAGGGGCAGACTTTCTTGCAGTGGGAGGATTAGGGAACGGAGGCTGCCCATGCAGGACTGTTTCTCTCCCTCCTGCTGCTGATTAAAAGAACACCACCACACCAGGAAAAACAGGAAGCTGGTTTCCAGATAGGCCCAAACAACAGCTCCACTGTTCGGAGCTACTGGCAGGAGGCACAGTCACTGCCTGTCCCTGGGCCTCCTGCCTGGAAGGAAATGGTCAGCCTCAGGGCAGCATTGGGCAGGCCACGGGCAGGAGAGGTGAGCACTGCTGCCTGCTTCTCCTATCCAGCCACTAAGTCACCCTTCTTAGCCCGAGGCTGGAGAAGGCAAGGAGCCTCCAGGTTACTGAAAACCCACTAAAGTCAGTGTCTGCTCATGGTCCCAGTCCCACACCTGGATATTGGGTATCTTAACTTTCATGGTACAAATGCAGACAGCAAGGCTCAGAGCACTTACATGATCTGCTCAGTGATGACATCACAGCAGCAGGGAGTAGAACCTGGCTATGTCTACCTCCAAAGCCCCTAATTTTGATGCATTTTTCATTATGCCACACTGTAAAATTTCTTTCTTGAATTTATCCAAAGGGATATCTTGATTTTTATTTTGCTAACAAAATAGACACTCCAATGAATTGGTATCTGTTTCACCATAAAGAAAAACTCAATGTAAATTTTCAAAAATTCTTAAAGAAATAAATTAGTTGTAGCAGTTATGACAAAGACAAATATCAATACTGGATAAAATCTGCATATAAATTGCGAAGAAAAACCAATAGTAATCCCTCTAATAGTAATTTCAACAGAAATACTAATCTCTAACAAATGTGGAAAAAATTTCCACTTCATTTTAAATCAAAGAAATGCAAAAATAATCTCATATATATGTTAGAGTCTAAAGAAGTTGATCTCATGGAAACTGAGAGGAGAATGGAGGCTGCCAGAGGCTGGGGAGAGTGAGGGCATGTGCAGGGATAGGGAAAGGAGATCAGTGGGTACTAAGTGACAGATAGACAGGAATAAGAAGTTCTGGTGTGCTAACACAGCAGGGTCACTACAGATCACAATAATGTCCTGTATATTCCAAAACCTAGAAGGATTTTGAAAGTTTTCATCATAAAAAAATGGATGAATGTTTGAGAAGATAAGCTTCATCTGATATAAACATTATAGAAGGTATACATGTACTGAGACATAAAATGGCTTCCATTAATATGCATAATTTTTTAGGTTTTCATGTATTAGAGAGAAATTTAAAAAATTTTAAAAACCCAAAGAAGTGCAAAAATACTATTAACATCCATTAGCTAGTATAATGGCAAGAACTTATAAAACAAAACATTGGTACAAGAGCAGATTACTAGTGGAAGTTTAAATTGCTACTATTCTTTTGAGAAGCAATTTAGTAATCTGTACCGAGAGTCAGAGATGCTTTTATATATTTCTTTACCCAGTAGTTCAATTTCCTGAGTATCCTAAGGGATTAATTTAAAATATGAAGAAGCTGTATGTAGCATGGGGACCTTCCTCTGTGCATTACTTATCCTGTAAGCAGGATAAGCAGAAAGCAGTCTAAATGTCATACAGAGAGAGCATGGCTAATAAATGTGGGCATATTATTCAGACATTAAAAATGATGGTGGTAGAATCTACAAAGCAAAACAAAAAAAAAGGCAGTTTGCTGCAACATTGGGAAGGAATAATTGGGATAAGGGTGTAGAAATGTGGTTTGTGATGTAGTGTAGACATGTGATTTATTTAAAAAACTACACGACAAGAAACTAGAAAAAAATACACAAAAGAGAGAAAAGAGAGTATATCATTCAATATATTGTACACTGTCTCTTCTTGTAGGTTTACAAACATTTGCCATAGCTTCCACTTTTATCAGGCAGTTTTTTTTTAACAAAAGAGAACTGCATTTGGAATACTCTCTGCTGTGATGGACATTCGCCCACTTGGAGGGTGCTCCCAGGTGGTGAGCTTCCAGAAGCAGGCCTGAAGGGCGGCTCACAGCATCCCTTCTTTCATGCGGTTTCTAGGCAGCATTTATGCTGTTTGTGTTCCCACCCTACAAAGGGTACTTTTGTTCCATTAACCACTTCTGGTTTAGCTGCTACTCTAAGGGTTACGGAGACTACCATGCAAATCAAACAGTAGAAGCTTTCAGGTTTCTTAAGAAAAACTCGAGGACTTTCTATTTGTTAGTTTTGCACCTCAGGAATAGAGGCTGCATTAACCATGGTTCCTGGCATATCACTGACAATATCTAGGCAGAAGCCCTATGTGTATATATGCTTTTCATTTCCTTTTATCCCTATAGCCTGCTTCCATCCGCTTAGTCCATGGGAAAACTTTATAATGTGCTTAAATATTTGTGCCAGTGCTCACAAAATGTGCACTGTATACTCTTATGAGCACCTATTTTTAACTTACAAAAATACAGTTTGTGCATCTTATTCTTACTTTTTCCAGTAAGCACTGTTTTCAACATTGACCCAAATTGCTATATGCATAATTCCTAATGTCTGTGTAATAAATATTCTGTGATGGGCATCATTCATGGCATCTCTGGCCACATCCTTTCCAGGCCTGGCTGTCACTCTGCAGTTTTCTCCTTTAGCACCTCTACTTACCCTACACACATAACACTCATGCCCTATTTGCATATGGCCTAACATAATCCTAACAGTATCAAATGACGAGGACTAAAATTCTTCATTTTTGTTTTAAAGAGAAAATTTCATGCAACATGTAATTTTCAAAAATGTCTTTTTCTTTGTGTCAGGAAGTCTCTGTGCAAACTTTAATAATTAAGAACATATCAATAAGAAATCGTTGGTTTCCTTCATCCTCCCTTAGACCTAGTTTGAAGCAGCTGCTTTCCGCAAGGTCACAAATGGCCACCTAAGACCCTCAAGATCAAAATCTAAATTCCAGAGATGTCAGAAAGTCCTCACTGACATTCGAAGTCATGATTTCGTAATCTGATCTCTCTGAGGTCATCCTTTGATCCTAAAATTGACACTGTGGGAGCCATGTATGTCTTAGCAATGCACATATCAGGGAAGAGGAAAGGAGGCAGGGTTTTAGCAGGAGTATGTACAGGGGTAATGGCCTTACTCAGCCAAATGCCCTGTGACCCCTCCATAATATGGGTGCTTGTGACTGAAATGTTCTTCATTTTGCACTACACAAATTCAAATGAAATGTTCTTCATTTTACAGAGCCACACAAGCTTCATATTAACAAAGCAGTTACACATACCTTCACCTAGCCCTCATGGCCAATGGACATGGTGCAGGACGGGTATTACCCACATTGGGTCAGGAGGGAAGAAGGTAAGGCTCAGAAGGTGAAGTGACCTGTTCACAATCACAAGTTCAGAAGGGGGTGGGAGTGACAACACTCCAGCCTCAGTCGGTGTGATGGATGGTCCCTGCCCTCTCCCCTTACCAGAGTGGACAGCACCCTTTCTAAGCCTTCTTTGGAAATCAGATTCTGCCAATCTGTGACTACCAGGGCACCAGGGACTCCTGTCCTAGGAACTCTTGCTCTGAAGATCATATTTCTAACAGTCCCTCCCTCCCAGGATCTTGGTGAACCATCAGGGTTCACTGATCAGGGAGGCACTGATGAAAAATGGGAGCCCCAGAGGGCTGGCTCCTCCTCTGTGTGCAGTCATCTCTTTTCGGAACGGAAAAGATCTGAGGAACCTTATCCACCAGGGTTCTGGCAGGAAACAGATGGCACTCCCCAAATGGGTAATTTGAGAAGAGTTTAATAAGGGGACCATTTATAGAGGGACCAGAGCGCAGTGCTCTGGGAGCAATAACAGTGATGCACTCACACCCCTAGGTCCAAGGGGGTGAGGGAGGAGAGGCCACTGAAGCACAGTGCCCCAAGAAGGGGCACAGGACCTTTGGTGAGGCCAAAGGGTGGGACCGGGAGAGTCAATACTTCTTCTGATCCATGCTCCCCACTGGGCAAAGAGCACAATAGGGGGCCAGGAAGCAAGGGAGCCCATTCATATAGTCTTACTGGTCAGCTTCCAGGGCACAGGGAGGGTGGGGAAGAGTTGGGAGGAACCCTGGAGGGGCAAACAGAAAACATCCTGCCTAAGACCCAACTAAACCAAACTCTTGACTTGAAAGGCAAGGGGAGGGTTGGTGGGGGGGCGGGATGCTGGCCCAGAAAATCAATGGAGAGTTGCAGAACTGGGCTGGGAACTTAATTCCTGGCTGCCAGTCCATACTCTTCCCCTCTCCATTTGATGCAAGGATATCTTTTCCTATACGCACTATTGGAGCCTTGAAAACTAACAAATAGACTTTCATGTTAGCCAGACTTTGTAGGTTACTCTGTTTTATGGATGGTACATTCTGAAGCTATTCCTCTATGGTACAGTCTATACTCCCCCTGAGTGACTCCCCAAATGCCTACATGGTTTACATCTAGGTGCTAGGCTTTTGACACAGGAGTCAAGAGTCTCTCAGTGTAAAGGGAATACAACTCAAGACAAAAAACAAAACAAAAACTGAACGAAGTATAGGTATGTAAACACACGTGGGTCTGGAGAATGCATCTGTGGCTCTACAGAGAAGCCCAGCTGCAGCAAAAAAGGGAAGCAAGGAACACGTCCAACCAACCACCCAGCTCAGAAGACCAGGCCCCTGACCTTCAGTGCACTGATGGCACTCTCCCACCCCATGCACATACAGAAATAGCTGTGCATTGACCCGCGAGTCACCCAGGCCTGGAAAAATACTCCAGGACATTTTAAAAATCACATGTTCTTCCAAGCCTTTTAAAACTTGACTGGAGAACAGGCTGGCTAAAAAAAGAACGACTCATTGAGATCCTTTTTGTAGGCATTATCTGAGCTATAAATTCAAAATGAAATATCTAAATGTTGATTCTCAATTTTCTTTATGAATTCTGTCAACCTTGCCCCCTTTATGAAGTAAGGCACATTTCCCAATTCTTTGGTTAACAGGTTTTTGTCAAGAAAACTCTGAAAAAACTATTGATGATTAATCTCATACAGATATTAGCATGACAGCTCTATAACTACAAAAATCAGAAAACCAGAGAATTCTTGTTTAGCTTTCTAATTTTTACATTCAATTCTTTCCATCTTTAAATGTTTCCCAAGTCCCTGTGCTTGGAACTGCGGGCAGAACAAAGTAACGAGTTAGCAAGGCAAGCCGGGGGGCCAATCACTAAGGAAGGTTCTCCCACCTTCTGTTTCCTGTAGGCAGTGAGGAGGCACTGATGGCTTCTGAACAGAGGAGTCATTAGACCACATCGTGTTTTGGCAAGTTATACTTTACAGGATGACGAGGAGATCCAAAGGTAGGAAGCCTGGTGAAGCCTGTTGAGGAGGCTGTTGCAGTTCGGATGTGAGGATGCACACAAAAAGGATTTTCTCAAATCAGAGATTTGGACCAGGTTTTCACAATGCAGAAGGAAGATGTGTCCCAGACACATGGGAATAAAGGGATTTGTGGCCATGAATGTGTTTTTTCCATAACAAGGAGGCAGAGCAGAGAGCCACTGGGTGAAAGTCAAGACAACAGGAAGTTGTGTCATTCACAGGTTCTAGTCTTGGAGTGTAGTACCCACAGTACTTATGCTTGGGGACCTGGGGTGTGATAGTTCTCTGGTTAGAGATGAAAGGGGACATCTTGCATGGCAGGGCCCCCTGTCTCTGCTCTGGTAGGTCACCACCTCCTGAGGAGCCATTTCCCGCTCTGTACAACTCTTTATACTGTAAGGTTCCTTCTCGGTGAGGGTGAAACCAGTACCCTGGGGTTTTCTATCCATAAGGGTTAGGTCCTTTTCTCTAAATCCTGATGTAATCCATTACTTCTGCTGGTGTGTTAGCTTCCTGAGAAGGGGTGAAGTGCAGACCTTCCCCCAAAGGGAATTAGCCCTAAACAACCAAAATAAATAAAAACTCCGTAACAACTTGGTGCTTCTCAGTAATCAGGCTTTTTTTCTCTGCTTAAGTTGTAAACGTCACATAATCAAGTTCAAAGTTTCAGTGAAGGGCTGTCCAGCTGGTAGTATAACAGGCAGCCAGCCCAAGGAGTCAACTTCACTCTATAGCATTCTTCACCATAAGATTTGTTCTGCAGCCTCCAGCCCTAGACTGGTTGAAGGAGTCCTACAAGCATAGGAGTATGTGGCAGGGATCTTGTAAAGTTATTTTCTGCTTTAACCTGTTATAGCCCTTGCAAAGACTGTTTGAATAAACCAGTCACCTAGTGGAAGTGGCAGTGAAGGCTGCATTGGGGACTGGAACCAACCAGAAGCAACTGCACATGGAACAGGCAGGCAGGCACTCTGCCCAGCAGTGGCAGCATCCTGACCCATTGCAGTTTTTCTGGAGGGAAGTATAAACACAAGGTGGACGAGAAGAGGGCCTACCCAGCTTTCACTCAGAGAGGCTCTGAGCTTGTGCCTGGTACTATGAAGCCACCTCAAAGTCCAAACTGAGAGGAGTCTGGTGGAGTGTGTCAGGCTGTGACATTTCTTTGCTCAGTCTGTTTGCCTTCACAGGATTGTGATATCCCTTATGATAGCAAGGACACCTCTGCCTGCTGCTGGCACTTGACCCTGAGGGCCCAGATGTGCTATCTGCATAAAAAATTGCACAAATAACCCAAAACCACTACTGAAGAAACAGAGGAGCATTCTGCATCAGTCTTCCTTATGTCCCCTTCCCTGGTCACTGAATGCAAGCTCTCACATCTGTGTTCCAAAAACTCTCCCTCACCCCCTCAAAAGTCAGCCTTATACCTCAGGGTTCAAAGCCATTTTGCAGCAGCAGCAGCAGCTGTAATAACAGCAACAAGCAGGCCTCTCAAGTGAGTCACTGTTTGGAAGTATGTGTGCACACATTCCCTCATTTGTCCTAACGACTTGCACCTTACCTCTGAGCAGCTTGAGATGAAGGATATGCTAACAGCAGCTTCCTTTTCTAATGACAAGGTCTGCCTCAGGAGTGCCAGCACTCCTTCTGCTCCCTTTCCAAGCTCTCTCCTCCATCTTTGCATAGAACCCACAGTTTTGACTGTGCCTGGGGTTGGTAGACCAGTTGGTTGGCCCAGGCTTATGCTTGGCTCTCTAACAGTCAGAGAAGAAGAAGCCCAACACCATCTCAGTCTCCAATACCCCAGACCCACTGAGGACCAGCATCATCATATTGCTCAGCTTCAGGGGGATGGTGTTTCCTGAAGCACAAACCACTCAGTTTAAGTTTAAGCATTGCTTAAGTTGTGCAATGCTATGCACTTTAGACTCTGCAGTAATGCACTGGGGAGGCACTTTCTACAGCAACAATGATGGAGAGCACTCACAATGTGTCCTGTGGCCATGGGCAGCCTGGTGTAAGCCTCTGCCTGACTGTTACTCAATGGTGGCTACAGACTAACCTAGACATAATCTTTTCTGGGAAGTCTTAATATGAGATGCAGTAGTGGCAGCAGAGACAGTATTTGGGGTGAGACAAGAAGAAGAAGTGGGCAAAGATACCTGGAAGAATCCCTAGGGTGGGAAGCCATGCGTGCCCAATTCTAAAATGATGGCATGATGATGGGTCCCCAGAGCTCCCAGCATCTGAACCAAGACACCAATGGGCCCACTAGGAAGTACAGAGACCCATGTAGACTCTAGTTTCCCCACATCCCAAGGAGCTCCTATCCCCTGAGGCCAATGAGGTATACTTCTGGTAAGCTGCAAGAGCCTGGCTAGAATAGGGAGATTATACTGGAGGAAACTGAGCTTCAAAGAAATGAAATGGCTTGTTAATTCAGACACCAAAGACTGCTAACCCATCACACATTCCCTCTGCTCCCTTCCTGATAGAACTGATTTCTTCAGGGATGGCAATATGCCCTGCTAAAACTTCTCCCTGGCTTACAGGTGACCATGTGACATGATTTTGGCCAAAGAGGCTTTTGAAAACAGTGTTTGCTCTCCTGAAACAGGGATTGCCCTTTCCCTCTTTCCTACTTTTTAGCTTGGACCATTCAGAAAAAAGGCCTCAGAATGCACCAGCCACCCTGTACCATGGAGATGAAAGTCATCTGCCAAGGACAATACAGGTAGGAAAATAACAGATTGGGTCTCCTATGAGCCCTGTCCTGGCTTCTTCCAGAATTC
Source organism: Spermophilus citellus (assembly GCF_964194105.1). Classification (NCBI taxonomy): domain Eukaryota; kingdom Metazoa; phylum Chordata; class Mammalia; order Rodentia; family Sciuridae; genus Spermophilus; species Spermophilus citellus. The sequence goes on along the minus strand of NC_138196.1, from coordinate 12,187,541 downwards.
TCATTGTGTCATAAAGATAACCACCTACTGGTTTATGCCACTTGTTGTGGTTTGGATGTGGTTTGTTCCCAAGGATTCACATGCTGTAGGGTAGGTCCTCAGTGAAGCAGTATGAGAGGTGATGGAACTTTAAGAGGTGGAATCTAGTGGGAGGTCATTAATCATTGGGAATGTTCCCTCAGAAGGGATTGTGGGACCCTAGTCTTTCTGGTTCCCTGTCTGTGATGTGATTTCTTGTTCCTTCATGTATTCCCACCATGACAGCATCTGCTGAGGGCCTCACGAGAGGCAGAACCAATGAGGCTGCCTGGTCTTGGACTTTCAACCTCCACAACTGTGAGCTAAAAAAAAAAACACTTTATACATAATTAGCCTGCCTCATGTATTTCATTATAGTAAAAAGAAAATGAACTCATATACCACTTCATTGGTTTTTCTAATTTTTGCAGCTAATCCAAATACCTGCCTATACAACAGAGTTGCTGGTAAACAGCAGATCTGCAACTCTATCGAAGGTCTGTAGAACTCTAGCACTCACTTACCTTATTTCTAAGGGCAACACTATCTCCTGTTCTCAGAACAAAAAGGTCTGCAAATTGAACAAGATGCTATACGTAAAGCACATCTCCATGAACGCTCAATAAATATTAATCCATGTTACCACTGTCATCATTTGGTCGAGTAGGGTCTACGCCACTTAAAACTCCGGTTTAGCACCTTACATAGCACAAATACAAACTCAGAAAGTGTTATCTCTTTCAGAAAGAGAAACAGAGAAGGGCGGGCTAGATCCTTTGGCTTAACAGGGTTCCCGGGAACAGAGGGGTTGTTCTTGAGATAAACTTCTATTCCCATAGCCTGCTTGTCCTCCTGGGAAGAACATGCAGACCCAGAGGCCAGAGTGAACCCTGGCATGATCAGTGGATCTGAATATTCCCTTCCTGTTCCTTCTACCTGGTCTCGGGCCCCTTCAGAGAATGCACAGAAAGTCAGAGCCCATGAAAAGGGGCCAATCAGGTTCAGTTAGGGGCATCAGATACCCTGGCAAACTCACACACTTCCTAGGCACAGAAGTGTGTCACCTGAAACAAGGGATATTGCTACTTTTACAAGAGGAAAACAATGAAAATAAACTAAATGTCTAATGAGGTACTGTTAGAAAAAGTGATGTTGTGTCTATAAAATTTAGGGGATACATTACATCTTTGTATATGATGTTCTCTACAGATTTTCCATAATATGAGAAAATTCTCGTGGTATGTATAAAATAGCTGGTAGAGGAGCTGGGGGTGAAGCTCAGCATGCACAAGATCATGGGTTCAATCCCCAGCACCGCAAAAATAAAACAACAATAACAAAAAAAGATGGCATCATAATCAATATCTGTGGCATATTTCTGATGATTGCTTTATGACACTTATATGCACATAACATATATATAAGAGAAATTAAAAGGTGAGAAGAAAAAAATCTTTTAAGAAACAATGGTGATTAACATCTTTAAGTTGTTTTATCATGGGTATCTGTTTTTTTTTAACATTTTTCTACATTTTATAATATTTCAATAGCACCTTTTATAACCAAAAAAATCCTCATAAATTAGCAATGTTATGACTTGTCATTAACATACTCCCTTTTCTCTCTTCATATGCTTATATCAATAGAAGCTAAATGTTGTCAAAAGTGACCCTTATTAATCTCAATACAGCATAAACTTCCAAGCTGACTGGAAGAACTGCTGATACTGTTTTTTCACCTGATCTGATCTAAGACTTCTGACAAGGTGGAGGGTATATGATCTACCTCACAGTCTCCCCATTGGCAGTAAGGAAGAGAGAGTCCTTAAGTTATTTAAAGAACAAAAACAGCTAACACTTTTTGAGCATCTTCTGTGTGTTAGCAACTGATTAAATAAATCTGTAAATACTATTATTATCCCCATTTTATAGATGAGGAAACTGAGGTACAAATACATTAGGTAATTCACCCAAGCTTACTTAGTAAGTGGCAAAGCTAAAGTTAACATTCAAAAAATGTAAATCCAGAGTCCATGCTTTTAACAATCTTACTTTGCAATATCTCATTTCAATTGCTCACATGGTCTGTGCCAAAACTGGAGAGTCTCTGGGAAGCAAGGCCCCCTCTGAGTCTTTGCTTCTTCTGGCACATCTATGATGACCTGGCTTCCTCACTTTCTTTTCCACTGTCATATGTGATCCTCATGTCTTTGGCTTGTGCCTGTCCTCTGCCTTTCTGGGCTCACGTTTTTCTCAAGGCCCAAGTGCTAGCATAGTAGATGCCTGAAGCCTAGTCTTTCAGCATCTCAAGACCAAACTTCAGAGGAAGCAACCTGACTCTTTCTGTTTTTGCCCAGACCACAGGATGGCCACAGTTCAAGCTGTGAGCTGGCAACTCCTGCAGGTGGTATCCGCCTTGGACCAGACCCTGTGGGAGGCTGATGGGGGCTGTGGACTAGAGACTGCAGCACTGGCTCTTGGTCCATAGGGGCTGACTTCCTAAGGGGCAGGGTCTCCAGCTTTGGAGTGGGCTACTGAAAGCTTGGAAACTCACTTTACAATCTAAATGGCAGCATTCTTCAGGACTGTTTACTCTCTCTCCTATTTGAGGGCCTTCATTCCTGTGAATTTAAATATCATCTGTGCTGGTGGCCTCAAATTCGTATCCCCAGCCTAGACTGCTCCTGCAGGTTCCCACCCAGAATTTCACTGCCTACTTAGCACCTGTCCCGGAAAGGCTTACAGACATCTCAACCCCTAAGTGTGTAAAACAGAAAGGCCTGCATGGCCCTCTGTAAAAAACCTGACCCCGCCTACCTCTCCAAGTTCACCTCAAGTTACTTGCCTACTCACTCACTCACTGGAATTGAGTTGGCTCCTGGATCACACCAAGTATTTTCCCACTGCATGGCTTTAGCACCTGCTGTTTTCTCTGCCCTAGAATGCTCCTTAATGGTAACCCTCCAAGAGGCTTCCCTGACCACCAGGCAAGACTGAGGGCCTACAATAATATCTATCATAGTTACTGGTTTACGGCTTTCCTAGACCTGATTATATCTGTAATTAATTAGTTAATTAAATTTCTGTTTATTTGCTATCATCTGCCCTCCCCACTAAATAGTGAAGTCCATGAGAGCAAGAACTCTGTCCCACTTGTTGTGTATTATTTGGCACACAGCAGGTCCTCAGTAATTACTGCTGAATGACCAAATGGAATGTGGGTCAAGCCAGTAATTAAACATATTTAACATAATTGGAATAAATGAAAGCATTTGTGTAAAGCTCTTGGCGTGGGGTATATAGTAAGCACTCAGTAGCAGTAATAATATGGCCACTGCTATTGTTGCGTTGAGGCATATGATACAATTAATATTTGAACTTTACCTATAAAACAGCAATTTTATATGGTTCAACCCAATATTGTTACTGTTTGGACAGTGTGACTTCAAACCACACTTTCTGCTACCAGCCAGGAAGCACACACACAATTCAGTGCAACATTTTTCAAATAGAAGGCAGCCTCTGATGCAGCCCTCCATTTCCTCAGAGAGGTAATGTGCCTTCTTCCCCAACTGGGGTCTGCTAGTGGTTTGAACTCACCTTGATCTGAGACCCCTCCCTCTGGGGTTTTCTAGGAAAATACTTTCTTTGCCAAACACCCTGGTGCTTCTGAAATCCCTGTGGACTCATCCAATCCACGAACATGAATATTGACTATCTCTGTCCAGTTCTTAGAAAATAAAGAGGTGAAGTTTTTATGTGGTCTTGTATGATGAAGACCAAATGGAAGTGAAGACAAATGTCTTTTCCACAACAGGGATTTCTCTTCTTTATAACCAACAATCCTTAAAGCATCAAACTCGAACTGAGTCTAAGCTAGTCATGAAGCAGAGTGGTAATGGCAAACTTACTAATGGCAGTGCTCTGGGCTACTTTTCTTTCTATTTCCCCTCAAAGATTCTGTGTTTTCACATCACATAATCTTTCGATTTTTTCAGCATATTGTTCCTTCCCCATGGGATGCGTGACCCAGTGATCTGAAAATATCAGTATTTCCAATGCCTTGCCTTCATTCTTGACACAAGCACATGTCCACCTAGATCTTGATACTTAAGAAATGAAAACTAAAATGAACTTTTCATTACTTATCCAATGGTTCAATACATTTTTGGGACTTACAGTTCTGTGACAAGGATCAAAACATTTATTATACTACAGATAATAACATTAATAAAACACAGTAAGAGCTTTTCTTTTCCCAAAATGAAATGGTGCTTTCCTGTACAATTTTAAGACCCCAATTCCTTGCACTTGGGAATTGGCAGAACACTATAAGAATTTTGAGTTGAGCATCACTTTAAGCAGGAATTACTCAGACTCACCTAAGACATGTGCAGAACTGAGAGGTCCTGCATGGGAGAAAGGGTATAAGCTTTCCCTACAACCCCTGTCCAGATGAACAACACAGACAGCCTTTCTCTCACAGAGGAAGGTTCTACAGTTTGAAGTGGCACAGCTCTGAAAAGCAATGGCTGCCCAGTGATGGCTCATGAGTTCTGCTCTGAATATGGACTTTGCAATATATCCAACAGTGCAATTCCAGATCAACTATGGAGCCAACTAATAGTGAAGCTATATTACAAGTGGAAATATTTTATATGTCTGAGAAAGAAATTTTAAGTAGTCATGCAATCAAAGAATGCTGTTGGAAGGACCTGGAGACCCTCTGGGACAGCTCCTTCAAGTCATAGCCATCCAGGCATCACATCAAAAGGGTGTGTTGTAATAAAGCCTCACAGAAGCATGAGAGCAGTCTCCCTCCTGTGCTTCCTGCATCTCTATGTCCCAGGTAAATAACTGTATGTATTACAAATTAGAACAAATTTTAAAAATAAATAAAATAACTGCATGTAAAGGCATTCATCACTGTCTCCCACCTCACTTGTGAATAAAACATGAACCTGTCTTTTAAGGCCATGGTCCCACCTTTCTAGGTCTATTTTGCACTACCTTAGTTACACAAGTCCTTTCTGCACCTGAGCTGCTCTGCTCCTGTTGAAGCCCTCTGTCCCACTAGTCCCTAAAACACCCTCTCTTCCACTCTGTGCCCATGGTTCCTTTACTATTCCCTTACTCTCCTGAACAACACATCAGCTTGTTGGCACTTCTGAGTGGACAAATCACACTCCACATTCAATTATTTGTATATTTGTTTTATATCTTTCATAAGATTGCAGATTTCCAGAGGGCAAGGAAAATATTTGATTCATATTATCATATTGCTTATAGTAGTTCCACGAAACTAGGAACAAATGTATTCATGACACATTTTTCTTATCCATTTATAAAAGCAGATCCCAATGACATTTCAACCAAATGCATTTCAGTGATTCTGTGTACGCAGAATTAACTAGCACTCTTTTTCCTCATTTCTTTTCAACACTTTTTATGAGAAATTTCAAACATACAACAAAGTATGCCTAAGGCCACCTAGACTCTACCATTAACATTTACTGCACCTGCTTTATCACTTATCCATACACACATCCATTCTTCTACCATCAATCAATCCACATAATCTCACTAATGTATCTCAAAACAAATTGCAGATATTATATAAGAAAACAGCCTAAGTGCTGCCCAAGTGATAGGGTTTGTGGTTTTCATTTCACCAAGCTAATTGCTAATACCTAGAACATACAACATCTCAGTCCCCCTAAAAACCTCCTCAGAGAAATAAGAATTCAGAGTCTCTACAATAGGATATGCACAATGTCCAAAATATAATCCAAAATTATCCAATATGTAAATAGGAAAATGAGACCCATCTTCAAGAGAAAAGGACAGTCAATAGAGATCCCAAGATAACTCAGATGTTGCAATTAACAGATAAGAATTCTTAAAGCAGTTTTATAATTATATTCAGTGGCACAAAGGAGTACATGAAACATCTAGGAAATTTTGGCAGAGAAATAAACCATAAAAGAGAACCAATCAAGCTCTATAATTAAAAATTACAATATATGGAAACTTTTAAAAATCATTAGGCAAGCTTAACATGATAGAGATGATTATGAAAGCATCAGTGAATGTGAAGGTAGACCAAGAGAAATTATCCTGTCTGAAGAACAGAGAGGTAAAAAGATAAAAACACCTCAGACCTGTAGGGCAACATCAAAAGGTCTACCAAGAAGAAGTGCAGTCCCAGAAGAAGGGAACAGGAGCAGAATGGAAAAAAATATTCAAAGAAATAATGATGAGAAGTCTTCAATTTTACAGAATCAAGAAGCTCAATGAATTTATAAAGAACCTCAATTAACTCCAAGCAGGATAAATGCAATGAAACCAATGAAAAAAAAAAAACTAAAGAAAATCATGAAAGCAGCCAGAGAAAAATTACACAAATCATAAAGGCAACAATGATTTCAGGGACTATTAATTTCTCATCAGAAACCAGTGATGCCAGAAAATAAGATTAAAATAAGATTTAAAAAATCTTCAAACAAAATTGTATATCTAGTGAAAATATCTTTCAATAATGAAGGTGAAGGGCTAGGGTTGTAGCTCAGTGATACAGCACTTGCCTAGCATGTGTGAGGCACTGGGTTTGTGAGGCACTCAGCACCACATATAAGTAAATAAAAAATAAAGGCATGGTATCCATCTACAGCTTAAAAAAATTTAAAAAAGAATGAAGGTGAAGTAAATATACGTTAACTTCATGGTGTCTTTTTGTCAAACTTTTATACTAAAAGTTGGTTAGCCAAGCATCAGCTTGCACACCAATTCAAACAAACTTTAAAATACATGTTTTAAAATTGATGGTAACTAAAATATGTGGACTGGGGAAAAATATCAGCACAACAATCTGCCTTCATTTTTTCCTTTAATAGTGAATATATGGGCAAGAAGTTACTTTGATGTGATCTGAACTAAGACTGAGACTTATTTACATTCTGCTAAAGTCTCCTGGTCTAGACTATCCTGACTACCTCTTTCCTCCCCTCTTTTCTGCAATTACATGTTAAGAAAATGAAGGAATAGTTGCATTTCCTCCTCTAAATGTTATTCAGGCCTAGAGAAAGAATGTAGAACTGACCATTAAAAAGCCCACCTGCTAAGAGTTCAAAATAAAGGGAAGGCAAGTGACCAGACATAAAAGAAAACAGAGAGGCCAAGATGTCCTGAAAAGACACGTTGAAGTCAGAGAATTAACTGTAAAAGTTGAGACTGAGTCAATATTTGCATTAGAAATCTCAACCTGAATTAACATGTTTGTTGGTCCAGGAACAGCTCAGCTCCCCTGAGAGCTCTGGAAGTGTGATCTCCTGCACATCTGCTCTGGCCTTTATGATTTCTCTTAATACTTTTTAAAGCTGCTGCTAAGTGTTAATTTTTGTTCAAAGAAGGATTACTAAACAACCTGTTGGGAACACAAAGATTCCCTTCATACTGTTCTTCTGGCTTTCCTTAAACCTAGAGGCAGACTGTTTTCCTAACTGTTAACATCCGAATTGACTGCCAAACTGTTATTAACTAGCCCCTGACATATAAACAACAGCTGTGTTCTGTCCTGTGAAAGGGCAGCCTCACCCAGACAGTGACTCTCCAAAGGTCAGCTGTGTCCTGCAGCAGGAAGTCCACTCCACGGTTGGTGGCACATGCCGGCACAACAGAACAGTCTGTGTTTATCCCAATTCCCTTTCCTCCCTTTTGGCTACTCTTCACTTGTCATAAACGTTCAGCTCGCCTTGCACAGGAAGTGGGGGCCTTAAACTTCATCCTGCACGTTCACTGCTGCTCTGGCTCTCATATTAAGGCTTTTCACCAAAGACGCCACTGAAAATGGTGCTGATGGCGAAGGACCACAAAACAAAGTTAAAACCCTGATCTCAGAAGTAAGCATGATTACTAAGTATTTACTAGCTGTCAGGCACTATTCCAGGGTTTTCTTACACTATCCTCTCACTCCTGTAAGGACCAGCCTTCCTATTCAACAGGTAGGAAAGCCTCAGGGCTCAGTGTTTAAATGAGCTGCCTGTAGCCATGTGGCTTTGGAGGGATGCCAAGAGAGCCTCCAGTTCTATAATTCAAGTTCAAGGGTCTTTCTACACTGGGAACTTTCAAAAGTAGAGATACCATCCACAATTCCAACTGGAGTTTAAAAAAAATGTGTCCAAATTGATATAAAGTTGAGAATCAAACATAGTGCTTCACACATGCTAGGAAAATGCTCTACCACTGAGCCACAACCCAGCCCTGGTGCACTGCTGATTTTAAAATTTAACCTGGAAGAGTAAATGCATAGGAACAGCAAAAGCCATTTTAATAATAATGATGATGGTGCCCTTGTCTTTATAGAAATTAAGAAATATGTTATAAGGCCAAATCACAAACAGGGTGCTATATGTTTACCTACATAATGACTGGTTGATAGTGAGAACCTAATAAATATCAGTTATCACTAATATATTATGTTAAATGCATTATATGTATTATCTCACTTAGATTTTTTCCACTTAGGCACACTGTGAGAACAGTTTCATTCCCATTCTATAAATCAGGAAACTGAGGCACAGAGGGTTTAAATAACTTGCTAATGGCCACAAAGTATATAAATGAAATGCCTAAAATCTGAACTAAGTCTGACTTCAGAGGTAAGCATGTTACTGTAGCAATGACACTAACATCAAGCTCTGGGGGGAATCTAAATGCTTATCAATAACAGTGACTATTTAGACAAATTGACATGCATAAGAATAAAGAACATTCCTGAGAATGAGGCAACCTGTAAGTTCTGATATGAAAAAATATCTATGTCAACAGAGAAAACAAGTTGCCATGGTATCATTTTTAAACTTGTGAATCATCACAGACATCTGTGAAGGTACACAGTATGCATTCATATGTTGCATTCAAATGTTGTGCAAAGTTGCACAGACATATAGACACACTATCCTTTTCCTCTATGAATTGAATTTTTTTTAAAATGTGTCCAATTGATAGGACCTGCAGGGCCACTCTAATACTGTACTTTCAATGCATTTTTGTATTGTTTCAATATGTTACAAGCATGCCTTCTGTAATAAACAAGATTTTTAAAGTGATTCATTACTTAAAAAAAAAGAAAAAAGAAAGGAATGTTCTTTTCAAAGGAAAATGCTTCCATGAAGAAGTTGAATAGCTAACTGACAGTACAGGTGGTCCTCCCACAGTAGGAATTCGGTACCATAGTTCCCACTGTAAAATGGCACTCCATGCCTGGAGAAGAGGACAGTCTGGGTTTTAATGCAGCCATTACCACAAACAGCTGTGTCCTAGCTTGTGGCTGGCCCACTGCCCGGCACACCTGTGCGTAGGAGTAGAGCAGCTCTTCCCTTTACAATCACTTCTTTCAGACAGTGAGGTCAACAGGCGTAGGGGATACAGATGCGAAGGGCTGCTTGAATGTCCTGTGGTTGGGAGGGGGAGGTTTGATCATAACTGGACTCAGTGAGCCCAGACATAGATCAGCCTGATCTGGGATAGGTCAAAAACTCATGATAAGGCACTGCAGTCAGCAGTACTGATGAATGGAGAGAAGGCCAGCCCAGGGGAGGGGGAGGAATGGAGCCGAACCTGGGACATTCTATGTTCTTAGACTGATTGTTGACCACATCAAATTCCCTCTTGCAACAGGGGCAGAAAAGGGAGATTCCAATGTGCTCATGGTCAGCTCTACTCCTGGAGCTGGTCTAGAGATACATATTAAGTCACATCAGGCAAGTTTCGGATGGCGAAGAAGTGGCATTGTCATCTGATGCTATATTCAGCTGGTTGGCACATTTTGGATAGAATTTCCCTGGAGTTGTCTCAATAACAAAGTGACAAATTGTTTTCTAAATCCATCTATGAAAGGAATTTTCTCTTTCCTTCCTTCCTCTTCCCTCCCTTCCTGTTATGAAGCATATACCATACGTGATATGACTCTAACAGGTGATAGTCCAATCACCTCTCAATGGACAGGGAACATGGTTATGACAAAGAATCTCAAGACAGAGAACCTAGATCTGGTCAAGACTTTTTGTGCAGGGGATGCCTGTGTTGGCAAAAACTTTGTGGATGATTTAGGCTTAAGTTTTCTAGGGCCAAATTATAATCTTTTATTTTAAAAATTATTTTCATTTTTATCTCAGTAAATAAAATCACATGGTTTATATCAAATTGCTCAAAAAAAAAAAACTTATCCCGAAGCAAACTTTCAACAATTTTAGCTATTTTTAACCAAATAATATGCTGGTGTCACCATTTCTTGATTTATCTATTTTATCCTTCATCTGTAACTTCCTGTTACATTTGTTTACATTTTAGCTCTTTATTTGTTTATTCATCTACCACATTTCTCTTCCCTTATATTGCTATAATTAAGAACTGGTCACTAAAAAGCCAATAAAATTTCTTTTATTTTTCCTTGAATAATCTTTTTCTGTTAGCATTAACACTTGTTCTTTATTTGCCTAACATAGGACCTATATCCAAAAATTCCAAATATTCTACGTCGACTATTTATATATATATAATACTTATTACATATATTATATATCTAAAATATATATATATATATATATATATATATATATATATATAATTTCCCAAATCACCAAGCATATCAGATCATCTGCAAATTTTAGAGCAGCTGGTCTATTTTACAAACCACTGGGCTGCTTTTGGCTGTTTTCCTAGGATTGTTCCCTGCCTCCTGGTTCTGTTTCTCCCTCTTTGTTGATTTATTTCTTCATTTTGTTGAAGTACTTATTCCCGTTACTTCCTAGAAAAGGATCCACAGAAAGAAAAATTTTGAGTCCTTGCACATTTAAAGATGTGTTTTTCTATCTTCACACTTGATTGAAATTTCAACAGAGTATACATATAGATGGAAAATAATTCTCCATCAGGATTTTATGTATTTTATTCTATATGCCAGTTTCCAGTACTGATGTTTGGAAACCTGACAACATTCTGATTTTCCTTTGTGTTTGTGACAAGTTTCCCCTAATTCAGATGCTTTTATAATTCACTATTTCTAGAATTCTGAATGTCAATCATAAATATGCCTAGGTATGGGTTATTTTTTTGTATACTGTATTGGGCTCTAGATTGAAAGCATTTTTCAAAAGAAAGTGACTTGACTTTCAGTTCTGAAAATTTTTTTGTATTATTCATTATTTTTCTTTTCTCTATTTTCTGTGTTCTTTCTGCTTAGAATCCTACTACCCAGATATTGAACTTCCTGGATATGCCATTTAAGCTTTTTATTTATTATTTCTTCTCTATTTTTTTTTATTTCTTCAGCTTTTCATTGTACCTTTTATAAATTCCCTGATTTTGTTTTCTGGCCTTTCCACCATTTTAAAACTCTTTGGTCAGTTGTAGTTTTTATTTTTCAAGATTTCCTTCTTGTTCTCAAATATGCTGTCACATTTTTTTGTAAATTTTTATTTTAGTTGTAGATGGACACAATACTTTTATTTTGTTTATTCACTTTTATGTGGTGCTGAGGATCGAACCCAGTGTCCCACATGTGTTAGGTAAGCCCTCTACCACTGAGCTACAACCCCAACCTGGCTGTCACTTTTTAAAAACGTTATTCTGAACAATTCAAACAGTTTGATATTCAAACTAATTCCCTGCATACATGTTCTCAGCCAGACTGTTATGATCACTGTCCTTTCTCTGCAGCACAGTGTGGCCCATGCCCCACACTAAGGAGGCAGTCTGTGATTAAATAAAAACCTGCAGCGAGCTCAGGCTGCCTACCCACTGCCTGCCACCCAGCCTTCCAGCGAGTGCTCTGATCTCCCACACTGCTTCAACAAGCAGCAACGAAAAAGAAAATATTAATTCTGAATTTTGCTCTCATTTGTAAATACTAAAAACTGTTTATTTTATAAGACCCAAAGGTAAGATTATGGGTTTCAATCCAACAAGACTTTTCTGGGCCCCATCCATTCCCAGAGACTAATTCCACAGCAGCTTCTTGCTAAGGCAAATGGCAGACTGTTTCCTAGTGCTGGGGCAGAGCCAAAGCTTTCAGCCCAGCTCTGTGGGTCACCATCCCCTTAAGTACCCTCCTCACCTGGCTTACAGGGCCCCAGCTTAAGAATCACCTCCAAAAAGGTTTAGCAACAATTGGACTGTTCTAGCTACTCCTAGGAGTTGAAGATGATGTTTGGCCTAAAGATTGTTCCAGAAATAAAGCACTTTTCTGTTCTCTAAAAGTTTGAGCCTTATGCGATGATAACGCAGTTTATTTAAACCAGTTGGTTCTTTTTGAGGAGGTACTATATGACTCAGACAGGGCTGTCTAAGTATTTTAGTGATCAGCAGACAGGATCACTTATAGCTAAGTGCTCAGATTTGCATCTCCTACCCCCAAAACGAAATAAGCCAAGGGAGCCTGCTTCCTGACACCCTTCCAGGGCTTGAAAGCCAGAGTCCTTGGAATCTGGAGGCTGGCATCACTGAGTCTGAGGCATCAAGGAAGGCTAATTTGGCAATTTGATACGGGAAGATGATGCTTTGACAACACATAAGTTGAGTGCTTTACAGGAGTTTGATAAAACACTCAATTTATTAGATTAATTGAGCTTTCTGTCACTTTAGAGACTGATGCAATCTTAACTGTAGCTTAAAAACATGACCAATGAGTAAGAAAACACTGATAATATGGCAAATATAAGCACACTTTCATCCCTCCCCTTGGTATTTGCCTGACAGTAAATGTCAGGAGATGTCTTCCCTGCCAAGCCAACACGTCTAATGGCACGGGGCACGCATGGATCTTCTAGACCCACACTTTACCAAGACTGTAGCTGCTGTCTGTCCCTCATCCATCACACCCTTCACGAACATGCGTTTCAAAGCATCCTTTCCCCGACCTTTGGTTCTGCTCATCTGCGTGGTTGCAGCCTATTATGTAACTGCCACCTTATCGAAGCACCAAAATGCAGAAATGCTGTATATGTCTTAAATTATGCAAGGCTTGACCTTCTCACTGGCAAATGCCTGGCATTTTTGTCCTCAGAGGTCTAAGCAGCATTGTGAAGAGCTATTACTACATTGTTCATCATTCCTCTGATGAATGCTCACACAACAAGCAGGGGATTGATGATTTCTAGATGGGTACCTGTGTAGTGCAGTGAGTCATCTCTTTAGAGTCTCATCATTTCTCACAGTCTTCATGAAATAATTATAATAGTAAGACCTCACGGAACACTTACAATGTGCCAAATACCTCACATGCATTAATTTGTTATTATTCTACCTTGCTAGATAGAAATTATTTTATTTTTATAATATAACTACAATTATTTTATAACTTTTAACCTCATTTTATAAATGAGGAAACAGAGGCAAAGGGTCAAAGATCATGCTGTTGGAAATGGGGGCACTAGAATACAAACCCAGGGAGTAGGCCCCAGGGTTTACCCCATCACAACACAAACCATGTCCCCTCCCCTTGGTTAGGGTTGCTTTTGCTGGACTTGAGCTTGAGGCACATATTTGGGTCTGATTTACTTGGCTATGCAAGAGTGCGATACTTAGCAGACCAAAGGCTGGGGCACCCACACCTCAGAAGGTGCTTATATATAACTGAACAAATGAGAGGTTTCTAACAAGAACTCTACTATACTCAACACTTGGCTCTGGTATGGTTAAAAATACTTTGAAAAATAATTTGGCTCCTAGAGTCCCTAATAACGGGCAAAGATAGGAGTGGGCCCAGGCCAATTTGCCTGAGAAGGTGCAATTTGGTTGTTCATCTGTTTGGGAATATGGTTGCAGAGTCACCCAGAGCTGCCCCCATGCACTGGGAATGCTTCCAAAAACCTTAACAGAGTCTGCAAGGGCAGTGAACAGAACCAAAAACCAAGGTTAATCTGAGACCTCCCTATATCAGGATCATCCAGGGAAGTTGTTTTGTTTGCAGATACTTGGGTCCCACCTTAGACTTTATGAATCAAGGCTCTTCTCTATTGTGTTTAGGCCTAGATTGGTAGAAATCTCCTCAGGTAATCCTGATATACTCTGAACTCTAGGGCTTCATAGCTAGGCATCAGAAAAAAAATGTATTACAAATGTAATTTTCAGTTCAATAAATAGCATTCAGGTTTGAGAATCAGGGTTCTGGTCTCAGCAATACTAACAGCTTGCTGGTTGACTTTGAGAATGTCCCTCAGCCTTTCCAAATCTCAGGCTTCCTATCAGTGGGATCAGGACATGAGGTTCTTCTCAGCTCTAAATCCTGTGCCTCCCAAGCATTTACTGGAACAGAAGTGATAAAGTCCCAGGAGTGATGAGTACCCAGAAGGGTGAAGATCAAGGAGTGGTCTGGAAGTGGGTACAGGGCTTTGAGGAACTGGGAGAGTCTGCCCTGGGGTGGTCACGGCGTTAGGGAGGATGTCCTAGCAAGGGGACAGAAACTGTTGTGAGGCTGTGGGAGAAGTAAATTGGGAAGGAAAGGAGAAGGCACAGCTAAGTGGAAAAAAAAGGCTCAAAACAAGAGTGAGAAGGCAAGAAGGCTCCGGGATACAGATGCCCAGGCAGCCAGGGAGGGGACTTGGAATACAACAGAAACTAAGAAGGGTGACAAAGGAAAAGTGGTATTTGGGGAAGATGACTGTGGCCACCCACACATGACAGGAAGCCTGGGATGGGGAAAGGGGCACGCACGTGGGCCTCCCAGTTGGGTACAGACGCTAGTAAGCTGGAGGAAAGGCTTATTCTAAACCTGAAGCTATGGCAGCGGACGCTGGAGGGAAAGAACATGTCAGTGGGAAAACCTCCAGGATGGGATTGTGGGGAATTCTTCCTGCTTTTTTGTTTACTTGTTTTTGCTTTTGCTTATCTATAATTTCTCTGTAGTGAGCAGATACTGCTTTGTGATTAGAAAAAGAAATATATGGTTCAGCATTTCCTTTAGAAAACCTGCATTACAAATCTCTACCCTCTGCACTGTGCAGCCCTTCCTCCCATCAGTCTGTTTCCATTTAGAACCCCCTCAGTCCTCCCTGCCCCACTCATTTGCATCCCACAATCTTTGTCCCTTTGCTAAGGACTTCTGCAGAGCATCCTTTTTTTCTAGACTATTCCTCCTTCCAGCCTCCTGGACTGCAAACTTGGCTTTGCCCTTTGGTGTCAAGGGGAAATTTCTTCCAGAGCTCTGACTTTGGACATATGGGAGTGGTAGCCCAGCACTCTACCAGTTCTCTTCATCAAGCCTTCTCTGAGAAGTCAAGCTTCTTTTCATCTTTGTAGCTACTCTCTTAGGATCTGCCTCAAAATCTTCTCCAAAGGATATCTATCAGTCACCTGGAAAATGCTCCCATCCATGAGGAAGAACACTGAACCTCCCACATCTCGAGCCTCTGGCCTGCCCAACTTCTATCACTGCTCCTTTGCTTCCTAGCTGACTTGGCATTCCGCGCCCCCCCCCCCCCAGGATTCCTACAACATGGCAAATTCTGACTTTGGCCCCGAATAACCTTTGGCTTCTTACATATGCATATCCTAACAAAATTATCCAGTCCTTGGTACTCTCTCTAATTCACTTTTATCCCAAACATCTTTGATTCAGAGGCCAATCATTTCAATTGCCCTCATCAGTATCCTGGATTCTCTCATCCTTGGAAGCTCTGCTAAGCCTGCTGTGCCCCCACCCGCAATCCAGAACCAGTCATGCTGTTCCTCCAGAGAAAAGCTGCCCAGCTATGCTGTTGGGCTCCCTTACAAATGCAAGGTTTACAGTTCCAGTAAAGCCCCCTGGTCAGCTCAGCTGCCCACACCCCACTGAATTCCTTTCCTGCTGTCTGTCAGTTCTATTGAAGATCCTCCACATCCTGTTCTAATCTCACTGTCCCCACACTTGGCAAATCATCACACCTCTGATTTTCACCAAGAGGTAGAAAACCAAGTACTCTCATTTCCCCTTCTCTCTAGCTCTGAACATCCCTGTATCTTCAATCATTTCCCTTCTGGAAAGAAATGGTATCCTGCCCCTTTAAGGCTGACTTAGGTGCCTGATTCCAGGCCCTCGCCTCTTTCTCAAGCCTTCACTCAATTGATTATCTCTTCTTTCTTGCAGCTTCAAATTTTCCTTCCCTGACTGTTCCCAACGAGGTGACAAAAATGGTGTGACACCCCCCTCCTCTACCACCCTCTCATCTTCTTGCTCTTGCCAAGCTCTTTAGAAAGTTTTGCTATTTTTGTAGGAATGATGCATGCTCATGCAAACATTTTAAATGATACAGAAGAGCAAAAAGAAAATAACCATTACCCAACATCCTACCAACCACAGATAACTGCTGTGAGAATCTTGATCATGCTTCCAAATCATCCTCTACATGCACATTTGTGTGGAGGATGTATCCCATTTCACAGAGAAGAGGCTGCACTTTGTGACCTGATTTTGTAACCAAGAAGGAGTCCCTAGTGCTCTTTCATGTCAATATGTTACATTTTGTGACTGCAAGCTATTCAAATCAATATAAATAACAAAATTACTTCCTTGTCTCCTATTGATTTCCATTTCTTCCTACTGTAGATTACGCTGTGTTGAATATGTTTGCATCTGAGATAAATAAATATTTATAAAAAATTCCTTTAAAGAGGTTGTTTAGACAAAACACACTCACATTTCATGTTTGATACACACTATAGAAGAGTCTTCTAGAAAAGCTATACTAATTTAGACTACTATAATGGTTACCATTTCCCTAAACCCCTAAGAACTTTGATATTTATTAATGTTTATTGTTTTAACCTAAATAGAAAATAGGATAGCAGATTCTATAGATGGGAAAGATAAGAGGATATTTTAAACAATTTTCACCTATTATTTTTAAAATGCATATGAACTGCATAAATTCATGTGAAGAAACTTGCCAAAACTGATACAAGAAGAAATAGAAGATTTGAACAATCTTGTATTCATTAAGTCAATTAAATGTCTATTTAGAAATCTTTCCACAATGAAACTCTAGGCCCCAAGGGCTTCATCAATGTATTCTACTAAATGTGTAAGGAAGAAATAACATTGACTGTACACAAATTTTTGCAGACACTTAAATCCCCCAACTTGTTATCTGAGGCCAGCATAGCCTTGACACCAAAACTTCACAAGGAATTTTTGTTGTTGTTGGTAGTGCTATAGATAGAACTAGGACCTTGTGCTCTCTAAGCTACATCCCCAAACCCCAATAAGGACATAAAAAGAGGAAAATCTCAGGCCAGTCTCTTTTGAACATGATGACAAAGTTACTGGGGTTATTAAATACTATAGTTGATTGTTGCCTACCTTTAAAATGAGAAAAATGCTAAAATTTTAGTCTGGGGTTAATGAAAATTAAGATGCAATATTTTTTCTGTCCATATTCATGGACTTCCTGAATTCTATTCATGGACCACTAAGGGAATCTGTGAACTCCAGGTTAAAGATACACAGTGCTGGAGGCAGCTTAGACCACTGGGAACCAGAGCTCCAATCCAAACAGAAATCCCACCAGGTGGAAGCCTTAGTGGGGCTTCTGTGCTAGGGTTGCCACACACCTTCAAACACTTTTCCAGCTGGATTTCTTTTAAGATGACTCCTCTTGATTCTGCATTTTACATATTTCTTTCTTCTCTTTCCAATATGATTTTACTTTGATTAATATAAAGAACTAAAACATTTCAGTCCCTTTATCCCCAAAATTAATTCCCATGATAACAGGGTAGAATTGGCAAATCAAGCAAACCCATTTCCTCTGATGATACCTGTACCATTTAACTACATACTTGTAAATAGGACATTAAAAACCATTTTGTGGCTAGTACTCTGTACAAAGCCAATTTAGCTTCAGATTAAACCTTCAAGCCACCCTTAGAAGTTCACTTGGAAGAAGCACACCAACAGTGGGGCCTGATGTGGCTCCAGCATGCACACCTGGCACAGCCTAATGAGCACCAAGGACCTCTTGAATGCCCTTTAGAAAGCTCCATTACTTAGCATTTTTGTTATCTTTCTGGACACTCTCCTATTGGTGAAAAACCAATTAAATGCAGAAACTGCATTTTTACTACTACTTTTAAACTCAGCTCTATGTAAAGGAGGAAATATTTTTAAAAATTTATGCTAATGTTCAACTAGAGTCCAGAACTCATATTTTTCATTACAAAATATTTAAACATACAGAGAAATATAGACAACACATTTAACAACTACATATTGGACTATTCTACCACCTAGCTGTAGCAAATTTTAATGTTGTTTTTTATTTGTCTTAAGAAAAACTCATAAAAAAACAAACATTAAAGGTGCAAATGTGCTATATAGAAAATATTTTGTATATTTTCAAACTTTATAAGTATGGTATCAATGTGTCATGATGAACTTGTTTTTTGGTTCACCATTATATGTTTTAGTTTTAGCCATGTTAACAGACATGATTCTAATTTATTCCTTTAATTTCATTGGACATGATTTAATTTATTTATTTAGGATTTTGTTCTTATATGATTTCTTCTAAGTAGATCTCAACTCAGCCCTTCAAAAGAGCATATTCCTAAAGACAATCAAGTCAGCCTGTAAGAATTAGTCTTGTTTATTTGTAATAATTAAGTTATTTCACTTCTAATAACATAAGGATTAACAGGGAGATACTTTTAAGTTGAATCATAACCAGTTGAACTATTTCACTAGAATAGTTCCATCGTGTAGCTGAGCATATTTTATGGCTGTAGAATAGCCATGTTTGATACTTTGGTCATACCAAAAATCTTCGGAAAAAACTTTTTTTTTTTGTCTAAAATATAGTTAAGTGGATTCCATGGTTTTCAACTAAGAACCCTGACCAATATAATAGAATTCAAGTATTTTTAAGGGCCTCCTTAGTATGTTTCCCTTCTAAAAGCATTTTAAAGCTCCACTTTTATTTAGTTATACACCCAGAAATAGTGTGTGAGTGAGAAGAGTGAGGCCTAGCATGTCTTTCAGTGCTACCGAATTCCTGACTTTTGCAGGAAATTTTGAATTCTCTCACTTCTAGTATTCATAGTATAAAAGTGAGCATGAAGAGTGTCAAGAGTTAACAGCAAGACTCAAGGAAACAGGATTTATTATATAAATAACAGAACAACATGCATTGTAAGAAAATGTAGCCTGTCATCTTGGACATGCCCTAGAATATCTCCTGTTACATATATTGCCTATGGCAGAAACAGAAAGAGGCATCCTTTGGGAAAACGCAGTTACTAACTTTCAAGATGTAAATATGAAAGGGCTTGTGACAGTCTCCAAACACTCCTTGAGTTTCCTTGTAACAGACAAACTAGGTTTAACTCCTGGCTCTACTATTAGGTAGGCATGCAGCTACATCATTGGCAAGTTAACCTCTCTGGTATGTAATTTCCTCCTCTGTACAATGTGGTTAAATAGCACCAACATCTTAAGGTGAAGGATGAAATGAGATACACATGTAAAAAACTTGGCATATGATAGTTATAAAATTAGAGCCCCTGTGGCACTTAGAATGTTCTTTCCTTAGAGAACATGCTTAGGCACTTCAAATGCAATGGTCAGGTCTCATTCATATGCATCCCAGGCATCTAGTACAAATGATATGTGTTGCTCAACAAATGTTTACTGAAAAATTGAAATTGAGATAATATTAATTAACATTAGCTAATTAATATTATATAATAGTAATAGGAAGTGTTTATGTGCTTTGATATACATTATATATTATAAATCATAATATTAACCATATAAGGTATTTACTGCTATGAAATTAAGGCTCATAGAGATTCAGTAACTTGTAGAATTCATGTAACTCATAGGTGATGGATGGATGGAATCCATATACAAAAGCCCATGCCCCGAAATGTTATGCTCTTCTCATCATGTCCTGCATAGATGAGGCAGCAGGTGTCAAAAGAAGGTGACAGGAGTTGGATCTTAGAGGATGACTAAGAATCCATCAGCACATAATAAAAAGGCATCCCAGGAAAAAGAACCAGGTACATATAGAGTGGAGTGAAGAAGCACAGTATGTTTGGTTTCAGTAAGTGTTCACTGTGGCATGGAAGGAGATTCCAGGACAGGAGGCTGGACAGGTGGTCTTGGGTTAGTCAATACAATGAAGAACAATGTAGTGTTTATTGGTCGGTGAACTGTGCAACTGCATGTTTTTATTTTGGGGTCACTGAGAAACAGCTTTAGTCAGACAGCAGCATGATCAGAGCTATGCTTTAGAAATTCCCGACCAGCAGCCACAGGAATGAGAGCCATGATGAGGTGGGAGGATAGGTAGAAAAGAATGTTAGCCATTTGCTGCATCTTTGCCATCTCAGAGATTCTGGTGGTCTCTATGTTATTTTTTAACATCTGTCTTAAAGCTGGTAGAAATCGTGGCTCCATACAAACTGGGTCACATTTCTGATTGAGGAGTGCATTCTCAGGAAAGTTTCACCTGGTTTAAATACCTGGTAGTGCCAGAACTCAAGCCACGGAGAGGATAAGCCTGGTTCTTGTTCTTCCCTTTTCTTTCAGGCTGTGATGTAACCACTTTTTTTTCCCTGCAGACCTTTGTGGACAATCTGAAAGGTGCCCCACATGCCCTCAAGAGCCCAGTCCCTCTCTGCAGAGCTGGGTTTCAGACATTTATTTCTGTTCTAGTGATATCTGATTCCTTCCTTCTCTTAGACCCTATCAAGACAGTCACTATTTTTGTACTATTGTATAATGATATTTAAACTCAAGTGCCTATTTATCTTATCTTTTACTCTTGTATTAATGTTCTACAGAAGGATACTCGAGATTAGAACAAATTCTCTGCCCCAATGTTAAGCCTGAAAAAATACACTATTACAAAATCTGTTTGGGTAAATTCTCAAAACCAAGAATGAATAAAGTCCTAGGTCTTGCCTTTCAGAATCCCCTCACTGCAAAATGAATAAATCTGCCTTGTCAGATTATAAATGTCTTTGTTTTTGTTTCTGCTTAAATCATGAACAAAAATTTACTCAAGAGGGGAAGCTGGGACAATATTAAGTTTCACAGCCCTACACAATAAGGAAGGTAACCATAACTGGAGAAGAGAGTTCATAAGTACATCCACATATATATATAGACAATTGATTTTCAACAAAGATCAAAGTCAATACAATGAAGAACAGTGTAGCGTTTATTGGACATCCATGTGCAAACAAATTTACCTTGACTTCCTATCTTAACCAAAACTTAATCCAAAATGGAATAAATGTAAACTTCCTTTCCCTCTCCCAAAAAAGCGTCTAGAAGAAAACACAGTAGAAAACTTTGCAATCCTAGTTTAGCAAAGATATCTTAGATACAAAACCATAAGCATGATCCATAAAAGACAAAACTGGTAAAATGGACACCAAAATTAGAAATTTCTGTTATTCAAAAGATATTATTAACACCCATTAGGATGGACACCATAAAAAACCAGGAAATAAGAGAGTGGTGAGGATGTGGAGACACTGGAACCTCTGTATACTGTTAGTGGCAAGGCTGTGGAAAACAATATGGAGGTTCCTCAAAACATTACAATCAGAATTACCATGAGGTCCAGCAATTCTATCTATGGGTATAGACCCTAAAATACTGAAAGCAGGGACTCAGATGCCCATATTCATAGCTGCGTAATTCACAAAGGCTAAACTGTAGAAGTAACATTGACCAATGGATGGACAAGCAAATTGTGGTATACACATGTAAAGGAATGTAATTCAGCTTTAAAAAGGAAGGAAATTCTACGGCATGGATGAGGCTTGAGGGCATTATGCTAAGTGAAACAAGGAGTCACAAAAACACTGTATGAATCCACTTACATGAAGCAACTATAGTGGTTGAATTCACAGAAATAAAGTATGGTGGTGGCTGCCAAGGGCTGGGGAAAAGGGAAATGGGGAGTTATTGTTCAATGGGTAGCTTCATTTTTGCAATACAAAAGAATTTGGGGGCTAGATGGTGGTGATGGTTGCACAATAGTATAAATGTACTTAATATCTGTGAACTTAATAATAGTTAGGATAATAAATTTTATCTTAGGTGTTTTTTAATCACAATACAATATAGAAAAAAAAAGACATTGCTAAGAGAATAAAAAGACAAATCAGAGCCTGGTAGAAAATATTTGCAAAATATATTCAACACAGTACTTGTATGCAGAATTATGTATTTTTTAAAAACTTTCAGTAATAAGAGATCAAACAATCCAATCAAATTTTTTCTTTTACTTTTACCAAATAAGTTGTATGCATGGCAAACCAGCACATAAAAAGAATCTCAGTACCATCAGGGCCCTGGGGTGGAGCTCAATGGTAAAGTGTGTGCTTAGCATGCACAAGACCTTGGATTCAATCTCCAGCAGCGGTGGGGGGTGAGGCATGGCACTAACAGATGTTTAGGAAAGACAAAAAACCAAAACAAACAAAACAAACCATGACAAGATACCACTGGACAGCCATTAGAATGTCTAAAATATTTTTTTTTTGTCTAAAATAGTTTTAAAAAACTGATAATACCAAGTTCTGAAAAGCATGCAGATCAGCTGGAACTGTCATAGTGGCTGATAGAAATGCAAAATGGAGAGCCACAGAGAATATCTTACGGGTGATAGACACATTCTATCTCAGTTGTGCTGGTGGTTATACGGCCATGTGAATTTGTCAAAACTCACAAAATTTTGTAACCTTGGGTTATACCAAAAAGAGTGATTTTTTACTTTGAATCTATCTCAATAAATATATTCAAAACATTTGAGGATTTTACACTTGTTTGTTGACTGCTATGAAATATATTGCTGTAACAAAAACAAAATAAATATGTTCAGCTATTTCCTCAAAAAGGGGAAAGAAAATATGGCCCTGATTGAGGTCTTTGGAACTGAAGCCCATGGTTTTTGACTTGCACACAAGGAGCCAAATACTTAGAACAAATTTATGATATGCTACGCATGAAAGCTAAATCTTGATCGGAACAGAGAGAGATATACAATTTAAAGCACAGGCTTAATTCTTATTGGTACTAAAAGGCTATATTTATTCAAGCCATGTTGACAAAGTGGTGCAGTTTGTTCAAGATACTCTGCAGCACTGAAAGCTTAGGTTAAACTCTAATTTTGAAGAGTAAGAATAGCATCAGTTATCAAATGTTAAGCTGCTTCTTTTCAATTTTTAAAGTGATTTTGTACCAGGATTTTGGAACATTTTGGCAAATAGCCTTAATACAAAGTATAATTACAAAGAAACCTTTCAGTTTTTAACTTGAAGCAGCTACTTAGAATCAACATGAATTGTTACTTATGTGATTACATAATCCTTAGCACCCATAAAGACCGCTGTTTATTAGGCCCTGGTTTCAGAGGACTATACCACCAGTGTTTCCAGTCCTGATCCCAAATACAAAAATATCCACATGCCAATTCAGTGCTACAAGCAGTTCCTGAGCCTTGGCTCCACTGACTGCTGTTATTTTAGAGCCATAAAGACAAACAGTTGCTAAATTTTATTTTAAATAAAGCACTGAATACGCATTTCCATTTCTTAAAAAAAAAAAAAAAACAAGAGAATGTATGTTAGGGGATAAAGCAAAGAGAGAACTATTTGAAGAAAGTACATTTTAAAAGAAAGACAGGTCATTTAAAAAACTTGAACTTTTTAAATGTCTGAAGAGTTAGGATTTTAGATGTGGAAAATAAGTTCTAAAGTATACATTACCCCTTCAATATTACCTAAGAGAATTCCTTCATTTGCTTTTTCAGTAGCTACATGCTGCCGACCTTAGGATATTACTGCCAAAGGAGGTGAAAAAAATTACAGACGTTGTACGTGTTTCTGGAATCATGTGTGGCCAGAGTGTTTCCTGTTCTCTGCCAGGGTAGGGCTAAAAAGAAAGGCCCAGTGAACCCACGAGCACTATCAGGTAACTCCCTCCCTCCACCCTACTGCCCAGGGAACCAAAAGAGAAAAAACCAATGAGCCTTGGATTAAGCCTGAAGTTGTGTTGTCCTTTCTAAAAAACGCTGCCCTGCCTATCTGAAGAGGATTTCTCCCCATCCTGAGATGCTCTAGTTAAGTGTAGCCTGGGGTAGGTTTCTGGAGCCCACAGATGTGTTTCCAGGGCAGTCCGGACTAGAAGCAGGCCTTTCTAGTCACTGGTCAGCAAGCCCTGTCTGTTTAAATCCAGAGACAATAAATATAAATATTTAATTACATGGATGTTTTCTAACTGAGAAATAAATGCAAGATATCAGGTTGGACATATTTGCCAAACAAACAGAATAACAGATCAAAATGCATTTAAGTTAGGATACTTATGAACTTGAAGCTAAAACTTTGGTGTTAAGACCAAAGCTTATGAGTGCATCCTTTTAAGACTGGTGAAATAACAGTTGTCACTGAAGCCCTACTGATATAGACTTGATTTCACTATTATTTCTCTTTTGAGGAGATAACCAAGAGTCTCAAAGCATTAACTGATTTTGATTTTTACATTGGTCGTTAGCTCAATATTGAAATAAATCTTTAAAATGACAACTTTCCAGCCCTAGTCTTTAAAATATTTAATTTGGATAGACCTAAAAATTAACCAAGGGATTAAAAAAATGGAGCAGACATACTTCTTTCTATTCTTTCCACTGAGTGCAACTAAGAACCCTGGACATTATAAACTGAGCAAACATAACAAGACTCTGAAAGGTAAAGAGAAGAAGACAGATCAGCTATGGACCTGTGGCCCAAGGAACAACATGACAGTGATTTCTCTGGGTTTTCTCAAATGTAGATCTGAGCCCTGGAGTTGAAGAAGTTGGCTATAAGGGAAAACCAACAGTTGCACACAAAAAGCTTTCTCCCTATAATCAAGGGGAAATCTAGCAAGACTGAAATCTTTCTGATAATAACCACTCTGCTGCAACCAACTTCCCTGCCCCAGAACTGTAGGCCCATCCTGACCCAAGCCAGGGAACACTTCAAGGGTACTAAGAATTCCACCTTTCTCACTGTGCAACAAGGTATCCCACCACCCCTGCTGGAGTGCTGTCAAAGAAGGTCTAGGTGTCAGAGCAGGCTGGTGACAAGCCCCCCTCTGGCAGCAGTGTTAAGTGGAGAATGTATGGCCAGCTTGGACTTCTACCCCCACATGGCAGTAACCATGTTCCCTGTCCCACTGAGATAGTGTCAGAGGAGGCCTAAGAAGAGTCAGGGCTTTTGCAACACCACTGGCAATGAGATCAGTACCACTGCACTTTAGTAGAAACCTTATGGAGGCTGAACTCCCTTGCCCACTCAGCAAGAAGTCAGAGAAGTTGGGGGTAGGGGTGGGGGGCCTTGAGGTCTGTCTCTACCTGACAGCAACAAGGCAGGGCTTCCTTTCTCTGCTGGAGCCACGTCAGAGAAAACCAACTAAAAACAGAAGGTTTAAATAAGCCCCAGAGTCTCATGACATGATACAAAAATATCCAGGCCTCAATTGTAATTCACTTGTTGTAGCAAGAATGGGGAAACCTCAAACTGAACAAGAAAGGACAATCAATGGATGCCAATATTAAGATGACAGAGACACTACACTTATCTAGCAAAGATTTTTAAGCAGCCAGGATAAAAATGCTTCAATAAGGAATCAGGAGCGTTCTTAAAACAAATGAAAATAGAAAGTCTTAGCAAAGATACAGTTTTAGTAAGGCAGAAGGCATCAAGAATAAACAAATAGAAAATTTAGAACTTTAATTGAACTAAAAAATCTCAGGGTATGAATGCAATAATAAAAAATCAGGAAAAAAAGAAAGAAAAATCAACAAACTTGAAGATAGAACAGAAATTACCCAATTTGAACAAGAGCAATTTCTTCCAAAACTAAACAAAATACTCTTACCATGTAATCCAACAACTGGGCTACCTGGCATATAGCCATATGAGTTGAAAACTTATAACTACACAAAATTTGCTGATAAATTTCAATAGCAGAACCTTTATTTATACTTATTAAAACTTAAAAGCAACCAAAATGTCTTTAGGTATAATAAATGGTTGTACATCCATATAATGAGATATTATTTAGCACTAAAAAGAAATGAGTTATCAAATCATGAAAAAACAGGAAACTGAAATGCATATAAATGAAGAAACCTAATCTGAAAAAACAACATACCGGATGATTGCAGTTTGTATGATAATACAAGAAAATGAAAAATCAAGCTGGGTGCCAAGGTGCACACACATAATCTCAATTACTTGGGAGGTTAAGGCAGGAGGATTGAAAATTTGAGGCTTACCTAAGTAAGTGATATGAGTTCTCAAAACAACAACAATAAAAAAATGGGTTGGGAATGTAGCTCAGTGATAGAGAATCCCTAGGTTCAATTCCTAGTACTAAAATAGAGGTTGCTGGGAGTTGGGAGAAGAAAAGGATGAATAAGTAGAACATGGGTAATTCTCTGATATTATTCTGTATGATTCTATAAGGGTGGATATATGTCATTATACATTTGTTATTACAGAATGTATAACATCAACAATAAGCCCTAATAAATACTTTTGGATGTTGGATGTCAGTGTAGATTCATCAACTGTAATAAATGTACCATGCAGGACAGGATGTTGAGAGTTGGGGAGGCTGTGTGGATGTGGGGTCAGGGGCAACAATGAATCCTGCTTTCTGCTCAATTTGGCTGTGACCCTAACCTGCTCTAAAAAATAAAGTTTATTTTAAAAAATTCACTGAACTGAATGAAAATGAAAATACAATGTATCAAAATTTGTGGGACACCAGCTATGGCAGTACTAAAAAATCTGAGGCACTAAATGCATATATTAGGAACCAGAGGAAGTTTCCAATCATCTGAGCTTTCCTCTAAGAACCTAGGTGTGTGTGTGGTTGGCGGGAGGAAATAAACCTAGGGGAGAAAATAAACCCAAATCAAGCAGCAGAAAATAAAGACATAAACAAATCGATAAAATTTAAAACAGAAATAATAATTAAACAAAGAGCTATTTTGTTATGAAGATAAAGAAAATAGAGAGGCTTCTAGTAAGACTGACCAAAAAAAAAAAAAAGGTGGAAGACACAAATTACCTATGGGCTTATTACTACAGGTCATAAATGCTTCAAAAAATAATTACTTAATGAAACCACAAACAACTCTATACATACAAATTTGACAACTTAGATGAAATGGATCACATCTCAAGAAATAAAAACTGTCAAAGTGGTGCAAGTCTGTAATCCCAGCGGCTTAGGAGGCTGAGATAGGAGGATCATAAGCTCAAGGACAGCCTCAGCATCTTAGTGAGACACTAAGCAACCTAGTTCTCAAAAAATAAAAAGGATTGGGGATGTAGCTCAGTGGTAAAGCATCTTTGATATAGATCAGTATTTGGTACAAAAAAAAACTATTGCAATATACAAAATATAAAAGATATTACTTGAAAAGCTCTATAAGTATTTTGAAAACTGAATCTGTAGTTTTAAAACTCTCCTCAAATCTGTAGTTTTAAAACTCTCCCCAGGCCAAGATGATTTTACTGAAGAATTAATGCCAATTCTACAAAATATTTTCAAGAAAATAAAAAAGGAGGGAACAAGTCCTCTTTAATTCCTCCTTAACTGGCTGATATCAAACCAGTTAAAGACAAAATCAAAACAAGAAAAGTGTTGACCAATACCACCCACAGATGTAAAATCCTTTAACAAAATACTAAGAAATGGAGTTCACCAATTTGTAGAAAGAATTATATACCACAACCAAGTAAGACTTATTCCAGGAATGCAAGGCTGGTTTGATAACCACAAATTAGTTCAATCTATTATATTAAGAGACTAAAGAATTGGAAAAAAACACATTATACTTATTTAGGCAGAAAAAAGCATGATAAAATTCAACATCCATTGTTGATAAAACTCTCTGAAAACTTGGAACAGAGAACCTCCTCAAATTGGTAAAGATATTTAAAAACACCCTAAAGTTGACATTATACTTAAAGGATTGAACGATTTCCCCTTAAAACTGGGAACAAGACATAGATGCCTACTCTCCCAGTATTATTCAATATACTGCTGGACATTCTAATCAGTGAAAGAAAGAAAAAATAAACAAAATCAAGGCATACAAATCAGAAATGAAGCAATGCAATCGGTCTTATTGATGACATGTTTGCCTACATAAAACTCCCAAGGAATCTACAAAAAAAACCTCTTATAACTAGTAAGTGAGCTCCACAAGAATACAAGTATACAAAAATCTATTGTATTTCTACATATTAACACTGAATAATGGAACATCAAAATTTAAAATACAGTACAATTTATAACTGTTGGGGGGCATATCCCAGATGCAAATGTAATAAAAAAAATTAACAGGACTTGTTTAATGAAAACCATACAACCCTAATGACAGAATCAAATAAGATATAAATGAATAAAGAGATGTGTTCATTGATTAGAAGACTTAAAATAATAAAGATATCAATTTTTCTCAAACTAATATGCAGGTTTAATTCAGTTCTTATAAAAATCTCTTTTTTAAAGTATAGACAAGTCTATTATAAAAGGTGTATGAAAATGGAACAATTTTTACAGCTAAAATAATTTTGAAAAAGAACAAGAGTTGGAGGGATCAGTCTACCCTATTTCACGACTTATTACTTAGCTACAGTAATCAATATTGCATGCTACAGAAAGAGGGATAGATACATAGACCAGTGGAGCAAAATTTAAAAACCCCAAAACAGAACCACACATATATGCTCAATTGATTTTTGACAAAAATACAAAAAAATTCAGAGGAGGAAAGATAGACAGTTTTTCCAGATATGCAGATGAAGCAACTAGAAATACAAGGGGAAAAACTAAACCTAAGTTTCATAGCTTATTAAAAACAGACTAAGAAGCCAGGTGAGGTGGCACACAGCCTGTAACCTCAACGGCTTGGGAGGATGAGGCAGGAGGATTGTGAGTTCAAAGCCAGCCTCAGCAAAAACAAGGTGCTAAGCAACTCAATGAGACCCTGTCTCTGAATAAAATACAAAATAGGGCTGGGGATGTGGCTCAGTGATCCAGTGCCCCTGAGTTCAATCCCTGGTATCCCTCCCCTGCCGCAAAAAAAAAACAAAAAAAAAACACAGACCAAGAAGTGACTTGGAGGTTCAGACAGGAGAATTGAAAGTTTGAGGCCAGTCTCTAACTTAAGGGGCCCTAATCAACTCTAATCAACTCAATAAAACCCTGTCTCAAAATATTTATTAAAGGGCTGGGGATGTGGCTCAAGCGGTAGCGTGCTCGCCTGGCATGCGTGCGACCGGGGTTCGATCCTCAGCACCACATACCAACAAAGATGTTGTGTCCGCCGAGAACTAAAAATAAATATTAAAAATTCTCTCTCTCTCTCTCCTCTCTCACTCTCTCTTTAAAAAAAATTTAAAAAAAAATACAAAGGGCTAGGGATATAGTCCAGCTGTAAATTGACCCTGGGTTAAATCCCCAGTACCAAAATAAATTAAACAAACAAAACGGACTCAAATGGATCATATGCTTACATGTAAAATGTAAAACTACAAAACTTTTGGAAAAAAAGAAAAAAAAAACAGTAAAAAATCTTTGGGATCTGGTGCTAAGCAAAGAGTTCTTAGACTTGACACCAGAAGCACAATTAATAAATTGCACCATATCAAATTTTTTTGTAAAAGACTTTGAAAGAGAAGGAAAGACAAACTACAGATTAGGAGAAATGTTTACAAACCATATATCTAAGGACTAATATCTAGAATATGTGAAGAATTCTCAAAACTTTACAGTTAAAAAAAGAAGAAAAATCCAATTAGAACACAGGGAAAAGATAGGAGGGGCCATCTCACCAAAGACAATATTTAGAAGGAAAATAAGCACACAAAAAGATGTTCGACATCATTAGTCATCAATGAATTGCAAAGTAAAACCATAATGAGCTACCCCTACACATCTATTAGGTAGCAAAATGGTACATTTACCCAAGAAAACATTTTGGTAGTTTCTTTAAAAAGTAAACACGCAGCCACCATGTGACCCAGTAACTGAACCGTACTCACTTGTGATCATTTTACCTCAGAGAAATGAAGACTGGAGTTCACACAAAAAAGTTTATACCAATGTTTATAGCAGTTTTATTCATAGTATCCAAAATCTAGAAAATTAAAAAAAACACACACACAGATATCCTTCAAAGGGTGACAGTCAAATAAATTGTGGCATATCCATATCGCTGAACACTACTTAGCAATAAAAAATGAACAAATTCTTAATACAAGTAACAAGCTAGATGAATCTCCAGAGAATCATGCTGAGGCAAAAAAAAAAGCAATTCCAAAAGGCTGCATATTGTGTGATTCCACTTAAACAACATTCTTAAAATAACAACATTTCAGAAATGGAAAACGGAATATTTGTTGCAAGTGGGTTAGGAAGGGGTTAGGGACAGGAAGAGACCAGGTTTGGCTAGAAAGGGCAACATGAAAGATCCTCCAGGTAGTGGAATTTTTCTGTCTTGGCTATGTGAATGTCAACACCCAGACTGTGATGCTGTTAACTATCGTTCTGCAAGACATAAACACTGGGGGAAACTGGGTAGAGAGGATAGGGGAATCTCTGTGTGATCTGTTATATAACTGCATGTGAATCCACATGATCTCCAAATTAAAAGTTCAACTTTAAAAAGTTAAATAAAACTGAACCTACTTCAGATCTGTTCTGTCATCTGAAATAATTTTTACTTCTAAGAGTCTTCTCTTTGCTATAATTCTGTTGGCATCCAGATGTTAAAGGTTTCTGGTTTAAGGTTAAGAGCTACAAACATTTGCTTGTACCTCCTACATTGGACCAATGTATCAAACAAACTTGCCTGCAGAAATCTCATCAGGGAAATGTATTAGTTCACCAAATAATTAGCTGTTTAATGAGCACCGATATGTTCTTGCTAATATTGCATACTAATTGAGGTTTCTTGGGTTTGTTTTATTATTGTGCAATTCCTTCAAACTATTTCTCTCCAAAGAGCTTTTCCTATTTATAAATTTCCTATATATAAACAAATTTCCTATTTATTTATTTATTCATTCTAATGTGTTATACATGACAGCAGAATGCATTGCGATCCATATTACACATATAGAGCACAATTTTTCATGTCTCTGGTTGTACACAAAGTAGAATCACACCATTTGTGTCTTCATACATGTACTTAGGGTAATGATGTCTATCTCATTCCATCTTTCTTACCCCCATGCCCCCTCCCCTCCCTCCTCTTTTCCCCATCCAAAGTTCCTCTATTCCTCCCATGCTCTCCTCCCCATCTCCATTATGGATCAGCATCCTCATATCAGAGAAAACATATGGCATTTGGTTTTTTGGAATTGGTTTACTTCACTTAGCATAATATTCTTCAACTCCATCCATTTAGCTGCAATTACCATGACTTTATTCTCTTTTAATGCTGAGTAGTATTCCACTGTGTATATAGACCACATTTTCTTTATCTACTCATCTATTGAAAGGCATCTAGGTTGGTTCCACAATTTAGCTATTGTGAATTCTGCTGCTATAAACTTTGGTGTGGCTGCATCTCTGTAGTGTGCTGTTTTAAGTCCTTTGGGTAAAGTGATGCAGCCAATATGGAAATTTCCTCTTTAAACTGAAAAAAAAAAATTAAAAATAAAAAGTCAAACACAAGTATATTTTCATTAATATTTAAATAAAAAGGCAAAGTTCTATCACTTCCCAGCCCAGTTCTGTCCCCAGAGATAATGGTAGTTGTCAGTTTATATCCTTCCAGATTATTTTTGTGTATTTCTTGACATATATACAGTTATGAGTGATTTTTTTTTACAGATAGGATCATATTGTTTATATCATTCTTCAAATTCTTTCTCTCCCTTTAAAATGTCTTGGAAATTCACATGTCAGTATGTTTAGATCTAATTTAACTCATTCTTTCCAACAGCCTCATAGTAGTCTGAAGAACTGAGGTACCATGGTCTAATTATTTGCCTGTTGACACAGAACGGTTCCAGTTTTTGCTATTGTTAAGCAATGCAGTCATCATTGAAAATACTTGCACATACTTCTTTCAGTGAAAATGAGATTATTTCTCTGAGAAACATAGAACGAGAACTGGGGCTTCGAAGCATAACCAACTCTGTCAACTGGCTGAACCTGCAACTGTTCCCTCCCGTTTCTAACTTTCTCTCCTGCCTCTTATAAGGAAGGGAAAGCTGGAAACACTTTCCTCATTTTGCTTGCAGCCAGGGGAGGCCATGTGATCCATGAACAAAAATTTGCTGGGCAGTCTCTTGAAATCTTTTTGCATTCCAGAAAAAAGGGAAAGACATGACTAGCACTGTCTTTTCCCCTGCCCTGAAGGTGGCTGGTGTTTGGAGGGGTTGCAGCCATGTTACAACTTGAGGGAAAGTCAAAAGAGAATCACTGTGACACTGGCCCTGAGAGCAATGAGCTGCTAAACCAAAGCCAGCAGCACCCTACTTCTAGACTGCTTATTATATGAAAGGAAGAAACAACTATTGGTTTAAGCCACAGTTAAGTCTGGCTTTCTATTACTTGCAGCCAAATGCATTCCTAACTAATTCAAAACTAAATTACTCTTTTAAAAGTCTGTACTTGTTTTATTTTATCACAAACGTTTATTGAGTACCTATTTCACAAACCTTTATCTACTGAACATTGACAGGTTTAAATGTTTATCCAAGCTGACACATGAAAAACATTTCACATGAACAGAAGGCCATATATTTATTGGCCTTTCTGATTTCCTCCCCCATTATTTTTTCCTTCATATCTTTTGTCTACTTATCTGCTGTACTGTTTGACTTTTTCTCATTGATTTAAACAGGAAATTTTCAGATAGCAAAATACCCTGAGTTAAACTTTTGGGAAATTCATCTTTGCATTTTAACTCTATCAGCCAAATCAAACATGACTGTAAGAAATAAATCTTGCATGACAGGCGAGGCTGACAGTGACTGTCATCTCTGAGCGGTGCCACCACCATGTGGCAAAGTGTCAAGAAGAAATTCAACTC
This sequence comes from Spermophilus citellus, assembly GCF_964194105.1. Taxonomy (NCBI): domain Eukaryota; kingdom Metazoa; phylum Chordata; class Mammalia; order Rodentia; family Sciuridae; genus Spermophilus; species Spermophilus citellus. Next base: position 12,154,420 of record NC_138196.1, on the reverse strand, counting down.
ATGCAAAACACTATAGCTTGTACTTCATACTTCCTTTGTAAATCTACACTGACAGAAGGGTTTACAGGATAGTGACATATTGGTGAAATAGACACCATCCTCAATGGACACATCTCTTTTGACCCTCACATGAAACCCAAGAGATGGTCACTATTATTCCTATTTTACAGAATAAATGATAAAAGTAATGATTTCAAACCAATTGTTTCTTTCCTACCACAAAACTTCCAAATATTCCAGGCCCAATATTTAAATAAAATATTAATATTAAAATAAAATAATTGTTTACTTCCATTTAAAATAATATAAAATATATCATGCCTGTCTGGAAATATAATATACTTAAGTTAGAAACATTGCTGAGCCTGTTCTTTTTTTTTTTTAAAGAGAGAGAGAGAGAGAGAGAGAGAGAGAGAGAGAGAGAGAGAATTTTTTAATCTTTATTTTTTAGTTTTCGGCGGACACAACATCTTTGTTTGTATGTGGTGCTGAGGAGCGAACCCGGGCCGCACGCATGCCAGGCGAGCGCGCTTGAGCCACATCCCCAGCCCTGAGCCTGTTCTTATTAATCTGAATAAACTGTTTCAAAATTTCACTCAGGTTTATTGTCACACTACATATAACCAAAATTATACCTACTTTTGAAAGTAAAAATTTTACCTCTTCGGCTGAGTAGAATTTTAATGCTTCAACAAGAAGTATCTACTTAGCTAACCACCCCACCCTAGGACAGCAGGTAAGGAATTCCCCTAATCAGTTAACAACCAACCAGTCTGACCCTGGAAAACAAAAATAGGCTATTAAAGATATTTAAAGATTGTTATGAAAAACAATGTAAATACGCTGAAAACAAGCACTAGAGAGTCTGGATTGAGTGACTCTGCTTTAAAAATCTTAGCAGTCAGAGGAAAAGGGAAATGTGGCAAAGCGCCTGCTCCTGGAGTCAGGTGGGGGCAGCAGCAGGGCTCAGGTTCTAAATATTTCCCTGCATTATGCACACCTCTCCCAACAAGACCTGAGGATCCTCTGGCAAAGCATCACACAAAGCACTCAATCCACACCGAGTAAGGAGCACAGGCAGCAAGCATCCTGCCAAACCTTTCCTGGGAGAAACACCCACCTGGGTTCCCCGAAACACAGCCCCTGTGGCAGAAGGCCAGACCACCCAGGTGCTACCCATATGGACCCCAGGGAGACATGGGCTTCACCCAGAGCACCTTCTTGCAAAAATTTTTAGCCTACCTCTAAGACATAGAAAACTACTTGGGAGAGTTTTAATTCTTTATTTTGTATGAAAGAACACCAATCTGCAGACACATCTGTTTACAGTCTACAAAAGTGCGAATGGGTTGACAAATCCCCATCCTGAGGGCATCTCTGATAGTTCCTTCTATTTCTCTGGTGGCTTGTCTAGGGGCCTCTGTTTGGGAAGAGGCAGTTCAACATTCCTCCCACCCCCACCCAGATTCCTAGTAGGAGACACACTCCTAGCTCACTGGTACAGAAAGGGTGGAAGCATGTGGAAAGAAATCTGACTCTTTTCCAAAGTCCGATGTGGCCAGGTCAGCCCTGGAGAGGGCAAGGGGCCCTGGAGGGTCCAGGTGTTTGCACAGCACAGGGCAGGAAGAGTGAGGCAAGCTTCAGTCAACAGGACAAAAAAAAGCCAGATTGCTTGGCCCTTCAAAACAGTCTGTCCAAGTCTCAGGACACCAGAGGGACAGTAAGCAAGGCACTTGAGAGAGGGGGGGCACCAAGTCTCTAAAGAGGCAGAGACAAACAAAAAGAGCAGGAAGAAAACAGAAGTGGGGGACTGGGGCCAAAATCAAACCAGATACTGCAACACAGCACTGACTGAACCCTTGGTCAGATCTCTGGGAGGGGATACTTCTGGCACCTTAAGGACTCCCCAAGTGCCTGTTAGAGCTGGGTCAATAAAGGACTGTGGGAGGGTTAGGCCTTGTAGATCCTCCCAACAGACTGGTGGCCCCCAGACAAGATCCCAAAAGAAGATATGGCTCAGCACTAACCCTCCTCCCCCCACACACTCTAACACTTCCACAGCCAACTAAATATACACTGACACATGGCCTCACTGTCTGATGTGCACAAACATCTGTATGCACAGGTTCATAGTTAGGCATGTAGATGCATATACAGCCTCACTGTGGATGAGTGATATACACACCCTCCCAGTGAAGGGACATAACACATTCAATCTGCTAGTCAAGTGTTGGGTGGTACAGGCATACAATCACACACATACACAAACTCTGTCAAAAGTGAACACACATACAATGTCTCTGTAGGCTCCCACTACTGAACACACATTGCACAAGCTCTTCGACCAGTACATTCAAACCTCTACATAAGATACATGCACAAACTCTCAGCCTGTCAGGCAAACATGCACTCAAAACCTGTTAGGTGCGAGCCCCCCACCCCTGACCCCACCCCCGCGCGTGAATGCACGCGGACACACACACACACACACATATCCTTACAATCTCTATTATGGCATGTGCAAACACACATGTAAGTGCACACACTCAACCTGTCAGATGCTCAGCACACCCACAACCTCTCTGTTAGGTGCACACACACCCTTTCCTATGGTTCTGTTAGGTACACACATGAAATCTACCCGGGCACACACACGATTGATCACAACTTCTCTGCCAGCGCTTGCACACGCACACTAGCTCAGTCGGCACACGCACACTCTGCTCCAGGCGCATCCCACACCCACGCACCCTCCTGGCCGGGTGCACCCTCCCCCAGGCCGGTGCCGGCGCACACAGTGAACTCCAGCAGCGCAGGTGTGCACACGCCCCCCACCGCAGATGCCCGCGCCCCTCCTCACCTTTCTCGCCCACGCCAGGCGCCCGGCCCTCGTCCTCCTTGGGGTTGGTCACCTGGGTGATGATGGCCGGGCCGTCCATGGGTGCGCGGCGCGGCGGCCGCCCGCAGGCCCGGCCCCCCGCAAGCCAGGCGCACGGGGGCGCGGCGCGGGGGGCGCGCGGGGGAGCGGCGCGGGGGGCCACTCGCCGCCGCCGCCTGGGCGCGCCCGCCGCCCGGCCCCGCGCTCCGGGAGAGGAGTCCAGGGCCCGCGCCCCAGCTCCCGCCGCAGCCGCCGCCGCTGGGCTTGAGCGGCCGCCGCCTCTTCACCATGAACCCCGGAGCCGCGCCTGGGAGAGCTGCGCAGGAGGAGGCGGAGCGGGAGGCCCGGCGCCGCGGGAAGCGGGAGCGGGCGGGCGACCGAGAGGGAAGGAGCGAGCGAGGAGCGAGGAGCGAGGAGCGAGGGCGGGCGGGAGGGAGGGAATGAGGGAGGAAGGGAGGGAAGGAAGGAGGGCGGGCGGGTGAGTGGGTGTATCCCGGCCCGGGACCGGCCTCCACTGCTGCCGCCGCCGGCGCTGCCCGCCCGCCCAGGGGGAGAGGGGCGCGGGGCCGAGACGCTGGCGGTGAGTGGAGGCGAGAGGGGGCGTCCCCGCGCAGGGGGTGGGGTCTGGGGCAGATGGGTGGGGCGCAGGCTTGGGGTGAGGGGGCGTCAGAGGGGTTCTGGGATGGGTGTTGGGAGTCCTGAGCAAACGAATGGCGTGAGGGCTGGGGGATGAGCCTGGGGCAGATGCGTGGGACGAGGGGCGTGGGGATGGACTGGCAGAGGCCCGCTGGTGTGTGGGTGGCTTTCGGCGCGGTGTGGGGGCCCGGGGGCTGAGGCGGAATCTCGAGGAGGCAAGAGCGAGGGCACCCGAGACCGGGTGTTTACCTGGACAAGACCAGAGTCTCGTAGACATCTGGGGTCGGTAGGGGATGCTGGGTGAGGGGCGTCCTGGCACTGTAACCGACCCGCCAGGTGCGTGGGCACGGAGGCCCGGGCTGCAAGGCTGTGGTCCTTCACACCTAGGCAGCCGGCGGAGGGGTGCGAGAGGGACTCTGGGACGCTGAGCATCAGGGGAATGCGGGAAAGTTTCGGTGAGACCCGGGAGTGACGTGGGGTGGTAGAAGGGTCCCCGGATGCGAGGGCGAGAAATGTCCCCCCGGGAAGTCTGTAGACCCGGGCAGAACCCGCATCAGCACTCGAGCCAAGCCCGCTTGCAGGGCGGCAGGACTTCGAGGACCTACGACACCAAAAAAACCTGGGCAATGGGCATTTCTGGTTGATCCGCAGCTAGGTGGTCTGGGGACCCTGTTGAGGGCTGAAGAGTGAAAGGGGCCTCTGGTGGGCTGCGCTGGACAAGGAAGTTGCATGTGCTGGGAAACCGACCACAGTCAGGCCTGGGTCGACGGCCAGAAAGTGGACAGGACAAGAAAGCGCCCCCTCCGCCTCGGAGGGTCTCATCCCTAAGGCATCAGCGCATTCTCGTTCCAACTTGCGGGCCACATTCACTGCCCAGTAAGCCAGTGGGCGGGGCAGTGCCGCAGGAGGGCGGGTGGTGTATGTGTGGGGGGTGCCCTCTCGCTCACTCTCCACCAATCAAGAGAGCTTGGGCGGGCCGGCGGAGCGTGACGTAGGTGGGCGGGGCTGAGTGGGCGGCCTGGCAGAGAACTCCAGGCCTCCGCTCGCTGCCTAGAGCGCGCGCTTTGGGCCTTGAGGGCAAGTCCTGCCTGAGCCCTGGGACTTTCAGCAGGCGAGGCTGACGGGACCTTTCCAAGTTTTCTGCCTCCCGCAAGCCTGGATCTGGACTCAGTCCGGTCATGTGCTTCCCCCGGGGGACCAGTGAGCCTTCCCAAAGTTTTAAAGACACTTCCTGAAGCGACTCTGCTAGAGGTCAGTCCAAAGACTCTCCTCTTTGGAGAGAGACCTGGGACAAGGCTGCAGAGATTAGGCAGGTAGGAAAGCACTTAAGCAGACCTGCTGTAAAATGTAATTGTTAGTCAAGAGGTGGGTGTTTTGCCCTCAAATCCAAGACCACAGTGGCATTCTGGCACTGCATGGAGGTGGGGATGGATGGCTGATGACAACTGCCCTTGAAGTATGCTCACCCATGAGTAGCTGTTCTTCTAAGGACAACTTTGGGATCCCAGTGAGTAACCTGGGGCAGCTGAGCCAAGAAGACTGAAATGCCCTTTTGGTTAGGAAGAGAAGCCTAGGTTTAAGTAGACAAGGCTCGGGGGCATGACCTCGCTAACCTTCCCAATTACAAACTGAATTAGGTGCAGGACACCCAGGACGTCTTTTGTCCCAGCTTTTGATGCCCCTTCAGGTTCTGAGGGTGTGACTGGCGGCTTGGTGAACTCAGATGTTCTCTGAATTAAATTGAAAAAGACTACTGAATTCTAAGGAGTCAGAAGGGGACCTTACAGAGATAGGTGTTTGGGGAGGTTCTAGGGATACAGTTCTACAAGTTTTGGTATATCTCCACAGATATCAGTGTCTCTGCTCTCTGGTTGATGAGGCATCCCAAATAGTCCATCAGCAAGAGTCAGCTGATGGGAACACTGGGACTCACTGTCCATGTGTATAGGGCTGGTATTCCTTTGGAGGCAGGAGGGTGAAGGTACTTCCAAAAGTTCTGTTCAGTTTACCAAGGGTAGGAAGGAACTCGACAGTCCTTAGGAGTACAGAGCCACAGGAAGTGAATTTCACGTGTGGAGTCTGTATGGTTTGGCCTTTTCTGTAGCAGTGACTCCTTGGAACACTTTAGTAACAATTTTCCCTCACCTGCAACCTCCACCATCCTCACCTTCATGAGATCACCTCTCAACCTTCATCTCGGGCCCATGAAGGAAAACAGCTGTCTTTTAAAGCCCTTGTTCCTTTCCATATGCTTCATTTAAAATTTCAATTTATTATTTACTTTATAAATATTAATAGAAATCAAAGAAAAATCTTATCCTATCCTTAAATCTATCTTTATTTTCCTCCATTTCCCTTGTCCTTAATTGTATGCTGACTAAATTTTTATGTAGCTATAAAGTGTTTAAAATTCTTGGTTACATTTTTCCATATGGTGACATAATCAATCGTGGTTAAGTGGTCATTATAAATGATTGCACCTTACTAAAAGGTCATTATAAATGATAACACCTCACTAAAAGGGTCTTAAATAACACAACATCTTGGTTTTATATGTGAAGGAAACATTTAAAATTTATTGGAACAACTTGATTATCCATGAAGAGAAAATATGTCATTACTGTAGTTCTTACTGTATATTCAAGATCAATCAAATAATTAAATATAAAAATTAGCAAATATACCAAAATAGATTTCAGCAAATTCTTTTTAATCTTGGATGAGAAAGACCCAAGAATGATAAAAATTCCAGAAATTTTAAAGGATATGATTGACAATTGTTCATTCAATAAACATTTATTGAGTGCCTTCTGTGTGGTAGGTTCTGTTCTAGGCACTGAGAATCTTAGCATTGTCCAAAGTGAGAATTAAGGAGTTGAGCTCATTCCCTCACACAAGTCAGTCATCATGGCTAAGGGTCATTTGGGGCCTTAAGCCTCCAACCATTTAAGGGCTCTCTGGGAATTTGAGCAAAGTGGCCCCAGCAACTAGAAGACAGCCATTGGAAGTCAACACATAACAATCCCCAGAGAGGGAGGCCCAGAAACAGTAAAAAGGGTCTGAGGGGATCTAGAAAGATCACCAAAGTGTTGGTGAAAGTCACAATTCCCAGACTCCCATCATACAGTGACCTTGCTCCACTTGTACAAGAACAGGTGTCATGTTTAACTTAATTTTTATTTAAATATACTTTCAAACTGAAAACTAGCAGATAACATTTTTTTAAAAAAAAGGCAAATAGAAAACATAGGAAGGACCATGACCCTATAAAGAAAGTGCTGCAAAGAGTGACAGAGAAGAGATTAGTATGCCAAGGACAGGGGAACATAAGGCTAGGGCTGGTGAACTTGGTCCCAAGAGGCCAAAGATAGGAACAGATAGGAAGGTAAGACATATTGGTGATGGCATCCTGGACTAGAGATTGTTAGAGCCCTAGAGTAGAGCTCTGATATGGGTGGGATAGGTGGACTATTAAAGTAGAGATAAGACTCTTGTAAGGATACTAGGGTGAGCAGTGAGTGAGGTTGCCCCTGAGGAAAGAACACTGGACATTGGGATCAAAATTTGAAATGGCTAGGTTTAGGGTTTTGGTGATGGATAGAGCCCAGATCAAGCAAAGCCTTCTACACCAGGAAACATATCTGGGCTTGATTTCGGGAGTGGGGGATGGAAGTGACATAATCAGACAGTGTTTAGAAAATTCCTGCAGATTAACAGAGTGTGTTGGGACAATGCAAGAGGCAGGGAAACATATAGAAGATGCTGCATTAATATATAAAGAAGATGATGACATTTGTGGGGATGGAAAGGGCTGGGTAGACTCCTGATATATTTTGGAGGAAAGATGAACAAGTCTTGCCTACAATTGGGTTTGAGGAATGAGGGATGAGCAAGGAGGAAATGGCCTCCTGCTTTCTGGCTTGGGCACCCAGGTAAAGAGTTGAGGGTCCTCTTAGATGCTCACTGCATCTGTCATTTCCAGACTGCTCCTGACTACCCTCCATACTTGAATTTCTCCTCCATGTTGTTTTTTCCCCTCATCCTGCTATATTTTCTTTAATTAAGTACAAAGGCATATCACCTAGAGATCATTTATTTCAGCCACTGCTCTGCTTGGTTGCCAGTCTCTTGTCTCTTTCTTCAGCAATAGTAAGGCAGATTCCTTTTCCGCATGGAAGAGAAATCCATGGTTTGTTTCCTTTGCCAATAACAAAAACGTTGGAGAGCCGGGTGGCAAAGCTGTTGCCACTGGCATCTTTCACATGAACCACATCGAAATAGCCAGGATCAATCTATTTATCTATCTCTATATCTCTGTCTATCTATCTCTTTCTCTCTCTCCTTCCCTGCATCCCCCCTCCTCCCTCCCCCTGCCTTCTTCCCCCCTTCCTCCCCCTCTCCCCCTCCCTTTTCTCTCTCTCTCTCTCTCTCAGCAGTCACACCAATTATTCCCAAATTAGCACCTCCAGTTACCATACACATGTTACCAGTGTCAAACTTGATGAAATCGGTAATCTTGCCAGTCTCCAAACCAATCTGAATGGTATCATTCACTTTGATTAGGGGATCAGGGTAGCAAATGGTTCGAGCATCATGAGTCACTAGAAGAGGGATTCCTTTTGTGCCCACAAAGATCTTTCTCACTTTGCACAATGTGTACTTGGCCTCCTCAGGAGTAATATGATGAACAGCAAAATGACCCTTGGTGTCACAGATCAGACAGAAATTCTTTCCAGTCTTATCAATGCTGATGACATCTATAAAACTGGTGTGGTATGTTATATCAGTTTGGACTTTGCCATCAATCTTAATGAAGTGCTGAATGCAAATCTGTCTTACTTCGTCTCCTGTCAGGGCATACTTAACTCTGTTCCTTAGAAAAATGATGAGAGAAAGAAGATGTTCTCTCAGCTTGTGGGGACCAGTGGATAGATGAGAAGCAAACACACCAGTCAGTTTAACCAATCATTCAATACTTTGGAGCTGCTACCCACTGCTTCAGATGCTTCTTGGGACCATGAGCCATGGCTGCTCTAGGCACAGAAAGAGGCCTCCTTCTTCCTGTGTGCTCCATGTTGTTCTTGATCTGCTTTGTGTCTTCTCTGTTTTTTGTGTGTGCTACTCTGTCTTTGGATCTCTGTTTTTCTGACTAGCTTTACTAGACTAACTAGCTGGATTAGTCTTCCCAGATCCTTTCAAGAGGAGGCAGCAGGTCTCCTGCTGAGAAAGGAGGGAAGTAAGATCTAGGTAGAGACTCCTGGTGGTTAGTCAAGTGGATACACAACAGATCCTGCCCACAGGTCTCTATTTTGGGGTCACTTTTGGACATGAATGAGGTTCTGTAGACAGCAACCCTGCTCTCCTGTTGTGCACTAGGCCCAGAGTCTGCAGTCAGTCCCAGAGGGATATGCATCTGGTGCCTTCAGTATGCCAGGTTTGGGTCAAATACAGTGCACAAAGCACTCTAAGGGGCCCACAGCTTAGTGGATAGAGTAGGCAGAGGAAAAAATCAGTGGACAGTAGAGTAGAGCTGATTTATTCTGGCAGTTCAGGGAGTCACCATAGAAGAGATGATGCTAAAAGTCCTTTTCAGAGGTCTCAATTTTCCCAGTGAGAGGAATTTTTCATCCAGGATCCACAGAGAAGGCTGCATCAAGGAGCAGTACAACATGATAAAGGAAGAGATTGGGGTCCCAAAGATCCAGTTGACTTTAGAATATGTGGTATTTGTCTTTTTTGTGCCTGACTTTTTTCATGTAACATAATGTCCCTAGGCTCATCCATGATAAATGATAAAATTTCATCTATTTTTGGCTGAAAAAACTCCATTGTATATATATGCCCCATTTTCTTTATTCATTCATCCACAATGGGCATCTAGGTTGATTCCACATCTTGGCTACTATGAAGAGTGCTGTAATAAACTGGGGAGTGATATCTCTTTCACATACTAATTGTATTTCCTTTGGATATACACTCTATAATGGAACTGCTGGATCATATGGTAGTTGTATTTCTAGTTTCTCTCTGTGTGTGTGTGTGTGTGTGTGTGTGTGTTTGATGAGCCCCAGAGTGTTTGTCTTAATTGCTGTACTAATTTACATTCCTACCAGAAATGTATGAGAGTTCCCCTATTTCTGCATACTTGCCAGCACAAAAATGAATACTTTATGTCCCCAAACTCTTTGCTGCCTTCCTCCTTCAACATGGTGACTCCATTCTATCAATGCCAAATTGTTGAAATCATCTTATATTCTCCCACTTCCTGCCAATGCTCAACCCATGAATCTTCAAGGCATCACTGTACAATATATCTATTCATCACTCTACTGCAACCTTGCTGGCCCCCCAATTATCATCTTTTGCCCAGACTATTGCAATAGCCTCCAAATTGAACTCTCTGCTTCTCCCCTGCCTGTCTCTACAGTATTCAGAGTAAAACTTTTAAATGTGTTACCTGACTTGCAGATCTGGAGTCTCTTGGCTACATTTCTCACCTATATTTTAGATGCCAGACTCAATATATCAGCAGTCTACTTAGCTTAGAGCTAGGGCCCTATCTCTGAAATATACTTTAAGTTAAAAAACAATAAGCATCCTTTTGTTTAAGTGGAAGGTGGTTGATATCATTGCTTTAGCCGATAAGTGTAGTGCATTAATATCTGGAGGGGAGGAAACAAGTTAAACAAAGAATAGGATGCAAAAAAAACAAAAACAAAAACAAAAAACAAACAAACAAAAAAAAAAAAAACACTGAGAAGCCGTTTAATAGCCAGGGAGTCTTTCAGAGAAGCCACCAAAGGATACCAATCTATGGTAAGGTTTTGAAAAAACCTGCAAATAGGAAAATAAAACAGGGACTTAGAGAGGCTGTCTTTGTACCTGTTTCTTCAGTTGGGTTTGCCAATGCCTAATGTGTAACTAAAAGCATGATAAAGTTTGGCATCTCTTCTTCATTTTGTATTTGTCTGTTTTACTCCCTTATTAAACTTTGGGTCTGCTGCAGTCTGGCTGGGCACAAATTACGAGCCACTCAAGCAGGAACAAACTTTATTTCCGAACTCCACCAGCACACTCCACACACGCTCCCGGGAACCTCTCCCGAAGGCCGCCCACGCGGCTCCTCCAGGCACACAACACACCAACCGGAAATCCTTCCTCCGGAGCTTCCCCAACCAACTCTCCAGGAATCCCCACAAGAACTCCAAAGTAGCAGGCCTAGGCGGACAGCAGGGGTCTAATATACAATTAAATACACAGCTTAACATAACCATCATCATCTCAATGGCTTGTTGGCTCACCACTCCATTCTGGCAAAAATGCCATGCATCATTCTGACTCAGCTATGGCTCTCAGCATGGGTCAGATTCCTGCACAACTCTGGGTCATATGGTAGTTCTATTTCTAGTTTGTTTGTTTGGTTTTTTTTTTTTTTTGAGGATCCCCACAGTATTTCCATAATTGATGTGCTAATTTATGTAAGTATAAGCATATTAATCATGTAAGTAGTATTCATCTAAAGCTGATAATATGCTTTCTTTAAGGCTGAAGACATGAAGGTGTGAAAAATTAAGATATTTTCCACAGCCAGCTTGCTTCTACTTCTGGGCCTTGGAGTGGTGCCTAGAAATCTTCAGTTTTTACCCCACATTTTCCACAAACAGTGAGTCTTACAGGCCGATCAATGGTGAAGGGACTGCCTTCCCTCAGCAGGAGCAATAGAGTCCCATGGGAACTGAATGCCCCCCATTCCAGGATCACAGATCTAATAGATAAATATCCTATGAAGCAAGTGGACATTGCCTTTGAATAGCTGGCAATGTCCTCAACACCAATAAGACTCGGTGTGATCAGAACTCAAGAGAATGATAAACTACATGACAGTTTACCAGGACTGCTTATTACACGTCCATCTTGGTTCCTGTACCAGTTCTTCCTCTATTTAAGCTAAAGTTCTCATTAGTACCTGAGAGACAGGACTGAGACATTGACATCACTTGTCTTTCCAGTATAGGTACATTGATGAAAGTTCCTTTTCCCCATTTTTTTTTCCATTTGGTTTTTGGAGAAAGTGATCAGTTTTGAATTGTTGGGACCCCAGAGTTAGGCCTCTGGCCTAGGACTTGGGTAACAGGAAAGGTGCTGGACAAAATCAATGTAGCCCTAAGATGTGACACTGTTTTACTGTCTTAGCATTTACCACTCTCAGCATTGATCACTATCTGGTTTTTATTTATTGCCTTTATTTTCTTTTTAAAATATAGCTCCATGAGATTAGTAGCCTCTGTCTCTAGTGTTATAAATGGTTGGCACATGAAGTAGGTGGCTCAAGCAGTATTCATGAAGACTCAAGACACAAATTAGCTTCATAAAACCATGCTTTGTTGGCGTCTCTACGAAAAAAAACCAACCAAATGTAACTCTTTTGTAGTTTACAATGAATTTATCAAAGGCCAACGAAAGCACCAGGACTAACTTATGTGGAAATAATACTATGGTAAAGTTACTTAGGAAAATAATAGCTTCTGGATGGAGGAGGAAGATGGCGGCGATGGGAGAGCAGCACCCCAGTGCGCCGCGTCACTGTGCGGGAGAAAGACGAGGTGAAACGGCTGAAGGCTACCTTGGTGTGAATTTCCAGTGAAATTGAGGTGCTCCAGAACCTAGAGGACAGATTTCCAGTGCGTGGGATTCGGCTGCAGGGGCTTGGTCGCAGGCGATTTCTCCGCACGGAGGGTAGCAGTACCTGGTCGGCGGACCGCCCCGCGGATGGAGTCTGGGGCGCGCGCTAGTTAGCGGCGAGGTACCAGAGCGGGATTACAGCAAAGCGGATTCTGGAGGCTCCTGCCAGCGGCGCACTGGCCGCGCTGAGTGCTGAGTTCCGGTTTTGAGACAGAGGAGAGAACCGGTCCAGTTCGATTCCCGACACCGGTCGGAACACGGAGGAGGACAGCAGCCGCCATCTTGGAGAGCTGATGCAATCATCCCTGTTTTCTGCTGATCTCAGCTCATTCAACTACAGAACAGGTGATTCCAGGCTGGTATTTGCCTGCGTCTCTCAGACAGATCGCTCAGGCTTGGGATTGGAGAACCTGAGGAGAATACGCTTCGGGGCTCACCCCAGGCAAGGCGGGCGCCGGACTTTGAGCGGCCAGATTCTAGCTCCCTGGGTTGCTTTGGCCCAGGGCGGGGCATCCTTCGGGGACTCAGGGCTGAGGCCAGTTACAAGTGGATTGTGCGCTGAGGGGTGGCGTGGCTTGGACTCCCAGAACAGTTTTGGCCCGGGGCTAGAGAGCCCAAGGGGACTGCGTCTTTGACCCTGCCCCTGGCGGAGCGTACACCGAGCTGGGAGAGGTTGGAGCAGCCAGGCTCGGGCTCCCGGGGCTGCTGGGGCCTGAGGCTGGGGTACCTCTGTGGAGCCTGCTCCTAGCAGAGTGTGGCAGGGATCGGAGTGGCTGGGTTCTGGTTCCCATAGCTGTTTGAGCCCAGGGCCCGGGAACCTGCGGGGACCGCGAGCTGAGGCCAGCTACAAGTGAAACTTGTGACGAGGGGCAGCGGGACTCTGACTCCCGGAACAGTATTGGCCCAGGGCTTGGGAGCCCGCGGGAACTGCATCTTTGACTCTGCTCCCAGCGGAGCGTGCACCGAGCAGGGAGAGTCTGGTGCGGCCAGGCTTGGGCACCAAGCAGGGAGAGTCTGGTGCGGCCAGGCTTGGGCTCCCGGGGCTGCTTTGGCCTGGAGTTGGAGAACCCGCGGCGGTTGCTCTGTGGAGCCTGCTCCTAGCAGAACGTGGCGGAGACCGGAGAGGCCGGCTCCTGGCCCCCGAAGCTGCTCTGACTCAGGGTTGGGGATCCTATAGGGACTGCTTCTTGGTCCGGGTCCTGCTGGGTGCTGCGGGGGCCTGGGGCGCAGCGTGGAGCTGCCACCTGTGCCCAGAGCAGGCTAAGGGACCCGCCGGTGTGGTATCACGACACCCCAACTGCAGCTGGGGCCGAGGAGAGTAGCCGCCCACGCCTGGAACAGGACCAGCGACCTGACGGCAGGGTAGCCAAGTCACCACACTTGGAGTGGAGGCTGTGAAGAGCCGCCGTCTGATCCTGCAAGGTAAGCAGACCTACGTCCCACTGGCAGGACAGGCTCGGCAGCCTGCCAGCGTGGTGGACAAGTAGCATCGAGGCAGTCACGTCACACTGGTTGGAGTGGGGATTGAACAGAGCCGCCGCCAGTGTCTGGAAAAGGCCCAGCGACCCGTTGGAGAGGCAGTTAGGTACCCCCACTGGGAGTGGGGGCTGAGCAGAACTGCCGCCCAAGCCCGCAAGGTAGGCAGATCTGAGACCCACCGGCGGAACAGGCTTAGAGGCCGACCAGCGTGGTAGACACGTCACAACAATTGGAGTAGGGGTGGAGCAGAGCTGCCGCCCACATCCAGATCAGGACCAACGATCCGAGGACGTGGTAGGAATGGCACCACAATTGGAGTGGGGGCAGAGTAGAGCAGCCACCCGTGCCCACAGGGTGGGCAGACCTACGACCAACCAGCGTGGTAGATAGATCACTCTAATTAGAGGAGGAGCACAGCCACTACCTGCCCTACAAGAGAGATACCCCAACTATACAAGAGCAATATAAATAAATAGGGGGAAAATTTCAAAAACACAACAGTTTCACCAAGCAGAAAGAAACGCAAGCATTATGAAAAGACAAGGAAAGAAAGGACCACAAGCAATGCAGGTCAACTCAACTCTAGAAGAGGTAATAGCTGCAACAGATGGAATGTCAGATAAAGAGTTCAGGATATACATGCTTCAGATGATCTGGAGTCTCAAAGAAGACATGAGACAGCAAAATCAGACAATGAAAGATCACATTGACAAGGAACTACAGAAACAAATCCAGGAAGTAAAAGATCAATTTCACAGGGAGTTAGAAGTAATAAAAAACAAACAAATAGAAATCCTAGAAATGCAGGAAGAAATAAACCAACTTAAAACCTCAATTGACAATACTACCAGCAGAGTAGATCACTTAGAAGATAGAACATCAGACAATGAAGACAACGTATTTCAACTTGAAAAGAACATAGACAGCTCAGCAAGACTGCTAAGAAACCATGAACAGAACATTCAAGAATTATGGGATAACATTAAAAGAACAAACTTAAGAGTCATTGGGATACAGGAAGGCACAGAGCTCCAAACCAAAGGAATAAACAATGTATTCAATGAAATAATACGAGAAAACTTCCCAGACTTGAAGAATGAAACAGAATCCCATATCCTAGAAGCCTACAGGACGCTGAAAGTGCAAAATCATAAGAGATCCACACCTAGATACATTATAATGAAGATGCCCAACATACAGAATAAGGAGAGAATTTTAAAAGCTACAAGAGAAAGAAAGCAGATTACATTTAGGGGCAAACCAATCAGGATAACAGCTGATCTCTTAACACAGACTCTGAAAGCTAGAAGGTCCTGGAATAACATTTTTCAAACACTGAAAGAAAATAGGTTCCAACCAAGAATCGTGTATCCGGCGAAATTAAGCTTCAGGATGGAAGATGAAATTAAAACCTTTCACGATAAACAAAAGTTAAAAGAATTTGCAGCTAGAAAACCATCTCTTCAAAAAATCCTTGGCAAAACATTACAGGAAGAGGAAACTGAAAATAACATTGAAAACCATCAGTGGGAGGTAGGAGAGTAAAGGGGGGAAAGTAATCAAAGAGGAAAACTAATCAGGTTTAGTAACATAAATAAACAAATATGACTGGAGGAACAAACCAAATCTCAATAATAACCCTAAATGTTAATGGCTTAAACTCACCAATTAAGAGACACAGGCTAGTCGAATGGATCACAAAACAAGATCCAACAATATGTTGCCTACAGGAGACGCATTTGATAGGAAAAGATATACATAGACTGAAGGTGAAAGGCTGGGAAAAAATCATTCCACTCATATGGACTGCGGAAACAAGCAGGAGTGTCCATACTCATATCAAACAAAATAGATTTCAAGCCAAAGTTAATCAAAAAGGATAAAGAGGGACACTGCATACTGCTCAAGGGAACCATACACCAACAAGACATAACAATCATAAATATATATGCCCCAAACAATGGGGCAGCTATGTTCATCAAGCAAACTCTTCTCAAGTACAAGAGTCTAATAGACCACCATACAATAATCATGGGAGACTTCAACACACCTCTCTCACCACTGGACAGATCTTCCAAACAAAAGTTAAATAAGGAAACTATAGAACTCAACAACACAATTAACAACCTAGAATTAATTGACATATATAGAATATGCCACCCAACATCAAGTAGTTACACTTTTTTCTCAGCAGCACATGGATCCTTCACAAAAATAGATCATATATTATGTCACAGGGCAACTCTTAGACAATATAAAGGAGTAGAAATAATACCATGCATCTTATCTGATCATAATGGAATGAAACTGAAAATCAACGATAAGAGAAGGAAGGAAAAATCATGCATCACTTGGAGAATGAACAATAGGTTACTGAATGATCAATGGGTTATAGAAGACATTAAGGAGGAAATTAAAAACTTCTTAGAGTTAAATGAAATCACAGACACAACATATCGGAATCTATGGGACACATAGAAAGCAGTTTTAAGAGGAAAATTCATTGCTTGGAGCGCATTCCTTAAAAAAAGAAAAAACCAACAAATAAACGATCTCATATATCATCTCAAAATCCTAGAAAAAGAAGAGCAAAACAACAGCAAAAGAAGTAGAAGGCAAGAAATAATTAAAATCAGAGCTGAAATTAATGAAATCGAAACAAAAGAAACAATTGAAAAAATTGACAAAACCAAAAGTTGGTTCTTTGAAAAAATAAATAAAATCGACAGACCCTTAGCCATGCTAATGAAGAGAAGAAGAGAGAGAACCCAAATTACTAGCATACAGGATGAAAAAGGCAATATCACAACAGACACTTCAGAAATACAGAAGATAATCAGAAATTACTTTGAATCCTTATACTCCAATAAAATAGAAGATAGTGAAGGCATCGATAAATTTCTTAAGTCATATGATCTGCCCAGATTGAGTCAGGAAGATATAGACAGCCTAAACAGACCAATAACAATAGAGGAAATAGAAGAAACCATCAAAAGACTACCAACTAAGAAAAGCCCAGGACCAGACGGGTATACAGCAGAGTTTTACAAAACCTTTAAAGAGGAACTAACACCAATACTTTTCAAGCTATTTCAGGAAATAGAAAAAGAGGGAGAACTTCCAAAGACATTCTACGAGGCCAACATCACCCTGATACCTAAACCAGACAGAGACACTTCAAAGAAAGAAAACTACAGACCAATATCTCTAATGAACCTAGATGCAAAAATCCTCAATAAAATTCTGGCGAATCGGATTCAAAATCATATCAAAAAAATTATACACCATGATCAAGTAGGATTCATCCCTGGGATGCAAGGCTGGTTCAATATACGGAAATCAATAAATGTTATTCACCACATCAATAGACTTAAAAATAAGAACCATATGATCATCTCGATAGATGCAGAAAAAGCATTCGACATAGTACAGCATCCTTTTATGTTCAAAACTCTAGAAAAATTAGGGATAACAGGATCATACCTCAACATTGTAAAAGCAATCTATGATAAGCCACAGGCCAGCATCATTCTGAATGGAGAAAAATTGAAGGCATTCCCTCTAAGATCTGGTACAAGACAGGGATGCCCTCTCTCACCACTTCTGTTCAACATAGTCCTCGAAACACTGGCCAGAGCAATCAGACAGACGAAAGAAATTAAAGGCATAAAAATAGGAAAAGAAGAACTTAAATTATCACTATTTGCAGACGATATGATTCTATACCTAACAGACCCAAAAGGGTCTACGAAGAAACTATTAGAGTTAATAAATGAATTCAGCAAAGTGGCCGGATATAAAATCAACACGCATAAATCAAATGCATTCCTGTATATCAGCGACAAATCCTCTGAAACGGAAATGAGGACAACTACTCCATTCACAATATCCCCCCAAAAAATAAAATACTTGGGAATCAACCTAACAAGAGAGGTGAAAGGCCTATACAATGAAAACTACAGAACCCTAAAGAGAGATATAGAAGAAGACCTCAGAAGATGGAAAAAATATATTACCAAAAGTTCTCTAAAAGTTCAATGCTATCCCAATCAAAATCCCAACAGCATTTCTTGTAGAAATAGATAAAACAATCAGGAAATTCATATGGAATAATAAAAGACCCAGAATAGCAAAAACAATACTAAGCAGGAAGTGTGAATCAGGCGGTATAGCGATACCAGACTTCAAACTATACTACAGAGCAATAGTGACAAAAACAGCATGGTACTGGTACCAAAACAGGCGAGTGGACCAATGGTACAGAATAGAAGACACAGTAACCAATCCACAAAACTACAACTACCTTATATTTGATAAAGGGGCTAAAAACATGCAATGGAGGAAGGATAGCATCTTCAACAAATGGTGCTGGGAAAACTGGAAATCCATTTGCATCAAAATGAAACTGAATCCCTTTCTCTCGCCATGCACAAAAGTTAACTCAAAATGGATCAAGGAGCTCGATATTAAATCAGAGACACGGCGTCTGATAGAAGAAAAAGTTGGCTACGATCTACATACTGTGGGGTCGGGCTCCAAGTTCCTCAATAGGACACCCATAGCGCAAGAGTTAACAACTAGAATCAACAAATGGGACTTACTCAAACTAAAAAGTTTTCTCTCAACAAAAGAAACAATAAGAGAGATAAACAGGGAGCCTACATCCTGGGAACAAATCTTTACTCCACACACTTCAGATAGAGCCCTAATATCCAGAGTATACAAAGAACTCAAAAAATTAGATAATAAGATAACAAATAACCCAATCAACAAATGGGCCAAGGACCTGAACAGACACTTCTCAGAGGAGGACATACAATCAATTAACAAGTACATGAAAAAATGCTCAACATCGCTAGCAGTCAGAGAAATGCAAATCAAAACCACCCTAAGATACCATCTCACTCCAGTAAGATTGGCAGCCATTAAGAAGTCCAACAACAACAAGTGCTGGCGAGGATGCGGGGAAATGGGTACACGTGTTCATTGTTGGTGGGACTGCAAAATGGTGCAGCCAATTTGGAAAGCAGTATGGAGATTTCTTGGAAAGCTGGGAATGGAACCACCATTTGACCCAGCTATTCCCCTTCTCGGTCTATTCCCTAAAGACCTAACAAGAGCATGCTACAGGGACACTGCTACATCGATGTTCATAGCAGCACAATTCACGATAGCAAGATTGTGGAACCAACCTAGAAGCCCTTCAATAGATGAATGGATTAAAAAATGTGGCATTTATACACAATGGAGTATTACTCTGCAATAAGAAATGACAAAATCATAGAATTTGGAGGGAAATGGATGGCATTAGAGCAGATTATGCTAAGCGAAGCTAGCCAATCCTTAAAAAACAAATGCCAAATGTCTTCTTTGATATAAGGGGAGTAACCAAGGACAGGGTAGAGCTTGAGAAGAAGATTAACATTAAACAGGGACGATAGGCAGGAGGGAAAGGGAGAGAGAAGGGAAATTGCATGGAATTGGAAGGTGAGCCTCAGGGTTATACACAATTACATATAAGAGGAAAGGAGGGGTAGGAGAAAAATTATTTAAGTGGAAGAAACGATTTATAGTAGAGGGGGTGGAGAGAGAGAAGGGGAGGGGAGGGGAGGGGAGGGGAGGGGGGATAGTGGAGAATGGGATAGACAGCAGAATACATCAGTCACTAGAAAGGCAATTTGTAAATCAATGGAAATGTAACTGATGTGACACAACAATCTGTATACGGGGTAAAAATGGGAGTTCATAACCCACTTGAATCAATCTGTGAAATATGGTATATTAAGAACTATGTAATGTTTTGAACAACCAACAATAAAATAAAAAAAAAAAGAAAATGACAGTCTAAAATAGTACACATCAGAAAGTGAAAAGTACCATAATGAAGGTAAAAATAAACAGCTATCGCTATTAAGAGATGGAAATGATCACACTGAGTTTTGAAAGATCAGAAATAACTTGATTAATGAGTTGATATTTGAGCTGAGCCCTCAGTTAGGAGTATAGTTTTGACTGTTCAGGGTTGGGGGAATCTCAGGGGAATATTAGGGAACTGTCATTGAAGTCAGCAAAGTAGGGCAGGTTTTCTAATGTAGCTGGATAATCCAGGATAATCCAAGAAACCCTGGATAATCCAGGTCAATCCGAAATGCAGAATTTAACTGGGAAATTAGGATAGGAGGGATGATTGACACCTGGTTATTGAGAATATTGAACTTAAGTCTGATGTAATTGGATTTGATTCAGTCATCAGTGAGAATCATTAAAATTAGAAGCAGTGTATACCATACACAAACTGAACTCAGGAAATTTATTCTGGCAGTTGGAAGTAGGGATGTATGAAGGATAGAAGTCTTGGAGAAGAACCCAATAGGTCATTATTATAACAATTAGGGGTGATGAGTGATGAAGATGTGTTTGAACTAGACAGAGTCAGTGGAATGGGTAAGACAGGAAGTGAATTTGAGTATGGAACAAAGTTTGTTAACAGTTTATGTTCTAATTTAAGTTTAGCATTAAGCTTACTGGTTTCAAAGACAGACCTAGGAACAAATCCTGACACTAACAACTGTCAACTGTGTCACCTTTGGTAAATTGTTGTAAACTATTTTAACTTTACTTTCTTTGTGTCAGTAAAATTAAATGAGATAATCTGTAAATATAAAAAAAAGAAAATAATAGCTTCTGTTCCCTGTTTTTCTGATTCAAATTCCAGTTACAACAAATAAAACCTATTTATAAGGTGGTTGAGTTAAATAAGAAAATATGAGTCAGCTCCTGGGGCAGCACCTAGGAGGTATGGGGGTAAATGCAGTGACTTTGTGGTCATGATAATATTTGTACTATTGGTAAACTACATCATGGGATCACTCAGAACTGAGGCTGGTCACCCAGTGAGCAATTTAACCCAGTGGGGTTAACTCCCATAGCGTCCTTGAAATGCCCTTGGCAGCAGCAACATTTGGAGGCTTTCCCTTGGCCTACAGCCAACAGGGAACAACTCAGGGGGCTTCAGAGTCTCCCCCGATTTACCGCTAGAGTCGACAGAATTGAGCTGACTCCTGAGAGCAGAGTAGCCACCCAGGGCTCCAGCCAAGAATTCCAGGACTGACCTGTGGTGGACTCCCAGCAGCTCGCCATAGACGCCCTCAGCGGGCGCCCCCTGGCGGCTGCGCGGCGCTCCCACAGCCCTGAGCGGCGCTCCCAGGGTCCTCCGCGACTCACAGGAAAGGCTGCGCACGCACTGCGCGCGGGGCGGAGCCTCTCGCAGCCAGATGGAGGGCCGTGCGCGGGGCTTCTTAGTAGCCTTCCAGGCGAAGGGCCGACCGGAGGCGGTGAGGATGTGGGTGCAGGAGCAGGACTTAGGCAGTGCGGCCCGACAGGTAAGTGGGCTGCAGGAGAAGGGCCGCCCAGACGCGCCACCTGGTGCACACCAGCTTTTTGCGAGCCGGGTCTGGAAGGAGGTTTCCCCGAGGGTCTCGGGGCTTCCCCTCCACCGGTAGTGGGTGGGCGCTCGCGTGGTGGGCGGAGCTCGGCGCGGGGCACTTCCGGGAGCCGGGCGGTGGGCGAGGAACTTGCCGGGTGGGGCGCCGAAGCCCGGGTCCAGGGCTCCGTCTGTGCGGGTGGCGCTGAGGTCGGACTCGGAAGACGCACCGCCCCGACGACTCTCCTGAGGGAGCCTGCGCCGGCCGCAGGTGGCTGGCCGCTGGGTGGTTCTCCTCCCCGCGGCTTTCGGGCCACGCACGCTGGCGTCGTCCTGCGCGGTCAGTCGGGGTCCCGTCCTGCCCTCGGGGAGCCACTGCAGCGACCCTCGCCGGCCTCCCCGGCCCGTTCCTCACGGGAGCCCGGGACCATCGCGGCGCCTGTGGGAGGCGGAGTCGCAGTCAGTCGTCTCAGGGAAGCGCTGGTGGAGCGCGGGCGGGGGGGGGGGGGGCGGGGGGGGCGGGGCGCGGGCGGGGGCGAGATTCCCTCCCGGAGAGCCGCGCTTCTCGGTGGAGAGAGCTCAGCCCGCCCCCGACTGTGGGGTCCGACCTGCGGTTCCGTGGCTCTCGGGAAACGAGGCGCCGTGCGGCTTCCCTCAGAGGGTGGTGGGCGGGTGGAGAGGGGCCTGTGTGCGCGGCTGGTCCGCCGCAGGGACCCAGAGAGACTGCCAGGGACTGCGGAGGTGGCGGGTCGCCTGGGAAGCCTTGGGAAGAGCAGTTGGGGTGTGAACTACCAGGCAGTGCAGGGAAGAGGGGGACACCGGACCCAAGGGTAGCGACTGGCCATCCTGTTGGTTAAAGTAAATGGATATTTTGGGAAACTGTTTGTGAGCTAAGATTTTTCTTTTCCTGGTTCCAGCAGTGGTGTGTGTTCTTTGTAAAACGTTTGGGGAAATAGCGTATGCCTTTGGTGGGTTCCTGGAGGTAGATACCACCGTCATGAGCCAGTTCTGTGATCGTTATCCAGCACTTGTACCAGGAAGCTAAACCGGGGGCTGCTTTTCCAGCCCTTCCTACAAAAAAATTTATGGTGACCTAATTCCCTATATTAAATCCTTTTCTGTCTAACTTCTTTTTGGATATATATATATATTTTTTTACTTTTGCAGTCATCTTCTAAGTATTAAATACTGTTATTTTTGTATAGTTTCATATCATTTTAATTAAACATGTTATTATATACTAATTATAGATTCACATGCAGTTTAAAAAAAAGAGATCCCATGGAACCTTCCTCAGTTTCCCCAGTGATAATATCTTGCAAAACTTGTGTAGAATATCATAGCCCAGACATTGACTGGAGTTTTAGAACGGAGGCCTGACTCTGGAGAGCCAACAGATCATTTAGAACAAGAGGAAGCTTCAAACTGCCAGGCATCCTGATCTCACAAGAGGGGAAGGTTAATCATGGCAAGGTCTTTTGGGCGGGGGTACCTGGACTGCCTCATTATAGTCACCTCCTCCTAATCACATCTGGTAAAGGGTCCATTTTCTAAAGGTGTGAGTGATTAGATTGGGTAATCCAGGGTAACTCAGTATCGTCTCCCCACCTCCAGGCCCTCAGCCTTAGTCAGGGCTGTGGAGTCCTTTTTGCCAAATAAGGTAACATTCACTGATTCTGAGGTCTGTGCATGAACTCTTTGAGGGTCACTCTATCCACCACTTCAACCTTTTACTTTTTTAAATATGTATCTTTATTTTTACTTATTATTTTATGAGGATTGAATCCAGGACCTCATATGTGTGACGCAAGTGCTCTTCCACTGAGCTACATCCCCATCCCATCAACCTTTTACTTTTGACTATTTTATAGATATAATTATAAATATATATAACATAAATATTTATAGTGTCTTGCCATCCTTGTTCAGTTTTAAACACCCTTTATGTAGCAGCGTCTCCATTCTTAACCCTGCTTCTCTGTTGGCGCACAGTGTAGTCCTATTTTCATTTTGTCCTTTAGCAGGGGCAGTCCACAGCCCAGTTGTACTAGGTTGTGGGGAGGCCAAAGAAGGTGCTGGAGACAGCATGGGAGACATGGTTTATTGGGGAAAGCTTCTAACAGATCAATGACGGCTCCAGGAAGAGTTCCGTGGCAACAGACTGAACAGATAGCATCTGGGTCCCTGAAGGTGCTTCTCCAAGCAGTACCTCTCTTGCTCCTGGTGTTTTGCCTGGTGGCTCTGGCCAAACAAGTGATATGTATCCTTTCCACAGAGCCCTCAGTTCTCTGCCCAGCCCCATTCAGGGAGGAGGCTTACATGTTAGACTGAGGAAGCAGTGACATCAGCATTAGTTTGTGTGTATGACCAGCATACATGCAAGAAAGTAGCTTTTTACAGATAACACTAACTTGCCCTAGTGCCCAGTGTGCATAGAGAAAGCCAGTGTCCTTCAAGATGATATGTATCTGCACTTTCCAGCCTAGCCTTGATCTCATTGGTCCCTTAATTTTGCTAGGTTTTTGTAAACAGAAAGGGAGCATTCAGGATCATGGTGTTTTACTGTCCCCCTTTTCTTTAAGGGACAATATAGCAGGAATGGCAGATTTAGATGAGTGCCATTAAGCAAGCATATGAACAGTCCATGTGTTGTTTGTCACATCACTTCCAGGAATACTTATTTCCAGGAAAGGACAGTGGCTTGAGACTGGGTATTATAGAACAAATCCCAGGCTGAGTTTCTCATCAATCAAGAAGATTATATAACAGTGACTGGCTATTTCAGGGCTTTGAATGGTAACCCAAGTCTACCCAAAAAGAAATTTGGAAATCAGCTAATGTTTGTATACATAGAATGTCCCAATAAAAGATAGAGCCAATGAAGTTTGACATTAAGGGAATGTAAGCAATGTTCTTCATTCAAAGCCTTAGAGCTTAGCCCACATATGTGCTGAAATGTCTGCTCTCTGGTTTTGCTCTATTTTTTTTATTTCTAGGAATTCATTTACGCCCTTATCAACTGGAGGGAGTCAACTGGCTAGCTCAGCGATTCCACTGTCAAAATGGCTGCATCCTGGGAGATGAGATGGGCCTCGGTAAGACCTGCCAGGTATGTTACTGTGAAGAAACACTGTTTACCTACACCGAAACACCTCCTCACAACTCATTATCATATTCCATTCATCTTGTGGCCTTCACCTATTATCATTTTGATGAGAACACAATGCTTTTAAAACTCCAGAGCCAATGGCTCCAGAAAGATCTGTGAACTGCTTTAGATGGAAAAGAGGTGGGAAATAGTTATTTTCTGGATATGAGGCAGCATTGCAAGGTCATTTCTCCAAGACTGGGCCTCTCTTTCAACTGCTGGGCATTGATTCTGGGGGTTGTTATATGAAGAAACTGACTAGGGGAACACTATTTTCCTTTGCAGTCACTGACGTCAGTTTTGCACTCACTAATATTTTACTTTTCTGGTTAATCCATTATAGCCTATCCATCTCATCCCTAGCATTACTGTGGTCAAGTGTTCCTTAGCCCGGATCCCTAACATTATATACACTGTGGTTGCCACACTAACATTACAGATAAATCCAGGTTTCCTGGAATGATTACCTGGCTTTTCTTATTCTAGAATCTGATCTGAGCCCCTTGAAACTAAGATTCCCAGCTCTGGGCACTATCTCCTATAGTGAATTTTAGCTGAGAGAGGACAGTCAGCAAGGATACTCTCAATTAAGCCAATGTCTTTCTGTCTGTCTTTCTGTCCCTCTCTCTTTCTCTCATATTTTCTTAGGGTAGAATGTGTCCTGTGGGCCTTCTCAGGGAAAACAGGGCAAATGGTTAGGTCTCTAGCCTCCCAAATCAAATCTATTATAATTTGCCTACCTTCCTATGCATTTCACAAGATTTTAATAAAACAATTTTTATATTTCCACCTCATTTCCCTCCCTCACAGATTATTTAGAACTTGAAAGACCATCAGCTGGCAGGGTTGGACATCTGTGCCTCTGCCAGAGCAGTACTAACTCCAGAGATGGGAGTTCAAATCATTCCCACAGGAGTAAAAGGACCTCTTCCCAAAGGAACAGTAGGCTTATTATTGGGACGCAGCTCTTCTACTCTAAAAGGACTTATGATAAGTCCTGGGGTAATTGATCCCGATTATGAAGGTGAAATAAAAATTATAGCCAGTTCTCCAAAGGGTATATCAGTAATTTCACCAGGAGACAGAATAGCACAGTTACTAATAATACCCAGCCTACATGATAAATTTTCCAGTCGTACTGTAGAAAGAGGTTCCAAGGGAATAGGCTCCGTAGGTGTAGATTGGGCTATGCTTTCTTTAAATTTAGATTCTCTCCCCATGCTAAAACTAAATATTCAAGGACGTGAATTTAATGGGCTACTGGATACAGGTGCAGACCTTAGCATCATCTCTCATCAAGAATGGCCAAAACATTGGCCATTACAACAAGCCACTCAAACGCTTCGAGGCCTAGGAGTGGTGACTAATCCCCATAGAAGTGTTCTGTTTCCTTGTTTCTTTACACTGTAGTTTGGCAAATATGTACTTCTGAAATTTTTATTTGGCCATAATTTCCAAACTTAGAGTCTAAGTTGCAAAAATAAAAATAGTGAAGAGACTATCCTTATAACTTTTACCCAGACTCTTATGGTTAACATTTTATCTCACCTGCTTGATCATTTTCTCTCCTACTCTCCCTTGACCATTTCCTCCTTGAATTGGGTTCTCAGGATGAATGTATTTATATTAGTGTGAAGGCATTGCAGAGAAACAGACGAACATGATCTTGCAAGGCAAACACCTCAGGTGTCTTTGCAGGAACTCCAGGAGACTGGAGGCATCTTTTGTGTTACAAGAGAAAGGAAACGGCTTCCTCTGGGCTAGAGGACACAGAAGAATCTGGAGGCCCACGTTTTGAAGCTCATCCCATGAAACATCCCCACTGCAAGCTTCCAGTGTCATTCTTTCCTATATCCACCTTGTTGACAGAAGAAATCTATTGAGGTTATACATTTAGTCTCCTGAGTAGCTTTGTTACCTATATAATTTTACTTCGTTCCTCCCTCCTGTGCAAGAGAGGAGGATCTCTCTAAATGTTGCCACAGTTCATATTTTCATAAATGTAACTACTGGGATCTGTCAATTTATTTTTGTTTTTATAAATTTGTTATTATTTTTTCAGGGCTGGGAAATGAATTTAAGGAGGCTTCTACTCTTGAGCTATGTCCCCACTCTCTTTATTTTTTGAGATACGGTCTTGCCAAGTTTCTGAGGCTGGCATTGAACTTGAGATCCTCCTGCCCAACTGTCTCCCAATTAACCCATATTACTATTGTGTGCCACTGTGCCTGGCTGTCATTTTATTTTTAAAAAAAATAATAATTCTTTTGAAGCTATAAACAAAAGACAGCCAAATCACAATCTTAAGAATCACTGTCACTGTGATTTAAATGCCATCATTTAAAACTGCTTTGAATGCTAAATTTTCACCTGCTACTTGCACCTTATCCCAACTGATCACTGGGAAAGTCCTTAGTAAATATAATAGTATGGTACTCAGGAGTTGCCACAACCTCTTTACTACAGCAATAGTCCTTGCTGCTCTCTGACTGGTGAGTGTTGTCAAATCCTATCTCGATGGTTTGCTTCTTGGATCTCTTCTGTTACCAAACAAGTAAATCTAGTTCCCTCCAAAGGTGGGCATGACAGTGTATTTCTGAAAGTGACTCCAAGCTCCAAGGGATGAGAGTGAGTTTGAGGGGGAAGAAGGAAAGAGAAAGCAAGCAAGCAAGCTAATATTGTACTAATCACCCCTGTGGACAACTAGGGAGACATTTTGCTAGGCGTCTTGGAGGAAACATAGGAAAGAACTTATTTATTGCCCCTGCATTTCAAAGGAAGAAAAAATTTATCAACTGGCTTCTATCCCTTGTATTAGGAGTTGCCACATGGGGTTTAATTCTCTCATAAATTTAGATTTTCTTTATTCTCAGAATGGGTGATGGTTTCCTGGCCATTGCATTTAGGACAACGGAAGGGAAGCTCAGGGAAAGAAAATACTCTAAACAACTGATGTGAGATCACACCAGCAAATTGTAGGTTGGCATCAAAACCTGGAGTAAGAAGGAGGGCTGAAATAATGTAAGGTTAGATACAAGTTGGATTTGTTGTACTTGTCACTTAAGGAAGAGGAGAAGTATTAATATTACAGGTTTAAAATGTTAATAAAAATAAGAATATTTTTGCTAATTAAATGGGGATAAGATTTGTTTTCATTTCATATGACCACTGTACTAGGCTGTTTTCCATTACCAAAACATGAACCCCTGGAGACACACTCCAACTATATCTAAACCATAGTAGCTGCCCAAGCACCAAGCTTGATGGCTTAAAACAACACTCGTACAGTTCCAAAGGCCAGAAGTCCAATTTTTTTAAAAAAAAATGCCTTCACAACAACATTTTGTGTTTGACCAAACATCTGGACACCTCAGCCTAGCCAGATTGACTTACAGAATGAAACATCAGTGTCGTTTTCAAAGTGTATTACTCTAGTCAAAGTGTATTACTCTAGCTCAAAGTGCATTACTCTAGTCTCTGTTTCCATCATCTTGTGATTGTCTCTCTAGTTCCAATTCCCCCTGACTCCATCTATGAGGACGCTGGTGATTACATCAGGTCTATTCATATAAATCAGAATAATATTCTCATGTCAAAATCCTTTACTTCATTAAACCTTGATTTTTTTCACTTTCTCTCTTTCCTATCACATTTCATTATCAACAATAAGAAGATAGTAGACTGTATCTTCAGCAGTTTGATGGCTTTTCTCAGCAAATAATCAAAGGTGTTGTCTACAATTCTACTTTTCATATACCCATAGGATGTAAATCAGCAGTGTTTGCCCTCTTAGGAAGTGTTTGCTGTATAAAAAGATCCTCTTGCTTCCAGTTTCTAATAACATGCTTCTCATTCCCAAGTCCTCACTAACAATGTTTTTGAAGTGCAGATTTCTGTTAATGGTAGGTTTGGGATGATTTATATACTCTCTAAGATAACGTAGGCTTAATCTTCTGTGACTTTCAAAATTCTTCAAAATTCTATTCATTAGCCAAGTTAAAAGTCACTTCATGAATTTAGGAATGTGTCACAGCAGCACCCTACTTCCAGATACCAAAATGTGTGTCAGTGTCCTGTTGCTATAACAAAGTACAACAAATTTAGTGGCTTAAAGCAATACAATTACTTTCACTTAGAGTACTGGAGAACAAGAGTCCAAAGTCAGTTTTTCTGGGTATAAAATCTAGGTATTAATGAGACTAATACCCTCTATAGAAGCTTTGGGAGATAATCCAATTCTTGGATTTTTCAACTCCTAGAGGTCATGTAGGTCATACCTTCACTTGTGGCTCCTGCCTCCATTATCAAAATGTATCACTTTGATCTCTGTTATCATCATAGCATTCCATTCTTTCTAAAGTGACTTTTCCCCCCTCCCTCTTCTGAGAACCCTGTGATTACATTGGATCTCACATGGAGGAATCAGTCTAATTTTCCTATCTCAAAATCCTTAACTTTCTCCCATCTGCAAAGTCTCTTTTGCCATAAAGGTAGTATTTGTGGATTCTAGGGATTAGGACATGGGCATCTTGATATTAAGAGGAAAACTGTCAATGTACCAGAGGTCCTCCATTTCAAGTTTCTTTAGAGAGTATAATTGAGTGTGAGAAGCCACTATTCTGCAACCAAATGGAAAAATATATACATATATATATGTGTGTGTGTGTGTGTGTGTGTGTGTGTGTGTGTATAATATATTCCTTTTAGTTGTTGTTTTAAAACTTTTATTCTGTATTTTTGAGGTTTATAATATGATATCATGGGATATGTATAGGTAGTAAAATGATTACTATAGAGAAGCAAATTAACATATCATAGTCTCACATACTTTTTTATGACAAGAGTAAGTAAAATCCACATATTTAACCCAAATCCCCAATACGATATAATTTTATCAACTAAAGTCCTTATGCAGTACATTAGATCCCTATGCCTATTCATATAGCATACCTGACACATTCATCCTCTGAACTACATCTCCCCATTTCCTTTCCCCAATTCCTGTTTTATACTTTATTTTTATAGATTTTGATTTTTTTTAGATTTCAATGCAAGTGAAATAATGCAATAGTCTTCTTCCTTTTTTTTTTTTAGGTACTAGGCATTTAATCTAGGGGTGTTTTACCTCTGAGTCACATCCTTAGCCCTTTTATGTTTTATTTTGAGACAGGGTCTTGCTAAGTTGCACAGGGCCATGTTAAGTTGTTGGGGCTGGTTTTGAACTTGTGATCCTCCTGCCTCAGCCTCCGGCGTCAGTAGGATTACAGGTGTGCACTGCCATGCCCCGCTATTGCTTTTCTTTATGTGTCTGGATAGCTTACTGAGCATGATGTCCTCTAGGTGCATCCATCCGTGGCAAATAGCAGGGTGATATTTTTCTTCTTTTTATTTGGCTGGACTATCTCATTAGGTGTATGCCATGGTTCCTCTCTCCATTCTTCTGCTGGCAAATTTTTTTTCCCAATATCTGCTGCTATGAGCAATGAAGCAGTGGGCTTTCAGTACCTTATTCATGAGGTTGTACTCTCTTCTTTAGGTACAAGCCCAGAGGAGGGACTTACCAGGTCATATGATAGTTCGAGTTCTAATTTCTTTGGGAACTTCTCAACTTCTTTCAAACAATCTATATTCTCATGAACAGTATACACATACACATAATAAAAGGAATATTATTTTCTTTTATTATTTCAGTTAAACCACACCCTTGATGACATGTCTTATCTCTTGTCTTTTCAATAACAGCTGTTCTGTTGAGTGTGAGGTGCTATCCCACAGTTTTAATTTGCATTTCCCTAATGATCAGTTTTGTTGTGCACATTTTCAAGTATTGATTGGGCTACATTTTTGTTTTCTTTGAAGAAATGTCTGCTCAGGTCTTCTGTCCAGTTTTCATTGGGTTATTTGTTTTTCTACTATTCATTTGTAAAAGTCCTAAATTTTGTATATTAAGACTATATCAAATGTGTACTTTACATGTGAGATATGTAACATTTTTTTCTCAATCAATAGGGCTGCCTTTGCATGTTGTCTATCTTTGTGGAAGCTTTTTACTGTGATATAATTCTATTTACTCATGTTTGCTTTTGTGGTCTTAGTTTTTGCTGTGGTACTTAACATCATTGCCAAGGGTTGAAGTTGTAGCTCAGTGATAGATGGTTTGCCTAGCAGGTAGAAGGCCCTGTGTTCAATTCCTCCCCACACGAACACAGTCATTGCCAAGGTAAATGGGGTTATCTTCTATGATCTTCAGAAATATTATTTCATCTCTTCTTTCTTCTTAACTATCATACATGTGGGAAAGGGACCTTGAAAAATATGTAAGAGTAATGTTCAAAAATTGTGTTTTATAGAGGCTTTAGGATAGTATTTGGAATGAAATTTTGGTGGCAATACCTTTAGAGACCCAGGCAGGATGGGAATATCCTTTGGATTAGAAATGCCTTCTTTGTTGGCAAGTGTTACTCTGGACATTGAATCTGACTGGCTTCCACAATAGAATTATAGTGAAATTTGAAATATAAATGGGATATAAACAGCTATATATGGAAGGAAGGGTAGTATAGGCAAAGGGCAAAATGTAAACGAACACTAGGGGATGTAGAATACATATTATGAAATGACCTGCTTGGTGCCGCAGCCTTGATACCCAGACAGCACTTTCTGATGATTCCAATCTGCTAGTTCTGCAGAAAGTGTCCTCTGTGAGCTCTCTTTTAGTTGTTTTTGAAGCTGGTTTAACTGAAATAATAAAAGAAATAACATTCCTTTTATTATTGTGCAAAGGCCATGTTGTATTTCAATCTCAAAGTGTAGTCACCAAGTTTTATTTCAGCAAGTAATGAGGGGAAGTTCTGTTTCACTTTTCCCTGTGACTGAAAGGAGGATGGCTGGAGCTGCAGTGTCTCACAGGGACCTTTGGGGAAAGTTCCTTCTCCTATACATGTATAACTTCTCTTCATGGAATTTAAAACTAGCCTATGGTGTCAGTCCTCTCTGTTTCCTCTTTACCTTCCCCCAATTAACTAGATCATTCGTTCAACAGATATTTATTGGGTTTTGACTATGGATAAAAGCAGATACAAGATAAAGGAGAAAACTGAGCTTTCTCATCAAGGAGTTCATATATATCATACATATATGAACTATGTATTCTTCTTCTACTTCTTTTTTTTTTGGTACTGGGGCTTGAACCCAAGGGTCCTTAAACACTGAATCACATCCCCCTCCCTTTTTAATATTTTATTTAGAGATAGGGTCTCTCTGAGTTGCTTAGGGCCTCACTTAGTTGCAGAGGCTGGCTTTGAACTTGTGATACTTCTGCTTCATTCTCCTAATCCCCTGGGATTACAGGGGTACATCCCAGGGTCCAAATCCATATTGTACTCCTGAAAACAAACTTCCTCCTGGAAACTTTCCCAGGCTGAAATCAACTCACGTAAATGCATGCCTCTTTCAGGTTACCTACAAGTAGGTTAGACAACTAACCCTGAATCACAAGTAAGTTCTTAAGGGATTCTTGCTGCAGAGAATACACACAGAAGAATGAGGCAAAGAAGAAGGGCTTGAGATAGACTGTGGACTGTCAGCTAACGTACTCTCAAAAGTAGGAAATGCTAATAAGGTTATGGAGAAGTGTGGAAGGTTTTAAGAAGGAATATACTCCAGATATTTAAAGTGATTACTCTCGTAGTTTTATCTAGGGGACATGAGATGCTAAAGCTGAATCTCACCTACATTACATTGTGAGTAAAACTAACTTTTGGAGGTCTAAAAACAAGCTACCACTAGTCACCATCCTAACTTATTCAGAGTAACACAGGCTTTTTAGTAGGCAGTTACTACCTTAGGAGTTGCAATTTTAAGGGCAACACAAAGTTTTACTTTCCTATCCAGTGCTACTATAAATCAAAACATTTTATATGAAGGCATTTCACATTCAGATGTATGGAAAACTTTTCTACAAGTCCTTTGTAAAAATGATAATTAGTAATTATTAATAATTTTAATAATTAGTAATTATTAAAGACAAAATAAATAATACTTTTACTGCATTTCACATGGTTTAAGTAGACTTAACTCTATATTCCTAAATGGCAAAATATATGTTTTTCCATCTTTTTTACCAATAGAGAATATTTGAAAATATATTGTTATATTTTTGATAAATTCCCAATAACATTTAACAAAAGTTAAATTCATCTGTACATTTTCCATTTTCACAATATACTTTATCTAACTTTTGTTGATTTTTTTGTACATTGAATGCTTTTTTAAAAATCTTATACTTTGAACATGGAATCATCATTTATTGAAACCCACATCATTATTATCTATACTGAAATTGACAGTGAAAGGAGAGGATACATTTATTTTTTAAAAAAGGAATATTACATGTTTTATAGAGTAACATAAACATTAGATTTGTTTTTTTTAATAAGAATAGATTGAAAATATATTCTGAACTTCAATATCAATTTTTACCCCATAACTATTGGGTAAAAAAATTGACAGAAAAGTATATTGAGGGCTTTTGCTGGTGTATCTTTTTTTTTAAGCATGTGTTTGACACAAAACAGCTCTAGAGAAAGGTCTTTGTTGGGAAATTCAATACCAAACAGCTGAAGAGAAGGAAAAGTTATGTGAGGCTGAGAGAAATGAAGAACCAATTACTAGACATGGTTTTAATTTGACTACATGCAGTTGATTGTTGATATCCTAGCCACCAAGGAGCTGCCTAACCTCCTTTCAGATCAGTCTATGCTGGGAAGAGGGAGGGTGGGTAAGAAGCATTTACCAGTTGTTTTCCATTTGTTGGAGTTCCACTGGAGAACTGTACCTCTCAACTGTACTTTATGGATTGCTAGCTCAGACCTCAAAGAAACAGGGCACAGCCACAAGAGAGGATTCTGCAGAACCCAGTGCAGAGGCATGAACAAGGAACAAATGAGTTCAAGCAGCCATGAAATAGCACAAAAAATGATACCTGGATATCTTTTACAGTTGTCTAAAATACAAATACTGATTTGGGGGTTTGTATCTAACTATACAACAAAAAAATTATAAATATTTTGGTGATATTTCCATTGGACCACATTCACAATGTATACATTTAAAAATTTACATCTCTTCATAATTACAAAAATCTAGGAGATATTTGATTTGTTCAAAAAATGATCATTAATCTTTTTACTATCATTTTGCTGTTGAAGAGTGATAATTAATATTTATGATGAACTATACAAAAGTACTAGCTGACAGATTTCTGGAATTTATATCTTTTCCACTTAGTTGTTTAGCATCAAACTGTCTTGACATCTGCATAAAGATTTGAGGAAATGTAGTCTGAGAATTTGGTTAATGGAAAGTATAATGGGATTTAATCCTCATTGTTGGGCAGGTGGGTGGTTATGTAAATGGTTTCCCATGCAGCAAAGATATTCCTACACCCACTAGAAAAAGCTGCTGATATTCAAATTAGTGTCCGAGTTCTCCTCAATCTTCCCCTCCATAAGACATTACATATATTTTGCTGAATATTCAAAACTGAAAATCCTTTACCTTTGGAAATAAAATTTCTACTTAAAACCTTTTAGTTTCAAAATCTTTCAAAGAAGCTTTTTGTTGTTGTTGTTATAAATACTTAAACTGATCCGCAGATGGCAGAGAGTTAAGATTTTGGTAGAAAATGTGTGGAAATTTCAATAGGAAAATTTTATGATGATGTAACTCACTTTACATATAACATGTATGAGTTTATTCTACACAACTTAGGTGTTAGAAATACCACATTAATTTTACTTAAGATTAAATTAAACCTGACTCTGATAGCCTCTTACTCAAGGTGGCAGAAGATCCGTTATTACTCATTATGGAGCTGCTCAAGCTCACTCGGTGTTGGGATACTGGGAAAATGCACAGTACTTTGGCTATCATGGTCACCATGGTTACCTCTGCTCCTTCTGCTGTGAGATGCCACAGTTGAATACTATTTCTTTGCCTTTTATTGCTCAAAGGCCAAGCACTGGGGTGGGATTACTGGTCCTTGGGAGGTGTTGTAGCCATCATCCACATGTGTTGGCTTGCCCCTCTCCAATTATCCAATTGGTTCTCTATCTGAAAGTAGTGTGAGAGTTCCTGTCAGCACAAGGCCTCTGACACTTGTAAAACTCTACTCTCAAAGAGTGTTGTTCTCCTACCACTTTTGATCAGTTCTCTCTTGTTTCTCTAGCACCTGTCCCTTACCTCCCTTCAGGTTTGGCAATCCTTCTGCTTAATTTCTTTTTCTGAGACCTTTTTTTTAAAAAAAAACTAAAATCCAAAGAAGTTGAAAACTTTCCCTAAGCAGTAGGAATGAGTCAGACCTTATAATTACATTGGAAGTCTTGACACAAATCAACTCTATATCTCCCCCATAAAAATGTTTGTGAACTAAATTTAATGCTCAATACAATAACTCTTTCTAATTTGGGTTTACCATAACTTTACTTTTTATTCACAGTTATTAATCTCAATGTGATTATATAAATTGCCCAAGTTTCCACAGCTAGATAATGATAGATGGACTAAGGGTTTAGCTAGAATATGTTTCGAGTAAAAAGTATATCCCTCTGGGAGCTGTAGAAGAGGGCTCATTTTCTTAGTGTTGATATCAATGCAACATCCCTAGGAAACTAAAGTCTGAGCAAGTGTTTGGAGGGGAATCTAAACTCTACCATCCAAATTTCACAGCTAATCTTATTTCCATTAATCATGTGGCTTTTTAAGGAACCCTCATACTGCCTTTCAAAGTGGTTAGACCAATTTGCAGTCCCACCAACAATGGATAAATGGACCTTTTCCTCACCTCCTCACCAGCTATTACTGTTGTAGTTTTGATGATTGTCATTTTAACTGGGGTGAGATGAAATCTCAGTGAAGTTTTTATTTGAATTTCCCTGCACCTGGGTTTACCCCATAATTGAAAGAGGAAAATACCTCTTTTGCTTTCTTATCACAGGATGAGTGCCTGGTGTAACAAATATGGTTAAGCACAATAAAGACTAATAACAGGAGAAAAAGACAAACACCTGAGGAGAAAGCCATGAAAGTGACCATTAAAAAGGTAGAACTTATTTTAAAAATATACACTTTTTTTCTGATCATTATTAGAATTTGGAAGAACATATTTTATAATCTAAAGGCAATATGAAAAAAAGTTCTAATTAAAAAAAAAACACATTTCCTTATTTTGGATCTTTAACTTTTTAAAAATTTAATTTAAAATGACTGAACTTGAATTCAATCATTTTAAGCTGTCCAATTTGGTTTTGTTCACTTGCAGTTTCCATCTGGGTATATATGCTGCCAAAGTAGGCCTATGAAGGCAGCTTGGATGAGTTTCCCATCTGGGATTGCTGATACCAGGCCAGCAGTCTCCTGGGAGACCTTGTGTTGAGTCACAGCCAGATTTAGGGTTGTTATTTTGAATATTTAATGTTAGCATGAAACCAACATAAAATTAAGTGAGGTGTAGTTTATCCTTGGAGAAGACAGGGCTTTCTTCAGCAGGTGAGCAATAGTGATTAAGAGCACAACGTTTGGATCAGGTGTTTGTTGTTTAGATTTACCCTTTAGTTTAGCCTTCAGCAAATCATTTAATTATCTAACACTCAAGTTCATTGTATGCAGTTACTAAAGGATTATAGGAGAAAATATAGGCATTTGCCACAATACTTACTAAATAATAAGGATTAAATAAATAAATAATTTCCAAATTATATCTAACTTTCAATGCCAATGGATTTTAATAATTTTAAATCATTTTTAAGATATATTACCAAATCAATGTTGTAGCAATAACATAACTAAAAAGTTAAAAGGTCACCTGACATTTTGCCCACTACATGAGAAGGCAGACACTAGTTGTTTTCTTCACATCTATTTTTTTAATTATTAATACATATTCTAACAAAGTCTACATGGTTAAAAATCATGCTCTATTATTACTGTGTGCATATATGTGACTGTATGACCAATATGATTCTGCAACCTGTACACTAAGAAAAATGAGAAATTGTATCCCATCTGATTCAAATATATGATATATCAAAGTCATTGTACTGTCATGTATAACTAATTAAAACAAATAAAAAAATTTTTAAAAATCATGCTATAGATACAGCTTCATGTAAGATTAAAATTTGGGCTCATGAATCACAGCCTCTGGGACAGGAGTCCCCTGTGCTTCTCCTTTGCTAGCAAAGCAATAATTTTTTTCCCTTTTCTCAAAACCATGTCCTCATTACTGGATTGGCATTGGGAACAAGTACTGAGCTATCGATAAAAAGTTTGGTATTCCAGGTGAGACCCAAGAGTGGCCTCCACTCCAGCTTTCCTGGGCAAGCCTCACTCTCCAAGGAACCCTGCTTCCATGATGAGGATGCAAGGTGGCTGGAGAACTTGTTGAGAGCCAAATGCAAGAGAGTTATGAGATGGGTGAGTTTGCCTTGCGTCAAACTGGAGAAGCTGTTTTTATAAGTAAAGGGAGGAACTAAGGGACTCTTCCAGCAGCTGCCAAAGCTCCTTTTGCTTCAGGGAACACCCACCTTCCTTCCCTGAATGGTGGTTTGTTCAATTGTGCACTTTGAGAAAAAGGAAACTGAAAAGTAATGCCAGGACACCCTTGGCCATCTGGTAAGTCCTCCAGTGTGCATACTGAGAACCTTGATTCCACACATCTGTTTCCTCTTTGTGGACATGGCCAATATTGCATTATTAATTCTATAGTTAGTCTCTTGGGATAGATCTTGGCTGGTCAATTTAAAGGTTTCCATCTGTCAGTCATGGTTTTGGGACTCTTCTCTGGTTGTCTCTATTTTTCTTTTTTCTACAATATTGTAACTGGAGTTGGTCTGTCAGAGGTAAAGTAAGTTGAATAAAGGGCCACCTGTAAGTATAAGCCTATATAAGATATGTTTCATTGTAACAATCTGGGTTTTGAATAGCTTTCTGGATTATTGTACAATCTTGCAGTTGGAGTTGGTCTGTCAAAGGTAAAGTAAGTGGAAGAAATTTGTACCTGCAGTTCTGTCTGTTTTAAAGGTTTCTATCTGTCAGCATTGTTTCAGTGATTCTTTCTTGTCTGAAATTTTTGTATTTGATACTGGCTGTTTTAGACATGGGCCATGCTGCATTGATTTTGGAAGCCTTGTGAGCAGAGAGATCTTGGCTGCATGGGCCACCTATAGGTATAAGCATGTCTAAGAGAAAGACAGTTTACTGTAACATGGTCTGGCTTTTAATGGTTTTTCTGGATTATTATATAGTCTTGAAATTGGTCTGTCAGGGGTAAAGTATATGAAAGAGATCCTGTATGTGCAGGCATTCATGCATGGAAGGAGGAATGGACACTTCTGACCTCTAACTTCAGGAGTTAGAGGCTCCAGCATCTGGGAGATGTCCCCTAGACAAAGAGATGATTCCTCAGTGCTTCTAATCTCTTTTGTTTGTTTGTTTCATGTTGTTCATAGAGGAGCCTCATCCTCAAAAAGTAATGGGAGATCATATCTCATAATTTTATGCGTACAAACCTAGCCTGATTTCCAACTGGGGAAAGGAAAAAAATAATGATTAAAATGCCCTATGTATGGGTGATAACTCAGAAGAGGTCGCTGATGACTTCATTTCACTGAGGAGACCTAGCCATGGCATTCTCCAATGAGTTGAAGTCCCCCACACAATATCTGTTGGATATGCTTGGTTATTCCCACATCCCTTTGCTAGGTTCAACTTGGTATTGCTGCTGAATGTCAGTGGCATCTTCTTTGCTTTACTGTGAGTCTCCCATGCAAGATATCAGGTTTCTTACAAAGAGATAGAAGGGAAAATATAAAATGATAGTGCAGAAACAGGGAAGTAGAGCGAGGGTCAGGAGAGGGAAGCAGGAAACATAGAGGTCTAGAGAGCGTGATGCATTTAGGGAACAGCAGGAGGCTGGTAAAGTTGGTGACATTTGGTGGAGTCTCCTTGGTTGTCTCCACCCTGGATATTTAGATCTGACCTATGGTGTGCAAGTCTGATCTCAGATGAGGCAGGCCTTGTGGGGAGCTCTGGGTTGCCCCAGACTAGAACTGACAGTCTGGCTCTGGTTTCATATGCCGATGGCTTGCCCAAAATGGGAAGTG
The DNA here is from genome assembly GCF_964194105.1 of Spermophilus citellus. Classification (NCBI taxonomy): domain Eukaryota; kingdom Metazoa; phylum Chordata; class Mammalia; order Rodentia; family Sciuridae; genus Spermophilus; species Spermophilus citellus. The sequence goes on along the minus strand of NC_138196.1, from coordinate 12,116,012 downwards.
GGGTGTTGCCCTGGTTACTGGCCTCCTATTTCTGGTTGCCTTCAGCAGCCTGGTGTCCCTGAACTTCTCTGACCCAGGTATCTACCCTGAGATAAGACCTCAGATCCGTGGGAGAAGGGGGTGGCACCCCAAGTACTGAGGCCTACAGGGGTGATTTCTAAAGTTCTAACCCTTCTTTCCATGTCATCATTACTTGGGCCCTGGCACTTCATTTCCCAAGCCAGTGAGGTGAGAAGAAACAGAATCCTGGAGGTTTTCCAGTTGCTTTAGAAGGGAGGACTGGGCAGGCTGGAAAGAGAGGCGAGCAGGCTCTTCCAAACCATGCAGTTCACACTTCCTCCTTCCCACTTCACACACAACTTCAAGCACTGATCACTATTCCAAAAGATGGAGCTCTATAGAGAGCTCTTGTGGCTAGAACCCCCCCCCCTTTTTATTTCCAGCCCATCTGAGTGGTCAGCCTGCTCAACAGGGACCAGGATTTCCCTGCCCATCTCCTCCAAACCTTTTTTTGTTGCCCAGTGATGCTATGGGGATCCCCCAGGCAGCCACATGAAGGAAGGGCCTCTTGCCATTGCCCAAACCTCTTCCCATGCCAGGTTCTTTCAAGCAGGGCTCTGAGGCAGCATATGTGACCTGTATGTATCAAAGGGCCTTTCAAATGCCCTAATGCCCACCTAGGACCTTCCACTCTCCCTGTTGTAACATCTGTGTGAAGGTGAGTACTCCTCCTTATCCACTCACCAACACATCCTGAGCACCTGGCCAGGACCAGGAACCTCACATCATATGTAGGCAAGGGGTGGGTATGAGACCATCTCCACAGACTGCTAAATGGAAATGCCAGGGAGCCTGTGTGTAGGGTCAAGAGTAGAGGCCTAGAGGGCCATGTTAAGGGAGGCCTGAGCATTTGGGAGTGATGGAGGCTAGACCAGTTAGACCCTTGAGGCCTTCCTCCCCTCCCCTAGGAAACCACCACTGTAGGTGGGCAAACAATTGCATGGGGCATCATAACGTCCTACTGTTCCTGTTGCTGCTTCTGTCCCTTTGCCTGTACCTAGGTACCCTGCTGATGATGTCTGTCATCTTTCTTGTATGCACCAGCGAGATGCCAGTCTCTTTATGCAAAGCAATGGCATATCTACACAGTCCCAAGGGCCCACACTAAGAACAGCAGGGATTGTGGGAGGAAGAGACAGAGAGCCAAAAGGTGGGGTTACGGGGGGGGGGGGGAACTGATGTGGGCAGGTCTAGAGGAAATAGCCCCTTGGGAGAATCTGTCAAGAACATGTTGAAGGTGAGTGGGGTCAGAGAGATAGGCGGGGTAGGATGCACTGTGGAGTTGAGAATTTAGCGGGGCCAGGCAGACGGGTAATGAAGGTAGAAAAGGGACAGGTAGGAGGACAGCGCAGTGGAGTGAGCTTTCCCTCAGGTGTACTGGACCAAGAGTCCAGCCCAGGAAAGAAGAGTAGGTGGGTGGGACATGTGGGGCTGTTAAGGGAGCAGGGCCAGTGAGAAACTGTCCCTCAGCTTGGTTTCTTAGTTTGTGCACAGCTTCATAGTGGCTGTCCCTGCCCCCTGCACCCTGCTGCCATTCAGCTTGGGGCTGCTAATTCCAGCTGTAGCAGTGAGCACCGCCAGATGCTCCTACGAGGGTCAGGTAAGCCGGGCCCAGTGAATGAGCCTGGATACCTGGCTATGCAGAGGCATCTTGCACCTCTGCCGCCTTCACTTTCTGTGCCTTCTCCTCTGCCCTTGGCCCTGATGGTGCCTCATCAGTCCTTCCAGACCCACCTCTTCAGATGCAGCTCAGATCTCTTCTCTCCCTGGACCTCAGTGGGGTGGTCATTTTCCCTCCTGGGTGCATTGATTCCAGAGTCCGTGTGCTAAGCTGCTAGTTATTTGAGGGATAGGTATAGAGGTGAGTGAGTACATCCTGCACTTTTGTTGAAAAGCAACCTGCGATCAGAATAACACCGGCAGACATCCAGGAACACTGTGCACAGGAGTGGTGCAGCTCACTGGAAGAAACTGAGTTTGCCGAGGCCTGCATTGTACTCATCTTAGGTGTGACTGTGGAGAAGAAGAGGATAGGAAGGCTTAGTCGGCGAGCAGCACATCCGTGTGAAAAGGTACGGAAACCCAAAAGTAATATGTTAAGAGAATGATGAGGATATGGCTCTAATTCAAGAACAAGGAGGCATGGGCAATGAAGTTGACCATGTGGAGGTCAAGATTAAAAAGGCTCAGAAAGTCAACTGTGGAATTTAGTTTGGATGAAGTAAAAACCTGGGAGCCATGGTAGAAAAAAAATTTTTTAAACGTTGTTTCTTTAGGAATAATTTACTCACAGTAAAAGTCTCAACCGTTTTAGTCTACAGTTAAGAATTTTGACAAGTGGAATCTGTCCTGCACTCTACACTATTATTGAGGTGAGACCAGTTTCATTACCCCAGAAAGTCCTTTCATCACCTCTGTTGTCAGTTTCTCCCCCTACATCCTTCTGATTTTTCTCTTGCCAGAATCATGTGTAAATGGAGTCTTTGCTTTTTCAGTCTGGCTTCATTTATTTAGTTCAATACATTTAAGATTCATCCATGTATTGCTCCTATGAGTAGTTTATTTCCTTTTATTGTTTTGTAGTATTGTATGCATTGTCCTACAGATTATTTACACATTCACCATTTAAAAGATTATTCATTGTATCTAGTTTTTCCATACTTTTTTGTTTTGTTTTTCCCAGGGATTGAACCCAGGGGTGCTTAACTACTGAGCTACACCCTGAGCTCCACTATTCTCTTTATTTTTTCTTTAATTTTGTATTTCTATTTGAGTCAGGGTCTCACTAAGTTGTTTAGAGCCTTGCTAAGTGACTGAGGCTGGCTTTGAACTTGCAATCCTCCAGCCTTAGCCTCCCAAGCCACTAGAATTCAGGTATGCGCCACTGTGCCCAGCTAGTTTTTCATAGTTATTAATAAAGCAGCTACGAACACTGGTGTACAGGCATGTGAACAGAAGTTTTCATTTTCTGTTGGGTAAATTCTTAGGGGTGGCATTGCTGAGTCATAAGGTAACCATGTATGGAACCTTATAGGAAATTGCCATATTTGTCTTCCAAAACCACTGTACCATTCCTAATTTCTACCAGTAACATATGAGAATTCCAGTTGCTTCACATACTTACCAACATTTGACACTGTCATTTGTTATTATCTTTTTATTGTAGTCTGTCTAATAAATGAGTAGTGGCATCTCATTAAGGCTCCAGGTTGTGTTTTATTAATGAGAAATGATGTTGAGCATATTTTCATGTCTTCTTGCCTATTGGTAGGTCTTTGGTAAAGTGTTTGCTCCAATATTTTGCCCATTTAAAAAAATGAGTTGTTTCCTTAATGAATTTCAAGAGTTCTCTATACTGGACTCAGATTTATGTTTTACAAATCTTTTCAATAGGTGGCTTGTCACTTCATTTTCTTCATAGTATGTTCCAAAGAAGCAGAAGTTCTTAGTGCTGTTATTTTTCCAGTTCCAAGGATTGATGAAGGGTGCTCTACCACTGAGTGTTGTTGTTCATTCTACTTGGAACATCATGTCCTCTGTGAGGAACAGTTTCATTACATTCTTTCCAAGTTTCATTACATTCTTTCCAAACTGTGTGTCTTTGTTTCTTTTTCTTTTTAGTATTGAATAGGAATGAGAAGAGTGGGCATCTTTCCCATGGGATTCCTTTAGTATAGCAATCACGTCACTATAAAGACTCTTTCAGGAAGACTGGTGGGCAGCATCAGTGTGGGAGGGGAAGCTGCAGACCCCAAGGCACCTGAACAGACAGAGGAGCCTGTCTGCTCATCACCTCCCATCCTTTTAGTCAGCACCCACCACTGCCATATGTGGTTCCCTCCCACCTGTGACTCTTGAGCTTGGCCCTTATTCCTCAGCCCTGTGGTCTGCCTGTCTTCTCTCCAGCTTCTAGTATCATTATTGAGTTTGCCTGGCAGCCTTTTTCCTCCCTCCATCCTGTGGTTCTTCCATCCCCAGGTCAGGCCATATGCCATTGCCCTTCCTCCTCTGCTCAGAGTGAGGCCCTCCATGTCCAGGATTCTCAAAGGACCTAAATGTGGTCTGCCCTCTGGGATTCACCTATCAGGGCTCCTTTCCATTATTGGCAGCACCCATCTCAGGCACTGATCCCATGCTCCAACTTTACTCACTTTCTACTTTGCTCCCTGACTACAACTCCTCCTAGAGTCCCTTGCTTGGTAGTTGGTGGCAAGGACTCTGGAGCCAGACCTCATAAGTCCAAATCACAGCTCTACAACTGACCAGCAGGGAGACCTTGGGTAGCTACTTAGCCCCTGGTCAGTCAACTCCCCTATCTGTAAAACAGGGAATTGTGGGATAATTCATGTAAACTGCATAGAACAGTGGCTGTACCAGAAAGTGCCCTATGTGCTGAATACAGACCACAATAAATGTTGATGAGGATGTGGGGGAAAAGATACACTCATACACTGCTGGTGGGACTGCAAATTGGTGCAACCAATCTGGAAAGCAGTATGGAGATTCCTTACAAAACTTGGAATAGAACCACCATTTGACCCCGCTACCCCCCCCCCCCCAGGTCTATACCCAAATGACTGAAAATCAGCATATTACAGACACAGCCACATCCATGTTTATAGAAGCTCAATTCACAATAGTTAAACTGTGGAAACAGCCTGGATGCCCGTTAATAGATGAACAGATAGAGAAACTGTGGTATATATACCTAATGGAATATTGCTCAGCATTAAAAGAGAATAAAATTATGACATGTCCAGGTAAATGAATGGAGATAGATAATATCATGCTAAGTGAAGTAAGCCAATCCCCCAAAACCAAAGGCTGAATGTTCTCTCTGATAAGGAAAAATGGAGGGACTTTGATGAGACAAAGGGGAGGCAGATGTGAGGAGGGGGCATGGGGGTAGGAAAGATGGTGGAAGGAGAGGGACATCATTACCCTAGGTACATGTATGAATGCACATATGGTGTGACGCTGCATCAGGTACAAGCATAGAAATGTAAAGTTGTGCTACAATTGTGTACAATGAATTAAAATGCATTGTTCTGTCATATATACCTAATTCAAAACAAAACAAAACAAAACAAGAAAAGAAAACCTAAGGCTAGCATGGTCTGCTCCAAAGCTCAATAGACCCAGTAGTTATGATTCTAGTACTGACCTTTTTCCATGACCCAATGCATGTCATCCCTTCTTCTGCTGCTAAAACAGAAATTGACATAAAATTTGAAGGTAGACTGTGACTCAAACATTATTGCATTCTCAGTAGAAACACAGTTGACCAAGAGAAATCTGAAAAAACTGTTCAACATTACTAATCCTTAGAGAAATGCAAATTAAAATCATAATGAGATACCCTCTCACACCTATTAGAATGGCTATTATCAAAAAGACCAAAGAACCAGTGGCACATGACTTCATCCCAGTAACTCAGGAGGCTGAGGCGGGAGGATTATAAATTCAAGGTAAACCGCAGCAACTTAGTGAGAACTGATCTCAGAATAAAACTTAAAAAGGTCTGCAGTTGTGTATCGGGGGAACATACACCTGGGTTCAAGTCGAGTATAAATAAAAGAAAAAGAAAGACAAGATATTAAGTACTGGTCTGGATGTGGAGAAACTAGAATTCTTGTAGAATGTTTGGTGGAATGTAAATTAGTATAGTCATTATGGAAATCAGTATGGGAAGTTTCTTTAAAAATTAAAAAAGAGCTCAGTTGGTAGAGTGCTTGCCTTGCATGGACAAGGCCCTGGGTTCAATCCCAGCACCAAAAAAAAAAAAAAAAAATTACCCTACGGTCCAGACATCCATCTACTTGGTATATATCCAAAGGAAATGGCATCAGTGTATTAATAGATATCTGCACCCCATGTTCATTGCAGTAATATTCTCAGAACCTAGAAATGGGAAAAGCTGTGTCTATCAGTGGGTGAGTTGATACAGAAAATGTGGTTTAGAAATATAACGGGACACTATTTAGTCTATAAATAAAATTAGGAAGTCCTGTCATTTGTGGCATTGAATGAGGCCAAAGGACATTTTACTGGGGGAAATAAGCCAGGCACAGGGCAACTATCACATGATCTCACCTACATGTGGAATCTGTAAAAGTTGAACTCATAGAAAGAGAGAGCAGAATGGTGACTGCCAGGGGCCCAGGAGTGGCTGGGTGGCGGATGGGGGAGATGCTGGTTCCAGGAGGACAAATTGCACTTAGATGAGGGGGATGAGTTTAAGGGATCTATTGTACAATAAGGTGACTACAGTTAATAATAACATACAACAGAATGAGTACAGTTGATAATGTTATATACACTGGAAAATGACTCGGAGAGTAGATTTTAAGGGTTGTCAACACAAAAAAGAATATGAAATAATGTATATGTATACATGTTTCACAATATGTTTTATGCCATAAATATGTAGAAATTATTATCATTATGTTATCATCATCATCATCAGGGATTGTACCGAGGGTTGCTTAACCATTGAGTCACATCCCCAGCCCATTTTATGTTTTATGTTGAGACAGAATTATGTCATAAAGCCCACCCTGGAAGTGAGGGAAAGTGGGAAGATATTTAGTTGGTAGATTGCTACCTCCTCTGGAGCTCTGTTACAACAAAAAGGAAGAAGTGGAGCTAGGGTAAGCGAGGAGCACTGCCTATTTCCATTAGCACTGGGCCTGAAAGGGGGATAACTAACCATCACCAAACTTCTCCCCATAAACCATATGACATGGTCTCTGTATTAGCTGCTTTCTGTTGCTCTAACAAAATACCCAAGAATGGGTACTTAATGAAGAGATGAGGTTTATTTAGCACAGAATCCAACATTTGGCAGCCCCTGAGACTGATCTTTGGTGAGAGTGATCACAACATGGTGAATGCCATCATGGTGGGAAGACATGCAAGGGGTCGAGACTGAATGGCCAGAAACTGGGGAGGATGAGTCTTGTTCTTTTTATAACACCCCCTCTCACAGGAACTAACAGGGACTCATGAGAAGTTCATTACTCCCTTCCAAGGGCCTCATCCCCAGTGGCCAAATTACCTCCCACTAGGCCCCACCTCTTGCAGGTTCTACCCCCTCAACACTGCCACACCGAGGACCTAGCCTCCAGCCTATGAACCTTTGGGGGATAAACTACATCCATCCTCACAAGCTCCAACAAAGCCACATTGTAAGAGCAGGATGTCCCCGTCCAGAAGTGTGTATGTGAAGGCAGGGGAAGGTTGATATCAGTGGGCACAGGAAGCAGCCAGAGCCCCCATTCCGGAACCTCTCTGATGTCACACTTGTAGTCATGGTACTCTGGGTGCCAACCCAGGAGAAGGAGCGGTTGGCTCTCATTTGTTTGAGAGCAGGCATCGCAGCATGACTGTACCAAACGATTTATTGTCCCCACCCCCACCCCCAGCCAAATCCTGGCTACTCTCAAGCCTCTGGGATTGTTTCACTGTGGCAGCCCTGGTGTCCCTAAGTGCTGTGTTCTTTACATTTCCGTGAGTCTCTGGGCCAGCTGTCTGTTTCTCAAAAAGAGACAGAAGGGAAATAGACAGTGAGAGTGCAGAGGCAGGGAGGTGGAGGGAGGCCAGGAGGGGAAGGAGGATATTTAGTGGGAAGCACAGAGATGTGGGGAGCCTGAGGCTTTGGAGGACTGTGGGAGGCTGGTAATGCTGGTGACATTTGGTGGAGGGAATGGGGTCTGTCTCTAGCCTGGATATTCAGATCTGTCCTTAAGGTGTATGGGTCTGACCTCAGGTAAGCAGGGCCTCATGGGGGCTCCGGGTTGCCCCCAACTAGAACTGAGTCTGGTCCCCTGGTTTCAGAGGCCGAGCACTGGCACAAGATGGAGAGTGGGCCTACCCAGTGGTCTCCGGACTTCTCTGCCTCCTGAGTTTGTACAGCCTCATTGTCATGAATTTTTCGGACCCAGGAATCTTACACAGAGGTAAGGCCTCAGACTCCTGGGAGAGGGAGGTGGCACCCCAAGGACTGGTGCCTACAGGGGTCATTTGTAAAGGGCTGACCCCACCTGTGGCCTCAGGATCCCTTCTTACCCTGTAATTATTACTTGGGCCTTGGCACTTCATTTCCCAAACCACTGAAGTGTGAAAAACAGAATCCTGGAGGTTTTCCAGTTGCTTTAGAAGGGAGGACGGGGCAAGAGAGGCAGCAGGCTCTTCCAACCACGCAGTTCCCCCTTCCTCCTTCCCATTTCACACCCGACTCCAAGCACTGATCACTATTCCACACTGGGAGCTCCATGTAGAGCTCCTGTGGCTGGACAGCCCTTCTCTCTGACTGCCGCCCATCTGAGTGGTCAGCTTACTCAACAGGGACCGGGGTTCCCCTGCCCTCCTCCTCCCCACCTTCTTGATGCCCAGTGATGCTATGGGGCTGCTCCGAGCATCAGAGTGATACAAGGGCCTCCTCCACTGCCCACACCTCTCCCCCTACTAGGCACCTTCGAGCAGTACCCTGAGACTGTATACATGGCCGGAGTGAATGGCAGGTTGTACCCCATGCCGTGGTGTCCCACCTGTTATTTTCACCGCCTGCCCCGAACCTTCCACTGCGAAAGGTGTGACATCTGTGTGGAGGTGAGTGCTCCTCCTCCCTGCCCACTCACCAACCTATCTCCAGGCACCTGGCCAGGACCAGGAACCTCACATCATGAGTGGGCCAGGTGGGGGTATCAGACCATGTTCCCAGAGTGCTTCAAGTGGCTCTCAGCCACTGTTGGTCACTTATATATGTCATCACCTCTGTGTCTGCACCTGTTCTGGGAGGCTGGCCTTGTTTGCACAGGTGTGACATGCAAAGGGCATCCCTTCTGTGCTGAGCCTGGTGGAGTCAGGGGGAGGAAAGGCAGTGACTGTCCCCTCCCCTGGCTGGCTGATACTAGATTCCCAGCTCTTTAGGCTGACTGCTGCCCTGTCCTGGGGATCTTTGCCTGTCTTTGGGTGTCCCAGTTGGAGGGTTTCCTGGGTTCTGAGTGTGTTTCTCTGATGTGCCCACCCTGCTCGGGTTCACAAGTGCAGACAGCCAGTAGTGGAAGGGCATTTTTTCATCCTTATCCAGTACTTGAGGAAATGGAGGCCCAGAGTTTTCATGTCCTGGTCCACGTGACACCAGGCAGGTCTTGTCTCTAAAGACCTCACTCAGGACAGGTGACTTGATGAGCCATGGGGTCCTAACTGTGCTCTCACCATGGAAATGCCAGGTTCTCACTGAGATGGGAACCCTTATGTAAGGTCAAGAGCAGGCGGCCTAGAGGGCTGCGCAAGGGAGGCCCCAGGATTAGGGGGTGATGGAGGCCATTCCAGAAGGACCCTCAGACCTGCCTCCTCTCCCCTAGGAGTTCGACCACCATTGCAGGTGGGTGAATAACTGCGTGGGGCACCGAAACATCCAGCTCTACCTGCTACTCCTCGTGTCCCTGTGCCTCTATCTGGGTACCGTGCTGGCCACCTGCGTGGTTTTCATCATACGCAGGAGGAACATGGCGTTTGGGGACAAAACCATGACGTATCCACACAGTCCCAAGGGCCCACACTGGGAAGAGCTGGTGTGGTGCGGAGGGAGGGGCAAACATCCCAGGAGGGTCAGGGTGACAGGGGAAAGGGGCTGAGGTGGACGGGGCTAGAGGGAGAAGTCACTGGGGAGGACCTGTGAAGGACATTTGGAAGGCCAGTGGGGTCAGGGACATGGGCGGGGTAGGATGCCTGTGAAGTTAAGAATCTAGGGGCCCACAGAGTAGGGTAATGAAAGTTGAAAAGGGACAGGTGGGAGGACAGTGTGGTGGAGGGAGGTTTCCCTTGGGTGTATTGGACTAACTGTCCAGTACAGGGAGGGAGAGCAGTGGGCGGTGCTAGCTGGGGCAGGAGGGAGGGAAGGAGGGAGCAGTGGGGTCGAAAGTGGGGCCAGGGAGGAGCTCTTCCATGGCTTCCCTTCTTAGCCTGTGCACAGCATCCTAGTGGCTGTACCTGCTGGGGCCCTCCTGGTCCCGCTCATCCTGCAATTGTTCATCAAGGCAGTGGCGGTGGGCACCGCCAGGCGACCCTATGAGGACAAGGTAAGTGGTGAGTGTGTGTGCCCTTGGCTGTGTGGAGGCATCTAGCACCTCTTCAATTAGACACTTTGTGCGCTTTCTCCACTGCCCTTGGCCCTGATGATGCCTCATGAGTCCTTCCAGACCCACCTCTGAAGATGCAGCTCAGATATTTCTATACCCTGGAGCTTGGGGCCATTCTGCCTCCTGGGTGCATTGCATTGAAAGCCTACTGTGTGCTGGGTGTTCTAGGTGGTGGTTATTTGAGGGATCAGTGTAGGGGTGAGTAAGTACATCATGCACTTGTGTTGATAAGCAACCTGCCATCAGAATAACACCGGGAGACACCAGGAACACTCTGAGAGAGGGGTCAGTCCTGAGTGGTGTAGCCGACTGGAAGAGACTGGGAGTTTGGCGAAGCCCACGCTGTAGAGGAGAACATGCCACTCTCTGTCCTAGGTGTGCTTTTGGAGAGGCAGACAGGAGGGCATTGACTGTGAGAGGTACAATTTTGTAGAAAGGCACAGAAATCTGAAAGTAGGGTGTTAACAGAATGATGAAGAAATGGATCTAGTTCAAGCACAAGGTGACATGGGCAATGGGGTTGACCCCATGGGGGTCAAGATTAGAAAGGCCCAGAAAGCCAAGCGTGGAATTCCGTTTGGAAGAAGTGGAAACCTGGGAGCCATGGTAAAAGTTTGTAAAAATGTCATTCATTGAGGGGTAATTACAACCAGTAAAATTCACCCTTTTTAGTCTATAGTTAGGGATTTTGACAAATGACGTTGTGTATTCTCCACCAAGATCAAGGTTAACCAGTTTCATTACCCAGAAAATCCTTTCATCTCTTGTTGTCATTTTCTCTCCCTGAGTCCTTGTGGTTTTTCTCTTTCTGGAATCATGCATAAATGGTGTTGTGGGCTTTCTAGTCTGGCTTCATTCACTGAGCATGATGCATTCGAGATTCATCTATGTAGTTGCTCACATCAGTAGTTTATTGTCTTTTGTTTCTGTGTAGTATTGTATTTCCCTACAGACTATTTGTACATTCACCAATTGAAGGATTTTTTACTTTGCATCTAGGTTTTGGCAGAATTTTTGTTTTGCTTTTGTACCAGGGATTGAACCCAGAGGTGCTTAACCACTGAGCAACAATCCCAGCCTCACCCACCCCCACTCCCATTACCCTTATGTTTTCTTTTTGAAAAATTTTTAAAATTTTGAGAAAGGGTCTTACTAAGTTGCTAAAGGCCTTCCTAAGTTACTGAGGCTTTGAACTTGTCACCCACTTGCCTTAGCCTCCCAAGCCATTAAAGTCATGGGGAACTGTGCCCAGCCAGTTTCAGACAGTTATAAATAAAGCTGCTACAACAACCATTGATGCATAGACATGTGGACATAAGTTTTCATTTCTGTTGGGTAAATTGTTAAGGGTAGCATTGCTGAGTCATAAGATAAACATATGGGACGTTTTAGAAAACAACTCTACTGTTTCTATTTTGTACCAGCAATGAATGAGAATTCCAGTTGCTCCACATCCTCACTAGCATTTGACACTGTCATTGGTCACTATTCTTTTTTGTTTTCAAATTGTACCCTGTCTAATAAATGAGTAGTGGTATATCACTAGGGCTCCACTCTGTATTTTCCTAATGACTAATGATGTTGAGCATATTTTCGTGTCTTATAAGCCATGGGTATATTGATGGTGAAGTGTTTGCTCCAAACTTTTGCCTATTTAAAAAAAAAAAACTGTGTTTTTGTTTTCTTATTGAGTTTCAGGAGTTCTCTATACTGGATTCAGATCTATGTGTTGCAAATCTTTTCTTGCAATTCATGGCTTGACATTTCATTTTCTTCATCGCATCTTCCAAAGAGCAGGAGTCCTTAGTGTTGATGTTTTTCCAGCACTGAGGATCAAACCAGGGGTGCTCGACCACTGAGCTTCTTCCCCAGCATTCGTTGTTGTTCACTCTGAATGGAACCTCATGTCCATCTTCTTCCCCATCTGTGTCTTTATTGCTTTTTCTTTGAGCATCCAGTAGGAATGATAGGAGTGGGCATCTTTGCCCTGGGATTCCTTTAGTATGGCAATCACTTAACTAAAGTCTCTTTCAGGAAGACTGGTGGGCAGCATCAGTGGGGGAGGGGAAGTTGCAGACCCTGAGGCAGCTGAACAGACAGAGGAGCCTGTCTGCTCATAACCTCCCATCCTTTTAGTCACCACCCCACCACTGCCATATTTGGTTCCCTCCCACCTGTGGCTCCTGTGCTTGGCCCTTATTCCTCAGCCCTATGGTCTGCCTGTCTTCTCCTGTCTCCAGCTTCTATTATCATCATTGAGTTTGCCTGGCAGCCTTTTCCCTTTCTCCATCCTGTGGTTCTTCCAGCCATAGATCAGGCCATAGGCCATCGCCCTTCCTCCTCTGCTCAGAGTGAGGCCTTCCAAGTCCAGGATCCCCAAGTCTCAAGGGACCTAAATGTGGTCTGCACTCTAAGATTCACCAGACAGGGCTCCTTTCTATTCTTGGCAGCACTAATTTCAGGCACTGATCCCATGCTCCAACTTTCACTCCCACCATACTCCATTCCCTGACTTCAACTCCTCCTAGACTGACTTGCTTGGTGGTTGGTGGCAAAGACTCTGGTGAAGACCACATAAGTTCAAATCGCAGCTCTAGAACTGACCAGCAGGGAGACCTGGGGTATGCTACTCAGCCCCTGGTCACTCAATTTCTCTATCTGTAAAACAGGGAATTATGGGTTAATTCATGTAAACTTCATAGAACAGTGACTGGTACCAGAGAGTACCCTGTGTGCTGCTGTTACATCACTACCATTCCTTCCCATGGTCATCTACACATGTTTGTGCTCAGATTAAAAGACATACAAGTCCCAGCCTTAACATCCCAGGCCTCTACTCCACCTGTTGTATGTTCTGGGCCTTATTTCCTGACAGAGTTGACCTTGTTCACTAGCCTCCCCTTCACTTCCTTGCCCAAGTCAGCCCAGCCCTTGCTGTCAGGATGATGCTCTCATTGATGGCCAAATTCAGCAGACATCTTCAGACTACTCTCTCTGGTCTAGACATAGCCTCTGAAACCAGAAGTCGCTGTCTCAGCACTTAACTCTCTGGGCTTCTCCTCTGCATGCACCTGGGTGGTGTGAGCTGGGTTGCCCACATGGTTCCCATGATACTCTCTCTCTGCTCTTCCCTTTCCAATCCCCTTGGTGCACAGGGCCTCGGGTTGCAGCTGCCCTCACCCACTGAAAGTAGGCTGGCCATGCTGTTTGTGGTGTGCTTTCCATCCCCAGTGCAGTGACTGGGCTTTGGTTTTTTGCTACTCGGTATTAAACCAAGGGGCACTTTACCACTGAGCTACATTCCCAGTCCCTGCTCCTTTTTATTAGGAATCAGGGTCTCACTAGGTTGCTGAGGCTGGTCTCAGACCTGCCTCAGTTTCCCAAGTCACTGGGATTACAGGTGTGTGCCACCGTGCCTGGTTGGACAGAAGCATTTTTGATGCCCAGAAATATTTCTGATGGGGGTGCATCTCAGTGGTAGAGTGTGTGCTTAGCATGTGCAAGGCCCTGAATTCTTCAATCCCCAGCACACAGAGAAAAGACATCTGAATTAATGAGTGAACCATCAAACAGAAGAACCAACATTTGGGGATAGAAGGAAAGAGGAAAGGAACAGAGAAGAATGGTGTCCTGACCCCCCAGGATAAGGGGAAGAAGGAGAGGCAGCAGGAAGTTGGGCAGAAGATGGGGCAAGAAAAGATGCTGCTGGATTTTGGTCCTGTGGAGTGTGAGGGTGTTTGAGACACAGAATTGGAGCAGGAGCCCCAAGAGTGAAGCCAGTGAGAGAGGCTGGTCTGGGTGCCTCAGAGCTGTTGGATTCGACTTGTGTGTGATAGGGTTCCATGTTGGGGGAAGGATGGTATTCACATTTACTGCTCAGTTCTTCGAAATTTACTATCATTCCTTAAACATTTTCTATACTTTATGTACGATCAATATTTTCTACACATGATATAAATCTAATCAAATATTCTTTCTCTAAGTTTAAAGGTTCTGTAATATTTTAATGCTCCGCTATTAATTAATTTATTTCTTCTGGTACTAGGGATTGAACCCACAGGTGCTTTACCACCAAAGCTGCATCCCTAATCCTTGCTGTATTTTGTTTTGAGATAGGGTGTCACTAAATTGTTGAGGGCCTTGCTAAGTTGTTGAGACTGGCCTTGAACTTGTGATCCTCCAGCCTCAAAATCCCAATTCCCTGGGGTTACAGGTGTGTGCCACTGTACCTGGTGGTATACTCATTTCTTAAGTACTGTGAACACCTTAAAGGAGGCAGAACCTCATAGAGGACATTGATTCGAGTTGCTTTTTGGACATATTCCAGAGCTGTTCTGATGTGGAATCGTCTTTCCTTCAGGGGAGGAGAGTGTTGAAGATGAAAGTCTTAATGTGTAGGCCATTGGAGACTTGGGGTGGATAGAGGTGCTGCTGGGCCACTTTCCATTCTAACAGAGTATTTGCTACCTAAAGCTCATGAAGTTGGGGTAAAACTCAACCTGTTCTGGAAGGAGGAGTGGTCGAGGCTGATGGATGGGCTCAGGGGAAAGAGAAAGTAGAATAAGGGAGAGGAGAAGCCAGTCAGAGTCCTGGGAAGGACATGACATTTCCTGCTTTGTGTACGGAAGGTCTTCAGCTCAGATTTTCCTGGGAAATCTGATTTTTGACTAGGGAAATATGTCTGGGCATCCCCTGCTGCCACTGGTCTCCCAGATAGTGAAACTCAATGAAGGTAGATTTTTAGAAAAATTGAGAGGTAAGAGAGTCAAGTGGGAGTGGGGTGGTGACACCATCTTTGGATCAGTTGAGCAGAACAGCACGAGACAGACCTTAAAAGGTACCTGGAAGGATGAGGTGAGAGGACAGGTGAGGCCAATGGAGACACAGCAAGGATTCTGCAAAAGGAAGTGCTAGGGGTTGAGAGCCCTGAGAAGGCAGGAGAGGTGGGTGCTGGGTCAGCACTGTCTGGGGACAGCTGCTCACAAGTGGGTCACGGGAGGTCACGCTTCCTGGGAGCCTGGGAGGGCAGGAGGCCCTGGGTCACTCTTGGGCACCCCTGTACCTAGAGCCTGGCCACAGGCCCAGGTTGAGCCCTGGATTAACTGACCAACTTAGCGAGGGTCCCTGGGAGATGGCCGTGCCCAGTCCTGCTGATTCTGAGCTCCTCTTCGCTTCCTCATCTCCCTCCAGTATGACAAGGCATTCAATGTGGGCTGCCCAAGAAACTGCTACATCGCACTATGTGCACCCCTGGGACCCAAGTGAGTTGGTAAACCAAGGACTCAAGTGGTGGACCCTGGGGCTGGTGGGGTGGGGTGAAGCTGGGTCTAGTTCCCTGATCCCTGTCCCCAGCTCCCAGCCTTAACACTCCCTGTTCCTTTCTTTTGGGGTTTTCTCCAGGGCACTCTGGGAGTTTCTGGGAATTTCACTCTTCCTTGGTGTTGTAGGTTCTTGCCCCAAGAATTGTGCTTGAGGGGAATGGCAGCCTGGATAAGGCTCCTGGGCTCTG
Source organism: Spermophilus citellus (assembly GCF_964194105.1). Lineage (NCBI taxonomy): Eukaryota > Metazoa > Chordata > Mammalia > Rodentia > Sciuridae > Spermophilus > Spermophilus citellus. Next base: position 12,100,298 of record NC_138196.1, on the reverse strand, counting down.
TGCTTTCCCAGCTGAGGGTGAGAGTGGTCAGGGAGACCAGGCCAAGGTGGGTAGTGACTCCTTGCATTTGGCCTGTTGCTTCCCAGGTACATGTCCGAGGCGGTCTGCCTTCAGGTGGACGAGGGGACCAACTGGGGGCCAAAAGAACACCTTAAAGACCTCCTTTGGCCCAGGTCTGCCACTCAGGCCCCCCCAAGGAGTGGCAAGGCTGCACCTGTACAGAAGGTAAGGAGTATCGGGTGTGCTTTGAACCATGAGGGTCTGTGGTTGCACATGTGTTGGGGGAAGCCCCCATGTGGGGCAGGCCCTGGAGCTGAAGCACTTGGAGCATAAGGAGTGGGATTATGGACCTGGAGCGTGCAGGGTCCAGGTCACAGGGCTTCAGAGCACACCCAGGTGTCTCTGGATAGAGAAAGAGAAAAGACTGAAACACACTTTCTGGTTGGCTTTGTGCCAGTCCTTACTGTTTTGGTCCCCAGTTTCCTCATCTATTAATGAGGACTGAGACTAGTCCAGTAGTTTATGTTTTAAAGAAAATTCTGTTTCTTTTATATGTGTGTGTGTGTGTATGTGTGTTGTTTGTGTGTGTGTGTGTATGTATGTACATATATAAATATCAGTTGTAGATGGACACATTTATTTTATTTGTTTATTTTTATGTGGTGCCATGGATTGAACCTAGTTCCTCATGCATGCTAGGCAAGCACTCTACTCCAGAGCCACAACCCCAGCACTCCAGATACTTTATTTATGGAAATTTTTGACATACAATGTGAAACATTTGTGTGAAACATTAGGTGTACAGTGGGGTGTGCTTGATGCTGAGGGCCATTGCCAAGTAGGAATGACGCATCAAAATTTCCTTGCTAGCGTACCCCATGTTAAATGGATTTCGCTGTTGACATTGCATGTAAGGTGACCTTGCTCAAGGACCAAGGCGGATCCAGGTTTAGAGCTGATCAGGTTTGAGGAAGTATCCCGGTCCTTGGGTTTAGGGCGTTCCCGGTTTAAGACAATAGGGGTTTTAGGGAAGTTGGAGGTTGAAGATTATTGCTACCGGGATTAGGGTGTTCCTGCTGCTTGTTCCCGTTGAGTTCTCGTGAGATTCAAATGGGATATTGGAAAAAAAGCCTCCTGGAGTAGGTGAATTGGGCAGCAGAACTGGATTTCCCCAGAACGTGTGTGTAGAGGCCGGTGTGAGTTCGGTGTGAGAATTGCTATTTGAATCTACAAAGCTGTGTGGTGGCTCGTGATTCTGTGCCCATCCAAGACTGTGGCAGGGGTGGGTAACCCACAGTGCCCCCCATGGTCCCTTGCCATGATGTGGTGCCAGCCCTCTCCCTTGTCCTGCCTCTAGGCATCCAGGGACTTGACTGTGAGCTGTGGGGTGGAGGTTAGGGAGAACCCCATGTACTGACTCTGCTTTTAGCTTCTCATCAGCCCAGTGGTGCATTGGGAGGCTTCCAAGGGAGGCTTGGCCTCATATTCTCCCTTCACACCCAGCAATGCCAGGACATGCACCAGAAGTTCATCTCCTGACCCCCATGTGGGGGTCTCTTGTTCCTGAGCCCTCACTCCCCTGTTGAGAGTGCCAAGACCCCCATGTCTGTTATATACACATATTTTGTGCTGCTTCCTATGGCAGCTGTGCCTATGTGTCCTAGGTTCAGGGAAGTGTGGGTGGAGGCTCTGAGGGGCTGGGACAGAGCCCTCCTGGAAGGGAAGATCCTTGCTCTCTGGAGAATCAAGCTCAGGAACCAACACTGCCTAACTCTTTGCCCTTATGCATGACTTTCAGCATGTCTCTCATCCTTAAAATGTGGCAACAGTAATAATCACAGTGACTGACCTGGCTGGCTTCCTGGCAAGGGCTGCAGATGGACAATACCCACGAGCATGGATAATACCAAGTGCGCCGGAAAAGATTTCATATAATAGGAAGGGAACTTGTTTATTATGAGTCCTAATAGGGTAGTAGATTACTCAGAAATTACAAAGTTTCAGTTAAACATGAGTAAGTTTTGGAGATATAATGGTCAATAAGGTTGTTCCAGTTAATTTACTGCACACTTGAAAACTGATAATACAGTTGGGTACAGGGGTGCCCATCTATAAGCCCAGCTACTCAAGAAACTGAGGCAGGAGGATCACAAGTCAAGGATCAGTAACTTAAAGAGAATTGTTTTATGTATCAAAAAAAAAGTTTTGGGCATGTAGGTCAATGATAACAATTCAATCCTCAGATGTGGAAAAGGAAAGAAAAATTGACCATCAGTTTTGTGGGTTTTCTGTTTGTTTGAGGTGGAGTTCCCAGTATGTTGGCCAGGCCAGTCTTGAACTTCTGAGGTCAAGCAAAACCTCCTATGTCAGTGTGCTGAGTCCTGGAAGGCAGGTGTACACCACTGGACTGGCTAGAAAAGGGATTGTAAATTGGGTTTGGTGGCACATGACAAATTCCAGCAAGTCAGGAACTGAGGCAGCTTTAGGCCAGCCTCTGCAATTAGCAAGACTGTATCTCAAAATAAGAAGAGCTAGGGAAAAAGCCAAGTGGTAGGATGTCCTTAGGATCAACCCCCCAGTGCTGGGGGAAAGTGTGTGTATACACACACACACACACACACACACACACATAGATATAAAGATATACATGATATATAATGATATATATATATATATATATATATATATATATATATATATATATATCATTATATAGAAGGATTAGGAGATTTTAGATTTCTGCTTTGGGGCTAGTATGAATAAGCATGAAAACTCATGTCCTTGAGCATGCTAGGCAAGAGCTCTACCATTGAGCCACACCAGAGACCTTACATTTAAATTTGGGTTATTTTCTCACTGTTAGTTATTAGAGTACCCCACTTTTATCTCTTTTTTTTTCCATTTTTTTGGGGCGTGAGGTGGGGCTTCCTCTGATGCTCAGACTGGTCTCAAATTTGTGGGCTGCAGTGACTCTCCTGCTCCTGATTTCTGAGCAGGGGGGATTACAGGTGCAAGCCACCACACTTGGCTGTACAATCTCATATTGATAAGACATTTTACATGTGATAGGAATCCCAGAATAAAAAACAGCAATTTAAGATGACTGGGCATAGTGAAGTCTGCCTATCATCCCAGTAGCTCAGGAAGCTGAGGCAGAAGGATCATAAGTTTGAGACCAGCCTGGGCAGTTTTAGCAAACCCTATCTCAGAGTAAAAAGGCTGGGAATGTAGCTCAGTGGTATAATGCTCCTGGCTTCAATACCTAGTACTTCCAAAAACAAATTAAAGAATAAAAACATTAGGGCTGGGGATGTGGCTCACTGTTACAGTGCTTGCCCAGCACACATGAAGTCCTGGATTAGAGCCTTAGCACTACATAAAAATAAGTAAAATAAAGGTATTGTGTCCATCTACAACTAATATTCTTTTTAAATAAACATAAAAGCTGGGCTTTGTGGCACATGCCTGTATTTCCAGCTACTCTGCAGACTGATACATAAAGATCACTTGAGTCCATGAGTTTGAGATAAGCCTGGGGAAAATGGTGAGACCATAAATCCCGCATAATAATAGTAATAATGATCATAATAATAATAATAATAACTTGTGTAGCCAAGCATGTTGGTTCACCCCTGTAATCCCAGAGGCTCCAGGTAGTGGTAGGATGATCACAGATTAGATGCAGGTGTTGGGGTCTTAACCAGACTCTTGTCTCAAATTTGCAAAAGGGTAGAGGGACTGGGGATGAAGCTCAGTGTTAAAGCACCCCTGGATTCAGTCCCCAGTCCAGCAGATGGGGGAGAAAAAAAGCCAATTTGACTCCATAACATTAAGACCTTGGGACTACAGGTAACTTGTGGTAATGTTTAGCAGGTGCTTACCAGCTTGATGCCCTGGGTTTAATCCCAAATACCAAACAGCAAAAAAAAAAAAAAAAAAAAAAAGAAAGAAAGAAATTAAAAACCCTTTATGTGTATATCCCAAATCACAAATGAATATGTTACTTTTTTAACATACATACATTTTTACTCAGAAATGTAATATTTAGCATGTGTGTCCTTGGGGAACCAGAGAACAGCACATATTATGGGTTTTGTCCCATTATTTAGCTAGCAAAATGTATTAAAAAATCAACTCAAATATCATTAGTAGTAAATTGGTTAAAAATATGGCATGACCATGTAATGTACTACTAGATTATTTGAAATGAATTTAGGGGAAAAAACTGTAATGTATTGCTGGGTTCAGTGGAGCATGATTGTAATCCCAGCAGTTTGTGAGACTGATTAAGGATATTTGCAATTCAAAGCCAGACTCAGCAACTAAGCAAGGAACTAAGCAATTTAGTGAGATCCCTGTCTCAAAAAATAAAAAGGCTGAGGGTATAGCTGAGTGGTTGAGTGCCCCTGAATTAAATCCCTGGTACTCCTCCTCCTCCCCACCAAAAAAGATCTGAAACAGTAATCACTGTATAAAGTGGGTTCTTGGTTTCAAAACCCTACATTTGTATTCCCTGAATTACTGAGGTTGGAATGGGCCTGCCATCCTGTGTTCTCTGTCTAAAGCCTAGAGCAGAACCAGACATAAGAAAGGATCCTTCTTTCTGTTTGCTGTCTCCTGACTTTTGCTCTTGGCTTAAGCCTTTTCAATTAGGAGCTACTCTGGTAGGTGATGAACAAGAGGAAATACAGGTTTGACACTTCTGTCCCTCTCCCCAAACAAACCCAGCACTCCATTCCCATTCCTCTGTTTGGATCTTTCCTGTTGATTTACAAAATAAATATGGAAAAGTAGAGTATTAGAAAACGAGACCATTTAGAATTTAGTCAAATCTAAAATTATGTGTATGGGTTTGTTTTATGTATGTTGATGTTTATCTCTGAAAATTGATAGTATTAGAGCAATTAAAAACCACAACTCATGTCTGAATTTCTCTTTGTTAGGGCATGCCAGAGCAGGGGCCTCAGTTGCCACAAACCTTCAGGATCCTCAAAGGAAAGCCAACAGAGCATCCTCTAGCTGTGCGGGGTGTCAACAAGTATTATAACGCCAACACCTTGAAAAAGAAAAATCGCAGATATCCTCCTACTGGTGAGACATCAGACAGTGGTAAAAGACTGAATCCCTTGGAAACTTGGCTAAACTGTATTGTTCCTATTTCTCCTACATAGATACTCTTTTAATCAACTGTCGGGATGTCTCTTGAACATCATCTGGAGATTGAGGATTTCATTGATCTCATAATTTTGTTAGAAATGGAATTGGATCTGTTACATAGTTTTCCATATTTCTTATACATTATAATACAACATGGTAGTGGGATTCACTCTTGGTCCATGTTGTTACATTTACTTGTTTTTTTTTTCCTCCTCACGGGTTTAAATGATTTTTAGTCGAGAAGGAAAAATTGTGGATTTCTAGACATGTTTATGCTAGAGATATGTTTATTGTCAGTGGCCTAGAAGGAATTTTTGCTTTGTAAATGCATAGACCTTGAAATAAAAAGTATTTTCTATTCAAAAATTACATGCAAATACATAAAAATAAATACCTTACCTCAAAGGATTTATTCCTCAGAATTAGAATCTAAGTGGGTAAGAGTTGAAGTATACTGGATTTTTAAAAACAGTTTGTGTAAGGCAGCATGGGAATGAAGTCCACATGGTGCAGTTGGTTGAGCGATTGCTGGAATGTCTTTGGAGATTTAGTTAGACTCCCCTTCTCCTCGCTGGTTCTCCTACTTTCTCTTCTTTGCACTGAACTTTAAAAGATGCAACATCATTTTTCTCATTTCTCTCTGAGTAGATTTTGCCCATTACAACCCCACGATATATAATTTTTATTTAATATGTTTTCCATCTCTAAAGTTATTATATAGTTTTTAAAAATAATCTAAGTATGCAAAAATCATATGTGGTTGGATTAGTTGTATTTAATATGTTTACATCATCACAGAGATAAAGGCTATGTTCAAAAAAGAAGTAGACATCTTTTCAAGTAATACTGATCTTGACTTCTTCTATAAATAACTTACCTGGTATCCTTAGGAAAAGCTGGTACTTTTACCTAGAACTTCTGCATCAACTAGTAAGTTGCATTTTACAAAGAAACAAACCATGTCAAAAAGAATTCTTTTCCCAGTTGCCATGTTTGGTGGCTTTATATCCCCTTGCGCCTTGGTACTCAAGAATATTTATCATATCACCTTTACTGCTTAAGAAAGTATCTTAAACAAGGAATGTTTTATTTTAATACAGCTTGGTGGGTATGGTTTTCATTACACTTTGGTGGGGGTGGGGTACCAGGGATTGAACCCAGGGGCACTCAACCCCTGAACCACATCCCCAGCTCTATTTTGTATCTTATGTAGAGGCAGGGTCGAATTGAGTTTCTAAGCACCTAGCTAAATTGCTGAGGCTGGCTTTGAACACAAGATCCTCCTGTCTCTGCCTCTTGAGCCCCTTGGATTATAGGCTTGGAATTACCAGGCTGGGACTACATTACATTTTAATAACTTGATTGAAGTATAATTTACATACCATGAAATCCAATCATTTGAATGATCAATTCAGGTTTTACAAAATGTATTTTTAAGGTTTCCTTAAGATTATAGAGTTTAGTAGCTGAGTCTTTTAAATTATTATGTTTATGTTACTATTACTGTCATATTTCTAGAGAAGTAATTCTACTTAAAATGAAATCAATTATGACATTTCACTTGCTTTTTTATATTATTTTTGTTTTTGTAATAGAAAAGTTTTCTCTGGTGAATTGTTAACATTCCCTTCCTTTTCATTTTCAGAGAACGATTGCTTCCCTTCTGGAACACCAGCAGTAAGTTGATGATGTATTTCTTATAGTTCTTGCTCTAATTGAGGTTACCAAAAGAAATCTGTTTTTTTTTAAATTTCTAAAATAAGAGGTAGGGCTGGGGTTGTGGCTCAGTGGTCGTGCGCTTGTCTGACATGCATGAGGCAGTAGGTTCGATTCTCAGCACCACATACAAATAAATAAAATAAAGGTTCATCAACAACTTAAAAAATTGTTTAAAAAATAAAATAAAAGGTAAAGAAATATTTAATGTTTCTAAATATACTACTCAAGAATATTTATCATATATGTTTATTTACTTTTCCATATTTCAGAAAATCATCTTTATTTTTTAATTGAATATATTGTAACCAGTGAGGTTTAATCATTTAAAAATTAGCTATGGAAAAAAATAACTTCTTAAAGTTTGTTTAATAAAAGGAGACCTGGTCACATTTTAATCTTTGACTTTTCCTGGCTTGTCTTCCTTTGCTCCTGAACACAGCTAAATACCAAGGGGCCGGAAACATCAGCAATAGTAATGGAGGCAGATGATGGTGATGGAGAGGTGCGGCCTTTCACTGCCCCACGACATGGCCATACAAGACCAGTGAGTGACTAATGACCTGGTGTGCACATCTGTGCATGTGTGTTCGAAAAACAGCTGTTTGCGTTTGACTTTCAGAGATAATTTCAAAAAGCCTTCAAGTTTAAAATATTTTACTATGAGAAGATTAATTTAAGATTAAATTAAAGTTTTTACCTAAAGAGTACTCATCAAAAACCACTTTTTTGAAAAATAAAAATCGATGGCTTCTTTAAAAGTTAGAATACTTAACTCACTGGGTTTTTTCTTTCCATGTTTTGTCCCCTTTTCCAGAGAGGTCATCTATTGCTCTGTTTTTTCTCTGTTTCATAATGTGGGTAACTCTGCTACCTAAAACATAGATCTTTCCTCTTCCCCAGATTATGTACTTTATTTCTCATTTTGACATTTCTCTCAAAGCCTTGATGGCATTCTAAAGACAGTTGAGAGTGAAATTCCTTTCCAGCTGAGGAGAATTTCAGCAGTAAAGAGTTCAGATGGAGTCAGGGAGAGAAGTACTATGGGGACTGGACTGTGATGTGGTGGCTCCGAGGACCACCATTGGATTCCCATCTCATGACAGAAGGCTGTGTTTTCTATATTCCTTACACCTGGCTCTTTGAAGTGAAAGGGAGGGGGTAGCCATTATATTTTTGTAAAATATTTTGAGACTGGATTAATGATAGATTATTTTAGTGGAAACTACCACAGTGAAACATAAAGATAGAAATGAAAACAACTTTTAAATGCAATAGCATCAGTGAGCTGTGAGACAGTTTCAAGGGTTTTCATGATGTGTAATGAAGTTCTGATAGAAAAAACCAACCCAGAAATGTATCTCCCAAAAGCTAAATAATAGCTTCCTCAAATACAATAAAGTCAAAAGTACTTCTATCTACCTGAATAAATAAATGTCTGTCTGTTATAGAAGTATCTTTAAAAGATAAAACCATTTAAATCAAAATAGTAACAGTGGAGGCAGGAGGTATGCATAAGTAAAATGACAGTAAGAGCATCCGGGCCAAGAACAACCACCCCAAGATTCTTGTCCTGTGTGACATGGTGTGTCATGTGATGGTCGAGTGTGATCATTGAAAGATGGGAACATTCAATAATAAGACGGAGTCTTACCTAATCACTAAGGAAAGAAAGAATAAAAAAGTGAAGAATGAGAGATGGAGCAACAGGAATGCTCCTGCTTTGCTAGTGGGAGGCTCCACTCCAGAAGAGGGTTTTTTCAGTTTCCCACAAAATGAAACAGGACCTTACCACATAACCCAGCAATGTGTTCCTAGGTATTTACCCCCATGCATTGAGATGTGTCCACACATAAACCTGTGCAAAATTTTTATAGCATCTTTATTCATATTTGCTAAATCTATAACAAGATGTGTTTCAAAAAGTGAATGTGAGGACTGTGTGCAGCTCAGTGGTAGAACACATGCCTAGCCTGCTGAGGCCCTGGGTTCCATCCCCAGCACCACAATATAAACAAAAGGAATCCAGTGTATGTGATACATCCATACAGTAGAATAGTATTCATGGATAAAAACTGAGATATCCTAACACCAAAAGGCATGAAAGAATTTTATCTTATCTATTTATTTATGACAGGAAAATAACTTGGATAATTGACTACATGCCTATGGCATGGGCATATTATTCTCTGAAAGATCTTTAAGAGCATAGTGCTTAGTGTTGCCCTTCCATCTAAAGGGGCTAGATGCTCTCCAATTTCAAGTGTAGCCTGTGGGCTAGAAGTGTTCATCCATGCTAGGGCACTTGCCTAGCATGTAAGTTTAGGACATCTCAAGTATGAGGAGTTTTAAAAAATCATTGATTGCAGGGATTCAGGGGTGTGAAGAGGATGAGTAATAGGTTTTTAGGGCAGTGAATTTATTCAGTATGATGTTATAATGGTAGATACACAGGACAATATTCATTTTTCAAATCCCATAGAATTATATAATCCAATACAAAGAGTGAACTCTAATGTTAAGTGTTAGCTTTGGATTAATAGAAGTACATCCGTATTTGTTCATTTGTGGTAGAGTGCTTGCCCGACATATACGAGTCCCCATGGTTCAAGCCCCAGCACCTCCCCAAACAACAAAAGTGTATTAATATATAGATATGTATCCACAACAGGTATCATTGTAGTAAGTATACTGAACTGTAATGCAAGATATCAATATGAAAATGAGGGGCCAACATGGGAACATTTCAGGATCCACATTTTAAGACCCAGTATGCATTTGGAAAAAGCATTTGCAAGGCTATCTAGTTGTCTTTTCAGTTTTGGAGAAGGTCAGCGGGATCCCTTAAGTGTTCTTTTTGTGTCACAGGCAACTTAGCGAGGGTCTCTATTGTCTGCTCACTTTTTAAACCTAAAATTTATACTAAAAATCCATTAATTAGAACAAATTTCACTTCTAGAAACTTAAAGGTAATAATCAAAAATTAAAGAATACAAAGATTTTATAAAGGGGATTGGTTAAATTATGAAAACACCCATATTAAGGCACTATTCAATTTAGCCATTAGAATCATTTTATGGTCAGTTCTTAGGAATGATGTAACTGGCATATAGCTTTTGAAGGAAGAGAGTGTCAGTAGATCCAAATCATTTTGAAATGTGACTTTTAAAAAGCTTGTGAAGTTTTAACAGGATAGTCCACATTGATAGAAGGATTGTCATCATTTTTCTTAATACTTTTATGCACCCCAGGTTGATTTTGTTTTCTTTAAGCAAATGTATTTATACTTAACCCAGAAAAGATGAAGCTGCCAGGCCTGGGGGCACACATCTGCAATCTCATCTTCTGGAGAGGCTCAGGCAGGAGGATCTCAAATTGGAGCCTGCCTGGGCAACTTAGAGATACCCTGTCTCCAAATAAAGTGAAAAGAGGTCTGGTGTATAGCTCAGTGGTAGAGCACTTATTTGCCTAGCATATTCCTGGGTTCAGTTCCTGCACCACCTCCTACAAAGAAAGGGCGGTGGTGGGGGGAGTTGGTGAAGAAAGAATTGAGGGAAGAAAGGAAGGAAGTTGAAGGAGGAGGATGAGGAGGAGGAGAAACAATAAAGGAAGGGGAAGGCGGGAGGATACAAAATTCAAGCAGGAAGAGATAATGATAACCTTATTTTACTCACTGTAGTATTTATAGTGGTTTTCTTTGTAGAATGCAGAGGGGCTAGAGATGTTGTTCAGTGGTAGAGTGCTTTCCCAGCATGCACAAGGCCCTGAGTTTGGTTCTAACACCACACACACACACACACACACACACACACACACACACACACACACAAATTAGTTCCATTAACTTGATAAATTACATTATAACTTGTTGAGCTACCTTAAAAATGCCATAAATGCTATACTCAATGGTTGTACACCTGTGATCCCAGTGACTGGGGAGGCTAAAGAGGGAGGATCACAAGTTTAAGGCCAGCCTTAAGAAGTTGGGGAGACCCTATCTGAAAAATTAAAAAGAAGGGTTAGGGATGTAGCTCACTGGTAAAGCCACCCTGGGTTCAATCAAATATCGTGTCCTTTTGATGCTGACATGAGTGTATTAATGGGCTGTTTAACTGTTGACTTTTAGAATTTAGAACAATTAAAAACAGCTGTTTTCCAAACAGCTTATAAATGTTATGGTTGTGACTAAGAGAGGTTTGTGGCAGGTATTAAAATATGGGTTGTGTAAGTCAATTGTATTCATAAGTAGTCTTCAGGCCTTAGTTGAAAGAACATAAAGCGTTTTGCTTCTAAATTATGCACTTTTTATTTTCTCTTTGCAGTACCCACTCCCGGACATGGCGAAACGGCTCACAAGTTAATGTCTCACATCTTGGCAGCCAAGGAGGTTCTCCAGAAAAACTATGAATGGCATCCTACTCTTTTAATTTTCTGGAAATGAAAATGTTAAAAATTTTAATAATTAAAGTGTTCATTGTTTTAAAGGACTGGTACCATTAAATTTGCCATTTTAGCCATGTTAAGTGGACAACTCAGAGGCATTAATTACACTGACAATATTGTACAACCTTCTGTTTCCAGAACAGTTTTGTCCCTCCAAACAGAAGCTCTGCCACCATGTAAGTAAGAACTCCCATTCCTCCTCCTCCACCCCCTGGCTGCCACCATTCTTTTTTTTAATTTGTTCTAATTAGTTATACATGGCAGTTGAAGGCACTTTGACACATCATAAACAAATGGAGTATAGCTTCTCATGTTTCTGGTTGTACGTGATGTAGAATCACATCAGTCATGTGGTCACATATGCACCTAGGGTAATAATGTCTACTCTTCTTCCCACCCCGTACCTGGCTCCCCTCCTTTCCCTCCTCTCTGCCTAATACAGAGTAACTTTATTCTTCCATAGCCACACTCCTTATTGTGAATTAGTGTCAAAATATCAGAGAAAACATTTAAACTGTGGTTTTTGGAATTGGCCTATTTTGCTTACTATGATATTCTCAACTTCCACTCATTTACTGGCAGATGCCATGACTTTGTTCTTCTTTAAAACTGAGTAATATTCCATTGTGCGTATTGACCATATTTTCTTTATCCGTTCCTGTGTTGAAGGACACCTAGGTTGGTTCCATAGTAAAACTCTTGTGAGTTGAGCTACTTTATAGCTTTGATGTGGCTGCATCACTGTAGTATGCTGATTTTAAGTCCATTGGAAATAGACTGAGAAGTGGGATAACTGGGTCAAATGGTGGTTTCATTCCAAGTTTTCTTAGGAATCTCCATACTGATTTCCATGATGGTTACATCAATTTGCAGTTCTACCAGCAGTCTATGAGTGTGTCTTTTGCCCCACATCCTCCCCAACATTTATTTTTGCTTGTCTTCTTGATAATTGCCATTCTGACTGCAGTGAGATGAAATCTGAGAGTAGTTTTGATTTGTATTTCTTGAATTGCTAGAGATGTTGAACATTTTTTCACATATTTGTTGATGAACATACATCTTCTGAGAATTGTCCGCTCAGTTCCTTAGACCATTTATTGATTGGGTCATTTGGTTTGGGGATGTTAAGATTTTTGAAATCTTTATATATCCTGGAAGTTAGTGCTCTATCTGATATGCGTGTAGTAAAGATGTTCTGCTACACTGTGGGCTCTCTCTTCACATTATTGATCATTCCCTTTGCTGAGAAGAAGCTTCTGAGTTTGAATCCATCCCATTCATTGGTAAGGAATATTGTTTTATGGCCCAGAATATGATCTGTTTCAATTAATTTATGAAGTGCCCTTAAAGGGAACGGGAGTTCTGTAGTTGTTGGGTGTTGTATTCTATAACGTCAGTTAGGCTGAGGTAGTTGATACTGTTCCTCCAACCTTCTATTTGCCCATTTAATGTATTTACTGAGAGACAGGTATCAAAATCTCCCACAATGGTTGGTAACTATTTCTCCCTTTCATTCTGTTGATTTTTGTTTTATATATTTTGAAGCTCTGTTACTTAGTGCAAGAGCATTAATTATTGTCGTATCTTTCTTCGGGATTTCTATTTATGCTAATACTTTTGCAGTTTATTTTATCTGATATTAATACAGCAGTTCCAACTTTTCGTTCTTTATTTTTGCATTATTATTCCTGACTCTTTAACTTTCAATCTATCTGTATCTTTAGATTTTAAGCACATCTCTTGTAGACATGATTAAGTCTTGATTTTTTAACCCATTCTGATAATCTCTGCCTTTTAACTAGGTGTTTAATTCATTCTGTCTGATGTACTACTGATATATTTGGACTTAGGCCTCATATTTTGCTCTTTGTTTCCTGTTTGTACCATCTAACCTTTGCTCTTCTGTTCTTCCTTTTCTGTAATCTTAAATTTTAACCATCAACTTAGAATTAATGTTTTTATTTAAAATGTAAAAAACTTCTAAGTCCATACACTATTACTTTATATATATATATATATTTTCGTACCAGGGGGGTACCTAGGGGTACTTAATCACTGAGCCACATCTCCAGCCCCTTTTTTTTTAATTTTTAGAGACCGGGTCTCAGTACATTTTTTAGGGCCTTGCTAAATTGCTGAAGCTGGCTTTGATACTTCTGCCTCAGCCTGAGTTTCTGGGATTGCAGACACATGCCACCACACTCGCCTAGTCCATACTAATTTTAACCTCCTATTATATGCCACAGTTCTGAGAAGAATTCCATTTCCATACCTGATAAATCCCACCATACAATGCTGTCATTTTTCTTTAAACTGTAGGATATTTTTTAAATGAATTAGGAGAAAATGTGATAGTTTGAAACTATGATCCTGCATAATTTACATAGTTTCCATTTCTGGCACTCATATATTTCTGAGGATCTGATCATCTACTGGTACCATTTTCCTTTCGTCCAGAGACCTTCATTTAGTGTTTCTTGGAGTACAGGTCTGCTAGTGATGGGTTTGCCCAGCTTTCCTTTATCAAAAATTTTCTCTCTGGGGGCTGGGGATGTGGCTCAAGCGGTAGCGCGCTTGCCTGGCATGCGTGCGGCCCGGGTTCGATCCTCAGCACCACATACCAACAAAGATGTTGTGTCCGCCGAGAACTAAAAAATAAATATTAAAAATTCTCTCTCTCTCTCTCTCTCTCTCTCTCTCTCTCTCTCTCTCTCTCTCCTCTCTCACTCTCTCTTTAAAAAAAATAAAAAAATTTCCCCATTTTCTCTTAATACTTTATATATTGATTTCAATATACAAAGTGTATACATATATAAATTATATAAATATATACTCACATTATGTGTATTCATGTTTATGAAGTTATTTGGGTTTTTTGGCTTGATATAGAATTCTGGTTTGACAATTTTTCCTTTCAGCTCCTGTTTAAAAAATTAAACTATTTTTAGAACATTTTTTATTTAAAGCAAAATTGCATGGATATAAAGACATAGTTCTCCTATGTTCCACACCCAGCTGTCCTTATTATTACACCTTTTGTTAGTATGGCACACTTATTAGAATTGATGAAGCAGTATATTCTGGAGAGATGATGGAGAAATAGTACACCACTGAGGTTATTTCTTTTTTTTCAAATTTTTCATAGAATTCACCAGCAAAGCCAAAGAAACATGATGTTTTCTCTTTTAGAAGGTTGTTGGCTTTTCATTTATTTTCCTTAATAGAAACAGACCTATTCAGATTGTCTATTTCTCCCTGTGTGAGTGTGAGTAGTTTAGTTTGTCAAGGAACCCATCTATTTTAGCTGAGTTATCAAATTTGTGGACATAAAGTGGTTTGTAGTAACTTTTCTATTGTTTTTAATTTTATTGATTTTTCTTTTCTTTTTGCTTGCTTTAGGCTTAAATTGCTCTTTTGGCTTTGGTTTTTAAAAGCTAGATTACTGAGTTTAGCTCACTCTTCTTCTCTCGTCTGTGTCTTCAGTGCTATAAATTCCCCTAAGTGCACTAAATGCTTACACAGTTTATTGGATAAATTGTGTAATTTTGATAAATTGTAATTTCTTTTGTTGAATTCAAAATATTCAAAAATTTCCCTTGGGACTATTTTTACTCATTTGTTATTTACAAATGTATTATTTGATTCCCAAATATTTGGGGATTTTTCATTTCTCTTTCTATTGGTGATTTTCAGCTTAATTTCATTGTGATATAAGAATATATTTTATTTGATTTTCAATCTCTTAAATTTATTGATGACTATTTTATTATACAGGACACAGTGTGCCTTTCTGAATTTTATGTAAACTTGAAAAGAATGTGTACTCTATTCTTTTGGGGGAGAGTATTTCAGAATTCCAATAAGATCAGGTTGATTGACAGCACCATTCTGGTCAACTATATCCTTATTGATTTTCTGCCTGCTTCATCTATCAAGCCCTGACAGAAGTGTTTGGAAGTTTCCAACTATATAGTAGTGAATTTTGTCAATTTCTCCTTGAGTTATATCAGTTTCGGTGTCACATATTTAGATTTCTGTTGCTAAATTCTTACATATTTAGAATTGCTATGTCTTCTTGGAGTTTGTCCCTCTTTATTGCTGATAATTTTCCATATTCTGAAATGTACTTTATGTAAAATTAATATAGCTATTGCAGGTGCCCACTGATTAGTTGGTATAGTGCATCTCTGTCCATCATTTGGCTCTAATTGTAACTGGGTCTTCCTAATCAAAGTGGCTTTTTTTTTACAGACAATATATGGTGGAGTCTTCTTTCTTATTCAGTTTGACACTTTTTTCTTCTAATTGGCATATTTAGAGTAGTCACATTTAAAGTGATTATTGGTAGAGTAGGAGTAGTATTTATTGTATTTATAACTTCTTTCTCTATTTTGCCTTTGTTCTTTACGCATTTTCCCATTTCTCTGGTTATATGAGCATTTTATATGATTTCACTTATTCCCTCTCTTAGAATATCAACTATTCTCCTTTATCAGATGTTTAGTGGTTGCCCCTGAGTTTGCAATGTACATCATAAGAATATAAGAACATCCTCAAATAATACTCCACCCTTTCACGTGTAGGGCAGGTACCCTATGATATTGCTCTCATTAATTTCACTTTTTCCTATGCTATAATCACCCAATATATGGTTACTGTTACCGCTCTAAACACATGGTTATCTTTTATATCAGGAATAAGACAAAGAAATATGGCATTTCACATTTATTTCTTCTCCAGTGCTCTCGTTTTCTTTATGTAGATCCAGGTTTCTGACCTACATCATTTTTCTTCTCCTTGAAGAACTTGTTTGAACGTTGGCTCAGAGCAGGTTGCTGGTGATAAATACCCTTTGTTTTTGTTTATGTAAGAAACTCTATTTCTGCTTCACTTTTGAAGAATAATTTCACTGTTTTAGTCAGCTTTTGCATCACTGTGACCAAAATACCTAACAAGAAACAATTTAGAGGAGGAAAAATTTATTTTAGCTCACATTTGTAGAGGTTCAGTCCATGGTCAGCTGATTCCATAGTGCTGGGCTCAAGCTGAATCAGAACATGAGGGCAGAAGGTGGCAGAGGAAAGCAGCTCAGAACATGACAGCCAGGAAAAAGAGAAAGAGAGAGAGAGAGAGAGAGAGAGAGAGAGAGAGAGAGAGAGAGAGAGAGAAGCACTTCAAGCACTTCAGTTCACCAGGAACAAAAATACAAGCCCCAAGGCATGCCCCTAGTTGACCCATCTCTCTACAGATATCACTGGGTTAATCCATATCAGTAGATTCATCTACTTGAGTAGGCTACAACTCTCACAATCCAACTTTCCACATGGAGGCCTCTGGGGCCTGAATCCTCACCCACTCCTTCATGATGTTTTCCCCCTCATAAATAATATATATTATTTATCCCTGGCCTGCCTGCCTATTCTACATTCAGAGAAACCTGTTTCATGAGGGTGTGGGGAGGCTCTGAGGGGCTGGGACAGAGCCCTCCTGGAAGGGGAGATCCTTGCTCTCTGGAGACCCAAGCTCAGGAACCAACACTGTCTGGCTCTTTGATCTTGGGCAAGACACTTAACATTTCTCTCATCCTTAAAATATGGCGACAGTAATAATCACAGTGACTGACATGGCTGGCTTCCTGGCAAGGGCTGGAGATGAGAGGAGAGAAAACCAATCATCCAGGATAATACCAAGTGCACCTAAAACATAGAAATGGAACTTATTATTAGTTTTAATTGTGTGTATTCTTTAGGAGTGTGTGTGTGTGCATGTGTGTCTGTGTGTGTGTGTGTGTGTGTGTGTGTGTGTGTGTTAGAGAGAGAGAGAGAGAGAGAGAGAGAGTGTTAAGAGTTATTATGTGTGGTACTGGAGATCAAATCCAACCCAGGGTCTTTTGCATGCTACGCATGCACTGTACCCACTGAGCTACAACAGTCCCAGCTCTTTTTTATTTTCAGACATGGTCTCACTAAATTGACCAGGCTGGCCTCCAACTTGTGGTCCTCTTTTCTTAGCCTCCCACACAGCCTCCCAAGACTTTACAGGAATTCAGTGTCATAACTGGCTTAGGATTTGCTATATGTAAGATCTTGCGATCTGCAAATAGATAATTTTTCTCCTTTTTTTTTTTCCCAACCAGATATTTAATTTCTTTTCTTGCCTAATTTCTTTGGCTGTAACTTTTAATAAATATAATGTTAGGTTTTTCATAAATGCCCTTCATCATGTTGAAGAAGTTTCCTTTTGTCTTTGTTGTGTGTGTGTGTGTGTGTGTGTGTGTGTGTATTTGAATTATGGAAAGGTATTAGATATTTTCAAATGTTTTTCTGCATCAAATGTTTATGTTGAGTTTTTCCTTCACTATTAATGTGTAGTTTACTAGATAATTGGCATTATTCCAAGTTATAGTGTTTAATAATAATTAAGACCAGGGTCAAGACTTTAAGATACTATATTCAAGAAACTGGGGGAAAAATCACTCCATAAACTAACTACATGGTATGTCATAAGAATGCACCTTATAATATAAAATCTTTCTACACATAGTAGTTAGCTGCAAGAAACCATTCTTAGTTTAGGAAAATAGTGCTCCAAATTTCAGGGTAAACTACTAGCAACCTTCAACTCTTCTGTGTGGCAATATCCAATTTTTGTTTCCAAACTCTTCCACCCTAGCCTAAATTATGGAGTCTGGAGTGCTTTTCTCCAACCATGGGTGTGATTACCAGTATTGTCAATTCTTGCAATGATCTGATGAGATGTAGTCTGACGTGTATCTTGCATTCATTTCTTGAGCATGTGCTCAATAAGGTGAGATCCTGCATGATGTTGGGTCAGTCTTGGTCATCTCCCCAAATAATGAGTCAGACTATCACCTATATGACATTTTTTTGGGGGGGAGGTTGTGTGCTAGGGGTTTAACCTAGGGATGCTTTACCACTGAGTTTCATCCCCAGTTCTTTTTACTTTTTATTAGAGTTAGGGTCTCATTAAATTGCAGAGGACCTAAGTTACTGAGGTTGGCCTTGAACTTGTGATTCTCCTTTCTCAGCCTCCAGAGTCACTGGATTTATAGGCATGCCCCATCATGGCCAGCTACACTCCAATCTTTTTTGTACCAGGGTATTTTTGGTACGGGAGACTGAACCCAGGGGTGCTTATCACTGAGGTACTTCTAAAGCCCTTTTTATTTTTTATTATGAGAGTTGCTGAGACTGACTTTGAAATTTCCATCCTTCTGTCTCAGTCTCTCAGTCACTGGGATTACAGTTTATGCCAGCATGTCCCAGGTGATAAGATTATGTTTTAAATGCTAAATTTTAAAGCTTTTTATATTTTCATTTTTCATAATTATTACTGTCCTTTCATCATTTTATAGGCCCATCTTTGTCTCTTTTAATAGATTTTTACTTTTAAAAGTCTGTTTATCTAATATAAGTATAGCTATTTCTACCCCCTAAATTTCTGTTTGCATGAAATACCTTCCTTCATCCCTCAATTCACAAGTTTTTACTGCACAGTTAAAAACACATGAACTGTAGCAGCATAACAGTAGATTTTGTTTTGTTATTCATTCTGCCAGTCTTAATCTTTTAATTGGGTAGTTTAATTTACATTCAACTTTTGTATAATTAAGAACATATTGCTATTAAATCATTATTTTTTTCCTGGTTGCTTTCATTTTATTTCATTTGTTCCTTACTTTCTTATTTATCCTTGATTTGGTGATTTCTGTATGGATAAGGTGATTCTTTTTCTCTTTTGTATATCTGCTGTCCTAGTGAGTTTTGTAGTTTTACATGTTTTAATGACAAAGCCTTTACATCTGGAAATAGGACTCTGATAAGAATTTATTTATTTTAATTAGGTATATATGACAGTGGAATGCATTTTGATTCATTGTACACAATTTCAGCACAACTTTTCATTTGTCTTGTTGTACACAATGTAGCATTGTACCATATGTGTAATCATACATGTACCTAGGTTAATGATGTCCATCTCATTCCACTGTCTTTCTTGCTCCCATGTCCCCTCCCCACCACTTCCTCCCTTTTGTCCAAAGTTCTTCCATTTTCCCCATGCCCACCCCCTCTCCCATTATGGATCAGCATCCACTTATCAGAAAGAATAGTTGGCCTTTGGTATTTGGGGATTGGCTGACTTTGCTTAGCAAGATATTCTTTAACTCCATCCATTTACCTGCAAATGCCATAATTTTATTCTCTTTTAATGCTGAGTAATCAATATTCCATTGTGTATATATGCCACAGTTTCTTTATTCATCTATTAAAGGGCATCTAGACTACTTCCACAATTTAGCTATTGTGAATTGAGATGCTATAAATAAACATTGATGTGGCTGTGTCACTAAAGTATGCTGATTTTAAGTCCTTTGCGTATAGACCAAGGAGTGGAATAGCTGGGTCAAATGGTGGTTTCATTCCAAGTTTTCAAAGGAATCTCTATATTGTGGTAAGCATTTCTTTTAAGGCTGGTCTGGTGGCAATTTTTCTCAGTTTTTGCTTATCTTGGAAAAGATTTATCTTTTAATTCTAAATGTTAGTATGCCTGCATGCATGCCTGCCTTCTTCCCTTCCTTATGTTTTGACTTTCTTTCCTTATCTTTACAGTTTCTTCTGAGAAATCACCTTTTCATTTATATATGTCCTGATGATTTTCTCTTTCTGCTTTTAAAATTCTCTCTTAGACTTTTAACACTTTGACTATATTATGCCTCAAAGAAGACTTTTATTTTGGAAAATCTGTTTGGGTTTTTTGGACTCCTTGGGCTTAGATTTTCACATTTTTCTTAAAATTTTAATGATTTCAGCTATTATTATGTTAAGTAGGCTTTCTATATTTCTTCTCCTCTTCGTCTGGAACATAATAATGCAAGTATTTGCTTAGTATTATCCCTTAAGTGTCATAGTCTTTCCTTATTCCTTTTTACTTATTTTTTAACTTGTTCATCTGAGTAAAAAAAGATATTTCAAAAGATATTTGAAGACATTTCAGAGAAGTGCCTTGAAGCTGAGAATTGTTTTGTTGTTGTTGTTATTCTGCTTGATCTAGTCTATTGTTGAGGCATTTGACTACATTTTTTAATGCAATTTGTTGACTGCTTTAGTTCTAAGATTTCTGTTTGGTTCTGATCTCTGCTGAATTTTCTTACTGAAAGCATGAGCTGATTTTCTAGTTTTGTTAAGATGTCTAGTTTGTGTTGAGTCTCATTGAGTTTCCTTTAAATCACCATTTCAAATTATTTTTCAGGTAATTTATTAATTTCCCTTTCCCTGAGATCTGTCATTAGAATTATTTTGTCCTTTAGAAGCATAACATTGTGTTGGTTTTTCATATTTTTTGTCACTTTAATTCTAGGTGGGCACAGCAGTTTGGTCTCTATGTAGTGTTTCCAGCTAGAATCAGGCTAGTGATGCTTGTGGATGTCTGGGTGGTTTACAGAATTGCTTTGTGATCTGGGATTCAGCTTTCTTATGAAGGGCAGGTTTGCTGGTGGCTCTGGACACAGTATCTGCATCCATAGGTGAAAGGCACTTGTAGTTTCTGTAGGTCATGTAGAAATGGGGCCACTCTGGTAGGCCTAGGCATGTGCCATGTGACTGGTGTGACAACAGAAGCAAGAAATTGTCAGTTACTAATAAACCCATGGGTGTGGGGCTGTTCTGGAAGGCCCAGGTGGGTTTGGCACTGTGTGTATGGTAGTAGGGATGGGGTACCCACTGATGTCTGAGAACTGCATGGAGCCAGATCACTCTCGTGGCCCTGGGTAGCATGAAACAGTGCCCCCAACAGTGGGGATGGTGTATTTGTCTTTGTCAGAGGACAGTGTAGGGACCCAACCTCACCAGTGTGCTCAGAAGGAGCCTGTCAGTGTCAGAGGACTGTGTTGATTGCCTTTGTTTGTGCTGATTGCCTTTGGTTATGCCACTCACAGGTCTCTTGGTTATTCCTTCAGTTGTGAGTAGGTAATTCAGGCTGTCTTCTAGTTTTTCAGGGCCTCTGTGGGCTGTGCTACTCAAAGAAAGCCCCCTCAGTACATTTTAGGTCCATGTATAGGAGGGCAGGTTGGCCTGCTTTTTGGGACCATGGGTTGGTAGAATTCCAAAATGGTTCATGTAGCAGGAGCTTAGTGGGAAAGGATACAGCATAGGTTGACCCCTTTCTCTTGGGTAATGTAGCAGCTTGAATTCCTTGGAAGCACCCCAACTTGAACGCAGGAGCTGTGAGGACTATAGGTCTCTCCAGCGGCAAATATGTCAGTTGCTCATTATGTTAGTGGAGGCTGCTGGGGGCCTCCTGATTACGGATTCTCATATTAAATCTCTTGTGTTTGGGGGTTTATCTCAACTAGGCAGTTAAGATGATAGATGTTCTGGGTTTATTCCCTTCTTTACAAGGCTATCCTGGGTCTCTGTTCTCCATAGCATTTCTGTCACATTCCTAGTGTACTCTGGCACTCTCCTTCAAATGCTTCAGTGGAATATGTGTTATTTTTATTTTGTTTTTTTCTTCTGATTTGGAGGGAAGTACACTAGACATCTCTAATCAGCAATCTTGCTGATGTCACCCCTCCATGTGGTTTCTTTTTTTAGTTTTCAGGAAAAGCACACCAAACCAGTTTCTAGGGCTACTTTCTTTTTGTACAGTCCCCAGGGTTTCCTTCTGGATAATTCGTCCTTACATTCTCAAAGGCCTTAGGCTTCCAAAGAACTTGTGCATCTTGAGAATATCTTTAGAGCAGTTTCAACCTTCAGCTTGCAGATAGGAAACACAAAATGGCTATTAATCATTCTCATGGGGAAAACAGCTTATAACTAGAGAATCCCAAGGCCTATTTAGTCTCTATTCATGGGAAGCAAAGACTGAAAAAAATATGATTGTCATTTTTCCTTGTTCAGACATAAGACAGACAGATAGGTAGGTAGGTAGGTAGGTAGATAGATAGATAGATAGATAGATAGATAGATAGATAAATGGAGTTCTTACATCATATAACATTATGTTGCTAACATGAATTAAAGCCTTACAAAATTTTACACCTAGAACTAAAAAATTAAGTTTTTGTCATTGTAGATAAAATAGCATGGTCAGAGGTTTTCTGAGTATGAAATAATACATAGACTTGAAATTTTTATAGAAACAATTGACAGAAATGTTAAGCATGACTTAGGAGGGACAAAATGAAGACAGTTATTTTTCAAAAAGGGTTTGTGAATGAAAATGCAGAGAGCAGAGTTAGGGATAATTGAAACTATTTTTCTGAGTGAAAGAATATTTGTGCTATTAATTGCACTAAGAAAAATGTTGTACACACTGGGCATATTCAGAAAGTGGAGTCTGGCCTTTGGGCTGTCAATCCTGTATGTTTCTACCACTCTAAATTTGGCATGCAGGTGGTACCCATCATTACAATTGTTGTTTAACATTTATTGAATATTGACAGTGTGCTAAGCCTGGTGTGGAACATTGGAAAGACATTCATTTCTGCACATTCCCCCTCCCACCTCCATCTGGTTCCTTCATTTTATTATTGTCATGTTTCTTGGCACTTTGAAGTTGGTCATTGGCTTGTTATTCACTTAATAATTACCAACGACATGACACATGATGAAAAGATTTGAAGCATTTTAAAAGCACATTCATTTATCAAGCCACCATTTATGGGAGATGGGTGCATGACATTAGTTTAAACTTTGATCGAATAAGGGTTGTAATGTTTTTAGTATGCATGCAATTTTATGAAGAGTTTTACCTTTATTAGGTTACCTTGATCTTAACAAAAATGGAAAATATTGTTTTAGTTCAAAATCTTTAAAATCACAGGGAAATGCACAGGATTATATAAAATTATAATTTATAATGCAAATATAAATTTATAATATAAATATAATAAAAATTATAATCTATAATTGTACAATTTATAAAATTATCATCAGTGCTCCCCACATATGCATAATATGGATTTTTAAAGTAAAATTAAAGATTATGGAAAAATCAGAATCCTTTCTGTTTTCACCACAGCACAATTTACCTCTTCCCTACTCTTCCAGAAGTAAACATTATCATAACTTGGCAAATTTTTCATCCTTTTAGCCAGATATTCATGTTTGTTTTTAGAATATATAATATAGTTTACTGTGTTTTAAATTTCAATTATTTTGCTCTATGCATTTCCTTTTAAAAAAAAGGAAATTTCTACATTCAACATTATATTCATGGTATCTATAATTAAGCTTAACTAATTAGTGTTTAGCACTCTATCCCTAATTTTAGAAATAAATTATATTTTTTCATACATTCTTTTAAATAGACATTTTGCTTCCAATCTTTGCTATTACTTTTTAAAAATATTATTCTTTGCTTTTATTAGTGCATTGTAGTTGTGCATAATAGTTGGGTTCATTTTGATATGATCATACATGCATGAAATTGACTTTACTCCATTTCTGTCCCATATGCTTGCTTCTCCTTTCTCTCCCCTCCTCCCTCGCCTTATTCGCCTTCCTCTATTCTACTGATCTACCTTCCACTCACTTATTTATTTTTAATTGAGGCTTCATGGATATACATACAGCTGGAATTCATTGTGGTGTATTTATGCATGCACATAGAGTAATTTTGTAAAGTACATAGAAGAAAGGATATTCTAAAGATAAAAGTATAAATTGATACAATCAAATTATATGCTATCTTTTAGACAGAATATTTCAGAGAAGCAAAATAGAGGAAAATATTTAGCTTACTTTATAAGTCTATAAATAACTTGATATTAAAAAGAAATAAGGACAATGTAAGAAAATTATAGAATAACTTTGCTTTATCTACATAAATATAACTATATTGAATAAGTTAAGCAAACCTAATCAGTGTATGTGAATGAGTGTGTAATGTATTATCAACAAATGAGCTATCATTATACATTCATTAAAATAGCTAAAAGTAAAATGACTGATAATATCAAGTACCTGTGAGAGTGTAGAGCAACTAGAACATGTATATGTTATTAATGGAATACAAATTGATAGACATTTAAGAAATCAGTTTGGTTATTTGCAATTTTGTTGATAATTTGATATAAGTGGAGAAATGAAGTATGTATTTATTTAAAAAAACTTGGGTGGCAAAGTTTATTGCAACTTTATTTATAATGGCTAAAATCTTGAAACAACTCAAATGCCAATCAACTGTTGACTAGATAAACTATGGAATACATGCATTGGAATGCTGTTTAGCAGTAACGCAAGTAATTACTAATACATGAAGTTTCATGGATGAACTGCAGATTTATCATGCTAAGTAAAATAAGACAGATTCAAAAGGCTACAAATTGTATTATTCCATTCATGTGATGTCCTGGAAAAGTTACAACTATAAGAAAACAGTTTAGCCAAAGGACTAAATGTGAAGGAAGTAGATTGACTACAAAAGAGCATGTGGTAATTTGTGGGGTGATATAAATATTCATTCTCTGTTTTCTCTCATATGCGGAAGCTAACCCACAATAAAAGTGGAGGGATAAAAAAGAATAGAATTCAGTGGAGTAGACAAAGGGGAATGAGAGAAGGGAGGGGAGATGGGAAAAGGAAAGAGTGGAATGAATCTGACATAACATTCCCATGTACATAAGTGAAAAATACCACGGTGAATCTCACTATGTGTACATCCACAAGAAATTAATTTTTTAAAAAAATCACTATGGGTAAGTGGCAGAAAGATCAGAAGAGGGAAGGAAACAGGGGTGAGAGGAGGGATGGGGAGGGAGAGACACTGGGGACTGACAAGATATATTCCATGCTTTCATAATTATGCCAAAATGGATTCATGTATAACTAAAAATAAATAAATTTTAAAATTTTATTCTCTTAATTTTGATAGTTCTTGTATGGCTGTGTGCATGTCTTAAAAATTATAGAACTGAACTCAGAAAAAAAGATAATTCTATCATATTTGAATTATAACCAATAAACCCGACTTTGTCGGTAGGTCTTATACACACTAATGGGAGTTTTATTCCTACATGCTTGATATCAATAATGTTATTTTAGATGAAATGCTTTCCACAATCCAGTCTTGAACTCTTGCTAAAGCATAAAGTTTTGTTTAATTTTAGTGTCTTGGATAAATCCCAATAACTTGCAGAACTTTTACATAAATTCTAATTTGTAAAAATATGTTTGGATTTTTATTTGTGCACAATTATCTCAACAGTAGCTCATAAAATTTTTGCTCATTCTTAAAAAATAATTTAAAAAACACAAAAAATAAAGTTCACAGATATTGTCATTCACTGAACTCTATAGGGCTTAAACATGGCAGAACTGTAACACCTATACTGATTTTTAAAAATATAACCCCAGTGTTTTCTAATTAATTTTAAAATAATTTAGTTGTTTTAATTATTTCATTTAACATATTTGTATTGAAAGTGTTGTGTTTGCAAGGTTGCAGTGGATACCTCTTTTCTGGGCCAGCCTAACACTTTTTTATTTTTAAATAATACATTCTCCATTTCCCTTGCCCTAATATCACACTCCATCTAGGAATTTAGGTGGGGTTAATACATGCATATCTTATCAGGGTGCCACATACTCTGTTTACAGTAAATGGATTAGGGATCATTAAATGGCACCATTGTTAACATTCAATCCTAGAAATTTTACTGGATTATTTTGATAAGAGGAGCAATCTCTCTGTCAGGCCTGCAGAGCTGTAGAATATAAACTCAGTGTTGCCAGAGGCTGATGTGTGGTGAAACTTTCCTAGGGTAGAGAACCAGCACAGAAGACAACAGAGCTTCGATGAACTTCTGTTGGCATCATTCATTCAATATTCCCTGAAGCCATAGAGATCCCTGGAATTAACACTTATGTGAAATAATGAACTTCCTTTTCTTTTTGGAATGGGCTTGAATATGAAATCATCTCCTGATTTACTGAGTCACAAAATGAGACATTAGCTCACATGTAATTTATGCCCTCAATAACTCAGGGACTTGGAAAAATAATGCACATAAATTTATTATAGTAATAACGTTGCTATGTTACTTTAATTGATTACCTCACTTAACTGATTATCTCACATTCCAGAACATTAGTAAGAATAAATTGAGCTAAGTAAATAGGAACCATTTTCTCATGCAAGCCAAAAACTTAGTAGTATTTTAAATTTAAATAGAGGTAAATTTTAAAGACAATAGTCATCCAGTAAAGAGATATAATCCAAATAAACTAAAATCAGATTTCATCTTTTACTGTTGGCAGCTTTTTGGACATATTTTATTTCAAAGACCTAGATTTCTTAATATAAATCTTGAAGGTCAGATGAAGACTAGGTCATTCCAAACATTTAAAGATAAATGCTTTTTCCATTTGTTGGAAAAAATCACAAGGCAATAAACTCCAGATCTACTATCAGGAGAGAAGAATGAGACAAGGACCCTTCCCAACTTACCTAGCCAAAGACCTCTCATTGATCACTGCTTTCTGCCATTTCTGTTTGTCATATATTGTTAAATAAAAGCTGAAGAAATAAATATCAGAATTTACAACATAAAGAGTATTGTTAAATAACATTTTTAGAAATTCAATAAGTTGGAAATCAATCAAAAATGAAAAAAACCACTTTAACTCAAATGATGATTTATATTAAAACCTTGAATTTAAGAAAAAGTTAATTTTTTAGACATACCTGTGTGAGATGTATAAAGAAGTTTACTAAATGGTAATAAGGCTAAACCATGAAAACTTAGGTAAGTACTTATCACTCTCTGTAATGCAAGTACAGCATATAAGCTGGTCTGTTTTATTCAGCTTTTTCATCTGTGACCAAAACACCTGATAAGAACAACTTAGAGGAGGAAAAGTTTATTTGGGACTCAGGGTTTCAGAGATCTCAGTCCATTGGTAGCTGACCATTGCTCTGGACCCAAGATGAGGCAGTACATCGTGGGGGAAGATGCACAGCAGAGGAATGCTGCTCAACACAAGGCAAGGTCAGGAAAGAGAGGTAGAGGGGTGGGGGAGGGAGAGGGGGAGAGAACTGGAGAGAGGGGAAGCTTGCACAAGGGAAATATGCATGATTCTAGGGCACACCCCCAGTGACTCACCTCCTCCAGCCACACCCCACTTGCCTTCAGTTATCACCCAGTCAGTCCATTCAAACAAAGATAAACTGATTAGGTTACAGCTCCCCCAATCCAATCATTTCACCTCCAAGCACTCCTGTATTAACACAGGAGCTTTGGGGGGAACACTTTATATCTAAACCTTAACACAGCCTAAATGTCAAATATATCTTCAATGCACATTTTGTTTTAAAGAGATGCATTAAACCTAGAGAATAATTCAGAGAAAATCGACATCTTTATTATATTGAGTTCTATAACCCATAAACATTCTATGCCTCTTCCTTTATATAGGTCCTCTATTTCTTCCAATCTCATTTTGTAATTTGTAGGATGCAAATCCTCTGTTATATTAGACTTTTGCTTGATAATGTTTCCTTTTATGTTTTTTAAGCTATTGTCAATTGCGTCTCAAATTTTATTTCTAGTACATAAAAGTGTAGTTGATTTTTGTAATTTATTTGTAAACCCTGAAATTTTGTTGAACTCACTTAACAGTTTTATGATTTTAAAAAATACAATTGTAATCATGAGAGGTTGGGAAGAAAAGTAGATTTGATCAGTGTTTCTGGTATACAGGTGTTAAAATATGATACTGAACCCCATTAAAGCATACAATTAATGCATAAACATTTTTTTTAAATGTGATATGTGTGTGTGTACAATGAAAACTACATAGCCTTTAAAAAGAAGGAAATTCTGTCTTTGTGAAAATAGATTCCTTAAGATTTTTCATATAGACAATTATATCATATATGCAAATGGGGATAATTTTATTTTTACTTTCCAATTGATAATGCCTTGCATTTCTTTCCCTACTTTTACTGCAAGGACTAGAACTTCTAGGTGAACAGAGCAGTGAAAACAATACTTGAAGGGAAAGTATACAATCTCTCAGCTTTAGATAGGGTATTATCTGGGATACTAAGTATAATTGTAGGTATGCTTTAATTAATGAACTAGCCTAATTTGTTTACATGTATGAAGAGTTTTAGTCATGAATTATTGTTGGATTTTATCAAATTCTCCTTCTGTTTCAATTTATGTAATCACTTGATATTCATATTTAGCTTGCTTATGTGATTAAATTGATTGATTTTAAATGTCATACTTGCCTTCCATCATAGAAAAGATTCCACTTGTAATGATTTTTAATGCGTTTTATTTCTCTCTAGATTCAGTTTTCTAAAATGTTGTTATTTATTTATTTATTTATTTTTGCATCTAACATCATGAGAGATACTGGTCTGTAGGGATTTACAGACTTTTATTAATGGCTTAGGTGCAGAGCAGAGCCTGAGAGAAGGTGTAAGGGAAGAAGTTTGAATGCATACTTGTTTAGGATGAGTTTCTGATAATCATATGTCATAATGGAGTGAATGCTTGCATTCCTAACCCCCTAATTCACAGTATGATAGTGTTAGCAAGGAGGACCTTTGGGATTTAGGGCCCTTGTAAGAATAGAAAGGTATTAGCACTCTCTCTTTCTCTCTACCACTTGAAGATACAGCCAGATGGCAGTGTCTAAAAGCCAAAACCCAACAATGTGGCATCTTGATCTCAGATTCTCCAGTCTCCCAAATTGTGAGAAATAAACACCTATTGTTAAACCAGTTATTGGTGATATTTTATTATAGCAGTGTAAGCTTACTAAGACATTTTGTTTAACAGGACAAGTCCAAAACACTGGTTCTTTCTTTCTTTTTTTAATTTTATTTTTATAAGAGCTTTATAGTTATGCATAGTAATTGGGTTTATCCCAATAAATTCATTCATACATAGAACTGGATTTCAGTTCATGATCACTCCTTTCCCGTTCCCCTTGTCCCTCCCTGTTTTCCTTCCTCTACTGTACTAGACTTCCTCTCACTCACCTATTTTTTATATTTGATTGGTTCTTTTTACTTATACATAAAGATAAGTTCCCTGTGGAATAGTTATATATTCACATAACATGATTTTCTAAGAATTAATTCTGCATTGCCTCCCCTTTACTATCCCTCTACTCTGTCTGTAGATCTCCTTGTATACTACTGATCTTCCCTTTATCTGTATAGTATTTATCCTCCCCTCCTTTCCTTTATTATACTCTAGTTTCCACATATAAGAGAAAACATGTGACTTTGGAGTTGCTTAGTTTGGGTAATTCCACTTAGCACGTGTTCTCCATTTCCATCCATTTACTGATAAATACCATAATTTTATTCTTTTTTATGGCTGAGTAGAACTCCATTTTGTATATATGACACAATTTCTTAATCCATTCGACTATTGACAGGACTCTGGGTTGATTCGATAATTTGGCTGTTGTGAAATGTGCTGCTGTAAACACTGAGGTGGCTGTGTTGCTGTAGTATGTGATTTTAGAATTGCTGGGGTTTCCATTCCTAGTTTTGTGAGGAATCTCTATACTGCTTTTCAGAGTGGTTGTATTAGTCTGCAGTGCCATCAACAGTGTACAAGTGTACCTTTTCCTCCCCAGCATTTATTATTGATTGTATTCTTGATCATTGCCATTCTGACACAGTAAGGTGAAATCTTGGCAAAATACTGGTAACTGAATTGATATAAAAGGAAGATTTTATATCTCATGCCTCAGGTACTTTGTTTTTCTTTCTGGGGAAGCTTTCTCCCAAGGCTACTAAAAGTCAATGAATATAAGATGGTAACACAAAACTGGGTTTTGGGGAATTTAGGATTCCAGGTTTGTGAAAACTTCACAACACTACATTGATTTCCATTTCAAACAAAAGAGAAGAGCATTCTATAAACTATACAAATGACATTGTGCCAAAATAGGTAAAAACTGAAAAGAAAGAATTTAAGTTAGTGAACAAAACATTTCCTCCTTATAAACAGGAAAGACAAAACACCAGCATCAAAGAAGTTAAATATGTATTAAGAAATTATAGAACATACCCACTATCTAATTTCCCCTACCGGGGCAAACAAACTGAACTATGAGGAAGCATTCAAATCATTTATGGTAAGTAGAACAATTGAAAGAGGTGAGATGATGTGTATTAAATAAAAATAAAAAGTATTATTTTCATGCATTTTTCAATTCCCTTATTCAGATTTTGCAGGTGAAAAACAGAGGGTCCAAGATGTATAAGAAACTTTACAGCATCACATATAGGTGAAATTTAAGAATTTTAATCCAGGTCATTGGCCTCCACACTTTATTCTCTTTCTTGTAACACATAGACCACAGCTCTTTGCTTATCATGAAAATCTTCATAAAGTAATAGGAAAGCATATTGAAGTTCCCAAAGTGTGTGCTGTTTCATAAATATCCTGGCTTTTCTCTTGCCACATAGGTCACTCCCTCTTTCTCTGTTGCCTATGCTGATGACCCCCTTTTTTTCAGATTTGTTAATGTGGAAGGAACTCAGTGTTCAGTCCTTGATGTTAATTTTCCTTTCTTCACTTGCTTCTTTGTTTCATCTAGTCTCTTGAATTTGAATACTGAATTTATGGTGATGGCTACCAAATTTGTTTTCCAAGCCAAATTTTGTACATCCCACTGTGTCTTCAACATCTCCACTTAGATAATTAATATCTACAGCTCAACCTGTTCAAGCTTCCTCTGGCCTCAGCACTCTCCATCTCCATTATATTGAAAGGGTAAAGTTTCTAAGCTGGAAACCTTGAATTGAAATGTAAAAGATTAGGTACTATTAAGTTCCTCTGTTACACCCAGATTCCTGAGATAGTTAAGACAACGCCCTACTGGCCATTCAGCCTAGGGCCCTGTGCAGTTCGTCACAGGGCCCGAACCAATCAGTTTGAATGTGTACCCAGTTTAGAAGTGACCAATCACCCCTGCCCAGCCTGTTCCCGCCAATGAATGGACTAATCATGTATCAGAGTTGTTGTTCAATTTTCCCGCGCCTCATGATGATTTGTTCTGATGTATGCAAAGCCCCCCACCCTCTCCAAAAAGTGTACTTAAGCTCTGCTTGACCTCTGCTCTGGGCTCTGGGCTGCTCTCCCTTCTTGAGTGAGCACGGAGTCCCAGCGCGCTGGAATGGATCCAATAAATCCCCCTTGCCATTGCATGAAGCTAGTCTCGTGGTCTCTTTCTCCGACGTTTCGCCTGACCCTTACAATATAACATGTTTTTTTCATCCATTCATGGATTGGGGAGCATTTGGGTTGTTTAAACCTTCTGGCTGTTGGAAGTACTTTTACCACTGTTTACTGGTGAAGAGTCCTTGCTTCCTCAATGCTTAAGTATAACACCAGAGAAGCATGCGGAGGCAAGTTTAGAGTGGAAAGTAGAAGCTTTATTAAAGGATAGCAGAAAAGACTTCTCCCGGGAGGAAGAAGAGGACCCAAGAGGTGGAATCCTTGGAAGGGCAGATGTTTTCCCCTTTTTATAGCTAAGGTCTTCTTTCAGCTTTCCTGCATTTCTGTCAGTGTTTCTGTCCTTTGTTCTGTTATCTTGCAGTGATAGAATGTAGGTGAGGAGACCCAAAAGGTGAGGGGCAGATAGGCCTGAGGAGTAATCTGGGGCTGCTTCTGATTAGCATCTTCCTGTTTGCTGGGAGCTGTTTCATTAACATTTCTTTGGGATGGGCTCTGGGCCTTGGGAACATTAACATTTCAATTTCCCAAGTGCTTCTCTGCTTTCCTGGGCTCCATTCTCAACATGGCCTTCATTTTCGATTTTACTCAATATTAGACCTGATTTACCTGACCACCCTAACTACCTATCTTTAAATCTGGCTTCAGTACTAGTGATATGAATATTCACGGGCAAGAGTTTCCATGAGTACATTCATTCAGTTATTTAAGGTCTATACCTAGTAGTAGAATGATTAGCACATATTGTAATTCTATGTTTAATATTACAGATACACCAGACCATTTTCTATAGTGACCATCATTTTATTTGTTGCCTGGTATACATTTTTAAATCCATTTTCTTTTAACTCTACATGTTTGCATTTAATTTTCTTAATGGACTTAGTTTTTAATGGAAAGCATATAGTTGGGTTCTTCTATTTTAAACCTAGGTTCCCATTTCTTACATTTTAAATCTAATGTTTACATAATTGGTGGTTAATACAGCTATAAAACATTATGCTGTTCATCAAAACTCTACTCATTTTTTTCAACTTTATGATCACTATGATTACTGTGTTTCATTTCTGTGTCTATTGTTATGTCTTCAATTCACTAAATTTGTTCCTATATCTGATTGTTAATTTTACCAAGTGAATTTTGGTTTTCTTATATTTCTCAAATCTATGACTATTCATTTCTTTTTGTTCATATTTTATTAACTCATGATTGTTAGTACTTGAATGTAGTTATGAAAACAGGTTTTTATCTGCCATTTCCATCATTTCTACTATTTTGGGGTCTGTTCAATTACCTATTTTTTCTAAACATTGGTCACATTTCTTGCTTCTTGGTATATCTAGTAATTTTTTAAATTGTACACTAGGCAAGGGAATTTCATTTTACTGATTGCCTGAATAGCATTGTTATAAAGAGCTGGATTTGTTTTGATATGGAATTAAATAACTTGAAGTTAATATTTTGGGGGATTTGTCCTAGATTTTGTCATGGAATTTCTAGAGTAGCTGTTGATATATTAATATATCAGAGTATTGTTATAGTTTGGATATAAAAATGTTCCCTAAATGTCCATTTGTTAAAGGCTTTGCCTCCAGCATGCAGTGTTATTGTGCAGTGTTATTGTGAGGTATTGATCCCGATTATGAAGGTGAAATAAAAATTATAGCCAGTTCTCCAAAGGGTATATCAGTAATTTCACCAGGAGATAGAATAGCACAGTTACTAGTAATACCCAGCCTACATGATAAATGAACCTACAGAGGTTAATGCCAACTGAGCCTTCATAGGCAGTGGCCGCAGGATTTAAATGGGGCTTGGGAGAGCCAGTCAGGACCCACTCGTTGCATTGGTCACCTGGCAAAGGGAACGAACTGTCACCATTTGCATGGGATACCGCCATGGCAGAGAACTGACGTCACCAGAATGTGGCGGAGGAGATAACTTCATTGAAACCAGCTGCGACAGGTGTGTAACCCCCTAGCCTTTCCTCCCAAACAGTGGGGAAACCCCTCCCAGCTCTCCCGTGAGCGCGATAGCCAGACCGAGGGAATCAGGAGTGGCGTGGGACCCACGGCGTGAAACTCCAGGCTACCGCTCCCACCAGTGCTGACAACTGAGGTCTCTTGCACCAGCTACCGGGGGCGTGGCTACCGGAGGGCAAGCAAAATTCACTGAGGGTTCTCAGCCCCAAGCTCTACAAACTTAGGTTCTGAGGGAATAGCAAACGGGTAGAGTGTGCCCAGTCGTTCATGAAAATAGGGCTCCCGGGAGAAGCAGACCTGGCGTGTAGCCAGTATTGTGGTGAGCGTCACCAGTGAGCGGGGCCTGGCTTGAGGAAAAGTGGGGAAGTGACTAGACACAAGAGAAGGCCCTAGGCACTCAGGAATGAAGACCCGCCCAGTCTGGGAAGAGGAGCTGCCTCACAGTGATTGGTTCCCGCGTATTGAGAGGAGAAGCTTGGCCCGGTGGGCACAGCTCCACCTACTGGAAGAGAAGTTAATCAAACTCTAAGACTGCATTTATTAATTTTATTTTTATTTTGGTTTTTTTCATTTTCATTTTTTTGTTGTTGTTTTTTAAATTTTTAAATTTTTTATTATTTTTAATTTTAATTTTTTTATTATTTATTTAAAATTTTTTCATTTTATATTTTTTACTTTTTTTCTTTTGTGTTTTCATTTCTTTTCAATTTCCTTATTCCCCCTTCCTTGAATTCTACCTGCTTACTCTCATTCTGTTTAGTGACTTCTTCCCTTCCCTTCTAATACCTTTCCTCCCAAGCATCAAATAAATTTATAGGAGTAAACAGTAACTTAGCAGTAAAACAGAACAAAAAGTAACATGAGCAGCATGAAAAAGCAAGGAAGAAAAGGAGTACAAACAATGCAGGACAGACTAAATATTCAGGAGGACCTAGAGGCATCAGAAATCTGGTCAAACAAATAACTCAAAAAATACCTTAGACAGATGGAATGGAATCTTAAAGAGGATATGAGACAAAGAGTGAAAGAATGCATTGAAAATGAATTACATAAACAGATAAAACAAGAAATTAAACATCTTTATCAGGAGATAGAGATTATAAAAAAATCAAACAATAATTCTAGAAATGAAGGAAACTATAAACCAAATTAAAAACTCAACTGAGAGTATCACTAACAGAGTGGAGCAAGTAGAAGCCAGAATGTGAGATAATGAAGACAATATATATCATCTTGAAAAGAGTCTAGCCAACTCAGAAAGGCTGGTAAAAAATCACCAGAAAAACATCCAAGAGATGGTAAAGAATCACCAGAAAAACATCCAAGAGATATGAGATAACATTAAAAATAAATTTAAGAGTCATCGGGATAGAGGAAGGTATAGAGGTTCAAACCAAGGGAATAAGCAACCTGCTGAATGAAATAATTATAGAAAACTTTCCAGAAATAAAAAAGGAACTGGATATACAAATTGTAGATGCATACAGGACACCGAGCACACAAAATCACAGTAGACCAACGCGAGGACACATTGTTATGAAGATATCCAATATACAGAACAAAGAGAAAATATTAAAAGCTACAAGAGAAAGGAGACAGATTACACCCGTGGTCCTCCAGGGACCCTGACAGACCTGTGGTCCTCCAGGGTCCCAGACAGACCTGTGGGCCTCCAGGGCCCCTGACAGACCTGTGGTACTCCAGGGTCCCTGACAGAGCTGTGGTCCTCCACGGCCCCTGACAGACCTGTGGTCCTCCACGGTCCCTGAGAGACCTGTGGTCCTCCAGGGTCTCTGACAGACCTGTGGTCCTACAGGAAACCTGACAGAACTGTGGTCCTCCAGGTTCCCTGACAGAGCTGTGGTCCTCCATGATTTCTGACAGAGCTGTGGTCCTCCAGGGCCCCTGACAGATCTGTGGTCCTCAAGGTTCCCTGACAGACCTGTGGTACTTCAGGGTCCCTGACAGAGCTGTGGTCCTCCAGGGTCCCTGACAGAGCTGTGGTCCTCCACGGTACCTGACAGAGCCGTGGTCCTCCAGGGCCTCTGACAGACCTGTGGTCCTCCACGGCCCCTGACACACCTCTGGTCCTCCAGGGTACCTGACAGAACTGTGGTCCTCCAGCGCCCCTGACAGAGCTGTGGTCCTCCAGGGTCCCTGACAGAGCTGTGGTCCTCCATTGTCCCTGACAGAGCTGTGGTCCTCCAGGGTCCCTGACAGAGCTGTGGTCCTCCAGGGTCTCTGACAGACCTGTGGTCCTACAGGAAACCTGACAGAACTGTGGTCCTCCAGGTTCCCTGACAGAGCTGTGGTCCTCCATGATTTCTGACAGAGCTGTGGTCCTCCAGGGCCCCTGACAGATCTGTGGTCCTCAAGGTTCCCTGACAGACCTGTGGTACTTCAGGGTCCCTGACAGAGCTGTGGTCCTCCAGGGTCCCTGACAGAGCTGTGGTCCTCCACGGTACCTGACAGAGCCGTGGTCCTCCAGGGCCTCTGACAGACCTGTGGTCCTCCACGGCCCCTGACACACCTCTGGTCCTCCAGGGTACCTGACAGAACTGTGGTCCTCCAGCGCCCCTGACAGAGCTGTGGTCCTCCAGGGTCCCTGACAGAGCTGTGGTCCTCCATTGTCCCTGACAGAGCTGTGGTCCTCCAGGGTCCCTGACAGAGCTGTGGTCGTCCAGGGTCCCTGACAGATCTGTGGTCCTCCAGGGTCCCTGACAGAGCTGTGGACCTCCAGGGTCCCTGACAGAGCTGTGGTCCTCCAGGGTCCCTGACAGAGCTGTGGGCTTCCAGGGCCCCTGACAGATCTGTGGTCCTCCAGGGTCCCTGACAGAGCTGTGGTGACCCAGGATCCCTGACAGAGCTGTGGTCCTCCACGGTCCCTGACAGACCTGTGGTCCACCAGGATCCCTGACAGTGCTGTGGTCCTCCACGGTCCCTGACAGAGCTGTGATCCTCCAGGGTCCCTGACAGAGCTGTGGTCCTCCAGGGTCCCTGACAGACCTGTGGTCCTCCAGGGTCCCTGACAGACTTGTGGTCTTCCAGGGTCCTTGACAGAGCTGTGGTCCTCCAGGGTCCCTGACAGAGCTGTGGTCCTCCAGGGCCCCTGAGAGACCTGTGGTCCTCCACGGCCACTGACAGACCTGTGGTCCTCAAGGGTCCCTGACAGACCTGTGGTCCTCTAGGGCCCCTGACAGACCTGTGGTCCTCCAGGGTCCCTGACAGACCTGTGGTCCTCCAGGGTCCCTGACACACCTGTGGTCCTCCAGGGTCCCTGACAAACCTGTGGTACTCCAGGGTCCCTGACAGACCTGTGGTCCTCCACGGTCCCTGACAGACCTGTGGTCCTCTAGGGTCCCTGACAGAGCTGTGGTCCTACAGGGTCCCTGACACACCTGTGGTCCTCCAGGGTCCCTGACAGAGCTGTGGACTTCCAGGGTCCCTGACAGAGCTGTGGTCCTCCAGGGTCCCTGACAGAGCTGTGGTGACCCAGGATCCCTGATAGAGCTGTGGTCCTCCACGGTCCCTGACAGACCTGTGGTCCACCAGGATCCCTGACAGTGCTGTGGTCCTCCAGGGTCCCTGACAGACCTGTGGTCCTCCAGGGTTCCTGACAGAGCTGTGGTCCTCCAGGGTCCCTGACAGACCTGTGGTCCTCCAGGGTCCCTGACAGAGCTCTGGTCCTCCAGGGTCCCTGACAGAGCTGTGGTCCTCCAGGTCCCTGACAGAGCTGTGGTGCTCGAAGATCTCTGACAGAGCTGTGGTACTCCACGGTCCCTGACAGACCTGTGGTCCTCCAGGATCCCTGACAGTGCTGTGGTCCTCCAGGGTCCCTGACAGACCTGTGGTCCTAGAGGGTCCCTGACAGACCTGTGGTCTTCCAGGGTCCTTGACAGAGCTGTGGTCCTCCAGGGTCCCTGACAGAGCTGAGGTCCTCCAGGGCCCCTAACAGATCTGTTGTCCTCCAGGGTCCCTGACAGAGCTGAGGTCCTCCAGGGCCCCTAACAGATCTGTGGTCCTCCAGGGCCCCTGACAGACCTGTGGTCCTCCAGGGTCCCTGACAGACCTGTGGTCCTCCAGGGTCCCTGACAGACCTGTGGTCCTCCAGGGTCCCTGACACACCTGTGGTCCTCCAGGGTCCCTGACAGACATGTGGTCCTCCACCGTCCCTGACAGAGCTGTGGTCCTCCAGGGTTTCTGACAGACCTGTGGTCCTACAGGGTCCCTGACAGTTTCCTTCCTCCTGAAACCTGGCCTAATCGCTTGTGTTTCTAAAGTAGAGAGGGGGGAAGGTCCTCAAGAACCGAGAGGGCAGGCCCAGTCAAGTCCAGGGCAGGAGGCTCCTGCACTATAGTGAGGTAGGAGGTGAAGCCCACTTGGGGCTTACTAGGGCCAGAGGAGCACTTGGTGCCTCTGTAGGGGCTACTGAAGAGTGTGTGGGATACTCCATGCCCAGGGCATTGTACTATAGTGACACAGGCAAACCCATGTTTATAGCAGCACAATTCACAATAGCCAAACTATGGAACCAGCCCAGGTGGCCATCAAGGGAAGAATGGAAAAAGAAAATGTGGTGTATATACACAACTGTGTTTTATTCAGCCATAGGAAAAATGAAATTATGGCATTTGCAGGAAAATGAGTGGAACTAAAGACCATCACGTTAAGTGAAATAAGTCAAATTGAAGGCTAAGGGTCATGTGTTTCCTCTTACATATGGAGAAAACAAAGGTGGGAGTGTCCCCTAAAGGTCAAAGAGAGGTCCATAGAGGAAAAGGGGCAAGGGGTGGGAGGCTTGGAGGGAAGGGGACATGCTAGAGAGTAATATTGGCCAACTATATTGTCACGTTGTGTGCATGGACGAATGTGTCACAGCAGATCTCACAATAACACACCAAAAAATGTACAATAACACACCAAAAAATGTGGGAGGAAAAACAGGAGAAAGGAAGGGGATGGCAAGGAAAGGAGAGGAAGGCAGACAGACATGGAGGTCTTCCTGTCTGAATTCCTCAGGAAGTCAGGGCTGGGGCTGGCTGGGCTCCCCACATCCTGTCCCTCCAGCCAAGACAAGAGTGGCCTGCACCTCCTGGAGGGCCTGCCTCCCAGCGAGGGGCTTCTGCAGGTGCTTGCTCCTCAGGTGTGGTGGGGCCATCCCTGGAGCCCTCAGCACCTCGGGGACACTGTCACAGGTGGAGTGACCACTAGTGAGAGACTGTTGGGGTTGGTGTTGAGGGTGCAGTTTATGAAGGATGGAGACAAGCATTTACTTCTTACCCTCCTCGAGTTAACTGCACACGGCCAGCAGACCCACCCCAGAAGTGCACCTCCTGAGTTAATGCAGCTGAGGGTCAGTATGACTCGGGGGCTCTGCTTTTTTATTGTCCTGTTTCAAATACTAAGTGTTATAAGTAAAGGCTGTGTTTAAAATATCCAACTTCTTTTGAGCTCCTAATAAAGCTCGTGGATTGTTGCAGAGTAGAGCATCTGGATCCTGGAATTTCCCATCTTTGAGTCTGACTTGACAGGACTAAAGGATATAAATCAAAACAAGAGGCTAGCCTGACTTAAGGTGGCCTTGCCAGGCTCACAGGGTGGCTCATGCCTCGGGCTGGGTCTAGATGTGGTTAGAATCCGTAATAAATGAGCCTCAGGACTCAGTCTTTGGGACACGAACTTCCACACCACAGCCCAGGATGCCAAAGAAGTGAATTGAACCCAGAGACACTTAACCAATCACTGAGCAACAGCCCTTTTTCAGTTTTTTATTTTGAGACAGGTACTCACTATGTTGCCAGGGGTGGCTTTGAACTCATGATCTCCCTGCCTCAGCCTCTGAACCTCTAGGATTACGGCCACGTGCACACACTGGTGTGTAAGCCCAGGCTGCTCCACATGCAGGTTTCCTGTTCAAAGGTAGTAACTCCATCGTCTAGTGTGAGGAAGAGCAGGTGTGTCTGATCTGCTGCCTTCTGAGGAGGTTATTTCAGGGGCACATTCACAATGTTTGGAATGAAACATAAGTTCTTTGTCTATTTTTCCTGTGTATCACCAAGATAATTCCTTGTGTCTTGATCCCATCTCCTGTTTTTTTGCCAGTGTGGTGTGCACACTTTCAGGCCAGCGTGAGAGCAGCATACGTGTCTTGTTTATTCAGCGACTGTGGAAGTTGAAGTGACGTGTGTCTGAGGTTGGCCCTGCCTGTCTCTCTCACTTGCCCTGCATCCAGTGTGGCTGCTCCAGCTGCTGATGTCCTTTTGCAAGTGCAGGACAGTATCCCAGTCCTGGGAAGGAGCTGGTACCAGGAAGTACCTTAGCCTGCATCGGGCAGGGCCCTGCCCCTTGTGTTCCTGGTCTGATGGGTCAGGCCCAGTAGTTATGCTGGAACTAGCTTCAGTGGTCACTCAACATAGTTAAGGCAAGTCCATTTTGGCCTGTGTCCAAGGACTCATGACGTTGAAATATTAAGAATTGAAGCAGAGCCGGGTGCAGAGGTGCATGCCTATAATCCCAGCATCTCAGGAGCCTGAGGCAGGAGAATCACAAGTTCAAAGCCAACCTCAGCAACTTATCAAGGCCCTAAGCAACTAAGCAAGACCCTGTCTCTAAATAAAATATAAAAATGGCTGGGGATTGGGGGTGTGGCTCAGTAGTTACCCCCCTGGGTTCAATCCCCAGTACCAAACAAACAAACAAAAGTGAACCAGGACCTGCATTTTACCCTGAGCTTCTCTGTTCTAGAAAGTTCTTTTCCTGAGTCAAGGTGCAGGGCTTGATGGCATCTATCTTCTGCTGTTGCTACATAAGCAGAGCTGATTTTCCCAATGTGTGCAAGTTCAAGGTAAATCAAAGCTTCAGGGAGCAGAAATCAAGAGTGACAAGGCTGGCAGGTGAGGTGCCAGCAGGGCTCACCAGGGCTCAGGTGCTCAGGTTCAGAGCCAGGTGCTCTGAGAGTGAAACACAGGGAGCACGGAGCCCTGGCCAGAAAGCCCGCTGCTGGCAGAGGATGAGGCCTCCTTAGGTGTGAGCAGGCTGGCTGGCTGCATGCTGACACCCGTTTGTTGGTCCGCAGGCCGGCTGGTCCGAGACGCTGTTCTGGAAGCTCAACCAGTGGCTGATGATCCACATGTTTCACTGCCGCATGGTCCTCACCTACCACATGTGGTGGGTGTGCTTCTGGCACTGGGGACGCCTCGCCAGCAGCCTGTACCTGCCTCATTTCGCACTGTTCCTTGTTGGATTGGCTCTGCTCACACTCATCATTAATCCATATTGGACCCATAAGAAGACCCAGCAGCTTCTCAATCCAGTGGATTGGAACTTTGCACAGCCTGAGACCAAGAGCAGCCGGCCAGAGAGGACCAACGGTCAGGTGCTGCCGAAGAAGCAGCCATAGTGGCCGTAGTTGGGACCAGGCGGGCCACTGTGTCTGTGGATGCAGCACATGGGTTCCACAGCTCAGAGAACAGTGACATTTGTAACAAATAAGGTCTTGACTATCTAAGCTAAGTGAAACCCTGACTTTCTAGTCACTAGTGTTAATTCTGAAGTAGCCACAGAGTATTACAAGGCCTCCTTCACCTTCTGGAGCAGATCTTTGCCACTGTGACTTCCTGGACTCCTCTGGCTTGTTCCTGCAGGCAGTTAGCTCGGAGGAGGAGCCCTGGTGGCAGGCACACTGCAGTGCTCCTGGTGGGTGTGCTCCAAAGACATTTTCCTTTTGTTGGAAAGGATTGGCCTGAGGAAGGAATGGATGATTTGGCCTAAGGAAGTCCCAGTGTATGGCCTTTTAAAGCTGGTGTGTAATGGTACCACCTAGGGGCAGTGGAGCCGTTGCGGTGGCCCTGGATAGGAGACTGCCACCCAGGATGCCACCTGCCCTGACGGGAGTGCAAGTTATAAAAACTTCCACTTTTTTTTTTAAT
This sequence comes from Spermophilus citellus, assembly GCF_964194105.1. Lineage (NCBI taxonomy): Eukaryota > Metazoa > Chordata > Mammalia > Rodentia > Sciuridae > Spermophilus > Spermophilus citellus. The sequence goes on along the minus strand of NC_138196.1, from coordinate 12,058,839 downwards.
CAAGAAGGATTTTTAAATAATTTTTATTGACATTATATTTCTCAATTGACAAAATAAGGTAAGTGTTCAGCAAGCAGATATGTCTGGATTTCAGAGCCGTTTTTACTTGTTGCCTGTAGGTACCCAGGCCGGACCCTGAATCCTTGATTGATATTTGTCTGTGGACTTTAAGGCAAGTTATTGAGGACTTCTTCCCTGAGGTGTGTGGTTGACCCTAGTTGGCCTGGGCAGACCTGCAACCAGCTCTTGAGAAGGGGTCTCCGATGCACCTGGCTTTTACTACGCTGTACCCAGGTAGAATTTGCACACCAACTTAGCAGTGTTGACAGACCTACAAACATTTTATTCCCCATAAGTACATAATTAAAAGTGAAAGTATATTTTTACCAAAGCACCTTTGAATAAGTGCTTGCAGAAAATATGTTTTTATTGCTCTTAAAATCATGTGACCCCTGCTTGTTTGCATCATGGAACTCTTGGGATAGTGTATTTTGATGACTGGTGCTTTAACTTTATTGATTGTATTTAGATCAAGATATATGCCTATTTATCTCATCCTAAAATTATTTAAGCTATGTCCCTGCTAAGATCCTTAACTAAGAACCCTGTTGCTCCTGATGGCTGCTCTGTTCTGCCCTGTCCCATGGAACCAGCATAAACTAGTGGTTTTCCACTGGGCAGAAGTTTAATAAAGTGACTGATGTTTACAGAACCCGAATGAATGTCAGTTTCCTTCTCTTAAAGTGAACTTCCCTCACTGACCAGGACCTGCAACCAGCTCTTGAGAAGGGGTCTCCAATGCACCTGGCTTTTACCACGCTGTACCCAGGTAGTATTTGCACACCTGGTGATATGTTGTCTTGGAAACAAATGTGACGGTCAAACCTCACGTGCTCGAGAAGCACTTTCAAGCACTGGGCTGAACTGGTTTCTGCACTTCACTGGGAGTCTGTCCTCCTCAGGGGTCCACACTTGACGCCCTCTTTCTTGGTGGATGGGACCGCCAGCCTACCCGCTCAGTGGGGTGTCCTGCACGCATGGCTCCTTTCTGAGTAGGGGCTTGTCAGTGAGGAGCACAAGGCTTTGGAATGTTGGAACCCAGTAGCCTGTGCCTCTGTTGCCCCGTGGATGGTAGCACCCTCCAGGTCGCACGGTGCCTGTCCCCCACCAGCGTGAGAGCGGACCTGACACGTCGTGTGGTACTGGCAGTGCTGGCAAGCAGCCTGCTGGTGTGAGCCTGCCAGCCCACTCAGTGGCCGCGCTGGCTACCATCAAGACCCATGCCTCATGCCTCAGGCTTCCTCTGGTGGAGTTGGAACAGGCGTTACCTGGGAGGCTTCAGGTAACAGTCAGGGGTTCTGCAATCACTTGAAAGACTCAAGATGGGGCAGTGTTGGCCTTAAATCTCCCCTGGTGATGATGGGAGGAAAGCACTCCGTGGGCCGGCCTGGCTCTTTGGCTTGCCATGGTGCCGCACCTTGGCACTGTGCTTTCTCTGATGGGTAGGACATATTTCTTGGTGTCCATGTTTTTTTGTTTTTTTTCAAAGTTGGATAACCAAATGGGCCAGGAAGCCCGAATGACTCAGAACGTGGGACAAGCATTTTCACTGAGGGAGGGGGACTGTCCTGTCCACCACCCCTTCTCATCTAGCACCAAGCCTGCTCCTCTCAGTGTCCCACCACTCCCCAAAGTGTGGCCCAGCTGGTGTAGCTCTGCTCATGGTGGCAATGCTTCAGCTCAACCCATGGGTCTCTTGATGTCCCTCTTTCTCTGACTGGCAGCCCTGCAGGAAGTACCGTTGCCTCCACTGCACAGCCGGGGAGCTCCAGGCTGGGAGCCGCTGTGGTTACGCATGGTGACATGGCCCTACGTGCCAGGCCTGCTCCTGGGTGCATCAGCACCAGCCGACTTATGTCTGGTGCCCAGCCTGGTGGGCACTTCCTGTGGGTCCCAGTCCTTGTGCTGCTATGACAGCACAATCCCAGGCTGATTGCCCTGGTTCTGGAGGCTGGCAGTCCAAGGTCAAGAAGCAGTGGGTTCAGTGTCAGATAGGGACCCAGCCTCCTTTTGCACTGTGGCTACGTCCCCGGAGGGAACAGGCTGGATCCTCAGGTGGCAGAAGGGATGGAAGGATAGCATAGGGCCTAGGCTGGTCCACAGCCCTTCTAAGGCACTGCTTCTCTGGTGACGGCAAGAGCCTGTCACTCAGCACCCACAGTGGCAGGTACTATTAACAGAACCACCCTCACGCCCCTGCCGCAGGAGATGTCACTGGCTCCAGGCTCACAGGGTGGTGCCTGCCTGGCCTCCTGGCACGTCTCCAGCAGCTGCCATGCCTAGCTTGGGAGGACGCCCAATGACTGGGTGGGTGTCCGAGCAGGGAGTGACTGTCACATGTCAGCCCAGCAGGCACCGTCAGAAAACAGATGCAAACCCCAGAGGGCAACAGAACATCTGGCAAGGGCACATCCACCAAGGAAGGGTGGCCAGCTTCGCCTGATGCAGTGTCCCACCTGGCCTGTGGCTGTAGGTGACATACTCTGCAGAGAACTGTAGTCACTGAGGACTGGCCCAGCCAGGGGGAGCTGGGGAGAAATGGCGGCAGGCACAAGGTTGGGTGAGGTCTGCTGGGGTTGGCCTCCCCCACTGGGAGCCCATAAGTTGACGGCATACTAAACCTTTCTTCTGTGAGACAGGTCTTGGGTGTTTTACTGAAGACGGTGCGTTTACTCCACACGAATGCTGTCGTGCAGATTGAAGAAGTGGAGAAACACTGGGGGTGCCTAGTAACGCTGACAGCAGGACCTCAGGCTCATGGACCGCCACCATGCCTCAGGAGTGCTGTGGGCTGCCTTCATGGGCCCCATCCAGCAACAGTGGCACGAGCTTGGAGAAGTACCAGTCAGAAGTGCCCCGTTGCATAGTATGCTTTCTCTGCTTGGCCTCAGACTGGACATACATCATATGAGTTGTGGGTGGTGCCCAGGCACAGAGGACAGCAGAGTCCAGCTCCCGCGTGCCAGGGTCTCCCTGGCGCTGCCTGCTGTGCCTTAGGTGCCAGGAGATCAGCAGCAGGGGGCTGGACAGAGGCGCCTGGGACAGGCTAGATGGGAAGAAGCTGCCCCTCTGGGGTCAGAGTACAGGGGAGCACTGGGCTGCTGACTTTTCTTTGGGTTCCCTCAAAATCAGGCCGCCCGTGTCTGCCTCAGACCCCACTCAGCATGGGGAGTGCAGTGCGCTGGCCTTCCTGTGAGGCTGCCCATAGCCTGAGGCTCTCATGGGCCTGCCTGGGGGCCCAGTACTGCAGGAAGAGGGAGCCAGGAGCCTGGCTGTGCATGGCTCCTCCTAAGAGGACGCCAACAGAAACAACCTGGCTTTGACTGATGCTCACCAATGCTTTCGAGTCGCCTCTGTCTCTAAGTCACTGTCTGCTTTGTTAGGAGAACTTATTCAGTCACCATTCCTTCTGAAATAAACTTTCCTCTTTCAGTAATTAATACATACTCTGCATATTACTGTTTTGATAGCAAAAACTTGCTTTCCTAGTCATATTTTAGTGCCATGATGTGAAAAATTCAGAAACCTCGATTTTCTTTTTTTTAATGAGTCAGTCTCCTTCCCTGCAGTGCTGAACAAGCCAGGACCAGAAGCAGGACCTCGGCCTTCCTTCTGCACTCCCCAGGTGGTTGGGGTGTCCTGGCCTCACCTCTGGACCCCCCACGTGGACGCCTTTCTCGGGATGAATTGGCCTTCTGATTGTACTTGGCCCTCTCACTGCTACTCTCTAATCTGCCTGAAGCCCCACTCACCTTACTTCACTGTTTACACCACCACCCCCGACTCCAAAAATTAACCCCTAGTTAAAATCCTCAGTTATTACAGAAAGGTATTAAATGTCAGGTCTTTTAGTCTGAAAAGTACCTGATGAAAGTTTGCACAAAAAACTTATAATCCTTTTTGTAATACTTACTGTGCTGTTTATAAAAAATAATACATGACATATAAAATTCCAACTGGAACTTGGCCCTTCTCTGCTACAATTTCTTTTGTCATAAGGAATTTCTCAGCAAACTTGGCCCACCCCAGAGAGTTTGTTGCACACACAGGGAGGACAGGACCTCAGGCCCCACAAAGTTTTGTACAGAGAGCTGAAGCTTGGGTGGGGCAAGACTGCCCTGGCAGTACTCCACTGTGCATTTTCTCTTAGCTCACAGCTGTCTCAGATGCAAAGTATGTGGTCGTGGAAAAAGTGCAGCTCAGGAAAAAGCTCACTCGCCAAAAGTGACTTTTACATTCTAATTTGTAGCTAGTAGTTTGGCTTAGTCGCGGTGAAACCCTGCTCAGTTTCCCTTCCCAGGGGCTTCCTGTCTCCCTAGCCACCCTGGTGTCCTCATGTCCTAGGGCTGGCCAGTGAGCATGGGGGTGTTCTTGGAAGGGTGTGTTTCCTTGACAAATGCCAAGAGCCTTGAGCGTGAGCCGCCTTTCCTGATCGCCAGCCTCCTTTTGGCTAAAACGAAGTCACATGCCTGCAAAGGCACCAGCTCTTGTTGCCACGGGGACCGACTTAAGGGCCAGGAGCAGCCTGTCTTCAATGACATTGGTATCTTGAAGAATACTAGCTGTTATGTCACAGAATAGCCCTTTTGACGGGATGGATTTAAGTTACATACATTTGCCTGGGGCACTATGTAAATATGGTCCTTCCTGGGGTATCATGCCTAGGGCACTTGTCTGCTTACCCCCTGCTGGTCACCCAGTTAGGATGTTGTCTGGCTCCCCCACTGGTCAGTCACTATTTCCCACATTATCAGTTAACTTGCTGAGACTGCTTTGAGTGTTTTGTTTCCTGGAGACCCCTGGTGCTCTGGATTGGTCTCCACCGAGCTCAGTAAGATGGCACTCACCTGTCACCCCTGCGCTGTGCTCACTATGGCCAGCTCTTTAGCCTCAGGAGAGCTCCACTCTCCTCTACCCTGACTTGGTTCATTTTGTCCAAGATTAGATTCATTATTGTCTGTGCAAATGCCCACCTGTGCAGTGGGGCCTGCTCAAGTTGCTTCAGGGCCCTCTTTTTTCCCTTTCTAACACAGTAGGAAGCCTTCCTCTGCCCTCTGGAAGCTTCTCTGGTGAGGAATAGCATTTGGAAACCTAGGTAGAAGGGCGATTTGTGAGCATTGATGGCTGTACTTAGTCCAGCCCCTGCTTCCTCACCTGCCCACCCTGTCCTGGCATGGCACTGTTATTACATGGAACTCACAGGTGAGTTTGGGAGTACTTTTCATGGCTTTCTATACATGAGCATAGGATCCCTGGATATTTATTATTTGTTTGTTTGTTTATTTATTTTGAGTACTGAGGATTGAACTCAGAGGCACTGGACCACTGAGCCACATCCCCAGCACTATTTTGTATTTTATTTAGAGACAGGGTCTCACTGAGTTGCCTAGCATCTTGTTGTTGCTGAGGCTGGCTTTGAACTCACGATCCTCCTGCCTCAGCCTCCCGAGGTGCTGGGATTACAGGTGTGTGCCATCGCACCCAGTGAACCCCTGATTGTTTAGGCCTTGTGCAAAATGAAGCACGTGCCCAGGTTTTCTCATTGACCCTTATGACCACTGAGGTAGCATCTTCTTTCCACTTGGCTTCTGATGTTGTAGTCCATTGTGATCAGGAAATTCCTCCTCCGTGGCAGTGCTCACGGAGCTCGACTTCTTAGCAGGGCATCGGAGTCCACACCTTGGATGTATCTTGCTCCAGCAATCTCTCGCGCCAAGGGTGCCTTCCAGTCACTGCAAGTAGAGAAGATGTCACTGTGAGGAACCTCTGCACTCGTTGCTCCATACATTGGTGGGCGTTGCCACCACCTGGGATGGTGGCAACGCCAGTGTCACTGTGCTAGGCACTGGGAGATCCCCGAGTGATGACATGGGCCCTCTGGCCTAGTTGTCTCACTTCTACTTGTGGAGGCACGGGGCTGCTCCCAGGTGCTGTAAGTCTCCGTCATTAAGACCCATTGGTCCTCACAGCAACTGCCTTATCTACTCTGTCTAGAAAACCACTCGCCTACACTGCCCCACTTCCTCGATTCCTGCTCTCTCCACCTCACTAGCTCTGTGTGGCCTCCGTCTTCAAACACAGCCACTCCATCGCCCAAATGCTGGGTGGCAGGTGCCCTTCCAGCTTGCTTGCACCTGCTGGGTGGCAGCATCGCAGGGCTCTTCCTCTCCTTGAGTGTGTTCTTTCCTGGAATCCTGCAGAGGGCTGTGGCCCTCCTCCATCTCCCTCCTGGGTCCCTTTGTCTTTTAACATCTTCTCCATCTAGCACTCTGTTCCCTGGCCACACATTGGATCCCTGCCATGGAGCTTGCTACGTTCAGAACTGAGCTTTCCTTCCTTTCCCTTTCCCTTTCCCTCTCTTTCTTTCAGCACTGGGGATTTTGTTCAGGCCTTCATACGTGTCAGTGACAGACACACACGTCTTGTCCAGCATGTCTCACACAAGCCTGGAGCCTGGGTCACCACAAGCCACCCCTCCCGCTGCAGCACCTCCCAGCTTCTGCTCAGCTGCAGAAGACAAAGAAGATGAAAAACATGCAGTTTACTTTCTTGCCAGACTATTTTGTTTGGGGAAACAAGTAAACATGTACTAGGTTTATCACTATTTTTTTTTAAAAGAGAGAGAGAATTTTTTTTAATATTTATTTTTTAGTTTTCGGTGGACACAACATCTTTATTTTATTTGTATGTGGTGCTGAGGACCGAACACAGTGCCCCGCGCATGCCAGGGGAGCATACTGCTTGAGCCACATCCCCAGCCCTATCACTATTTTTAAACAAGCTAATGCTTCTAAAGAGTTTTGGTTTTGATTTGTGATGCACTGACTGTCCAGAGCTACAGCCCCCTGTCCTCCTACCTGGCCTCAGCCCCTAATCCTCTCAGTGGATCAGCCAGCATTTGGTCAGGTGGGTCCCCAGCCCTGCTCTTCTCCTGATGGGTGCAGAGTATGCAGGGAAGGGATGTGGGTTCATGGCATAGCCTGCCTTCTGCTTGATGTTGGATAGGAAGCAGCTTTCTTTGAAAGAAACTCAGTCTTAACTGGCCTGATTTGTGAGGTAAGTCCTGCCTCCCCCTGCCCAGCATGCAGCCAACTTGCAGGTTTCAGGCTGTGTGAGCCCCTCTCTGTCCTGAAGCAAAGCCAGGTGCAAGCTAGTTGCTGGTGACCTGGGCCACCTTGCCTGGGGTCTCGCCTCTGGCTCAGCTCTCAAGGCAGCTGTCTAAGCAAAGACTGGTTGACCTGTCCCTCCCACACTTCCCCTGTTCCAGGTTCAAAGGCCTGACTTCCTGCACACTGGAGTTCTGGAAATGTTATGGCAGCCACACCTTTAAGACCTGGGATGTCAGTACCAAATTGTCCTCTTTGCTTCATATGCACACTCAGCTGAATCCCCTGAGGCTGCTGCTCAGAGCCCTCCAAGCCATTCGGCCCTCAGAGGCCTGGAGGGCCTTCTGTCCAGGGAACTCTGAAGACTTAGGTGTGTGGTGGCCACTCTAGCCACATGCAGCATTCTCTCTCTCCCTTCGGTGGTCGTGACAAAGGTATGAGTCCTGGCCTTGCCCCCACACGATCCTGTGTCTCAGACCTGCCTTGTGCTCCATTAACTGCATTCTGCTGGGTCCTCGTCCTGTGGCCTTGTGCTGCAAGTCTTCAGAGAACTTAGTCCTCTCCAGGTTGCCCAAAGTCTGTCATGGTGTTGGGGCTGCCCCTTTTCTCAAGAGCTCAGAAAACAGATGACAACTGTGGGTAGGTGTATTTTAATACTAAATCAGGGGCGTCTACACCTGTGCTTCTGGAGAAAGGAAAGCAGGTGTCTCGGTTGTAATCATGAAATCAAACCCCTCAGGATGCAAACGGAGCTCAGCCCTCTGTGTGGCAGAGGCTGGTTGGCACAGGGCACGAGTGCGAGAGCCGGCTCTCTGGATTTGCTCCCAGCTCTTTCTCACAGCTGACTCCAGCACGCCAGCCGTTCCCGCTTGTTTGTGTGCTCCCAGCAAGGAGTGCCACAGACCCTGTGCTGAGTGCTCACTGTCCACGCACTGCACCTGCTCCAGACTGTGTCCAGACGGCCAGGCCTTCCCTTCTTCAGTGGCCTCCCTAGGGTGGAAGAAGCCCTGGGCATGGAGTATCCCACACACTCTTCAGTAGCCCCTACAGAGGCACCAAGTGCTCCTCTGGCCCTAGTAAGCCCCAAGTGGGCTTCACCTACTACCTCACCATAGTGCAGGAGCCTCCTGCCCTGGACTTGACTGGGCCTGCCCTCTCGGTTCTTGAGGACCTTCCCCCCCTCTCTACTTTAGAAACACAAGTGATTAGGCCAGGTTTCAGGAGGAAGGAAACTGGTGCCTGCTGTGCCCTGTTTAACCAGAGTCTTTGCTCCCTTGCTAGGGTTCTGCTTTGTTTTATTCATAAGAGTGGCATTCACCTCCAGCATCTTGTGTCCTTGTCACAGGGAATCACTGGGCTTGGTTGGTTGATAAATTATCTAACTGACTTCACCCCAGTCTCTAATTTCTTGGGAGCTGATGGGCAGGCTTATGAGGAGTCCCTGCCTGCTTGAGGCCAAGAGTAGCTGGGGTCAGTTACAGGTGGCCCCTGGACAGGGGAAGTTTAAATGTGTCCTGAAACAATGCTGCCCACATGGTGGGACAGGTTGGTCTCTTCTTGCTCTGGGGCTTTCTGGGAACACGAGGTGAGGTTGCAGGACAAAGTGCAAAAAGAACTCAAGTCCCCTTGGGGCAGGCTGTGGGTGGAGAGGCCCAGCAGGCGTTGGGCATTGGCCTGGTGCCCTGTGACCTGACCAAACACTGCTGGCTTTATAACACTTCATTAGATGTATGGTTTATGAATTTCTTTGTGTGCTTCTTTTCATAGTAAAATGTAAAGTTTTTTAAGCAACTAAGCAAAGTTAAGAAAAATACAATATAATTTTCTTAAGAAAATTCTTTGATAGTTCTTTAAATAGAATAGTAAAAATTGTTTGATTTTTGTTGTTTTGTGGTGCTGTGGATTAAACCAGGACTTCTCATGTGATAGGCAAGTGCTCTATCTCTGACTACATCCCTAGAGCTTTTTATTTTATTTTGGACAAAGTCTCACTAAGTTGTCCTTCTGCTTCAACCTCCCAAGTCACTTGGTTTATAGGTATGTGCCACCATGCCTGGCTGAAAATTGTTATTTTTTTTTATTGTGACTGTGTTTTCTTCCATGATAACTCATGCTGGATCATGGAAGGAGTAGAAGTGCTCAGCTAGCTACTGTAGACTCCCCTGATAAGCAACAACTTAGACTCGTGAAGGCCCCAGTGTGCAGGAGGAAGCACAGACCTGTGGAGCATGCTATGACATCATGGAGGGTCACCAGCAGTGACTGACTCACTTTCTGGAGCTGGAGCTTGGGTTGTGAGCGAGCCGCTGAGGCTCGGTGCATTTTGGTGTAGTGAAGTTATGATGGTGTTCAGCTGCACTCTGGGTGACGTGAGGATGGGTAGCTGTGAGCCAGGCCAAGCTGCTCCTGGGCGGCGTGGTCTGCAGACAAGCAAGGGCCTTGGCCCTCCTTCTGGATGAAGTGGAAGTCAGAATACAGGGCCTGCTCCCGGGGCTCCTTCTCCTCTACCTGCCGCCCCACTCAGCGCCACGTCCGACCTTCTTTCTGGAGCCTCCTTTGGACCCGTCCTTCCCATCTGAACCTGCCTGTGCTCTGGCTGCCCCGGAAGGCTCTGTGTGACTAACGGGAATCAGGTAATGGCTGAAGGCCATTCTTAGGTAGACCGGCCACAACTGTGTGACTCCACACAACATGCCTACCATGTCCTGGGCTTTAATCGCCACCACTATGAGCAACAGAGACACCTCTGCACACGCAGGTTGGGGTGAGGGCGTGGTCCCCGGGTGTGCCTTGAGCCATGGCCCGTGCAGGCCGCCTGCCTGCTGTGCTCTGCCTCTACCCGCTGCAGCACGCAGACTCCAGCCTGCTCTGGCACATCGAATGCGAATGCGGGCCCTGTCCTTTGCCATATTCCTCTCTGCCCCAGCTGCCCAGTCCTGGTGTGTTCCCAGAGGCGCTGCCTAGCCCATGAGAGGGAGGCGGGGAGGGGTGGAGGGATGGGGGGCTTTGTGCAGCACTCCTGTGTGAGGAGGCAGTGTCTCCTGGTCACTGGGGCCAGGGAAGCCCACCCATGGGTGGGGGCTGTTTACATCAGAGCTTTGCCCATCCCTCCCTGCCCCCAAAAGGTGTACCTCTGGTCACTGGGAGAGCTGCTTTCTCAGACTTCCCTGACCTCCGCCTCCCCCACCTCCTACTTCAGATTGGGCAAAGCCAGAAAACAGGCTTAGTTGTTGCAAGAGCTCTGAAAACAAAAAGCCACTGTACCCTCGGGAACAATGAATCCTTCTCCCACCAGATTACAGGGGCCCTTTGACAGACCATCAGTGAGAGTCCTGCCTTGTCTTTGCTGGGTCCCAAAGCCTCCTCTCTTTCTTTTTTAAACACAGGCACCCCTTTTCTCTTTGACCTGTCCATCAAAGGGAGTTGGTAGGGGTCGGGTGGGAACTAGAGAGACTAAGGCCAGCAATCTCAAGAGTATGTCCCGGAGATCTGCAGTTTGAGCTCAGGCATGGGGGTGTTCCAGCCGTTCTCCAAGCTCACCCATGTGTACTGTCAGGAGTCGTGGGCTGAGGGACACACCCAGAGACACCTCCAGAGACAGAGATGCTCTGTGGAGGAGGACACGCAAGCTCGCAAGCTGCTTCAGACCTGCCCTTGCAAGGCCAGGGCTGGCGCTCTGTGGAGGGTGGGCTGAACACGTGCCTGGCCCTGGCTCCCTTGGCTCAGACATGTGAGCAGAGTGCTCCGCTGGGCAGCTGGATGTTCCTGCTCTACCTGCCTCTCCCTTTCCCATCTTTGCAGCCTGCTTCCTTGTAATATCCACCTGCTGCTTTCTCCCATTGAACTTCCCCACCTGTTCCATGTTCTGAGAGAGAGCTGGGAAGCAGCCCAGCCCAGGGAGCAGCCTGGTGAATAAAGGAGAGGGGTCTCCTCCACAGCGATGCCCAGCGTGGAGAGAAATGGAGCTGGGGGCACTTGGCAGGCAGAGGCCTGGGACATTCACGTCCTGCGGTCCAGGGATCCAGCAGCTGCCCATATCTGCACTGCTGGCTAGTATCCCATGATGTCACCTACTGGCCACTATCTGACTCCACAACCTAATTCCTTGTTACCCCAGTGACAAACACAACAGTGGATCCACGAGACAATTTTTGGGTCCTGCTGGACCTCAGAGAGGTCAGTTCACTGGCCTTTTCAGAAAAATATTGCAGTATCATGGCCTCATCATCTTTGTTTCTGTATTTTAACAACTGCCTTAGTGTAATGGGTGTTGGATGAACCACACAAAGGTAAAGTGCCCACCAGGATGTCCATGTGCTCACGGGGACTCGTGAGTTGGACACACCTGCCACCGCAGTGTCCTCTTGTTCCAAGTAGCCAGTTGTTTTTAGAACTTTGTATGGAGGAACACTGATCAGTGGCCCAGAAGGTCACATCCCGAGTGACGCAGGCTGACCGAGCCGCAGCTGCAGTGGGCCCAGCTGGTGTCCTGGCCCCCTATGCTCAGCTCAGGGCTGCTTTCCTAGTCGTGGCTACCTCAGTCCGGTGCAGCCTTCCTGTTTCCTCATGACGTCTCACTGGGTGGTCCTGCTCTCTGTCGGCCTGGCCCACTGGTGCCAGGATGCAAACAGGGGCTGGAGGGCCACAGTGAGGAGACAGCACGCGCCTGAGGGGAGAGCACGTCCAGCCAAGCGCTCATGGGAAAGCACTGCTGAAGGGACCTGTGGAGGGCAGGAGGACACTGGGCCTCAGGCTCAGTGAGCAGTGCATGCCCCAATGGGGAGGGGTTTCCTGTCCAGTGCGACCCACCTGCCCAGCTATGTTTGGGGCCTAGATAGCCTGTGCCAAGCAGAGAGGCCTGAGGGCCATTGGAGGTGTGTGCAGGATCTAAGAGGCCTGAGGGCCAGCGGAGGTGTGTGCAGGGCAGTCCTGCAGATTCCCCTGTGCACAGGGGCCTCTAAGGGCAATTCAGAGCGGCACAGGATGGACATATCGTTTGGGCTTGCAAAGGGCTTGTGAAACCAATGGAAGCTGTGATACTGCTCTGGGGTATCTGAGGGAGGTCTCTCCACCCCAGTCTTTACCTGGGTGCCTTGACCATCAGCCTTGTTGACCATTCTCCCCTGACTCACCGTGAGCAGTCCGCTGGCCACTGACTCCAAGTCCTCCGCTTGCTTGGTGCGCTCTGGGCAGTGCCAGCCATGTCTTCTGAGCCCAGTGCTGTAAGAACCCTGCTGCTGACACCTGCTGAGTTCAGGCACCATGGAACACTGCAGGGACAAAGTTCTTCAAGCAGGTCCATCAGCATCAGCGGGAGAGCCACCGGCAGGAGCAGGCACAAAGAGCTGCAGCAGCAGAGGGTGAGCTGGGATGGGGCCTGGGCTGTGCCTAATGCCTGAGTCAAGCCACCTGGACTCTTCAGAATCAGCTCCTTAGTGGAAGGCCCCTGAGGAGGGACCTCGGAACAGAGGGGCTGGACCACCACAGCAAGCACTGCTGTCTTCCATCTCTTCATAAGAGGAGCTGAGGCACTGCCATGTAGGTGGTGCAGCTGGTAGGGAGGCGCCTAGGGTCCGACCTGGGAAGAGGCTGCAGGTGTGGACATAGGATTCTGACCTGATAGCACTTTAGGCATCTTCTGAAGGTCCTGAGGATCTGTGCACCTGGTCTTCAAAACTGCAATTACTCTGTTTTCAGGAGGAAACTGGAGCATGGGACATTAAATAACAGTCCAAGTTCACCCAGTGAGTGGCAGAAGAGGCAGAAGTCACATCAGGTCTATTTGATAACAGAGCCAAGCCCTTGACCTGGCCACAGATGACCGTATGGCCCTGTGTGGGGCCTGAGGATGACTGTGCAGGAAAGGAGACCCAGAGCCCATGAGGCATCTGCCATTTCTTTGCTTTCTGAATGTCCTAATGCAGGTGTAAGTTACCTCCTGACTGTGTGTGGATCTTACATGTTGGCTTAATAAGGGGACATTTGTGTCTAATTGATAAAGAGAATCATTAATTTAAAAAAGTGTCAGTCCAGCTTTTAAAATCTCTTTTTAGTGATAGGTAACAGTCTTAGTCTATTCCTGCTGCTACAACAACTTACACTGGGTAGTTCATTTCTCACAGTTAGGGAGGACTGAAGTGCCTGCAGGGTCAGGGGCTGGTAAGGGTCCGTCTTTACTTCCATGATGGTCCTGGGATGGTGGGAGGGAGGGAAGGAAGGGCAAATAGGGGGGAGGATCTAATCCTGTCCATGGGGAGGGAGCCCTCATGATGTAATCACCTCCCCAAGACCTCTCCTCTTCCTAACTATCACACTGGTGGTTAAGTTTCAGCATGTGGACTGTGGTGGGGGCCGGAGGGGGGCGAATTCAGACCACAGCAATAGGATGTACCTCATGAAGTCCCTTACTCTTGCACTCAGCTTGCTAATACTTCACAAAGTGAAGACATCAAAGTGTCTGCATCTCAGAACACTTTCATCGCCCCCCGCCCCCGCCCAGAATTCTTTCATGTCCTCTCCCAGGCAACTCCCCCAGAGCAGGACCTCCTGGTCTCCCATACACATTTAGTTCATTTCATCTGCCACACGTGCCCTCTCCTCTGACTTTTTAGGCAGTGTGATGTTCTTGAGATACATCTGTTGCTGAATGCACTGTCACTCTGCCTGGTTGTCAGGGGCAGTGTCTGTCACCACACGAGTTCATGCCTTTATCAGGCTTCTAATTTTGAACTGTTGTAACCAGTTTGAACTGTGATGAGTAAAGAATGCTTGTAGAAGTCTCTTGGTGGCTTAAGTTTTCCTTTGCCTTAGGTAAGCACCTGCCAGCCAACCACTGGAAGGGGGCACCACCCTCCTGCCACAGCAGCTCACGGGGTCTGCTCTTCACCAACCCATGCTGCTTCAATCCTCAGTGTCAGCCATTCTCATCTGGGTACAATGGCGTCTATTGGGTTTAACCTGGGTTTTCCTGAAAATAACAACAGTGTGCACCATTTCCTGTTCTTATTGGCCATCAGTAAATCTTTTAAGAAGCATTTATGTATTTGCCCATTTTTATTTGGGCCATCTGTATTGTTAATTTACAAGAGTTCTTTATTTACAAGTGCTATGGTTTGTGTCTCCCAAAGCTCATGTGTTGAAAACTGCATCCCCAAAGTCACAGTGCTGGGAGAGGGGTCCAGTATAGAACACCGAGGCCCTGGTTTTGATCCCCAATAACACATATATCCTAAATTTCTAAATATTCTATCAGTGAGGGACAAAGGGGGAATCACAGTGGAAAATCCCAACTTTTCCACCTCAGGACTTGTAAGTGTGGTCCTGTGTCCAGAGAACAGACTACACTGGATTCAAGTTCCAAACCAAAGAGTCCTTCCTGCCCAGCCCCCTCTCCCAGGCCCTTCCTAGATCCTTCCCAGTGGCTTCTCCTGGCTATGTTTAGGGCCCCTCACAGCCTGGGGCACATGTGGCTCCTTCCACCCAGGACTGTCTTCCATCTCTGGTCTATTTGAGCAGAAATCAATGCCAACTAGTGAACAAGCACTAGTGCAGTTGACCTTCTTACCTCTGTTGACCAGGAGTGTTTAATACTTGTGTAGGAGACGCTCCAGGAAGGTTCTCAGAAGAACCCCAGGAACCCAGGCTGGTACAAGAGTTATAATCTCAAGGTCACTGAGAGGAATGTGCAGTCAGAGGTCTGACAGCATTCAGGAGTAACTCAGAGCACTCCTACAAAAGCAGTAAGTGCTAAAGCATCACCCTACCTGTACCTCCGGATTCCCAACCACCTCCAGCCTATATTTGTGAGCTATGAGTTTTTACAATAGAAATTTCAGGGATATAAATTATTACAGAGCATACAAGCTTCTTAATGTTTAATATTATGACTTTTAGGATGCCAAATAACTTTTTGTATTTCTCATAAACAAATGAATGGACTAGAGATCTCTAAGAATTTTGACAGTTCTAAAATTCTGGTTTTAATTTACTCCCATGCTTTGAGAGATTTGGTTGGGAGGAAACATGAGGACCTGGCAATGGAATACGTTTGCTGAAGGCACTGACCAGACAGTAGGTAATATTTTTCAGTCGTTGGGTTAAAAGTGTTGCCTCAGTTTCCTCCTTTAATAATGTGGTAATAATTTGTGGCTTTTCCCAGCTCAGAAGCACCATCTCCTCAAAGGGTCAGCAAGACTGGAGCAGTCCTCTGCAGCAGGACTTTCTGGCACGTAGTTGCTGCAGTTCTAGGGCTGACAGGCTAGGTCAGAGGAGGGCTTCTAGTGACAGGCGGGGATCTGTAAAAGCCGCACTTGGAGGGTCCCAGAGCTGCTGATGCCAGAGGGCGGGGCCCTGCGGGGAGGGGCGCAAGCTGCGCTGGCTTGGGACTTGGGACATAGCCCTGTACCCCTGAGGGCAGCTGGGGGAGTGATCCACAGGGAGAGGTGAATGCGGGGGGGGGGGGCGGGGAGGCGGGGGGGGGGGGAATACACAAAAGCCCATTGATAACAGCTGGGGACCAGGAGCGAGGAAGGGAAGGTTCTCCTGATGGACAGGTGCAGGGTCGGGGTCTTAAGACTAGGGAACCCTGCACACATCGAGTGCACCCCCCCTCCAGGGAGGGTGATGATGCACGTGGAGTGTGGTGTCCTCCTGGCATCCCTGCCCTAGTGAGCACACCTTGGATAGGGAATGCAAGGGGATCACTGGCTGAGTGCCCCGGGAATGGTCCTCAGCGAAGGGCGAATGGTGGGGTGAGAGGGGAGAGTCTGCCCTGCTCCCCACCTAAGTGGCGCGGGAAGGAGGTGATGCTGGCATGTCACTGGTAGGGTGAAGGTCCCGCGCAAGCGCGCTGGGGGCGCTCAGGGAAAGGCGGTGGCTCTCCCGCAGGCTGCGTGTGCTCGCCGGCGCCCTGCCTTCACCTAGTGTGACGCGCAGCCTCACTGCGCCCCCTCCCACACGTGTGCAGCCCTGGCGGGGCGTTGGGACGTCGCGGGTGGGGGTGCGATGGCCACGTGGCCTCGCAGGAATGCGCGGGCGCGAGGGCGGGGCCCGGCCGGGAAATGGGCAGAAGCTCCGGCCAGTGGGTGCTCGGCACGGTTGGGATGCGCCAATTCCATCGTGGTGGGCGGGGCCTCCCTCCGGCGTGGGCGGGGACTGGGCGCACGGCGGGCGGGGTACAGCGCGGGTGGGGGGGCTCGGGACTGTCGGCGGACCCGGATGCGGACGCGGCGGACTTATTCCGGGCCCACGGTGAGTGCGGGGCAGGGGTCCTGGGCGCCTGGGCCTCTCGCGGGCTTTCTTGTTTGCTTTAAAAGTTGCGCGTCTGTCCAGCTCCTCTAAGTAGCTAAATCCCACCCGAGGTTTGCGGGATGCACGGAGTGTGGTGGGCAGCCCCCCAACTCCAGTGGCTCCCCTGGGGTCACATAGGGCAGTCTCCAACCTCAGTGACTGTCCCTGGGCACAGACAGTGACCCTCCAACTCCAGCTAGTGTCTCCAGACACGGGGATCCCTAACTCCAGAGGCTGTTCCTGGGCACAGACAGGGAAGCCCCCCCAGCTCCAGAAGGTATCCCAGGAGCCAGAGACGGCGACCCCTCAACTCCAGCAGTGTCCAGTCCCTTCAGGACAGCTGTCCTGGGGCCAGTGTTCCAGGGCACCCACAGAGACTTGGGGTGAACCCACGTCCCACGGGACGCAGTGGGGCGGAATGTGAGGAAAAGCAGGTATTTGTGTGGGGATAATGATTGTCCACTGCGGAATGAGGGCCTGCAGGTCTCTCTCCTGCATTCCACAGCCCCCATTGCCCAAGAATGCAGGCAGGGTTTAAGTGGATTTGCTTGGTCAGCAGGTACCTTGTTAACTCCACCTGGTTCCACTCTCCCCTCTGTGGGGCCCTGAAGTTTTGAATGTGAAAGTGTAAAAGTCTGGATGAATGTGTGGGTGTGGGGTACTGGGGATTGAACCCAGGGATCCACTGAGATAGACCCAGCCCCTTTTGAGTCAGGGTTTCAGGGTTTTCCTACTTCTCTGAGGCTGGCCTGAGGCTGGCCTTGAACTTGCAGTCCTCCTGCCTCAATGTCTTGGGGATCACAAGTGCGGGCCACCTAGTCCAGCCGTTTGGGATTTTAATGGGATGTCAGGTTCGTGGAAAGCAACACAGGTGCCTGGTGCCACCCACCCCAGTGTTCCTTTCCTTGCTTTGGCTGGAGGTGGAAGTTCTCATTGACTTCAAACAGAGGGCCCTGTGGTTGGGTGGCACCTAAAGCTGCGTTGGGTACAGGGGTTCCTTAGTTTCCCTGAGGGATAACATTTTTATATCTTGAAACCCATTTTTTAGAGAGTTCCTTCTACTAGAAGAGAAGATAACTGAGATTCACACTTTGTATATGTTTTAAGAAGATGCCCTGTCCCTCCGCACTACCAGTGCTTATCTGATGGGCCTTGGTGCCAGCGTCTGCAGTTACATTGCGTGCTGCCACTGTTCACAGCCATGCAGGACTTCCTGACCCTGTGTGAGGTGCTGTTCACAGTTGCTGTCTCTCTGTACACACCACTTGTGAGAGGAGCTGCGGACAGTGAGGGATGAGGCAAGATTCAGTTATTCAACATGAACTTTTTTTTTTTCCAGTGCTGGGTTGGAACCCAGGGCCTCCGCTTGCCAAGGCTCTACTGCCGACCACGCCCCCAGCTCAAAAGAGCTTTTTATTGTTTCAGAAGGTGTACTTTCTAGACCTCCGGTTTGTCACCTTGGTACTTCGCTGCCTCTCCTGTGCAGTTCTGTGGTGAGGTAGGGGCAGACCCTGGGAGCTCTAGATGGAGATGTGGCCTTGGGAAGCAGCAGCCCTCTACAGGACTCGGTGTGCCCACTGAGGACATTGCTGGGAGTTAAACTGGAGACCTTCTGCAGGTGCTACAGCAGTGGGAACAGCACCTGCGACCGCATTAGCCTATAGGTAAAGTGTGGAGGCATAATAAAAAGGAGAGCCCATGTTGCCTGATAGAGCAGTCATTCCCTCTTTCTTTCTCTCTCTCTCTCTCCCTCTCTCTCTCTCTCTCTTTCTCTTTCTTTGCGCAGTACTGGGTATTGAACCCAGGGATGCTGTACTGCTGAACTACATCCTGAGCCCTATCTATCTATTTACTTGTTTGTTTATTTTTCAGTTTTGAGGCAGGGTCTGGGTTACCCAGGCTGGCCTCAAGCTTGCAGCCCTCCTGCTGTAGCTTCCCAGGCTGCTGGTCCCAGGCACGTGCAGCTGTGCCTGGCTGTACATCATCTTTCATTGCACAACATGCGATAGAAAGGATGCAGCAAGAGGTGTGGGTCTGGGTACTGAGAGCATGTTAATATTCATTCACACCCCGTGTGTGGATCGCCCAGGTAGATAGTAAGTGTGGTGAAGTTAGAGGGGAACAGAGCTCTCATCACTGATAGAATTTCAGCTCTCATTAACTAAGCCTCCAGGGGTGCAGTTTTGGAAGAATGGGAGACTGCTGAGGGAAGGGGTGTTCCAGGTCCAAACCTGCTTGGCTTGGTTTAAGGTGAGTCCAGAGTGGAAGGCAGGTGGGCCATGAGTGCTTGTATGGAGGGCGTGGCCGGGCAGGAAGCCATGGTCAGTGTGACCCTGAGGGTGCTGGCCTTGATAGGTCCTACCTGTGCCCCACAAAGAGACCAGCACCCCTGCGAGTGCAACTTGCAACTGGGAGGCCTGTGGCCAGCCCCTGCACTCTCCCTCCTGGCCGCTTCCAGAGCTGCCTGGCCTGGAGGTTCCCTTTGCTCTCCCTCCCTCCTCCTCCCTCCTCCCTCCTCCCTCCTCCTCCCTCCTCCCTCCTCCCTCCTCCTCTCTCCTCCCTCCCTTCCTTCCTCCTCCCTCCCTCTCTTCCTTCCTCCTCCTTCCTCTCTACTCCCTCCTCCCTGTCTTCCCTTCTCCCTTCCTCCCTCCTTCCTGTCTTCCCTTCCTCCCTTCCTCTTTTCCTCCCTTCCTCCCTCCTTCCTGTCTTCCCTTCTTCCTTCCTCCCTCCTTCCTGTCTTCCCTTCCTCCCTTCCTCTTTTCCTCTCTTCCTCCCTCCTTCCTGTCTTCCCTTCTTCCTTCCTCCCTCCTTCCTGTCTTCCCTTCTTCCTTCCTCCCTCCTTCCTGTCTTCCCTTCCTCTCTTCCTCTTTTCCTCCCTTCCTCCCTTCCTCTTTTCCGTCTTCCCTTCCTCCGTCCCTCCCTCCCTTCCTTCCTTCCTTCCTTCATGTAAAATTTAAAAATCTTGACTACAAAATGGAGCAGTCATTTTTTAAAAAATATTTTTAGTTGTAGATGGACACAGTATCTATTTTTATTTATTCATATTTCTTATGTAGTGCCGAGGATGGAACCCAGGGCCGTGTGGGTGTGAGGCAAGCGCTCTGCCTGGAGCCACCACCCCAGCCCTGGAGCAGTCATTTTGTGTGTTATTCTTTCTTTCCATTTGGGTGTTTCTTGATTTTCTTTGCATGATGAACTGACACCTGCTAATAGAAAATACTCTCAGTGGTTGTTGATATTTTATTAAAAGTGGGAAAACATGCAAAATATTTTTTAAAAATCGTAGGTGAGGGTTTTTGTTTTCTATCACCTTCTGATATGAGAACTATCAGACCGTTGTGTGGTGGGGAAGTGTACCTACTGGCTGTTTGTGAGCAAGTGTGTCTGGAGCCTCGTGGCACTGCTGCAGACCTGGGCCTGCTGGCTCAGCGCGAAGCCCAGGTGCGAGGAAGGAAACAAGGAGCAGCTGAGAGCTCTCAGTGTTCTGTGCACACTTACGTCTTATGTTTTAATTTTTTATGAAAGGAGAACAGCAAGGATTTCAGTTTGTTTCCTGGCTACCTTTAGGAACATGAGGAGGTGACTTGAAAAGGCACTGGTACGCTGGGTGGTGTTCCATGCCCACTGGAGCAGAAGCTGCAAGCTAGGGCTGAAGGCTCTGGTTTCTGGATAGGCTGGACCACTGGATTTCCAGCACATCTGGGCAATGGTCTGGTCCCACCTAATTGGGCTGTGCTCCTCTTCCCTGCAGAGGTGGCTCCAAGTGGCTTGGGAATGCAGGGCGTGTGCAGGAGGGTGGTAGGAAGCCTGTTGGGCGAGCCCAGCCCACCCAGGGTACCCAGAGCTGGTGATGATGGCCCTCAAGTCCAGGCTTTCTGCATGGGGATGTTGCAGGTCTGTTCCTCACAGTGTGGACAGCCTGAGCCTGGCTCTGTCGGGGGCAAGGTGGGCAGGATGTTGCCAGGGCCGTGTGGTAGCCTCTGCTCTGGCCAGGCCCGCTTGCTTCCTTCCCACTGCAGGGCGGCCCTCTTGCTGAAGAGGCGATGAGGAAGCCCATTCATGACTGTTCTCCAGCCCTGGACTCAGCAGTCCAGTAGGAAGCAGCCCACGCCCAGCAGCAGTGTTGATCCCTGCCCAGCATGCCGCTGATCCTCAGAGGAGCTTCGCGATGTCACGTGTGGGCTCTGAATTCAGCCAGCAGGGCGCTGCAGAGTGCAGTCGAGGACAATTGCTGGCTCTGGGAGCTCTGGCCCTGTGACCGCTCTTAGTGGAGCTCAAGTCTGAGCTCTTCTGTGGGGTTGGGAGGACCCAGAGTGGCACAGTTCTCAGCTTCTGGCCCAGGCCCCAGGGTCTGAAGTTGGAGGCGCCTGCTGGGAGGAGGGAGGCCCTCTGCTCCAGGAGGACAGCGGAGACCTGCGTTTCTCTCTGACTTAATAGGAGGGAAGGAAAGGTGCAGCCTTGCCAGACAGAGTCCCTGGAAAGCTGGTCTTCGGCTTTCCAGGATGTGCAGTCTGCCGTGGGAGAGCTGGGTTGGCCTGTGGCTCTTGTGGTAAGGAGCTGCTTCCAAACCCCGTGTGTCTACAGGAGCAGGCCCGCAGAAGATGGGGGCTCTGGTGACCTTGTGGACTGGGGGGGACAGAAGTTGTGTGCACTTGTCTGGAGATTGCTAGTTTCATAGTCAAGTGCTTCTGCAGATGGCTCATTTCCCTTGGGGGTTCAGGTGGACCTAGGTGGACATCCTTTCCCAAGCATGCCTACTGTCCCACACGTTGGCCACCTAGAACTGTGTGGGGCAGTGGAAACACTGAGGGAAGTGGCCAGGTCCAACTGGTACCCCTGGCAAGGGCATTCCTTGCAGAAGGAGTATAGGGCCAGGGGAGGGGGTGCCAGGCATGCCCAAAGTCAACAGGAAGGCCAGTGAAGGGCATCCTGGGGCAGCGTGCCTGGGCTTGTGGCCAGCTGGGCAGTAGAGATGAAGAAGGCCCGTGGAGGTTCCGAGTGTGACGGGAAGCCACGGAAGGTCAGAGCGACAGAGCAGTGGAGGGTTTGTGACAGAATGCCTGGAGGGTGTCGAGCCAGTCAGCTCACGTTTTGTAGGACTGTCCTCTGGGTTACTGAGAAGTGACCCTGCAGAGGCCCAGACGGAGGCCTGGAGGTGTACCTGAGACTTCACATGGCTCTGGGCACAGGTGCGGTGGTGCATGCTGGGAGGCAGCCAGGGTCAGTGGTGTGTGGACAGAGTTGAAGGCTGCTGACTGTATCTGCTCCTGGTTTGGTCCTGGGCTTGAGAGTAAGGAAGGATGGGGGACGGCTCCCAGGGTGCTTGGTTTGGTGGGCAGTGGGTGGCGGAGCTGGGCCTGGGTCACATGGTGGGAACTTTCCAGGTGCCCCTGGGGACGTGCTACAGGCAGCTGCATTGAGGAGCACAGTGCTGGTGAGGTCACCCTGTCCAGGTGGCGGTGAAGCTGCAGGCTGACTGAGGTCACCAAGGAAGGGGCAGGCCCGCAGGGGAGCAGAGGGCAGGACTGGTGGAGAGAGGAATGCAGAGCGTGGCATGCTGGGGCCCAGCAGAGGGGTGCTGGCAGAACGGGATATCAGTTCCTGTTGATATGTTGAGCCCAGTACTGGACATGGACAAGAGCAGGCTGCTGAGGGTGCAGGGATGGTGGGGTGACCAGCAGTCAGTTCAGAGTGAGTGGAGAGAAATCGAGTCTGGGCTCTGCCCAGCACCCACCACAGGTGTGGCCTGGTGGCACCTTTCCTGCCAAGCCACCCTGAGGCCTCAGAAGGCTGCTCCCCAGGTGCCGCTCTGGGAGCGCTGCCGCAGGGTGAGCCTCACTGCTGTGGAGTGGCTGCTGTCCTCCTGGCACCTCTCCTGAGGGCCCGGGTGGGAAGGAGGGTGTGCGCTGTGGTCACCAAGGCGTGGATGCTGCCTCCTGGCCCTTGGATCTGGTGCTCAGGACTGAGGCCGCCCCTCCAGCCAGGGCAGGAGTAGAGCCAGGACCATCCCCTGCACGTGGACAGTGGTCCAGGATCCGGGAAAGGGCCACCAGAGGGATGGACGCCGCAGGGACGAGGGGCACGTGTTTATCTGGAGCCTGCTGGATGGGGGCCTCCTCCTGATGTTTGAGGATGGTCTTAATAATCCTCGTACAGGGATCCCACTGGCCCCTGGCCTTGAACCAGAGTGGCCACCTAGGACATCCTCCCCAGGGCTCCATGGGACTAAGTCTGCAGGTGAGTGGGAGAGGGGCAGCACTGCTGCACAGGACATGCTGAGGGCCACCTACTGCCCTGAAGGAGTCTGCCCAGGGCCGACAGCTACAGCCTTGCCCCCACACCTGCTGCTGCTGCTGCTGCTCATCCTGTCCCCAGCCACAGAGCCTTCCTGCAGACACCCACCGTGCCCTGGCCTCCCTTCCCCCAGTCAGCCCCTGTTCAACACTGCAGGTGTGGGTTTCCTTTGTTCTAAGGCCTGCCCATGCCATGGACAGGAGTGACCAGGCCACCCCTCTCCCAAGTTCCAGACGCCAGCCCCCTGCATTTCTCCTGGCTCTTTCCAGCCCGGCACTCGAGCTGGACTCTGGGCATTTCCAGGAAGATCCTTGCCTCCTGGCTTGGGCAGAAGGTCTGACCTGTCCTCACTCTTTTCCTTCCTTGTAGGGATTTTAGTCTGGACTTGCATGTCTCAGCTCCCAGAGCTAGGAGTGTGACCACTGTGGCATCCCACTCCTCCTCCAGCCCCTCTACTGGGATGTGAACTCTCAGCAGCAGGTATCTAAGTGCAGGAAGGGACTATAGCCCTGGGGGGATTTTCACAAGTTACTTAAACTCCCATAGCCTTAATATTATAAAAGTGACTTTTCACCCCGCATGTGTGTAAATACCAGTGATCCCAGTGACCTGGGGAGGCTGAGGCAGGAGGATCATGAGTTTGAGGCCAGCCTCAGCAATTTAGTGAGACCTTCAGCAACTTAGCAAGACCCTGTGTTAACAAATAAAAAGGACCTGGGATGTCACTCAGTGGTTAAGTGCCCCTGGGTTCAATCCCCAGTACCAAATAAAAGTGACTTGGAAGTTTGAACTTGTGTGCATGAAATCCCTGGGTACAATGTTGGGACTTGGGCAGGTGCTCTTCTCCTCTTTACCCCACTCTTCCTTCTGACCTTTGAGAACAGTTGGTTTGACTCGTAGCTCCGTTTGGTCTTCTGGTCCAGTCAGAAACTTTCTGTTCCATTCTGTTCCTTCTGGATGGACTGGCCCTGGAAACACAACCGAGTGTGGGCAAGCAAAGGCGGGACGCGAGGCAGGTCTGGTGACTCTTGCGGGGGGGGGGGGGCTTTCTGCTCTGTTTTGTGAATATACCTCTCCTGTCATGAGAAAGAGCTGCAAAGACGGGCCGCCCCAGGTAAAGGTGGCACCCACGCAGGTGCTGGGACAGTTGGCAGTGGGAGCGATGGTGTTCTTTCTGGCTGGCTTTTCCCAGAGAGGACGCTCCTGGGCTGGCGTGGTGACACCTGGTGTGCGTCTGCCCGCAGAGGCTCCTGGGAGGGCTGTGATGTGGTGGCTACCCTGGTCTGGGTGCCATGATCTCAGGTGCAGTGGGACGATTGCTTGGGGGCAGGGGGGAGGAAAGCAGTGGAACAGACCCACCTCCCGCCAGTTCAGCCGCTGGCTGCTGGGGTCTGTGTGAGGGAGCTCGGGTGCGGGATTTCCTGAGGGCCAGTGCAGACTGGCAGGGGTCTAGGTGGGTTGTGCATCCGGGGATGCTCTCCCTGCGCTCCTGCCTGCCTTCTTCCTCCACACCTGGTTTTGAGAGCTGACCACTGCGGGCATGCTGCTGAGTGCCCAGCACATAACCCATCTCTGCTGTCCCCGCTCTTACCCCTGCAGACGCGCTCTAGTCGGCTGTGCAGCAGGTGTCTGTGTGCTGGGGCTGCAGGTGAGTGGCTGCACGCTGATCTGCCTACTGCCAGGGAGGGCTTGCGCAGGGTCCTGTCGTTCTCCCCCTTGTTTGTCTGTCCTGGGGAGTCTGGCTTCTAGTGGGGGACAACAGGGAACATGGAGACAGTACTAATGGCTCCATCTCTGCTGGCCTAGGGGGCGTGAAGGGCACACACAGGTGAGGTGACGTGGCCAAGTCCACAGGGGCCACCCTGGGAGCTGGGCCAGGGCGGGTGGAGGACAGCAGGGAGTGGAAGACTGGGGACATGGAGCTTGGTGCCTCTGGCAGGCAGTGGGAGCCAGGCCAGGGCAAGTCCTGATGGGCAGTGCCCCTCCATGCCCTCAGGTGCACCCCCAGCCAGAGCTCTGATCCTCCAGCCCGGGCAGCCCCTGCTGCTCACGCTGCCTTTCTCCTGTCTCCCTCCCTGTGTCCTCTGGAGAGTCCTGCATTCTTTCTCTTCTGTCCACGAATGAGAGCTCGACCTCAGAGGTCACTTGAGATGTCTCAGCATGCCCGGGGGGCCTTCCTGAGGATGTGGTGGCAGTGCTGAACCACAGACAGCAGGCACACAGGCACAGGGGGCACTGGGGGCAGAGCCCAGGTACTGCTGGCCAGGTTCCAGCAGTGCCCATGCAGGTGGCAGCTGCCCATCAAGGCAGAGCACTTCTAAGGGTTCTGGCCCTTCAGGGGCAGTTGTAGGGGGTCTGGCCTGCAGGAGTAGTGGTTGTAGGGTCTGGCCCTTCAGGGGCGGTTGTAGGGTTTTGGTCCTGCAGGAGTGGTTGTAGGGGTTCTGGTCCTGCAGGAGTGGCTGTAGGGGTTCTGGTCTTGTAGGAGTGGCTATAGGGGTTCTGGTCCTGCATGGTGAATGTAGGAGGTCTGGTCCTGCAGGGGTGATTGTAGGGGGTCTGGTCTTCTAGGAGTGGCTGTAGGGGTTCTGGTCCTGCAGGAGTGGTTATAGGGGTCTGGTTCTGCAGGAGTGGTTGTAGGGGTTCTGGTCCTGCAGTTCTGGTTTCATGGGGTCTGGTCCTGCAGGAGTGGCTGTAGGGAGTCTGGTCCTGCAGGAGTGGCTGTAGGGAGTCTGGTCCTGCAGGAGTGGCTGTAGGGGGTCTGGTCCTGCAGGAGTGGCTGTAGGGGGTCTGGTCCTGCAGGGGTGGCTGTAGGGGGTCTGGTCCTGCAGGAGTGGCTGTAGGGGGTCTGGTCCTGCAGGAGTGGCTGTAGGGGGTCTGGTCCTGCAGGAGTAGTTGTAGTTGTTCTGGTCCTGCAGGAATGGTTGTAGCGGGTCTGGTCCTGTAGTAGTGGTTATGGGGGTCTGGTCCTGTAGGAATGGTTGTAGGGTCTGGTCCTGCAGGGGTGATTGTAGGGAGTCTGGTCCTGCAGGGGTGATTGTAGGGAGTCTGGTCCTGCAGGAGTGGCTGTAGGGGGTCAGGTCCTGCAGGAGTGGTTGTAAGGGGTCTGTTGCTGTAGGAGTAGGTGTAGGGGTCTGGTCCTGCAGGAGTGGCTGTATGGGGTCTGGTCCTGCAGGAGTGGCTGTAGGGGGTCTGGTCCTGCAGGAGTGGCTGTAGTGGGTCTGGTCCTGCAGGAATGGCTGTAGGGAGTCTGGTCCTGCGGGAGTGGCTGTAGGGAGTCTGGTCCTGCGGGAGTGGCTCTAGGGGGTCTGGTCCTACGGGAGTGGCTGTAGGGGGTCTGGTCCCGCGGGAGTGGTTGTAGGGGTTCTGGTCCTGCAGTTCTGATTTCATGGGGTCTGGTCCTGCAGGAGTGGTTGTAGGGTCTGGTCCTGCAGGAGTGGCTGTAGGGGGTCTGGTCCTGCAGGAGTGGCTGTAGAGGGTCTGGTCCTGCAGGAGTGGCTGTAGAGGGTCTGGTCCTGCAGGAGTGGCTGTATGGGGTCTGGTCCTGCAGGAGTGGCTGTAGGGGGTCTGGTCCTGCAGGAGTGGCTGTAGGGGGTCTGGTCCTGCAGGAGTGGCTGTAGGGGGTCTGGTCCTGCAGGAGTGGCTGTAGGGGGTCTGGTCCTACAGGAGTGGCTGTAGGGGGTCTGGTCCTGCAGGAGTGGCTGTAGTGGGTCTGGTCCTGAAGGAGTGGCTGTAGGGGTTCTGGTCCTGTAGGAGTGGTTGTAGGTTCTGGTCCTGCAGGAGTGGCTGTAGGGGGTCTGGTCCTGCAGGAGTAGTTGTAGGTGTTCTGGTCCTGCAGGAATGGTTGTAGCGGGTCTGGTCCTGTAGTAGTGGTTATGGGGGTCTGGTCCTGTAGGAGTGGTTGTAGGGTCTGGTCTTGCAGGAGTGGTTGTAGGGTCTGGTCTTGCAGGAGTGGTTGTAAGGGGTCTAGTCCTGAAGTAGTGGTTGTAGTGTCTGGTCCTGTAGGAGTAGTTGTAAGGTCTGGTCCTGCAGGGGTGATTATAGGGGGTCTGGTCCTGCAGGAGTGGTTATAGGGGGTCTGGTCCTGCAGGACTGGTTGTAGGGGGTCAGGTCCTGCAGGAGTGGTTGTAGGGGGTCTGGTCCTGCAGGAGTGGCTGTAGGGGGTCTGGTCCTTCAGGAGTGGCTGTAGGGGGTCTGGTCCTACAGGGGTGGCTGTAGGGGGTCTGGTCCTGCAGGAGTGGCTGTAGGGGGTCTGGTCCTGCAGGAGTGGCTGTAGGGGGTCTGGTCCTGCAGGAGTAGTTGTAGGTGTTCTGGTCCTGCAGGAATGGTTGTAGCGGGTCTGGTCCTGTAGTAGTGGTTATGGGGGTCTGGTCCTGTAGGAGTGGTTGTAGGGTCTGGTCTTGCAGGAGTGGTTGTAGGGTCTGGTCTTGCAGGAGTGGTTGTAAGGGGTCTAGTCCTGAAGTAGTGGTTGTAGTGTCTGGTCTTGTAGGAGTAGTTGTAAGGTCTGGTCCTGCAGGGGTAATTGTAGGGGGTCTGGTCCTGCAGGAGTGGTTGTAGGGGGTCAGGTCCTGCAGGAGTGGTTGTAGGGTCTGGTCCTGCAGGAGTGGTTGTAGAGTCTGGTCCTGTAGGAGTGGTCTTAGGGGGTCTGGTCCTGTAGTAGTGCTTGCAGGGGGTATGATCCTGGGCTCTGGTAGCCCTTGGGAAGGCAGCTGTCCCAGCACATGGCTAGCCCTTTGAAGCTGCACCTTGAGGGATGTGGCTGCTTGCTGTCCCTCCTGGAGTGGGCGCAGGCTCTGATGCATAGACCACCTGGAGTCCCTGAGTGACCTGTCCACACAGCCAAACAGTAGCTGTGACACGCTAGGCTTCTCTAGTCCTGGAGAAGAGTGACTGTGGAAAGCATGTTTGGATTTTCAGTTTTTGTAAGCATCCTGTCTGCTTGTGCCCGTGGACAGTGAGAGGAATGTCCACTGTCTCTCTCTGCAATGGGGTGAGCTGAGCACCCTGTACTTATGTCTGCACCCCCTCATGGGTTCTTTATGGGTACATAGCCTTCCCAGCAGGCAGCCAGGTTTTGCTCAGCCACCAAGAACCTGTGGGTGTTGCAGCAGCACATGCTCCTGACCCGCTTCCGGGCTCTCTGCTCCCTGGCTGCCTCCTCTTAAACCTGGAGAGGGCCGGTCCTGAGCCTTTCCTGAGCCTCCCTCTGCCCAGGGACTGCCGGGTATGGACGGCCATGGATCTGCCTCTGGTGGGACTCCAGTGTGATGTGTGGTGTCGACTCATGAGGGCTCCGTGAGCTCTCACCTTTGAAGGGCTGAGGGGCCAGGAGGCTCAGGGTACGCAGGTCTTGTGTTTGTCGCATGAATCTGGCAGAGCATTCTGAGGCAGGCACGACACCTGTGCTACCAGATATGGTGCTCCTGCCAGCCTGCCAGAAGTGGGATGGCCACGTCAGCAGCCCAGCTGCAGCAGAGGACACAGGCTGGGTGGGTCAGATCCTTGTCTGACCAGGAACAGTGACCAGACAGAGCCTCCAGCCCCTTTGCCCTCTGCTCAGTGAGGGCCTCGGCCAGGGGATTCCAGACGGGCTGTGCACATGGGCTCATGCCCAGTTTCCTGAGGTCTCTGGCTGCGGTCTTTCCTGTTTGCCTGAATGCAGCAGCTCTTGCCCAATACCACCACTGGGGTGGTGATCAGGGGCCTTCACCAACTCGGGTGGGTGGCCATGCTGGCCAGGGCCAGTTGTATGAAAGGGAGCACAATGTTTGAACACAAAAGGCTGAGGCAGTCTGTTAGTGTCTGGGCTCTTTAACTGACCGTTTCTACTTTTGTTTAAAACCACAATCCAAATGTACAATGAGATCTTTCATTAAGATGCTTAAATTGGACGATGACAGCAGTCATGAAAACAAAGCTGGGCAGCCGAGGCTGGTCTTGCTCATGCTGCACGCAGGTCAGACACAGGGTGCTTTGAAAGCAGACCCTGGGCTCTGCCTGGCGTCAGTCTGTCTCACCTGCTCGCAGCAGGCAGAGCTCCTGCCCAGTGCTCCAGTGAGGACCACCTCCACCCGAGGGCCAGCCCCAGAAGCCCCTGCTCCGGGGTGCAGTGTCCAGGGGCACTCACATGCAGGAGAAGGTCTGAAGCCCTGGCTCATCTGTTTGACACACTGTCTGGGATGCCGGGAGTGGGTAGCAGTCCTGATAGCCGCTGACAGCCAGGGAGCCACAGGCCTGCTGCGGGCCCTCTGGCCTCAGGGGAATGGCAGAGTTGTGTGGGTAAAGTGGCCTGGTGTGTGTGAAGCCCCAGTTCAGCTGACGGGTGTAAGTGCTGTGTGAGTGCGAGCCAGTGTGACTTCAGAGATCAGGTGTTGCTGGAAGACTCGGGTGTTTATTCTTTTTTCATCCTGATCATACCGGTCACACTGGTGAGATGGGTTGGCTTGACCCTTTTTCCAGGTGTTCTGGGCAGAAAAACAGAGCATCAGTGAGGCCAGACCCACGCAGCATGGTTAGGAAATGTTTAGCCAAAGCGAGGGCACACCGGGCCCTTGTGGCTGCCAGCAGTGGGCCAGCGTGCCCACCTTCTGTCTTGAGCAGATGCAGGCAGAGGGTGCTTGCTTTCTCTGCTGACAGGAAGACCTCTAGAGAAGAGCAACCCATGCTGTGCGACTCTGCGGACCTCGGCGCTCAGTCTGCTAAGGCGAGCCCTGGCAAGGGCAGACTGAGCACCGAGGTCTGCAGAGTCACACAGCAAAGCTCGGGTCACCGCAGGCTGAGCTGGTCTCTGTCCCATGCCCTCCTAGGTGGGTGATTCAGCCTCAGCCATCACTGGGCAGTGCTGCGGGGCAGCCGCCTCTCCTGTGGCAGTGTCTGGAGATGCCTGTGTCTCTTTCCCCGTTTCTCTGGACTAGAGTTCAAGGACATTCACTGATGGCCCTCTCTGTCCTGTTCCTGAGGCCTTGGCACTCTGGAGGATGAACCCGGGGCCTGGGCCCAGTGGGAGCCACCGTGCCGTTCCGTGCTCCTTTCCTTACGCACCCCAACTGTTCTGCAGCTGCATGGGCATCATGTGAGCAGCCCGATGCGGTGTTCCATGAAACGTGGGAGCCCGTAGGCTCTGTGGGACCTGGGCTGGCCTTCCAGCACCTCCTTCTTCTCCTGGCTATGCAGACTGCCCTCAGCCTCAGAGGCGCGGGGTCACCAGGCCTGCCTCCCATAGTCCAGTCCTGTCCACTCTGCTTCCCTGCCCTGCGCCCTCCCTGGGAGAGGCTGGAGGAAGCCTGTGGCCGTGTCAGCCCAGAATGCAGTGCGCTGCTGTGAGTGGTTGGGGGCTCTCGTGTGCACCTGCGTGTGTGCAGGGCGAGTCGATTCTGTCTCAGAACCGTGGGTTTCTGCAGCACAGCAGGTGTGCCCTTGGCTGGACTGGCACTACAGCAGCCCGTTGCCTGCCCTCACTTACATCCCTGTGCAGCTGCAGGCAGTGTCCTCGTTGCTCAGCTTCTCTCTGAGGACCCTTCTGTGGCCCTCCCAACTGTGGCCCAGCCTTGAGCCTAAGCACGCCTGCCTTAGACGGGAAAGCAAGTCCGTTTCCTACCACTGGCATGAGCTCCTTTGCCCCTTCTGTGGATGTCCTCAGTGTCCAGCATGTAGAGTCCAGGTGTGGCCGGAGGGCCTGGCGCAGAGCAGCAGGAACTGCAGCAGTGACCACTCCTGTCCGCCACCGTGAGCAGCAGTGGCAGCTGGCACGTGCGTGCCCAGCACTGACGAGGCTCCTATTCTCATCCCTGCACCATGTTTCACCTGCAGCGTGCTGGGAGGTGGACACTGTTGCCGCCCACCAGTTCCAGGTGTAGCAGTTGGCTGCACCATCTCAGAACTTGCCAGGTCTCACCTGGCATGTGGACAGCAGATTCTGCCCCAGCCTCTGGGCTCTGAGGCTCCACGTCATACACCTGCCCTTGTATGGCCTGGGTAGGTCCTTTGAACTTTCTGAGCTATTGCATCTTCATTTGAGGCAGAACCCCCTTGTTGGGGCGATGCTGTGACTGGGTTCCTCCTAAGTGAGGCCACTGCTCCCAGCAGCTTCCCGGCACCTGTGGAGCTGCAAGTGTTGGTGAAGGAGGGACGTGGGAACTGAGACTCCCGATGCCAGCGAGGAGGGCCAGCTGCTCACACAGAGTGTGCAGCTCTGGGCCAGGTCCTGGCAGCTTCTCAATGCCCATGAGGGTGTCAGGGAAAGTTGGGTAAGGGGAGCATGGGGCAGAGGGTGGCTGCTCCTGCTGGGTGCCCCTGGAGCCCTCCACGTCTCAGTGGATGAGAGCCTTCATGGCACTGCCAGCTCATCTTAGTTTGAGAACACATTGGCTTTCTCTGGAAAGTACCACATTTTGTTAATTAATTTGGCTAAAATAATTGGCTGGGCTTAGGTGGTTGCAGACGAAGTCCAAGGCTGTGCCCGCTGGCAGCCCAGGGCTTTTCCAGGCCTGTTTTCTGTGCGGAGCACGTGAAGCCAGTGATGGCCTTGGGTAGGCAGCTGGCGGTGGAGGAGGCGCTGGGGGCAGGCGTCGCCGTCCGTCCATCGCATCCGTTGTTCCTGACGTGGGAACGGAAGCAGTTGGCTTTTCCTCAACCCTCTGTCCCTGTCTGAAGCCAGGTGGATGCGGGGAAGTCTCCTGTGAGTCAGTGGACAGGATGTCCTCCTCTGGAGCTAGGAGCCAGCCTTCTCATGAGCTCTGGGTGTCACCCTGTTTTAGATCCAGGCACGTGGGATTGTCCTAGCCAAGAGACTGGTTACTTGTTCCCTCAAGGAAGCTTAGAAAACTGTCAGCTGCACCTTAATCCTGATAGTTCTTTACTCAGAACTGCTAAGTGTTAGTTGAAGGAAGAGGAAGCACACATTTGGCTTATGTGCTGATTTTTCCCTTCAGAACCCTGAATGAACTTAAGCAAAGACTTTCGGAGGTGTTGGCTGGCAGGGATCTGCCCAGTGGTCCCAGCTGTGAGGCTACCTGCTGGCTGTGATTCAGGGTGACCCGAGGAGAAGTCGTGCTGACTGAGAACCCTCTCTTGGGTTTGGTTTGCAGCCAGTAGGGGATGAGTTCTTTAACCCCAGCTGCAAGTGACAGCTGTGTTTCCTCCTTACAGGGCCATCAGGCCATCACTACAAGCCCTGCACGTGGTGAGAAAGTGACATCTGCCTAGCCAGCATGTGACGGGTGGTGTCTCCACTTCCTGCGGGGGCTTCTGTTCCCTGACCAAGCCACAGAGCATGGACCAGCAAGAGGGCCCTCCTCCTGCTCCCACAGGTGTGTGGCCTCCACAGGGGTGTCCAGGAGCCCTGGGGCACTAGGGGCTCTTCCTGAACACTCTGTGCTCTGGAATTACGAGGCTGCTCCTGACAGGGGCGAGTGGTGGGGGAGACGAGGGTGAGAGTGTCAGGGAGAATGATGAGGTGCTTGCTGGGGCTCAGAGGGGATATGAACTTTGAGGGTCCCAGCTCTTAGGCCAGTGCACTTGGGGTGCACCAGTGAGCCTCTTGCACCAGGCTTGCCTGTCCTGGGCATCTCAGCTTCCTGCAAGGTGTTCCGTCCCCCACCCAAGCTGACTGATGTGGAAGGGAAAGGGCTTCCTGTTCAGAGGCCACGTCCATGTGCAGGCCCAGTGGCCAGGGCCAACGTTCCACCACTAGAACACAGCCTCTCCAGGCACTTGGAACGGGGTCCAGGGAGTCCTCTCCTGCTTCCTTTCTCTGGGGAAACTCAGGGCCAAGCATGGATCTCTTCTGTCCATCCACACCAGGTACAGCCTTCTTATCATCTCGCCAGAGCCATCTGCCCAGATGCCCATGGCAGGGAAGGCTGGCCCCAGCCCCGTGGTGGACCCTAACATTTCTGTAGCAGGCATCCCCAGGGCTTCCTGTTCTTGCGAAACCTGGGCTGTGGGGCAGGTGGGGCAAAGCTGTGCGGGCATTCTTCCACCCTGCGCTGCCTGCCATACGGACCTCTGGCCCTGGTTATGCTCATCCAGAAGCTCTGTAGGCAGAGCTGCCCACAAGTGAGCAGGGCCCCAGAGACACCAAGCCAACTGTGGTGTGGTGAACTGCCCAGAGTGTCCAGTGGGAGGAGAGGCCCCCAGAGAACTGTCAGGTGCCACTGTTTGCAGGAGCTCCTGCTGAGTGGGGGACTGACCCCTGAGGGTCATCTGGAGCTGGAGGACCCAGGAGGCATGGGATGTGGGAATGGGTGCCTAGAGGCCGGTTCTGCGGCTGCACTGGCCTCTGGCGGGTCTCACCTGTGTGGGCCTCAGCTGTGGGAGCCCTGGCCTTTCAGCCATGATGCCCAGGCTTGTACTTTTGTATGAGATATGAAGGAGACAGTTACAGTTTGGGGGGAGACTATAAACACAAGACAGCTTCAGGAAGGACAGATGGAGCAGCGCCTCTTCCAGCCTTGCCACAGGGCTGAGCAAGGCAGTGTCTGCAGCGTTCCCAGCGTCCAGGCTGGCAGCGGCCCACGAGCAGCTCAGACAGCCACCTGAGACGTGTAAAGAAATCATCTCGGAAGATGCTTTGGGGTATTTCAGAAAGCAAAACTCAGTTCCTGATTTTAAA
This sequence comes from Spermophilus citellus, assembly GCF_964194105.1. Taxonomy (NCBI): domain Eukaryota; kingdom Metazoa; phylum Chordata; class Mammalia; order Rodentia; family Sciuridae; genus Spermophilus; species Spermophilus citellus. The sequence goes on along the minus strand of NC_138196.1, from coordinate 12,025,482 downwards.
GTCACACTACCAGCAAGAGCTGTCTCTAATTAATACTAAAATTCTGCCACAGATGATGTTTCAGAAAAAGAAATCATACTGTCGCTATATTAACCTCAGTTCATGAAGACCCAGGGACTGAATGCCTCTTGTTGTGGCAAGCTCAGGAGGAAGGGCTCAGCTCTCCTGAGAGCAGCTACCGCACTCTCGCCCTGGTCACCCAGCCCTGGGCCCCAGGCCAGGACCTCCTCGGATGCCCTGGGCATGGCAGACCCAGTCTTGTGCATAGCACCGTGAGGCCCAGCCTGCCTGAGTTTGGGTCAGAGCAGCCTCGGGTGGAGGTAGCCAGAGCTGGAGCCACGTGGAGACAGAGTATGGCCCACAGCACTGGGGCATGGGGGCACGGGGGCACGGGGGCTGCTCTCAGGTCCTTGGGGACAAGAAGAAGGCCTTGGCTGGGACAAGGGCTGAGGCCTCAGCCAGTGCAGGGAGAGCATGAGCCAAATGGGGCCAGACCCGGCCTGAGCAGCACCCATCAGTGTCCAGCTGGGGTGCGGCGTCTTCAGCACGGGGTCCCTGCCTTTAGATTGTTGCTTTTCTTTTTTCCCTTCTTCCCTCCCCTCCCCTCCCCCTCCCCCTCTCCCCCTTTCCCTCTTCCCTTCCCTCCTTCTATTCCTTCCTCTCTCCCTTCCCTTCCTCCTCCTCTCCCTCCCTCCTCTCCCTCTGGTCTCCCCTCCCCTCTCCCCTTCTTCCTTTTCCTTCCCCTCTTCCCTCCCCTTCTCCCCCTTCCTTTCTCCTTTCTCCCTCCCCTCCTCTTCCTCTCTTCCCTCCTCACCCCTCCCTTCTCTCCCTCTTCCCTCCTCCCCTCCTCCTTTCCTCTCCTCCCTTCTTCTCCCCTCCCCTCCCCTCCTTCCTCCTCTCCCCTCCTTCCTCTCCCTCTCTCTGTCCTCTCCTCCTCCCCTCCCTTCCTCCTCTCCCTCTCTCCTTCCTCTCCTCCTCCCTCCCCCTCCCTCCCCTCCTCCCTCCTCTCTCCCCTCCTCCCCCTTCCTCCTCTCCCTCTCCTTCCTCTCTTCCTCCCCTTCCTTCGTCCCCTCTTCCCCTCCTCCTCCCTCTTCCCTTCCCTCCCCCCTCCCCCCCTCTCCCCCTCCCCTCTCCCTCCACTCCCTCCTCCACCCTCCTCTACCCTCTCCTCTTTCCTCTAGCCTCCCTTGGCCATTGAGTATTCCACGGTCCTTTCTATGTTTTACTTCCAGAAGCTCCTGAGTAGTGCAGGGTCGGCCTGGGCTTCCGTTCTGCCCTTCTCTCTTTGCTTGGGGCCCAGGCACTCCTGGGCATGAAGTAGACTGTCTTCCTCTTTGGAATGCTCTGGCTGCTGGCCTTGCTCCTGCTTCCCAGGAGGGAAGCGCCCCGTGGTCTCTGTCCTTGTTCAGGAAGGTGCAAGCCCCTGTGCCAAGAATAACGGTTAACCTGGTAATTCATACTTCTTAAATTTTAGAAAATGAAGTGAAATATGATGCTAATAACGAGGAGGAGGAGGGGGAGCAGTTCGATTTTGACAGTGGAGATGAAGTTCCGGAAGCAGACCGACAAGCCCCGGCAGATGCTGGGGCCCAGGGCCAGGAGGCAGGTGAAGCCTCCTCCCCTGCTGGTGAGTCCCACTTGCCTTTCTTCACAGCGTGGCCCTGCGGGGAGTCACCCAGGTTTTCCGTCTTCAAGACTACAGGCCTGGGCTGGCTCACTGAGCAGGGGCTGCTGAGCCTGAGCTGTGGTCCAGGGTCAGCCACCAGGCTGTGTCCATCTCACCTGTCCCAGAGGGGGTGTGGAGCCCAGTTCTGCAGTGTGCTGCATGGACTGTGGTCTCCTATATCCATCTGGACACGCCAGGCATATGCTGCGTGCCCAGGCCTTCCTGGCCTGCACACAGAGGGCACCCGCCTGCCCTTGAGTGCTCTGACAGGTGACCTTCCGCCCTCCAGGAGGCGAAAACGGGACCAGCACAGAAGCCGAGGCAGTGGCAGAACCTGCCCCCCTTGCGGTCCCAGCCAGAGTGAACCCCTATTCCGTCATCGACATCACGCCATTCCAGGAGGACCAGCCGCCGCCCTCCGACCTGAGCGCCAAGGAGGAAGCCGTGGGTCTGCAGGTGCCCAGCGGGTACTCGGTGCCCGTGCCCTGTGGCTATGCTGTCCCCTGCAGCCTACCCCTGCTGCAGCCAGCCTACTGCAGCCCCGCCATCATCCGCACGGAGTCTGCAGAGGAGGAAGGTACTGCGCCTGCTCCCTGGCACAGCAGGGCGTGCTGTCTTCCCTTCCCCACCTTAGTCACCCCCCCTGCTCATAGGGTGGGATCAGTGCTCTCTTCCACAAGGCACAGATAAGGAGGGCTTTGAAATTGAGGCTGAGCCTGTGAGTCTGGCCTCTGAAGACCAGGGAGCCATAGGTGACCTCTGGCAGTGCCACCACGCCCCACACCTCCTCTGGCACTCACTGTTCCGCTGCTGGCTGGATTTACGTGTGTCCTGATACACCTGTCTACCCACAAACCAGCCGTCCTCTGAGTTGTTGTCCAGCTGTTTCATTCTCAGTGAGGAGGGGTGAGGAGGGAAGGAGAGACAAGGGCACACTCTGCCTGGGAGCTGTCTCCCTGCCCCGCAGCAGGCCTGCAGTGGAGGCCCAGAGATGCTCCAGAGCTGGCCACAGCAGTGAGGTGCAAGAAGAGACCTTGGGGAGAGGCCTGGACCCCACAGCCATGCCAGGGTGTGCAGCAAGGCACTGGGGATGACAGGTGTTCACCCATCTCTCCAGCCTGTGTCCTCAGTTCTGGGGTGGGGGCAGTCAGTCTCTGCCTTCCTCTCTACCCAGAGCGCAGAAGCTGCGAGGGTCTCGAGAGGCTGGGCTGAGTTAGCTAGAGATGGCCTTCTCACAACGTGAGCGGCATATGAGAGTGTGGGGAGTTTGGCAGAGATCCTTTTCTTTCTAGTTAGCAGCAATTTAAGAGAAACACCTTCCTTAAAGAAAGCTCTTGATTCTGGAATCCACAGAGGGCTCGTAGGAGAGGTGTCTTCTGCCTGTCTTTGTTCTGCAGTGGGCCACGAACCATGGTCTGTCCTTGGTCTGTAACCACGAAGCTGGCCCGTCTGCAGACCAGGGAGTGTGTCATGGAGACTTTCACTTAAGAAAATGTGCTCCTTTTACAGTGCTCTGCTTGTATTTAAGTTGTTTGGTTATTTAGCGATTGAACATCATTTAAAGTAGCTTAAAAATCACTCAGCATAATCTTAAAACAACTGCTGATTATTTTTACTGTCAACCAAGAGCCTGTAATAAAGTCATGTTGTGGTCAATTCTGCAGTGAGTCTTGGAGCCGAGGAACAAGGCCATTTGTGTTTATCTTTTGAAGAGAGATGAACACTCTGACCTCTTTCCAAGGAGGGTTGGTCTTGGGCAGGTCCAAAGCCTGCTTGCCTTTCAGCTTCTGGTGCCAGGATTCTTCCCTGGACATGGGGACCGCTGTGACCCTTAGGATTGTCTTGGGACACTGTGCTAGCCTGGCCCCTTCCCACACCGGGCCCTGGCCTGCTGTCCAAGGCCATCCTGAAGGTCTCTGAGACAGGTGCTGCTTTGGTTCCCTGGTTGTCTTCTGCCAGCAGAGTGCTCGCAGTGCCCTGTGTGGTGAGCATGCTCCCCTGGCCCCTGCCCCACATCAGAGCTCTCGTGTTCTGGAGGACACCCAACTTGCACTTTCCTTCTTGAAAGGAGGATCCGAGCTGGGAACTGCAACCTTCTGGGGGTGGGACATGTGGAAGCCCCTGCAGTGAGAAGTTGGGTGGGAGCAAGCTGGGAGGCCTACCTGAGCTCCCGCAGCACTGGGCAGAGGCCTGCTTCTGTGGCCTGGAAGTCCTGCCTGCTGTGTGCAGTTCCTTGCCCTGTGCCTGTGCTGTGTGGCAGCAGCCCTGTGCCTGGACTCTGCCTTCATCTGTGGAGTCACCAAGCTGGCTGAGCTCTCTTGGCCTTTGAGTCAGCCGTCCAGCAGCTGACTGGGAATGGTTGCTTACCCATCAATGAGTCCTCTTTGAGGGCTCTGTGTGGACAGTGGAGACTCATTTCTCTTGCTGGCACCTGATTGGCTGTTCGTCAGCCGTCTTCTCATGTAGGATGGCCTTTGCCATGATTTCCGCTCTCAACACCCACACAGGGCTGAGAGGAGGATGCCTGGTGGAGCCCAGGCGCCTGAGTCGGCCCTGTGCAGAGTGAGGGCATGAGTGTGTGTGCATAAGGCTGGACCCACGTCACGCTTTCTCCCCTGAGGGCCATCTGCATTGGTCCATAGATGCCCCTGCAAATAAATCAGATTGTAAATTCCCACGGACACTGGAGCTAGAGGGTCGTGTGCTTCAACCTGCAGCCTGATCTGTCTGCACCTCCGTGTGCTTTGTTTGTTCTGTGTCATGACCCCATGCTGAGCACATTTGGCCTAGGAACTGGAGGTTCTTAAGCCTCCCAGCCATCTTTATGGTGCCATAAGCCTGTGGTGAGAAGGAGCTGTGGACTCATCATGAGAGGAGAATGATGACCGCTCACACACTCTGGGATGTAAAGCATGGGTTCTTCTTTCCCAGCAGGAGCTCTGGAGGTTGCTGAGGACCACCAGCCTGCTTCTCCAAGTTCTGCAGACCCTCCACTCAGGTAGGTCGCTGTATTACCCTGAGGCCCTGCCTGTTCAGGTGGGCCGCGTGCACTGACCCCATGTGCCGGTGCCCGCCCTTCCCTCAGACTCCTGCTGCCCACGGCCCGGCCCCCTTCCTGCCTCCGGCCCCTCCAAGTGCTGCAGGCCTCCCTCAGGCCAGTGCATGGTCACCAGGTGCCTTACCCACATGGGGCCACCCAGCTGCCCCAGGGTGATGGGCTGTGGGCCTGGGCAGAGCTGTGCTGTCTTCAGCATGGCTTGTTCTCCCCTTCAGGGTTCAGGGTTGAAGGACCTCAGACATGGAGCCTCCCACAGACAGGCTTCTGGGGAGAAAGACTGTCAGGACCCCCACCCACTGCCAGTGCAGGCTGGTTCAGGAAGCCTGCCTGGAACCCGTGACCCATGAGTCACTGCGAGAGGGCGGGGCTCGCACCCCAGCAGCCTGAGGCTCACTAGGAGGCGGGATCTTCCTGAAGGGGAGGAGCCAGGAGGTGGGATCTTCCTGAAGGGGAGGAGCCAAGAGGCCGCGGTCTTCCTGAAGGGGAGGAACTAGGAGGCGGGATCTTCCTGAAGGGGAGGAGCCAGGAGGTGGGGTCTTCCTGAAGGGGAGGAGCCAGGAGGCGGGATCTTCCTGAAGGGGAGGAGCCAGGAGGTGGGATCTTCCTGAAGGGGAGGAGCCAAGAGGCGCGGTCTTCCTGAAGGGGAGGAACTAGGAGGTGGGGTCTTCCTGAAGGGGAGGAGCCAAGAGGTGGGATCTTCCTGAAGGGGAGGAACCAGGAGGCGGGGTCTTCCTGGAGGGGAAGAGCCAAGAGGTGGGGTCTTTCTGAAGGGGAGGAGCCAGGAGGCAGGATCTTCCTGAAGGGGAGGAGCCAAGAGGCGGGGTCTTCCTGAAGGGGAGGAACTAGGAGGTGGGATCTTCCTGAAGGGGAGGAACCAGGAGGCGGGATCTTCCTGAAGGGGAGGAGCCAAGAGGCGGGGTCTTCCTGAAGGGGAGGAACCAGGAGGTGCGGAGCCCACAGAAGGGGGGGTTTCCAGAGCTCAAGACTTTTAAACACGGAAATGCTCAGAATGGTTTAAAATACCTTTCCTGTTTCCTTCAGGATTTTGCTTACTTTTTAAATCGACCCTTTTAAAGGTGTATCCTCACACTTGAAAGGTGCAGTGACCCTCCTTTCTCGGTGTGGGCTGCGCTGGAGCAGCAGGACCTGGCTCCCGTCCCTGCGCAGCCCTGAGGCGGGCTGTGCAGTGCACCCTGGGGCTCTGCAGCCCCCACGGTCTCCCTTCTGCAGTTCCAGGTCTCCTCAGTCACACACAGTGCTAAAGTACTAAACAAACAACTTAGAAATGAGTCAGTCGTATGTGTTACACGGCACGCTTCCGAGTAGCATGATTGAGGTCCCTTCCTTTAGCATGCCGGCCAGTCACGCAGGAGAAGCTGTGTGCAAAGATCCCAGGCCCCTGCAGCGTCAGGCGGCCACTGGGGCCCTGGAGATGTCCTGGGGCGTGTGGCTGACAGCTGTATGGTGTTGTGATGGAAGCCTTCAGTCTTGTCCTCAGAGTCTTGCAGCTATCGTTAGAGCTTTCAGTAAAACAGTGTCTGCTGTGGCCCCACCCGTGTCACTCTCTGGCAAGGCACCTTGCCTCTCCATGGCCTGGCTCCTGGTGCTCTGCTCCTCTGTGTGTGGATGCTGGCCCTGTCCCAGTCCCCTCTTTCCTCTGGGCCTGTTAGGCTGCTGCAGTTTCCCCTTAGAAGTGCCAGCAGAATGCAAGTGTCCTGGGCCTGGCACCCTTGTGTTCCTTTTGTCAGCAGCGGTGCCTTGAAGCTGTCCCCTTAGGTTCTCCAGTGGGTCTGATCGGAGTGTTGCAGTGGCTTCCCATGGCCCAGGACAGGATACAAGTCCCTGTCGGGCCCTGTGACTCACCCATGGGCTAGGGTGGCCTTGTGTCTCTCTGACCCTGACCGGTAGTGGGGGTGAAGGTTCAGGCCTTGTACACCCAGCGTCGTGTGCAGCATGGTGCAGACCTAGAGGCGAGTCGGGCCTTCTGGCAGGGACTGCATTTGTCTTGTGTCCTGTGGTGCTAGTCCTGTTGCTGCGTGCAGAGGTGGTCGAGAGCACTTGCTGACAAGTTGGGATGAATTTGGGCATGGGATTTCTGTAGAGTCATATCAGGGAAACCACAGTTAGTAGGCCCAGCTGTGCACATGCGGGCACAGGGCGGGTGCTCACTCCTCTGAGGTGGGGTGCTTCTGCGGGTTCTGATTTCATGGTGCTTTCTTTCAGTGGTGATCAAGACAGCCGAGGTGGCAGCGCCCTTGCCCAATGGGCAGCAGACCCTGCCAACACAGCATGGATGGAGAGTGAGTATCCTAAGCCCTCTCTTTGGTCAGATCAGAAGCTTTAACATTTCTCACTTATTTAAAGCTGGGAATGTCCCTAGGTTCCCTGACAGGCCGTCGTTTCTACAGGTGATCACATCTGGCACTTGCCACCTCTCCGTTGCACCTCTTGGTATGGACTTTGGTTGGGAAACTAATGTGTTGACTTGCAGCCCTGTTGGCCACTCTGCTGGGATGGCAAGGCATTCCTGCTGGCAATTCCTAGGAGCCACTTTGTCCTGGACGGTTTTGACTAGAGGTGGCAGTGGTTCAGCCAGCCATGGACAGATTGCAATTCCACATGTGGTTTGATGTCCCAGGATGAGGCCCTTCCCTTCGTTCAGCATGCCCGCCAGCATGCCACATCTAGCATATGTTTTAGATAGATTCATTTCTTTAATTTTTAATGAAAAGTAAAGATTGCTTTTTGATTATGCCTTCTCTGACCCACTGGTCCTCTGACGCTTGCACATCGACTTGGGGGAAACCTCGGCAGCTGCTGCTGAGCACTGGATTACCTCCTGCAAATCCTCACACTGCTCTGCTCATGACTTTGCAGAACACAGATCCTGGCTTAACTAGCTGGTTCTGCCAGGAGCTGCTGAATCACGATCATCGCAGAATTAAATCATCATCTGGCTCTTTGCTGGTGGTTTTATTTCCAATGCAAAATCTTCCCCAGTTCCTCCTGTTACTCACTTACACAGTCCAGTTAATTAGAAGAGTTATACTTGAAAGGTAGTGCTGTGAACAAGTGTCCTTCACCCCTGTCTCAGAAAGGGGCAGTGTTTGCTGGGGCTGCAGTTGTAGTGCCCTCGTGACCCTGAGCTCGCCAGTGACAGCAGCTGCCATGTTCCCAGCTCTGGGCAGCAATGGCAGGGTGCAGGGGGAGCTTCTGCTCGTGTCCTGTACAGGGAGCCCTCACCCTGGGTTTTCCTACGGGAAGACTTGGCAGTTGGAGTGGTCCTTTATAGAGAATGGAACACTAAGTGAGTGAGTGTTTTAGAAAAGTAACCCAGGCTGGGTGCATGGCCATGCCTGTAATCCCAGCAGCTCAGGAGGCTGAAACAGGAGATCACAGTTCAAAGCCAGCCTCAGCAAAAGCAAGGTACTAAGCACCTCAGTGAGACCCTGTCTCTAAAGAAAATACAAAATAGGGCTGGGGATGTGGCTCAGTAGTCGAGTGCCCCTGAGTTCAATCCCTGGTACCCACTCTGCAGCCCGCCATCCCCCGCTTAAAAAAAAAAAAAAAGTAATAGCAAGGTCCTTCTGTGAAACAGACACTTTTCAGTCAATGCCAAGGTCACTGCTGCTCTGACGAGGCCGTCTTATACAGCATGTACCATGTGGCCTGTGCTGCCTGCTCCTGAGGAAACTCACCTTCACGGAGCAGGAGTGGTGCACGAGGTGCCAGCTGAGACATTCGTCCCCCACGTGTGCCTTGCAAGCACCGTGGGGCCGTCGGTCATGTCAATGCTTTCCTGTTTTACATGGCACAAGTGGTTCCCCCTTTATTTCCAAAACTCTGGACGTCACTTTTGTACTTTGTACATCAGAAGGTTTTACGGCCACAGTCTTGTGTAGGAGAGCCATGCAGAGGTGAATAATTGAACACAGGTCATAGGACAGGTCACCTGTTGTGGCCTTCCACAGCTTGTCCACAGAGTGGCATCTCTCATTCCAAACAAAAGAGTCCTCCCCAACCGCAGTGCTTGTCCCGTGGTGGGCCAAAGAAGCCCACTAAAGTGGCTTTTCAAGCCAGTGTGGCTTCTCAGGGGACAGTGGGCCTGGGAGCTCTAGGTGCCTGTGGTTCCTTCAGGGTGGCCCTTACAGCTTCTTCCCTTTTGTTGAAGATCCAGAGGAAGCCATTTACAATGACGTGCCCAGGGAGAATTCAGACTCGGAACCAGGTTTGCTCTTTCTGGACCTGAGCTTAGCAGTCTTTCCCTCTGGGTGCGGAGGGGCTCCTGAGCATGCACAGAACCCCGGGGCCGGGTGCATGTGTGTTCTGTGTTCACCTTCCACATATGGTCCGTGGCTCGCTGCTGTGGTGTGGTAGAACACTGGTGTGCATGCACATATGTGTGGACAGCACGTGAAGCAGGAGTGAAAGATGTGGACGGTAGGAACAAAGACATCAGACCCTTGGTGGCCAAGAAGCCCCAGCCTGTGTCTGAAGATGACATCAGTGGGAAAATGGGGAGAATCAGGATTGGGTGGCATCACTAAGAATTTCCTAGGGTTACAGGAAGACCTAAATTCTCAGAAATACCGACTCAACCCAGGATTAGTTAAACGCCAGTCCACACTAGGCTAATGCCGCAGAGCGGAGCCCCAGATCCAGTGGGAACATGCAGGGCGGCTGGGACCACAGCCCACTGCAATTAGGACCTAGGGGGACAGCCCTCTCCATCTGGGAGACGGCACCAGGGAGTGAGGGAGTAGCCGCTCTCTGAACCTGGACTTGCAGGTTCCTTCAAGAAGGAAGATCTGCTGGCCACAGCCTGGGGAGCTTGCCCCCTTGTGGATGCTGAGGACATACTTAATGTCAGGCTTCTGAGGACGCAGTGCTGAGCCTAGAGGAAAGTGAGGGGAAGAAGAGGTCGAGGCGCATGTGTAGCCTTGCAAGCCCAGGGCCACCCATAACGGTGGCAGCTCCGTGGGGCTCAGCCCTGGGTGGCCCTGGGCTGGGAGGGCGCTGCTGCACCAAGCCCTGAGGCCACCTTTACAGCTGGCCGGGCTCCTTGGTTGCCTCCTTTCGCTTGGTGGCCTGTGAGGGTCCAGTGTGTTTCATGGGTGACTGCTAAGAGAGTGAAATGCAGTGTGAAATGACAAACCGTCGTTCTGGCTGAAGGTAGAAGTGTAAGTTAAGACAGAGCAGCAGTGGTCTGAGAGAGACTGCAGAAGTCCAGACCTTGGTTCTCACGGAAACCGGGAGTTGGATCCAGTTGCCAGTGGGAGACGTCCTCAGAGGGATAAAATGGAGAGCTGTGAGAGAGGGATGCAGAAGTTCTGAAGTAACTGGTAGGAAAAGAAATGCCCGGGCTCTGTGAGGCGACTACTGGGGCCGCTGTGGAGCACCGTCGCGGGTCTGCAGTGCTGAGCCCGGGTTTCCTGACGGCATAGCCCCAGGATACCTAGAGCCCACTCTGACCTGGTTCCGTCACTGTAGGAGGGGCAGCCCTCCCATGTGGAAGGACCCGGGATGCAGGGCCAGTGAGCGTAGAAGGTGAATCTGAGGGACAGAAAGGACGCACGGAGCCCTGGAGCGAGTTCCCAGTGTGCCACAAAGAAGAACAGTGTCAGAGAATTGCTGTTTAGGTCTCCTCCCTGGGTACCAGTCCAATAAGATGGGTAAAAACCACAGACATTTGGGAATTATCAATCACTACTCTGCTACTTGTGGTCAGTTTGAAAACAATGAAAATCAGAAGTAATTTGACTTGAATAATCTAGAAATGTGTAGGGTAGATTTAAGATAATAAAGCTCTCTACATAATAGCATATGTTAAAAATGGATTGCAAAGTCCTGAGTCTGGGTACAGTCCAGTCATGAGAACAGACAGCAGAGTACACTAAGGATGGTGGGAGGGAGGAAAGAAGATACCGGAAAGTGATAAAACAGAATGACACAGCAGCAGGGTTTCAGCAGAGCCCAGGCAGTCCTTGGAAAAGTAGAGATAGGCCCACCCTGGTGGTGCCCTCAGGGGGAGAAGCAGAGAAGGGGAGCAGGGGGAAGACTGTAGAAGACCCAGAGTGTAGGTGCAGCATGTATTTGAAGAAGCCATAGCTTTTCCTCGATAAATTAAAACCCTTAAGTTACGTTTTTCTGTAAGAGTCAGCTGTATCTGAAATTGAAAGCATTAATCTGCAATAATTGAGGATGCTGAATCCATGGCTTGGCTCACATGCAGAACAGTCCCCAGACACAGAGCTGGCCCATGAGCTGCAGGAACGAGCGACCCTCCAGTGCACCCTGTTCCTGTGATGGCAGACGGGCGAGGCTCTAAACTCAAGATGTAGTGTAAACTTGCAAACCCCTCCCTCGAAATCTGGGTGTCCCAGATAAGACAGGAAATGAGTCCAGTGGTGTCCCAGAAAAAAGCAGAATCCCACTTAGCCCAGTGGGTGTGTCCTGGGAGTCGGGTCCTTTCTACAGGGTGAGGGCAAACACACTTCAGTGGCTGTGGGGAAGACTACAGGAGAAGGGGCCTTTCCCAGCCTGACCAGGAATGTGTTCCTGAAATCCGTCAGACTTCTCAGAGGTGGAGTGTCGGATACTCATTAGTTCATCCATTTCTGGAGTGCCTGGGGCCTGTCCACCCTAGGAGGAGCTGTGCCCCCCTCGGGATTCCCCTGCAGGCCAACAGTCCCACCTGGGCCTCTTGATAAGGGCAATTGCCTGGAGCAGGTGATTTATGTAAGTGCAAATAAGGGGGTCCCCCAGCTCACTGCCTACAGGCCAGCTCATCTACCTGGTAGGGTCACTGGCCCTGCCAGGTAGCCTGTGCCCTGGGTCTGCCAGGAGGTGGCTGCCAGGGATGGCTGTGGTCCTGGTTGCCCATGCCCCCTTTGTGAGGATAGCACTGCAGAGAGTTGATGCTCAGGGACCAACTCCCCTGGTTCTCCTTTGCAAGGAAATTCTGCTCACAAACCTTCCCCAAACCTTGTGGCTGTGGGAGCCAAGTGTCTTCGTGTCTTTTTCAAGGTCTGGAAGTATCTTGTTCCTGATGGTCCTCTGAGGTCAGCATGATGACACTTCCCTGGCCAGGATCATGCTGCCCACTGGAGCTGATGCTCTTTGCCTCGAGTGTCCTGCTGGCCCCTGAGGTTTTGAAGAACACTTGGTATTTCCTGGGTAGTGGCTCACGTCTATTTCAGCCCTTTGGGCCACTGTGACAGAGTGCAGTAGCCTAGGTGTCTTAGAGACCCGAGGCATCGCTTGTGTGCAGGTTGGTGTCAGGGCCCCCTCCCTGGTTGCACTCTGCCTTCTCCCTGCGTCCTCTGCGGAGGAGGCAGGCTGCCCCTGGGTCTCCCTACGAAGGGCCCTGACCGCATGCTGAGAACTCTGCCCTCAGGACCACCTGCTGACGCCATGGCAGTGGGGATGCGGTGCCCACACGTGAGGCTTGGCATGAACAGTCAGGCCATGCTTGAGAACCTGTGGCCCCCGCAGGTGGACCTCCAGAAACTCATGGCCCAGGGCCCAGCCCGACTGGTAAAGGGCAAGAGGTGGGGAGGCTCAGGAAGCACAGCGCAGATGAGCCCAGACAGGCTGAGTGTGGACTGGGCAGTGTCCAGCCACGGGCACGGGTCAGCGCTGGTGGTGCCCGTGTCCTTCGGGACAGCACCAGCAGGAGTGACCTGTGCTGACCTGGAGGACCAAGGCTGGTCAGCTAGATGGTCAGCAGTCACTTTTGCCTCTAGTGAGACCAGTGAGGCCTCCGGGCAGGTGTCTGGGTAGGCAGCAGGCGTGCCCGCCACCCTGTGCCTTTTCACCTGTTCAGAGTTCCACGCTCCCGTGTCTCTGAATGAAGCCGATGCAGTGAGCTCAGAGACTCCCTCCTTGGACTCCGAGTCCCAGGGGCGAGGTGCCTCATGGCTCTAGGACAGCTGCCCTTGTGCCCAGGTTCCTCCTAGAGTCTACCTGGTGGCGTTGGCCTGGCCAGCATGTGGGAGGGCACTGAGGGGCTCAGCAGAATCTTGGAGCCACAGAGGCCACCCCGTGCCGGCTCCTCAAGCTGTGCAGCTGCTGTGTATACCTAGATCCCTCCTGGACTTGTGGCCCAGCAGGCCCTGGGCTGCGGCTGGAGGGACGGGCGGGCGGGCGCTGTGGGGGCTGGGTTCAGTCCTCAGTTTTGGAAACCATGAGTCGGAACCCAGGAATTGCAGAGGGTAGATGTTCACGTCGTCATCCACCCTCCAGCGGAGAAAGCCCTGACCAGTGGGAGGCGAAGGAGCCCTGGGGGAGGATCTGGAACTTCCAGGGATTTAAAGTGGCCATTTCCAGCAGAGGCAGATGCCGCCTTCCCCCTGAGGAGTGTGTTCCTCCTGTTCAGGGTTCTTACTCCAAGTTTTACCGCAGTGAAGGACTGAGGTTGCGCGGTAGAGGTCGTAGAGATATGGATTTATCTTGATGCAGGAAATGCCATCTTCCAGGTAGACTGCCCTTAGGTGACCATCTAAGCAGAAGGCTGCCTTCCGTCCTTTGTCCTTGGTAAACTTCAGCCTCATGCAGAGCCACGTGTGCCCCCGAGACGCACAGTTGGGATCAGGAAGGCATGTGTTTGGGGTCTGAGGACGTCCTCTGTCCTCCCGGAGCCCTGGAGCCAGCGGCCACCACTGCGGGGGAGCACCTCGCTGTTCTGCTGATGCCGCTTGTTAGTGGGAATCGTGGCGTCCTGGCACCTGCTGGGAGGAGGCTTGCTCTCGTGGGCATCAGGCCTTGGCCCACTGTAGGAGGCACTGCTCAGCTTCATCCACAGGACACATGCTGTGGGTGGCCCTTGGGGTTTTAACAGAAAGCTCCTTGTCATCGTACTTGGTGACATAAATATGACATGTCTTCACTCATTCTGAAATGACCTATGTGAAGAAGGCATTTAAATACACTAGCAGATTATAAGTTTTATCACCATTTTTAGCATAAAAGCAAACTGTACAGTTGTTTGAAGCAAGTGCACTGTGTCGGTGCTTCAGTATTTCATCTGCGTAGAGGAAATCAGCAGCTGTTTGTCACCCCTCCTCCTAGCCACCCAGCCAGCATCTGCCGTCTCTCTGCCCACCTGCCATCTGCCCATCATCGAGATGTCTGTCATCTTTCTATGCTGTCTGTACTTCCCTGTGACTTTCCTTCATGGAAAGTTTGCTGTTGCTAACAAGTTACTTGGTGTCATTGTGGGGGGCTCCCACAGAGCAATATCCCTGGGAAACGGATGGGGTTGGGGACCTATGAGAACCACCGAGGAGCTGCTCAGTGGAGGAGCCGCTAAGTGGCGCCTTTCCAAGAAGCGTGTCGGGCACTGGGATGTGTCCCGCCCCTGGGCTAGATGGCGAGGTAAAATCACAGCCAGGCTGGTGTGCTGCCTCTCCATTTTAATGTTGTCTTGGTGTTTGTGCACTCAGATGAAATGATTTATGACGACGTGGAGAACGGAGATGAAGGTGGAAACAGTTCTCTGGAGTATGGGTGGAGTTCGAGTGAATTTGAAAGCTACGAAGAGCAGAGTGACTCAGAATGCAGGAACGGAGTCCTCAGGCCCTTCCTGCGCAGCACCCACAAGAAGCAGGTAGGTGTGGGTCTGGCTTGGGTGGCTGTCCCCCCATCGGCACATGCACGGGCTGTGAGATGTGGATTTTATTCACAGGGCACTTATGGGATTGTTTTTAAGACCTCGACATTCAGTTTGGGGAGAACATGAGGTATCTTTGCGTGGGGTGAATGATCATAGGTAATTGGGACATTACACCTTCTTAAGCTCCATCGCTGAAAGGACCCCAGGCAGGCTCCCTGTCCAGGCGTTGTGTGGGTCCTGGTGGTGCTCTGTGGCTCCTGCTTGCTGGGTGTGCCAGGCCCATGCAGCCGGTGGCCTGATGGGTGCCGCTCTGTGTCCTTCAGTGGAGTCCTGAGAGCCCATGTCTCCCCACAGGCAGAAGGACTCGGGACGTGTGGAGGGATGAGTCCCGGCGTCCCAGGCGGCCTGAGACGACCTTTTCCTAAGGAGAGCTTTAAATGTTTTTGTGGAAATCCTACAGGTGGGGTCCAGGGAGGAACTTGGAACCCTCCAGGAGTGAACTCGAGAGCTGGTGGGGCTGTGCGTGGCTGCAGCCTCCTCCCCGAGGCTCCTCTGCAGTGAGGCCTTTACCATGGGTGGGAGCCCAGTTTTTGTTGGTGGGGGTCTTCTGGCCAGGTGTGGGAGGGTCTCTGGGTACCAGTCTGTCCAGTCCCACATACCAGGGTGTGGTCACCAGGCAGGCCACAGGCAGCCCTGCTCTGAGGCTGGACACCTTTGTCCTGTGACTAGTGGCCGTGGCCAGGTTTGTCCCGCTCCCCAGTGACCCCACAACCAGAGGCCGCGTTCCGGATGCGGTTCCCGTCTCTGTGGCTGGCAGGTTACAGGGCTGCTTGGAGCTGTTGTGTTCTCTGAACTCGAGTTGTGAGCGTGGTCAGCTCAGCTGCTCAGGTTTGTTACCAGGCTCCTTCTAGACACCGGGGCAGCACGGGGCTGGGTCAGACCTTCCTGACAGCAGCTGAGGTTTCAAGAGCAGTTCTCGGGTGTAGCATTCAAGGTGGCCTGGAGCACACGAGGGAAACACTTGGTTCTGTCCTGTGGCTTACGTGGCAGCTGGGCCCGTTGGGCATCGCGCGACCGCTCTGCCCTCCGAGGGGACTGTGTTCCCACTCGAGCCCCCAGCACACCAGCAAGGATGTCAGAGAGGGTGCAGTGACTGGGCAGCCCTTCCCTGCTTGGAGGAGCATGCAGGGCTGCACGGGCCTGGCCTGTGGACGTGAAGCCCTGCGAGGCAGCCAAACTGGGTTTCCTGCCAGGAGTACCAGGTAGGGTGTGCACAGGCAGATCAGGTCTCTAGCCTATGAGTTTATATTTTAAAACTGCCAGAGTAAAACGATGAGTGGTGGGGAATCAGGAGGCATCTCAGGCTTTTGTTAAACACGGTCACAGTTTCTCTGGTGGACATGAGAAACGCCCCCAGAGGAGCAGAGGGCTTGGGGGTGTGCATTTGAGATGCTGGTCAGTGCAAAAGAGCCCAGCCCAGCCGGTCAGTGAGAGCCCGGAGCGGCGTGGAGGCAGTCCTACAGGCAGCGTTCCCGTGTGGGGGCTGATGCAGAGGCCTGGTGCTGCCCAGGCCACGGCTGTCCTCCCAGGTGCTGCTGAGTGACGTCGGGTGCTGATGGGTGTGTGGTGCACTTGCCACCTTGGTGGCCAGGGCAGTGTCCTCTGGTGGAGTCTCCGGCACACAGACCTTCACCTCTCCATCAGCAGGGCTGGGCCCAGGAGAGGGGCCAGTGTCCTTCGCCCTGAGGTGCCCTGTGCAGGCAGGGCCTGTTTTGAAGCTGTGTCTCTTTATGCCACAGCTTTCCCATGGCCTCACCCGTTTAAAGGCGCACTGTGAGGAGAAGGTGAGAGGCTTGGTGGCAAGCACGGTGGGCACCATGGAAGGGCGGCAGCTGCAGCGCAGGCGCCAGCGCAAGGTAGTGTGGCTCTTCCCAACCATGGCCAGAGATGCTGCCTGCAGACCGCCGGGCACCCGGCCTCTGTACCACTGGGCTGGAGCAGTGTTCGGGTGCACCCGGCACCTCTGGCTTTCGATGCTGGCCTCTGTGTGCCTTCTACACTCCTTGCCTCACGAGCAGCGGGAGCCGCAGGAGGTCTGCAAGGGTGGTGTTGAGCCTGTGTGCCGGGCAGCGGGTCAGAGGCACAGATCTCCCCAAGGGCAAGACAGGCCCTTGCTGTGCGGTTTGGAAAATATAGGAGTTTCCCATAAATACGACATTGAAGATGATGTGTCGTGGGTTTATTTTTTAAATAAAAATTAATAAAAGTAGTCGGAGATTCTCAGTTTTAATTTCTGCTGCAGTCACTTTCTGTTAATAAAACCCAGATAAACTTATGCTCCTAGGAGTCACCTTTGGCTTGGAAGGGCTGGGGCGTAGCTCAGTGGTAGGGCACATGCTTAGCACCCACGAGGCCCCAGCACCACAAAGAATACTCATAACGACAGTTTTTAAGGGAGTAAAGAATAGCTCCCAGGCCAAGACGTTTCAGAACTGCTGGGTGTGGACACTGCAAAGGTCAGTTCTTTGGATGTGTTTTAAAAGAGCACTGTCAAGTAATTCCCCTCAACCGCATCTTGACCCTGCGCTGTGCGTGACGTGTCCTTCCCTGAATAGCCCTAGCGGCAGGAGGCCCTTCTGGTTGACTCCACAGGACCGAGCAGAGCCAGGGTGGCAGGTCTGGGATGGTGGGTTGCCTCCAGGGCCTCCTAGGGGTCCCAGGCCCTGGGGAAGGGGTGCAGTGCAGAGTAGCCCACTTAGCCGAGCTTGGATCAGAAGACATGTGAAACCAGACCCGGTGGACACCTTTCATTCAGGAAGAAGAAAATCCTGCAGAGCCAGGAGGCCTGGGCAGGGATATGGCCAGGGATGAGCCCCAGGCCACACTGCTTTGCCACCCAGCATGGGGCTGTCCTGTCCAGCAGCCATCCTCAGCTTCACACATGGTCAGGCTGGGCACCAGGTGCAGAGAGCCGCCCAGCTCTGGAGTGAGGAAGGAGCAGGACCTAGAGGGACCTGCAGTGAGTGGATGTGAGGCCCCCCAGGGTGAGGGGCAGAGGCATGTGTGAGAAGACACCCAGCCACGTAGGCTGGCCAGCTGTGGATGGTCCACTGTTGTGCAGGCGTGCAGCGGGCAAGAGTGGCTTCCGTGTTTTGGTAGTTGGAAAGAATGGCCCAGTTCAGGCTGGGAGCTGGAGTCTGGGTGCCTGTGGGGGTGTCTCACAGACTGGGGTGAGCATGTTGGATGGCAGCCAGAGGTGCCCATAGGAAGGAGCCCGGGGCCTTGGGGAGAACCTTTCAGGGCTGCCAGCTCACCGCAGTGCTCTGTCACATGATGTGACAGCTGAGCAGTGGCGTCGGCATGGGGTCCAGGGCAGCGCACCCAGCTCCTGAGGGCCCGAGGGGCCACAGCTCGCTCCTCTCCCATGTCACTGCCGAAGCCACCCCTGGCTTCCAGGGCAGGAGGAGGTAGAACCAGGCCGTGTGGGCTCTGTGTCGGGGACACGTCACTATGACATGAGCGGCAGCAAGTGCTCAGCCGGTGGCTCCCCGACTGCCAGGGTGGGGGTCCTGTGATTGCTGCCCTGGGTGACATGGCCACCCCTTTCCTCCACAGATGGGAGAGCCCCTGCACACAGGCCACATGCCCTGCTTCCTTGCGTCCAGACGCCCGTCTCCAGGCCTCCACACCAGGCCAGGGCACACGGGCATGCCTCTGAGCTCCGCCCGAGTGACTGATCTGTGGCTGGTCAGGGAGTCAGCCTGGTGGCGACTACCATGTGCCTTGTGTGGTCCTTGCCTCATTCCAAGAGTCCTCGAAGCTGCTCTCCAGAGATGCAGCCCACACCTGCCCCAGGGAGCCCTGCGCACAGGGCGTGATGCGAATGAGGCGCTTCTCCTGGATGATCACCTGCACAGCTCCCACGGGGGAGCTTGAAGAAGAACCGCTGTGCGGATCAGGGAGGAAGCCCAGCCAAACACATGGTATCATGGCGTGCTCTCCTGGAGGACAGGGGACTTCACAGAAAGGTCAATGGAGCAGGGTGATGTTTCCCCAGTTATTCAGACACTGGGAACCGGGAAGGCAGGAGGCACAGGGAGGGCGCGGCCATCTGTCCTCCATCCTGTGCGCTCTTCCCTGAGGCGGTGGGCCAGCCCACCGTGCAGCCCAGCATCTGGGCCACCTGCCTGACCCTCTCACCAGTGCAGCCCACCGACAGCTGGAGCTCCATCTGTCCCAGTGACTGTCGGCTCCTGCTGAGGCACAGCCCAGGACGGTGGAAGAAGGTTCCGGGCTTTCTTTAGGAAGGAGAGCTCTCAGAGAAAGGTGGCCTTCAGACTGCACCCTCCCGGCCTCTGAAGGAGAAGGCGTGTGGAGGATGTCAGGCACCCGGCCTACTTCCTGGCCAGCACCTGCTCTGCGCCAAGTGTGACCAGGCCCAGCAGCAGGCATGCTGTCTGGGAAGAGCCGTGTGGCCTCAGGAGCTGGGCGTCTCTGGACATCATGTCTGACCAGCGCCAGCCCTCAAGCCCCCAGGCATGGGCTGAAGCCCCCCGCAGGTTTGCCGACTCGCTGTGGTGAGGGAGACTGGAGCCACGGCTCCTTCTCACGCACGTGGAAATGACGGCCTCCACCTGGAGGGCGTTTGGCGAGCAGAGCCGGGGACACCCCAGCACAGTGCTGCCACATGTGGGTGATCCAGGGAGGAGCGTGTTTGCTGATGGCCACACCATCACACGGCGGAGAAGAGCAAGCCACCGTGGCACAGGGGACGAGGCCGTGAGCACGGGCAGGAAGGCGCCCCTGCACCTCTCCCTGGCAGATCTCGAGGGGGGTGTAGAAGGCAGAGGCAGCCAGGGCAAGACGGCCAGCGAGGGGGCAGGGCAGGGCCAGGCCAAGGAGCATGGGGTCTTCCAAGAGGTCCACTTCCTGGTTTATGAAAATGCTCAGGGACACAAGTGGGGACCCAGTCAGACAGACACACTCCTGCTCCTGAGCAGGATCCAACAGAAACTAAAGCTGACATGGGGGCGGCGGGTGGGCACACAGCGAGGGGCGTGGACGGGAGGAGGGGAGGGAAGGAGGAGGTTCCAGGAGCCATGAAAAGAACAAGCCGATCCCCCACCAGACCCCGCTCGGGCCCCTGCTCTCTGGAGGTGTCTGTTACGGTCACTTTTGCTGCTTGCACGCCCTCTCTGTGGCCTTTCTGCAATTCTGTGCTGAACGGAGACACTGAACCCAGGACCCCTGGGTGGTGACACCTCACTGCTGCCCTGTCTCCTGTTGGGCCGAAGCCCTCCCAGACAGGGCCAGGTAAGGGCACCCAGGGGCGGGCTCGGGATAGGCTGCTCGCCAGGAGGAGCCTCTCTAAAGACAGGTGCCCACGAGTCGGCTCCTGTGAAAGCACTCTGCCGGGAGGGAAGCCACCTGCACACCCTGGTGACACAGCCAGGGCCTCTGTGCTGCTCTCCACTGTCGCTGTGGCTGAGAAATGCGAGGCACTTGGAGGAACCAGGACACTGGCTCCTCGGTCAGTAGGCGGCCCAGCGCTGGCTTCGCGTCTGAGTGGCACAGCCGACACAGCAAGGCCCCGCTGCCCCTCTGCGTCCCAGCAGTAAGCTGCTTCCCACCACAGTCCGGGCTGCAAGTGCATCTCGACGTAAGGAACGATTACAAGGGAAACAGGAGCTCCCAGGGATCAGCCCCTCCCCAGGAGGAACGAACAGGGGAGCTTCCTGTGGGACAAGGTTAATAGATGCTTGCACAGGACCCCAGGGGCTTCCCCAGCTCCCCCAGGTTCCCCCCCCCCGCCCCCCCGTGGCTTTACAGGTGAGCACAGTGCAGCTCTGCAGGCTTTGTGATTAAAGTAGCAAGTACACAGAGGACCCAGATAGGGACTGGGAGGAAGCATTCTGTGTTGGGTGGAAAGAGAAGCAAACAAAGGTTAATGTAGTTAGTGAAATATTTCCAGTTATTTCAGGCAACCCTTTGCAATATCACTAATGTTTTTGCACATTTCACCCTTTTCTGGAGGAAAAGCAGCCTCTGTGTTTGAAATCAAGGAATAGAAGCCTCGCAGCCTCCGCGGCTGTCCCTGGAAGACCCAGCAATGGCACGGAGAAGTCCTCACGTTGCACTCGGAAATCCAGAGGTGAGCTGCATCTTTCTCTGAGCTGGGCATGAACAAAAATCACCCAGGCAGAAACAGATCACCAAACAAAGCCCTTGGGGACAGCCTCCTGGGGCTCATGGTGCCAGTCCTCACACAGGGGTGGAGACATGTGGCTGCAGGCATTATTAAGAGGCGGGGCTACAGTTTGGAGTCTGCCCTGGAAAGGACTTCCAAGACTTCTGGGTGAAAGTCCCGCCCTGCAGGAGGCCTGGAGGCAGGTGGGGATGACACAGACAGGACAAGGCTCAGCATCCCAGAAGGGCCCCCAGCAGAGCACGTGCACCTGCAGCCTGGCAGCCCCAGGGCCAGGCGCTGGGCAGCCCGCTGGGTTGGGATGTGCCGCTGCCTTGCACAAGTGTCCTTCTTTCTGCTCTGTTGGGCACACTTTGCACATCTGCCCACCAGAGAGGGACTAGGCTCCTCCAAGACGTCAGGAAGAGAAAACAGGTGGGAGTGGCCGCGAGGGAGAGAGCAGCTGTGTCCCACAGCCTCCTCAGCCGGCCTCCGGCACCTTCTGTCCTTACTTGCCAAGCTGCAGACGGGGTATCCCGAAGCTTCTGCTGCTGCTTCTGCTCACGCTACATGTGACTTCCTGCCCCCTGACAGGAGCCCAGGGCGCCTCAGGGAGCTGGATATGCAGGGTTCACTTCCCCGGGTTGCCCAGGCCAAGGTGTCCAGGTGTCCCAGGGCGGGGCTGCCCTGAGCCGCAGCCCAGCAGGAGGCAGAGGTGCTTCGCACCAGCGGCTGCCCCTTCTTTGCTTACCCTTTTGGTCCACCCCATCCAGCCCAGTGTTGCCTGGGGACCAAGACCGCCTGTTTGCCCAGGACCTCCCATCGTCGCTGCCCTCCCTCCTGCCGGGCAGCCACCATGGCACCTCTGGGGGCCTCCTATATGCATGGCTTAGCCTTCTTTGTCTGACTACCCATGGTCCCAAGGCCTCTGCAGGGCTCCATGACCCTGGAGTCAGGACCAGGATCTGAACTCAGCCCTCCTGGCCCACAGGAGATGGCCTCTCAGGCCACCCAGCCTCATGAGCTTCTCCAACTCTCAGCCCTGTGTCCACAGTGAGGACCTCCCACCCCGCACTGGCCTCGCCTTGCTGACTGGCCCTTTGGTGACTGTCTGCAGCCTGCAATGCTGGTTGCAGGGTCCAGCCACCTGATATTGGTCCTCTGTGGCCCCTCAGCCCTGTGCAGGGCTCCCATCGGCTCATGTCCCTGTGCCCCCTCCCATGGTCAGCACCCCAGGGCATTTGCATCTTCTCCCCTCAAGGCACCTGCCCTTCCTTCCCCCAGGGGGCCGTCACTCCCTCAGCCCCCTTTCCCTGACCACTCTGTCCTCGCCCTCAATCTCATACCTGCTTTATTTTCCTGCTGGGCACGTGACAGTGCTACGGGATCTGTGGGTGGAGGCCAGATAAGGCCCGTAATCTCCGAACCAGAGGCTGCCGCCTCACATGCAGAGGGCTGTGCAGGTGGGATTAAATAAGGATCTTCCAGTGGGAGATCGTCCTGGATTATCTGGTGGCCACTGTCACCACAGGGTCCTCAAAAGAGGGAAGCTGAAGGTCAGAGTCAGAGAGGTGGGCACTGCGTTACTCCGAGCCCTGAGGGTGGAGGAAGCCACTGGAGCACAGGTGGCCCCAGAGCTGGAATAGTCAGGAAAATCTGCCCTGCAGCCTCCAGAGGGACCAGGCCCCACCCTGCCTGTGGCCTGTGGGACGTGCGGCCGTGAGGACTGCCATGTTTCATGCCATTTAAGCCCTTAACTGGGTGGCAATTCGTTCCCGCAGCAGCAGGGGTCTGATCCCTCCCCTGGCAGGTGCTGCAAGGCTGGGCCCCTTCCAGGTGGCCATGTCTTGTGGCACCCAGCACAGGGCTGGGCACACAGGGTGCTGTGCGGTGTCTGTGGATGAATGAGCACCTGGTCCAGGTGGCCCGGACTGCAGGAGTGGTGGCCTCTTCCACGGCCTGTTCCACATGGACCCTGTCCCTTCCTCCCCACACCTTGACAGTCCTTCTGGAGGCAGACCCTTCTGTAGCCCAGGGCCTGGGACAGGGGCGTGGGGTGACTGGACAGAGTCCATGCTGGCCACCTTGTGTGGCTTTAAGCACCAACCCTGGCTCAGCATCAGGCAGAGCTCCTGGGAGGGTGCCTGATGCAGAGTGAGATCCAGGGGCTGCAGGCAGGGGATGGTGCATGGCCAGCATCCTCTGTTCACCCTCTGGAACCTTCTGTCCTGAACACTCCCCAATGGGACTTCACTAGGACACCAGGCTCTGAGAGTGGCTAACTTGTTGGAGGACACATAGCCGCAGGCAGCAGAGGAACTTGGGCTAATGATTGTTCTGGAAAGTTCTCTGGGTTATATTAATCTGGGCTGGGGAAAACCACCAAGTCAAGGTTACAGGGGAGGCCATCCTGGGGGCGGTGCATCAGCGCTGACCTCCTGGTATGGCTTGCCCCTCCCTCAGCGTGAGTCCATAGCTGTGGGCTCTGCTCCTGCAGCTCCAAGGCAAGATAACTGGACAGTGAGAAAAATCCTGCTCAGCCTTTGTCTCAAAGTTCTCAACTCGCTGCTGGGGGCCACTTTTCACTTCAATACACAGATGGTCCCCCCGATTCTGCTAATGAAAAATCCTCACACGCTACAAAAACAGACGTGATCATCTGTTTTCCAACATTCTGAAAAAGCCCACAGAGGTGTAAGGTGCTACAAAAATGAGAATAATTAGCTCGTGCCATCTGTGTGGAAAGAGAAAAAGGACCCCCTGCCTCCGGTCCACGCCACAGCCTGGGGCTCTGGGAGGGCGAGGGGGTCTCGGGAGTGGCAGATGCCACCGTATGTGGGTGTCCTCTTTTCTTCCTTAAGAACCTGCGTGCTCCCCTGATAACCTTTTAGTGGCCAAAGAGACTACCGGGAAGAAGTGACCAGGGCTGGGGCGTGGCTCAGGAGGGACGCCTGCCTGGCATGCATGAGGCCTACGCTCATGACCAATCTGATGTTTGGATGGCACTTCTGGTGGTCTGGGGTCAGTAAAGCCCCTGGAAGTGGCCAGCTGTACCCTCTGGTGCTGGGGCTGTGCCTGTCTCCTTGCTCATTTGCCGGGCTCTGACTCTGAGACTGACACTATTGGGTAATGCTCATGGGTGGGAGCCACGGAGCTGGTGGCCCTGTAGGGGTCCTGGCCAGACCCTAGCCCATGCTCTGTCCATCTCGATGGGGACCAGCCTTTGCTTTTAATGCCCAATCTCTATCCCGTGCTGGCACTTCTGTAATATATGGTAACAGTGAATTGTCAGGAGCTGATCCCAGGCCGGGCCCTGCAGCAGATCCCCCAGCACTTCCCTGGACCTCTGTGCCCATCTGGTCATGAACTCTAACAAGCTGCCTATGGGCAGGGGCCCGGCATGGCTTGGAGAAGCACCCACAGTAAGCCTTCCTGGAGGAGGTGACACAGGGACCCGGGGCAGGGGGTAGGAGCCTCAGAGGAGTGGGACAAAGGAGGAGCCCCCACTGTCTTCCCCGACCAGCCTGGCCAACACCCAGCTCCCTGCTCCAGGCAGCCAGCCCTGAGATGGCACCCTTCCCTGCTTCCTATGCACAGGGTGCCACTCCCCCCTCACCAAGCAGGGCCAACTCGTGACCACTAGAAGTCCACAGAAATGACCACGGATGGCTTGCAAGACTGGGCCTTCCACCTGTGGTCTCTGGATGGCAGGAGGGTTCCCAAGCAGCCGTGGACAGGGACCCCGTGGAAGGACCCGGAGCCTTTGCCAGCAGCCAGGTTGGAAGCAGCTGGATCTCTGAGCCCTGCCGAGCCTTCAGGCGGTCAGCTTGACCGGAGCCAGAGCAGCCCACAAAGCCGCTCCCCAGGTCCTGAAGCACAGGTCGGGGGGCCGGAAGTGCTAACTTTGGGGTGATGGGTTACTTTGGATACTCGACCACTCGTAAGTGCACGAGGTCACTTTCCACGCAAAGAGGGATCTAGCCAGGCAGCCCACCTCCCTCCACTCCCGGGAGGAGCCCCACTACCCAACGGGGGCTCCCACATGCACCCTCACACCTTGCTGCTCTTCCTCAGCCTGCAGCATCCTGCCCGTGTCCCCCAGGTTGGTCCCTGTGGGTCCCAGCGCTGACCTCCTGGCAGGCAGAATGGCTCTGGCCATCAGTGTGGCCCTGCCACAGGCCTAGCAGGCAGGAGGGCAGTAAGTACAAAGGACGGGAGTCCTGAGGCCGAGTCCACCGCCTCCCGGAGGACGGAGGGTCTTGCTCAACAAGGCAGCAGCAGGCGGCCCCATCCCCCACCTCGTGGCACCTGTGGTATCTGGGGACCGGTCAGCCGGACTCGCCCCAGGGCCTCAGGGCACCTTCCTGGCTTCTCCTTACACCAAGATCTAGTCTGGCTTTTCGTCCACGTTTCAGGGAGAACAACAGAGGAGGCTGCCAGAGCCGGGTTCTGAGGGGTCTGCTGAGGGCCACGCAGGAGGCTGGGCAAGGTGGTGGCGGGTCCCAGGGACATCCAGCCGCACTGACATGGAGGAGGAGAGCCGCCACACAGGGCCAGGTTTATCTCCAGCATTCGAATCCAAACAGCAGCCACTGAGCAGTGAATCACCTGGGGTCTCTGTAGAGCAGACCCCCCACAAGAAGCACGGCTACTTCATAGGAATTAGGTCACTGATCCAGGGCCCAGCACACCCCCACACAGCACAGCCATGGGGCAGGGAAGAATTATCTACAGAACACAGAGTTCTGTGCCACAGTGTTGGCAATTTCGCCAAACTTGGGGTGCTCAGAATTACAGGTTTGTTCCCCAGTCTTCCATAAAGCAGGGCCAGGGCAGGGGTCTGCCTTCTCAGCTGCTCCTGCACACACAGTGCCCAGCCCTGGGGGACATGGCTGTCTGAGTGAGCAATGGAGGGAGGGGCAGAGGTGGAGGGAGTGGGGAGAGGTGGAGGGAGGGGAAGAGGTGGAGGGAGGGGGCAGAGGTGGAGGGAGTGGGGAGAGGTGGAGGGAGGGGAAGAGGTGGAGGGAGGGGGCAGAGGTGGAGGGAGTGGGCAGAGGTGGAGGGAGTGGGGAGAGGTGGAGGGAGTGGGCAGAGGTGGAGGGAGTGGGGAGAGGTGGAGGGAGTGGGGCAGAGGTGGAGGGAGTGGGCAGAGGTGGAGGGAGTGGGGCAGAGGTGGAGGGAGTGGGCAGAGGTGGAGGGAGTGGGGCAGAGGTGGAGGGAGTGAGCAGAGGTGGAGGGAGTGGGGCAGAGGTGGAGGGAGTGGGCAGAGGTGGAGGGAGTGGGCAGAGGTGGAGGGAGGGGCAGAGGTGGAGGGAGTGGGCAGAGGTGGAGGGAGGGGCAGAGGTGGAGGGAGTGGGGAGAGGTGGAGGGAGTGGGGAGAGGTGGAGGGAGGGGCAGAGGTGGAGGGAGTAGGCAGAGGTGGAGGGAGTGGGCAGAGGTGGAGGGAGGGGGCAGAGGTGGAGGGAGTGGGGAGAGGTGGAGGGAGGGGGGAGAGGTGGAGGGAGGGGGCAGAGGTGGAGGGAGTGGGCAGAGGTGGAGGGAGGGGGCAGAGGTGGAGGGAGGGGGCAGAGGTGGAGGGAGGGGGCAGAGGTGGAGGGAGTGGGGCCGAGGTGGAGGGAGTGGGGCAGAGGTGGAGGGAGGGGCAGAGGTGGAGGGAGTGGGCAGAGGTGGAGGGAGTGGGCAGAGGTGGAGGGAGGGGCAGGGCCAGGAGGCCCAGATGCAGACACCTGAGCCCTTGCCACAGAAGGCCACTGCATCTGTTGCCAGTGATGAGGGCCTCAGGGTGATGGCTGGGGCTGCTGGGGGTCTCGGGTTCCTCTTGATTTCCTTGGCCCCCTCAATGCCCCCCAGTAACCCCAATCCAAAGGCAGCATTGGCCAGCTGTACCTTAGTCCCTTGGGCTAAGCCCCAGTCATAGGGGGAACAGGGAGCAGCTCAGCCCCCTGCGGTGAGCAGGCCCCTCATACCCACACCCAGCTGGGCAGGGGAATCCGCAGGCTCCTTAAGGGAACAGGAGGCTCCCGCCCTGCACCTCTCGCAGGGGTGGGCAGCTGGACGTGGGTTTGTTGCTGGTGATGTGGTTCTCACTGTTGGCACAGCTTGTGCAGCAGGGCCAGGCTCTGGGCTATTCTGCGGGCGTCGGTGCATTTAAAGCCCCCTGCTTCAGACTCAGGGCTGCTGTGGGCAGAGAGGGCAGCCTGCTGGTGGCAGCCGGGCTGGGAGCCCTGGCAATGTGGCAATCGCCTGCCTTTTATATCCACCCCATCTGGACCCTCGGGGCTCAGCCCATGAGCCTGGGTCTCCTCGGGGAGGTACCCTGGTGGCGGTGGGAGAAGGCATGGCCCCTGCTTCTCTGAGCAGCCTTCAGTGGCCCTGGCCTCAGGATGGAGAGAGGCTGTTGGGACGGTGGCCTGAGCACCTGCAGCCCTCATAGCCCTGCCGGCTGGAGCCCCTAGAACAAGGAGGTTGCCACACACGTAAACCAAATGCCAATGAGGGGACTCCGGGCTGTGGGCCCACGCTGCAGAGCAAGGCAAGGCTGCCCTGGGGAGCCTCACACACCACCTGCCCTGGCTGGGGGTGTGCAGCTTCCCGGGTCCCCTGGAGTTCCTGGTCCAAGGGCCAAGGACCGTGGCCTGCGCAGGTGTGCCTGTCTCCATGGAGAGGACGGCGTGGCTGGGCCGAAGCCCCCAGGGCGTGTGCAGGGTGGAGGTGTGACCAAGATGAGGGGCCACAACCGTGAGGCTGAGCACCAGTTCACTGGGGTTTGGGGCAGCCTCTGACGCCCTGGCTGGCACTGGAGGACATTTGGCACGATTTGTAGACAGCTGGGGTTGTGCTGCTGGTGTCTAGTGGGCAGAGTCCAGGGATACCACTCAATATCCTCAATATCCAGAGCAGCCCCCACAGCCACCAAGTGCCCTGCCCGAGCTGGAGATCAGAGAGCAGCAACTTCACAGGTTAAAAATCCGTATTTCCAGCTTGTCTTCAAAATTCAAGATTGTCCAGAGGGGCCCTGATGCTCCACCCACCAGGATGCAGCTGCCAGCCCCCAGAGAGGCTGCACTTCCTCTGGATGTTAAGAGGGGTGGCACCCGAAGCACACCAGCCTCAGCCTGGGGAGGGGCGGGAGGCATCGAGCCCGACTGGCCTTCCCCCGAGGGGACATCTCTTCCCTGCTCAAGGACAGGGAGGGATCCTGGGCACCAGTGGCAGCCCCAGCCCCTGTACCCCCTCTCACTGCTCTTCAACCTTTCCTTTGTGTTGGGAAGGCTTAATTGGGAGTTCTGAAAGGTCAGAATTAATATTTCCAAATGGAAAACACAAGGTACAGCAGCTCTGAGTAAATATGGCTCAAATCCGTGTTCTCAAAATTACAAGAAAACGACGAGACTCGGAGGGGGCTGCACAGAGCGGGCTCTCATAAGGGCGGCCTCCTGATCCCGGCACCGGAGCAGCCCCTCCAGGGCCAGACCAGCCACCCCACTCTCTCCTGGTGGACACGGCTGCCCACAGCTAGTCCTCACCCTGGGACCCCCGGCTCAGGGATGAGCCCCTCCCCACCAGGCAGTTGCTGGACAGATGACGTCTGCTCAACACTGTCACCTGTGTGGGCAGGGTCACCTACACCCCACAGGCGCCCCCTCTGTGGAAGTCGAGGCCGCAGCCACTGCCACCCTCTGACACATCGAACGCCAGGTCGCCTTCTCCCGACACCCAGGGCCCCTTTCCTTTTGCCCGTGGGTTGTGCTTGCTGCCTGGGCCCCACGTCAGGCAGGACTTCTGAGACCTTGGGTCCCCACCCAGACAGCAGCCCTCATCATAAAGCAAGAACTCAAACACATGAGGGCAGGGAGGAGGGCCGGGCCACCTGCCCAGCTTGTCCCAGGAACCCCAGTGATTGTCAGCACGGTCCCTGCTGCGTCCGTAGTGTCCGATGGCCCCTGTAGTTCCATAAGCCCCCGCCCAGCAAGGTGCAAGTCCAGCACGAGGGGTCATCTCTCTCATGGTCATGGCTGCATTCCACAGTGTCACACCAATCATGGCGCACAGACGTGGCCCATGGGCAGGCCGAGCAAGAGGGAGCCCCCGTTGCACCCACTGTCCCCAGGGACGTCCCGCTGTGGCAGCCACCCTTCAGGCACATGATTTGTAGGAAGGTAGCAGAGATCAAGAGCTCCAAACCTCAGTCAAACAGAGCAGCAGATTAACCACAAAGTCCATCAAAACACTTTGGGAGAAATAACCTGCGAGGCTAGACACAAACCCCCGGGCCCTCTCTGCTGATGGTGTGGCCCAGAATGGACCGGCAGGGCATTGTAGAGCTTGTAATTCTGTGATTCTAAGACACAGACGCAGATGGCCACGACAGTGCATCCTTACGGTCAGCGTCCCCTGGCTTAGATTTGGGCAGTGCCGGAGCAGGCCTGAGCCCAGCCTTCACGTGTGGCAGAGTGTCAGCATCAGGACTGGCACACAAAGGCACCACACCATGTTGGTGCCCCTGGCTGCGGGCGGAGGACCACCTCTGCACCCCTGCTCTGTCCTCGCACTGGCCCTGCCAGGGTCACCAGGTGGGTAACCACAAGCCACTCTGCCATCTTCGTGTGGTTCTCAAGGAGCCCAGTTGGCCACAGAGGTCCCATGAGAAGGCCCCCTGGGCTTCCTGGAGGAAGCGGCCAGGCCCGAGCACATCATGGCACCTCGGCCCACTCAGCGCAGGGCCGAGGACAGGGGAAGCTGGATAGAGAGCCCTTCCCTCCCCAGGGGCCACGCAGAGGGCTCATTCACCCCAGTGAGCAGACCCGCCCAGGCTGCCCAGCACCTGGGCTCTGGCTTCTGTCCTGGTCCCTGCCCTTTCCACTTGGACTAACGGCTGGATCCTGTCCCCGCCTGTCCTGGTCACCCTTCATCACAGCCACAGGGTCTCTGCTGGCCCTTCCCCCTGCGGCCTCCCCCTCCCCCTCCTGCTTTACTGTGGTCTCCTCCGTGTGCTCCTCTGCCCCCTGTCCCCTGGCTGGCGGGGACCTGCCCTGGCTCACTGCTGGGCTCCTTCCCACAGGTCCATGCTCAAGCCCACGCACAGGAGGGGATCGGAAGGCCCAGCAGGGGCCTCGGGGGCTTCACACCTGCAGGAGCCCGGGACAGGCTGGTCAGCTGGAGGCTGAGGCAGAGCAGGGGAGGCCGGGTGTGGGCACCCATGGAGGGCTGCACTGCCTCCTCCCTCGTGCAGGCCCCACCCATCAGAGACACAGAGAGGACGCAGACTGGACTCAACAAGGTCAGCACAGACTCAGGAAAGCGGGCTTTCTAGCCAGGTCATGATTGTAGCTGCAGCTCTTCCCTGGCAGCCTGGTGGCTCCCTGACTTTTCCACTTCCCATGCGGGCTGAGCCGGAAGGTCCGGAGTGTCCACTGGCGTCCCTGAAGGAAACCATCCCAAGGCTGAGCCTGGCCAGGCCCCTAACTGGCCCCTGGATCTTGGGTTACTCTGTGGCTGCATCCACCATCTCTGGGGAGCACCATGAGGGGGGTTTGCCAGGTACCCCAGATGGCAAACGGCCTCACAGTGACTCAGCTCTAGGACAACTCAGGTGTGGTGGGGCCACTTGAGCACATTGGATCCCTGGTGGCCAGGCGTGTGCGGGAGGGGGACGGGTGGGAGGTGAAGCAGAATGAAGTGGGCCTCTCACGCGCCTCTCTGCACCGAGCTGGCCGGGAGCCTCTCCAGGGGACGGCGGGCCCTGCTTGTGGAGGGCGGCATCTGCTGAGCCATGGCTGCCTCTCCTTGCCTGGTCAACCTGCACCAAGCACCCATCACTCCCACAGGTATCAGTTCTGGGGCAGCATCACCACCTGGGAGGCGTGGCCTCAGAGCACGAAGATCCTGCTCTCAGAAAACACGGCTGCTTGGATCTTTGCATGTAGCCGGCAGTAGAATCGCCACCCATATTTTCTGCACGTATCCAGAGAAGTGTCACCCCCTCGTGCCGCATGTCGGGAGCTGAGGGAGTGAAGGATTTGTGTCAGCCCCCGAGGCACGTCAGGCCTGCTCCAGCTCTTCGGTGGCACATGGATCTGAAACGGTGACATTTCCCTGCAGCTCTGTCACCACTATCTGCTCGGTGTCACTGCGAGGTGGAAAAGGCACCATGGTGGCCGTGTGCCGAGGAGGGAACCATGGCCAGTCCCCCTTCCCCGTGTGTGGGGAGGGGACGGCTGGTCCTCTTAGGAAGCAGGAGAATGAAAATTTCAGGTGGCTCCACATGCTGATGTCACCTGGCTGGGGATCCCTGAGACCTAGTGCCCTGCGCCGCAGCCCTCCTGGAAGTGTCTTCATCATCTTGGGGACCCTAGGGCCCCAAGGAACATCCAGGAAAGCAGCTCCCTTTTCAGTTTGAAACCCCAGCTCACGTGTCATCAGGGGGTGACTTAGACACGTGGCCCCCTTCGTCCTCTGCCAGGGGTCATCCTTGTATGTCACCTTGACCTCAGTGGGGGGGATTTCTTCTGTGCATTAAACCTGGCGAGGGAGGAGGTGGGCAGTGTGGACGCAGCCCCTTAGCTCCTTGCTCAGGAGAGAGTGGAGCAGTTACCCCCTGCCTGCCCCCATGTCCTGCTCACAGGAAGTGGATCCCAAGGCGCTGAGAGGCGTTTCCAGGTGGAGGGTGCCTTGGAGCTATTCAGGATCGCGAGTCCTCACGGCACGGAGGCCTGTCACAGCACCGTCATGGAGAGGGCACCTCCGTCTGCTTGGGGTAGCTGTGTGCTGACGCTGGTCCAGCAGCCGGGCTCGAGGCCTTTCCCCCTAACATTCCTGAAAATCCTGAGCAAGCATATGACGGAACAGAGTGTCACCCAGGAGGTGACACTGCTGCAGGAAGCAGGGGGGCGGATGAGAGGCCAGAGGTGGTGTGGCAGGGCTGGGCTGCCACGGGGCAGGGGTCCTGGTGGCAGGGGACAGAAAGGCTGACACCTTTGCCTGACAATTGTGCACCTAGCTGTCTGATTGTGACCCCCCGGGGATTCCCCTCGCTCCAAGGAGCCCAGCAGCTTCATCAGAAACAGCCGGAGTTTTCAGCCGGGTCTGGGTCGTGGCAGGAGGTCCGTGAACACGGCTTGAAGGGATGCCCAGGGCAGTGGACCAGGGACAGCCTGGTGGCCCTTCCCACCTTCTTCATCTCAGGGGCCCCTCTTGCTCTCTGGCAGGTCCAGCACGTGACCAGTCACTCTGGGTAGTTACGGGGGGGGAGGGGTGTACCCGTCGGCGTGGTGGGGACTGGTGCAGGTCTCACACACCCCACGCCACCCATCAAAACCCAAGCAGCCCTTCCCTGTCTCCCTCATGGGCCATTTGAGTTGATAACTGGAAGTTCTCTTGTCACAAAGCCGCCAACACTATGAGCTCAGAGGCTTTCAGGACAATGTGCTCACTTTTGACCAAAACCCTCCTGGGCATTTTCAAATTCCCATCTAGTGTTTGCCGAAACCCCACTGGACGCTGGTAGAAAACAGGGCATTAAAACAGAATCTAAATCCAATTTTCTAATCAATTGCTACAGAAATGTGTGTAAGTGGCTGCAGATTGAGTCCCCAGGAGCCAGATGGGCTCTGCGATGCTGTGAAGTTGTCACCCACTTGCCCCTGCCCCTCACACCACCCCACGTGGTGTCCCGCTGGCACAGACGCAGATCCGAGAAAACTTCCTGACCAATCAATAAATGCTTATGAAGAACTGGGGCTGACACGCACCACAGGGCACGGGCACGCAGGCTTGGATGGAGGCCGAGTCTTTGTCTCATCTTATTTTTCTCCTTTAAGCCTGGAGGTAGATCAGCCTCAGGTCAGCCTATCTTTTCAAAATAGATCCTTTTATGAAGATGCCAGGATGGAAACAAAACGTCTTGGTATCTCTGAAATTAAATAAAATTCCCTGTAATAAATTCCTTGATTAAACCTAAGAACCTGATGAAAGCATATATAAAAGCAAGTTATACACACCCACACACACTGACACACAGGCTGACACACACACTCACACACACACACACACACACCTTGTCTCTCGTTGGACTTCATTTTACCTGCCTCTAGAAATTTCTTTGCACCAAGACAAGGTGAAGAATTTTACACACCTGATATTTGTATCAGTACCCATATGCATACACACCCACACACACTTAACATCTACACCTGTGCATACACACAGATGCTTAACACACACACACACACATGCACACACACCCACACACCCACTATCTGTACCTCATTTTCACACCACACAGACATACCTCGTCTCCCCCTCCAGGTGTGCATAGATGCACACACGCACACCTAACATCTACACCTGTGCATACACACAGACGCTTACACACACACACACACACACACACACACACACACACGAGGCCTGAGCTCCAGGTTACTCAGGGCTGAAAGTGCTTGTTAAGAAGCTTTGGGGGACACGGCTTAGGGGTGAACTGGGAAGGCAGGTGGGGTCACGCCCCACTCCTGGAGCTCTCGAGGTGGACTCAGCAGGGAAAGGGCCGGTGCTCTATATCCTTGTCTCACCAAGGGCAGGACATCTGGGCCACCTGCAAGGCCCAGGCCCCTGGGCCCTGCAGAGCCTGGGGTGTGCCCCCAGCCCCGGTCACTCCGCAGCTGTCTCTGGTTGGACCCAGCTGTTTCCTCAGGTCTCACAGACCCTGGAAAGCTGCAGCCATCTTTTCTTGGCTCTCCAGGCCCATGTGCCTTTGTGTCAACCCAGCAGTGTGAGCCTCAGGGCTTCCCTCACAGGGGGCTGGACACTCGTGGGGACAGGTGGTTTTCCTGTGGTCTGGGGGCCCAGTGCCCAGAGAGTCTTCCTGTACTGTGTCCTGATCCAGGGGACCTGCCAAAGCCTGGAGTTCCGGGCAGGCTGGGAATGCAGGGCACTGCAGACAAAGTCCTCAGGAGACACACATGGCATGCCAGCAGGCGGCATGCACGGCCAGGTGTGTGCACAGTCCTTCCAGGCCCTCGGCTTCTCCTGCTGACCCCATCTCCCACCACCCTGACCTCACTCGCATCCCTCCGGAACTGGGCTTGGACTGCCCTGAGCACCCAGAACACCCGCTCATGGAGACCTCCCTCCTAGCAGCCACCAGGAGCCAGCCACCTGGGTCCCCTCACTGCAGACACCACCCAACACTCACGTGTATCCAACCAAATTGACAACACTAGTCCCAACCTCCAGCACTCTGATAAAGTTGGGTGTCAGTAGTGGCCCCCACAAACAGGAGACATCCAGCCTCATGGAACCTGGCACCCTCCCAGACACGCTAGGAGGGAAACTGAGTTGACAAGCAGATGGCTTTGACTTTGGAAGAACACGGCCCGTTGTGTGCCTTTCCACCCTGCCCTGCCCTCCCACAGGGTGGGGGTTCCCAGTGTCTGAGCTCACGGGGACATGTCCCCACTGGGACAGGCACCCCTGTGTCTGAAGTTTTTCTGCATCACATCCACGGCTCTCGTTTTCAGAAAAGCCATCGGAAGACACAGCCAGGAGGACTTTGGTCCTGGGAACACTTGGCAGGTGATGCCAGGTCTGGGCACGTGGCAGGAGCTCAGGTGGTGGCCTGCAGGGGCAGACAGCCTGGCCATGTGCAGACGTGTCGGTGCAGAGTCATGGCCGGTGCTGGGCTGCTCCTCTGTGGTTCCCTCACGCCTGCTCATGGTGCGCGGGGACGGAGCCGGTGAGAGTGGCGCATGGTGAGCCAGGGCCTTAGCGGATTGATGCCACCCCCAAGTGTCCCAGCAACCATCGTGCCACCCAGAACGAGTCCATGCCAGCCCTGGTGGTGGGTCTGGGGCGGGTGAGGAGGGAGGGAGAACTGAGCTGGGGGTCACCTTGCTTTGAGGATCTCTGCACGGCTGCTTACCTGGTGGGGTGGAAGGGTAAGCGATTGTGTAAGCCTGCTGTCACACTATCAACCCCTGACATTCCAGCTTAGCTGAGGCAGCCGCTGGCCAGCCAAGGCCCAAGGCCCTGCCCACAAACCCCCTCCTCTGCAGGAGGCAGCTGGTCCTCTGTGCCCGCAGGTCCCATGGGGGGAATCACCTCAGCAGCTTTGAAATCGTTTAAAACGGTCGCTCTGTACTGAAGACACAGACTTCTTGTCATTATTCCCACACAGCCCAGCATGACAACTATCTGCATGGATATGCTTGGGATTGGATTTAAGGGCTAGGGAGGGAGTGGCTCCTGGACCCACCCTCATGGAGGCCGAGGGGCAGCTATAACCACCAGAAAGTGCCAGGTAATCTTACAGTTTTTAATGCTGTGACTTGAATTCCTGCTCTGAAGGGAATCGGGGGTTAAACTGCCCTAACCCGACCCAGAACTGCCCACGGTAAGGTGGGCTCGGGTGGGCTCTGGACACAGTGCAACTCTAGTTCACATTTCTATTTTTCTTTAAATAAGTTTTTGCCTCATTGAGTGCCCACGGACTAGCAGGGGCTCCTGCGATAAATACTACCTGTCAAGAATTCCCTGTGATTAGACTTTAAGGAGGAAAGAATTTCCAAATCATTTACTTGGGAATTTAAGAAATCCGAAGTGCATTTGTTTGCCGGAGAGGAAGCCCTGGCCTACTTTACATGGTCAGATCTATTTTTAAACATTTCTTCTTTGAACTTAAAACTGCCCCTAAAAATACCCCCCTGGCTGGTTTGTGGAATTGAGACAGAAGCACCGAGTAAACTCTGCTGAGTCACAAGTGCCTGCCGCTGGCTGTGGGCCTGGGGCCTCCCACCTGCCTTGCTGCCTCCCAGGATAAGTGTCCACGGGAGAGACTCTGGGCTGCGGAGGAAACTGATCTTAACAGATCACTTCAACAGGGAAGAAAGGGATAAAAAGACACTGTCCAGTTCTGTCCAGTGGATGAGGCTGGGGTTGGAAATCTGAAGGGAGGAAGCACTGGGGAGAGGCACTGCTGGGCCCTCTGGAGTGCTGGACTTAGCACTTCAACATGGCCAGTGAGATCTGATGGGACCAGCCTGGGCAGGCTGGGGGACGCTGGTTTATCTGCCTTTTCCCAGCGGTGGCTGTCAGTGACAAACTGCCCAACCTGAACCCCAGGGTTGGCAGAACGACGAGACGACCAGACATCTTGTTAGTGGAGGACGAGGAGCCACTGTGGGCTTGAGAGGGGGCTCCGCCTGACTCAGGGGTGCAGCAGTACGTCAACTGCCCTCTGTCAGTGCACAAAGGTCTCCTGCATGCAGACACACACATGCACATATTCACATGAACACACATGCATACACACACACACATATGCACACATTCACACACACATACACATGTGTACATATGCACACATTCACATGCACACATGTACACACACATTCACACACACACACATGTGCACATATGCACACATTCACATGCACACACACATGCACATACACACATGCACACATTCACATGCACACACATGCACATATTCACATGCACACACGCGCACACATATGCACACATTCACACACACATACACATGTGCACATATGCACACATTCACATGCACACACACATGCACACATATGCACACATATGCACATACACACATGCACATATTCACATGCACACACATGCACATATTCACATGCACACACGAGCACACATATGCACACATTCACACACATATACACATGTGCACATATGCACACATTCACATGCACACACATATGCATACACATGCACACATATGCACATACACACATGCACACACATGCACACACACACGTGCACACACACATCCACACACATGCACCTGTGCATGTACCCACAGACACAAACACACATACACTTGCACACATTATGGTGTTTACCGTACTCAGTGAAGCTGTCGCAAACGGACTCGACACACATTTATTATCTGAAGGTTCAGGAGATGTTTAGACCCCCCCACCATGGAGGGGTGGTCGGCAGCAGGTGGTGACAGGCCACATAACTGGGTCTGCTGGGTGAGCCAGGCCTGGCAGGTGGGGGTGTAGCTGGCCACAGCAGGAGCACCCCCCGGCATCAACAAGTCAGGGAGCTGTGGTGCCAACGTGCTGATAGAGCTCAAGGCACCGGGGCAGATGAGGCTACCCAAGAAGACCCTGAAAAAGGGTGGGTTAGGGCCTGACCCCCAGAGATTTGCAGCCCCGGGGCAGAACTCTGGGATCCCAGCTGCAGAGCATGTGGCCGGGCCCTGACCTCCTGTGGACAAGAGAGAGAAGCTGGTGCGGGAGCCAGTGTTCTCCCCAGCGGCCTCAGAGTGACCCTCAGGAAAGCCTGCTGGTGGGTACAGTGGTCCCCATTAGTCCCATCTCCCTCCCCGTGAGTTGCAACAGGCTGCTCTTTCACTGCCCACTGGTTCTGGTCCTTTCCATCACGGTCCTGATCTCTTCACACTGACCACCTTGCTTCTGGGGAAACACTCGGCCTTGGCCAGCTCCTGTCCACCACTTGGGCAGAGAGAGACTCCTGACTCAGGCCTCAATCTCGGACTGCCACAGGACTCCCATCCTCAGAGAGTGGCCCCTGGTCCCATGTGCACCCCGCCTGCCTCCCAAAGCCTTTAGTGCACCTCTTACGCAAACCATCCTTTGATCATGAGTGGGACAGACTACCCTACAGGGTCCCTGCAGGTCAGTGCCCATGTGCCATTTGACATTCCAGATGGCCTCGCCCTCCCAACTCCTCTCCCTCCCCATCAGAGGAAGTTCTGCATTCTCAAATTCCTGATAAACACTGGGGCACAAACAAGATCCACCTCTGCTGGGGTGGATCTTGTTTGTGCCCCAGTGTAAGGTTCCAGTTATTTGTTATGAAGATTATTCTGGGACACACTGAGCTTCAGGTTGGTCCTTGTCTAACTAACAGAGTTGCTATGTGCCCTTTGGAGGTACCATACCTTTGGAGGTATCTTACTCTGATCTTCTACCTAGATATACTCCTATTGTTATATGATATCAAATTTCTCCATGAATTGCCATTGCAATTGGCTATTCATTTGTGTGTACCAACAATATTATTTGCTGTACTCTGTCTGTTTTATAGTATTTAGTGACCTTCATCAGGAGTTCAGCATTCTTGGCAGGCATTTCTCTACTTGGCCACAGAGGAACCCTGATTTTTCTGGATTCTTCCAAGAGATGAGAATGCAACAGCAGCAGCTGGGCATATGAAAATAACTGGGAACAAAATAGACACAGATTCAGAAAAAAATACTGAAAAAGTCTTCCTGTAAAAGCAGTTTTCTTTTGACCCTGAACATTCTGTAGAATTCAGTGATAAGTTGGCTACCACATGGCTATTTTGAACAGGCAGAAAAATCAGAGGTAGGTGGACGTGTGATTTCAGATTTTAAACACGGATGATAGAATTCTCTCAGTTTTACCCTCAGATCCAAGCAGGTAATTGATACTATAGTTTAAAATATATGGATATATCAAGAAAAGAATAGTCATCTAACTTAGCTCCTTCATGATGAACCACAAATAAAACTTTAGGACTTCTTGCTCAAAAAAAAAAAAAATGAACCTAGTGGGTGGATGATGTCAGCATCTAAATTTCTGTTAATAATTTCAGAGTGTACTTTTTTCATATTTTTTTTAACAATAAGTTTCACCAATTGGAAGACCAAAGCTCACTGGGATACACAAAGTCTTTGAGTAAGCATTCCAAAAAAATGAACGTCTCCTTCTGGCATGGATTGTTCTCTCTTCAGCATTCCTAGTTGACACAGCCACAATTCTTCAGTTATATGTTCTCTTACCCGTGAGACTCCTGGGAAGTCCCATCCAAAACATTCATGTTGCTACATTACCATAAAAGTCTGCCCTGTGAGTACAATTTCAAAAGAAAAACAAACGGGCTTCATTTAAACAAATAGCAGCTCTCCCCATCTGAGTTGAAGAAAATGCACGTACACTCTGCTTGCTGGAGTGTGAGTCTTATGGAAAGGATGTTGACTTCTAAAGTGAAGAGAGCCTCACCACAGTATACAGAGACTCCCATGGTCTTTCTTGCTTTTTGATTTTATTTTTTACCTTGATATTTTAATGCATTTTTTTAAAATCTCAACTCTGAAGCTGTTTTTGAGATCAGGGAGAAATATTTAAACATTTATGCCTTCAGTTCATGATTCAGAGATTTATTTATAAGACCGTTGATTTTGGGACACCCAACTCTTGCATTTAAGCTGCTTAAGTGAGTCATGTTTGTGGGAGGTAATTACTACCAGAAAGTACAACTAACTTGTAAGCTTCTCTTTAAAATGTCCACTTGCAATCTACAATTACTTCAAATAACAGGCTACCAGGACCGTGCTGTGTTTTACGGCTGTATATATTTATTATGAGTGCATTAGGCAATACCCAAACATACTTTTGTCACAGAGGGGTTTTTGTAGGAGAATTGAGTCCCTTTATTAGTATCAGTATAGATTTCTGTAGATGTAGGATTGACAAGGTATAATCTCAAGGCATCCCTTCTATTATAGGGAACAAAGCCCTGGGAACAGCTGGCTCAAAAGAATAATAATGGATTCTGGCTGGTGGAAAAAATATTTGTGTATCATTAAAGATCAGATTCAATCACTGAAATTATAGCAAACAGTTACCTCTTTAACACCTCAGTGTGTCTCCCAGGCTAACCTTATGTCCTCCTGGGAGGGTCCTTGATTCTCCACTTAGCAATGAATGAAACCCACACCCATCAGACCAGTCAGTAGAGGAGCAGGTAGCCTTTTATGGGTCAAAACACCAGAGTCTCTGAGAACATTCTGAAGTTCAAATAATCCATGACTCCTTCTATACCAATCAGTGCCTTAAATTCCACAAATAAGATGTCTATAGAGATGGTGTTGTAGAAAGGAGAAAGACAAGGAGGGAATTTGATGCTTGGTGTCACTGAAAATAAGGCACTGCCATTTTCAGGGACTGGTGAAAGCACCAGAAAGGTAAAGCTGGAATTTCTAATGACAACTCTGGCCACTTGATGGTTTTAACCTGTCTTTGACTTACCATTTCTTAACACAACCATGAAGTGATACTGAGGTCTTCCACTCATCTCTAAGGTTCTGATACCTGTGGAACCAAACACACCCCCTTCTTTGTTACTATTGAGACTTAACCAATTGCATCATCATGCCTCTTAGGCTGCTGTGTTCCAACTGTCTTCTTGGACCTGCCACATTCATTCAGTCACTAATTTTACTCATCGCTTATTCAGTAAGTATTTACCAAGTGTCTTCAGTGTGTCAGTTGTTGTATTAGGTGCTGGAACTCATCTGTGAACAAACCCCAGAGGATAATACTGCCTGGCTGGGGAGATAGCCACAAAAGTTGGCAACTTCAGGAATATATGGTAAATGCACTTACGTAGTAAGTATGTGCTGTAGCATGAAATTCATCTGGAAAAATAAGAGACCCTAAATAGCTAAAGCAATCCTTAGCAGGAAGAGTGAAGCAGGTGGCATCACTATACCAGACCTTAAACCATACTACAGAGCACTAGTAACAAAAACAGCATGGTACAAGCACCAAAACATACTGGTAGACCAATGGTACAGAATAGGGGACACAGAGACTAACCCACAAAATTCAATTATCTTATATTAGACAAAGTTGCCAAAAACATGTACTGGAGAAAAGACAGCATCTTCAACAAATAGTACTGGAAAAACTGGAAATATATATGTAACAAAATGAAATTAAATCCCTATCTCTCACCATGCACAAAACTTAACTCAAAATGGATCAAGGACCTAGGAATTAAACCAGAGACTCTGTGTCTAATAGAAGAAAAAGTATGCCCTAATCTTCATCATGTGGGATTAGGCTCCAACTTCCTTAATAAGACTCCTATAATGAAAGAATTAAAACCAAGAATCAATAAATGGGATGGAATCAAACTAAAAAGTTTCTTCTCAGCAAAAGAAACAATCTGTGAGGTGAACAGAGAGCCTACGTCCTGGGAGCAAATTTTTACCCCTCACACATCAGGTAGAACACTAATCTCTAAAGTATATAAAGAATTCAAAAAACTAAGTACCAAAAAACAAATAACCAAATCAACAAATGGGCCAAGGACCTCAACAGACACTTCTCAGAAAAGGATATACAATCAATCAACAAATATATGAAAATATTCAACATCTCTAGCAATCAATGAAACGCAAATCAAAATTACTCTAAGATATCATCTCACTCCAGTTAGAATGGCAGCTATTATGAAGACAAACAACAATAAGTGTTGGCGAGGATGTGAGGGAAAAGGTACATTCATACATTGCTGGTGGGACTGCAAATTGGTGTAGCCAATATGGAAAGCACTATGGATATTTCTTGGAAATTTGGGAATGGAACCACCATTTGACCCAGCTATCCCTCTCCTCAGACTACATACAAAGGACTTAAAACAGCATACTACAGGGACACAGCCACATCAATGTTTATAACAGCACAATTCACAATAGCTAAACTGTGGAGCCAAACTAGATGCCCTTCAGTGGATGAATGGATAAAAACATGTGGCGTATATACACAATGGAATTTTACTCAGCAATAAAAGAGAATAAAATCATGGCATTTGCAGGTAAATGGATGGCATTGGAGAAGATAATGCTAAGTGAAGTTAGCCAATCCCCCAAAACCAAAAGCCAAATGCTTTCTCTGATATAAGGAGGCTTACTCATAATGGGGTAGGGAGGGGGAGCATGGGAGAAATAGACAAATTCTAGATTGGGAAGAGGGGTAGGAGGGAAAGGAGGGGGCAGGGGATTAGCAAGGATGGTGGAATGTGATGGACATCATTATCCAAAGTACGTGTATGAAGACACGAATTGGGTGTCAACATGCTTTATATACAAACAAAGATATGAAAAATTGTGGTATATATGTGTAATAAGAATTGTGATGCATTCTGCTGTCATGTATTTTAAAAAAATAAAATCAATTTAAAAAAAAGAATGTGCTGTGGAAACACAACAGAAAGGCACTATACCTGACCTTAGGGAGGAGCAAACACTTCCAAGTAGTGCCTGTGGTTAAGGAAAGCTCTAAAGGAAAAGTAGAAGATGATTAAGAGACCTAACAGGGAAGAGAAGGTAAGGAGACAGGACAAAATACTCTGTGCAGAAGAAAAAGAATGGGCCAAAGTCTGCGAGAATCATGAAGATTTAGTTCAGAGAAATATGATTATTTCATAAATGGAGCAATAACACAGTACTAATACAATGATGGTGGAAGAGGAGGACAGGTGGAGACCAGAGCATGAAAGACCTTATCTGCCATGCTAAGTAGTAGTCTGAATGGAATTGGCACCTGTTGAAGGATGTACCCTACATATCATGTTTCTATTAGAGCAACCACCTACAGGTGCTTCATATACTTTATCTAAGCATCTAAGCTTAATCCTGTACCAGTTGGTATGCCCCCAATCATTTGGCCAGCTTTACTCTCGAATCTTTCCACAATTAACCTGAGCTGTGTCTAGAACAAGAGCAGGTTGCATCCTCTGTTTGTACCATTGCCCAATTTATTTAGCCTTGGTTTGAGATGTATACTGCTCCTCAATATCTGTGGTCCATCTGGGCCCCCAATATACTGCTGACTCTCCTATCTTATATAATTTTCATGGAAATATCTATTTTTCTCTATTTTATGTCAAACTAAGGTTTGACTTAAAATATTTATGAACTCCATCATTAACTCAACAAATACTTAAGAAACTATATACTAGGAAATATTCCAAGCAATATAGTAATGACCCAAAAGTCTCTACCTTTATGGAAGGGCATTTTAGAGGAAGAATACAAAAAAATAAACAATATACCACATGATTGTTATGTAGAAAATTGCTATAATGATTATTATGTAGAAAACTTAAGGGGCTCTCTGGAGAGTGTCATTTTATGTAGGATATACATACTCATACAGACACACATATATACACAAATACATATATGCATGCATATACATGCATACATTTATACATATATGCATGTATATACATACATGTATAAACATACACAAAAATATAGGTACAGACTATACAAGTTTTTTTACTCTGAGTATGTATCAATAAGTTCTTTAATGACTTCAGAATTCAAAAATTAGAGAATTCATATAAATAGTTTGAAATCATCCTTATGTAATGTCACAAGTTTCAGGACTCAGAAATTTTTCTGATTTTTAGTTTATCAAATTCAATGTGTAATTTTATTTTTAGCCTTACTGTGTGATAAATGTGACTTTGTAATAATCTAATTTATAGTCTGATTGCTCCTGGTTTAAAATAATGTGATTCAGTATATACCTAAATTAACATTTTGCTTTAAGAAAAGAATAAATGCTTTCCTATTTGTATTTTATCTTAGTTACTCATTTGGAATTGGAAGGACATTATTGTCATAATCTTGTGTGCATAGTAAGTATTTTGACATAAATTAATAGAAGTTCTATATTACATGCTGAATAAGAGATTTAAAAAGGGAATGGGGGAGCACTGTTTAAATATATTGCAGTTGAGATTTTCCAGAATTGTAAGATGGTCTGAATCCTCATATTAAAATTACAGTAGTAAAATGCAGAATGACTTAGTTTATAACATAGCGAAACTGAATATAAAGAACAAGCAGAAAAATCTTAAAATCTATCAGAGACAAAATAAAGATTCTATGCAAAGGGGCCCTCAGACTTGTCATTATTTCAACAGATGGAAGAGGACAGTAATGTGCTCAAGAACTCAGAGAAATTAACTTTAATTTAAAATTCGATACCCATCAAAACTACAAAACAAAGACATTTTCATAATTACACAGACTTAAATGATTAGCCAATCACAGGTTCTCACTGGAGAATTATTTTAAAATAGGAGGAAGCTAGAGAGAAAGTATGGAATCTAAGATTACAGTGAACATAGATATCAATAGAAATAAAAGTCTATTAACTACTGTTATATAATTTTTGGTCTAATACTACCTTTAATCTGAATGATCAAATTGATAAAAACTATAACTCTAAATAACAATTTGAAATGCTTAACAGGAAGAGGTTAAAATGCTGAACAATTTTAAATTAGGTAGGAATTTATGTTAAGATTTAATTGTGATCGCCAAAAAAAAAAAAAATAACATCTAGGAGACAGCGGTGATGCAGTGAGAGGAAGGCAGGACCGCCACAGGTCTCTGTCCACTGGCTTGGGTTAGAGGCTTATGAGTGGGGCCAGCAGCCTGAATTAGCCAATGGGGAGGAATCAGCTGGAAATTTAAAATTTTTTTGAGGCAAAACTGATTTCTATCTTGGGTTTGTCACCCTCTACTCCTATTGTTCCTATTCAGATCTCAAATAATTCAGATCTTCAGACAGCATCCTCAAATTCAGGATGGCTGATACACGAAGGAAAAATGAAAGGCTGTAGGAAGAGCACAGAACCCTCTGGTCCAGGCTCTGAGAGCAAAACATACTCTGCCTGCCCTCCAAGATCCTGCATATGAGTACGTACAGTGTGTCCCATTGCCAGCTCTGCTGCTAAGAGTAAGGAGAACATGAATCCTTCAAATCTGATGCCACCACCTAACCAAACACCGGCTCCAGATCAGCCCTTTGCATTGTCTACCGCCAGAGAGGAGTCATCCACTCCACGAGCAGATTTAGAGAAAACACGGGTTTATCCTTCCTAACTGATGCTCTGGAATGAAAAGTTTAGGAAAGGGTGGAAGTGGAAGGATGAGGATACTAATCAGAAAACTATGTGTAATACCACCAGAATTCACAGTCAGAACAATGCACAGGCGTGGAGAGAGATTTTGAAGTATCCTTGTGGTCCATTGTTATCTGATTTGAAGGGAAAGCAAAAGACTATTCACCAAAGGCAAGAATTCGTTCCTGGGTGGAGTATGAGTTGCCTTTCGACAGACATGATTGGATCATCGACGTTTTTGGCATACAATTTACATATGGTATTGAGTAGTACCAGGGGGGCAAAGTCATTAAGGACTACCCGTTCACTGTCCTGGTTGGCCACCCCACCTTGGATTTGCTTTCAGAAGTATAGGACAGAATGAAGGTTCACTGGGCATCATAAGCACTGTTTTGTTTGTTATGCAAAGTATAAACTATTTTGTTTCTGAGAGATACATTAAACCATTTTCCCAAAACTGAATTGCACTCATGATGTTATGGGAACTTCAAGTGGATAATCATGCTTCGTCCTTTACTTAGTCAAGGAGCCA
This sequence comes from Spermophilus citellus, assembly GCF_964194105.1. NCBI lineage: Eukaryota > Metazoa > Chordata > Mammalia > Rodentia > Sciuridae > Spermophilus > Spermophilus citellus. Next base: position 11,980,696 of record NC_138196.1, on the reverse strand, counting down.
TGCTCTGTTCAGTTTTGAGGTGCATTTTGTCTTGCAGTTTATAGCAGATTGTTTTAAGTTTTCTTCCCATTTGGTTTAAGTAAGAGGCATTCCTCAGTTTGTCCTTTAACTGCAATATTGCCTGTGTATTCATCTAGAAAACTGAGGTGAGGAAAGCTTCGTTTTTCTTACTGATTTCTCAGGAAATTTGAGAGGTAAAACCTGAAAGTCAGTGTGATGCCCGTGAGCTGTTACCTGGTCAAATCTTTTAACTAAAATAGTTTATTTTAAATAAGCAATATCTTTTTAAAAATAGATCATCATTTCTAAAGTCCCTACAATTTAGTAGTGACACTGAACAAAATGCAAAGCCATACTCTTGCACTCAGCAAGACTAAGATGTGTCTTGGCTCTCTAAATTCTCATTAATATGCATTTTTCATACTGGGAACTTGTTAAAAAAGTTTCAACTTACCATGGGATTCTGATGCATATGCTTTGAAACATATATTTTCATTTTAAAAATATTTTTCTGTTGTTCTGATATATAACTCTGCTCCCCCAAAACAGTTCTCCTCATTGTCCTTCTTCCATTGGGAACTCCCCCCACCCCCACTGGCCTAACCCAAATTTAAAAACCTGGCTCAAGACACAATATCAGTGATTATATTTTGCTGAGTATTAATATTTACAATAAGAGTATTTTTCTGAGATGTAGTATGCTTGCATCAATTCATTGTCTCAATTTTTATGTTTTTTTTTTAAACAATGTTTTTTTTTTAAAGAGAGAGTGAGAGAGGGGAGAGAGAGAGAGAGAGAATTTTTAATATTTATTTTTCAGTTCTCGGCGGACACAACATTTTTGTTGGTATGTGGTGCTGAGGATCGAACCCGGGCCGCACGCATGCCAGGCGAGCGCGCAACCGCTTGAGCCACATCCCCAGCCCAATTTTTATGTTTTAAGGAGGCTCTAAGATGGTTGTTGAAATTCTTGTATCAGTAACCCCAAAACTGGTTGTTCTAATTATATCAGCATGTTACAAGTGACTGTTTTTGTAAATGTTAATAATATTAAATCATTTAATTTATCCTAAAAAAACCCACAAAAAATACAATAACAACAAAAATAATGGCATCTATTGCTTCCTAGTTGATAAGGCAAGGAGAAGAAAAAGATCAAAAACTTTTTTCAACCCAACAGAAAACAGCAAAGGAGAAAAGTGCAAGGGAAACAGTATTAAAATTGTAACTGTTAGCAATATATACAGTATGGCAGCAATCATAATAAATATGTGTGGATTAAACTAGGAGCTGGCAAAGGACCAACTTTTCTGTAAAAGTTGATTATAAATATTTTAGGCATTTTAAATCACATACAGTTTTTGCAACCCTTTAAAAATGTAAAAACCATTCTTTGCTTGCAGGCCATATAAAAATCTGGTTTCAGGCCAGATTTGGCCTATGGGAGTAATTGGTTAACCTCTGGATTAAACTTTTAAGAGACAAAAATTTCCAGGTTGATTTTTTAAAAAGTGAACTATGTACTTCTCACAAAAGAAGAGGGGAAAATATATAAAAATTATAATGAAAAGTGGGAAATGATACATATGACCTTATTAACCAAAGGAAAGTTAGACATCATGGGTTGGTTTTCCCAAAAGCACAAGTTGGGAAAACAATGCAAGGGCAGATAGTTTATTTGAAAGGTGATCCCAAGAAACACTAGCAGGGAAGTAGAGACATGATAAAAGGAAGGGAAGAAAGTCAGTTAGAGATGTGTTATCAAGCCAGCTACCACTGTGGAACACTGGGAGACTGAGTAGAACATGCCTCAGGGTTATCCACTGGCAGCCCAATGAAGCTTGAGTGTTTATAAATCAGTTGCTTAAGTTACCTATTGTTCTCTTCTGCAATACTATAGAATATATCCTTGCCTACAAGTAATGGGTTCCAGTCATTTTTTTCTCTTATAAAATATAAAATTAATAAGCTTGATCTAATAGTTTCATATAAAAGATTATGTCTGCTCTCATAGAAAATATATATTCTTTTCAAGAACCATAAACTATCTTAAACTATTGGTCATGAATTAAATAATGAAGGAAAACAATAAGTTTTAAAGAATTGTTAACATTTAGAAACATTTTATGACAAGAGTAAGTTTAGCTTCAAATCAACCATAAAAGGTCAGGAAACATGTTTGGAAACTTCAATTGTTAAAGAAGATATCATACTAGAAATTATACTTAGCACTAAACAGCAATGAATGCACTACATAAGAAACAACTAAAGTTAGAGGTTAATTTACAACACAAAATGCCTTTTTAAGAAATAAAATATATTGCCAGGCCCAGTAGCACATACCTGTAATCCCAGTGCCTTCGGAGGCTGAGACAGGAGGATGGAGAGTTCAAAGTCAGCCTTGGCAAAAGTGAGGCACTAAGCAACTCAGTGAGACCCTGCCTCTAAATAAAATACAAAATAGGGCTGGAGATGTGGCTCAGCAGTCAAGTGCCCCTGAGTTCAATCCCTGGTACACACCTCCCCCCCCAAAAAAGAAATAAAATATATTAAAAATAAGTGATTGGATTAGGAATAGAAGAGGGTATAAACAAAACCAAAACCCATTATCTGAAAAAAATGAATAAAAATATCAGCAATGCTCTTGTCATCTGACCAGTGGTGGCTAACCTCAGAGAGACTGGGCTTCCGCTTGGTGCTCATGACTGAGGTCCTGCTTTCCACTCACTCCTGACTTGGTTTTCCAGGTGTCTTGAGATTGCTGGCAGAACTCTGGATTTCTGAGGCTAGGATGTCCCATGTCACCTCTTTCCAGCCAGGGATTGTTGTATATTATCCTGCCTAGACTCCTATACCTGTGTTTTGCCAGCCTCTCCAGGCCTCCTCTACTTGTATAACTTCAGATGGAAACAGAACACACACAGTTAACAAACCTTTCCAAGTGTCAAACTCTGTGTACAGACTGTCATATTCACTATTAATGCAATTTCTTCTTTTACAACTCTTCTCTAAGACAGGTATAATTATCCATTTCACAGGTTAAGGAAACGTTTCACAGGTTAAGGCTGTACCTTAATAGGTCACATGAATGCCCATTTTTGCTCTGGTTTTATTCCTTTGTATCTTGCATTCATGAAATGTGCTTTTCTTGCCATTCTTCAGAACTGGGGATAATAATATTTAAAGGATCATTTCATGAATTAAATTAAATCCTTAATATGGAAATGTCTAACATGTAATAGATACTTAACAAATAGCAAAATTTCAAAAAAATTCATCCTATTCTACCTGTGTTTAGAGTATCTGGCTCCCCTGATGGAATCTGGGCCTGGTACATGTCTAATACAGCACCAGGATACATAGTATTTTATAGTAAATGTTGGATGGAATAATTAATGAAGCATCAATGGAAACATTAACTTTCACTTAAAGAGTCTGTAAGTGTATCTCAGTGAAGTGCCCACTTAGCATGCATAAGGCCCTGAGTTCATTCTCCAACACATACATACACACACACACACACACACACACACACACACACACACTCACACACACCATTTAGGCTTTGTGAAAAACCTAAAGATCATTCTTTTCCCAATTTTTATTACTCTCAAGTGTCTATATTTGGGGTCTATTACTCCAGATCTTCTCTTTTGCTAGAGTTTTCTGCAATTGAATCTCTTCAGCTCACCAACCTCCCCCACAGCCCCACACCCCCTGTCCATAAGAACACACTTCTCTGTTTTGCATGTCCCTGGCTGTGGCATCTCAGGCTCTCCCAGCTTTCCAGTACCTTTACTTTCAAAGCCACAACCCTGAGATTCTGGATTAAGGAGGCCAGAAGGAGTCAATGCTTATGTGAAGATAACACTCCACTGCAGTGTGGTTAGTTCTGGGCTGAGTGAGCCTACCTGCTAGGTCAGCACCTTTTCAAATAATTGAGAAGTCTACTGAGAGCCTGCAGTGGGAATCACAGCAAAAGCTTTGGAGAGAAGTCCAAGTTAGAAGTCTATAGATGCTTTCCCTCCAGCCAGCAGTTCCATTAAGGAGATTCATTTTAGTGTTTTGGATGTGTGAAGATTTTAGTTCAGTCATGGCACATCCAGCCATTATTCAGTCCTCAGATTCACTTCAGTCAGCAGGTTCAAAGGAAATTCAGAAGGAAAATCCTAGGGAAAAGGAAACTCGGGCCCCTGCTCCAACTATTTTGAGCATCTATTAGAAATCACAAGAATGATACCTGATATTCATGGCAAAAAATGCCTCTAGATCTTTGTCAATCTCCAAAATTGAGGCTCTTAGAAAATTAAGGCTCAGAATAAAAGTTCTTGAAGTATAGAAGATGTAGTGACCTAGAAATTCCATGCTTCTAAAGGCCTTTTGTCCCATGGCTAGAACCACCTAGTGACGACCTCGAGACTCACCTCTGTCCCAGGCTCTATGATCAATTCCATTTTGGCCCAGGGAGAATGTAGGAAGACTTTAGGTGTCCATGTGGAGCTTCAGCATGGAGTCAGCTCTGTTGTAGTGCCTACTTTGATCATGACTCCTGAGTCTGGTAAGTGTATTCTTACCTTATTCTTTTCAGTCAAGTCTCACCTTGTGACCCAGAAGTTCCAGACCTGCATCCTTCCCTTACTCTTGCACATTGTTTTCAGAACTAGAAGCTAGCCTTGCTATCACAAGAACTTGCAAACATCAGGCACCTCTGTTGCTTTTCGAGTGTAAAGTTAATTTAGCTCACTCACTGCCGAAGTTCTCCAGGGAACCCCTCTCTAATTCATTGCATCAGCCATGTTTTGCAATTCAGTCTGCTCAGATCTGATCTTGAGAGGATAGAGTTGAGTGGATTAACTCATTCATGTCCAACATCTCCATCTGAAGATAGAATCATGGGATGGATGACAGCTGCTAGGGTAGCAGTATTTACAGAAATCTTAGAAATATCACTGAGTATGAAAGAGATCCCCATTTCTGCCTCTGAACTGAAACCTACCAACCATCCCCAAAAGCTTGGCTTCCAGTACAATGTGTGTTCATTCACATCAACCTTCCAAAACCTTGGTGCTATCATGTATGCCTGCATTTCAAAGAACTCCCAATTAAAGATCTTAAACTGCTGTGAAGCAGTAAAAATTTCCCTAAACAATAACTGTACAGAGGATCACTTCTAAGAGTGAGATTTTTGTTATTTCATTTCAGGCATTCTAAATTAAGCCCTGGAGAAACATTTTACTGTTAATAAACAATAGGCTTGTTGTAATATGCATTATTGCTGAGATAATAGGCTACATCAATATCTATTCATGTTATTGTAACTGGGAAATAAGACCTGAGAATACTATTCTATTTCCCAGGATTGAGAAAAACAAAAGTTAATTCTAATACTGTCATGTTTGGTTTAAATTATCTACTCTAAAATATAGACATGTATTCACTTTCAATATAATGAATTCATTTGTTACTCAAGCACATTTGGTTTTTATCAAATTTCTTTCTAAAATAATTTTATATGGTAGGACACAGAGGAACAAAATGGTCCAAGACTTAGCAGTTGATAAATAATACACTGAAACTCATTAAAAGAGAATATTGGTAAAATCCTACATTTCAAAAAAGGTGCTATATAATAAACTCTATATTATATATCTTCAAGACAAAAAAAATCTTAGCTCAGAGTCTTATGCATGTTTCTTCCCTGGTAGGCTAACATTTTTGTGTTGATTTTTAAAAATTTGAGTCTCCAGATGCACACCAATTTTTAACAAATATAAACAACTCTTCAGGGGGAAACTGTCTCTGACTTTAAGGTTTGAGTTTTAATCTGCAAGAAGGATTGCTTAAAAGTTAACTATTTTTCTCCTGTAGCTATTTTAAAGCTTAATTTTTAAAAGGCATTTATTATAAAATAAATTCAAGTAGTATGGAGATTATGAAATAATTGCTTTGGGAGAATCTAAAGCTGCTCCAAGCCTTTTGTTCCCAATTCCACAACCATCTAAAGCTGTACTACTAAATGGATACTAATAGGAAGTGAATTAGCCATAAATAATCAATGAAAAAAAAAACAGTTTAGTAAAATCATTTTAAATCCAAGCTAACACTTGGTATAACCATAGATCATCTAGTGAAATTCATCATGCCTAAGATAGATAGATAAATACAATAACTTAAAAAAACTATGTTTTAGAGTTAAAAAGGACCTTGAGTTTGCAGAACATTGTAAGGATGGAACTAGAAATGTATTAATAAGTAGAAAAATTATTCTACAAGTTTTAGAGTTTATTTTCAAAACTTAGAGTAAAATTTGACTTCTGTAGCTGAATGACGCTCCCACTGAAGCATCTGAGAATTGAAGGAATTGATTTTTAAAAATTTGAATCTTCCAAATGGACACCAATTTTTAACAAATATTATCAACTCAACAAATATTAACAATATCACAGAGAAAAAGTATATTGAAGAAAATTTATCATTAAGTTTCTCTGTAAACCATTTAGTGAATCTTAGGCCACGAAAGACAAAAGCTAGGAAACTAATCTGAAACACAGTGGAATTTTTGACAGTCTCATGGAAAGAGAGAGAGAGAGAGAGAGAGAGAGAGAGAGAGAGAGAGAGAGAGAGGAGAGACAGAGAGAGAAATTGGATTTCAGAAACTATCAGAGAAGTTGAGAATAAAAATACTCATTTTTTAAAATTTAGGATTCTTGGAGCCTACATTACCCCCCTTGGTTTTCCTTCTTAGATCAAGAATGAAACAAAGATCTCTAATTAATTTTCACTATTACTGAATATTGTAGTAGAAGTCGTAGCCATTACGATAAGACAAGAAAAAAGAAAGAATGGTTAGAAAGAAAGAAACTGTAATTATACTTACAGAATTCAAAATAATGTATAAACTATTCTCACTTATGCTATAATCACATTTAAGTCAGGTTCCTGCTACAATGGAGTGTGTTAAAATTCCTCTATGCCAAAAGTCTTACTAGAATGCATTTTTAAACTGTATGTTTGTGGAAGTCAGAAATGTTTGTATTTTAACATATAACTAACATTGGTTTTAAAAAAGGCATTATTGGTTCATAAGTAAATGAATTTAATAAGGGCATTACATAAAAGTTCAATACAAATATCTTTGGAAGTTAGGGGTGTTGCTCAGTGGTAGAGTAATTATCTAGCTCATATGTGGCCCTGGGTTCAACTCCCAGTATTGCAAACAAGAAAGAGAGATAAAAAGAAATAGAAAGGAGATCTTTTTATGTATATATAATACTAGCAAAATAACTTTAAAATAAAAAATAAAATATACCATATATAATAACATCATATATTATCAGTATGTAGTATTGCATCTCATGAAAAATGTACAAAACTTCTATGCAGAAAATTACAAAACATGGAAATAAATTGAAGAAGAGCTAAATAAATGTATGCTATAGTCATAGATTGCAAGACTAATATTATTAAGATTTAAAGTCTTTACAAATTAATCTATAAGCTAAATATAATCTCAATCACAATATCAGCATTTTTTTTTCTGGGGAGGGAAGTGAAAATAAAAAAGCTGACTCAAAAATTTATATGAAAATACAAAATTCCAGAAATGTCCAAGATATTCTTGAATAAAAGCTAACTTGAATAACTTATACTACTGTCTGTTAATACTAATTACAAGATGATAGTAATTAATTACATGTTATTTTCACAATAAGAGATAAACTGAGAAATAAAACATACTAAATAAGCAAACAAGCAAACAAATCACAATTGATAAATATGACTATATAAAATTAAGGAACTGTGGGTTTAATAGGATTAAGAGTGTGAAAAAACAAGCCAAGAAAATGACTTTTGCAACACAAATAATCTAAAAAAGAAAAACTCTTTAAAAAGAGAGAGATGGCCAATATATACATGGCAAAATACATAAATAGGAACTTCACATAAGAAGATGGCAAATACACATTGCACAGATGCTCAAAGTTAATTAGTTATCTTTTATTTTTATTTTTTTTATATTTTTTTTAATATTTATTTATTTTTTGTTTTCGGCGGACACAACATCTTTGTTGGTATGTGGTGCTGAGGATCGAACCCGGGCCGCACGCATGCCAGGCGAGCGCGCTACCGCTTGAGCCACATCCCCAGCCCCAATTAGTTATCTTTTAATGAATAAGTAACCACTACATATCTGCCAGAATGGCTGAAGTAAAACTAATACTAGATTTTAGCAAGGATGCAGACTCATATACTGCTAGTGAGTGTGTAAATCAGTAACAGTCACTTTTTTTGATAAATAGGACTATATCAAATGGTGTAACAATAAAAGCAGAGTAAATCATGATCCAGTAATTTCACCTCTTGAAAAGATTGAGATGATAATGCCTAACAAGAGTAATAAAATGGACTTGAGCCATATCATAAGAAAAAGAAAATATCACTTAAGCTATTTCAGAAGCTATTTCACTGTGAAAAAATCTTATAACAAAATTTTTGAAAACTTAGATCAGATGGGAACATTTCTAAAAACACCATAACTTTTCAAATTCACATCAGAAGAAGCAGAACATCAGAATAGTCCTATAACTAATGAAGCTGTTGAATCTTTAATTTAAAACTTCCACACACACACACACACACAAAAAAAAAAACTCTTGAGTCTACATAGCATCACCAGTAAATTCTATCAAACATTTTTATTTTGAGCAACTGACAGGATTAAGAAAGAATATATTTGACTTATTTGGTGCTACATCATTTCCTTTTAAGGCAGATGACACTGTGACCTTGGAATAGGGAGAAGAAATTGGATTCTAAAATGAAAAATAATTATGTAGCCATTATAATATGAACACTGTTCATTGATCTACAATGTTGGAATCAATCCATAAGCAAACCTTGAAATACTTAAGTATGGCTGGAGATAATGTGCATCTCACTAGGTTTGACAATGTAAAATAAGATCTATCAAAGGTAGGAGTTAAAAATCATGGGAGATGGTAGAGACAATATATTCATGTTACATAGTAGAAAATCAAGACACACTGTTGAAAGTTGATGGAACAGGAAATGGAAGTTTAGTAATAGTGTTTTAATTCAGAAAGGTAATAAAAAAGGAGGAACAAAAACAACTTTAAAACTATCAAATACCTAGAAAGGAGGAAAAGGAGATCAAATGGTATAAATGAGCTAATTCATCATTCGTCATAGCAGTAGTTCAATGGAGTAAGAAGTTCAATGAGTAAGACATTACTTTATTATATGGTGAGTTAGAGTTAATCCAGAAAAAAAAACAGAAATGGTTAAAATTATTTGTTTCTGATGAATAGGACTATAGGTAGGAAAGGAAATATTGGAGGACTATTTTGTATTGGTTCTTTTTTTAAAAATTTTTAGTTATAAATGGATCTTATATTTAATGTATTTATTTATATTGGTGCTGAGGACCAAACTCAGGGCCTCACACATGCCAGGCAAGTGCCTACCACTGAGCCACAACTCCAGCCCCTTATATTGGTTCTTTTCAGTTATATATGACAGTAGAATCTGTTTTGACTTAATAATAAAACCATGGAATATATCATCTTTTAGTTCAGACACCAGTACCTTTCCTTCACCTTCCCTTTCCCTAAATGGCAGAAAGATCAATAGAGAGAAGGGAGCAGCAGGTGAGGGACTATAAATTTTTAATATTAACACTTTCTCTATTATGAATTTTAAATATTACAATTATATTACAATAAAATAAAAAAATTGAATTTTCATGAGAATAAATGGAGAAAGAAATAAAAGAACCTAACTTATGTCAAAATCTCACATATGAAGATAAAAGACATCAAACAACAATTTAGAAAAGAAGGAATTTTAAAATAAATGCTGGAACACCTTTTGTCTGCTAGGATAGACTTACTTTGATCTCAAATCCAGGTGATTAATGAAATAAAGGTAACAATAAAACCATAAAAAACTAGAAGTAAACAAATGTGTTTTCTTATTTCTTCTTGAAGAAGCTTTCAAGCATAGAAGATATAAAAAAAGGTTTCAAAGAAATATTTGACAATATAAAAATGGAAAGCCTTGCTATTGGCAAAAGCCAATCTAAATTGGGCTAAAGGGAAATAAGTAATTGTGGGGAAATAGTTATAGTAATAAGGGAAAAGCTGATGATTTGTTAATATATTAATGTGAATTAATAATACAACATAAATTACAGGTTGTTTTATCTGTAAAATTTAAGAGAATGTTTAAATAGAAACCACGAGGTTTGAATCTAGTACCTTCACATAAGGATGGTCGGCATCAACTTGAAAATTCTTAGGAAGCAATTGTCAATATGCATTATAACCTCAGAAAGGTCTGTAACTTTTAAACTAGCAATTTCATGTCTGGAAATTGGTCTTACAGGCAAAAATCAGAAATTATTAACAAAGATTTATATATTTAAAACAAAATGTCTAAACATGGAGAGAGATGGCTAGTAAAATAGTCACACTCACACATTCAGCAAGTATTTATTGAGCTTTTATTGAGCCTGGCACTCTTCCAGACAGTGGTGATGAAACAATGAACAGACAGACAAAACTTCATTCTCTTATTGAACTTACACTTTAACAATATTTGACAGTGGAGGAAATGGTTCAAAATAAACAGAAGTATGTCATAATCTCAATTATGCAAAACAGTATGCAAAGAGATATATCAAGTACATACACCCTGATATACCAGTATAACAAGTTTTAACAGTGTATTTCTCTACAGGGTGAGTTGGTTGATATTACTTTTCCTCCTGGTACTTAGTATTTTCCAACTTTTCTATCATGAGCTTTTCATTACTGTGACTAAAATACCTGAGGAAGAGAAGGAAAGTCAATGTGGGCTCATGGTTTTGTAGGTTTAGTCCATGGTTGGCAGAGGCCATGGCTCTGGGACTGAGGGGAGGCTTCAGAACATCATGGCAGAATGAGGTGGCTGGTGGCCAGGAAGTAGAGAGAGGGAAGGAAGAAGAGGCCCCAAAGAAGATGAATCCTTCCAGAACACTCCTCCAGCCTTGCCCCACTTGCCTACAGTTACTACCTAATTAGTCCATTCAAACTAGGATGAACTCATTAGGTTATAGCTCTCACAATCCAATTATTTTAACTCTAAACATTCCTGCGTTTATTAACATAGGAGCTTCTGGGGGACATTCACATCCAATCCTTAACAAGTATATATACTTTAGCAATTAGAAAAAGATGCAAATATGCATATATGTATGTAGACTTACAGGATGGCCATGACAGTTAAATGAAATAAAGTGTAAGTGCTTGTCAAAGAGTAAATTTTCATTAAATGTCAGTTTCCTCTCATTTCCAATTTTAAGATTGATTTTGTCCCTTGCTGTTCTCCCTTTTTATTATGGATGGCTTGGTCTCTTGCCATCACAATTTTTGCATTTCTTTGTAGTAAGTATACTTAAACTTTTAATCAAAATTACCATGCTTTTTTATTAATAGATTGCCTATTATTTTTAGAGAATTACAATTGCTTTAAATAGTGCAGACCTGTAGGAGAGAGATCTTTAGGTAAAAGAACTTGTTAGAACACCTCCGATCATTCCATGGAAAGAGTCACTTTCTTTACCATGGAAATTGATCAATGCTGTGTTTCTATGGTTACTATTCTTCCTTTATTAATGCAAAAAGTTTCCAGTTTTAGTCTCCTAAAAAAAATGAGGAGATATGCTGATCTCTAATGGCACGAGTGAACCACTGACGTTTGCCAGGTTCTGGATACTTAATGTGCTATTCTTCCTACAGTGTGGTTAATACTGTGTCAGACTTGACACATAAACTTCAATTTTCAAGGCATTACCAAGAAATGATAAAATTACATGGCTGGCAGGAACTTGCCATGATGGAATATGTCATGTATGGGGGCATTTTAGCTGATTATTTAGACTACTGCCTGTAAGATTGTTCGTATATACAAAACATTTGTAGTAGAATCACTCTTTTGGACCTGAACTAATTTCCTAAGACATTTGTTTATTGCAAGCTCCTAAGGAGATGCATTATGTTGCAGCCTGGAAATTCTTGATTCAGATCAGCTTTCCCTCTCTTCTAATCACATACTAGTCACCTGATAATTTTAATTGCAAACTGATTGACACATTGGGAGGAACTAACAAGAGTCTGCAGGGCTAACCATTATATTTACTATGGGGGTTAGGGAGTTGGTTCTCAGGCAGAGAACAATTGAGAAATTGTGTCAGGACAGCATGAAATGCTGCACCTGGAAACTGTCCCGGCCCAGCACACAAGGCTAGGAAAGCACTGGCAAGACAGGTAAAGTTAGTTTTGAAAGGAATCTCAAAAAATATTCACTAAAATGGGTATTTAAAGTTGTTCACCTTGATTGAGCACAATGTGCCTGTTGTGTGTTGCTCTAACTCTTAATCCAGAAAAACCCATATGATGTGGATGTATAGTACCTCAAATTTATCTCAGATTTACTGAGTCACTAATTTGTGACTGCTTTCTCTTCACAGGTTACTGCATAGTGGCCTTTTTGAGTCTGGGGCACACCAAGTACACCCATCAAAGGCTCCCTATTGACAAGTGAACTACACTTTCAGAGACCATGATGAGGAAAAAAACACCATATAACAAGAAATAGTTTGCAAATATAGTAGAACATACAGTAGTGAGTTTATAAAACTGGATATTTATAAAATACCTTACCTTAGAAGTATGACACATATCTTTTTTCTTCTGTCTTCTCTTAACCAGCAAACACTAACCACTTGTCTCATGTGCATTTGTACACTTTTAAATTTGCTCTGAGAAGGATCTAAAGTTGATCACTGTTTTTTTTTTTAAATGTGACACAATGCTATCATTCAAGTAAATTAGGATTTTTCACACACCTCTAGATAAATGGAGCTGGAATCACATGGGATAAAAACCTTATATTAATTTTTTTGCCAAAAATTTCAAGGGAATAATAGAGTTTTTAAAAAAAAATAATTATAAAATCCATAGCAAAAGTGCAGTGAAGATTTCATTAAGTGTTGGAACTTTGTGGATGTGAAATAAAGTCAGTTATGAGCTTTATGTTTTATTTACATTTTAATCTTTATTAGTTTCCCATAGAGAGAAAGTTCACAACATTACTGGACACCTAAGAATTACTTTTTTTTTTTTAAGAAGGAAAAAGACCAGAGTCATAGCAGCATATTCTTCATAGTAGCAAAAACTTGGAAATAACTCAAATGCCCATCAGCAGAGCACTAAATAAAAATTATGGGATATTAATGAGATAGAATACTCCACAGAAATAAAACAAAACTATTGTTATATGTAATAACACGTATGCATTTCACTGGCCTAAAGTTGAGAGAAAGAAACAAACCAAAGGTGGCATGTTACGTGATGCCATTTATATGAAGTTCAAGTACAGGCAAAACCAGTCTATACTGATGAAAATCAGGTTACCAGTGTTCAGAAATCAGCAGCCAGTTTAAGGACACTTCTTTTGTAAATGATATATCTTTTTCCTTTGGCTGCTTTTAAGATACTCAATTTTTCCTTGGTTTTAATGTGATTTTTCAAAAATTTATCCTGGTTGAACTTCATTTGGCTTCCAGTATCTAAAGTTGATGTCTCTCAATGGCTCTTTGTTTGAGTAGTGCCTCTTCCATGTTCTCTATATTATCTCTCCCTGAAATTCAGATCGGCACATGTCAAACCTTCTTTCTTCACCCCCCTACCCCTTGCCTCTGAGTCTCTTCACATTTCTCATCCTTTTTTTTTTCATTTCCCCATTTTTCTTTTCTTCTTTCTTTATTCATTTCTTTGGATTTGTCTTCCATTTAGATTTTTTTCCATCACCAGACATGTCTAATCTGCTACCAAAAAAAAAGTAGAGTTTTTTTTTATTTCAATTATTATATTCACTTCAAATATGTTACATGAGTTATTCTGTGTCTGATATTTTCTGCATCTGAAGTATTTATGAGTTTGTGTCTGTTTATGTTTCTGGTGAATTTCACCCATGATGTCTTTTCTAGAGTGTTTTGGGAGTTTTGCCTGATTGTTCTGGAAAGTTAACTGTGTGGGAATTCTTTGAGGACTGAGTAGAAGTTGAAATCCCCTAGAGATTTGTCCCTGCTTTTTTCAGTGTCACCAAACTGCAGCCACTGTCAATTAAAGTTTCAGCCCAAATTTTTTGGGTACTCTGTACCAGGTAAGGATGAATTTAGACTTGTGCTTACAAATTCTCCAGGGGAGGACAAGGATTTATGTTTCCTGCCCTCAGTTCAAAGTGGAGACAGGTAAGTTTCATTTCTGATTCTTGAATATCAGGGTTTGCACCTCCTTCCTCCTTACCTTAGGACTGTAGCCTTTAGGGTTCCAGATACTAGGGGTCCTCTTACTAGACTGTCCCCTCAGGGGCAGACCTCAGCTTTATCTTCTGTCCTCTGAACCTTGTGCAGTTATCAGAGCAGAAGTAACATCACCAGGTTCAGCCACAACTTGAGGACATAAGTGGGATTTGGTATTCTCTTACCACCCAGGATTCCTGTGGGGTTCTGCACATGCCTTAATTTAGAGCCAGCTCAGTAATGCATTTAAATCAGTGGGAGTGTTTTCAATGTTAATCTGGGTTTTAATTTTTAGTTCAGAGAATCATTCAGAGTATACTGTCAGCCATATCTCTCTGGAAATGGAGTACTAAAGCCTCGGTCAGATGCTAAGCCTAGAGTTTCTATAGTGCCCTAAGTTGATTACTGCATAGTTTTATAAAGAAAAGTGGTTCTTTTTTTTTTAAACCTAACATAAAGAGGTTAGTTAGGCAGATGACCACTACTTGGGGGATGTTTGAGTGGTAGAGGATTTCAATTATATTGGAATTCCATCCTTCACATTTTAAATCAGTCTAAACATTCTTCACTATTTATGTTGTTGGAGCAGTGGGCAGCTTGGAATGGGTTTTATAATGCAATCATTCTTCCAAATGCATAACATGGCATCAGTCCGAAAAATTGTCACCATCTCCAAGATGAGCAAAATGAGGCCAAATTCTGCTGTAGCAGTCTGACCTGTGGGTACATGATCTATTGATTTATAGGGATGAATGAAGTTTGTTCTGTAAATTATCTTTTCTTCCCCTCCTTCCTATTTCTTATTTCTTACTTCTTTCCACAGTATATTTTTATGAAAGTCACTGATTTGGCCAGAAACATTCCAATTGCTAGAAGAAAACATAGGGTAAACACTCCATCGTATAGGTGCTGGCACAGACTGCCTTAACAAGACCCCAAAAGCACAAGAAATAAAATGAACCATCAATAAGTGGGATGCCATTAAACTAAAAAGCTTTTACATAGCTAAAAAAATGATTAAGAGAGTGAAGAGAAAGCCTAAAGAACAGAAGAAAATCTTGGCCAGCTACTCCTCTGAGAGGGGATTAATATCCAGAATACACAAAGAACTCAAAAAACAAATAACCCAATCAATATATGGGCAAAAGAATTAAACAGAAACTTCTCAATAGAAGAAACATGAAAGAACAATAAATACAAGGAAAAAATGTTCAACATCTCTAGCATTCAGGGAAATACAAATCAAAACTACACTAAGATTCCATCTCACTCCAGTCAGAATGGCAAAGATCAAGAATATGACAAAAATAAATGCTGGTGAGGTTGTGGGGAAAAAAAGCACACTTGTACATTGTTAATGGGATTGCAGAATAGTGCAACCCTCTGGAAATTAGTTTGGAGATTCCTCAAAAAACTAGAGATGGAACCACCATATAACCCAGCCATGTCACTCCTGAGTATTTTCCCAAAAGATCTAAAATCAGCATACTAGAGTGACACAGCCACCTCAATGTTTATAGCAGCAAAATTCATAATAGCCAAATGATGGAATCAAACCAGATGCCTGTCAATAGATGAATGGATTAAGAAATTGTGGTATATACATACATTGGAGTTCTACTCAGCCATTAAAAGAAATGAAATTATGGCATTTGCCAGTATATGGATAGAAATGGAGAATATCATGCTAAGTGAAATTAGCCAAACTCAGAAACTCAAGGGTCAAATGTTTTTCTCCTACATGTAGAAGCTAGAGTAAAATAAAGGAAAGGTGAAAGAAGGACAAGATTACATAAAGAACCAGGACAGTGGAGCACAACTGTATTCTCAGCAGCTCAGGATGTCAAGGCAGGAGAATCGAGGGTTCAAAGCTAGGTTTGATTTATAGGGATAGACGCAGTTTGTTCTGTAAATTATCTTTTTTTACAAAAAGTGAGGCACTAAGCAATTCAGTGAGACTCTGTCTCTAAATAAAATACAAAATAGGGCTGGGGATGTGGCTCAGCCGTGGAGTGCTCCTGAATTCAGTTCCCAGGTAGACCCCCCTCAAAAAAAAGATTACATAAGGAGCCAATCAAATATAAATTAATAGATGATAGGAAGGAACTTTAGCAGAGGAAGGAGAAAGAGGAGGAATTAGGAGGGAAAAGAGGGGAACATGAACTGAAAATCAATTTTCATGAATGTATGAGTATCAGGATAAACCCAACTACTCTGTATAACTACTAATCTCTAATTGAAAGAGAGAGAGAGAGAGAGAGAGAGAGAGAGAGAGAGAGAGAGAGAGAGAGAGAGAGAAAGAGAACAAAGAATCACTGGTTTGGAAATTCCATTTAGAAATCAATAACAACATTCATATGTGAAGCAAACTAAAGCAACATATCCAAGATAGTTATTTTCCAGAATTAGAATTTTCTCTTTTGTAAGGAATTGGTTTCTAAACAGTTATTTTGTTATTATAAGCCTGACAGGCAATCGGATTAGAAAAAATGAAAACAAGTATTTTATAAAATACTTCTCTTTAAATGAAAAATGAAATGGGGGACACAATTAATGTTAACACTATTTTAGATGTTTTTTTTTTCTTTTTTTATTCTTCTGAATACCTATGAACTCACTATTAACCCACTACTTATTTCTTGTGGTCTAGCTTAATGAACTGTGATACAATGAAGTTCTATTATTATCAATGCTCTGTGGGCAGTGGTAAAACACACGCTCTTGGATAAATACAGCCTAATACTCTGAGTATTATTTCAATGTTTCCTAAAAATTTCCTCATTTGAAAAAGACAGGTCTTACTTATTCCTCTTCATTGTAGCACAGCAGCAGATTAAATAAATGTGTGTCCTCTCTGGAATCAGACTTCCCTATTGTATCTGTACCAATGTGCACTTTCAGGAGGTAAGCTTGTGGCTTAAATTGGGGGTGGCAGGCTAGGAAACTTAGTTGTTTTCTTTTCTCTGGAAATGATCACAAAGTTATTGTGTAGAACAAATGTCTTAGCTTTTGTCATTTGAATAACTATCCTTGAGAATAAAAGGCAATGCCTCTTCAGAGGCTTGAGATGTCAGTGAATTTTCTTTTTTTTAATTAACCAGCATTGAAAAAATTGTAATGACTGACTTTCTCATGAGTAAGAATCCTACTAAGAACAAGCATTTATGGAGCATTTATTTACCTCTATTCATAAGAATTTACTTTCTTTTTAATCTTCATAAAAAGCTTAAGAGGCAGCTGTAATTCTCCTCATCTTACAAAGGAGGAATTGAAGAAAGAGAGGTTAAGGATGTGTAGTTTGTAATCTTAAGATAGGAGGGACCCGCATTCCCACCTCCTGTCCATTGACGTGAGCTAGTTTGTAAACGTCCTGACAGTTAATCCTTGGACTCAGTCTGAGAACTTTTAGAGACCAGATGATTTGGAATGTGTAGGAATCTCACACTGTGGACAAGTGATGCATCTCTGGTGGGAGGCTGCGACAAGACCAACCAGGGGACTCTGAGCACAGGAAGAAGCCTGACTCCTGACTCTGTCCCCCTAACCTTCCCCACCCTCTAATGATGGAAATGGTGTCATGGACCGAGTTGTGTTTTGGTTATTCTTTTGCATGAACTTTCTTTCAGTCAAGCACTGAAAGAACTCTGGGCCTTGTAAATTCATCCCAGGAAGACAGGTAGTAATCAGGCAGAGAGGAGAAGTTTCCAAGAACACTAATCAGTCTGGAATTGACCCTGATCGGCTGTGACCTTCTCTGAAGCAAGGATAAACTGAGCTCTTGGCATGCCCACTCCTGGCCTGCCTCACCCAGCTAAGGGCTACCTGACCCGAGTGGCTGTCCTCACTGCTTGTTGTTTGCTGTCCCCCGCTCCCCGCAGTGCCCATGGAGACTGAAACTGTCACCTAAATTGGGGAGGGGGTGCTGCATAGAAGCCGAATACTGGCCCTGTAAGCTTCCTGACCAGGAGCTTCAGTGTATCAACCCGCTGTTTAATTTTTTTCCCAGGCACTGTCTCCCAGCAGCTCTCAGACATCTGTGTCATTTCCAGGGATTAGGCACTAAGCAGATTCACTGCAAGGCAATAATCACCGAAAAGAACGTGAAAATGTCCTTGATTAAAAGCACTAAGAAACTCTCTGTTCTCCTTTTAGGAGTCTTTGGGGTTTGTGATCTTCTACTGTAGATAAGAATTCCTGCAGCAACCAGCAGTCGGGGGGCCAGGGTTCCCCTTTAGAATAGGTTTACCTTAAAGGATGTAACATTTCGAACCCATCAACTTTACTGCTTTTGGCACAGGGCATTCGTTCTCTCTGAAATGTAAACTGGAGGTTGTGACTCTAAAAAAAAAAATTAAAAAAAAATTTTTAACCTCTGAGCAAGAATCTGTAATTGATATGTGCTAAGGTGACGGCTTCTATAGGATCTCTGTCAATTTATTAGTGTCAGTCATCAAGTTTATTACGTTCTGTTTGCCCATGATGCTATCCCAGGTGACAGATTTGTCCTCCATCTGGAAAAAGATGCCAGGGTTTTTTCTTTGGGGATAAACTAATTTGTAAACTACTTGCCTAAGATAATTACACAAGGATTTGCCAATAAGCCATGGCAAAGGAATGGTTGATAGAAATGCTTTAATTAACTGAATGCTCTGGAAAAGAAATTTGGCATCACTGTTTGTACCAATTTTAAAAGCCTAGGAGCTCCAGACATAGCAAAACTGTGCCCCAAATCATACAATCATGCATTGATAGAATCAGGAACTATTTGAGGAGCTTGCTGTGAAAAGCAGTTCTTTTTGTACATGCATATAACTGCAGAAGTGGGTCAATGGTGACTATCAAGAAATAATTATTTGATGAAGGAGGAATTTTAGGAAGCTTTGAGAAAGGTGATCAGTCATCTTAGATTTTATAATAGCCAAGAACAGGATGTAGCGTGCAAAGGAATAAGCTGCTTTAGTTTGGATCTTAAAAGTCCTCCAAAAGACCCAGGTGTTAAAGATTTTGTCCCTAACATGGCTCTATTAGAAGAGGTGGAAACTTCAAGAGATGAAGCCTACTAGGAAGTCTTTAGGTCACAGGGAGTTTACCTTCAAAGGGAATTATGGGATGTAGTATCTTTCTCTTTGTTTTGTGCCCTGGCCATGAAGTGAGCAGCTTTGTTCCACCAAGTGCTCCCTCCTTGATACTCCGCCTTGAGAAAAGCCTGAGAGCAACCAGTCCAACCAAACATGAACCAAAAACCTCCCACACTGTGAGGAAAATATAAAATTGTCTCTTTTATTTCAGGGATTTTTCTTATAGTGGTAGAAAGTTGACCAATTATGCAAGCTACCCTTGGGAATAAGGTGGAGAGTCAGAGCCTGGGAACTGAATGATGAGAGGCAGGTAGGAATATCCTAGGTCCCAAGGAAAGGCTGGAAAAGAAGTTGTGGAGCAGTCAATGTCCCAAGGAGCCTCCTATAAGGAAAAACATGGAAACCTGAGTATTTGGTGGGACCCCTATGTGAGCCTAGCTCCAGAAGCTGAGGACTGAAGAGTGGAGGACAGAGCCAATTCCATCCCAGATGAGCATAGACACTTGTGGGGGGGCTCTCTCTCATCCAGCAAGGAGGTCCATGGAGCAGGGTAGAGGAGAGTGTGGCTGTAGAGTCACTATTCAAGACCTCCAGAGACCAAGCAGGAAGCAGGTTTGATTTTATTGTGCAGTTACCATGTACATATACTCAGTCAGTAGCTATGAAGATTATAGGCAGCCACCAATGCAATTTCTGGCCAACTGTCCTTACAGCGACAAATTGAGGAATGGGCCTTGGAGCAAGCACAGAGACTCTAACACATGGCCTCATGCCCAGGGCTGTGCCTATGGGGTACGTGTTTTGCTGCTCACATGCCTAGCACAGGGGGGTGGCTTTTACACCCTTACATATACCATGTAGGCGGTACTCCATGCACTTGTCCCACAGACTTGGATGGATTCCAAGAAAGAATTGCAAGCATGAGGCCAAATTGGGAAAAGAGTGCAATGAGTGAAAGAGGTATTGCCCAGATAAACTGACTTGATATAGAGGTGTAGGGCATAAGCATGTACTGAAGGAGTGCACAGTAGGGGCAGATGCACAAGTGACCATAAACACAGTTGATCTCTGGGACACGCAGGAGTCAGGTTGACTCAGGGTAGAGGTTTGGTACATGTTATGCTGTTGCCTGAAATGCTCCCAGGTGGCAAGGGCTTCAGGTGGGAGCTGTGCAGCTTCCACCACTGAAATAGGTCAGCAGAAGGGGCAGAGAACCAGGCAAATCATTACACAGGAAAGAGCACACTCACAACTAAGGGAGGGATCACAAAAACTCAAAGGTCTAGAGAGGCCAGGCAGGTAAAGAAAATGCATGCAGTAGGCATATATAAAAGAAAATAGGAAGAAATGAGATCAGATGGGGGGCTTAGATTCAAAATTCTTTTACACTTCAGCCAAATCAAGTCTTGTGCAAGCTGGGATCAGACTCAAGCTGTGGACTAAAGTACACAGCTCCTAGTAGTCTTCAGTGGTCCCAAAATGTATGGAAAGAGAATTCAAAGATTCAAAACAAGGATGCCAGATTCCAATAGCAGAAGCCCTGAAGGGGGAAGTGCAGAAGACCTTAACCAAGTATTTACAATATAACCACAAATTGGAGAGAGAAAATCCAGAAGGGAAGACACCTAAGTAAATGATACGATTGCAGAAAGAGCTCATCTATGAGTTCATTTGCCAATGAGCATGCAAAAATGATGCAAGTAAGGCAAACTGACAAAGAATGAATATAACAAAAGAGAGGCATAAAACTGCAAAAGTCAGAGTAGAATGATAAAGGTTCAGACTGGAATGAGACTTGCAAAAATGTTGAAGGCAAAAAACAAAACAAACAAAAACCCGGACTTTTATAAGAGTAAGAAAAAGAAAGGGATAGAAACTTTGTAGGCCCAAGAGTACTGATAACAGAAGATCTAGAAAACAGATAAAAATAAAAACTACAATCTCTATTTCACTTTTTTTCTTTAGATTTAGCAGAATATTCTTCACATTTAGCATGGAGATATAGACTCCCACAGTTTCGAGCGGGACATAGCCTAAAATAGGTAAGGATCTGCCAAGACACAACAACATGCCAACTCACACTTTCCAGGAGCACCAGAGTGGACGTCTAGTGCCCCATGCCCCATCCCCAAACTTCCCTCTAACCAGAATCTGGGTTTTGTATGAGAATGAGTGAAGGAGATGAGAAGGTCTCCTGAACATGGATCGAAGCAGTGGCCAAGTCCCAGAACCATTCTGCACCTTTCCAACCTTGGAGCCTCTCCTTTTCAAGCCCTGCCCAGCTGTGGCCCCTTTGTGCCTTTGCTCCATTTGTTCATAGGTCACAAGCCTGAGGTCTGGCACTTGCCAGTTCTATGGAGGAACTATGGGCAGCACAGTGTGGTACAGCCACCTTGAACCTTGGCTGCCCATCAGCTTGGTGATGGAGCTTGCAAAAGCTACTAAGGATGGTCTGCCACCCACACACTGAAGCACAGTCTGTGGGTTGAGGTGTGGGCCCAAGTCTTTTTATTCTAATATGTAATCAGGGATGGAAACTCCAAGGATGTTTTAGAAAACTCAGGATTTTACGAAAGGCACTTTGCTATATTTTCCATTCATGTGACTTTAGGAAAGTTGTTTAGGCTTCCTCTGCCACTTTCCCCATCTGCAAAGTGGATAAGAAGGATGGCTTTGACTATAGTACGAGGTTCTGTTGTGAGACTACCTGAGATAACATCTGTGAAAGTCATTTGTGAATTGCATAATGTTTATTATTATAATTGTTACAAGTGCCTTAGTACTTGGAAAGAGAGAGAAAAGCCTCCAGAGAAGGTCATTGCTGAGCATATGCAGCCTTGTCCCAATCATGGTACATTTTGAACACCCAATTGAAATATTAAAGGTCTGTGAAGGTAACTTAAAGAAATTTAATTGTACAAAAGTATGGGGTAGAAAGTCATAGTTTGATGTATGTATACAATGAGTCATCCAAGAACATTTATATCTCCTTTATGGAAAAGATGTTAAAATTATTCTATTGTTTTTAGATGGTGAATTTTTCTAGAATGAACATAGAATATTAACTATGCCACTTCCTCTGATAGCTAAGTACACCAAAATGCACTCCAATGTGGCAGGACACTTAGGATTTTATGGCCAGTGTAACTTTGTGTCGAAATATGAGGGACATCTTGGTTAAAAGCTTCTAATATTTCATGTTTCTTTCTGTTGAATTTGGACTCAGCTAAAGTTTCACTGTTAAAATGAAGATATGAAAATTTGAATAACAAAGGACTTAAAAATCCATAATTTAAAAATACATAGTCTACTTGGGTCCTGATTTCTCAATGCTATTTTCCACTCAAAGGAACCAGGGCTCCTCGAAAAAAATAGTTGATTTTCAAGTGTAGGACAAGGGAAGTATACCATGGGCCTGAAACAACTATGTCAGAAAATCAGGAAATACTCAAAGAATGATGGGGATTTGGCAAAAGGGCACAAGAATTAGTCTCATATGGTTCCCACCAGCCAATATGGGACATTTTGAACATCAAAATATAGAAGGACACATATTGAAACACAGTAAATCAAATAACACTCACATAAATAATCAAGGAGGCAAAGCGATTCTTTACAATAAAGGACCAATTAATAAAGAATGAATGATGGGGTCAGTAAAATCACCATTTTATAACTATCATAGCAATAATTAATTAAAGCAAGAGTTATTAAAGACTGCTTAAACTAGAGGGTTTTCACTAGTGGATTTGATGAAGAAGATATCTATATAATCCTAATATATCTCCCCACAAATTGCTTACTAATTACAAAGGGAAAATTAATCACTTGCCAGTAGAAAAATCTGGTGGAGACCGTCTTGATTGGGACATTGGAGTTAACCTGCTCCACAGACAGTCCAGCAGAAAAATCCAGTAGGCTCTGTCTTCAAAACCCATCCAGCCCAAACATTGTCATCTCATTTCACCTCCCCAAGGTGTCCTTCGTAGACCCACAGTCTATGGTCACTCCAGCAGCCAGTGCATCTTATTCCAACGTGAGTCAGATGGTGTCACTTCTCTTGCCCCCATCTCATTCAGAATCAAAGGCCCATCCTTACACTGGCCACAGACCTTTGGGGCTGGCCACAGTGTCTCTGCCTCCCTTGATTGCGACCTTGCTTCCTCAACACTGATCTCCTTTCTGCTTCACGAATGCACCTGACCTGCTCCCATCTACTAGCTCTTCTTCCTGCCTGGAAAAGTCTCCTTCCAGGTATCTGTAGAGCATGCTCCCTCTTCTCCTTCAAGTCTTTGTTCAGAGGTGATCTTTTCAATGCAGCTTTCTTCACAAACTACTTGAAACTTCAGTTGTTTCCATGCCTTGGTTATTGTGGACAATGAATAATGTTGTAATGAAGGTGGATGTGCAGATGGCTCTTCAACATGGATTTCATTTCCTTTGGATATGTACCCAGAAAAGAAATTGCTGGATCACGTGGTAAGTCTATTTTTATTTATTTGTTTAGGAAACTCCATAGTATTTTCCATAATGACTGTATTAGTTTATGTTCCCGCTAACAGTATCTAAGGGTTCCCTTTTCTCCACAACCTTGCCAATTCTTGTTTTCCTTTATCTTATAAGGAAGTTGTGAGATAGATAGACACACATATAAATAAGGGAATATTATCTTGCCTTAAAAAATGAGATCCTGCCATTTTTGACAACATGGATGAACGTGGAGGATATTATGCTGACAAGAAATAAGCCAGACATAAAAAAAATACTGTATAATCTCACCTGTGAAATTTTGAAAAGTTTCAAACATAGAAACAAAGGATAAAAGAGTGGTTGGGTTGGGGAGTGGGGGAAATGGGAGATGTTAGTCAACGTGTACACAGTTGCAGTCATGTAGGGTGAATCAGTCTAGAGAGTTAATGTTCCAACTGATGACTAAAGTTAATAATACTAGATTAAATACTGGAAATTTGTTAAGAGGGTAGATTTCAGGTGTTCTAGTTATAAAAGAAAAAAAGATAATTGTGTAAAGAGATGGAAATGTTAACTTGCTGGGTTATAGTAATCATTTCACTATGTACAGATATAACACAACATCATGTTATACACCTTAAGTATATAGTCAGCCCTCCTTTTCTACTGGTTCTGAATCTGTGAATTCAACCAACCATGAAGCAAAAACAAAAAAATTTAAATTGCACCTTGATTGAACATGTGCAGACATGTTTTCTTGTCACTGTTCCTTAAACAATATAATCTAACAACTATTTACATAGTATTTAGATTGGATTAGGTATTATAAGTAATCTAGAGATGATTTAAAATATATGGGAGAATGTACATAAGTTATATGCAAATAGAGCATCATTTTATATAAGGGATTGAGCATTCATGGGTCTTGGTAACCATGGGAGTTATTGCAACCAATCCCCCATGGATGCCAAGGTAAAATTATATACAATTTTTACTCAAAATAATAAATAAATAAGTAAATACAAGAAAATTGAGGTTTCCTTATGTCCTCAACCTAGCCATCCGTATCATCTTTCTTGCTTTATTTCTTCTGTTTCTGCTAATGCTTTCTTATTTAACACATGATTAATCATTTACTTCTGCTAATTGCCTATAGCCCACTTTTGCAGTTAATCTGGGAGAAATATATTCCCAACCCTTAAAATAAAGCAGACGACCCATGTTTGTTGAATGCTGAGTGAATCTATATACTGATTAAGTACCTTCTCAATCACCAGCATGTGATTGCTATACAATGGGAAACAAAAACAAATACATAACAACTAAACTGAACTAAACAGAAAACATTTTGCATGGTCTCCAGTTCTCCAGAACCTGACAATTTAGTTGAGGACAGCAAAGTAGACACAGAGTGGAATTACCATAGCATGGAGTGCTAAACTCTTGGTACCTTCTGGGATACAATGTAGGTTACAGGAAGGAAATTGCTGCAGTTGGAGAGGGAATTCTAGGGAGTGGGGGGCTGGCTTGGGTAGTCAGTAAGGTGGAGGATCCAGTACTGAGTGCTTCCTCTAGAGGCCAGGGAGGGAGACCCTGGGAACACAGGAGGAGGGTTTCAGAGCATGTATCCATCCAGAGTGGAGGCATTTGCTGACACTCAGTATCCTTCATGTCACCTACCTGTTTTAGGTGAGGATGTCTAAGTTTGTACCCTCCAGGACCATACTTGGGGCAAGAAATTAAGGCTGGTGACATGTTAAGGAGTAATCCCAGGTTGCAGCAGGTAATAGGAAATGAGACAGAGAAGAGAAGGATGCTGATCTTTATGTACAAGTGAGCAAGAGACCACAGCAGGCAGCGAGTAATCCTGCCAGGGGGCCCGTGAAAGCATGTGGAGCAAGTCTCAGAGGAAGCTCAGGCATGAATAGGAGCAGGGGACTGGGGCCTAAAAGCTGAAGTCAGACTCAGACGCATACATGGTAGTTCTTACATTGCCCTGTAAGTAGAAAGTTAAGCTGTACAAAACCATAAGCATGCTTTTTTTTTTTTTAATAGAAGGGAGTAAGAATTTTATTTGGAACCTAGTCCGATTTAGATTTCCTACAAAAACCCAACCCCTAAAACTTTGTAAGGACCCAAGAAGAGTTGGCTCATTTAATAAAGAGGACATATCAATGTCATTATAGCATTTTCACTAAACTATCTTGCTAATGACTCTGTAAAGCAGTATCCTTTAACCTTTATAAAATATTTCCCCCATGAAGACAGACTATGGGGCAAAAAGCTAAGCAAACAAACAAACAAAAGACCAAAAACCACACCCCAATTTATTCACAAAGGCACTTTTAATTTAGTATTTAAATTTGATTCCATCATTTCTGGGCAAAAACATGGAGCAACCCCTGAGTGTCTCCTGGATGTCTGTACGTTTTTGAGACAATGCAAGCAAGTTCATGAGGTCAGGGTTACACAGGGAGGGAAATACCCTTGAACGTGGGCTTCTCTGTGGAAATGATTCCAGTGCAGACGAAAGGAGAGGGAGACACACAACGCCCTCTATTGTCACGGCAGGTCAACGGTGTGGGCACAGTCCTCTGAAAGCAAAAAGAGCAACAACCCTATGAGAAAGGGGAACCTGTATCCACCAAGATGAAACCCTGGGTTTCTGAGGATCAGCCACTGGCAAACGACTCTGCCTACGAAGTGGGAAACACCCATGAGTTCTGCGGATCTGTCAAAACCATTTCTGGTAGAAGCAGCCCCACCTTCCACCTGCTGGTAACTGGAGAACACTGAGCCATTTCTGGTTCTGGTGGATTTTTTTTTCCCCGGACCTGCCAGGAATGTGACTTTAGGGGGCAGCCAGCCAGGCCCAAGGCGTGGGAGACCAAGGCATTTCAACAGCTGCTTGGGGGTGGGGGCGGCAGCACATTTTAATTGTCTCAAGGCAAACACCATGGGGCTTAGTTTACCCTCCCCTCTCTGGCCTTTCAAGAAGGTAGTGTAAACGGGTCCATTATAATCCTGTTTGGAAAATCCAAGAAATTATTGGTAATTAGGACCACTCTGCATAATCTAGGAGGAGGGAAGAGGTAAGGGAAGAGAAACATTTTTGCTTTCTCTTGATGCTCTTCGAGGTCCTGCCCAGGAATTTCCCTCCTGTCTGCAGAGTTCTGCACCTAGACTCCTTCCCCAGGCACTCCTGGAACAAATTAAGTTTCCCTGAAGAAAAACGCCTCAGGATGACATGGCAGTGTCATCAGGACGGGCCCTAGGTGTCCTTCTCATGGGTCAAGGTTTCAGGAGGTTCTTTCCTCCAGGCAGCCACACAATGCCACATCAGCCTGGGCTGGGTTCTCCCCACCTTCATTGACATTCCCGGCCTTGCTGTGGCTCCATAAAAGAACCTTGCCTTTCCTCTTCCTTTCAACCTCAACATCTTGCTGGTCCTCAGGGAAGCCCTGGGGCTCATATACTGGGAAGACCAGGGAGGCACAGAGAGGTTGTAGGGCATTCAGGGGCACACAGTTGACAAATGCAAGGCCGGGATTCAAAGTTGAGTCTTTTGTCTCCAAACCCAGGACTCTTCCCTTTTTATTCCAGTGTACTCCTCCCAGGCAATCATGGAAACAAGTATTTAAAGATACAAACCTGTTTTCACATATTAATCAGAAAGGAGTATACGCCTGCCCTTATTCATCTCTGTGCAGACTGTCTTACCAAAGGCAATTCTAACGTGGGAAGTGAATTCCAGGTGGGAAAGATGGTGATGATAATGACAATGGCCACCGTTCATTAAGTGTGTACCAAGTCACAAAGCTAAGTAATATATCCATTCCCATTCACAGACCAAATATATATATATATGAGGCTGGGTTAAATACCACACTCTTGTAGGTCCCAAAGCCACTATGTGGCCAACCTGGGTATTCAAAACCACCAGAGTGCTCCTGACAGCACCACCTTCTCTTTTGTGGCACAAAGGACCTCAGGCATCTGAGTCACTCTACACATTGTGATTAGCAAACTCCTCCACCAGTGGACTAGAAGTCCTGCTGCTAATGTCAGTTAAGGCTTAGGAAGGACAATGAGGTGCTGAGGACTATCCTAACTGCTTTCACATATTAACTCATTTAGCCCTCAGTAAGCAATGAACTGTTATCACTTATCCCTTATTGCACAGGTCAGCAGCCTCAGGCCAGCCCTAGTCACCAGCAGAGTCTCAGTTACTTGCCACCTCGGGTTATAAGCCACAAGAGCCAGAGGGGGCCAGAGTTGGTGACCTAACCACTTCCCCATGACTCTGCTACAGATTTGGCAGAGGACGGCTCTCTTCTTCCCCTGGCTCAAAGGATGAAGGTAGATCTTGTTCAGTAGATACCTGTTCATTCTGGCAGGGCCTTAAAAGTGAATCTGCTTGACTCTGCCTGAAGTGACTGCGGCTTGTGGAACTGGGTAAAAGGGCAGTGCAGACAATGCTTTGCCAAAAGTGCTCCTGCAGCCCTGCTGTGGCTGGCAGAGGGCCCCCCAGGGGTGTCTGTTATTAGCACATCTTGTGCTGTGCCATGGGAAGATACAAGCCTCCAGTCTGACAATGATTTTGTGCTAGAACAGGGAGTCACCTGATGCCAACTGAAAATGCTGCCTGAACCTGTGGATGACAGAAATGACCAAAGCATGTCTTTGTTTGGCACCTTGATTTATGTGTGACCTGGTTTTAAAGGTTGTGTTTACAATGGATATTTCCTTAGACACAATCCAAACATTTTCCTCTTTGGCCATGAGCACCAGCAAAGCAAGGCTGTCTGGTGTCATTGCTGACCTGTAACGTCCGAGGACCTAAACTTGAACGGTGATTCATGCATTTCATGGGAAACATCAAGCGTTTCTCATTGCAGACACACACACACAGAGTCTAGGAATGCCATGCCCTCAAAGACAAACCTGCTTCCTTATTTACCTCCCTGCTTTCCTCAGGAATGGCTGGGAGCCATTTGCTTTCCTGGGAGAAGGGGAGAGAACCCCACATTGTCAATGTCTCCCATGGGCCACGTGGAGCTGCTTTCTGTAACATCACCTCACTTACTCCTCACAGAATTCCCTCAGTTAGTTCACACAGAAATCTGTTGACATGGCAATTACGATGCCTACTGTACAGAATCAGAAAAAATGAAGCCACTTATCCCAGGTCATGCAGCTAAAAAGTGGAACCAGGATTCAAACCCAGGTTATTTTGACCACATCCTCATCTTACTTGTGGGCCTCCTTAACTTGTTAGCTCAGAAAATTATCTTCATGCACACACAAACAAAACACATGCACACACAAACACACCCTGCTACCAGATGCTAAGAGCAATGCAGATGCTTACTTAATTGTTGAACAAGGTAGCATGAGCCTGTAATTGCAGCTGAGGCAGGAGGGTGGCAAGTTCCAGGTCAGACAGGGCAACTTAGCAAGAATCTGTCTCAAAAGAGTAAAGTGAAAAATGGGCTGGGGATGTAGCTCAGTGGTAAAGCACCTCTAGGTTCAATCCCTAGTGCAGCAACAACAACAAAACTTGAATGAATGAATGATATCATTTTTTAGTTAGCGCTCACTTTGCCATAAACTCCTCTGAGAATACTCTAATCAGGCCATCATCCATTTCTGACTGCTTAGTGTCTCCCAAATAGCTATCCGTACCGCATACATTACTTTCACAATAGACTTAAACTTCATTTTATTCTTTTCTACCCCCTTGTCCCTCAGTTGAATCTTTCAGGTTCACCTGCTTCGCTCCCACTGTCCAATTAAATGCTGACAAGATTGCAGACCTGGCGAGCCTCCAAATCGGCTGGTCTGAAAATAGATTATGAAATCAGGAAGGGTGTAAGACACCCTTATAATCCTGATGCTATTAATACCCAATGAATGGAATTCCTAGCACACCCTGTGGCTGGTCAATTGTCATATAGCATCATTCATGCACTTCAGAGTAACAGAAATGATCTAATTTATCCGCCAGATAAGAACCCTTAAATTTGTCACTAACACATTGTCTGAAGCCCTAGCAAACGTCACTACCCAGCCCACACCTCACAAGTGCTGTATTTACTTTCACTCCTCCATGCAAAGTGATTGATAAACATAATACAATGGATGGTTTGCTCAAAATTCCAGTTTTCCACCCTCCATAGTGTTCTCTCAATCCAATATTTTCATAACTCAAGTTTCTGCAGCAACTTGTCCTTTCCTTAAACAAACAAAAAAAGCAAAAAAAAAAAAATAATAATAATGCCCCGCAAAATAAAAAAAAAAACAGGAAGGGGAAAAACTCCTTTCTGCTCATGGCTCTGATTAGCTATGAATGGCAAACATTTCCTTGTGAGAGGATGGAAATGTGAAATAGTTTAAGCTGAAGACAGCCAAAATTACCTAGCCATAACTGCCTTAGAAACCCTTAAGTTGTTGAAGCTTTAAGAAAAATTGAAAATGAAAGAGAAAAAACTTACCCCTCTTAATTTTTCTAGGAGTGTGTAAATTCAGATATAAATTATATATAAATATAAGAATGCCATTGGGGCAGTGCAATCATTATATTGCTTATTGAGCGAATATGATTTTTAAATGTGCTTTCAGAATTGAGCTCCTGCCACCCACAATGGGGGAGGCAGTGCTTTTTCACCCTGGTAAGCTTCTTTTGAAATAAAGGCAATGATTTTCACAGATATCAAAGAGCATTCATTCACTGTCAACATCAATAATTAACTTTGCTGTCATCCCATAAGAAGGGTGCATTTAAGGGAAGATTATCAAAAGACAACAAAGAAATCTAGGTAGTGGTGACATCACAAGATTCCAGGACGTCCCTAGAGAAGATGCCTCTTGAGATTGCAAATTTGCTAGGTAAACTCTCTGGATCAAACTTATCAATATCTGATAAAGGCTTATGCTGAGACAGGCGAAGGTAGAAAAAGCTCATGTTGCCTTCCCTGCTGCCAAACAGCCACAAGAAGAAGCACAGTCCAGTCTATGCAATGAGTATGCAATTTTACTTATATTTACTCAATCTCTCTTTCTTTCTTTCTTTTTCTTAAAAAAATTTATTCAGTTATACATTAAGCATTTTTCTAGATACTAGAGGTAAAGAACAAAACAAACTCTCTGCCCTGATGGCATTTACTGTTGTTACTCAGTATCTTCAGGGGATTGGTTCCAAGGTCCCCTGCAGATACCAAAATCTCAGGAGTCTCAAGTCCTTACATAAAATGGTGTAGAGCTGAGGATGTAGCTCAGTG
Source organism: Spermophilus citellus (assembly GCF_964194105.1). Taxonomy (NCBI): domain Eukaryota; kingdom Metazoa; phylum Chordata; class Mammalia; order Rodentia; family Sciuridae; genus Spermophilus; species Spermophilus citellus. The sequence continues at coordinate 11,949,503 of NC_138196.1, read as the reverse complement.
GCAAAGTGTGTGCTTAGTATGCACAATGCCCTGACTTCAATATCAAACACCAAAAAAAGAATAAATAAAATAGCATAGCATTTGCATAAACAGCATAGCATAACCTGTGCTCACCTTTCTGTATAGTTTAATTTAATTTTCTGTGGTGTTGGGGAGCAGACCCAGGGCCTAGCACATGATAAGCAACTACTCTGCCACTGAGCCACATCCCCAACTCCTTCCATTTACTTTAAAGTATCTCTAGATTACTTATAATACCTAATATGATGTAAATTATATGTAAATATGTTTGTGTTCTATTGTTTAGGGAATAATGATCAAAACAAAAGTCTATACATGTTTAGTACAGATTCAACTTTTTTTTTTCATTATTTTCAATATGTGGTGGAGTCTTTGGACAAGGGACCTATGGATACAGTAGACTACACATTTTGCTGGATAAAGAAAAAATATATACAAATATATACAGATATAACATAAAATTATATATTACACCAATACAGTATATACCAGGATATAATCTATTATTTTATATATATATATACACTCTCTGTGATAGGTCCATGGGGGGAAAAATGTAAAGTAGGGTAAAGAAGATGGGGGTAGAGACCAAGTTTGGTATTCTATCACATTGGATGGTGTCAGGGAAAGCCACTTTGATAAGTTGATTGTTGAGCAGAAACCTGAAGGAAGGAGGGAGGAAGTCAGGTTGACTCCCGCAGGAAGACTGCTCTAGACAAGGGGAACAGCCGGTGGACAGGATCTGTGAGGGAAGAACATGTTTCCTGTGCTGTGCTAAGTCTGGAGTGCAGTGAGCACAGGGGAGTAAGTTATCAGGGGAGGGCAGGGGCATGATGAGCCAGTCCCCACAGAACTTTAAGGGCCACTGTGGGAAGTCTTTTACCTAAGTGAGCTAAGAAGCAATTGGAGGATTAGCTGAGTAGTGACACTTTCTGACTCCCTGAAGCCAAAAGGCATCAGAAATGTTCCAAATGTCTAGTAGAAAACAGATGGTAGGGCAGTAAAGGCGGAAGTTGGGGGTCCAGTTAGAGACATTCTGCAATAATTCAGGCCAGAGATGGGATCAAATGTTACTGATTGATCAACTAAGATGAGGACCAAAAATTGATCTGTGGATTTAGGTTTGAGGGATCCTGGGTGACTTGGACAAGAGCTGTTTCTAGGGAAAGGTGGGGATGAGAGCCTAGCTAGAGCTGAGTTCAGGAGAAGATAGAGGAGAGGAGTGCAGATACTCTTTCAAGGGGCAGAGGAGTATGGCAGTTTCAGCGAGGGCTGTGGGGGCCCCTCTAAAAATAGAGTGGGAAAGTGATTCCACAGGAGTGGAAGGATATGAACGGAGAGGTCTTCTGTACAACAGAGGGGCAGGACTTCCATAGATGCCATCAGGGATGATTCACAGTTATGGGAGGAAGTAGAGTGTGGGAAGGTGGGTAGATAAGGTGGGGGGGATTAAGGAGATCCTCTTCTGACCATCTATTTTCTCAAAGGAATAAGGACTAAAGTCTCATACACAACATCAGCAGAGGTTGAAGAAGGCAAAAGAAAATTTGGATAGATCCAGAGAGAAGAGAAGTGAAGAAGTCTTCCAGGACAGTAGGTTGGTTAAGGGACTGTGGAATCCTAGCAGAGATTTACAGGATTCATTAATGTCATGAACCTGAAGTGAGATCGTCCGATTGGCTGGGTGTTTCCCCAACCCTGTTCAGGTAGCAGGTTCAAGGACAAAAGAGATGGAGGGTTGGATTTCATTGGAGTTAGGATTTTTATTCAGGGGAATAAGATACAGGGAGAAAGGGATGCAGGAGCTGGGAGTATATATTTGAGAACTGCAAGTAAGTGATTATGATGCTAGGTTATGGAATCTGAGCTGTATAAGTAGGAAAGAGCAGGCATGAGTTGGGTAAGGGACAGTGAAAAAAGTTATAGCATCAATGGCTTGTGGATGTTAATGAGATTGAAAAAAATACTGGGGCTGGGTACTAGAGGAAGTGCATGGCAAAGAAAGGAGCGTGGGTTGAGTGGAGGCAATTTTGAACTTCATCTACTCACAGAAGGAAGGTGTATTAGTGTCCTACTGTTGCCACAACAGCTTATCACAATTTATTGGCTTAGAACAACACAATTTATTGTTTTACAGTTCTAGATATCAGAATTTTGAAATAGGTCTCATAGGGTGCTAAAAAATTAAGGCACTGGAAGAACTGTGTTTCTTTCTGGAGGGTCTGGGGAAGAAACCATTTCCTGGCCCTTTGCAACACATAGAAGCCACCCACATTCCTTGGTCAATGGCATCCTTCCTTCATCTTCAAAGCTAGCAATAGCAGGTAGAGTTTTTCCTCACTGAGCATCATTCTGATCTCTTCTGTTTCTGCCTTTAAGTCACTGAGAATTATAATAGTAATACTGTTGGAAAGAGTGACAATCATGAAATGAAAATCTTCAAGGAATGGAGAGTAATGATGGGGTGATAAAGCAATTTTCATTAATTAGCTAGCTGTTGGTGAGAGGTGGTTTTGGAATAAATGCATTTGAAGTTGGTGTCATTTGGAGACATTTCGTATGCCTTGCTTCTGTAGAAGATTTAGAGTAAAATCTCAATGATTTCAATAAAAATGATAAGGCATTCTGAAATGAAGAATTTCCTATTGCATGCCTCTAGATGAGCTATCATATCCAAAAGGTATTTTTTTAAACTTTTCAAAACTTTTATACATCTATTCTCTTTCTATATGCCCATAACAACTATGAGATGAAAACATTGTTTTCCTTTTTCTACAGTTTGGAAATTAATGAATTAACTAATAGGAAATGAGTGAAACATTACATATATCCTGTGCTCATTTAATTACTTAGCTAGGTTATTGAAGACATTGTAGGAAATATAATAAACTGTATTTTATAGCTACTTTCTTCCAGGAGACTAAATTCTATAAGTCAAAATTCCCTTTGAGAATCTGATGAGCAATAAAGATGTTTACCTTTAAAAAGGCACATAGGCACATATATAAAAATTTTTACAATGACTTCATGATGTTCCTGGTTTCCCCAAAGTCCTAAGGGGTCTACACATCCCAGAATAAGAACCCCTTGTCTAAATACTGAGATACAACTATAGACAGTAGAAATTGGCTAACAATGTAAGTGGCAAGAGAAAGTATAATTAGGCACCAAATGAGCGATATAGAAAATTAGTTATGAGTTCAGATCAGTGCATAACTGAACTTGGGAATAATTATGGGAAGGCTATATAGAATCTTGAATAGTTGAGATGATTGCATGGAGAAAAGGAGATTGTGTAGGAAGAAGAGGAGAAATTGGAAATTAGCTGAGAAAGTTTGGGAAACAGTCTGTTTGTGAAATGGGGACAAAAATTACTTCCAAAGCATATTGGAAAGAAAAATAATCATTAAGACTTTGGTGAAATGTGCCCCCCACAAACATTAGTAATATGGTAGATGAGTTCATTTCAGCATGAACAGTACTTGAAATTATTATTGTAATTGATTCAATAGGGATTTCTTGATTTGTGCTAAACATTTTTAGAAGGTACCTCTTTAAAAGAAAACACTAAAAACAGAAAAAAAGTAACTTGCTCATCTTCTGATTGAGGTTTTCATAACATCATAAAATAGATACTTGAATTTTACATGTTTTCCTTGAAATATTCTTAACACTTCAGAAAAAAATACATTTATGAAGACAAAACAAAGGGCCTTCTTAAAACTGCTTCCATTATTTCAAGAGTTGGTGTGAGATCCCAAGCCTATCTCCTCACCCTCTTTCCCCCAACCCTCTTTTGCTATCTACAGCTCCCAGGTGGAAAGGAGTAAGTAAAAAATGTCAATACATTTTAGCTAGATTGAGAGCATTTATACAGAGTCGAATGTTTTAAGAACATTTAATATTAAATGAAAAACAGATGAATGATGATAAATAATTCTATCTATAGCCCTGAGTTGCCACATTGGAATCTGAATCTGAGACATTGCAGGAAAAAAACCCTGTGCACAACTCATCAAAGGGCTGAATTCCACCAAAATGAGATCCAGGTTAGGAATGTGGAGACTGTGGAGAAATCTCCTGAAGCAGATTTTTCTGAGCTAAATTTCCCTTGGCAATATATCCATACACAATAATAATTGAGTTTCACAGAATCATTGAATCATAGGACTAGAAGAGATCTTCATGTTCACAAGTCTAGCTTACTAATGGATGTTTGAATTTACTCTCCAACATGCCAACCTCTTCTCTGGCTGAATATATTTGATGATGAGCAAAGTCAGTGGTGTGCTGATAAATGCTCAACGACAGAATCTCCATAGGGGGGATTAAATAAAAGACTCCTACTATAGGATGTGCCAATTTCCATGGTGTAAATACCCTCATCATGGCCTCTTCAAGCTTCAACATGAATCACCATTATGTAGCATTTCCACCTTACTGATATGGTAGAATTAAATTGCCCCAGAATCATAGGTAATAATAAATGTACTAAAATAATTTGAAAGTGGTAAATTTTAAATATTTTAGCTTTCTAAAATAGTATTTATTTAATTATAATGTTAGAGGAACTAACTTATAATAATGGCTGTACATAATAAATTGGCTCTATGAGCTAAAACATGCTAGCTCTGACTAATAACAGGCTTAGAAAATGATTTCAGATCACGCTCCCATGACGGTGAACCCTTCCACAGGACCCAATCAATGGGAAATCCCCCAAATCACCATCTAAGCATTCAGACTTGAAAGTCAGTTCTGTCTTTTCTGCTTTGCTCCCATTTTCCTGTAGTTTCCTCCAAAAGCAAACACCCTTCACAAAATTTGATGTCAGATTGACTAGTAACGTAAAGTAAAAATAAAAGAACTAGTAAAGAACTAGGAGAAATACATGGCTGATTATATTTATAAAATTGGGTCAGAATGGAATGATTTAGTATGACATGAAATCCCAAAACCAAGGGGAAAAATGAACAGATTTGGTGTGATAATTTAAAGCCTTCAAATGAGAAAATATTTTATTATAAACAAAGTTAAGGAAAAAAATCACAAAATGGGAAAAATATAAGTACCATATCTAACAGGTTAATAGCCATACTCTACATAAAAGCTCTTAGAAATCAAAAGAAAGATTAAAAAATCCAAAAGAAAATTCAGTCAAGGCTACGAGCAGATAATTCATAGAATCATGAATGTTAATATATATATGAAGAGATGCTCAAAGAAGTGCACACTAAGATGATGAAGTGCTTATTTTACCTACTAGATTAGTAAATATTTAAAGTGTTAGATAATTCCAGTGTTGTGGAATATGAAGGGCAACAGGAATTCATACACTGTTGGTAGAAATGCAAATCTGTAAAACCTAGAGGAAAAGGGAAAAATAGCAATATCTAACAAAGAAAAATAATTCTGTCATGATTTTATTAAAAATTTTAATGATCTAAAATATATGTGCAAAAATGTTTGTTATGGGATGGTTGTAACTACATAATATTAGAGATAATAGAAATGTTCTTTAAAAGGGGACTCATGGTGTGGCCATAGAGTACAAAGCCACTAAATAGGTGGAGGTCTGTGTGTGCAAATGTTAAAGCTCTTGAAGATAAATAATTAAAGGGGAAAAGGCAGAAATCATAGTGTTTAGAATTATTCCATTTATGTAAATTTGATAATATATATTTGTATGTATATACATACATGTTTGTATAATGCATATATACAAACATGCATCTATACATGTTTGCATAATCACATCCTTTTCTGAGAAAAATAAAGGAAATTATTAATAGTCACTATTTGGGTGTTCAGAGACTGAATATTAGAAGACAAAAACAGCATACATTTTATTTTCTCTTTATACTTTAAAATATCACAGATCCATGCCTCCATTTTATTTAAAGAATGAATTTATTTCATAAATAAAGAAGAGTGTCTTAGTTTGGGTTCCCCAAAACAGAACTCAGAGACAAGGGTTTGAGTACAAATGTTTATTTGGGTGGTGATCCTAGAAAACATCAATAGGTGGAGACCAGGAATGGAAGGAAGTAAATGAAAAGTGGGCTGTCAATCAAGTTGCCACTGTGGGAAATTCTGTAGTCCAGTGTAAAGCACACACCTCAGAGTTAATCCACCAAGGTTAAGGAACTAAGAGACATATCCAGGAACGCTTGCAAGTTGCTGGACACTGCTCTGGGACATTTAACTCATGGCTCATTCACAGACAGAGAAAGCTCTGGTGATCTCCAAAAACCTGATGGCAAAGATTCTGTACAGATTCAGGAGATAAGAGGGGGAAGGAGACATGGGTGGGGACACTAAGCACATCTGCTACAGAGACTACAGCCATGCCAGAGTATACCAAATAAATAAAAAGTACACATTTGCTGATCTAGCAATGTCACACTTAAGGATCTCCCTCTTGATTTACCAATGTACCTGAACCCTGATCAACAATATAAAAGGACAGATTTTTGTTGAAAAATATTTTATAGCCCAGTAGAAACCAAACCAAAATCCAGTGGGAATACTGATCAGTGGGGAAAAGTTTAAATATAAGAAGGTGCCTCCCATATTTGCAGATAAGAAAAAAAAATGAGGTACATCTTTACTAACTTTCATGAAAAGAATCGTAGAGACACATCATACTCTGTAACAATATATATGGTGGGATCTCATTTTTGTAAAAACCAAAGCAAGTCCAAAAAGAACAAAAAGTAAGTAAAAACATACACAATCTCCTTATGAAAGATGTGTACACTTGTGTGCACACAGAAAATCAGGAAAAATAAAGGAGTTGTGAGAGTGAATGTGATAAAAGTATGTACTATCGTATGTTTCAAGGTATTACTATATGTTTTGATTTACTGTAAGAATCCACATTATGTTAAAAGAAGGGACTAGAAATAGTGCCTACTCCATATATTCTGAGACAATACATATAGGAAACAGCATGGCAGCACATACATAGTAAATCTTTAAAAAAAACATTAAATGATTGCTGTTTAAGGGGACAACTTTTCATACTATGAAGAAACTTCAAGTGTAAAGTACACTTTGGTCTCCTCATACATCACTTTATTCACCCACTTATTTAACGACTATCCTTGAGAGCTTTTTTGCCAGTCAGGCACGGGAAATGCAAAGGAGACAAGACAAAGTCCCTGCCTCCTGGAGCTCATATTTTACTTGGCAGATGGTAATCCAAGAATTATACAACATGTCAAGCGATGCTTAATGCTGTGGGGAAAAATAAAGCCAGATAATGGGCAGGGGAGTGACTGTTGGAAATAGCTTTCTATTGTTGATAGGATAGTGTGTAGGTCAGCTTCCAATCTCTGTGACAAACTACCTAGGATTATGAACTTAAAAAGAGGAAAGGTTTATTTTGACTCACAGTTTTGGAGGTTTCTATTCATGGTCAATTGGCCCATTGCTTTTTGGCCTGCAGCAGTGCAGTACACCATGATGGAAGAATATGGCAGAGGATGCTGCTCTTTTAATAGTGACCAGGAAACAAAGAGAGAGAGACAAGAGGGGTCAGGGTCTCATTATCCCCTTCAAGGGGACTTCCTAGTGACCTAACTTCCTCCCATGAGGCCTCACCTCCTAAAGATTCCTCTACCTATAAATAGCACCACAGGCTGGGGACTGCATCTTAACACATGGGCCTTTCAGGGACACTTATCCAAACCATACCAAATGGTGTCTCATAAAGTGATATGTGAGCATAGACCTTAAAAATTCAGGGAAGAAAACTGTGTTTGGAAACAAGCTTTGAATGGAGAGGGAAGAGTAAGTACAAAGGCCCTGAGGTAGGAATACGCTTGACCTATTTGAGGAAGAGCCAGGATACTAGTTTGGGTGAAGCTGAGCAAGTGAGGGGTGAGATGTGGAGGTATGTGGGAGGGTGTGAGTGAGATGTCAGGTGATTGGGGGAGATGCTGGGCTTGATATTTGAACACCACTGCTATTACAGCATAGAAAGTGGGCTGGGGTAAGAGAAAATGGGGAAGGGAGGGCAGATGAGGTTTTCATTTGTAATAGTAGGAGAAAGAATATCAAAGGTGTGACCATGGCAGTGATTGTGGGAATGGAAGGGACTAGATGGTGTGAAAAATAGTTAACTGGTGAAAGCGCAAAGACTGGAGATTCATTACATGTGAAGGATGAAGAAGAAAGAAAGAAAAAATAAAGTTGCCAAACAGGTTGAAGCAAAAGTGCTGTAGGGACCAGTCTTGAGAAAGTCCTGAGAGAAAGGACCCCAAGGATGGAGCCTCCAGCCTCCTGTCCAGCCACACTCCCTTCTACTTGTCACGAAATTGGATGCTTCAGTGGCACCATATTCCTGAATTCACCAGAATGCCTGCTATAGTTTGGACTTTCCATGTTCCCACAGGTATATGTGTTAAAGACTTAGTCCCAAGCCCGTGTTGCATTATGAGGTTGTGGAAATTTTAAGATGCGGGAACTACATCTTTGGGTCATTGGGGATGCACCATTGAAGGGGATACTGGGACCCCACAACTTCCTCTTTCTTTATTTTATCCCATCACAGTCATGAAGTGAGCAGCTTTGCTCTACCACATGCTCCCTACTATGATGTGCTGCCTCGCCACAGGCCCCAAAGAAATGGGGCCAACTGACCATGGACTGAAACCTCTGAAACTGAGAGCCAAAAGAAATCTTCTCTCTTTGTAAGTTGATTATCTCAGGTAAATTGTTATGGTAATAGTGAGGAAAGCTAATACAATGCCCTTGTCCTATTTGGCTGCCCAGATAACTCTTCTCCATCCTTCCAAATCCAGCTCAGGAATCATCTCCTGCCTGATGATACAACTCGAATGAATCACTTCCCAGTTTCTTCCTTATTTACCACTCCCAGATTCACTCACAGTCTAATGCACATCTTCCCAACCAATGTCAAGTGGCACCTAATGTGTTGCAAACTTGATGGTTGCACCCTTAGGCCTCAGGTTTCCCTGGGCCCAGAGCAGGTGGAGCTCCTGCTGGGTCACCTCTAGCCTTGCAGAACACATACGTTTATTCTTTAGCACCACACAAATATTATTTTGTATTTGAACTCTTCCCTGAATTTAAAAAAAAAAAAAGAGGAGATCACTACATTAGTTGTACAGGATGTTATGTTGGAACTACTTTAGTCCCAATTTTGACGGAGGTCCCAAGGCAATAATAGATGGAACATTCCAAAGCAAGATGCAAGATTTGCAAAAAGTGTTTATGAAAATCAGTTTTGTACTCTCAGCCAACTACCCACCTCCAGACTATAAAAGATGAAATAGAGGCTGGGAAAAGAATTGGCACTGAAATTTTTTTTTTTCCCTTTGGAGAGAAAGCTATGCTGTGGGTCACACCTGGAAGAATGGGGACACCTGCTCTACATCAAACGAAGCTGCAGGGGCTTTGAGAAGGCACAGAGGGAGTTAACCTGTGTCTTAAATCTAGGGGGACAGAGCAGGTGGACTCTGACAAGTCCAAAGGGGAGAGCCTGCCTGGTTAGCTGCCCTTTTGTGCTGGGATGGTCTTGCGCTCAGAGTTGGGGCACAAATACCAGTGGGGCTTCCAGCTGGGTTAGAGGAGGGCTGTTCAGGGGAAAGAGAGAGCAAGGGCAACACCAGTAGGAAGCCCAGCAGGAAGTGGCTTCAGGCTGCCAGGGGCTGAAGAAAAAGCCATAACTAACCAACCAGGGGAGATGTGTTCAGCACATTGAGAGGGTACAGTGGAGGCCTTCCGAGGATTGAGGCCCCAGCTGGGAACAGAATTTGTGTGGTGACACCCTTGCCCCAGAGAAGAACTGCCACCATACTGGCCTCCAATAAGACCCATCTTTCTCCCTGCCTTTACTCCCCCTCCTCTTATTCTACTCCAACACTAGAGGATTCAGAAGCCACATGGTGGGTGGGCACCATCTTCCTGCAACCATTAGCTTGAGGTCAGTGCAAGGGGCAGGGATGGGGCACAAGCTTTGCCTTTAGATGATACATGAAGGTTTTGATTATTGCACTGAATTCAACATATTAATTGCTAAAATGCACTGATATTTTGAGATTTAAGTGGCTGAGACAATTTTAGAATCTAAGAGCCCCCCAAGACTGAGGAAGGACAGGCCTAAAGGGAGGTGGGGGGGAGGATAAGCTGCCCTTCTCCTTATATCCGGTGGGTCCACAGCTTGTTCACCATAACAGGTGTGTTTCTGCCTCCAGTCTTTCTCCTCTTCCTTACCACTGCAGCTCCTGAGGCCAGGAATGATCAGGTATGCCTATTGGCGCTCTGCAGTTCAGTGTGGGTCTTGTCCCAGAAGGGCTTCACAATGGATTGTTGTGGGTTGATCCAAACTCCATGATGTCATGCTTTGATTTTGTTTCTTCCTTCCCAGTTTTCTTCAACTGAGCTCCTCTGCTCTGTGCCTTGAATAAATTCCAACTGTAAGAAGCTAATGACCACCTTGAGTCCCCAACTTCATCCCTGGGGCTTCCAGGCAAGCCCTGAAGTGGCTGACACCCACCTAGGACCAGTTGCCTTCTTTAGTGGCCAGCAAACCTTTCTCCCAGGGTGTTTTCCAAAACCATCATTTCTCTGAGTGCCGTGGTCAGAAAAGGGCTAGGAAGTGTATCTCTAAAATAGTTCCTGGAACCTTTGCATTTTTCTGTCTGACTCTCCGACTCTAAATATGATTTTTTTCATGTCTCCCCCAAAGTTCCCTGGTCTATTCCACTGCTAGCTCCCTCTCACCTTATGAAATGATAGTGCTTCCTTAGTACGGGAGATATATTTTGAATTCCTTTGTTATATCTTTATATGTGGCCCATTTAGAGTTTCCTATGTTTCTGGTATGCAAGCATCACCCTGGTCAATGAGCAGAAGAACCAAATGAGAGTTGGTGGGTATCACCTGGGAACTGTGGTACGTGTATGAAAGAGTGAAATGGTGTCACTCCCTTTGGGTCTTTGTCAGGTGCTTGTTGCTCTGGTCCACTTCATGGCTTCAGACTCTGGGGACTGTTTGTGTTCCCCATGGGCCCCCACATGCACAGGGGGAATGAATTCCATTCAGCCATGATTGGAAGCAGGCGAGAGCCACAGGTTACATCACACTCCCTTCATCCATGGGTGTCCGGGGTCTTTTCCAAAGCCTCTGCTTATTCCTGGATCCCACATCCCAAGTTTGTTTCTCAGCTTTGTCTCTGATGTCTAGTTTCCTAGCCTGTGGGTGGTGCTCTCTCAATCTTGCAGCTGGGACCAACTGCCCTGGGCTCTGCTTCTCCTATGATAGAGCCACAGTCCCTGGGCTCAACCTGTCAGAGTACTGAAGCAATAGCTTCTCCTAGCCCAGCTTCTCTGTTCCTGAATCTCTCTGGCTGTGTTTATTCAGTTGAAACTCAACCCTGATTGAGTTTCCTTTTTGGTCTTCGAATTTTGATGTGAGGGTGAAGGAGTTGAGCTTTTTGTTAGAAAGGATGGGGATAAAGTTAGAGGGTGAGAAAAAGCATCCGATGTGAGCTGAACTGGAAAAAAGGGTGTTTACGAGGGACTCATAAGAAAGCCTTGCAAGCAGTCTTGGGGTTTGGGTTGTATATCTCCCACCATGACACACTGGTGATGACAAATTAGTTGTACCATTGTTTGGAGACTTGATAAAGACTACAGATGGAAAAAAATAAAGCATAATTTACACTGATAAAACTTTGGAAACAAGAAGGGAACTTCGCTGTTGAGTCACAATAACCTATTGTCTTTACTTCTATAAAGCAATGTGGCCATTAGTCTCACCAGAACAGTCAAAGGATATTTTGCAAATGGAGAGTGATTTCTAGCAGAAGCAATGAATTAAAGCCCCTTGGTTTCTTTCCTTCAATCTGTACATACCTGACTAGGGATACAACAGATTTTCATTTCAGTTTCAAGACACCCCCAAAGGGAGACTTTAGATACTGAAAAGATGGGACTGAGAAGATTCTAGTTCAGGATCTGATTAGTGAGCTATCTCTATAACATTGATCAAACCACTTTACTAATTCATGGTGCAAGTTCAAAATCCAGATTGTTGGGTTTATACTCATTTGGCTCAATCAAAGTCTTTGGAGCTGTGTTCCAGGAGTATGACTTTTAACCAAAGGCAAATGGACAACTTTGCTGAGCAGCTATAAAAAGGTTTATGTCATCAAATGACTCATGTTGCTTGCTTGGCAATAGAGGATCAATGTGCGCTTCAGGATCGGTATGCTCTGTTTATTGTGGGGAACCTCCCTGCCGCCCCAGCAGATTTTATAAAGGGCCAAACGGACAATTTCCTTTGCTGTTTCTTGAGTGGATGTCCTCTATAAAAGACTCTATATTATGTCTTCCATCAGAAAAATCTTTTGAACATGTGTCTCCAATATATTTACTTTAAAAATATTAAACATCTGTATATATTTATATGCTCTACTATGCTTTAACATAGTATGTTGAATACTCACATATTATGAACATTATAAAATATGAACAATATATGTTTTTAAAAGAAAAAAGTGAAATATGATTTTAAGAAATAAATTAGGGAAAAATCTTAGTTTAATATTCCATTGTATAGCAAAATAAAAAGTTTTTGGATTGATTTTGAATTCACTGTTTTAATACTTCTTTATAATAGATGAGAATATGCTTCTCAAACATATGTAGATTTAAGCACAAGAAGTGATTTTTTAAACTTGTATTTTCTAAATTATGATACTGATTTTTAAATTCCATCTGCTAATTATGCCAAAGTGTATACTTATGGGCTAGTAAATTTCCATTTCTCTGGATGTCAAACAGTTGTTATTGCAAACTAATTAGAAGATATGGCATTTTTTCTATTTCTTACAAACATATTCAAAACATGACAAAATTCTTCATTTGAAAGAAAAAAATGGAGCATATTAGAAAATTGTTTCCAATTTTCTTGCAAGTACAGATATAAACTTTCACATTATTTTTGAAAATTAAAACCACATATATCTGAAATATTTCTAAGCATCCATTTCCAAAATGCTCTTTCCATCACATGATTTTTTTTAAAAAAAATATGATTACTTTCTCACTCATTTTCACATTATTTTGTTTTCACCTACATCTCAAGTGGATAGACTGGGTATACTTTTAAAAATACCTAGTGGATAATATATCAGACACAGAAAAAGTCAGCATATTTGGAATATTTATGTTCATTAAAATATTAGTATCCCATGTTTATTAATACTTTTAAGTGCTTTGCCATGAAATAACATATCCCTCTAATGGCCCCAAAATTTTTATTCGGTCTCCATCTCATTAAGGTACTCCTATTTCTCTTAAATAAACACATTAATGCTATCATATATCATGCTGTGCATTTCAGGTTTAACATTTTTGTTATAATGTCCATATGACTGATATGGTAAATGAATGTCACAGGAGGGATATGTCTAAGCCTTTTCCTTGGCATCTTTTCATTTTTAATTGTTTCAAACAGCCACTCTATGATGGTTATACAATTATCCCTCCACTCTCCATTTCTTTTCTAATTCAATAAGTCATTTACCACTAAGACTGTATTTATCTTGGGAGCATCTTTTCTTTAAGAGACCACGTAACCATGTCTCCATGTATTTCATTATTGACACAGAATCTAGCAGCTTGGCTATGGAATCATGTTGGAAGCAACTTTCCTGTCACTCATTCAGCAATTATTCTCCAGTTTATGGTTTTTACTAACACTTTGTGCTTTGTGTCTTTTGAAAAGAACATTGTTTTATGTTAATTATTTCACTGATTTTTTTTTACTGAAGCACTTTCTCCAATAGTATAATTTCTATTAGATACGGAATTCTGACTTCTAAACATGTGTAAATATGTCAAAAGATATTTAAAATTCTGGATTGACAATCCATACAGCTTTACACTTCAAACAAAACTAGAGGCTTTTTTTAATATTCTGTATTCTTTCAAATCATGTTCTATCATTGCAAAGGAATACTAAGTTAATCTTCATTGGTAACAATGGAAAAGCTGTATTTCAAATAGATTTCTAAGCACTTTTTCATTTGAAAGAATTTTAGGTTTACAAAAGATAGAACAGAGAATCCCCATGTGCCCTTCACCCAGTTTCTCCTAATGTTATCTTACATAACTACAGTGTGCATGTGCGTGCGTGTGTGTGTGTGTGTGTGTGTGTGTGTGTGTGAGAGAGAGAGAGAGAGAGAGAGAGAGAGAGAGAGAGAGAGAGAGAGAGACTAACATCTGTGAAGTCCTGTTACCCAAACTACAGATTTTATTTGTATTTCTTAGGTTCTTCCATAATGTCCTTTTTCTTTTTCAGGATCCAATTCAGAATACCATTCTTCCAAATAGTCAATAGTCAAAGGTACATAATACTTTTGTGAAGATTTGTTTAGATAAAACTAAATAATTTTGTTATTCTAGTTTGCTAAAATAAGTGAATTAAAAATATCAGAAGATGTTAAAAGTGAGAATGACTTGGTCACTCTTTTTTGTGTTGTGAAGTTGGGCTTCTTAGCTGAGGCTCTCTTTTCTATTGTACATGAAATGAGGTAGTCTGGTTTGTGGACTGGGTAAGAGAACCAACCGCAATCTTTGGAATCTGAGGAATCTTTATTTCTTCTTCATTTTTCTTTTCCTAAAGGCAACAGTGTTAGCTTTTCTTCACTGTGACAAAATACCTGAGGAAACCAACTTAATGAAGAAAATATTTATTTTTGGCTCATAGTTTCAAAGCTTTCAGTACGTGGTTGGCTGATTCCATTGTTATGGACCTGTAGTAAGGCAGAGCATCACGGAAGAGGGTGTGGCATAACAGAGCTGATCATCTCCTGGTGATGAGGAATAAGAGAGAGAGAAGGGAGAGAAAGAGGAGAAAGGGGCTAGGGACAAAATATACCTTTCCAGAGAGCTATGGTTTGGATATGAAGTGTCCCCCAAAAGTTCATGCATACAACAATGCAGGAAAGTTCAGACAATGCAGAATCATTCATAGATAAATGATTAGTTTATGAGAGCCATAAACTAAAGGGTAGATTAATCCTTTTGATAGATCAATAATTTGAATGGATTAATGGATGGTGACTGTGGATAGGAAGGGTGAGGCTGGAGGAAGTAGGTCACTGGGGGTGTGTCTTTGAGGTTTATATGTTGTCTCTGGCAAACAAAGCTCTCTCTCTGCTTCTCAGCCGTCATGACTGAGAAACTTTCCTCTTCCATGATTTTCTGCCATGATATTCTGCCTCAGCTTAGGCCCAGAGCTATGGAGTCAATGGACCACAGACTGAACCTCTGAAACTGGGAGGCACAATAAACTAGATCCAAAAATTTCTCCTCTCAGTTGTTCTTGTTAGGTCTTTTGGTCATAGCACCCAAAAATTGATTAAAATACAGGGCATGTCCTCAGTTACCACTTCTTCCAACTAGGACCCATCTCCACAGTTTCCACTGCCTCCCAATAATGTCACCAAATTATTAACCTATCAATGGATTAACACACTGGTGAGGTCAGAACACTCATGATCCAAACACTTTTCAAGAGCTCTACCTCTGAACACTGCTGCATTGAGGACCAGGCCTTCAACACAGGAGCCTTTAGGTGACATTCCAGATCCAAACCATAACTGTGCATATATGCATATAACTACACACACATAGACATATACATGCTTATATATAGGAATATACATATATATATATATATATATATATATATATAGACATGCACATATGTGTGTGTATGTAATTTCTTAAATTCCCTTTGCATAGCTAATGTCTTTGTTATCAGAAAGGATAGGTGGATGCCTTTTCCACTCCCAGGGGCATTCCATTTTGTAGGGCACTGCTCTATGTTGTATTCATGCTTCTGTGTTGTTATGAGAATCTATCCTAAGTTCCCACTAATATTAGTAAGTCTAAACTAGGCAAAGTGGACGATTGCAGTATTTTGTTCTCCACAGGTCAATTCCATATCCTCCTGAATTATTCATAGGTAATAAATAATTATTGAGTAACCTACTAAGGCAGTCATATTCACACATACGTTTCTCCAGGAAGTGCTGCGTTAAACCATCCCTCCATGAAGTGTTCAAACTTCATGTACTTTTATCAAGATAGGGAAAGGAAACTTGAGGGGAGGACAGATGGCCCCGAGGCTCCTCTTAAGTCATACCACAAATGCTCCATGTTTTCACTGTTGAGACTAGAATTCAAATGCTTGAGAACAGTGAAATTTATTTATTGACAGACCTAATGATGGAGTGATGCTTCAATGTACCACCTGCTCTCCCTTCAGCAGTCCCCTGGCTGTTCCAAGGTTACTGGAAGAATCTGCTCTTTGGTGATTTTCTCACCCAAGGTCTGCTTCCTTCCAGGACAGCCTGCCTCCAGTGACTGATCAACTGGAAGAATGAAGGGCTGGCCCCTCCTATCATCTTGGGACAACTCTAAGGATCCATTCCAATGTCAGAGCTCCTGAGGTGTCACCTGATGGTTTTTCAGAGTATCATTGCAGGTCACCTTCTCCCTCTGCCCAATCTTCTGCTTTTGCCTCTCATATATAGGTTTTGGTTCCAAGAGTATCCCTCAATAAATGTCTCGCACACTCGTCTTGACTCATAATCTGCTTTCCAAAGCTGGAGGGTGTTGCTCAGTCATGGAGAACTTGCCTGGCGTGCCCTGGGTTCCATATCCAGTACTATAAAAAAGAAAAAACTCTGCTTCCCAGGAAACCAGCTCCTACACATTCAAGTGGTCAAATTGAAGCAGGACAAACAGTGTGAAAAGGAAAACAAGCAAATCAGTGCCTTCCAAAGGTGGTCTTGTGTGTGTGTAGTATGCATGTGCACATGTGAATGTGTCAATAGAAAAATATATGTGTGCCTATTTGTGCCCATAGTGGTGATTTTTTAATAAGATTTGTATAACATGTTTTTTTTCATTTATATCTTATTTCTTTTTCTTTATATTGATTTGTAAAGTTTTTAAATCATTGCCCAATATTCCATTGTATGACTACATCATAATAATAACTACCATATGAAGGCTGACTATTTGCAACTTTGTTTGTCAACTATTTGTCACTCTTGCAACCTCTCTGTATTTATCCAGCACATATTTACTGAGTGACTGTTATGTACTGTTCTAAGTACTAGGGGACACTAACAACTATTGTCTCATGCTTCACTTCAACTTTAAAAGCTAACTATTATTATCTCTACATCACAGATGAGAAAACTGAGGTTCAAATACTTGGCCCAAGATTACATGATCAACAAGCAGTAGAGAAAGAGTCTGTGATCAGGTGGCTGGTTTTCAGCACCTTTGCTCTTAACCCACTTCCTATTCTGTAACTTATTTCATCAGGCCCTCCTGATGGATAGTCAGGCTGCATGAAATTGGTGGCTATTATAAACAATGCAATAATGAACATCTCCTGTTTATTTTTGGATGCTGTCTACCCAATTTTGAAAGGATTTGAGACCCAGTTATCGTTATCCCACTCCTTAGTATATATCCAAAGGATTTAAAATCAGCATACTATAGTGACATAGTCACATCAATATTTATAGCAGCTCAATTCACAATAGCTAAGCTGCAGAACCAACATAAGTGACCTTCAACCGATGAATGGATAAAGAAAATGTGGTATATATACACAATAGAATGTTACTCAGCCATAAAAAAGGAATGACTTTTGCTAGTAATGGGGATCTGGAGATTATCATGCTAGTGAAATAAGCCAATCCCAAAAAACCAAAAGTCAAATGTTCTCTCTGATACATGGATGACAACATACAACAAGAGGTGGGACAGAAAATAGAAGTTCTGTATATTAGACAAAAGGGAATGAAGGGAAGGGAGGGGACAATGGGATAGGGTAGACTCTGGAATAATTCTGACATATTTCCTATGTACATAGATGTATATACCACAATGAATCTCCACATCATGTATAACAAGAAGACTGGAATTCTAATTAGAATAAGATGTACTCCAGTTTGTATAAATATGTCAAAATACATTCTACTGTCATGTGTAACTAAAAAGAACAAATTTTAAAAAATAATGAGAAAAAGGAACATAGAAGCTCATTATTTAACAGGATACCTGTTAGCAGACTCAGGTCATTACTTGGGCCATTTTAAAAAGTGTTTTTCTTCAAAATTAAGGTTTTAAGAAATCAAAAGATCCTACATTCCATTCTTAATATGAAAATCGTAGGTTAAGCTTATAAAATACTTCCAGGCAGGCCCTGTGTGTTAGATGCATATTTGCAGATAGGGTAATACCTGGCTTACTATCACCAGTGTCTCTTGTGGGAAGTGGAATGTTTTTATTGAAATTGTTCTTGTTTGTGTTTTAAAAAAAATGAAAGCTGAGCTACAACCTGGGTCTGGTTTTAATCATAGTGCAATCTTTATGAGACAATATAAGGCTGAGAATTTTTTCATCTGATATTTCTAAAGAAAAATACATGTTCAAAAATGTTATAAACCAATAAGCCCCAGAAGAAGGATGTGGGGTGGGGGTGGGGGGCGGAGAATAAAAAAGAAATCTCTTGCTTAAAAGAGAACTAGGAAATTCCAGAGAAGTTTCACAGGGAGAAGGGAGGAGCCCAGTCTGCATTGCTATTTATTAGGCTGTTATTTCTTAGGATAGTGTTAATAGCTGGTTTTGTTGGACAACGAAAATTCAGTTTTGAGAAAATTGGACAGTTCATATTCAATAAAGTGAGAACATATTACCATGAACATATTACAAATCCACAATGTGTCCCACGATCTGTCCGCCCTTTAAATAAATGCTTCATCATCTTCAGAGAGTCTTCCTGTTCTGGTCATAGATCCATCTTAGATTAGATGATTTAATGCCTATGTAATTTTGGATGTGTCTATGGATATTCTTGAAATTTTCATTTATAAGACATTCTACTAATTGAAGGGGAAAAGTAATTTGGCATGGCTTCAGGGTCACTTGGTTGAGATTTTAAAGCATTTTCACATAAGGCTTTGTTAGAGTGGGAATAATAAAATCTCAGTCTTCCAATAAACTGCAAAACTATTAGTGGATTTCTAGGTAATGTTGTTTAGTGTCAATACTCAGTGGAATATATTTTTTATTAAAGATGAAAGTAGTCCAAGTGTGTTGTTTCATACCAGGTGTGACAACTTTACTGTTTCCTCTAGTGTCCATAATTTTAAAAGTAATCTAGTCTTCCTTTTTATGTTTTTGGCTGAATTTTGACTTTCTTCTCAGCAGTCATAATGATTCAACTATGGAGAATAAAAACTGGCAATAAAAAGCCAATAAAAATATGCAGAAAGTAAAAAGCTTTGGAGGAAGTCAGACTTACTAAATGATGTACAATATAGCTCCCTCTTTACCAAAGCTTTCAATCTTAGATTTATTCTAAAATGCCTCATTTAGTGTTTATTTGTGTCAGTTTCATAGCATGAATCAAATCACGAAGGTTAAATGAGTAAATCAAGCACCATTTTAAAATTCACCCTTGGATTATAAGTGTCTCTTTTCTTATTCCCATTGTCTTGTCTCTTTCCAAAGCAAGAAATTTAAATTTTTATGTGACTGAAAATAGTCACATGTCAGAATACTGTAGGATTTAAAACTTCAACTGCTTTGGCTTACACATTTTAATTTCCTAAATCCACCGTGAAAAGAAAAAGAACATTGAATAAATTAAAATATCTCATATTTTCCCATTATTATTCTCTATTTCTTTCCCTCTGCTATAAATTATACATGTTTATGAGAATGAATACAGTTACCTTTTTTTTCCTGTTGCTTAAATCTCTTTGTCTACTGAAAGTGGCAAGAGAGCTCATCCATTATTTAAGTTACTATTTCTATCACTGAATTAATACATACATCTACTCAAGCAAATGGGTTGATGAAGTGAAGCTCCATTCAGATTTTCTGCTTAAATAGAAGGCAAATAGATAAGTAAATAAATAATGTCTGTCTAGATACATAGTAGTGAAAACATATTGCCAGAGATACCAGGTTTTTATGTTACTGGAGATACTATATACAATACTTTTTTAAAAAGTGAATCTCAAATAATTTTAGCAAGGGGATGTTCTCCTAGCTTAAGAGATGTCTTCCTTATTCTCTTAATTCTGTAGGACCTGGAGTGGGAAGCCATAGCTCTTACCTCCTGCTTCTAAGTCAGGATGATGTGTATAGACTGCCTTGGATTTTTAGTGTAAAAATTGGGAGTTTGATCTTCATTTCATTATAAATTCAACCTCACTCTGATGCTGCTTTTGAGTTCCCCAACTTTAGTCTCTTGGTATTGACTTCCAAGATTTTTTCGCTATTTCCAGAGGAGGTTGGAATGAAAGAAAATCCAAGACATCCATATTCACAACATCAGCGCACAAACTTGAAGTTTGTAGTAAAATAGTATCTGTCACTTGCCCACAGTGCCTCTCCTGTTGAACTTGCATATATTGTGTTTCCTATATAAATTCACATACTTTAGATTTATTTCATTTTGAAAGATTGACATCTCCACTGCCATTTATGCACCACAGCTTTCTGTAAGTGATCAAGTGAAGTCGCTCACACATAAATCGTTTGCATTTTTAAATGAATATTTACTTTTAAATGGTAGGGAGAATATGGGGAAGAGATTGAGAGGGAAGAAAATAACTAATAATCATAATTGTCCTGCTTACTGCAGAGAACCTGCTGCCTCCTATTGAACTTTCCCATGCCTGGTTTAAGAAATTATCCCCAGAAGGCCTCTGTGGAAATATTCGATTGTTAATTTGGAGATAATGAGAGTAGGAAGGCCCTCTTTTGCTCTAATTAGTTTATTCAAAAAATATTTATTGAGCCCTTACTATGCACCAGGCTCTGCTTAGATGCAAGGACAGAAGAGTGCAAAGAATAGTTCTTTCCCTCAGGGACCCTACAAGCTTATAACAGGACTCCCTGCTAACAAACATATAAGAATTATTTGTAGAACAATAATAATGTCAAATACCATTTCCTGAACACTTACCAAATGTTGGGTGCTTTATACCCACCACAAATTTTAAGTCTCACCAAACACTCAGCAAGAGTTAAAGGTTCCATGTTGAGCCCAAAATCTGCAGAGTGGGATGGCAGGATGGAAACTCAGGCAGAATCTCTGTGTTAGAGCTCTGTTATGGTGGTAGCTTTGTTTGGTTTGTTACTGGGATTTTAACCCAGGGGTACTTTACCACTGAGTCATAGCCTTAGGCTTGTTTGTGTTTTGTTGCTGTTGTTTTTGGTTTTTTGGTCTTTTTTTTTAAAGACACAGCTTAACTAAATTACACAGGGCCTCACTAAGTTGGTGAGGTTGACTTTGAACTCATGATCCTCCTGCCTCAGCCTCCAAGTCATTGGGATTACAAGTCTGTATTAGCATCTTGAGGAGAATTTCTTCTCTGAGAAAATTCAGTTTAAACCCTCTACTATTGGATGAATCCTGCCCAGATTATCAAATGTAATTTCCCTAAATCAACCAACTGTAAGCATTAATTATATATATGCACATATATAAATCTTCACAGTAATTAATATTTAGGCTAGGTTTTGACCAAACAATTGAGCACTATAGTTTAGCCATGTGGACAAATAAAATGAAATATCACAATACTGTTAATCCCCTAAATGATTAATGAGGAAACAGAGGCTCAGAGAAGGTAGGTAACTTGCTTAAGCTGAAACAATGAGAATGAAATAATACTGAGCTTTAGCATATGTAACCTCAACATTTATGTTCTTCCTCACAAGCTCTGGCAGCTTTGTTAAAATAATTGCTAACTTAGAAAAGAAAAAGGACCTAAAGGGAATATACCTGTACCTGACGAATCTTGATTCAAGGCAAAAGCTGTAAAAATAGGGCAGTCAATATGGAGTAATAAGGACCAGATTTACCCTCCTGCCTGCAACAACTGGAACGAAGATAATTGTGTTAGCATTCCATCACTATAACACTTATCTGAGATAATAAACTTATACAGAGAAAAACTTTTATTTTTTTGCTCATTGTTTTAGAGGCCTCGGTCCTGGATCATTTGGCCCCTATTATTCTGGGTTTGAGGCAGCATATGGTGACATGAGTGTGTGGTGAGTGAAACTCCTGGCTGAGAAGCAAACTAGAGGAACAGGAAGAGGTTAAGGTCCCACAATCCCCTTCAAGAGTATGTCCCCCCAGTGACCTAAAGATGCCCCCAGTAGTATCCCCCTTAAGTTGCTAACTATAAGGAACAGCAGCCACAGGCTGCTTAGCAATTCCTGGAAGTGATTGATAAGGACCATCATCTGGAGACAGAGCAACACTTGAGTGTGATCAAACAGCACCCAAGGACGTGACCGGTGAACATCATCTTAGAGCTGTATTTAAACTACTTGTCCTGCCACATCAGAGAGCTTTGGTCTGAGGACAACAGTGAGATGGACCGCCTTGCTGTCCATCCCTGGACTGACTCCACCATCCCCTGACATCCAACAGTTGGCTGGAGAGAACCACCGGTTGAAGACACCGTTTGCTCTTTGGCTAAGAGAAGTTACAAAGCATCCAAGGTACTTTGGGACTGGTGGTTGCCCTGGGATTGTGTGATGTGCTTTCTGTGCTTAATTGGTATGAGTTAGGAGCTTGTATTTAATGATTGGTATGATTGAATATACACTTGCATTCAAAGACAAGCTGCCTCTGCGTAATTATTAAAGCTCCGCTGGCGACAAGATCCAAACTATATCAATAATAAATATGAAATAAGAATTTGAAAAAAAAGCACTGGACATCAGACAGTAAAAAAGGGTGATCCTTGAGAGCTGATAAACCAACCAACCCTACAAGTGGCCCAGCCCCATAAGAGTTCCTGGGCAATGAGGAAGAGAAGGGAAACCCATGCAGAGCTCAGTCATTGGTTACAGTTGGCATAGACAAGGGAACTATATGGAGAGAGCATTCCAGAAACACGCAATGGTTCTCCCATGAGTCTTTGGCTGACAAATGTTCACCCACATGCGAGGGATCTCCCAAGACCAGGGAGAGAACTGCCCAAAAGAAACAAAGCTAGGGCAGGGGTTCTGGTTCAGTGGCAAAGTGGTTGTTGCCTCGCACATGTGAGGCACTGGGTTCGATCCTCAGCACCACATAAAAATAAATAGATAAAATAAAGGTATTAAAAAAAGAAAAAGAAAGCTAAATAACTACTTAGAACAAAATTTAAAAAGAAACAAACAGAAGACTTTCCAGAGATCATACAGGGCCAGGGATAGTTCTCATTCCATGTGGCCAGAATAAAAATTGCCATATGCCATGGAACACGAAGGAACACACTTGGAAATATTTTGCCTCAGTGTTGGGACAAATTAGACCTAGTCTAACATTCTCTCTGGTTCTGCATAACAACCCTTAAAAGCAAACCTGTAAGAGGCAATTGTTTCCAAGTAATTTAATGATGATCCCAAATAGCATTTAAAAGAGTTCTAACAGTACAAAGATAGGAAGCATCCAAAAAGCTAATATTCGTGATGTCTAGCATCCAATCAAGCTTCTTGGTTTGGATATGGTTGATCCTACAAAGGTTCAAGAATCAACGCAGTACCAAGAAGTGGGGAATCTTTAAGGGGTGGGGCCCAGGGGGATGTGAATAGATCCAGGACACTACACTAGTAAAGAATTAGTGTCTGTCTCTCAGGAGTGGGTGGGTCTTAAGGGACTACAATAGTTCCCATGAGAACAGGTTGTCACTCACTGGTGGACCCCAAGAGTGGTCTCCTCTGCACATACTACTCACCACTCTTGCACACACTCACACCAAGTGATACCATCTGCCATGTTATGTTATCATGCCACAGTGGCCACCTGAGCCCTTAGTCTTCCTGTATGTGATACTCAGTCTTAGGTATTTTCTTTCTTTTTCTTCTTTTTTTTTGAGACAGTTTCACCATGTCACTTTGAGCTCCTGGGTTCCAGTGACCCTTCCACTTCAGGCTCCTCCCTCCATAGCTGGGATTAGAGGCTCAGGTATTTTCTCGTAGCCACACAAAACAGTCTTAAGACACTAGTCATGGAAAGAAACAGGAAAACATGACTCATAACCAGTTACTTGAAATGAACCTACAAAAAAAACATTACTAATAAAATTAGTAGAAAAATAATGTAAAAAGCTATTATATCTGTATTCCATGTGTTCATGAAATTGGGAAAAAGTAGAGACACAGAAAATATAAAGCCCAAATTGAAATTTCATGAGAACTACAATATCTGAGACAAAAAAAAATGCATTGCATGGGATTAAAACAGGTTAGATATTATAGAGAAAAAGATTACTGAATTCCAAAGCAAAGTATTAGAAACTAAATTAAATAAAATGCAGTGAGGAACTGGGTGCAGAGGTGCACACCTGTAACCCCAGTGGCTCGGGAGGCTGAGACAGGAGAATTGCAAGTTCAAAGCCAGCCTCAGCAAAAATGAGGCACTGAGCCACTCAGTGAGACCCTGTCTCTTAAATAAAATACCAAAGTGGGCTGGGAATGTGGCTCAGTGGTCAAGTGAGTTCAATCCCTGACCTCTGCCCCCACCCCCAAAATGCAGTGAGGAAAAACACTGAAAAAATAAATGTCATCATTAATCTGTGGAATATCTTCAAGTAGCCTGATGTGTGTGTACTTGTAGTTTCTAGGTCAGAAAACTAAAAATCAGAAAGGATTCCCTCAATTTGAAAAGGTTATCAATGAAAAACCTTTAGCTAAAATCAGACTTTTACAGTGAACAATGGATTCTTTCCTCTGAAGAAAGAAGGCAAGGGTACTTGTTTTAGCATCATGCTGGAGCTTCTGACTCAATAAATAGAGCAAAAGAAAGAAAGGAAATTCAGATTGGAGAAGTAAAGTCGTATTTATTTATTTTTAATATTTATTTTTTACTTGTAGTTGGACACAACATATTTATTTATTTATTTAATGTGGTGCTGAGGATCAAACCCAGGACCTCAAACATGCCAAGAAAGTGTTCTACTGCTGAGCCACAACCCCAGCCCCATTTTTATTTATTGATGACTTGATCTACATAAAAAGTCTTATGGAAACTACCAGGAAAAAAAACTCCAGAAAATAAATGTCTTTAGAATGAATATAAGGAAAACAGTTATTTCTAGAAATCATCAATAATTGTCAATTGAAATGTTTCAAAAATCTATTTGCAATAGTGAAAAATTTGGAGATGTGAAAAATTTGGAGATGAACCTGGAAATTTGGAGATAAACTGGAAAACCAGGAAAAAAGCTTGTATATATGACTATAAAACTCTGTTGAGAGAAAAGAAAGACCTAAATAAATTCTGTGATTTACCAGCTAAATGTGTCAGATGACTCCATACAGCTATGCCAAATTTCTTCCCATTAATTTGCAGAAAAATGTGTTCTCAATCAAAACCTATGTTGTAGAAATTTTTTGGTTGAAATCAATAAGCAGATTTTAAAATTCATATGTAAAGGATCTAAGAGAACCAAAACAACATTGAAAAGTAGTAACAAAGATTTCACATTGTCTTGCTTCAATATTTTTTATAAAGCTATAGTAATTAAGGATAGTGTGGAATAGCATCAAGATAAAAATATAGGTTAGTGGAAAAGAAAAAAGTAAGGACTGAGTAACTAAAGTAAGTATGATATTGGTGTCAAAATGATCAATAGATAAGGGAGAGAGAGAAGAAGAAGAAGAAGAAGAAGAAGAAGAAGAAGAAGAAGAAGAAGAAGAAGAAGAAGAAGAAGAAGAAGGGGAGGGGGAGGGGGAGGGGGAGGGGGAGGGGGGAAGTGAAGTCAAATTATCAACTGGAAATAGATGATTATGGCTACAAGATGTTTTATGCAAACTTCATTGAAACAATGAGAAAAACTGTTAAGATGATAAAAATATTCAGAATCAAAGCAAATTACTACCCCCAAAAAACCAAATGACAAAAAGGAAACAACAGCAAAATAGACAACTGATTTAGTATAAACAAAATGACAGTAGTAAATACTGACCTACCAACAAAGGTTTGACATGTATAAATTCCCTAATCAAAAGACTTACAGTGGTTGAATGGGTGAAGAAAAGAAGATCCTGTGATTTTCTTTGTACAAGAGACTAGAGTCAAGAAACGAAGGGATGGAAAAGACATTCCATGCATATGGTAACCAAAAGAAAGTAGGTGTGGCTGTACTTATATCAGACAAAAGAGATTTTGAATCAGAATCTGTCTCTAAAGACATAGAAAGTCATTATATAATGATAAAAGGGTCAAAAATCTAACAATTATAAATACGTATATAATCAATGTCAAAGTACCTTAATATATAAAACACATTGGTAGACCTGAAGGGAGAAATTGATAATAATACAGTTATGGTAGGAAAAGTCAATACCCTATGTTCAATAATGGATAAAATATTCAAACAGAAAATCAATAAAGAAATTCCTAACTCAAACAACAAGATAGACCAAATGCACCTATTAGAATGTTCTATCCAACGTTCTATCCAATGCATATACTACATATTCTTCTCAAGGATAGAAGGGCCATTCTCCAACATAGACTACATGGTAGGTTATATAAATAAAGTTTTGGCACATTTAAGATCAAAACAATTCCAAGTGTCTTTTAACAACATGATAGAATAAAATAGGAATGAACAAACAGTGAGAAAACTGAAAGACTCACAAATACTGGGAAACAGAATACTACTGGTTCATAGAGGACATCAAAAGGGAATTTTAAAAATATCTTGAGACACATAAAAATAAAAATGCATCAAAACTTTGGGATGCAGGAAAAACAGAAGGAAGAGGGAAGTTTTAAAGTAATAAATTCTTGTTTTCATTAAATTAAAAAAAAGATCTCAAACAAACAACCTAACTTACATCTCAAGGCATAAGAACAAAAAGAACAAACTAAATCAAAAGTTAGCCCAAGGAAGGAAATAATACAAACTAGAAAGAAGTAAACTAAGTAGAGAATAGAGAAACAACAGAAAAATCAACAAATTTGAGAGTTGATTTAAAAAAAAATTGACAATTTCTTAGCTAGACTAAATCAGAAATTAAAAGAGGGAAACTATTACAATGGATGCCTCAGAAATAAAAAGGATCATGAGAATGCTTTTTTAAAAAAAAAAAACTTTAGACAAATTAAATTTAGCAGAGTTTATTTGAGCAAAGGAACCATTTATAAATCAGGCAGTAGTCCAGATTGAAAATGATTCAGAATGCCCCACCACAGCACATGTGCAGGGCAATATTTTTAGCCAGAGTAAAGGAAGTGACATACAGAAACTATCTGATTGGCTGCAGTTGTCATTTGCATAATATGATCATATTTTGGTTGTTTTCAGCCACTGATTGGCTGGAAGTCCAGCTGCTATGCTTGGCTGATACTTGGCTACTTATTGAAAGAATATCCTTCCAGGTTAGGTTACACTCTGTTTACAAATTAGGTTAGAATATAGCTCACTATTTAGGAGAAATTGTTAAATATATATGGAGGTAGCTGTAGGCAAACAATTCAATTTAACAAGAGACTTTTATGAAAAAAAATGAGCCCCAAAATTTGATAACTTGGAAGAAATAGATGAATTCTGAAAAATATACAAGACCAAATCAAGAAAGCATAGAAAGCTGAATGGACTAGAAAAATAAGGAAATTGAATTGATAATAACAAAATGTCCCAACAAAGAAAAGCCCAGGATCCCTTGCCTTCAAAAATAAATTCTATAAAACATTCAAAGAATGATTACAAAGCTTAAACTCCTTTAAAAAACAGTAGAAAAGGAAATACTTTCAAACTCACTTTATGTGTCCAGTATCACCTTGATACCAAAGTCAGAAAAGATACCCAAATAAAGAAAACTACAAGTTAAGACCTTTAAATAAATATAGGTACAAGAATAGTTAATATTAGCAAACCAAATTTCTAGCAAACTAAATTCACCAGCACATTAAAAAGATTATACAACATGACTGAGTGGAGTTTATCTCTGGGATACAAAGTTGGTTCAATATATGCAAACCAACCAATGTGATATACCACATCAAACGAATGGAAGATAAAAATCACATGATAATCTTAATAGATGCAGAGAAGCATCAAACAAAGTTCAACATCTGTTCAAGATAAAAATTTTCAACAAAATATGCATAGAATGAACTTAATACAGTAAAAAAGCATTTATGAAAATCCCACAACTAATCTTATAATCAACAGGGGGAAAACTAAGAGATTTTCCTAGAAAATTTTATATTTGGCAAGAATGCCTACCCTACTCTTACCACTTCCATTCAACATAGTACTAGAGGTCCTAGCCAGAGTGATTAAACAAGAAAAAGAAATAAAATATATACAAATCAGAACAAAAGGAAAGAAATTATTTGTATGCAGATGGCATATTCTTATATAGATAGAAAACGCTAAATGCTTCATAAAATTTTGCTCAAACTACCCAAAAATTCAGTAAAGTTGAAGGATACAAAATCAACATACAAAAATTAGTATTATTTCTTTATACCAAAATGAATATTTAGAAAAGGAAAACAAGAAAACAATTCCATTTACCAAAGCATTCAAAAAAATTTAGGAATAAATATATTCACAGAGGTGAAAATCGCCTTTCACTTATACTGAAAATTAGAAGACTTCGAAAAAATTAAGAAGACACAAATAAATTGAAAAATATGTGTTCTCACAGATTGGAAAAATTAATTTTGTTAAAATGGCCATACATCCCAAAGCAATACACAGATTTAATGCAAACCCTATCAAAATTTTAGTAGCATTTTGCAAATAAGTAGAAAACACAATCCTCAAATTCAAATGTAACTACAAAAGATCCTCAATAGCTAAATCTGTCTTGAGAAAGAATAAAGTTAGAGTCATCACACTTCCTGGTTTCAAATTATAAAGTATAGAAAATGAAATGAGTAGCTTAAAGAGATATCTGTATGCTCAAGTTCATTACAGCATTTTATTCACAATTATCTGTCAATGGATGAACATAGAAAGAAATTTTGGGGTGTGTGTGTGTGTGTGTGTGTGTGTGTGTATTGAAACAACATGGTTAGCAAGAAAGACTCTCATTTACATGCAGAATCTAAATAAGTCAAATGCATAGAAGAGATTGGAATACTTGATGCCAGCAGTGGGTAGGGAAATGGGATAAATGGTGATTTATTGGTCAAAGGGTACAGACTTTCAATTATGTAGGCTAAACACATTCTAGAAATCTAATATGCATCATGGTGACTGCAGTTAATACTACTTTATTTTAATTTGAAATTTGCTCAGAGGGTAGATCTTGTGTTCTCACCAAACCAAAAATCAGTAAATGTGAGGTAATGGATGTGTTAATTAGCTTGAGTATAATAATCATTTTAGGATATATGCATATGAAAACATCAAGTTATATCTTTTTAAAAGCTGTTACTTAAAATATTTTAAAATACAAATTTTGGAGGGAAACAAACATTCATCTATTACAATTAGTTTTTATGGCAAAAATATTTTGAAAATGGAATTAAATTAAGGATATTGCAAAAGATGATGGCCCTGGATTTTTCTATGGACAGTAAATATTCATATAAAAGGAGACAAAGAGATTTGACCCAGATAGGAAAGAAGGCAATGTAATCACAGAGACAGATTGCAATGGTGCTGCCAGGAGCCAAAGAATGGCACCAGACACTAAAAACTGGAAAAGACAAAGAAATTGGTTCTTTCCTAGAGCCTCCAGAGTGAGCGCGGCCCTGCTGACACCTTAATATTGGCTTAGTGAACTGCTTTTGGACATCTGACTTCTAGCTTTTAGACCTGTCGGAGAAGAGGTATGCTAAGTTACCTCGTTTATGGAAATGTGTTACAGTAGTCACAGAAAACTAATATACCTCCTGTGTTTATCAGTTTTCCTTTAAAGTGACAAAGCACCTGTAATAATCAACTTAAAAAGAGGAAAGACTTATTTTTGCTCAGGGTTTCAGAGGTTCACACCCCTGGTTGGTCGGCCTGTTGCCTTTGGGTCTGTGGCAAGGCAGCAAATCATGGTGAGAGACATGTGGCAGAGGAAGCTGCTCATCTCACAGCATCAAAAATCATCTCACAGCAAGGTTCCAATGTCCCCTTTGAGGACAAAACACTAATGGCCTAACTTGCTCCCACTAGGCCTCACCTTTTAAAGGTTCCACCACCTCCCAGTAGCACCACAAGCTGAATATCAAAAGTGGGCAGAGGGGACTTGAGGCCTCATGTTGTTAAGGTTTATGAACACTCCCTGCTCACGTCCATTGGCCAGCCTAGTGGTCACAGCAACCTTGAAATGGCTCACTCTAGCAGAACCCTAAGAGGTGGGAGATGCAAAGACCCCTTCCTTTTGCATTCTTCTGGTCCCAATACATCCCTTTTCTGAAGAATCTCTTATATGAAAGCTGTACTTCCCCAATCACTTATCCAAAACAAAACAAGAAACACAAAGCAAAATTCTTAAAACTTTCTTAAGGGAATATAGGTTATAGTAATTTTCCCACTTTGTCTTTCCTTAAGGGGGGGGGATATTGATTTTTCTGCCAGAAGCCACTGGCTGAAAAGCTCCCAGTTTCTCCACCATATCTATTGATAGACTATGTTCAGGCATATCTGGGGAAATGTAAAGAGTGGCACGACATAGTTTCTGCCCTCAAGGAGCTAAATGCTTCATTGAGGAGCTTAGGGACTTGACTAAGGTGAGAGGGGATGCAACCAGACATACATTAACACTTACAATAAAAATCAGAACACCCCAAACCACAGAGGGGTGAAAGGAGGGGAAAATCACATTGGAACAGGAGTCAGGAAAGCCTCCATGAAGAGGGGGCCCCTTGAGATGGGCCTGAGGGGTGTATTTCCCCAAACAGAGTGTAAATTGGGATAAGCCAAGGAATTAACGAGAAATCCCCAGATATAAAGAAATGAAACTGAAAAGAATTTTGGAACTATATTTTAGAACAGGAGTCAGCAAATGTTTTCTGTAAAGGTCCCAAAAGTTAAGTATTTTTGGTCTTGCAAGCTGTGTGGTCTCTGTCACCATGACTTCACTCTGCTACCATAACACAGATGCAGCCCTAAACAATCCATTGATCAATGAATGTGGCTGTGTTCCAATAAAACTTTATTTACAAGAACAGACTCTGGGCCAGAACACTAACTAAAGAAACTCTGGGCCATGAAAATCCACTGGAGATCTGTGCGCAGGAAGATGACGGCATAACATCACCAATGCTATGTATTTGGGAAAGTAACCTGGCCATAGACTAGTGTAAGAATTGTAGGAAATGAAATCGAATGTAAAACTAAGAGCTGAGGATGGGGGCTCTTATAGTGCTTTGGGTAAAGGGGCCTGAATTAGGGTATTGAGGGCAGAAATGAGAAGGCTGTAATTCTAGGATATGGGAGTCTATCGAATGTAAAGAGGAAGGGGAAGAGTTGAATTAAAAATGGCTTCACTTTAGAGCTGGGAGGACTGGGATTTGGGGAATGAGGGAAAGCTCCTGAACAATATAATAAGGGAGGTGGGGAGCCGGGGTTGGCTATGCCTCCGGATGCTCTTTGTCCTCTGAGTAAACAAAGTCAAAGAAATCAAGACGGACAGCATGGTTAGGCAGCTTGTGTCAGGTCCCTTAGTCTCTTTTGTACAGAGGCCTCCTCACAGCACATGCCCAGAGGCCATGTGGGACTCAGGGCTGACACTGGGCTCCAGTGTAACCCCCACGGCTTCCAGCAGACAGCACCTGGCACTCTCTGAGTCTAGCCAAGCCTGAGCTCCGAGCTAGTGAGGACGAGGAGCCGCTAGACATCTCGGAGGAAAGCCAAAGCAGAACAAAACCAGCCCCGTCAGAAGCAGGTTGAGGCTGTGCCAAGTGACCACGGAAGCTGCGTGTGTGGGCCAAATTGCTGTCTAATTACATTGCTCTCCAGACAAGACAAAATTGTGTCTCTCAAAAAGCATGTATGTGGAGTCAGGGTAAGCCTAGGGGAGGTCAGGCCTCGTGGAAATAAGGAGCAGGGAGTCATGTTTCAGGATTCGTTAACATCCCCTTGGCTTGGAAAGGCAGATCCTGGAGAAGAGGTAGGGAAGAGGCTATGACTCCATGGAACATCACGGACAGGTTCTAAAGAATCAAACACGTTCAAATGGAGTAGGTGATTCTAAAAGAAAATGTGCCGCTGCACCACACATATCTCATCATTTCTCTCTCAAACTTAATATAATACCCTCCTGGAAAAAAATAATATAAAGATTGGTTTTTTGCCTATGTCCTATAGCAAACCTTCTCCCTGCTGCTCTGCATGCTGAGACAATTTAGCTGAAAAGAGCCGCCTTAGAATTTGCCACATTTATGTTTGACAAAGAGGCAGTTTACTCACTAGTTACACATTTTCTTGCTGAGATGCAAGTGCTCAGGTTTGGGAGATATTGAAAATGCTATTTTGATATTTTATGCACATTCTTGGGAATCTATTTCAAAGGCAGAGCAATAAGGGAAATATTCCTGACTCAGAAATATAAATATAATGCTACCATTTGGGGTTATTTATTTCCCAGGCCATCAATAAGGAAATGTTAGGAAATCTATTCTGAGTTGTTTCAAACATGATTCCAGTCAAGCAAGTAATCTTTCCATTTTCTCTTCATCCGTCACATAATTCTTTTAAAAAGATGGAACAGCAAGAGAATTTAAAAGTCACTTGAACTCTAACCAGAAATATGAATATGACTTGTCAAAATTTTAAAGGAATGAAATGACTAATTGCGCCGAAACAAATATTGATAGTGAAACCAAATATTGCTCATGATATTAATGCATACAATCATTAAAATATGACTGGTGATCCCAGGACATTCAGACAATTCTTCTAATTTTGTCATGATGAAGGGTCAGTCAGCTGGTGTCTAGAATCTTTAACCAGGTTCCACGTAGTCCAGACCAAGAGCATCCCTGGTCATTTCAAACTGCCACTGTATTTACACACCATGTCCTCTGCATCAGTCCTCTCTATTGGAGACCCAGGTTGGTTACAGGCTTAGAGGTGCCTCCCCTTGAATATGCATCACATGCAAAAGATTGGAAACCACGGGGTCAAGTCACTCTGCCTCTCCCCAGGGGAATGAGAACTGGACCTCACACAACCAAGTCAGCCATGATTGGCTCTGGTAGGGATGGGCCAGCCCAGTTCAGGGGAAACTGAGCATAAACCCAGCTCTGTATGCTGTGGACCTTGATGCTAATGGGAGCCCGAAAGGATAAATGTCTGTAAGCATTATCTAAGAAAAGAAAGGCAGCCTCCCTCTACCAAAGGACTGGCACCCAGGACAGGAGAATCACCAAGCCTAGACCGGAAGAGTTGTGGAGAGGGTGAAGTTGTCTTCATTTTCCCTGCATGTCTCTTCACACACTTCCAGACCCCCTCATCCACTGCAGGAACACCACAACCTCCTGTTCTTGACCACCCTTCCCTGTTCCCATCACCAACTGCCTAAAAAGCTTAGCCTCAAGCCAGAATCTGCAGGATCCACTAAACTCTTAATG
Source organism: Spermophilus citellus (assembly GCF_964194105.1). Lineage (NCBI taxonomy): Eukaryota > Metazoa > Chordata > Mammalia > Rodentia > Sciuridae > Spermophilus > Spermophilus citellus. The sequence continues at coordinate 11,915,867 of NC_138196.1, read as the reverse complement.
GGAAATTTTCAGCCAGCATTTTCTCCCTTCGTATTGGAATACAGTCCTTATATCAGATGGTATAATTAAAGATTTTGTTTCCCGTTTAAGGATTTCAGGCAGCAAACTGGTGGAGGAGGACATATGAGGAACATCTCTGCATGCAGATGGCACCCCAAGTTTGGCCCTGCTATATACACACCCTGGGTACACATAATTGGCAATATTTGAAGACACAAAATAGAAATACGCTGATTCTTAGAAAAGAGAATTGTATGTGAAAAGCTAGTTCATCATTGCTAATTTGGGTGAATTATGTGATTTGGAGCACAGCACATGACCCCCAGGAATAGAAGGGGAATAGAGATATTTCCGAAGTCTCCCTCAACAGAGATGAGGTATCAATCTCATTGTAGATCACAGACACCTCAAAATAAACTCTGCATGATTTCCTTCTCCAGCCAGTTCTATGTTGGCCTATTTTCCCTAGCCCCAGCTGACCCAGCCTGGGGGCTGTAGCCTGAGAAAGGAAGTGACCTGCTGTGATGAGAGATTTTCCCTGGTGACATTCATCCAGCTGGCCACAGTTGGGGCTTGTCTGGGGCCCATACATGCAGGATGTCAGAATGTGCCAAGATCAGCAAAGATAAGATCTTGGCACAGAATTCTTCCATCTGAGGTACAAGGAAGTGAGACTGAATGACAGGTCTGACCCCAGAGCTTGCTTCTAAGATCTTCATCCAGTAGAACCAAACTGCACTTCAGGTATGGCCCAGTTGAAGAGAAAATAAGAAACAAGTCCAGATCAGAGCTGAAAAACTTTAAAGCAGTTGTGTCAGCTGCCCTGGAAGGTCAAGGCATCCTGCAGGTAACTCCAAGAAGTTTCGACTTTGGAGAATCCTTTCTATGTGATAGCTCAACTGTCATTCTCCAAGTGACAGTTTTCTCTGTTCATCCCGACATACTCCCAGACATGAGATTTATTTTCTTTTAATTGGTCATAATGAAATTAGAAAAAAATGGAATTCTAAAGACAAAGAAGAAAACCAACTCACAGACTGGCATTTGCTGAAATGCCTTCCCTAATTGAATACAGAACTTGGATCTGGTGTTGCCCTGAGCTTCCCACAGTCACTATGCCGTTCTGAAGTGGAGATTCCCTCACAGGCTCCCTGGACTCCCCCCAGAACAAAGAGTGAAGATTTAATCTTCATGACCTGGAGAGGTGTCTCTCCACCTGGCATCTCAAACTGGTTTGACATCTCAAACTTGGTTAGTGGCAATGAATGCATACACGTTCTTCCCACCTTTGGAAGGAGAAAAGTTTATTCAGGCTGGAAATATGTGAAAAGGTTCTTGCTCATTTAAAGAGCCAGGATGTACTTTCTCTGTTTATCATCATCACAGAGGACACAATTATGGTCTCCCCTGGTTGGGAGACCGCCCTGCACTGCTCAGGTATCATTGCTGACATTTTTCAGTCAGTTCCATGGTCATAGGGACCCATTACTGTCTTGTTCTACAAGCCAACCAACCTATTTTTCATTTCCACATTCTCAGTCTCCACAGGGCTGCCTTGGACCATTTACTGTGTATCGGGATCTCTGTGCACATTAAAGACCTCCACGTTGCCTTCAGTTAGTGCTGTACTGTACAAAATAAGGACTGAGACAGTCCTTATTCACAGCAGATGCTCCTACATTTATTCCCCGCCCCCCTAGGAGGACAGTGAATGCAAATTGTTCATTTGAGCAATTTCTATTCTCTCTGGATGGTCTCTATCCTCTTGGTTTGAAATGTGTTCAGCTTTTCAACCAAATTATATGGGATGGTTGTGAAGGGAGAAAACCTAGTTTGCATACTTCAAATTAGAGGAATGCATTAAACTATTCAGGAAACAGATACTCACACCACCCAAGAAATAACCAACTTGGGCCCTTAGGGATGGAGGTGTATGAGGCTTAACAGTTCTGACATCTGAAAGGGGTAGAAGGAGATTTAATGGCACTCATTAAAAAAAGTAAAAATTATTATAAAATGTTTTGAAAATTTAAGTTGAGAATCTTTCTTAGGCAAGTATGTTTTTAGGGATCAAAATTTAAAAGTGTCCACCTCTATGCAGGCCAGCTCAGGCCAACTCCTGGTTTTAAGAAAGGGGGAGGAAACCTAATTAGGTTTTCCTTTCCTTCTGCAAATGAATTGCTGGCACTCACTTCCTCAGCAAGTTCAGTTTCCCTGGAATTCCTAGGCAAGCAGAAAACTCCAGAAACTGAAACCATGAAACCTACAGAGTTCCCAGAGGACACTTGACCACCCGGAACCTTTCTAAAACCAGAGATAACTGACCAAATTACAAGTCAGGAAAACAGTCTTTGGTGAGTGAGCATTTCTGAGGTCTCAGGATGTTTTCACTTGACTGAGGACATTTGGATTCAAGTCTTTGGTTTTTGCATCTGGATTGGAAAACATTTGTGGTACAATTTCCTCCTCAGGAGGACGATGCAAAAATGACAGTGACCGTCCTTCAGAGAAGGCTGAGAAAAGGAAGCCGACACTCACCCCTACTCCTCTCACAACTATTTTGGGGTCCCCTATGACTCTTTCTCTTGGCAACCACTACTGTGGGACAGTCATGTCACAAATATTTACCTCTCCGTTGGCTCTCCAGAAGTTCAATCACACAGACTTTTCTGGTGACAGAGATTTTTAGTTGAGCTAGTAAAGTTTCATTGTTTTTCTCAGAGGATTCAAAAGTCCTGACATCCTCTGTTTCTAATTAAACACATCTGCAGAAAAGATGGCTGGCTCCTTCATTTTCCTCTGAGTCAAAGAGTGTGGCCTGATGGCATCTCAATTTGTCTGCCACCAGTTTGCTGGGCAGTTTAAACAGGCCACCTAATCTCTCTGCAAACTGAAAGAAATATGCACCTCACTGGTTGGTGTCCTGTGCTATTTCACTGTTTGTTGATATCCAGTGGTAATAAAAAAAATACAAAGTGCTTTAGAAGTGAATCTTTGAGTTGTCAAAATGCCCATCCATCACCATGAGCAAATTTATTCCATAACACTTCAGGTCCTTAGAGCTAAATTGAATAACTGTAAAAAAAAAGTCTCTTTGAAATAAAAGGAAGAAAGATCAAGTCATAGCTTGATCCAAATGACAAGTTAACTACCTTCTGGAACTTGAGTTGTTTCCTTGAGGGGTCCATGACTCTGTGAGGGCACATATTCTCCTATGAACATGTTGTTATGTCCCCCCCACCAAGGCAAACTATTAATTGGTCATATGGAACACACTTTGTGACTTTTCCTCAAAAATAAACATCAAAAGAAGTCACAATTCAGCAGTTACAATGTCATGTGATCTCTCCAGATGAACTGAGATGTTTGCTTCATGTAGTCGATGAATAAACAGGTCAATCTTTCTGAATGAATTAAGGTGTTTAATTAACGTAAGGTGTTTTCACATCTATTGGTTGTAGAAGATAATAACAATAGGAGGAGGAACAAGCATTTATTGAGCAATTAACCTATGCCCAACATTGTACTAAATGCTTACATGTTAGCTCATTAAATCCACATAAACCCCTGGGGTAGTCATTCATTTTTACCATTTTAAAAAAGAAACTGAGCTGTGAGGAGATTAAACAATTTTCCCAAAGTCGCATTAGCATATGACCCTGAGCAGTGTGACCAGGCTAGTTTTATCCCTTTTTTCCTTTCTTTTTGTTCTTTTTATATATACATGACAGTAGAGTATATTTTGACCTATTATACATATAGAATATGACATTCTAATCAGGTTCCCAGTCTTGTGGTTGTACCTGATGTGGAGATTCACCGTTGTAAATTCATATATGAACATAGGAAAATTAAGCCTGATTCATTCTACTGTCTTTTCTATTCCCATTCCCTGCCCCTTCCCTTCATTCCCCCTTGTCTAATTTAATGAACTTCTCTATGCCATCTTACCTCTATGCTTCCTATGCTAATTTGATAAAGTTGCCCTGCCTGGGTTAAAATTCTACTTCTCTGGGGCCATCCTTGACTTGGAAGGAATAAAATTCTTTCTCCCATCTTTTTCCATCAATCCTATCTTACAACCATAAAGTAGAACTTATTTAAAGACCAGTTCTTTTCAGGATCAAGAAAGAGTAGGAGGACAACCTATTTGAGAAGATCTTTGGCTCTAAGTTACATGAGGATTTAAAAGGGTAGAGCATTTCAATATTTCTAAATGTACAAGTCTCTAAATGTTGATGATAGCTGCATTAAATATTCTGGTAAGGATCTTTGTCAGACTCTAAAACACTAGTCCCCCTTAGTATAACTCATCAGAAATGTGTTCAAAGCTACTCACATTGAAGTCACTGGGAAAATGGCTCATCCATCCAGTTAGTGGAGGGTCCCCAAGCTGTTCCCTAGTGATTTAGATGTGATTGTGTTGTCACATCTCCTAGGAGTGGTGTTTTTAAAATTTAATTTATTTTTTTTCTGGAAAGAGGTATGAAATGATGAGTAAGTACCCTTTCTTTTCTAGGACCAGTCAAATCAGGATTGAAAGCTATTGTAATTCCAACCACTTTAGCCCTGAAATGAAACTATCCCAACTTGCAGTGGATTGTACAAACAATTGGAAGGATAGAAGGAAGAGATACTGGCACAGAAGGGTTAGTAAAAGGACTTATATTTTCAGGTATAGTGGCACACACCTATAATCCCAGTTCTCAGGAGGCTGAGGCAGGAGGATTGCAAATTCAAAGTCAGTCTCAGCAATTTAGTGAGGCCCTAAGCAACTTAGCAAAACCCTGTCTCAAAATAATATAAAAAGGGCTGGGAATGTGGCTCAGTTGTTAAGTGTCCCTGGGTTCAATCCCTGGTATCAAAAAAAAAAAAAAAGAAAGAAAGAAAGAAAGAAAGAGGACTCGTGATAATCATGCATCCCAGCTTAACCAGGATGTTTGCAAATCATCATGAAAAGTTCTGGGTATTGTCTGATCATTCATGAACATAAAGGTGGAGCTCATGTAGCTTTAACAGAGTATATACATATATATAGTGTATGTATGTGTGTGTTTCAGGGTCTTGTGGATGACTGTTCATGCTTGGAAATCCTGAGTCCAAAGTGGCTGGCCACCCCCTATGAGAACTATCCCAAATCCCAGGTGCCACTGAAGGAAACTAAAGCAAAGGGTTATTTGGGGCTGTGTGTGTGTGTGTGTGTGTGTGTGTGTGTGTGTAACTGATTAGCATGGTTCACAAAATACTTAGGAGGATTTTTGTTCTGAGTCTCTGGCCCTGCACACAGCCCCTCCACCACATCCTGCCTCTCCACTTCCTCCTCTTCTTTCCCAGCTCAAGAAGCCAAGATGGGAAGTCTCTCACAACCCTGTGGCTTGGCCGGGAGGAAGCCTGAACTTGATAAGGCTGGCTTTCCTGGGGCCTGGTAAGAGCATTTATCCTTGAGTCTGTGCTTCTTTGCTTACCTATTTTTAGACTGGTGCTGCAGACCTCTCCTGAGGGCTCAGATAGAAATTTCCAGTGAGTCTGGTCCAAGCCAGGGACGACACCAGTGTTAGGTCTGTTGCACAGAAGTCAAAAGAGGAGAAATCAGCAGCCTTTGACAACTCCTTTTCTACCCACCACAAGAAGGTTTGTGATTTCCTTTCTACCTTAGCAGCAAGTCAAGGACAGTGGCTGAGCACGTGACCTGGGAATCCAGACACACCAAAGAGGTAGCAGAGCAGGAATGTCACATTCAGTAACCCAGGCCTGGGCAGAAAGCTGCCTCTTCAGTCTGCTCTCGAATCATAGACTCCCTGGCAGAAGGTCATACCCTCCCCAAACCACCCCATTCATTTGACTCCAGGGTTTTGTACCTGTTGCTTTCACAAGACTCTTTTCACTTACCTGCTCTTTGTTCTTCAGAATCTGTGTCAAGTGACCCAATAGCCTTTACCTCCCCAAAACAATTTTCCCCAAAAATTGAGAGACAGGGACCTTAACTTAGTCATCTCTCTTTTGCAGGTATGCCAGAGAGTAGGCATGTGAAGTGGATATGAGGTGGATATATAACATGAATAAGACTCAAGTCCTAATTTGGGGCCAGTTTGTGAAATATTGCAAGTAATATCACATAATAAGTACTTGGTAAAACTGAAACGAATGCATGAACAAATAAAATGGAACAAAAAGATGTTACAATTCAAGGTCAAGAAGAAGCAAATAGCCAAAACTAGAAAAAACCATAAAACTAGCTAATTCATATTCCTAGTTTTATTTTATTTTTTTTTTTACTTTCAGTAGGACTTTATGAATTGACTCTATTTATCAATTCAGGAGACTTATAGTACCTAAGCCTGAGCTGGGTGGGCCAAATGTTATCCATGTATAATTAAAACATGATTGCAAAATATTGAAAATATCTTCTCTGACTTGTCACCAATATCAATCATATTCACAGAATATCATACCTGAAATAATTTGACTTGACATTGGAAATTTAGAAGAAGATCCAGAATTCACAAGGTGGCAAAGGGCTCTCTGTATGAGGCAAAACTGCTGTCAGTAGCTCAAAAATGGTATTTTGGAGATGTTTCCTGTGGGTGTCTGCAGAGCTCACCAGAGCTTAATCACATTTAGTCCTGGACAGGACTGATCTGGATTGGAAATTGGAGGAGGAAGGAAGCAGCTTGACTGGAGACTAAGCTGGAGAGGCAGTGGTAGAAAGAACCCTGTCCTTTCTTTTTGTTTTAGTACTGGGGATTGAACCCAGGGGTGCTTAACCACTTAGGTACATCTCCAGCCCTTTTCTATTTTTTATTTTGAGACAGGGTCTCCCAAAGTTATTTAGGGCCTCAATAAGTTGCTGACAACCTCCGTTGGAGTTGCTGGAATTATATATAGGTATATGCCATTGCACCTGGCTGAGCCCCGCCTTTTCTGAGGCTGGCTTTATGGTCAGACCTTTAACTGTTTCCTGCACCCCACCACACCTGTGGGCACTTGATAACAAGAACTTGTCCCACCTTCCACCTCCAATTGAAACATTCTCTGACAACAGAGAAAGTTCATTCTCTTTCTCTGGGCACTATGCTGAGTTCTCCCTTCTGTTTATCTTCTGTGGGTAGCTAAGCCCTCTGCTTATCTCCTCCTTTTATATTTGACACTTCCCTAAGGGCTACTTTTGGTTTCTTAGTCAACTCCTATTGCCTCAGCACATAGGAAAGTAGTGAACTCGGCCCAGGTCCTAGGGTCTGCCATCTATGGATCGCCGCTTGATTAAGAAGGGATATCGGGGGCTAGGATTGTGGCTCAGTGGTAGAGTGCTCGCCTAGCACGGGCATGACCCCGGTTCGATCCTCAGCACCAAATAAAAATAAGGCATTGTGTTGTGTCCATCTACACCTAATATATATATATATATATATATATATATATATATATATATATAATATTTTTTAAAAAGAAGAAGCGATATCAGACAGGCATGAGGTGTAGCTGCGGAACCAACACCAGAAATCAGGCCAATCTCAAGACATGAGCCAACTTTTAAGGAAGAAACAAGGTAAGTTCAGCATTGATGGAGGGACCCAAGACAGCTCCTGGGCTACACAGACTTGCAACTGTCCAGAGTTGACTTGGGAATAGGTGCCAGAGCAGGGCTGACCTTAGGACTCAACAGCCCCTTGGAAATGAGCAGATTATCTTGGCCAGGTTTGGTGGAAAAGGGGCTGACACCCATGATGACCAACAGAAAGGAGCTGAATTTCACAGAGTTCTGAAAAGATCCCAGACCAGTGGTTCAGAACCCAAGGACATAATCAGAATTTCCTCAGGAAATTTTTCAAGATCTTTAACCCCAAACCTTATTTTGAACCTGAGGGTTCAGATCCTCAAACCAGTTTGGGGTGGGGTAGGCAGAAACAGTGACTTTAGAAAGCTGCCCAAGTATTCTGATATCAATACCTGCCACACCCTGCCCCAACATGGTCACCATTGAGGTCCTGTAATTTTTCAATGCCAGAGAGCATGTCTTTTACCCCATACACAATAAGTCTTAATACATAATAGGCCTAAAGTCAATATTTGTCTATTGATGGATTGAATGAAATGAATTAATGAACACTTTCTGTCTATGTATTGATTGCATTAATTATTAATAAACATGCAAAATGAATGTTTACGACTGAAAGAATTGTGCACTATGTCAATTAAATACAGAGAAGGAACAGACTTTCTCATAAGTGATTCTCACTATAGGTGCAAGCTAGTCTTTGGTCGACTCATTCAGAACAATAGCTAAATATGACAATACTGATGTGCACATTATCAACCAGTGTGGCTCAGCAATACTTGGTAAGACTGAAGGGAACGGGATTTGTATTAACATCACAGGGAGAGTAAAATAAAAGAAGGTACTCCACCTACCTCACAATTAATTATATAATCTGAATCTTAATTCTAGCTTTGGAAACAATGGGAACCATAATTACATGTCCAAAGCCCAAAATGGAATCCTGCAAGTGTTTGACAAGCAGAACATAAGGATGATGGAGTGGTTTACCCATAAATTTGACCACAGGGCAACCCTGGTGAGTCATGAGTTCAGGTCATGGTAGGATTTTTCATTATCCTCCATTCTTCCGCAGTGAGTATATTGAGCTCTGAGCCACTTGATGGATGTGAATCAGCTTGTGAATTCAGTCTGGCCTGCTGTCTATGTGGCTGTGACCTGTATATAGAATAGCCATGCAAATTAGCATGGGCCTCGGGCCAGACAAAATTAATCCAGCCCTAAAAGCAATCAAGTAAAAAGTGTCAAAGGGCAAAAGAAGAGAAAGATATGGCTGGGAGCAGTGATGCTCTATTTTTCAAGTTTCTCTAACTCACCACTGTGTGTTTTTTTGTTTTGTTTTGTTTTGTTTTTTCTTTTTGTCACAAGTAAACTTGAAAATGTAGGAAAAGCTGGTGGAAATCTTTTTCAAATATTTGTGAGATGAAAAGAAAAAGTTCATGTTTGAAGTTGAAGTAAGGGATTCAAAAAGGCTGTCCTTGACATGGAATCTGAAGTGGGTCCCTTCACTGGCTCATTCATCTCCAACTCAGCACCTTCTTGTGCCTGGTCACATTATTCATCTGTTTTATGATGGTTGTCCGTCTCACCTATGGGATAGGTTCCTCGAACCTAAAAATTATGTGTGTATGTCCTATCTCCGATTCCTAACATGTGGCAGACACAGTCAATAAATACTCATTTAGTGAATGGGTAGACACTGCATAATGATCTAAATGTAATAAAAGCAGATTATAGGGTTGTCTGTGGTTCTTAGCCTCCAGTTCACAGTGGTCCTGTTCTCCACAGAGCTCCCTGCTGGCCCTACAGCTCTGGTCCCGCCTCTTCTTCTACAGTTCTCTAAAAAAAAATTGAAAGTGATACGATGAACCAAGAGTTAATGTCTTTACCATATACGGAGCTCCTACAAGTCAATAAAAAGAAACAAACAACCCAATAAAAATGGGAAAGGACAGGTATAGGTTGTTTATAAAAGAAGATATACCAAACACAGAAAATGACATTCCACTTCAACAATATAGTAATCCAAATAAAACATAAGGTGTGTGTGTGTGTGTGTGTTTGTGTGCGCCTATCAAATATAAAGAATAAAGAGAACAAGAAAACCTAGTGTTGACAGTGTTGGAAAGTAGGAATTGTCATGCACTAAAACTGGGAATGCAAAATTGTCATAACTCTTCTGCAGAGACATTTCAGAATACATGCCAAAATTTAAAGTGTATGCTTACCTTTAGTCCAAGAATTCCAATTCAAAGAACTTATTGATTGTTCTTGTGGTAAATTTTTAAATTTTACAATGAAATTGACTATTGTAATAATTTTACAGGCATATGTATATTAGTTTTTATTCTACTTTTTTATTTCTTTAAAAGTACTTTGACATATGTACCTAAATAATTATATCTCAGACACGTTTTTTAAAAAGTTAACACAGCTTCAGTTGTATATGTTCAAGACATGATACAATTAACATGTTAAGAGACAATTAACATTTTTAAGTATATGGTTCCGTGGCACCAAATAGAATCACATTACTGTACAACCGTCATCATGGTCCATCCTTCTCCAGAGCTTTTTTTATTCTTCATCAAGTGAACCTGTCCTCATTAAACACTAACTTGCCACTTCTCCCTGTTCCTTACCCCTGGTAACCACCACTCTACTTTATGTCTCTATGAATTTGACTATTTCAAAGATTTATTTTAAGGCCATAAGAGTACAAGAACAGTGTGTGTGTGTGTGTGTGTGTGTGTGTGTGTGTGTGTGTGTACACTACACATACATACACATGCTTACATCCATACACACACACACAAAAAAAAATATGCATTAGTTAATACAAAAAGCTTTCCTGAGGACCTACTGCAAGTGAGATAATAAAAAAGAGAAGATGAAGTTATTTATCTCATATACTAGTAGTGACCTACAGAAGGAGGGTAGACCATAAACAAATGTGTGAGCAATGAAGCATTAGGTTAGGATAAGTCTCATGCAGAAAATAAATAGATCAATGTGATAGTGATTTTAGGGAGTACGTTAGATTGGGTAGTGAGAAGGTCTCTCTCGACTGTTTACCATAATAAAAAAAATAGAAAAAACTAAATGTGTAAGCAACATCCTTGCTAGGGCTAGAGTTCACCTGGCCGGATGTCAGAGCATGACAGTTCATCATAGAGAGTAAAAGCCTTTCTCAGAACAAACTGCACTACTTCAACATGCCTTTTGCGGAATATTTTCCTGGACAGAAAGTGTTTCCAACATTTGGGGGTAGAAAATAATTTAGAAGGAGAATATGCCAATGTTTCTTTATTCTAAACTGGAATGTATAGATGACAGTTGCAAGTGTTTGATGTCCAACCTCCTAAAACTGTAAAATAGCAGCAGAGCGATCAAGAGAATGATCTAAATCTTCTTTTTGTGGTTTTAGTTTTGTTCTGCAGGCTGAACAACACTGGGAAAGAATGACGGTGTGTGCATGTGAAACATATTCTTCCCTCCTTGACTAACTGACATCCTGGAGAGGAGGCACAAATAAAGGGCGGTGGCATTGCTTGTGATATAGCTGGAATACATGGAAAATTTTAAATAGCATCATGGGCCTGGCCTACCCTTAGCCGAGGCAGGAAATTCAAGAGTAATATAACACTTTGCTGTTAAGTAATGCCATTGGAATAACAGCATGTTTGGGATGACTTTTGGCTTTAACGGGGAATTTCTGTTTTATTTGCTTCCAAAAGAACTCTTTTTACCCCTCTCTTAAGTTCTTAACTTATATTTTAAAAGTCCATGTAGCTATATAAACATGATATATGCAAACTGGCCTTGAATAAAAGTTGTATGCTGTAGAATATGCTGAAAAGCAAATTCAGGATGTCAGTTTTAGCCATGGGACTTTAAGACAGCAGTTTTGTATATATAACACAAAGTGCACAAAACAGGTCTGAGACCTCACTCTGTTACCTATCAGCTGTGTGATCTTCCTTGGTGGATTATTTGACCTCTGAGCTTTCAAAATGGGAATAACAATAGTACCTACTCAGTGGAATTTTGTAAGAATAAATTTCAAGAACATGAAAGGCTAGCACACAGTAGGGCTTTCCTGTTTGTTTTTTCCCTCGACTTCAAAACTGGATCTGCCATTCCTGACTCAGAGTGGAAAAGGACTAATATGAAAAAAAATCAAAATTTGGCTTTGTTTGAATAATTTGAACATAATCCAACCAATTCTCCCTTTGATTTTATGCCATGCTCTTCCTTTGCAGCCCAAAAAGCTGAGTTGTAGCATGAACTGAATTATTGTCTTCAGTTTCAAAGGGACTTGAGCTAACTGGGGCATCTCTAGATAACTCAAGAATGGTGTAGGAGAATCAGACCCATGAGAGAAATTGCTGAAGGATCTGCAGATGTTAGATGGGTGATGACACTGTGGGGACATGGAAGCTGTCTCCAAATATTTGAAGAGTAGTGTCATGTGGAAGAGAAATTAGAATGATTCTGCATGACTCCATAAGTGGAGACAGATTCCTGTTTTATATATAGAAAACCTTCATTAAAAAATAAAATGGTCAAGGAATTATGCTATCTTCTAAGGTAGGGAGGGCCCCATCTCTAGAGGGATTCTTTCAGAGAACAGCTTTCTACTCCTGGAAAGCTGCACAGGAAGTTCTGTACCAGAGAAGGGCTGGGAGCAATGACATTTAGGGATTTGTTCCAGGCCAGGAAGGCAACAATTCAGGTACCAATATAAATGTAATGTTTTACAGCAGGAACTTAAGGAAGAATAGCCATGAAGCAGTGTAAGGCACACACAGGCATATGCATGTTGTATTAATGTATGAACTTCAACCTCATATAACAAAAGAATGTCATTGCCACATGGTGGGGGGGTGTTTAACTGCTAGAAATGAAAACAGTCATACTTCACCATATCGTATTTTATAGGCTCATGTAGACATCAGGGCCAAATGAAACTGAACCAAGATCTTAGGCATTAGGTTACATTTTAATTTTACCTTCTCCCTCCCCTGTGATTTTGACATAAGTGATTCAAAATGAACTTGGACTTTGACCTGTCCATTTGATTTGGGTTTTTTTTTTTTTTTGTAATTTTTTTTTCCTGTTCACCTGCGAACCTCTGCTGATTGTTTCATATCCTTGGTCAACTGCTTTTAACAGCTAAACATTAGAGCCACGGAGAGCATAAACAGGAAGCTGGTATTTAGGTGGGAGTTCCCAGGAATTTTATACCACTGACCACAGAGGCCAAGAGAGAAAGGAAATAGGAAAAACAGTGTAAATACCTGGGTGACTAATGACTCTGTGCAGCTCAGCTGGATGTTCTGAACATTTAATGGGAAGTCTCTTGCAAGGGAAACACCCTTAAGATGTTGCAGACACCGTGTGGCATGCAAGGGCCAAATAGGGGTGTTTACTGCACAGAGTTGGTTGGTTTCCTTCACCCACCGGCTACCGGGCAAAAAGGGGTTTTGGCAATTTGGCCAGATGAATCTCCAAATGACTGACTGCATTTGCATGCGTGGTGTATTTTCCTAGCATCGGGGTTCCCAGGCCTCTCCAGGCCTCTGATTGTTAAGGATTGTAAGGCCACCCCTCTCTTTGTTCACACGGATAGCGCCTAAGAGGATTTAGAATCAAGTGGGCACATTTGCACTGCCTTGTTCTGAAGGGGTAGTTGGAGCGCCGGCCGGCAGGCCTGGCGCAGCCCACCGAGAGTCCCCCCGAGGACTGCATTGTCCTCCGAGGGGCCGCCACGGGGGCTCCATTGTGCACGGAGCAGGCCTTTTTCTCTTGCCCTCTGTCTCCCCCGGCCTCCTCCTCCACCCCCGCACGCAGACCTTTCTCTCAAGCTGCCCTGATCTCCCGGCTGCCGCATTTCCAATGCAGAGGAGCAGGCAGGGCTTCGGGCTGGCCATCTGCACGCGGAGATTGACAGCAGCCCTGGAAGGTCAGCGCCTCAACGATTTCAGTCTGAACAGCAGGCCACCCAGGCCTCCCGAGCAAAACAGGGACATCTGCTCCCCTTAATTTAGAACACTGGTTCTAATTTCACCAGAGCCCCTTGCTTGAAACTCTCCTAGGGCTCCAGGGGAGGAGACAACGGGGCGGGGAGGGGGACAAACAGACGGCCACTCGCCCCGGGCTCCCTAGTTCCCAGGGAAAGCTGCTGAGATGAAGGGGGTTGGGGTGGGGGCGTTGGGGTGTGGAGTCTGGTCACTCACGTGACCAGGGTGACGTCGTGTTGGAGAGAGGCGGAGGCAGGAGGGGCACAGAGTGGGCACAACAGTCCAGGAGCGCCTGGGATGCACGGTGCAGACGCATTCATGCATCTGTATCTTACATGGGCAGGCTGTGCTGGCCCTGGGAGGCCAGACTGGGCGAGTAGGGTCAGAGGCTCCTTTGCTCTTTCTTGCCTAAAGAACAAGTGAACAAGCAGAATATATTGCTACAAGAGCAAGAGACCCAGCTCTGCCCCTCCTCCTACCTGTCCCTGGGCCAGTAGTTTAAAGATAGCCCTCTGTGGCCAAAGACTAAATCCTGCTGGACAGTTGACATCAGAATCCATCCTTTTCATATTTGGGCAAAAGGATGAAAGAATAATGCTTCTGTTGAGTTTCCAACCCTGGGTCATAAGCTCCTTGAAAACAGACAGCGCCTGTTAGTCACCCTTCTGTCTCCGGCACCTAACAAATGTTTGGAGACTAAATTAATGTGCTAAGGGGGGGGGGAGTCCTTGTGAACACTGAGTGCAACTGTTCTCTTTTTCTGTGTGAGGGAAAACAAGACATTGGAGATATGTGCCTACAGCAAGTATTAATTACCTTGTTCTTTCTTCCTCATTCCCTTCCTCCCTTTCTTCCTTTCATGTTTTATTGAGAGCCCCTACATGCCAGATATCAGGCACTGGACTAGGAATACATGGAAAGGAGCCTTCCAGCCTTTACAAGACTCTTTGTGATGGGTGCGGTGTACAAGTCAATAGCCCACCAGGGCCCTGAGTGATGAGTAAGTGCTATTGAAAACAATAGGATGATCTTAGACCTAACTGCTAGAAGGAAGGAATTGGGTGGAAGCTAAGAGGCTGAGGAGAAGCTCAACATAAGGGCCCTTTGTCCACACTTGTCCTTCTTCAGGGATTCCCCTCTTCCCACATCCATACCCATGTATCCTCACTCTACCTCTTGCTCATTTTTTAGGCCTCAAGTGAAATGTACTTCTCTGGTGCCCTGACTAGACAACGTCCTCCTAGTAGGTGATCCTGCAGCTCTTGACACTTGTCTTATGGAGTGCTCACCACATGCACAGTTGGGTCAGCTTCATCAACCCCCTGAGCTGCAAGCATCTGGAAGCAGACACTGACCTTTCTGTTCATGGATAGAGTTGCCACACCCAGCACAGGGTCCAGCCCATCATGTTCCCTAATATTTGTTCAACTGATGAATAATCAACCTGAAAAATAATCTGACTTTTCTTCAGTTAATGAGAAACCCATTCATTTTCTATTTGCAACGTGAGGCTAGATTGTGACTACTCTCTCTAGATACCAGTGGGGAGTACCTGGAAGGAACAGGATATGATTTAGAATTTATTATTGTCTGCTATATTAAAGCTTGGGGATTGAGAAACTGTCCTCTGCAGAATGACCATGAGTCTGATGCTCCTCAAAAAAAAGAGATACCTTGGGGCTGGGATTGTGGCTTAGTGGTAGAGCGCTCACCTAGCACGGTCAGGACCCGGGTTCGATCCTCAGCACCACATAAAAATAAAAAATAAAGGCATTGTGTTGTGTCCATCTACACCTAAAAATATGTATGTATGTATGTGTGTGTGTATATATATATATATATATATATATATATATATATATATATATAGAGAGAGAGAGAGAGAGAGAGAGAGATGTGAGAGAGAGAAAGAGAGAGATGTGAGAGAGAGAGAGAGAGAGAGAGAGAGAGAGAGAGATATCTTGACAAACAGGTTTTCTTAAGTTATAGATTTCACAGAGTCTGCAAGTTTCTCAGGGAACTGTACAGTGTCCCAACACAGATTGTGTCTGAAGAGTTTCTAATAACATTTTGCAGCCAGGAAAGGGATTAAGTTAAATGGTAACTTTGATGCACCATTTCTCCCAATTCTCCTGAGACCCTGGAAAGTGGGAGGGGCTAGAAGGGAGCAGCTGAGCAAAGCTGGCTAATGAAGGTTGGCTCCTTCCTCTAATTTCTTTGTTATACTGTGTGACAAATTTGTTTTTGTTTTTTTTAAACAGTAGGAGAATGGAGGATGTAAAGAGGCATTTGTAGCATAGTAGTCTCCCCTTATCCACAGAGAACACATTCCAAGATCCCAAGTGGATGCTTGAAACTTCAGATAGTACCAAACTCAATCTATACCATGTTTCTTCCTACACACTGTTTGCTTTATAAATTAGGCATAGTAAGAGATTAACAACAATAATTCATAATAACATAGAACAATGGTTACAAAATGCTATAATAAATGTTATCCAAAACTTATGAACTGTTTATTCTTGAATTTTCTATCTAAACTATCCAGACTGTAGCTAACCATGGGTATTTGAAACTGCAAAATGAGAAGCCACAAATAAGGGACATGATGGTAAAGGTTGCCCGAGTTTGAATCCAGCTCTATCACCTCTTGGCTTTATGACTTCAGAGAAAATGCTGCCTGTCTGTAGGCCTCAGGTGCTTTATTTGTGATAGAGGTAATAGTATCCAACTTAACAGTGTCGAGATGTTTAAAAACCTGAGAATTATTATAAGTATACATTTTAATGCTAATATTTTAACTAATTAACATTAAACATGTGACCTCTAAGCTCTAATTTGTCTCATTAAGGCTGGCATCAATGGAGAGGGCTCGCAGAAGACTAGACTTAAGGCCTAGCTTTTCTCTACTTGCTGCCCTTGAACTCCAGCAAAGCATTGTGCACCTTTACCACGATTTTTCCGGAGAGAAGGATTCCAGTTCTTTCAATAGCCTTTGCTGAGCTCTTCCCTCTAAGGTTAGGGTGGAATTTCATTGTACTTTATTCTCTGAGAGGAGTGGAGCAGCTGTAAGCCAAGATTCAAACAAACAAAAACTGCCTATAATCACTTTCCCAAGGACTGGTTTTGTACCCAGTGGTTGTCTCCTCAGCCAACAGGTCCATGATCCAAGGGACCCTATTATTTAGAGTCTTTCACTGTAAGTGAAAGAGTATGTAGGATCTTACCCATTTGCTGCAGCTTAATTTGACCACAAAAGCATCAGTACTGGATTCTCGGAGAAGCAGCAGTTTCAGGAGCTCTGTGTTAGAGCTCAGTGTGAACATTCACATTGTTTTAAAGCTGCACATTAAACTGCAACACCTGAAAGAAGCTGTTTCCGGAAACCCAGAGGTGCCCTGAAATTTGTGGAATGGTTCTTTACCCAAGTGTAAAGAAGGAACAGTTTTATTCCTTCAATTCTCCATTTTCTGCATGTAACATCAACCTGGGCAGAGTTTTCTAAACTAGATGCTTGGAGTAAATCTTTTGCAGATCTTATTCCTACTTTGACACATGAAACGAATAACATTTTTTTTTCAAATGTTGGCTATTCTCATGGATAGACTCGTAATGTCCAGGAGAGTGCTTGGCAAAATTATTTTTATTTCATTTAACTCTTATAGGGGATTACCGCTTATGGATCAGCAATTTGCTAATGATCTAAATATTCTAAAGCAACAACCAGTTTTCCACCTGGTGTGTGCATCAGACACTTCTTGGGAGCCATCTCAGTGCCGTTGGGCATTTCCTGTCCCTTATTCTAACCACTGATGCTGCCTCTCAGCAGCTTCCTGTGGGTACAACTTGCCAGCACTTTGCCTGGTGCCCTTGCCTCCCACCGCTTCTAGAGCTTCCAGATTTTCCCCAGGAGCTTCTCTGAGCCCTATGAGGCCTTCTCATTGCCCATTCCAGAAGTAGGGGGGAGTAAGTTTTAGAAGTGAACCTTCGAGCAATAAAGGATATGCTCCTGGATAACTGTTTTCTCTCTTCTTCCAGACAATCCTGAAACATCTTCCATACAATGCTTCAAACAGCCAGGAAAGAGCCAGAAACCATTCTCCAGGAGCTGTGGCCAACTTCATAACTCATCCTTGTATTGGTTTTCCATCCTTCTGTGCTTCATCCTTCTTGTCTCTTGTTCCTACTTGCTGGCTCACGCATCCTGATAAATATTTGCACTCAAGCCGTTGTCTGCTGACTTGGGTGGGGTGGGAAGGTCAGGCTAAGTCCAAGTCATTTTTGACTATTTTCTTTTTTAAACAAAGGAAGTTGTAGGGTCTACCCCATTTTTATATCCCCTTGCTTCAGTCAGTTTTCCAAATACAAAAGAGTTCCCTCTTTGCTGTGTGAGTCTCCATGACAAAACACCTGAGATAATTAACTTATAGGGAAGAAAGGCTTATTTTGGCTCATGGTTTTGGAGGTCCCAATGTATGATCAGATGGACACATTGCTTTTGGGCATGTGGTGAGGCAGCACACATGTGGCAGGAGAGGCAGCAAAGTAAAACACTGTTCACCTCATGACCAGGAAAGAAAAGAGAGAAAGAGGAAAAGACTGGGGTCCCACAATACCCTTCAAGGGCATGTCCCCAGTGACCTAAGGACCCCCCAATCGGCCCTGCCTCTTAAAAGTTCTACCACCTCTTAAAAGCACCATGCAGGCTGCATCATGTGGTTCTGTGTCTCCTTGCTTTGGATATGGTGGATCTTAGAGTGGTGAATCATGATGTCCACTTCAATCTCAGTGGGACCCTAATCGAGTTTGCAGTGTGGATCAGGTCAGAAACTTTGGCCCTGGACTTTTGGTCTACTAACTTTATCTTAGTGTCTGAGACACTATAGATCCCTCTGTTTATTTTTCCAAGTCAGATTTTTAACTTCCTCCAAAGATTTGTTTGTTCATTTTATCCTACTTTACTTATGTATTTGAAGGGTACAAACAAGCAAAGATTGGTGTAAGGCCTAAAAATTTTTAATAACACATAAGTGGGTATGTCTTTTGAAAAAAATCATAGCTCAAATGTCCCAAAGTCATATTTAGACTTTTACCATGTGACAACGCTTTAAAAGTTATTAGAAAATTATATTTTTAAGCAACAGTATAAAAACTTTTTTACTTTCATTTTGTAGACCATTTGTTGAATTTATTTAATAAGTAGCAATAATTTGTTGAATTTATCTAATAACTAGAAATCCTCTGAATTTATATCTGCTTGTGGATTCTCTTGATATTAAAGAGGTAGGCAAGAAGTGGAGAAAATAAAAATTAAAACAAAAAAATATAGCCTGCCTGACTCTGCAGTTTGTAGACTGATAACTTCATCTCTCTCTATTTTTATCTAAAATATAAGAAGGTTAGTTTTTACTGTGAGCATGTATGAATAGGTAACAACAAATCCCTTCATTATGTACAACTACAATGCACCAATAAAAAAAATGTGGAAGGAAAAGAAAGAAGGTTGGTTTTTAATTGGTGTCAATAATGAACCATATTATCAGGATTTGGCATTTGTGGGAAACACATGAATCTTTAAAGGGTAATCATGTATGCACTATTAACAATAGTGAACTTTTAAAATATAGTAATAAAAGATACATCCAAAACAATAGCTAGACAATTCCAGCTTGAGTTTAAACTGGTAATTATTATGGTCACAAAACTGGCACAGACCCACAAGGGTTGATTAATGGAAGAGTCTTCAGAGCATGTGAAAGGAAGAGTGCGTCATGAGCTAAAATAAACCTTTTCTCTCTACAAGTTAATTATCTCAGGTATTCTGTAAGAGTAACAGGAAGCTAACTAACACACCTCCACAAACTGTTTCATACATATAACTGGATGGAGACTCACACAGAGAAGGGTAAACTCTATTTCATTTGGAAGACTGATTGAAATGAGAGGGGTTGAAGTTAGCTTAGACACTATAGATCCCTCTGTTTTTTTTAAAAAAAATAGTTAAAGTGACTTAGACTTAGTTTGATTTTCCCACCTCACCCCAGAGAACAGATCCTATCTACAAGAAACTGGACTGAGGAACAGCATAAAATCTACCTGGTACCTTGACCACCGTCCCTTCCCAGTGAACTCATCTCCGGGACCTGAGGAAAGTGGCACCTTCCACACTCTGTAAGGATGGTGGGGGCTGAGGTAAGGGTCAGGGTCTCCTAGAGAGTTTGTTTTGGGAATACTGGGAACTGAGCAGTGCTGTGTATGTGCCCTTCCCCCAAGTGGTGTAATAGCCAGAGGATCAAGAAGGGTATATAGAGCAAAACTAAGAGCTATGGCCAGGAGCTCAGCCATGTCACCCTCTGGTAGACCCTAGAGATAGTAGAAAGAGGGTAAGAATTTCAAGGAAGAGAGATCTATATTAAGCAGGTAAAATCAAGAGCCAAATGTGTTGGATCATCCCAATCTCTCAGTATAAGAGAATTTATTCCTCTAACTGCTGGTAAGGCTGCCGAAAGACTGCCTTCAGCTGTTAGTCCTCTTTGGCAATTGTCTCTGGTGAGGAAATTTTCTTAATCCAGGCAGTGGTCTAGGACATGCCTGGACATCACATCCAAAGTAAAAGATAAATTTTGGAACCTTGCTCTTCTCACCACAAATACAGAAACAAAATTTGATTGGTGCATTTATGTTCTGAAAATAGCATATTCTACACCTGGGAATATTGCTTCAACCTGGATATCATTGAGAGTCTAATGACTTTAAGAGTGGAACAAACATTACATGTATGATGGCATGCTACATCGTGTACAACCAGAGAAGTGAAAAGTTGTGCTGCAATTGTATACAATGAATCAAAATGCATTCTGCTCCCATATATACCTAATTAAAATAAATAAATAAATAAATTTAATAAAAAAAAAGAGTGAACCAGAAAAATAATGGATCCTGCTATAGTAGCAATGCCACTTGGGCCACACGACCCTACAGACCTTCTGGTATTGGATGTATCCGTGGTGGGAAAAGATGCCATGTTGAATTTTTGGCAAGCCCCAATGAGAAAATCACAATGCAGACACCTCAACTTCCGGAGCAAGGCTACACTATCTCAACAGAGAATTCTACTACTCTAAGCAATAGCTCTGACATGCTACAGGGACCTAGTAGAGATAGAGTACCTAACCACAGGACACCCAGTGACCATGTGTCCAAAGCAACCCATAATGAGCTGAGTTTTATCACAACCACTGTGTCACAGGATTGGACTGGGCCATGGAATAATCCATTGTAAAACAGTGCCAGAATATCTGAGATTATGCCCAACAAGGCCAGGGGTCACAATCAATCTGCACAAAAGCTCCCTGTCACTCAGTGTCACTACACCAGCATCACCCTGTCAGCTCACTCTGATGGCCACATGCAAAATCTTTGATGATCAGCTGATTAATAAGAGCTCAAGCTTGCTTCATGGATGGACCACCCAGGAAATAGGTATAAACTAAAATGCATGGTAACTGAATCTTAGCCCCATTCAAAGCTGATCTTGAAAGACAGAGGACAGGGAAAGTTTCAGCTTCATTTGGTCCCTGGTCATCTACTTTGCATTAGAGAGAAGCCTCCAGGGGTTATAACATATACAGACTCCTGGGTAGGAACCAATGGCGTGACCAGATGGGCAAGGACCTCGAAGGGAAAAGTTTGGCAGAAAGCAGTCAGAAAGTCTGGAGTAGGAACACGTGCATGGACCTGTGGAAGTGGGTACAAAGCAGGAGGGTTTTTGTATCTCCCATTAACAACCACAAGAGAGGAACTAAACATGCAGGTAGACAAAAAGACTAGCCAATTGATGGCAGCCAGCTTCTGTCATCAGTCACTCCAGTGTGGGCACAACAGCACATGAATACAATTGCCATGGTGGCAGGGACAGGGAATCTGCATGTCCCCCACCCCAGCATGGCCTCCTTCTAAACAAAGCTCTTCTAGCAACTGCTACTGACCAATGTCTTGATTTCTAGCAACAATGATATTGAGTCCCCCAAATAACGCCATCCCTCAAAGACACCAACCGAATACACTGGCAAATACCTCATTGGCCATCTTCCAGTTCATTTTAACCTGAATGGACACATATTCTGAGTAAAAGTTTTATATTTCCTGCCCTTAGCACTTTTGCCAGAATCACTATCCAAGGGCTTCTAATGTGCTAAATGCGCTTTCGTGGGATCCATATACCATCACATTGGGGCAAGAAACACACTTTTCAGCAATGAGGTGAATGGAAGGGGTACATGACAGTGGACTCCACTGGTTCTATAGCATGCCATACCACCCAGCAGCTGCCAGCCAGAGAGAATGCATTAGATAATGCATTAGAGAGTTTCTAGCACAGCTAAAAACTTAGCTGATCGGCCATCTCAAAGGTGATTTTCTGTATGTGTCCAGGAGGCAGGGTGCAGCTTAAGTTGATTTTTGTATGGTTCTGTGTTCATAATGGGCAGAATACACAAATCTAGAACCAAGAAGTGAGTGTAAACAAGTGGCTCTGCCAACCATCACTCCTTGTGACCCACCAGAAAATCCTCAAAACATTGAGTTTCATGGGTTTTAAGGTCCCAATTGGTAAGTGGGAGGTACTTCAGACAGGGAACACTTCTTCCACACTTTACAGGAAGCCTCAGTAGAGGCACTCTGCCTGATAAAATAGCAAGAAATCTTATGAAAACAGAAATTAAAGTGTGTAATGGCTGAAATAGTATTACTATCTGTGGTAATATTTGTTATAGGGAGAATAACTGTAAAGAGCTCACTTACTAAAACAGACAGGTAATGTGGAACTTACATGAAATGTTCATAACTTGTAGCACATTTTAACTCTGTGGAACTAAGCTTCTATTTAAATCAACTTTCTTTCTTACTATTTCTTTTATATTTCCTTACACTGAAAGGAAACTTTTGGGCATGTGACAATTAACTTCATTAACACCTATGTGGTAATTTATGTTTTATCCTGATTGTTACTCATTCTACAGCCTACCATGTCCCACCGCTGCTGACAAAGTTGGAACACGACAGTCCCCAACAGAATCATATAAACTAGTTCTCCCATACAACAGTCCATGGGAGGTCTTTTAACACCTAATTCTCAGTCCCCATCAGGAAAGCTGAAGTAAAAACCCCCAGTAAAGGCAGATTCCCACATCCTCCCCACCTCTCCCTGTCTCCTTCCTCCCTTCACTCAAACAGTTGAGAGCCAGAAACCTCCAGCTTCCTTCAGCCTCCCATCAGCACCCCTGAGCTCTCGGGACTGGTTAGTAAGGAATCCCTCCTGTTTTATGCATTTTTATGTTTTATTTACTCATGAGTCTCCCCTGAAAAACACTTAGGCCCTCGTAGAGAGGGGATATACTGGTAGGAGTGGATACATCAGACGGAAACCCAACAGCATGTGCCAAGGTTCTTCAGTGGATGCAGCCAGGGAACCACTGAGTCACGAGCTAATGACACTGTGGGAGTCTCACTTCCTGAGAAATAGGAACCTGAGAAATCGGAGTACCTGTTCATAAGTCAGATATTTGGACATCAGGTAGGACAGGGTTAAAGCTTATGGCCACTCAAAAGGCAGAGATCTCAAAAGCAAGTTAGAAAGAAACTAATGATAGAAATCAAAACAGTACCAAAGTCTAATTCCTCCCTCTTTCCAATCATTTGTTCTTCTCTTTTCATTACGGTTTGTAGATGACTTATCCCCAAAAGCTCCTGCACTAATGCAGGACTCTTCAGAGATGAAATGATTAGATCATTATGTCTGTGACCACCTCAGTCTGCCTAATTTGAATGCACTGAGTGGAAACTGTAGGCAGGTGGGGAACGGCCAGAGGAGGTGGACCACCAGGTTTGTGTTCTAGAAGGGTTCATCTACCCTGCAAACCCCTTCTCCCTTTCCTCTTTCTTCTCACTCTCTGCTTCCTGAGTCTGCCTGAACTGAGAGGCCTCCTCGGCAGGGCACTTCTGTGATGATGTTCTGCCTCACCTTGGGCTCAGATGCATCTGTGGCCTGAGACCTCTGAAACAGTGAGCCTAAAATAACCTTTTCCTCTAAGTTGTTCTTGCAGCTATTTTGGTCACAGTGACATACAAGTTGACTGATACACTTTTTCAAAAGCAGTTTCTAATAAAATTCCCAACACTAACATGTTAGGGTGTGCTTCTCAGGGAACAGAACATGTGACCATCCCACTAATACCTGATGGCCCCAGTCCTCTGTGTGTACTCTCTCCAGAGGTCTCCTCTGAATAACCTAATCCCAAGTATAAGGACATGGGTTTCACACACGTCACGTGCCCATTCTTTCACAGAACCATTTCTACTACCCCTTCCTCCTGGCAGCCCACTCCAGCTTATATGTTAAATATTCTAATTTGTTTCTGTCTTGTCCCTTTATGCTTTGACTACTGCTAGTATTAGAAGACTAAAAGGGAATTATATGATGACCATTATTAAAGCCTCTCATACAAGTCCATAGGACACACAGATTGTTCCCTGACTTCTCCAAAGATGCTCTTTGACAAACCTCCAGGGCAGAAATAAGAAAGCCAACCTGAGGTCCACCATGTCTTCCTCATTGATCTCTAATATTCAGCTAGTGAAGAGTCATCAGATCTGTGGACACGGACACTCCCAGGTCTGCTCAGGTTGAATTCTCTGAATAGTTCAAAACTCTTTGCCAATCGTATTAGAGACTGTGCTGGCAGAGTGTTGGAGGGTATGTTTACCTTTTTATTCTTTTTCATTTCTTCTCTCTTGATGGTCATGGAATAATTGAAAATCGCCTGCTAAAATAATAGAGAAATAAGAAGGCCTCAGCAGTACTGAGGTCAAAAATAAATATTTGGAGATGACATTGAAAAAAAAAGAAGGAAAGTACAGTTAAAAGGTTAGTAAGAAAAAAAAATCACTGCATAAAGCTTCCACTTCCATTTTTTAAAAGGTAGTGTTTCTATGTGACAGTGTTGCAAGGAAACAGGACAAATGTGAGATGCCTCAAGTATATATAAAACAAGAATAAAAAGAGTGTGTCTAAGTATAGCATGCATATTGGTTGTGTGAAGAATGTGAGTTAGGTAAAGATAAACAGCCATGCATTTACAACATCACTTTTGCCTATGTCACTTTTAAGCCATTTCTGCTAGTGCTAATAGGGACCAGAGAAAATGTGTGCTTAGAGACAAGAGTTGTGAAGTATCTAAGCATCTCATTACTTCAGTTACATGAAAATAACAATCAATATGTAGGATAGTGACTGAAATTCTGAATTATAGTATTTGGGGACCACTTAATAAAATCACTGAAGCACAACTTGAGACACTGGAGTAAAGATTAAAAAAATTGCATCATAAAGCTTTTTATTTATTTATTTTTTTGAATTTGCAACTCCAACCTTAAAAGGAAAATGATTGCTATTTCTTTGAATGTGAATCCTCAACCAGTAACTAAGAAAATTCTGTGTAATTAAGGGGAGATTATGTGAATCTGTGGAGTTGAGTCTGCACAAGAGGGCTGAAACAGGCTACGTGCTGGCTTGGATCGACTGGCTCAGTCCTACATCACCCTCTCCTGACTCTCCCTTCCCATTTCTGGCAACTTTCTAACTTCTTTCACAGCTCTTCACCTACTCACTCTCTACATATTTAAGGTCACCTCTTGATGTATAGGTTCTCACTGGGTCATCTCATCCCATTCTCAAAGGTCTGATGACAACATGCCCAAATCTGTACCTCTGTTCTGACCTCTCTTCTGAAGCATACAATTCAGATATTCAACTGCCTACTGAGCACATCTAATGGAAAGGCCCATGTGCAATTCAAGTTAAACATGAACAAAACCAAACTGATTTCTGATCTCCTTTTCAACCCACCTCCAAACTGGCTATCATTCACACAGGCCTACCTCAGTGAGTGACATTGAACAACCCACTTGTAGCTGCACCATTTTCCCTCCAGCCTTTCTGTTCTCGGTATAAAAGCTAAGCCTTTTTTCCTAGCAACTGTTTCCAGCTCTCCTTGGGCCATGGAAGCCTTTCTAACAGTTTACTTTCTTTGCAAATCTTTTTTATTTTTTGGTCAGTCTGAACCGTCTGATATACAAACCCCCTACAATAACATCCTTGATGTTTTTTACATTACCATAAATAAAGGCCACAACACAAGATATGAATTTTAATACCCTTTATTAATATGCCTAATTGTTTTCTGAAAACCCTCTGACATAATCTGCTAGGTCCCTGCAAGCATCCCTGGGCTTCTTGGCTTGTAATCAGTTTTCTCACTGCCCACAGTATTTCTGTGCTTATTCTGCCTTTAAACTCCATAAATTACAGTTTAAACCTTAAGTTTCCACCTCTATAGTGTCATGCTAAGGTACATACTCAATTATCCGCACCTTCTGTGGCATACGTAATGTCATACTATATTGTACCCATTTGTTTTATAGAACCTTTAACATTACAATAATTTATATGTATCTCTTTCTAACTCATTTATCAGAAATGCTAGACCATGTCAAATTCATATTTGCATCTTTTATGTTCAGCCTATTTTCTTGCTTATATGACATGTTTTTTGTGTGCATTGAATACCTAAATTTACTTTTTTTTTTACAGATGTTGATGAATCTTCATTTTGTTCATTTATTTATATGTGGTGCTGATAATTTAACCCAGTGACTCACATATGCTAGGTTACTTTCTAACATTGAAATAATAAAGACATTTTGAAACTAATATTTTGGTTGACATCATATTGCCCCTCTAAAATACTCCCCTGCTATTTTTAAATTTCAAGATCTATTCTGAATACCTTTCATATCAGACTCTTGCTCTGCAAACTTTTGGATGTCCCAGCCAATTTCAATTTTTCATTATCAGCCAGTTCATTTACCTTCTCTTTCTATGCTGTCTTCAGTATCCTTGGTCCCTCAACTGCTCTGCTAGAACATATTAAGTTCCCATCCCTCATGACATGATGCTTCCAAACCTATTCCAAATGCAGTTTACTATTTGTGATGCTAAACTAAAGAAAAGAAACTTTAATTCCTTCATAATTACATTCATTACATAAACATATTCTTTGATAAATACACATTTTGAGTTAATTGTTTTTTGAAACTTTAAAAGCCTGAAAAATTGTATTTTATAATCTGTAAAATGAAATTTGTTTTGACATAGTATTTCACTCCTGATTGTAAGCTTATTCTAAAACTTTATATCCCTTGATATAAATTACATCATTTTCAGTGTTGATGTGTACATTCATATTTAATGTCTTTGATTTCACATAATTAAAGGAACTTTTCTTTGTTTGCTATCATATTTTTCCTGTAATGAAACTGGCTTATTTCATAGACCTCTTTCAAGTTTGGCATTACTCAATTTCATGTAATTCATATCAGTCACAATTCTGAAAATTAAAATTTAAATATCTAGCAGAAATAATGTGGTATTCCAAATAAGAATTAAATTATTAAATTGTAAAGAGTTTAAGGATAAAGTACTTCATAATGTTCTATTTTGTGTTTAGTGATGAGCATGCAAGTATATTGTTATTTATTAAACTATTTTGTATATGCCTTTTAATAATACATCTCTCTAAATACATTTATCTAGAAACACCACCTAAATTTTGTACAAATGTTTAACAGCTTATGAAAAAAAATATTTCAAAATGCATAAGATACCATTTGATCATAAGAATATTAAAATAATGCACAACTCAAAACTATAACCATTCTTGTATGAATAGGAATATGACAAATTAATAGCATTAAGATTATCAAGCTATAAAGTCTTATATTGCAGTATTATTCAAATGTAAATAAATATAAAACATTAATTTGTATAAAATATGCAAGCATTTCTAACTAGAACCAATGAATGTCTTGAACTCATTGCCTCATTTTAAATCATTATACAATCATGTATGAATATATGCAAAATTTGAGTTTTTAAATTACCTTTTAATGGAAAGAGTAGCTATAACATCTTCATATTTATTTTTTATTTATTTATTTTTTGTTCTTCAATCTGTTTATGTTTAAAGGAGAGCAGAATGCATTTGAAAAAAATTCTACCTCAGGGAAGGCAGTTTCAACTTTGTAAGAACATCAGAAAAGGTTAATGTGGTACTGTGTGGTCAATTAAACCAAAACTCCCAATATTCCACTTCTTAATTAAAGGAATGTTCTAAATAGGACATTCATCTTATCTTCTCTTCAGCAATACCCAATTGGCCTGGTTTGTCAGCCTAATGGTTAGATAATAGATCTCTATGATCCTGCTCTCTGGGTGCCTTCATGGTCAAGGAAAATTCATTTTTCTCCTGAAACCAGTGTCCTTACTTTGAAATCAAATGTCTGTACATCCCACTAACTCACACAGAAGTGGAACACATTGAGAGGGCAGGTGGACACTCATAAATGCATCTACTGAAAACTAGCTGGAAACTTCTTGAAGGCACAGTTGTGTGATTCATCTCTGGCACTTCATCAATAGATATAACTATTAAAATATTTATTTTAACTCAACCAATTGATGATAGAGCTAACTGGTTTGCTCCAGCATACAAATACACACACACACAAACACACACACACACACACACACACACACACACACACACACACACCATCTTATTTTAGACTCCTAACGTTTAGGTTGCATACAGGTGATGACATGCCTTGGTTTATTCCTGTCGTGATGCTATTATAGTTTGGGTCTGGAATATCCCCCAAAGGCTCAGATATCAAAATCTTGGTCCCCAGTGCAGAAATGTTCAGAGATGAGACATTTGGGAAGTGATTGGATAACAAGAGTCTAACTTCATCGTCTCCATTGATGGAATCATAACTGAATGGATTGTTGGGAGGTGGTAGAAACTGTAGGAGATGGAAACTAGTTGAGAGACCAGATCTTTGGAATTGTGCCCTGTCCCAGGATCTCTTTAAAATAAACCTTTCATCCTTTATGTTGATTTTCCCAGGTATTTTGTCACAGTGATAAAAAGCTGACTAATAAATATGCCATAATTATTTTTAGAGGTGGCCTTATTTAAAGAGTGTGATAAGAAGAATAATAAGCCCCAAAATGCCTAATTCCTAGACATATATTCCATGAACACATTATGTTACATGGGAAGGGAATTTTGCAGATATGATTCAGAATATGAATCTTGAGATGTCAGAGTATCCTGGATTAACTTGGACCCAGTCTAGTTCCATGAGTCCTTAAAAGCAGAGAGTTGTTCCTATGAAGGTCAGGGGGATATGACAAGATGGAAAGGGGGAAACATTTCAAGCACAGTATGGTCAACTTCTGTTGGCCGGTTTTCAAGATGGAGGACAAGGACCAAGGTCAAAGAATGTATGTAGCTGGGAACAGCCTTCTGCTCACAGCCACAGAGGACTAAATCCTACCAATAACGCAAATGAGCAAGGAAATGAATCCTCCCTTAGGACCTCCAAACAGGAAAACACACCCTTACAGCACGTTGGATTTTAGCCTGGTGAAATTTTACAAAATCACAAAACTATGAAGTAATAAATTCATTTCAGATGTCAAATTGGTGGTGATTTATTCTAGCAGCAGGAGAAAACTGATACAGATATTTTAATATGGTCACTCCAGTTGGGAAGCTACATCAGGGCCAGAGAACAGGATACCTGCAGAGGGGAAGCCAAGATCATAAAGTCCCTTCAATTTAAGAGTCAGAAGAATGCAGAGTGTACAGAAAGGCAGCCTCTCCTCCTCTTTAGCATCTTTCTTGATTCCCTTAAGGTCTTGGAGAATGGGAGCATATGGTGTTGGGGAGATGGCTTTCTCGCTTTCTGGCCATCTTTACATTGTCCTCAAAGTATTCCTCATCTCCATCCAAGTCATAATTGAACCACAGTTCTCCAGAGTGGTTCCCAGACCCCAGTGTCTAGGAGGAATCTCCCCCAGGCTTCATCAAAAATTCTAGGGGTGGAACCCCAAACTCCACACTCTTACATAAATCCTACAGGTGATCCAGATGTCTGCTAATGTTTGAGAAATAGTGACCTCACACAGCCTCTCTGGTCACTTTCTAAATTTTCTTCTTAGCTTCTCTAAAGTTTTCTTTAATTCCTGAGATGCCTCCAGGAATTAAACAGAGGCTGTTCTTACTAGGTTGCTGCCCCTCAACCTAATTTATTTTAGGGTATTGTGTATGAATGAGTTCTCACTATATCCAATAAGGTTCTTAATATGTCAAGTGCCCAATCAATGGAAAATAATTAAAATTGATGGTACAGTAAGAACATGTTTAATGAGTGGGAGTTCAAAAGAGGAGAAAAAGAATTCAATCTATTTGGTTTCAAATCTATTTTGTTTGCTGTCTACTTTTGAGCAAATTCATTTGCTTGCTAGCAGCAAAATATTGTCATGAAATATATTTTGAAAACATGGATTCTTAGGCCTTTTCCCTGCATATTTACATAGTTATATCCAACACTTATTTATTTTCCTAAGAGAGGTCCTTTCTCACTTTCGTCTAGAACTTCAGTAGTGTCCCAGGAAGCTAGGAGCATGCTTTTGAAATTAATCATCTAATCATCTAAATGATTGAAGGCTAATAACAGAATTAGGAAATTTAGCAATTGAAACTAATTTTTAGAAAATATAGCTTGCTATCTTTTTTGAGATTAGTTCTGTCAGACAAATGTTAATGGGTAAAAAAAATCACTCACTGTACATAATTAAAATATTTGGGAGAGAATGGCTGCAAATAGGACCTATAAAATGTTAGATTTTAAGTGCAGCTGAATCCTGTGGCTTGCTTGTTTGTTGAATGTTCTTTAGATTGAGATATTATTTATACAATGCTGTTTTAAAGCATTAATTCACGGTGGGATATATTTGATTATCTTAATTCTTATGGCTAATCAATGTTCCTTGTTATTCTAGAAAAAGTAGATGAAACTTAAAAGAATGACAATTACAAGCAAATAAAAATTATAGGAAAGTGTTTTGCACTGAAATCCACTTCAAAGCTCCTACCCCTTGGAAAATGAAAGGAATGGGGGTTCTTAGTGTATATTTGTGGAACTAGTTAATTTGGACTTCTCATGTACTCATGAGAAATTCTAAAGTAAGAACTGAGGTAACACTTTGTGCTACCTAAAATCATACTTAAGACAGTGAGGGGAAACTACAACTTGTTGTTGACTTTTGTTTTACTCATGTCTGAAAGTTTTCTGTATATTCAGTCATTTTATAATAGCATTAGTCATTGAAGTACCTTAGTTATTTCTTTTTTTTCCCCTGTAGTTCATAGATTTGTCTAAAAAAGTACATAGATGGGTATATGAAAAAATGTCATTCACTGCTGGAAAGTATTCTATAAAGACTTTCTGCTGCTTCTCACTAGTGAAGAGAAACCAGTTTGCTGTTTAATTCTCTAAGATGCTAGATAGGCATTACCTGAGGAGGAGTGATATCGAGTGGAAATGCTGAAGGACAAATAAACAGAATGTCTCTTTTGACTCAGTTTCCACACATGAAAAATAAGAGATTTGCTCTTGGACTGTGTTGAAGAGCCTTCCATCTTTTCGGCCTATGCCTCTACTTCTTTGACCACATTAATTAAAGATGTTCCTACTATGTTCCCTGACACCTAGATTCTTCAGAGCTCTTCTCCCTCATACCACACTCTCAGAGTGTTTGTGATCCTGTCTACCAGTTTGACCCTACGCCTCTTAGGGGACTCTTGAGTGACCTTAAGCCATAAATGGATAACAGTGCTGCTGACTCCCATATAGAATATCAAAAAAGTCTTTTTTATTTTTATCTCTAGAAGCTTCTTTTGAGAATATTTTCAGAAAAAAAAACACTATGGCTTCCTTGGGAGTTGGTATTATAGATGAGAAAATTTTTAGAATATAAAAATTGCAGAAGATACATTGTATAGAAACAGGATGGAAGAGAAAATTTTGAGGGAACAGTTCTGCTGCATCTCAACTTGAGTTCTGAATGCATTTTATATGGGACTTGTTACATTTGCTGCTTACAGAACCAAGTATGTTTCTCTAAAGCCAAAAGAAACATCATGATAGATTTTCCTTTAAAAAAAAAAACAGATGTTGGCAAAACTTAGAAATATTTACTTCTCTTCTTACACATTCTCAAAGCTATGAGCAAAAGAAACTTGAATTCAAGTAAATCTGTGCCATACCTTTCCTTAGGAACAAAAATCCACTTTGGGGGCACATGCAGAGCTTGGCTTCTGCGGCCCTGTGTTCTGGGGAGAAAATTGAGCCAGAAACCTAACTTGAGGGGCAGCCCTACCCCTCTAGCCGAGTTCCTGTCGCTTTCCCCCCTCCAGGCACTACCTTTCTCGTGGGGCTCAGTGCGTTCAAGCGCCCAGTGGTCTGAGCCGCCAGTGGGATGGTCGCCGAGGCCCAAGCGCTCAGGGTGAAGGAAACTGGGGCACCTTGAAGGACCCTTCACCCCACCACCACCACCTCCAAGCAAAAAGCCTGGAGTGTTTAGCAGGCTGGTCAAGTTGGGACGTGTTCCCAGACTGAGACTGTCGTTGGAGGAGCTAAGTCCTGACTATCTACAGCTGAGGCCATTTAAACCACTCCTTTTCCTGATTGAAGATAGACACCGTGGTCACAGATATGTGGCACATTTTATGTACTGATCAGGCCATTGTGGAATACCAGCATATCTGTTTCTACTGATGGTGCTGTAAGCACCTCGCAGATTCCAGGAACAAGAGACCCTGGTTTGACCAAAGCCATTGCTTTTGAAGTTGTTAAAGTCTGTTGGTGCACACACACACACAAAAACCCACTTACACTATGAAAGAGAACCATCAGATGCCAGCGAACAGGTGTCACCTTGAAGGTGGGAGTGATCAGTAGGGCCTTATGCTAGAACTACAGGAAGGGAAGCCTTCATCTTCCTGTTTGGTTTCTAGACCATCTACCTCATCTAAAAGGAGAGCAATTAGTGAGACAGAAGAAAATTCAGATGAATTATCTGGTGAGTGACAAAAGCGCCACAAATCTGATAGTATTTCCCATTCCTTTGATGAAAGCCTGGCTCTGTGTGTCATAAGGGAAATATGTTGTGAAGGAAGCAGCAGCAGTGACTCCATCAAATCTGAATATTGAAGATGGTGTGAGTGAACATTCCCGTGATGGGTTGGATCAGGACTCAGTTTCAGATCAATTTAGTGTATAATTTGAAATTGAATCTCTTGATTCAGAGGATTATAGCCTTAGTGAAGAAGGCAAGAACTCTCAGATGAAGATGATGAGGTGTACTGAGTTACTGTGTATCAGGCAGGGAAAAGTGATACAGATTCATTTGAAGAAGATCCTGAAATGTCCTTAGCTGACTATTGGAAGTGTACTTCAAGCAATGAAATGAATCCTCCCTTTCCACCACAATGCAATAGATGTTGGACCCTTCGTGAGAACTGGCTTCCTGAAGATAAAGGGAAAGATAAAGGGGAAATTTCTGAGAAAGCCAAACTAGAAAGCTCAACACAGGCAGAATAGGGCTTGGATGTGCTGGAGTAAAAAACAAATAAAATAGAAAATAAAAAAACTACAGCAAATGATTCCAAAGAATCATGTATTGAGGAAAATGATAAGATCACACAAGCCTCCCAGTCACAAGAAAGTGAGGACTATTCTCAGCCATCAACTTCAAATAGCATTAGTTATCACAGTCAAGAAGATGGCAAAGAGTTTGAGAAGGAAGGAACACAAGACAAAGAAGAGGGTGCGGAAACTAGTTTCCTCCTTAATGTCATCGAACCTTGTGTGATTTGCCAAGGTTGACCTAAAGATGTTTATGGTAAATCAGGATACCTTATGTCATGCTTCACAGGTGCAAAGAAGCTAAAGAAAAGGGATAAGTCCTGTCCAGTATGCAGACAACCAACTCAAATGACTGTGTTAACTTATTTCAACTAGCTGCCTTGTCCTAAAAACAGGATTATATATTTCCAGTTATAACCCTAAATATTTTGACCCTATGGATTTTATTTTTACTGACATTTATAAGGGAAAGAAACTCAAACTGTCTTCCTCTAGATTTCTTTGTAATGTAATTTACCTACCTTGGCAGGAAAGTAGGTAATATGTATTCCCTTCTAGGAAAGTTTCCCTTCTGTTTATATTTTATAATTGGGTTTTAATACAATTTACATTGAATATATAGCTCATTTTTTACCCTCACCCCTAATTTTAAATAATTTCAACTCTCTTAAGTGAGAAGTACCTAATTTTCTTTTTTTTAACATAAGGCATTTAAGTGTAACTTACTTAGTACTTTTCATGTAAGGAGAAAAATATGTATAAGAAACATAATATTTATATTTTAGATACTCTGTGCTGGATGTGGTGATCCACACTGTAATCCCAGTAACTGAGACTGAGGCAGAAGGATTGAAAGTTCAAGGTCAGCCTCACCAATTTAGAAAGATCCTGTTTCAAAATTAAAAATAAAAAGGCTGGGGATATAGCTCAGTGGTTAAGTACCTGGGTTCAGCCCCTGGCACCAAAAACTAATTTTAGATACTCTGAAAGTTTCTGATCTTTTTCATAAGTTCTTTCATAAGTTGAGAGTTATATTTGGGCTATGTAAATAAAAATAAACTTATTCTACAGCCTCTGTTATATGTAGTAATGGGTAGGTAGTAATGAGGTCAGTAAAATATGGAATTGTCCTGAGAAAATTGTATTATTTTCTATAAGCTGAAAAGTGATTCTAAGACACTTTGAAATAACTTTTTGGGCTAGGTTACGTGGTTCTTAATAGTTTCCTAAGTTTCAGAATTTGGTTTAAGGCTTGTTTTAGAAACCAGTGAATTCAGAAGTTTGATAAACAACTGTTTATTAAAACTAGCTGGAAAGGTTGTAAAAAATAACTTTTGGAATCTATTTTATATATTTTAACTTAGGTATCCGTGAATAGCTCTGTTAACTTCTTTGGGTATCAGGAGATCTGGTCTTCGCCAAAGGCTTTAGAAAGACTAAATATCTAGTCTGCTCTTTGTCTCTGCCTCTTAACAGAGAATATTTAGCTTGTGTTCTTTCCTAGGGGCAAAAAAGTGTCAGATACATTCTTAAGGCTCATCAATGTTTGCAATGATGAGCGAGTTAGAAAGAAAATAAGAAATGGATGTGTTTGCACCTCTGTTCTCCATAAAAGCTCTCTTCTTCCACCAAAACAAAACAACATCTTCTTGCAGGGAAGCACCATACAAAACAAGACCTCAGTTTGAAGTCAGAAGTAGATTCCTATCCCAGTTCTACCACCACCAAGCTATGTGATCTTAGGAAAGCACCTAACCTCACAGTTGTAAACGTGATATTATACTTAACCTCTAGAGGTTGATACAAAGTTTGAATGAAATAAAATACATTATGCTCTGGAAAATGTTTATAATTGAATGTATTTACCATCTCTTCTAATAGTAAGAAGTCAATGGATTCCAAAAGATGATGTAGTCATAAAAACTAATAGTCTGAGGAAGACAGGATTTTTTTAAAGAAGCAATGGACCTGGATTAGTTCCAAACCCATTTGTTTCTGTTGTAGAGATGGTGATGTTTATAAACTTGAGAGGCTGTCGCATGTGAACAGGGTGACTGCATAAAGTTGAAATAAGCTCTATGTGGGAATGGTGTGCTGGAATTTGAAACACAACAGTGGAGGTGTGAAATTATTTGTTCTTTGATATATTGATAGTCGCCATTTGTATTCTCTCGTTCTCTCTCTTCCTTCTATGGACCCTAGGCCCCCCATGCTGAAGATCTCCTCAATCTCAAGGCATGTTTGACAGGGTGAACCATGACATCCTGTCAATGAGGACGCTTAGACAGAGTGAAAGAGAAAGCCCACGACTACCACCAGGAAGTGGGCCATGTCCTCCAGAGGAAGTCTGTTAATGCCATCTGTCAGTCCGCAGGGGCAGGCTATGCTCTGTAACAGCAATCCCCGTCTCTCCAGGCCTTGAAACTGCCCAAGCCATTTCAGTTTTCTGCATTACTACTAACTGCCATTAAGGCCACTTGTGGACCCGGGCTGATAGGCAGCAGCCCACATTTCAAGGTGACCACACATGAAGGAAAGAAGGAACTTGGGTGTGTCCCCTCTGGCAGCCCAGAGTGATGATGCACTCAGCTACCCTCACCAGAATGGCTGTGGAAGCCACTGACCTGCAGGGAGGGTGCCATGTATGATCCAGTGGCCCCAGAGGGAGGAGAACCAGGGGAACGTGGTCCCCTTTCCCAGAGACCAGAGACAGCAGAGTGAAGCAGAGAGCAGCTGGTGACTCAGAGGAGACCAGGGGAAGGAGAGAGGGATGTGGGCTGTCCTCTTGACTGGCCATGTGGTCTGAGGCTGAGACAGGGCAGTTCCCCTTTCTGGGCTTCCTGATAGGATCCCGGGATCTTGTCTATTCAGATGCCTCAGTGAGCTCCCGCTCCGGGATCTGTTGTGGAGAACAGGACTCAGCCTCTGCCCCCCTGAGTCTGCATGGGGCAGGAGTGTGCTCCAGGCCTGAGTGTGATCCCTGGGCTCAACTGGGCCTGGCAGGCCAAGGGAGAGTGAGGCAAGCATGCCAGGGCAGGAGAGGATGCAACAGATTGTTTAAAATCAGGAATTCTGAGAGGCAACATGGTCTGGAATCGTGGTTTGAGGAACTGAGTGTGCCCCCCTCAGTTGGGCTGATGGAGGAAACACCATGGCTGGGCTGCTCAGACTCGGCTTCTCAGTTCTGGAGGCCAAGGCCGGGTTGCCTGGTCACAGGCTCTCCTCTTGGCATGTCCTCTAGAAGCCTTCCAGGAGATGCAGGCTGAGAGTGCTGTCTCCTCCTAAGGCCACTCGTCATGACCCAGCGCCACTCTGGCTGGGGAAGGGAAAACCAACCCAGAGAAGGCACTGCCAGGAGGGCCCAGGAGCGTGGCCAGCCTCAGGGGGAGACCACGGTCAGTGCACTCTGTAGGAGCAGTGCTCATGGGCATGTGTGCCACAGCTGTGGTGGTTAAATGGCAGAACCCACAATGGGCCCAATGAGTGGGACAGGGCATGAGAAGACAAGGGCACACTGCCTGATCTGTTCTCTGTGCTCAGGGGAGGACGTGCATACTGGCTGACCATGACTGAGACTCCTGGTCCCAGGCACAGGTCCTCAGGGGACCGAGCACCAGACCTGAGCCAGAGCAAGTCTGCACCAATTCTGTACCTGTGCAGGGGTGAGCTTCACACCCACCCCCAAAACAATTTTACCTTCACAACACACCAGAGCTGGTGACTCCTGCCCAGCCAGGCTTTTGGAAGAGCTTTTAGAAGAGCATTCAAGGCTCTCGGTGGCCTCTCTGAACTTACAAAGTTCAAGCTGCCATCCAAGATTTCGATGATGGTGCAGCCACCTTCTGTGGCATGGGCATGAAGCAGGGGCACCGTCCGTGAGTGTGCTGGCATCCAAGATACCCTGATGGGTCATGGCAGGTTGTGGGCTACAGTCACACAGGCAAACATCCTGTGAGGAAAGCGGCAGCATTTCTGTTATGGAAACCCCATAAGCACTGTAAAGGCGATGGCTGTTACTTAAATAGCTTCCGCTGTGCCTGGTGATGATGCCAGCACATTCTTGGGGCTGATGACGCCCATCTGTTGAATAAGGAAGTTTCTTCCCCACAGCCAGGACCTGCGCGGTGACCCTTCTGGTTTCTACAATGGGACAGGTGGGACAGGCAAATGCCCATCCAGGGCACCCTGCACACGTCTGACCGGGTGCCTGGAGAACAGCTGACCCACTTTTCTTTGGGTTTGTGGAATGATGGTAACCTTTATCTCTCTGCATTATACTTTCCCTGTCTGTCAATCTGAACCAATGATTTGATACTTTCTGCTTCTAAGTACAAAGGCAGCCAGTAATTGGAGCAGGTGTGTGTGTGTGTGTGTGTGTGTGTGTGTGTGTGTGTGTGTGTGTGTATGTGTGTGGATGGATCTTCTGTCGTCTCGGGGTCAACAGTTATGGTTTTACCAGGAGCCCAGATGGACTGTGGTTAATGCCTTTGAGAAAGATTTTGTTGTTATTTAAATTCAATAAAGTTTTCCCACTCTGCTTTTATTCTGTTGTTCGCTTCACTGAATCCAGTCTAGAATGTCTGTTTCTTTCCAGCAAAGCACAGCTTTTTGAGAAAGAAATATGTTTAGATAATAGATTTTCCTAGTAAATACCGGACCAGGTACATTGTATTTTTTTCACAACCCAAGGACTTTGTTAAGGTAGTGCACAGCACAATGAAATAGTATTTTGCAGACTTCAAAGTGAAGCTTGCAGAATAGGAACCTGAAACCTGTCCTGTGAAATCAGAGTCAAGACAAGTGGTCACACATGACCTCTGGCCAGTGAAGGAGCAGGGGACATGGCCCAGGCCACCTGGAGGCATGCTTTGCAGTGTGGTCTTTGCTCCTGCTGTCCTACTCTGCTGCCTGCCCTGGCCTCCTGGGGCAAACCTGAGTGAAATCCATGTGCATGGGATGTGGCATTCCTGTGTGGGTTGAGGGGAACATGTCTTCACCATCCTGAGGTCTGCCCTTGACAAGGAAGGCTCCTGACCCACTCTCCACAGGGAGAAAGCCCAGGACAGAGGTGGAGCAGGCATCTGACCACAGCATCCTCGGCACTGGCCACTGTGCACCCTACCCACCATGGGCCTGCCCCTCGGCAAGCCCAGCTCAGTTTGGGTCCCTTCCTCTGGCCATGCCCCCAGCCTCGTGGTGCTCTGCTGAGCAGCCTTCCCACCAGGTGATGTGCAAGTAAGTGTGCACCATCGGTGAGCCTGGGAACCTCCTCTGCAGAATCACCCTGGCTCTTCTTCTTTCTCCTCAGGAGTTAGCATAGCACTTTGGGAATCAAAGTGTGTCATGAACAAGCAGTAAGGAAGCTCGAACATTCTAGAATGTACATCCAAAGTGTGATTCTGAGTGTTTGTGTCCTGGTATCGTGGATCTGAGCTACGAAAGAGACCAACACCCTCCACCTGTGGGGAGGATAGAGAAATGCAGAGCTGAGGACAGGATTCCCAGGGTTCACAACTCTCCACTCTGCGATTTATTGCTAAGACTGGAAATTATAAGGAAATCTATAGACATTGGGAAAAACAATGTAAAAACTGCCAACCATTCTGAAGTTAACTGCAAGGAATATGTTATTAAGGTAGCAAGCAACAGAATATTGTAAATAATTCTTAAATGTTAATAGAGATAACAAGTGCTGCCTTGTGAATAAACAAGAGCAATCAGAGTACGTGGAGTGGCTACTGTAATGGAGAACTCTGTCCTGCAACTGACTTTCACATTCACTGTTTACAGGGTCATTTGGAAAGTAATTGTTCTTCTTCTTATGTGCTCACTAGCTCACATTTAGAAATATTTCTCTTAAAATATTTCTCTCCTACTTATGCCATTAGAATTGGTCTCTGTATATTTAAATCATGTAAGTTCTTTTGTTTCTAAAAAAAGAAAGAAAGAAATGCAAGCTTAACATTTGTGCAAACAATGAACACTAAGAACAGAAATTGCAAGGTGAGTTACTTCCACCCAGAGATGAATACATGATATTTTCCCAGCAGAAGTGCTTCATTCCCTGCACTGGACATTCTGACGCTGTGGGAGAGGTGCCGACACGCTCTCTGGGTCTACTGCACAGAGATCCAGAGGGGTCTCCAGTGGAGGCTTTGAGGAGGTTCATGACTCAGGAAAGGGTGGTATGGGCACCAGGTGGCCTCCAGGGTGCCTTCCCTCACTCTCTTGCCAGCACCAACCTTGTTGCAGTCATGCTGAATCCTGATCTGGTTGAAGATGAAACCCTTGGGTGTGCAGACCTGGGTCACTTGCTACAGTGTGGACCCAAGGCTGAAGGCCCCGTGCTGGAGTGCTCAGTCCCCAGGACATCATTCCAGGGCATGGAATGGCTTGCTAAGCCCCGGGGGAAAGAGACAGAGGACGGTGTTCCAGGGATATTCTAGCTCCTTCCCCATCCACCGTGGAAGTGAGATGAGTGCTGGGATTACTTTGGCTCTGGGGTTCAGATTGGAGACACACTGAGGACTCCTGAACCCTTCACTCCATGGCTTCCCAGACAGCCTTGATGCTCTGGGAACAGCAAATGCAAGAAGATTTCATAGCAGTTGGGATATTCCCAGTGGGATGGGGCTGACACTACTATGGGATCAGGAACCCCGACCACTGGATTGTGTGCATATCCATCTCTTTCCTCACTTCCTAGTTCTTTAAAAACAAGGAACACTGGAATAAACAAAGGAAGAGCCTTCTTTAGATCCCATGTGGAAATGGACAGAATATATGGATCCAGACTGAGGCCTAACCCCAGCCTGGGCCTCCTACCCATGCCGGGCCATGGCTGAGCCCCGCACAGGGAATGAGGCCATGGCCAGACCCCGGACAGGTGAGGAGGATCCCGCTTCTGCTGCCCACCCCCACCTTCCCAGCCTAGGATTTTCTGCCACTCCTTAATAAATACATCTCAACCCTCCATGCGCAGCAGTTTGCTGGCCATGATCACACACTCCGTATCAATCCTTACTTATTTAATCCTAGTTTTTCTAAAACCATTGGGTAAATCCCATGTACTGTGAGAAATTATTAAGGTTTTTTTTTTTTTTTTTTTTTTTTTTTTTTTTTTTTTTAATTTGAGAAGCCCGACAAGGCTAACACAAAGATACTAAAACAGTTAGTGTCCTGACAGTTATACTTTAGTGTCAAGCCTGGCCCTAGGGCAGATGTTGGCCTAGGGGACGTGACAGTCTCATGAGGGCTCTGACCTGTCAGGATTCACACAGTGATGGGTTCACAGGCTAATGATTTGGGGGAGCTTTGTGATATAAGTGAACTCTCTCTATGACCCCTGGCCACTTGGATGTTAGTGCTTTGCACCATGATGTTC